>NW_028238472.1:2500-2402500 GCF_041429995.1 Eschscholzia californica | reverse complement strand
ATTTCAGAGCTTGAAACTTACGTCGAATCAAATTCTACTCAAACAGATGAATCTATCTCGATAAAATCAAAGACGAACGAACTTCGCAATTGAACTTCAGAAACTATTACCCCAAAATCTAGGGTTTTCGCTTGAAAATTGACTCCGTAAGAAATACTGAGAAATCGCGAAAGGGGGGAGAAAATTTAGTGAAGGAGTTTATAATCATGAACTAAAACTTCAGGTTTGGTATCCGAGCCTTGGTTTTCTTTGGTTCGGATAGAAAGTACTAGGATCGGAGACGGAAGTGTCAGGAGTTGTTAGTTAGTTTTAGTCAACGGCGTTAGGATTTTGACGGCAGTTGTGTTCTTTTCTGGTAGTTTGAGGTTATTCTGTTTAAGAGGTTCGGATTTATAAGTCTAGGGTCGTTAGTGAAATATGGACTGCCGTTGCAGATTACTTCTCTACACGGGACTTATGATTTGGTCCGAAATAAGGTTCCTATCTGGCACGGAAGGCTGATGTGGGCGCTACTTATTTATTGGGTATGCCATGTAAAGAGAGAAATGACCTGCTCACTAGGTGTCGTCCACATCAGCTTTCGGCTTGATCGGCATTTTTTCGAGTCAAATAGCACATCTAGCACATCTATGTTCTATATTGCTAATATGATCTTTGGATGTTGATGGGACCCTTCAAGATTTGAAGAGGTGCTATTATTGTTTATTTTTAGTTTTTGAAAAGGCAAAAATTGTACTTATTATAATTGTCAGTATTGTTTTTGATTACTTATCTCGTTATACGAAAGTCTTAAATCTCTCAACAAAAAGAAAATATACGAAAGACTTAAATTATTAGTAGGATAAAGCTTATAATGATCAGGCAGGAATGTCAACGTTCAGCTAGACAAGTTATTGTATCTTGAAACTGTTTAAAGCTTCAAAATTTTATATCTAACCTGATTGTTTCAAGGGTCATGTTGGTCATGTAGCTCGATGGGATCATACTGGTTGTTTTCCCTCATCTACGCATTTTTCCCAAAATTTACGTGAGAAAAACTTGAGTTTACGATTATGAATTGTGAGGAGAACTAAAGGAATCTAGGAACGATTCTATCATTCCCTCAACATCTCAAGACATTTGGAGGTAGAGGATGGTGTTTGCCTCTCAAAGACACCTTATTGACATATCAGACCTACTCTGACGATGCAAATTGAGCAGGATATCGATAAGAGGTTCCCTACGTGGAAGAAGTTTCCCACACATTCCACGTCTGATTACTTACGTTTAGATGCAAGAAAAGTGTAACCAACAACAATCGAGTCTGTCGTTCTAGTGGCAACTAGAACTTTAAAGCAACACTAAATGCAAGACTTTTTTGATTGATATACACATTTACATGATATTTACTAACTCAAAATGTGAAGATGGTAATTTGGAAAATTTGAGGCAAACTGAAAAAAAGATATCATATACTCAAGTTTTTCGCTTTATATATATAAAGACATAGAGAGACAGAGAAAGAGAGATATTATATACATAGATATGGATAAATAGATACACATATAGATATCTGTTCAATCTTCAATCAAATTCAATTCTTCCATGTTGTTGTTGTTGTTATGATCTTCATCGTATGATAAATGAATACAAGATTAATGGAGATTGAGATTGGAATTCATTAAAGAAAATCTCAATACTAGCCACCATATGATTTCTTATTTTCTTCTCTTGAAATTGAACCCCATTCAATAGCTTCAGCAACGGCACGTTGACGTAATTCTTCTGAGCTTTCTTCATCTTTCGTCTCTTTATCGTTTTCGTTGAAACTTCGGTCGGGCGAAGGTGGCTTAGTAGATGATCCTTCTGGAGCAACAGATAAGAAACTAAGAGCAGTAACAACATCAGTCATCATTGGTCTAACTGAAGCTTCTTCTTGTAAACACATTGCTGCTACTGCTACTGCTTGATTTAAACCACTTACTGGAAAATCACCTTCAAGAAGTGGGTCTGCCATTTCTGGAAACCTTTTTGGTTCTTTAAAAATGGGTTGTGCCTGAAATTACATTATCGAAATAACGATATAAGAAATAAACGAGAATGGGTTCTTGACTGACTATGTTATATCAAAACTTCTTTGCGTACTGACGATTAGTCTGTCTATAGGAATATTCCTATGACACGTGAGAGGTATGTTGCTTGGGTTGCACCGAGGATGTGGCAGAGTCAACACTTGGCGAACCTGAGACATAGGCCTCTTACAGACGGATTATCCGTTTTTCTATTCAACTCTATCACATGAGAGGGTTGCGTTTGTGGGTTGGCTTTGGGTTGTGGCTGAGTCAACCCATGTCAAACCTGCCACATAGACCTCTTACATTGGGGTTTATTGGATGTCTTTGTATACAACTCTCCCATGCGAGGGGGTTGTTTCTTAGGTTGGGCCCGGGATATGGCAGAGTCAACGTGTGGCTAACCTCCAACATAGACCTCTTAAAGACGGATTGGCCGTTCTTGTATACCACTCTATCACATGAAACAGTTGTTTTGTGGGTTGTCTCTTGATCGTGGTTGAGTCAATCCGTGGCTAACCTGACACATAGACCTCTTACGGTCAGGTTGCCCGTCTTTGTGTATAATTCTCTCACACGAGAGAGTTGTTGTGGGTCGGTCATGAATTATGGCATACTACAGATGGGTTAGCCGTCTGTACGTACATAATTTTTACGTTTTATTAGGAAATTTGGTATCCAAAAAGAAAGGAAAGTATGTACCCAAGAAACCAAGTTTTGCTCGTCGGTTGGTCTAGTTGTGTCAACAGCTCTTCGTCCTGTTATTAGTTCAAGTAAAACGACTCCGAAACTATAAACATCTGATTTAACTGTCAATTGACCAGCTCTTGCATACTCTGGGGCACAATATCCATATGTACCCATCACTCTGGAAGAACAATGTTGGTTATCTTCTCCATCAGGACCAAGTTTTGCAAGACCAAAATCAGAGAGTTTTGGATTGAATTCTTCATCTAGCAAGATATTAGACGATTTTAAATCTCGGTATATAACAGGAGGATTCGCCTTATCGTGTAAATACTCTAGACCTTCAGCAGCACCCGTTGCTATTTTCATTCTTGTAAACCAACCTAGTGGCTTCTGATCCGGTTCAATATCTGCAAAATGCATATCTTAGTTATCGTTGATTAATCGAATAATGTTCGACATAAATGCATATAAACTACACAAAATAAGTGCTCCGAGGAGTCACAACTAGAACTAGATTTTCGAAAAAACAAGATGAAATACAAGATTTCGTTCTTGACCATAGGAGATAATATGTACCTAGTAGATGGTCTTCTAGGGACCCCTTCGGCATATACTCGTAAACCAAAAGTCTTTGATCTCCGTCGGCACAGTATCCGATAAGATTTACGAGATTCGGATGGTGAAGAAGACTCAACATCAAAACTTCAACAAGAAACTCTTTATTCCCTTGTAATCCATTCCTATCAAGTTGCTTAATGGCTGCAAGCTGATAACATTCATAATATGAAAGCATCAAGACACATAAATTGAATTAGATAGTGCGAAAGTTGTCTGAGAATAGTCCCACATGAAGACCGAAAATATAATATCTAAGGTCTGTATATTTTTGAACTTTTTCTATCTACGTGGGACTATTCTCACTAATTGCTCTAAACAAGAAAAAGGGACGGTGAAGTAAGTAGTTTTCTCCGATTACCTGGCCGCATTTCTCGAGTTTTCCCTTATATACTCTTCCAAATCCACCTTCTCCCAATAGACATTCCTGTCTAAAGTTCTTGGTTGCTGTGGCTAACTCCCGGAACGTAAAACTTAGAGCAGCAATATTTCCATTACCATCTTTATTCACTACCTCATTTTGATTCTTCGTTTCATCGTGGGTCTTGGCTGGTTTCGAATTTTCAACTGAAAAACAAAACGAATAGTTAAAATCAACTCCAATCTTCTCAAACGAAATATCGTTGTCACAATCTTCTTTAATCTTACCCGTTTCTATTTTAACTCCTAATCTAACAAATATGCATTTATACCAAGACATTTTTTTATCATGGGTTTTTTTGTTTCATATATTTGTTAAAATCATCGAAAAGCATGGAAAAATGTGTCGAGAACCTCGACGTGAGTAGTAAATTTGATACTCACCATGATGTTGTGGTGGTGGTGCTGGTGGTTCTGTTGCTGCAGGTGGTGGTGGTGCTTTGTTTTCACATGGAGTTGGTGCTTGTTGCAATCTTGAGCTATTTGTTCTTTTTGTAGATTTCTTACTCGAAAAACACGGAAAACAACTCATATTATAAAATCAACACAATCTTGGATTCCTTTAAAAGAAAATCCCTAAGAGCGAATTAAATATTGAAATCTGAAATCCAATTTTTCAATCACATGACCACAAAATTCCTTCACTTTTTTCAAATAGACCTCTAAAAAAATCTAATCATATATATATAAAGAAAATAAAAAAATATGTTAAAAAATTCTTTTTGGATTAAAAAAGAAAGGAGAACCCCCTTTTCCTCCTGAGAACCCAAAGGGCTCTAAAGAACTTTGGGTAATCAGAAGAAGAGATGGTGAAGAAAAAAGGTCATGATGTTGTTGAAAGGAAGAAGAAAAAGAGGTGGGAATTCTTTCTTTGTTGTTTAAAGAAATCCATAGAAAATTAAGTAAAAATAAGTTAGAGATTTTGAAGGTGATCAAAGAATAGATGTGGATCTAATTCTTTTTCTTTTCCAAGTTATGTGGAAATGTTTGAAAATCAGTTAGTTAGTGGGATAATTCCATTTTAATCCCTAAGATTACCAGTCTTGCAAAATGGCCCTCTACATATGTTCAACTTTAAAAATAGCCCCCATACAGATGACGAGTTTCTAAATGGACCCCATCTTTTAATTCTCCTGTGATTAACTTAAAACGTTTTTTTCTCTTTCCCTTTTTAACTTCTCTATCAAAATTAGTTTTTCCCATGCCTGGTTTTTTCCTTTTCCGTTCGAAAAAATGTGTCATTTTGGTGAGTTAATCATCTTTAAGGGTCGTAACGAAAAGTAACCGTTAGTTATTTCAGTTAATGTAAAATTAGCATGTGTTAAGGTTCTTTTGTCATTATCATGAACTTGTTTTTAATAGATGTGGATATTTGGCTGTAAATATTAGTACTATGTTAGAACGCCCTCAACTCTTTAATCACATGTCATCTCCAACTTGCTATATAAATGTACACCTTCGCAACTGTTATGATAAAAAAGAAACATAGAATGTGCTCTGATTTTAACTTCACAAAGCTAATGTGTTTGTACAGACAAATTCATCACAAAAAAATGAAGTGTAAATGTTTGGAGTACACCCCCTGTACACCATTTTGTCCTACAATAAGACTAGGGGCACTAAATTTTTTTTGTTACCCCGTTCAATTCATGGGGGATGATTATCATTGGATGAAGAGAAGGCAGAAGGGCAAGAGAAAATAACATAACCAGTATAGATGAAGATGATGATTATGGTGAGAAATTAAGTAGATGATCAAGTGATGCCATGCCCATGAAATTAGGAGCACCAAGAAACCACATCCACACCCCTCAAGAGCTAAGAAGAGATCAATATCCATGAACCAGTTCAAACACCCAGGGCTGGAGAAAGTCAGGAACAAGCTTCAAAAGACAAAAAAAAGTAAGAAGTTGGGTTATGAAATTTGAAAACAAAATTTATAGCCATGAAGAATCATGTCCCATCTCATAAAAAAAAGAGAATCATGTCCGAAAATCACTACAGACACATGATAGGTCTAATGTCCCTGCTGCACTATAAGTAACCATAAAAGTAGTGTATTAGGCTCAAAAAAGAACACCACATGTGAATGGGAGAATAATAGTTTAAGATAGACAAACAATGTTTTTATGGTCAAGAACATATTTAGGTCTTCTCAAATAATTGACCATTGTTTTGAGGAACTTAACATACTTCATTGTAATATAAGGAAATAGGAACATGATAAGTGCTACTTGAACAACTTGTTTTTGCTTTATAACGACTTTTCTATTTTTGTTGCAAGACTTTATAAATTCTTCGAGTTTGTGTCAAACACAAGGATGGGAGTATTTATTTTAACAGAGAGCGTTTTAACATTTCTTTTTTATAAAACTATGGACGCTTATGATTGGAAGACACATGTGACCTTCAATTTGTGACTATTAAAAAACTTGACCTCAATTTTATTCTGCTAACGTTTCAATTGACATTTTCAATATCATATTTCCAATATCACATTTTCTTTTATCTTCACCCTTAATTCAAAATATTCCTCTATATCCTTTCTCTCTCTTTCTGACTCGCCCGACCATTCCTCTGGTGAAGTCACATGTGAAGAAAAGATAGAGAAGTGAAAACTTCTCAAATAAGAATAAAAAGGTGAACTAAAAACAATTGTTAAAGTTGACTAACGGGAACAAGAGGAAAAAAAAAGACCTTATTTGAAGTTTTGGTAATCTTTAGGGTGCCAAAACAAAAAAGTGGAAATAATAAAAAATTACACAATTATAATTAGAGAAATGCTAATTATAAAATTCAAATAGAAGCAAAGGACGGGACTCTCTCTCTCTCTCTCTAAATTTTTGGTTTCTCCTACCATTTCTCTTTCTTCCCAAATCGGAGAGGAAAAATCAAATTCCATCATTTTCTTCATATCTTTCTCTCTCTAGTTTGTCTGTGTAGTTTCTCGGCAAAGAGGGTTGTGGAAAAATGGGGCAACAATCTTTAATCTACAGCTTTGTAGCTCGAGGAACGGTAATCCTTGCTGAATATACAGAATTTACAGGAAATTTTACAACTATTGCTTCTCAATGCCTTCAGAAACTTCCTTCTACAAACAATAAGTTTACTTATAATTGTGATGATCATACCTTCAATTATCTTGTTGAAGACGGTTTCAGTAAGTGTTTAATTTATAATTCTTTTTTTTTTGGTTTTGATTTGATCTATATGTGTTTGTCTGAATCTAGATCTGATTATGATCTTCTCTTTTTATTTAATTTGAATCTTTAAATGTTGTTTTTCTAATTGATTAATGAATGAATGATCTATCTTTGTTTTTCATCTTCTCTTTCGAAATTTAGCATATATGAAGCTTTTTAGATCTATTAATCAACTTTTCTGTTTTGTCAAATCGGTTATTTTTAGGTCTTAGAATTCAGATTTGAATGTATTTTTTCTATAATCAAGCTTTTTAGTGAAAATGACTCATCATGTCAAGGATCTTGTCTAGGATTTTGTACATATAGCACCCCTGTTCGGTTTTGCATGGATCTATAATTCAATGTTTTTTTCGGGTGACGTGGAGCACGTGTGACTTTTAAACCAATCACGTGTGGGCCTAGCTCTGATACCATGTTAAATATGTGGACATCCAACTCGAATACAATTGGCAATGAGTAGAGAGGACCTAGACATTATATGCTTGGTTGCTAGATATCCCTTCTCCCATAGTCCCATGTGGGACTATTTTCACAGATAAGATAATTTTGTTTGCCAAAGATTATATTCCGGCCTCTTATCTCTTTGGTTTTTGCAGCATATTGTGTAGTTGCAGTTGAATCTGCTGGCCGACAGATTCCTATTGCTTTTCTAGAACGTGTGAAGGATGACTTCAACAAGAGATATGGAGGTGGAAAAGCTGCAACTGCTGTTGCTCGTAGCTTGAACAAGGAGTTCGGGTGACTCCCCGAAAAATACGTTTCAGTTTGTGAAGGCACATTAGATATAGTATATAGAAATACTAATAACACATTATCGATGTTGTAGGTCTAAACTTAAGGGGCACATGCAGTATTGTGTTGATCATCCAGAAGAGATCAGCAAACTCTCAAAAGTTAAAGCTCAGGTTTCAGAAGTCAAGGGTGTGATGATGGAAAATATCGAGAAGGTGAGGAATCATTAATATGTATCTTTAAGAATCTCCTTTTTTTTTCCTAAACAAATGTTTTTTGCTTCTCTTACGCTGACTTACAAGCGGTTTACTCTTCAACTCATAACATTTGTTCGAATGTTAATTCGTGAATCTGGTCCATATTTCAATGAAGATAACTTGTATTTGTGCAGGTTCTTGACCGTGGTGAGAAAATTGAACTTCTTGTCGACAAAACGGAGAACCTTCGTTCACAGGTGAGTTTATTTTCATGTGTTTTATGTCTTAAATGGCCACTTCATCAAACCAAACTATTTAGGATGTGAGAATAGTCCCACATGGAAGAAGGGTGGTCTCTTGACCAATAATACATTGTCTAGGTCCTCTCCACCCATTCCAATTGGTTTTGAGTTGGATAACCATAGACTTAACATCGGTTTCTTCGTATATGTTCCCTAATTATCATAGCTAATTAGTCCTAATGGGTCGATCCACCCGAATAACTTGGACATTAGTTGGGGTAGTCTGAGTCAATCCTAGCCGAACCCTGAGTTAGTTAATACGTTTAAAACTTTAGTTGTTTGAATCTAGCTTTCGAATCATAAGTAGATCTTGTAAAAAGAATATCATATCTACACACATTTATATATGTATAAGAGTTTGTTAGAATTCGGCCGAGTTACTTAGCTCAGGTCAGTTGGGATAGCCGGATAGGGATCAGACCTTGGCCTTGACTATTTAGCTCAATGGAATCAATTACTTCAAAAAGTTCTTGTATTTTCTCATGATCATTGGGAGTTATTTCGTTTTGAATATCTTCGATATATAGGCACAAGATTTCAGAACACAGGGAACTAAGATGAGGAGGAAAATGTGGATACAGAACATGAAGATAAAGCTGATAGTTCTCGGTATTATCGTTGCCTTGATTCTCATAATAATACTATCTGTTTGCCGTGGATTCACGTGTTGATTACCATACTATATAAATACCTCACTCATCTACTCGACTGCTCTCGCTTACTAGATTGATTCTTTTTTGATTCATTGGTGTTTTGTGAACGATTTTGTCTCGTTATTGTTTTTTCGATTGCTATATTTCGTAACCTTTTCTATCCTATCTAGTTAGAGAGTCTTAATGGGGTGGGAAATGGTTTTTTGTATTAAATACTTCATGTATAGAAATGTACGAACGAATTCTTTCTATGCTGAGTATAAGAGTCTTATATTGATATAAAAAAAGAGTTTCGTTTAGTAATATTGTTATTGTTTGTTTTTTTTTTTGTTGCAAAATCGAAGATTTCCATGCATGCATGAAATCCATGCACATATTATCAATTTTCACAATTATGTTCAATCATATGATTAAAATATAGGAAATTCTTTCGGGAATGATTTAATATTATAGCTACTTATCTTATATTGATTGAGAATATAATAAGTAGTTAAGAGAGTAATAAATAGTAGTATACAATTCGATTTACAGTTTCAAAAAATTAAATGATGTTGTCTCGGTCTGTCTCGGCTGAGACACTCAAGATTCTCGACCAAACCCTAACTCAGCCAAGTCTCGTCTCGAGAGAGAGCCGAGACCAAGACGAGACCCGAGATATTGGGCCCTCTGGGTCGAGACCAACTACATAGCTTTCAAAGGAGGAGTATCTCCTTTCTTCACCTTCCTGAAAAGTTCTTCTTCATCAACCAATAGCTGCACCTCGCGATACCAATCAATCCTGTCACTATAAACAAAAGCCCCTGGCACTTCCGGACACTTTTCAGTTTCTAAAAATAAATTCAAGGTCGTGTCTAAAAGATTCTTGTTCTCATAAGCTGCAAGCATGCTTGAAGTGCATCTATCGTCTGGTCTATAACCCAGTCTTATCATATTATCAATGGTGCGTCTTGCTTGTTCTGGATCACCAGTTTGTCTTCTATAACCGAATCTTATCATATTATCGATGTTGCGTCTTGCTTGTTCTGGATCACCAGCTTGTCCCCGGGCCTCAACTAGTAACCGGCAAGACTCCAAATCGGGTTGCATACGTGCAAAAAACTGCATCTCGGTATCAATTTTCCTTTGGGTTGCATAAAATTCAATAATGATTACCGGTATATTGATACTAATAACAGGTTGAAGATCTCGGCTCATGATGTCAAATGCTGCCTTTGCACGTTCAACATTATTTGTCTTGCTGTACATTTGAACCAAGATAATGGATGTGAGGATGTCCGGTCGGATACCACTCTTATAAGTCATCTTCCTAAGAATTCTCTCGGCATCATCTAATCGATTATCCTTGGTATGAGCGTGCATGAGCTTTAAGTAGTCACGACTGTTTGCTTCGAAAGAATACTCGTCCAAGACATGCTCAGCCATCTGCACCACAAGGCAAAAGTAGATATACATTCTATCTTATATAATATATCAACAGAAGTCAATCAAGTATTTTACGGCGATTTTGAATGAGTATTTTCGCATAATATTACAGCAATATATAACATATCAATGAAAACTATATATGGGTTAAAAATGAGAAACAAAAAAGTGGGATAAGCAGCAACTAACCTTGAAATATAAACCCAAATTTCTTTGTTTGATGTTATCAAGCAAAATGAGCCAATCAATCCTATTGGGTTGAAGAATCTCAGTCCATTCATTCAAAAGTGAAGATAGTACTAAATCCTCCTCCTCCTCCTCAGTCTTCAATGACAAGATTTTATCATGAACCATCTTGCATTTTCCAATGATCTCTTTGGGGGGTTCTCCAGGGGTACTAAGGAGCTTGTCCGCTTCATGAATTCGATCAACAATTTCAGCAAACCTTGGATCTGATAATTCAAGACCATAAATATTATACTTAATCATCTTCCCTTTTCCCCGTGGAAGCGGTAGAACCTTCGTTTTCTTCTTCTCTTCCACATTCTCCTCAACTGTCTCGACAGCTGCTTTCGTCGTAGCTTCTTCTTCTTCTTCTTCAAGTTCTTCGATTTCACCTTCTGTCCATCGGAATATCATCTCACTCAATTACCTCCTCTTACAAAACGAAGAAAATCATCATCACGAACTGTTTTCTTCGTAAAAAAACGCATTTCCTCAAGCATTTCATCAAATGTTGAACAACTTACTTCCCGAACTACTTCCCACAAACCTTGATTAAAATTTTGAGATGTCTTATCTTCTTCCCACAAATTTTGAAATGGATTTTCATCAAAAGTTGAATCAAGCATTTCAGCAAGTCTACCATTTTCTAACTCTGATATTATAATCAAAAGAATTGCACTAATGGTTTGTTTATCAGTATCCGGGTATATATAAAAAAGGTGATCTTTCATGATAAAAAACAATTTGGCCAAGTAGTCAGTCATGGGACCATGATCTTCTTCCCATTTTAAATATGAATAATTGATGGGTTGAGCACCAATCAACCTATTAATGAGAGAGAAAGAAGGAAACTTCTGATTTGGGATTTCTTTTATGTTTTTAAACAAAGGGGAGGAAATGGGTATTGGGTTTAAAGGTAAAAACATCTTTGGATGCTGAGGAGTTATCAGAGATGTTTGTAATGGCCGATGAGGCATGATTTCTACTGTGAAAAATACAAGTAGAAGAAGAAGGTTTGTAATGGCGGATGAGGCATGATTTCTACTGTGAGAAATACAAGTAGAAGAAGAAGAAGAAGAAGAAGAAGAAGAAGAAGAAGAAGAAGAAGAAGAAGAAGAAGAGGAAGAAGAGGAAGAAGAAGAAGAAGAGGAAGAAGAAGAAGAAGAAGAGGAGGATAATCTGCTCTTATCGAGAGCTTAAAGGTAATGTGTCTTTATGAGACAATGCCTCAACTACTGTTTGGACGTCGTCGTCGACTGACTCCGACCAATTCCGATCGACGACTGTAGTCCTCCTTTCTTCTGTTTCTCTTCTCCCCTTTTCTCTCTCTAAGTTCCCCTTAGCTTATAGAAACCTGACTAAGGTAAATACCTTGGTGAATAAGGGTTTCTGAAAATTAAGGTCTTCGGACAACGACTTCTGGCCGGAGGAGAGAAGAGAAAGTCCGGTGATAAACGCCCTCAAATTTGGGCATTGCCTCTAACTATACTCTGTCAACCTATTTTAACCAAGTCTTGAGGGCGATTGCCTCTAACTATACTCTGACAACCTATTTTAACCAAGTCTTGAGGGCCAGTAGGTTATTTTTTGCAGTGAAAATGGGGTGAAAATGAAGTTGCCCCGACCAAAGTCGATTCAGTCATCTCCCGCTAATGAAGTACAAATTCCTCGTCTCAAGCCGATGCCCCAAATCACCCACCTTTCAATGGAAAGGAGCAAGGACAAACCTTCCCAAAAGAAGGATGAAAAAATACAGGCTCAGATCTGTATTATATGTAACACAAGAGATAGAATCATATTTACATAAAGATCTAATCAACATTAGAAACATTAGTCTGTCAGATTCAGATAGGGATGAACAAATGCAGTCGTACTGCCTGTGCAAATGAAAACTAAAATACCATAGTTAAAATCTTAAACAAACAAGAACCCTGTCTTTTTTTCGTGTTACTTGAAAATACAGTTCGAACGGCGAAGTTTTTGTTTCTATTCCAGACCTCCCGTTTCATCTTTGCTGTGCTGAATATCGGAATCCACCAATCAGCTACAGCCTGCAAATTCTTTCAAGTAGTAAAAAAGATCATACGGAAATAATGATAATACATGAACTGGATTTCCGAGGGGAGTATTTTTAACAAAATATGGTAAATTTACCAGTAGTTTCCGAAAGCTAAGGATTTTCATCACGTCTGGACTGTCTAAATCTTCGACGCCTCCTTCGATCATGGGAGGCGTCTTCTTCTCCACCATTGTTTGACCGATTCCAATTTTCACCATCTTGACGACCAAGGTTCTCACCCCATAGAAATCGACGGGTGGATGTGCTTCCTGATGAACGATTCCTCCTCAAATTTCTTGAGAGACCTCGAGGCTCTCCTCGAGAAGCAGAAGTAATCAGTCGGAAAAGAAAGAATGCGTCAGGAAATCGAGACCCACTTCTTTCCCACGAGCTACCACCTTCCCTGCTACTAGAGTCGGTGTTCATGTTATCAATAACATAGTCCCCGAAAACGACAGCGTTTGGTGTGACCGAACTGATGGCACTGATTATATCATTGTATTCTTGCTGGCTCTCGAGATGTCGCCAAGCTAGTTCCCTCGATGGGTTAATGTCAGCAGGTCGAGCTGATGGGTGAACCCTCCGAGCATGCCTTCGGAGCTCCCCATAGTTACCGACGAACGAACATGAATCTCGAGAGCAACTTCTCTGTTTCAGATCAAGGTATCTTCTTGCCTCCTTTACTATCTTCCAGCTTTCCACGGTTCCTCGACACAGTGGACATTTCAAGTTTAAGCTCTGGTCAGATGATAAATTACTAATTTCAGCACTGGTTTCACCTCCAAGTTCAGGATTAATAGGTGGGTCTCGACTGCTAGTTTCTCCCACACTTTCCACTCTTTCACCTGAGATTTCATTGTTATGTTCTTGAGCTTCTTCCAAGTCAATTGTCAGTCCTGGATTTTCAGAAAAAGAACTTGGTTGTGAAGTGATCTTAAAATCAACTGCTAATCCTTTAAACCTATCCAAACAATTTGAGTGCCTGTAACTCGTGTCGCATATATAAGACTTGCAACCATTGCTATGTGAATTGCAGACAAGAAGAACAGCATTATGTGGGTGATCCATGCAAATTGGACATAAAGCTTCGTCCCACTCCTTGCGAAGAACATGGACATCCTTGTTACTGGATGTGCTTGCTTTCTTATCTGTCATCTTGTTTGGACTGTATTAAGTTATTTACAAACATTAAACAAGTCAGAAAGCCAGATGTTTCCCTCCAAACGGACTATTTGGCTATTTGCTTATATAGATGATATGTCAAATTTACTATCAAATGTGATTAATATGAGTTAGACGATTTACAGTAAGACATGATGAATCATGGCATCAGTAAACAATACCTGCAAAAAAGCAAAAAAATAGTCTTTCCAAACAAAAGGGATATCAAATCACCCAACTATCATTGATTCTTAATGTTGTATTATGTAAATCGAAAACTCGTGACCCAGTTACTAATATGTGTGAAAATGACTTCCAAGTTGTTTCAGAAGATCCTCTTAACCAACAAGGTAAACTATCAAAGAAATTTTAACTCATATTTTACGACGATTAATTGTTTGGGAAAGATGAAAAACGGCATATATAGGAGAGATATCAACCTTTGGGAACTTCCTCATTTTTCTAATCGACAACCAGTGTTCGCCCACTAAGAGACCTCACTCCAACATCGACCTACTCAAATATTTTTCCCGTTCTTTATTTGTTTTATGTGTACACCAATAACTAAACTCCAACTCAATGAATCATGTACAAAACAATCCCATCCCTCACATAATAACTCGATAACAACAAATAAGTTTGAAAACAGTTAGCACAATAAATAAGGAAACATCAATAATTTGAAATTGTCATATATTAACTCGAATCTTCACTTTCGCATGCTCAATTTAATTTAGAGACAGCAAAATAAGAACCCAATCGAGCAGAAATCCACACAAAAACAGTTAGCACAATAAATAAGAAAGGAAACATCAATAATAATTATGAGAAATCTCAGAAGTAATCTTTGTAGAGTAAACAAGTAACAACGTAGAAACCTAGATACTCACCCAGAAAGGAACTCTGAACGTCTTCCTGTTAAGTGTAGCTTCCAATTATTACGATACAATACCAGCTTAGATATGTCAATTAATTGCAATCTTGATTTGTTTGATGAATATATCCTAAACAACCAAACTGTCAATCACTGCCTTAAAAAAATTCGAGAAAAATATAACAAGTATACAAACCTTTAGGTATGATACTTCTTCCTTTCTACAGCACTAACGACTTAATGACAATCAAGATTCTCAAAATCACCCAATTATATATGCCTTAAAACCTGCACTTTCACTTGTTAATTAGAAACAATGGTTACAGGCATATAATCCAAAATGGAATTCAACCATTTTCTGCCTGATACACATATCATACAAATTGAACTTACAAGAAAATCGTAACTACTTCCTTTTCTCTGATATACTGAAAAAGTAATCGTTCAATTAGGTCAGGGGTGGTTAAAAAAAGGTCAATCTAAGCCAGATCGATAAAATCTGAATGCTTTTTAGGCGGAACCAAACCAAATACCATCAATTTCGTGATATTCATGTGGGCGTTAGTTGGATCGACTAACCAGATCAGAGCCAAGCCAGACCAAACTAGACGAAACTTAATAGGCCGGAGCCTAAATTGGTTTGGCTTCGGTTTAGCCAAAAGTGGTCGGCAATCGACTGATTCTCAAATCTGACCCCTAGAGGCAATTAGATTATTGAAACAAGTAAGGAACTTTAGGTTCAATATCAAAACAAACATCTCTAAAGACTAAACTAATACCTAAAGTCTCATCAATTTTCTAAATTTTACCAGATAGATGAATCAAAACAACCTAGACTCATGCCCTGTACAATAAACAATTGCTTCCCAAAACAAAGAATCCAAACCCTAACTCTAACCCTAAACACATAATCATCCAATTTACCCAAAAGACTAATCAATCATACCAGAGAAACTAATAGATTCAAAATATATTTGTAATAAGAACACAATTACTTCCCAAGAGAGAAATAATCCAAACCCTAAAATAACCCATCCAATTTCCCCATACATCAATAAGTTTAAGTCTGAAACATCTAAAATCCCTAACAGTTGATTAGATTAAAGACAACAAATTATGAAGAAAAAGGGTATGAATTTTACAATTATTTGACAGGAGAAGGAAAATCCACTTCTCTCAATCGTCTTGGAGAAGAAATAATCAAATTAGGGTTTTCAAATGAAATTCTTCAGGAGAATTGGGAATAAAAAGTCACCTAACTTTCATTCTTTACCAGGAAATGAATTTATACCCCCCATATTTATAGGATCGGTTATTTCAGTATTTAAATATCACGTTACAAATGAAAATAACGGTATTTTCGTGGCGATTATATTCGGAAATGTCAATAATTGGCCATGAAAAAAAAAAAAAAAAAAATCTTGTTGGGCTCCAAAAAAGCCCAAAATCCAGAAAGCCCAAGCCTCTCCTAACACTTCCGGGAGCCAGATTGAGCAGTCCAAGGCCCATCAACTGAGCTTCGTCCATGATCTCGAACCCAACACGGTTAGGCTCAGTTCAGAGTATCTTCGGACTTCCTTGTCCGTGGGCCGCTAAGAGTGATTTTTGGAGCGCCTATAAACCTTGTAATTTTACTCCAGCTTCTCGAGTGAGGATTCTCTCACAATCACAATGGGCCTTTTGTGGGTCTAATAGGTAAGCCATGGTAAGCTAATCATGTGTTGTACCACCAGTGTCAGTTCTGGATCAAACACGAGTTGTGGCGGTTCACCGCTCTTAACATATCGCGACGTCGATCGATTCTCATCTTTGTTCTTGTTACGATCTCTCCCAGAATTCAAGCCCTCTCAAGGTAAGTAAGAATTCTCTCCCTCTTTAGTTTCTTAGGTTAAATTCTTTATCTTATGTAGGGTTTTTATTGATCCCTAAAATCATCGTATCCATTACCGGTTTTAAGAACGAACGAACAAGGGAAAAAAATCAAACTACAATGAAGAAAAGTCTTTGTTTAGATGGACTCTATATGAAGGATGAATTAATTTTAGAAATACTAAGCAGACTTCCACCAAAGTCACTGATGCGATTCAAGTGTGCAAGTAAGAATTGGTTGTATTTGATCGAAGAAGATAAATACTTACACAGTTCTCATTCATTAAAATCACACCAAAAACTTCTTATAACTACTTCACTTCGGAAAAAACATAATGGGCATAATTTTTTCTCCTTAGATTTGTTTCAACCTAATAAAAGTGATAGGTATGTGAAAAGATATTTGCAACAATGGGAGGAAGGTGGTCGTTACCGTATACTAGTATCTCCTTACGGTTTGGTTTGTTATGTGAACTATCACGATTTTTCTGTTAGAATCTACAATAATTGTATCAGAGAAAAAACACCATGGATTACGAAAGATCGGTCCAAACTTTCTTATGCCAAAAATCCTGCTTCTGAATTTGGACTTAATCAAAATCCTGTTTGTGGATTTGGGTTTGATCCAATTACTCAAAAACATAAAGTAGTATTCATGTGGAGTAGTTCAGTGAAAAAACGATATAAATATCGAAATTTTGAGGAAATGTCTTTTTATGTTTGTGAGGTATTGACTGTAGGTGAAAATATTTGGAGAACCATTGAAACTGACACCCGAAAAGTAACTGTTAAGAGAGACCCAGTTTATGCGAATGGTTTTTTATATTGGTTGGAAAATCCATTTTCTCCTGATAGTATATTGTCATTTGATGTTGGAAAGGAGAAGCTTAGAGTGATAAACTACTCTAATGATATTTTCAAGAGTCGTCTTCCTGGTTCTTGTCTTCCTGGTGCTACTTGTATTGAAAATTTATTGGAAGTGGATGGACATTTAGCATTAATAGACCAATGTTGTCATCTTGAAGATGGGATCAGATGGTCCAAAACAGAGATGAAGTTGTGGATTTTGAATGAGGATGGCAAGGAGAATAAGTGGATTGAAGAACCAATTGAGTTGCCTTGCCATATGAGGGATAATAAACATGCTTATGATTTTAAATCAATTGCAGGAACAAATAAATTAATAATAACAACAAGACCAGAACCCTTGTCTGAGTCAGAAGAAGATGAAGATGACAACGATAAAGTTTTCAGTTTATATATTTACGACAGGAAAGAGAAGAAGTTGAATGAATATGGTAGTATCATCAACCCAAGGAATACATCCCCAAAAAAATTCTTCATGCATCCTTATTGGTGTGAGGCTTCAATTATCGTGGAGAGCATTTATCCAGTTGGGACACGAAAGGTGTGATGAAATTTAGTAGTCCCTATCATTATTACTAGAATTATTTGCTCTGGTAGAGATGTTACGAGTTCCTTTGCTTGTTCAATTTCTTATAATTGTTTCTTGTCAAGTATCCATTAGCAAGTACTCATAAATTTTCTATTTTGTTACCAATATCTTCTACATTAGTTTTCATTGATTGTTGGTAGCTCAACTTCACTTGTTTTACCAAATCAACCAATTAGTTTGCTAATGAATAAGAAAAAGCTTATCTTCATTCATTAGATGAAAACCATTAGGAAAACCTAGGTAGTGAAAATATAGTCATGTTGAGCTACCTCCCTATAAATGGGGTACTTGGTTCATAAACAATTGTTTCAACGAAGGAAAATAGATAGCTAGAGTTTGATAAAACAAAACAAAACTAGAGCTTAGAAACCTAGAATAAATAATTTTTATGTATATAACCTAGAAAAATTAAAACAAAAGTCAAAGATATTAATGCACCAAAACTTAATTTCATTTTATTCCATATAAAAAATACTCCTCATTTGTCAAAGCATTTTGACTTTCTCTAGGAGAAAGTGAGAAACCTATATTTTTGTTAATTATTTTGGTCATATGTGAATGATATATTGAATATTAATTTTTGGACTTTCAGTTAATGACACTCCTAGGTCTTCAACCGGTTTTGATGAACAGACGACACAACTCGCTTAAGAATTAACTATTTATTGTGATAAACAATGTATAAACATCGTATGTGCAATTTTCTATTAGATGGTAGTTTCTATATCGATATAATAATTAGTTAGTGGTTGATGGGTTGTAATACTTATTTGAAAAACAGTTAACATTGCACAAGAATGGGTCTTAAGGTGTTAAGTGGGTTTGTTTTAATACAAGATTGAATTTCTGTTGGGATTTGAAAATTAGTAGGAAAAAAGCAAATAAAAAGAGCTACTACTTTTAAAAAGTAATACAACCAAATTTGACTTGATAAACATGATCAATCTTAATTCTAGACCAATATGGATTTTTTAAAAATAGAAAAAAGACAATAAAGTTTAGTGATGGATAAGCAAGTCAAGCTCTAACAAGATCGAATTAAGAAAGTTGTGTATGTAACATTGTAACTGTCTGTCCATGTCCCTCATGTCGTTGTTTTAAGGATGACATATGAAACGGGTATTGATTGCATGCTATGTTGTTCACTTTTAAATCATATTCGCGCAAATCTGAATATATGCGACAAGAAACAACGTTTTGTTAATGAATGAAAACCTAAGTTGTAAAGCGAGTTTATTGCCTCTCTCTAATCTATATATAAGGATGTCGCATATGGTCACCTCGGAAAACCTTTTTTTGTTAAAAAAAGAAAACTAGTGGGACTCCATATTTAAGGAGTAGTTGCATCAAGAGTATATGAACCATCCTTTTCAAAAGGGAAAAAGCTCAACAAGTACATTATCCATCCTTTACCAAACAAGAATTCCAAATAGCTTCTTTCACTATTTGTGATGAGGTTGAGAAAAAGTGAAGAGTGAGAAAGACACCTAGAGGACTTTGATAATTAGGTTTATTGGAACTAATTTTCACCAACATAATTAGTCAGCATCAACTATCTAAGCAAAGAATGATAAGTCCATAATTTCCAAAAACAGTTAATTTTCTTCAAATTAGATGTGAAATTGTTTAATTTTTTTTATTGGCCATCTTTCTGTTTTAGAAGTTGCAAAAGTTGACAATAGAGAAAAGTTCATACTGATCGAGCATTGGTCTAATTAAAATTGCTTGAGAACTACTCTAACTCTACCATCACATTAGTTAGTTTATAACGGTTAAGTTGCATGAGTTAAACCTCTACCAAGAAGCAAGACCCATCTACTTTTCAAAAGTAGAATGGATTTTGAACTAATACATTTACACATTCTTCTCTAGGAAAAATTAAGAAAGCAATTTCAGTTTAGTTTCCAACAATATTGCATCAAATAGTCAATGGAGTTTATGGTTTTGTGCCAAAAAGAAAATGACAAATACTTAATCTCCCCAAGTAATCAAACTAAACCTAACTATATGGGTCTCTTGTCAAAGGTAACATTGTCACAATTTAGTTATTTTTCTACAAATGGTTCATGTTCTTTCTTGTCCATCCTGTCAAATTTTATCTTTTAATTAAAGTACAAAAGTGCTCTTTTTTAAGGTGTCAGTAAACTAACTAGAAAAATCAACATCCATTTGATACTCACTTTAAAATAGGATCTATTTAAAAACGTTATTTCTTTAAAGATTTCGATTCGTCCTGATAGTCTAAATGATTTGGTTCACGTGGATATTTTAAGCAAGATACAAACTAACACGTTTTTTTTTGCGCTAAAACATCATGAAATGGTTACATCAGAATAAAGTAAATCAAATCTAGATCAATAAATCAACAAGCTCTAAAATTATACATGACAAGGCTTTTTGGTAAATTAGGGAACAAAATTATCGGCAGAAACTTTATGTGGTCTGTCTAGATTCACTGTTCAATGGTCAATCATCGAAAACATGAAACACTACAAGCACATATGTTTTTTGTTCAGAATCTGTTTGATCTTTTTGTTTATAGTATTTTGGCCCAACCTGAACTATAGCAAATATATCTATTGGTAGTAATAATAGGAAATATGTATTGACATAAAATAAGGAGGATTACACGGTGCTCGATATAGTTTCATAGAGAATGCTACTTCTCACTCTGATTAATAAGACACCTTAAGTCGTATTTGAATTTATCTTATTAAATCTGACCTAACCTGACCTGTTTCATTGTATTTCTATTAACTTGTTAATGTGACTATGTGAGGATACTCTTGGTTGTTGTAGTTGGATATATTTCTCTTCCCCATTTTTGTTAGGATCCCAAGGGGGGAAGGTAATTTTGAACCCTGTAGTAAGGTTAGAGAACACTCTTTTACACTAACCCGAATTGATTCAAAACAATCTATATAGACCTGCTTCATGAAATTCTCTTCGACTGAGAGGTCACGTGTATATCTCTTGACTAGAAAGACTAAAATTTGAATCTTAACGTTATAAGATTTTTCGACCACTTCCTAGACATATCTATTTAATTTAGTCTCTGTTTCAAAATGAGAAATCATGTATTTGGTTGGTACTGCAACATTACTTTTCCAGAATCTTAGCAATTTTATAACAATTTGACCATTTTTCCTTTTCGTCAAAAAACAAGAATGCAATAGTTACAAACATATTGAAAATGCTATGACAAATGCGACACTAATTTATGTGATTAAACACATCGATAATATGCTAATCAAATAAAAATTGGTAAAGATTATAATATACCGACACAATCAACAAACAATCAACAAATTTATCTACTTATGTTTAAGCAAAGGGAGAACTTGGGTTCATTATGCTCATCATTCTCAAACAAAGATCTACAACGTCATGTTCGGTTCATTGGAACATAATGCGATTATTATGAACAATTCACCCTCGTGTTGTTTGATTTAGCCAAAGAGTAGCAGAGATTGTGTTTTATCAGTAGATTATTTAATTAACGATCTCAACGGAAGGAAAATCATAAAAGCACCTTGCTTATGAGTTTGATTAAGAAGATAATAAGATAGTTGAGAACCAAGCCAAACATCCCTATAATTCCATGGAGTGGAATGAATGGGTCCCACTAAAAAGTAAAAAGAGGTGGGAGGTTAAAGACGTTTTCCGGTTGCAGTTAAATCGTTATAATTTAGTTACCTGTCAGATTGTAATTATCAATTTATCAGCCAATAACCGACACTCTTCACACGTGGGATTCACAAGGTAAGCCATTTTTTCACACGCTTGAATCTAGAGAGAGAAAGTGGCAAAGGTTAGGGGCAGTCAATGGTTAGTGAATTAGTGATACCGTTAATTAAAGGGTTAATTTCATTTTGGCCCTCTAAAGATGACCAACTCACAAAAATGGCACCCTAAAAATGACCAGCTCCTATTAGAACCCCTTTCTATTTTTACGGACTTACTCTATGAATGATCATCAACTCAGGAGATCTAGATATATCTTATTTGTCAAGCAGGGCACAGATCTACTACTAGTGATGAAGAAGAAGAAGAGGTAAGCAGTGGCACATCTAGTTACCCCTTCTTCATCACGCAACAGTAGATGTCGCGCCTTCCTCTTCCTTCATTAGGTCTTTGATCTTCAGAGATCTAATGAGTTTGTATATAGAGAAAGAAGAAAAGTGAGAGGGGGAGGAGACACAAGAAACAAAGAGAAAAGAAAATGGATAATAATTTTTTTAATGATGGTTGCTGGTCGTTGACCGACAAATATCCAGCGACTTATCAGTCGCTTACGACTAACAAGAGAAAAATCACAAAAGATAAGGAGGGAAGAGTTCTTAAGAGAGGGATAAAAAAAAAAGGCAACTGAGCAGTTAAAGTTGATTGACGGAAAAGGTAAAAAAATGAGCCCAAATGGAAGCTGTTCATTTTAAGGGAGGCATTTTGGTGAGTTGGTCATCATTAGGGGGCCAAAAAGGAATTAACCTTTAATTAAACGAGTTTATGGACTTAATCAGGGTTAAGAAGTTTAGTTATAAAAAATTGAGCGAACGTTCTTCTTCTATATAAAGGGTGATTCAAAAGAGAGTTATTCTTTATAACTCTATATTTGCCTCCATTTTCTTCTTCTTCTTCAAGAACAAGACTCTGAAACCCTAATTCTCGAAAAAAAAAATCTAGAGAGAGAAAGTTGAATATAGAAATGAAAACAACAATGGAGGTTTTTCTAATCAAGTGTTTTTGTTTGTGTTTCATTGTTTTGTTACTTCTTGATGTTGGAATGGTGGATTCAAAGAATGATGAGAGTTCCGATTTCAGGTATGTTTCTAGTTTTTTTTTTAATTCTCAGTTTGAACTTTGTGTAGTTATATACTTAGATGAAGCTTCTTAAATGAGATTTTCATTTTGAAGATTTCATTTGATTTATCTCCTCATGAATTTGAACTGAAACCAGAGTGATATTGAGGTCTGATATTTGTGATTTTCTTCATTGATTTTGAATTTGTGAATGGATTTGGTTGAATTGGAAGTGGTTTGGTGTTGATTCATTCATCATTTTGTTACCTTTGAGTTCTTTTCTCTCTCTAAACTAACAAAGATTTGCAGAGATTTGAAATTTTCATTCCTCTTCTCCATTTGTTTGAGTAGTTCTTAGTTTTTGTTGAATCTTAGGAAAAATAAGTTGTTTCCTTCATTAATTCCTAAAAATTTGACAACATTGAGTTTTTTCTATTTTGGATCATAATCTCCATTAATCAGATTTCTTCATCTTCTTTCGTTGTTTTTGATTTCTGGTTTTGGATGGATTCTAGGAGAAGAAAGTATATTTCAGTGTTGAAACCGATATTTTCTCACCATTTTCTGCTTAAAATCTTCAGTAATGGAGATTTACAAATATATTATAGTTTCTCTGTTCACCCGTTAATGTTGATTTGGTTCTGCTAATTTAGCTGAATTAAAGAGGTTTCGTTCTATTTTATGCTATCTGAGAACTCACTGGTTTCATTTTTCATTGTGAATTAAAGGATTCAACAAAAAACAGAGGAATTCCAGAGCTTGAAGAACACATCAATGGCGGAACTGAGGTTAGTAGTAGTAGTACTTTTAAATTCTAATCAACAAATGAACAGATCTATACCGTTCATTTGATCCAATTTATGTTTTGTTAGACCGACTTTTCAACTTCTTTAGTAACCCTAGGATTTCCTCCAGGGTAGTTTTGTCATTTTTAAAGTTGAAATGTACAGATTCTAGTGCATAAGCGACGAGTCGCCTCCGTTTCTCTCTCTCTCTCTCTTCCGGTTTTATTGGTACATAACCGCCTCGAGCACTGTAAAATGTGGGATTCTATAATTTATGGTTCATGATGATCTTTGAAACACAGAAGAGAGAGAGAGAAATGACAATGGATGCTTGACCAAAAGAAAATTGCCCAAAACAATTCCTCCTCCGAAATGGGGGATTTTATGAGAATGGAATTATGATTCTGGGTTTTAGAATATATCAGATTAGTATTAATTATTGTGGATTTATGGCAGTTCATTTTGTTTTGGTATGTTAAAGTTATTAATGGGGTTTCTTTGATTTTGTTTCTGGATCTGTGATTTCAGAAAAGAGGACACTGAACAGTATTGGAATGAACATGATGGGGTCGACAATCCAGAAGAGGTTGCTTCCTCAGTGGAAATGTGAGTTTCTGGCTTAATTTTTTCTGTACTACTTTACTGTTAGATTAAATTCTCATTTAATGCGTCTAGATAGATATATTGTTCTGGGTTCATCACTGAAATGTAGGTAGGTGGTTAGGAGATGTGGCCTTTTTTTCTCCTTACTATGAATCAACTGAGGAAAAAAAATTTCACCTCTATTTTACTCATTTCTCAAATTAGATTTGAAATCTGAGTTGACGAAGTTTGATCTGAATTGAGTCGGATTTCGGTTTGTTTGTTTTGGTCTACCTCCTGATACCAATTGGATGTATTCATTTTTCTAAGGCATTTGAAATATATTTTTTAAATATGGGTTGATGTTTGAATAGACTTGAGTTAAGTTATAGACTGTTTGTTCTTGTCAAAACTCGTAATGTCTGAGTTGAGTTATTATCGACTTGAGTTAAGTTATAGGCATTTGAAATATCATTTAATTCAAATGATTATCATAGGTAAAACGAAGTTTTTAGTATAAAAAGCAATTTGGTTTTAATATAAATTTTCGATAAAAAACCATGCCCATTACCAGTAGATCATATCCAGGATTTAGGTAATTGAGTTCTTTAGTTCACTCAACACATTACTCAAAAAATCACAACACAATGCCCAATTGAAAATAAAAATGCACATTTATGGGAATTTATAACTTTCACATAACTTGGTGTGGAGTGGAAGCATTTTTATGTCTTCCACTGTTTTCACATGAAAGATATATATTAGAGTATGGGACATACATTTCTTTTTTTTTTTTGTTGAAATATGGGACATACATTTCAGTACAGGTAAGTACATCTCCCTTATTTTTATCTGTGCCACTCCTTTCCACCATTACAATTTAATTCTCCTTGCACCCAACCTCAAACTTGAATCTCCACCGACACCACCATCCAGGATTCAAATAATTCATGCCCCCACCTTCACATTTTCACCAACCTGTACATTCAATGTGATCCAGAAATAAACAAAAATTGATATCATCATCCATCAATACTAGATCTCTTCTTTCACCTATACTGTTTAATGTTTATTATGCACATGACATTGTTCTCTTTTTTACTACTGGTTAAATTATACTTCCATGTGTAAATCTTGATTACAAGTGCTTGGTCTTTCAAACTTTGGTATCATGTTAAGTTGTGACCATTCAACTCAAAACCAATTGACAATGAAAGAGAGAAACCCTAGATATTGTATTGTGAGTTATGGGACTTTCTTACTCCATGTGGGACTATTCTCACATAATCCCTTGTTTGATGATATGCAGGGCTATCCGTAATAGTACAGAGAGAAGGAACCTTGGTTTCTTTTCATGTGTAACAGGCAATCCTATTGATGACTGTTGGAGGTGTGATGCAAACTGGCGACGTAACCGTAGGCGACTAGCTGATTGTGGCATTGGCTTCGGTCGAAATGCCATTGGTGGTCGAGACGGTCGTTATTACGTAGTCACTGATCCGACTGACCATGATGCTGTAAATCCTCGACCAGGAACCCTTCGTCATGCTGTCATTCAAGATGAACCACTCTGGATCGTGTTCAAACGTGACATGGTCATAACTCTCAAGCAAGAACTCATTATGAATAGCTTCAAGACTATCGATGGTCGTGGAGTTAACGTTCATATTGCTAATGGAGCTTGTATAACTATCCAATATGTCACAAATATTATCATTCATGGACTCCACATCCATGACTGCAAACCCACAGGAAATGCTATGGTTCGTAGCTCCCCAAGTCATTATGGATGGAGAACAATGGCGGATGGTGATGGTATCTCTCTCTTCGGAGCCAGCCATGTCTGGATTGATCACAATTCTCTCTCTAAATGTACAGATGGTCTTATTGATGCTATTATCGGATCCACTGCCATTACCATCTCCAACAATCACTTTGCCCACCACAATGAGGTAAAACCGAAAACACTTCGAAAATTTGTATTTATTTCATATTGAAATTCATTATTACCAGCTAAAAATGAAATTTCATGAACAGGTGATGCTCTTGGGTCATAGTGATTCTTATGTAAAAGACAAGCAAATGCAAGTAACAGTTGCTTACAACCATTTTGGAGAAGGTCTAATTCAAAGAATGCCAAGGTATATATCATAACAACCTTAGTCTACCATCTTTTAATTGGACTACTTTCAGGCTTTTAGGTTTTCCAAACCAGATTCTAAGAAGCAATCCGAGTTATTCTAAGTTTGGGTATTTTTGTTTTCGAATAACGAACTTTGCAGGTGTAGACATGGATATTTCCATGTGGTAAACAATGACTATACCCATTGGGAAATGTATGCCATTGGTGGAAGTGCAGAACCCACCATTAACAGCCAAGGCAATCGCTTCCTTGCCCCAGCGAATCCCTTCGCCAAGGAGGTAAATGCTACAACTAAACTTTCTCTCTCTCTCTCTCTAGATCTTTCTCTCTCTCGATCTCTCTACTAATTCATTTGGTTGTGGGTTATAGGTGACAAAGAGAGTGGATACAGATGAGAATAGATGGAAGAGATGGAACTGGAGATCAGAAGGGGATTTATTATTGAATGGAGCTTATTTCAGACAATCAGGAGCAAGAGCTTTAGCAAGTTATTCAAGAGCTTCAAGTCTTGGTGCTAAATCAGCATCCATGGTTGGCGCCATTACTAATTCTGCTGGTGCTCTCAACTGCCGAAAAAACAAACATTGCTAGCAACCCAAGTAAAAAAAAGAAAACCCCTCGTTCGATTTTCAATTTTCTCTCTCTTAAAACTTTTTCCTATAGCAGCAGCAGCAGCAACAACAATAGCAGCAATCACTACAGACTACAAAGTCAGTATTCCATTTCCTTGTCTGTTTTTCAATCTATTTCATCTTCTTCCTCTGTTTATCTCTGAAAATGCATCAGTACCCATTATTATTATCCCATCTCTTCTTCTTTGGCTCAACCTCGGCTTGTTTCGATCTTCGAAAAAAAAAATAAACACCATTGTTGAATCAAGTGCAGAAGCGTTGTTCATTTTACGTTGTTGTTCTTCTTGTTATCTCTCTTCTCCACATAATTGTTTTTTTTTTTACTTTCAAATGGATTACAGAGACTGAATGTTGATGTTCTTACTCTTTTAGAATTGGATGTTGATTATGATGATAATTAATGGAAGAATTGGTTTACATTTTATCTGGTGTACAACTTTTTATATTTCAAAGCTCGAATTTTCACATAGACGCTAGGAGTTTATTGGTATAGATTTTTGAATGACTGGTAGTAGATTCGACAACCGTTTTATATAGTAGTAGTAGATGGAAGAATCATTATCATCAATCGAGTAAAGGAACAATAATATAAACAAGAGTCTTATGTAAATAAAGGAAATCGTTCTATAGAGGAACAGTTCGGTGTTAAGTTCATACGAGGCGGCCAAGTTGTGCAGGGAGACGTGGATGGCTCGATCAATCCCAAACGTATACCGCGTTCTTTGTATTCTTCGATTTCCCTCTTACTTTTCGTGTTAGTTAACTCTGAACGGTCACGAACAACACATTTGCTTTTATAAACAAGATCACGATGGCGTTCATGTCTTTGTGGTGGCTTGAGTTTTTGTATCTCAGGCTGATTGAAGGGATACGAGCGTCTACTGTATTCGGTTCTTATTATCTCTTTTGCGGGACAAACATGCTTACACCAGAAATCAGATAGAACGCTCCTTAGAAGATCCCAGTATTCACGGTCCCTATGAATTTTAAATAAGCTGCTTCCGTTAGGAGTCCAGACATATAAATCCATCCATTCTTTGTTCATAATCTCCATTAAACCTTGAGCTTGTGGGATGCAGTAAAGAGGAATTCGTTTCCACGGGTACATGATTTCCTTTTCCCCGCCAAAGTATGGACATTTTAACTCCAAAACCCCACGAGACGACACCCCTTTTTGTTCAACTACCCCGTCGGGGGAACAAGCAAGCCATTCATGTTTTTGTTCTTTATAAATCTGAAATCCTGTAGGAGAATATACGTCATTTTGTGTTATAAGTTCATACATTACCCTTATGTCGTTTTCATTGTTACTGCTCCAATCAGTAGCAAAATTCCCAGAGAAAGGCTTGATTTGTCCAATCTTTTCTCGCCACAATTGAACTCTTCGACGAGGCCACAACCCAATAGCTCCAGCGAACGTGCTTGCCGTTAGTTTATTTCTTCTCTCTTTATGCCATGTCTTAAACTTGTGTCTTAACAATTTAGGTGGACCATCATCTGAATAAGTGTTGCGAAACGGGTATTCGTGTGCTGAGTAGTAATAGGTATTAACGAAATGTGAAATAGTCCCCTCACTGTTCATCAAAAAACAGATTGTTATATAAAGGAAGAAACAACAAGAGTAATTTAGATTTGGAACCGGATAGTAGAAAACTTCACATATTACATATTCTATCTAAGAGGTAAGTAAAAGTAAAGATAAGTTAACCTTAAGAACTTTTTTTTGCCTCTGAAGCTCGCTGATGTAACCGATATGTTGAGCATCTAGGCCCTCGGAGCTAAACCCTAGTTCTAATTTCCTGCCCCAAGTTACGAAAAGAAAAAATTAAAACATATCCGGAATTACTTGATAAATTCTAGGTGTTTTTCGATGATATAAGAGTAATTTTTTTTTCCTAACAAGATTATGTGTTAGCTTTCTAATAAGTAGATTTCTAAGTCAATCGAAATTCACGACAATGAAGAAAAAATACCCGTGGTAAGAATCATCATCCACACTTGTAACCTACATATTCACCAAAATTAGGTCTAGGACAAGGATAGTCAATTACTAAATGGAAGTAGGGTCAAATGATCAAGGTTCAATTGGGTATTCATAGTGAAAACCCTAAACCAAATGGCAAGATAGCTAAATCATACACAAATAGAACAAAATCAATTACTGTCTTCAAATGATAACAACCCTTAAACCTAATTGACCTAAATGGCTAAATACCTAAATCATACACAAATAGAACAGAGTCAATTAGTGTTACCAAATAACAAAAATCCTGAAACCCTATAACCAAACTGCTAATATGATTGAATTGAAGATGATAATGACCAAATGAGATTGAGAAAAAGTTACGTACTTGCTTGTCTCAGAGTTCTTCCAACTATCAAAACCCCAAAACAGAGAAACCCTAATGTGGGTATATAAGAGAGAGAGCTACTGGTTCTTCTAGCGGTTTTGAGGGTTTTTAGGGTTTAAACTGTTTTTTGAATCTTCCAATTAGAAATTGAGTTAAATATGCGAGGGCGGGGGACATTTGAATCCAACGGCCCATACTTGAGTTCTCAGTCTCTCGAGTCTCTAATTTATTGACAACCATTGGATGTCTTCTATGAAAGATAGAGAGATTTGCTGTTTTGATCCTCTTTCTTATAATTGACTTGCTGTTTGAACTATTTTTTTTAGAGTTGCACTTTGGACTCCCTTTTGACGGAATAATCAAGGAATATTCCGTCCCTAAAGTTATACTAAAAAAAGTTCCCACTTTACCCTTAATTAATTTTGCAATTTGAATCTCCTAATTTATTTAACTCATCTTCTTTTATTTAACTCATCTTCTTCCTCCATTAAAGAACTCACACCACACAAACCATTAATATAAATAACATAAGACACTTTGGACTAACCATTAAAATTTTGTTATTAAGAAATCATGGTTTTTTCATCTTTATAATTTTTTTTTTATGGTGATTAGCTTTTTATGTTTACTTAAGCTATCAGGAATAGAAGGCATTGTCCTATCCCTGTAATAATTTAGGATTTCTTATAGGAAGTCTCCCAACTAAACCTAGGTAGTATTTCTTCTGGGTCTTGTATCATGAGTTTTGGTGGGTCAAGTCTCATGAGTAGTGGCGTAGCTGAGAATTTTGTGGTCCGGTGCGAAATTTTAATCGAGAGCTCTTTGTATCGCAAATTTCAAAGTAAATATAATGCATTTGTGGTAAGTAATGAATAGTACCCATATAACAAATTAAACATATTATTACAGAATTTATAACAAAACTATTAAAAAAATTACTTATAAATCAATAGAAAAATAGAATAGTAAGATGCTAATTCGATAGAGAAAAAAAAATCAGACCTATTAAATTAAAGGAGTGAAAAATAAAGAACGATAAGAAGATGAAGAGTGAAAAAATTGAAACGTCAAATATTTAGTTTGTTATTTTTATGTTTGACTTCGTATTGACATCTAGCTCTTTCAAAAAAACCTCTTTAATGTACTTACAAAACAGCAATGACCAGTCATCCAAAATTAAGGTTCCGGTTGCTTGCATGACTTGGACCCATGACCATTGGGATGTGAGGCAAGAACAAGACCAGCTGAACTAATTTCCTTATACGTTTTAGATCAACTTTGTGTTACTATTTTAAATTTTTCAAGAAAGGGGCCCCTAGGTAGAGGGGGGGCCCGGTGCGACCGCACCGCTCGCACCCCCTCACCCACGCCCCTGCTCATGAGTTGCATATTTCACAACCAACCAAATAGATCCATAGTAGATTCATTACTCTGGATCAAACTCATTTGCAACATACCCTATACCATTAAAATAACTACCAGAAATGTATCCACCATTAATGTACCAAGTGTAAGACATCGTTGTTGTAAACCCAGAAAAAGAAAACCACATGGATCCTCTTTCAAGCCCCTGATAAACTTGATATCAAAATTGATCCTAATGCTCCTAATTTATATTTCTTCATTTTTATTTCTTCCTTAATTGTCTTTTGGATCACATGAACATTCTTCACATACAAAATCTATTGGAGCACACTGATAAAGAAAATCATTGCAAGTAGTAATTTGGGTATTGATTGAGAAAAATGACTGTTAATGGAAGTTTACTCGATGATGATGATGAACATGAGTAGGTGTGGAGATTGATCATGGTGAAAGATTGTTTAGAGTGAGAAAAGAGATTTTTTCAAAGTTAACCAACTTAAATCCAACCAAACCCAAATATATTTTCTTTCAAAGTTTCAATCTTTTAGAAGAAGGAATGTTAACTCAATAGGGTTAACTATTTAGATTGAATTAGGTCTAGTAGAGGGTATAATAGCATTTTCCTCTTCAAATGTTTTGGAAATGTTATATTTAACACTTTTTCTTGAAAAAGGGAGTCCAAAGTGCAACTCTGGAAAAATGCAGTCTAAATAGCAAGTCAATTATAGGAAAGGGAGTCCAAACTGCAAATCTCCCAAGATAATAAGATGGGAGATGTCAAAAGATGATATGGCACTTGGAAAAGTATTGTAACCCGTGTTTCACCTTACATCATACTTACAATGTGTGTATTCCATAAAATATTGAAATACAAGGGTGTAACCGTGCCAGTGGGGTACGGATAGTTTTTTTTTTTTTTCCGAAGCCAATGGAAACAATTTCCATTCATAAGTGATAAAATCACATTGTTTACATGGATGATAATTCATTCTTATTTCTCTCTTCTGAAAACTTCATGAGAGTTACATACCTTTAAATGCAAAGTGCCTCATGAAGGGAATGTAATGGGACTAGACACAGACACAATGATCTTAAAGATCGAGAATAAAAAACCCTAGGTCGTTAAGGAGATCCTATAGATCGTGAAAGGAGACCCTAAAGGTCTGACAGAAAAACTAGAAAAAGACTAAAACAACCACCGCCGATGTCGCGGGAAAACGCCATTGTCGCGGGAAAACGCCATTGTCGCGGGAAAACCGCCACCGCAAAATTGCCGCAATCATGCCACCATAGAAATCACGTCACCACCACACCACCATCACGAAACAATAGAAGAAAGCCAATCAAAAACCTCTCTCGAGAGCGCAACTTGATAAGAAGAGAAGAAGAAATAGAAGAATAATCAGTAGGAGAAAGAACAATTGAATAAGACATATTTCATGGAGATCTTTCTTTTCCAATAACAACAAGATCTCTACTTGATCCATTTTTTTTTAAGATAATAATGAACTTCTCTTCTTCCTTTTACATAAGAAATCAAAACTTCTTCCCAATCAACATATAAATTCGAAATAGATGGTGAAACTGTTGTCTTCAAGACAAACATGAACCCTTGAAAGAAGAAACTCTCTGGTGGGGATCTTTCTCTCTCTGGTACGGATAGTTCTTTCGAATGCATTAAAGAGCTAAACATACAATATCTAATATGTATTTGTTGGAATCGGAGTCGATTTTGGCTCGACCTGACTCGTCAAACTCAGAAACGAAACGCGCCATTGCGTTCGTCTCGTCGAGCTCTTCAATTTAGATCCAAGAATCACTCAAATCCGATTCCGGATGAATGAGAAATTCAAAGTTAAAGCTTGGACGAAGATCGGTTTAAATAGGGACTAAATCGTCAAAGAGGACAAATTAGTTTGGCGGCCATCTAGGCGAAGCGAGCATGTCCAGATCTGGACGGCTCGCGTTCGACCCGAGTTTTTGAAGCGAGATCTAACGGTCTCGTGTTGGATTACTCGGGATAGTGTCGGGCACAACGCGAGCCGTCCAGTTCAGGCAACCTCGTTGCTTATGGCGGGATTTCTTCAGATCCTAATCCGACGACCACCTCGTTGGTGCGTTGGGCACAGTTCAGGCAATCTCCATTGCCATCCAACGAAAGGCGTTGATCCCGAGCTTTTAAGCCAGATCCTACGTCCCAGAATGCGCCGACTTTAAAATTCAGTTTGAGTCCGCAAATTTGAAGGGATATGTCTTTTGACCCCAAAAGACAAATGGACCTATTCGAGTCCTATATAAACAACCCAAACCCACTTCATTTTCCACATCAAATTCATTCTCTTATTCTCTTCTAACAATTAGTATTCTGGTGTGTCTGGAATATCTTATTGGGAAGTAATTCTAGTATATTCTGGCGTGTTTGGAATATCTAGAAAAAGGAAGAAAGAAGTTTCGAGTTAATTTTTTAAAGCGTCTAGAAGATCATTCGCATTAGTCCAAGAGCTCATAATACTTACGAAGGTTCGCCCGCTTTCAGAATATAGAAGCACCATCTTAAAATTCTGAAAGGAAAGTCGTTGTATCCCGAAGGCATACACCCTAACGTTTGGTACTGTTACGGGGGTGTAAAATCTCTTAAGGAAAGAGAATTTATTCTTGTCTCGACTACATTAACATCTGTCTAACTCGGTTAATCCGAAAGAAGGAATACTGATAAATCATTATTCGCTTATCGTCTATCTCTCTATAAATTATAGAAAGGAAAACTCTGTCTTAATCAAGACGAGACAGAGAGATATCGACTTATCGATTGATAACTAGAGGAACAATAATATTTTCACGAAAGAGAATAAGGGACAACTCTACACTAATGTGAAGCAGATGATATCGGAGTAACCTCTGGTGTAGCTAATCTCTCATTTTCTAAATATCCAGAAAATAATCAAAATCATAATTGGGTTGCGTACCTTTTCGAGACAACCTGATTCTTAACATGCTATTATCTTCTCCAGCAACCTGTGCATTACCCCATTAGCAAGTAACGTTGGCCGAAATTTCTGCAAACAGAAAATCAATTATGTTTTAATTTACTGTATCGAATATCTATTTATTCATTATGTTTTAATTTACTGTATCGAATATCTTGTGGATCGACTCAATAAAAGGAGAAGGTAAGTTCTACACTATAATTTACCAAATTTTGAAAACGACAATCTTGGACGATTTCTTTTTTCAAGTCAAGATATTGTTGTTTAATCTGCTTTGAATGATCCTACGAATTACATACGTAAATTTCATTATGTTCTTAATTATATTTTTAAGGTAATTTAGCTCAACTTCTTGACAAAAAAATCTTACACAATTTCAAATAAAAAAGGAAAGACAAAGGGAAGGAAAAAACGACACTTACTTTTGAGGTAAAATTTTATATTTGATCAACATTCTAAGAATGTATATATATTCACGTTCTATCTTTTTTTCTTGTTTGATTTTTAAGGTGACTAACCATCTATGATCTCGTTTTCTTATAAAAAGTTGTACACTTTATTTTGATAGTAATTTAGTTACACTTTTATTTAAATAAATAATCAAGCTAGATAAGTAACGCACTAAATACATTAAAAATGTAAATGATTAGAAAAAATTGTGTTACTCGACAGATTAAATATTTTAAGAAATTATATTACATAAAAACACACTACTATATTTCGTTTCACGTACGAAGAATGAGATTGTAGTGAGGTGGGCTTTAGACTTTTTTTCCATGACTTGAATTTTAATTACATATTATTTGTGATGGATACATATTAGAAGTGGATTTTTCTTTAGTGACCAAAAAGTGGTCTTCTTGCAAAAAAGAAAAACGGAAAAAAAAATTCATTCGGGAGATATATTAGGGGGAGGTCTTGGAGCTTGTGGGAGCATGCGCCCCCACCCGACCCTTACTAGTCCCGCCCCTGGATTTCACCTAACTCAAAATCAAAAGAAAATAACAACCAAAACTCAAAGTTACTTTAACAACCATTACTTAAAGTTCCTGAAACAATCAAAACCAAAACTTAAGGATTTCACCCTACCTACCACAACTTAAAGTTCCTGAAACAAAACCAAAACCCTAGACAGAAGCTGTGAAATAGTGAGAGAGAGGAAGGGATACCGACCTGAAGGAGAGGCCCAGATAGACAACTTCTCTGCGAGGAAGATGAGAGAGGGAGAGATCCCTGGGAAGATGAAAGAGGTAAAGACAGAGAGCTAGTGACAGTGCTTTCTTGGGCGGGAAGGAGTGTTTGGTCTTGGGGGAAGGTTTATTCTCTCTTAATTTAGACCATCAGATTATAAAAGATCAGATCCCGTCCATTAAACTTTGAGAAACTAAATCTGAGCCCTCAAAGATAAGTTTGTGAGGACAAATCCTAGCCATTGGGAGGAGGAGGAAAGATACCCTCCTCCCTTATTATATTGATAGATATAGATACGATGGTGTAACCCGTGCCCGTAGGGTAAAAACAATATTTCTGAACGATATGCGTGGTTGTGTATTTTTCTTTTTCTCTTGACATTGCAATTGTCAGCTTATCTAGTCGAACTTGTTATGATATACAATATGATCTATTGTAATCGAATAAGTTTTCTTGTTAAACATAAAATATGTCGTCGAACATTTACGTTTGGAAACCATCCCAACACATCAACAAAATCATGACATTCAGAATGTTCATTGTGTTCGACAAAGTCTTGTGTCAATGTTTATTGACATGGAAATTGAAATAAGATTTTCCTTTATTAGTTGCTCTTCATTATTTTGTTCTAACCAAGGTTCATCACTTATACGACCATATACTAACTGTCTTTTCGTGAGCAGCAATATGCGTAAAATAACTTCGAAATATCGTTAATGTTTTAAAAAATGATTTGGAAAACTTCTATCTTCGTCTGATTAGGGAGATTCTTTTTAATACTTGAAGCCCAAATGCAAGCTCTTTATCAATCAAGAAGATCCAAGTCTCCTACTTTTTGTCTATTATGCTCAAAATAAGAAAGCTCAACTCAAACCTTCGGTGTTCTAGAGAACACTAACTGCTGTCTTGACCTGGTAAAAAACAATGCAAAGAGATAAAACAAAAGGAGGTGAACGTACTATATATCAGTCCAAAACTTATCTGCTAGTAAAACTGTAAATGACACAAACAAGAAATATGAAAAAACTAAATAAACATTAGAAATAAATTCTGGGGATAATACTGGTTACCTCTAGTATTATCCAGAAGTATCGTCCGATCAGGGAGATTCCTTTTAATACCTGAAACCCAAACGTAGCCCTTTAATTATCAAGAAGATCCAAGTCTCCTACTTTTTGTCTATTATGCTTAAAAGAAGAAGCTCAGCTCAAACCTCCATTGTTTCACAGAACACTAACAACTGCCTTGACCTGGTAAAGAACAATGTAAAAAGATAAAACAAAGGGAAGTAACGTACTATCAATCGAAAACGTATCTGCTAGCATAACTGTAAAAGACAAAAACTAGAAATATTTAAAAACTAAATAAACATTAAAAATAAATTCTGGATAATACTGGTTACCTATTTAGATTCAGATTGTTATATATTTGGGTTTTCTTCTCCTCCTGATCTTTTATCATATTAATTCTGAGTGATTCCATGGGCTTCACTTGTCCTCATGTAGTCTTGCTCTATCTCACTCCAAAACTAGCTCAAGATGTAAGACTTTCCCTTACACTTATGAAATGACCACCACTCTGTCCCACAACTAATGCAAAACTAAACACCACCAATTTTCTCTCAAGCATTGGCCATGGAAGATTATTTTTCATCTTCCTTCAACCAACAAACTTGAAAGACTTTGGTAAAGGGCAACTCTAATAACATTTGTGGGTATAAATCATGGGCCTCACTTGTCCCCAAGTAGTCTTGGGCTTATTTCACCAAAGAAAAGAAAAGGTTTGAAGTTTTTGAACCCATATTTGTTACTTCATTTCCCTTAATCTTCCATGTGTGCCATGCTTTAGATGCTTCCAAATAAGATTGGTTAACCATCAATCTCATTATTTCCCTAATCAAAATATAATTGTCAACAACAATAACAAGAGACTTGTGAATTCTTCTACTTCTATTTACTTGCAATATGACAATAAGGTAAATGGTGTAGTTAAATAATCAAAAGAAATAGTATGTCCCACTCTTGGTTTTGATAGGTCAACTTTTAAAACAATTGGGTTATTTCCTTAATGGCCCCCTACTTTGTGACCAGCTTCCCGCCTGACCCTCTACTTTACGAGAAATACCCATATGGCCCCCTAAAATCGTTAACTTTAACTTTCCGTCACTCTCTCTCCTCCATCTCTTTTTCTCTCTCTGCCATGTCATGCCACCTCATCTATTAGGCCACCTCATCACCTTCTGCGGCAGAGGTCGCCGGCCGGCCAAATTTCCGACCGGCGACCTTCAAACTAAAAAAAAAAAAAAAAAAAATTTTTTTTTTATCTCTCTCCTGTTTTCTCTCTCTTCTTCTTCTTCTTCTTCTTCCTCTCTCTCATCTTCTTCCCCTCTCTCTCTCTTCTTCCTCTCTCTCTCTCTCTCTCTCTCTCTCTCTCTCTTCTTCCTCTCTCTCTCTCTAAAATGGTCGGCGAAGGGGGGAACCCTTCGCCGGCCGTCGGTCTGGTTTCTCCTGACCTTCAGATCTGGGAACTCCTAGATCTAGGAATTCCCAGATCTGAAGGTCTGGGATAACCAGACCTCGTCGGTCTGGTTTCCCAGACCGACGGCCGGCGAAGGGTTCCCCCCTTCCCCGGCCATTTTAGAGAGAGAGAGAGAGGAAAAAGAGAGAGAGAGGAAGAAGATGAGAGAGAAAACAGGAGAGAGAAAACAGGAGAGAGATAAAAATGTTTTTTTTTTTTTTTTTTTTATTAGTTTGAAGGTCGCCGGCCGGAAATTTGGCCGGCCGGCGACCTCTGCCGGAGAAGGTGATGAGGTGGCCTAATAGATGAGGTGGCGTGACATGGCAGAGAGAGAAAAAGAGATGGAGGAGAGAGAGTGACGGAAAGTTAAAGTTAACGGTTTTAGGGGACCATATGGGTATTTCTCGTAAAGTAGAGGCCAGGCGGGAAGCTGGTAACAAAGTAGGGGGCCATTAGGGAAATAACCCAAAACAATTCACCTAATTTTGATGCCACTTTGGTTAGTTAGAGCAAGTTTTATACTAATATAATTTGTATAGTTTCCTTGAAATTTTAGAGAAAGAGAAAAAGAGAGTGAGAGAGATGGAGAAAGCTTTCAACAGACAGAGAGTCCTTCTTCATCATTTTTGTCCTTCTTCATCATCCCTAAAAGACTCTTCCATTATCTCTGTAAGTATCTTTGAAAGCAGGTCCTGCTGAACTGTCTTTGATCTTCAATTTGTTGAATTTGTTTAGTTTCATTGAAATTAGGGCTTAGGAGAACAAATTTCAATTTTGGTGTTTTAGTGAAGATTAGGAGTTACATACTTTTAGCTAATTTGGTGTTAATGATAATATCCCTTAATCCCTTCAATTTTAAACTTTAGTTAAAATCTCACTACGTATGAATCCTTTAAGAAATACCATTTCTAAAGGTTGAGGTAAGGTAAAGAATATGTTGTAACAATGGGTGTCCGCTGAAATGACCGAAATATTACTATTTCCATGCCTACTGAAATCGAAATTTAATTACTTTGTCTTAACAATGGCCGATCAAGGAATTAAATTTCGAAATATTCCGGCCGAAATATTTCCATCTCCGTGCGTACCGAAATTTCCACATAAACCAAAATTTCATTTGTTGGGTTGCATTTTTGTTGGTTTAGGGTTCTCTCTGTTCGGCTGGAGATACTGCTTCATATCAGAGGACTTCGGCTTTTGGTGATGATGTCGTGATTGTCGCGTAAGTTGTCTTGTATACTAGGTACCTTCGGTAGTATCAACTCATAAGGGGATTGGTACTATGTGATTTACTTCATTTTCTGATATCCGTAATCATGATGTGCTTTATGTCATACAGTGCGTATCGAACTGCCCTTTGCAAGTCAAAGCGTGGAGGTTTCAAAGATACACTCCCTGATGATCTACTTGCACCTGTTCTTAAGGTTTGTTTTGTACTTGTTAGGAATGAACTGGGGTCTTAATTCTAACTGGAACTACTCAAGTTTAAGCGTTTTGAGCTTCCCTATTTGAGCAGGCAGTGATAGAAAACACAAATGTTCATCCATCTGAAGTTGGAGATATTGTTGTTGGGACAGTCTTGGCACCAGGCTCCCAGAGAGCGAGGGAATGTCGAATGGCAGCATTCTATGCTGGTTTTCCTGGTAACTTTCATATTATGCATCTCTGACTTGAATGATTTGTATCCAATCCTGTGTTCTCATTTTATAATCTTCTGTGAATTTGTATTGCCCAGAAACTGTGCCCATTAGAACTGTGAACAGACAATGCTCGTCTGGCCTTCAGGCAGTTGCAGATGTAGCTGCCGCCATTAAAGCTGGATTTTATGAGATTGGTAAGACGAGTTAGTTCATCCGTGTCAGGTCTACTAAATTGATATGAGAATGTGTAAGTTATTTTATCGTTTACTTCCTAAAATAGGTATAGGAGCTGGCTTGGAGTCCATGACTGTAGATCAAGTGGGCAGGCAACCGGCAGTCAATCCGAAAGTACTCTCCCTCTCCCTCTCTTCTCTTTCTCAAACAAAAACGCCTCAATCTTCTATCTAGATTTGAGTTTCTGAACATTTGCTCGTACTCCAGGCAAGCAAATTTCAACAAACCCAAGATTGTTTACTCCTATGGGTATTACTTCGGAAAATGTCGCTCAGCGTTATGGTGTGACAAGATTCGAGCAAGACCAAGCTGCTGTGAGTTCTGTCAATGTGGTAGTCTGTTGTTATTCATTTTGAATTCTATTATCTAACTGATGAATATGGTTAGGCTGAATCTCATAGGCGTGCTGCTGAAGCGACTGCTGCCGGTAGATTCAAAGATGAAATTGTTCCTATCACCACAAAGGTCATATCGTTTCCTATATGTTTGTTTTTTTTATGCAAAATACGGGTAATTTCTTGTTTAAGGCTAACAAAATTTTCACTTTTGAAGATTGTGGATCCAAAAACTGGGGTGGAAAAATCTGTTACCGTATCCGTGGATGATGGAATTCGTCCAACAACAACTGTGTCGGCTCTGTCGAAGCTAAAACCTGTATTTAAAAAGGATGGTACCACCACAGCAGGTATAGAAGTTTCCATTACTCGTAAAATAACGTGTTAATACATCAATTTGAAATGATGTTTTGTGCATGTAGGAAACTCTAGCCAAATTAGTGATGGTGCTGGTGCGGTCCTCCTTATGAAGAGACGTTTAGCTATGCAGAGAGGTCTTCCAATTCTCGGTGTATTCAGGTTCTTAGGTTTACATGACTTGTGCTAATATATATGTTGGTTCAATAGTCAATAGAGATCAATTTTTGTCAATTGTCCAGGAGTTTTTCGGCTGTTGGGGTGGATCCTGCTGTTATGGGTGTCGGCCCAGCTGTTGCAATTCCAGCTGCAGTCAAGGCTGCGGGTCTTGAAATTGAAGATATCGATCTTTTCGAAATAAATGAGGTAACTAGAAGAGTACTATATCTGGAATTGCAACTATAATGAGCTACAAACTATATGTGAGCCATACTACCTGGTTCTTGTGCAGGCATTTGCTTCCCAATATGTATATTGTCGAAACAAACTAGGGCTTGACCCAGAGAAGGTGAATGTCAGTGGAGGTGCTATGGCTATGGGACATCCTTTAGGAGCTACAGGTATTTCTATTTAACGAGTTTCATCGTAGCGGAAAATTCAAAATTTGAAAAATATATCTGTCTAGGCACCATAAAGAAGGAAACTGCTTCTTTCACTCACTAAGTATGAGTTACTGTGGTCGCATTTTGTGAACCACATATTCAAATCATCGAGGTCCAGTTTGAAAAGATGAACGCTAAATACGTAGTTTAGAGGAGTTCAACCGTATTATGTACATAATTAGGAAAACGAAGCGCATTCGTAAGAAAGGGTTGAAAACAAGTTAAAATTATAAAATAGTATTCTAAGTATTATACTTGTAGTACTGACAAGGGTGATGAAGTTGCTCTGTAAAGACGGGAATCGTTTGCTTTGGCACGTTGCTAAGTCGACATTATCGTTATGTACAGGAGCACGATGTGTAGCAACTCTCTTGCACGAGATGAAACGTCGAGGGAAAGATAGCCGTTTCGGTGTGATATCTATGTGCATTGGTACAACTCCCTAAAACTACATTGTTTCTACCGATTTCCGGTCTTCAGAGTTCATAATTATTTTGGTGTTAACTTAGACTCTAATTACACAGGTACAGGAATGGGAGCTGCAGCTGTTTTTGAGAGAGGTGATTGTGTTGATGACCTCCAAAACGCTAGAAAAATCGAAACCCACAATTTCTTATCAAAGGATGCTCAATAAAATACAGATGATAATGAAAGTTTTGGAGGTATCTGAAAAACATAACTGTTTAATGGATTGATAGTGGTTGTAGTTAGGGTTTTCAGTGCCAGTTCAATGTGGGCTTTTCATGGTTTGTAATTTTTCATGTTATTTTTGTAACTGCAAGATTTAACAACTACTTACCATAAATGTAGATCTCTGTGATGTTCAAATAAAAATAACACAAGTCTATAACAAACTTCTGATGACGATCGTTCCTACCTCTTAAGTTTCTCAAAAATTTTATGAACACGGCTGAATTATGATGGTTGCATTAGATATAAGTAAAATCAGCCGCTCCAATAATTATTTTCACTGAATGCAAAAGTAAAATATAACAAACAGTTTTCGATATCAAGTTATGACTTCATACATTCCTACAAAATCAACTTAGAGGGCCAAATCAAACTTAATTTGAGCAAAACTTTTCTACAAAGAACATACCGTCTGAAACCCACCATCAAAAACTTGTTGGAACCCTAAGAGGATTTGATGTTTACGTAAATATGGTCCTTGAAGATGTTAATGAATAGTGTTTAAGGTTCACATGTAAGTGCAAGTTCAAATTAAGCAAGTGTCGAGAGACTCCGAGATAGTCTTGGAGCCTTTGTCAGGCTTGGGTTGAGCGTTGAAAAAAAGACAATATATTTCGACAACTCCTAAACTTGGGTCGTCACAGGATTTCTAACTACGACATTTTATGTCATCGATTACATAAGTTTGTTTCTTTGATTTAACTGTTGAATCTATTAGACACAAATTTAATATTGAAAAGTGTTTTTTTCCTGATATGATGTTTTTCTCATCTATTTTTGCAGTCGGAACAAATATAATAATACATCCATAACGTCAAAGAAAATTACAAAAATTAATTGGGAGAAACTCTTTCATTCATTTAGTAATTCATTTGATACTAGAGAGAGTTAAACACAAGACAAATAGTTGTGTCTAAATTTATTTAGATGGTTTAATTTATATTTATATATTAACAATTATTGGAATATATAAACAAATTTAGTGTAATAATTGCTAGACTCTCAAAAGAACAACTCTTCCCAAAAAATTTAATAGGATTCCAAGTTAAATTCTCATCCTAGTAAAAAAGGGAAGGAAGTAATTTGATTTGTACTTCCAGATTAGGGTCACATTCTGACTTTAACTCAGAATCTGATGTATAACATGATAGGTCATATCAACCTTATACTCAGGGACGGACTCACGTAGGAGTCCGTGGGGTCACGTGCCCCCACGGTTCCGAGTTTAGTGTGTGTAGGCTCGAAAATTTCCTGATCGTATTGGTTAAATATGTGTGTTGTTAATATATTTCTTAAAGGCAAAGTTGGCTTAGTGGTGCGGTAACTAGTTAGCATGCTACATGTCATGGGTTCAAATCACACCTTCTACAATTCTTTTTTAAGGTAATTTGTTTTGAGAAGATTTAAAGAAAACTCGCTTTAGTGTTAAAGTTTTTTTTTTTCCTTCACAAATTTTCTTTCAAGTTTGTCTTGAGGGAGGCGCTATTAACATTTACGAGGGTTTTTTTTTTTTTAAATTTTCATTTATTTTTGCCTCTACTATCTTTGTAGTTGTCTAATTGGTACTTCAAATTTTCTTTTTAACTCCTATTATTTTTTATTAAATCTTCTTTCTAACTCTTATTTTTGTAACAAATTTTCTTTTGTTCTTATTTCTTTGTGAATTAACCCAACTTCCAATAGAGTTATTAGCATCCCATATTATCATTTTTTTAGCAATTTAGACTTACAACTAATTTTGGTAGAGGTTAGTAATGAAGCTCCGCAGTTCCTCATTAATGACGGTATTCGTTTTTTACTGTTTAGCAGTGCCCCCACAAAGAAAAAGTTATGGGTCCGCCACTGCTTATACTTTCGTCAGTGCTCATTTTACCCAAGTCTAATAATTTTAAAGGAAAACGACAGGGGCATCGAAAGTCAAAACCAACTCAGGAGAGAAAATCAAATCAACGATCAAGATTTGAAGGTCAACTATCTTTCGATTCGTGTATCAGCTTCCAAATATATTTGGCCATCGATTTTCATTTTCTCTCTAGGGTCGGTCTCACTTTCTGGTGGTTGTGTCATATTGAACTTTAAATTGATGCACCACTCCGAAACAAGTTCGAGCTATGATTCAACAACTCTTGTTACAATGTATATAGATATGCACTAAAACAAGAAAAAATAATAACACTCGTACCTAAATGAATGAAAAAGATGGCAATAGTAAGAGCAAAAATGAGTTTGATGATCAAAGTTCTTGAACTCATCGTATATAATCTTTTTGTGATCCACTGTTTTTTTTCTTTCTTGATAATTGAAGGTTCTTGACAATTTATAGGGACATTTTTTTGCTTAAAACTAGGATTTCTAGGATCTTTTGGATTCTTTGAAACAATAGATATTATATTGTAGGCAATCCTAGTAGATTTTTTAGAATTTAATACTAAATATACCCCATTTTTACCTTTAAGAGAATTAACAATAGTTGTTGGTTAAAAGTTGAGAATTATCTTAAAGATTGCTGATGATAGTCACTCGTTAACTATCTTCAATAAGTCAAAAAAAGATCAAAAATCAAATTAGTTAATCCGTCTTAAGGCAACAAAACCGTTGAGCCCTAAGAAGTCTACCGCCTAAGCCTAGAATCAGGAGGTGGACACGATCATCTAAGGAAATCCAGCCTTGCCCTGCCTCAAACACAACCGGGTCTGCCCAGAGATTCATAAGAAAAGCTGAGGTCCGCGTAAGCAAGGCCAATATATTTCCTTCCTTTCTTTAAATATCTATATTCCGATAATGATTTATATCTTATACGAAAAATATAAAAAAGAAACTTAAGTTAGATAAGAGCATCTCCAATTCAAATCTCAATCTTAGAAACTCGGAGTGCCACGTAGGACTTTTAGAGTTTTTATCATAAAATTCAGAGCATCTCCAATGCAACACTCAATCTTAGAAACTCTGAGTGCCACCTAGGATTTTTAGAATTTTTTCTTAAAACTCATCTCCAATGCAACACTCTATTTGGATCTCTAAGATGACGTGTCGAGGGTGGAATAGAGATATCTCAAGAGGACACTCTATTTCTAGAGTGTCCTCTTGAGATATCTCTAATTGTCCAACTCATGAATATTTGATTTTCAACCAATAGAAATCGAGTCTTCTATATTTTCTAAAATAACTAATTATTTATTGACAAAAATAACTACGCCACATAAGTAAATAAGATAAGTTTAGAGTTTTGCATTGGAGACAAAAAAAAAATTGAGGATCTCTATTAAGGACGCCTAGGAGTGAGAATCTCAATTGGAACTTGACACATAGGATGAATAGAGATTTTTATGAGTTTTGCATTGGAGATGCTCTAAGTTTAGAAATATTATGTAAAAATAAATTTAGGTAATTTATTAAGATAGAGAAGAAACATTTATATTTCTATTAAGGATTTATATCTTATGTAAGTTTAGAAATCTTTTCTTTTTATGTTAATGAATATAAATCTCAACAAAAAAAAAAAGTTAATGAATATAAAAAGGTTTAGGTAAGTTAATGAATTTAGCTCTTGTTATCGTAGGAACAAGAAGCTCAGGACATTGCCAATGTTGCTCTAAATTGGTAAACAACTCTGGACTCTTGTGTGTAATACTTTCATAGATAACATTCATATACCATAATATTGACTTCCTTTTATTATTTCAACTTCACTCCCTCTATTAGATTGAACGCATATCTTGCTCCCTTGTGATATTATGAAACGAAGTAGTGGGAACTCGGGTGCTAACGTGAAGCGTCTTGAACGTGAGACTGAAGCTAAGATCCAACACCTCAAAGCAGAGACTGCAAGGCTTTCCAATGATGTAATTCATATGCTCTTAAGGTCATGTTACCACAGTGAAGAACTAATCTCTTGGAGCCAAGATCTGCCAAAAATCGGAGTTCCAGAACACTTGCTTCACAAAGAAACTTGCTTCCTTTCACTGTTTTCTCATATCTATGTTTTGTATTGTTTGTAATTTTATATCTTGGTGATTCAAGTATTGTTCTTGAGCAAATAAATAACTCAGCTCTATCGACATCTGCTTTTGATTTTTCTTCGTTGAAATTAATTTGTATAAGACATTAAGTGTATGCATTTGATATCTTATTTATCTTACAAACTTATTATTATCAACAATAAAATGTGATTGGATTGACTGTTATTTGATTTAGTGTTGCAATTCATAAGGGTATCTTGATCATCCTAGTTGCCGAAAAGTTATGTTTGTTAATTAAATTAGAAAATTAGCCCAAATTTTAAAAGCACCTCATTTTCCTACTAACCTACCAAACACTTGAAACTTGAATTCACATGTGAAATTTTAGTTTTATCACATCAGAAAAAATGGTTTTCACATCATTTACTTTCACACGTATCAAACAGACCCTTAGATTAATTCTTTAAAGTCATTTAGGTAAGTAGTATTAAGAAATTTTTAGGTGATTTTGTGTAATTTACATTTAGTATTAGCTAAGTTATATTTCTAGCTTTTAGGTTAATACTCATTACGATATATCCTAAGATCTGATATATTTTTTTGTGCCACATCTAATATTTCTTATAAAAGGTAAAAACCGTCATGCTTTGACTCGTTATCTTAGAGTTTTATATTTGTAATGTTTTCTTTCCATTTATTTTTAGGATCAGGTAATATTTTAAGGGAAATTTTATAGGCAATGTCTAAAGTTGTTAAAGACAAACTCGCTAAAACCAATAGTGTGTTTGATTAAAGGCAATGTATGTCTAAGAGGCAATGCATCATCAAATGTTTGACTTAACGACGTCTATTGGCATTTGGTCATCGTTGACCGCCGATTTTAACTGTTTTTTTTTATTCTTTCTCTATCTTCTTTCTTCTTCATCTTCTTCTCATCTCTTTATTTGCGGACGACAAGGTGTTGTTAAAATGGATGCTTCAGCCTCAAGCCAAACTTACCACATACCAATGATTCACATGGATAAGCTAATAAAAAAGTTCAGCAATTAAAAGCCAAAAAGTTCTAGTCTAGTATACATTTTTTTTGTTGTTGAACAAGTCTAGTGTACATCACCATTCATCCCAATTTTCTCTTTCCAGATCCACTATGTTATAATAGTTTTCTAATATGTTTTTGTTGAATTTTTCCTTCATTGATCTAGTTTGTAGCATTGCCTAAAAAGAAATTAACCCTAAAAATAACATTGCCTTTAACCAAACTTAGTCATGATGAATTGACCAAGTCAAGCTGGTAAAAACATTGCCTTGAACAACAAAGGGCATTGCCTATAAAATCTCCCATATTTTAATTGAATTTTATAAAAGAAAGACAACCTGACCCGACGTGGGTTTGGCCCGTCCTAGATAGGCCCTGCCTAGGTCTAGTCCTGGATTGACCATCGGTTTAGCCAACCTAGGCCTAGGACAATCCCAACCCGAGTTGTTTGGGCTTGGGCCCGACCCGCAACCCGGTCTGGATCGTTTTATTTCGGGTCGGTCCGATAAGCACCGTAATTCCGTATAGGGTAACAACGAGATCATTAACAATATCCCCCCACCCCCACCCCCCCCCCCCCCCCCCCACCACACACACCCCCACCCTCATTTCTAGGACGATCATGTAAATTCAACATAGTTAAGGACCTCTCTTCAAATTATGCCGGAATTTACCATCTCAATATATCATAATGATATTTTTGGGGGTATGTTATTTTCTCGAAGACAGTTTTAATTTTAGAATTTTTAACTCAGTATTTGAGAACGTTTCCGTAAACTTTCATTATCTTAGACCGATGAATATCAAACTTTTTATCGTCTTGTATCTCTTAGTATTACGCGATCATTTTTCCGTTTGCTTTGTCAAACCATTAAGATTTTGATTTGGCTTGACACACTTCTCCGCTCGCCTATGTGGTTGTCTTTTTTGATTTGACAATCAATGAATCTTTTGGACCAAGTATTCAAGACTTATATTCACGTCCTTGATGTCTCTCCATATTTTCGATAGACGTTATCGCACCCATTATTTCTGTCTATACTTGGTGGTGAGGGTGTCGCTTACCTCTTTCGATGTATCTATAACCGAATAGGTCTTTCTGAGTCATCGTTAAAGTTATCATTCTTCTATTGCGACAATATGTTAAGCCTGATCCTTGCCCTCAACTAGAGTGGGTTGATCCTTCTTGAAATACTTCACCAGACCCAAGGAAGTTAGATAGTATCTAATCTTAAATATCTGTTGATTGAAGTCTATTTCTTTAATGTTATTAACTTTTCATACGAATTGAGGATATTGAAATTATACGATCTATTTATTTTGTATCTCATATTTATGCTTCACACTTAACATAACCTTTCATGACAAGTTAGGACCGTGAAACATATATGTATATACATAAACGTCTTAAGATTGTTGTTCCTCTGGTTAAAAGACAATATTTCGATCTCTCTCTTTGTTTTGTCTTGATTAAGACAAAGTTTTGTTTCTCTAATTTATAGAGAAATAAACAATAAGTGAATAATGATTTATCAGTATTACTTCTACAGATTAACCGAGTTAGACAATAATAAAAAAGAAAATCTAAGGATAAGAAGAAGAATATTAGTCGAGACGAGAATAATTTCTCTTTCCTTAAGCCATTTTAAACCCTTATAACAACACCAACAGTTAGGGTGTATGACTTCGGGGGACAACGACTATCCTTTAAGAGTTTTACTGGTACTTCAATGTCCTGAAAGCAGGCGAATCTTCATAAGTAATATGAGCTCCTTGACAAATGAGACTTGATCTTCTAGACACTTGAATGCTTATGACCATTACTAAAATTAGGATTATATTTCAGACACACTTGGAATAATGAGTTCAGAAGAGAAGAAAAAGAGAATAAACAGAATTCACTCGGATGCTTCCTTCTTCAGAATTCTAAATATACTAGAATGTTTTTGAACTCAGAATTATATTCCAAACACACATGGAATACTGGTTTCGGAAGAGAAGAGAAGGGAAGAAAAGAATGAATTTGATGAGGAATGGAATTATTTTGAGATATTTGCATAGGTACTGAATACACGCACATTAATCTTTTGGGGTTGAAGAGTCACATCTCTTCATTTTGAGGACTTAAACTGATCAATTGATCTACTTTAGAGTCGTCTGCTCTGCGAGTCGTTAGATTTGGCTTTATAATGCGGACAAAACACCCACCGTTGGATTCAACAGGAATCTTGGCGAACAGATCAGACAGATATCTGGTTGATTATGATTTCACGAGATCCCAGCCTTGTACTTACACAGGGTTAGTGTTATAACAAAATCAAGTAAACCAGAAAAAACAATAGGAAATAATGACCAATCACACTGAATACAAGAGATTTACGTGGTTCAGTTGGTGAGACCTACTCCACGCCGACAATAAAGGGATGATTTCCACTATGATAAGCAAACAAGTTACACAAAGGATTCATGAGAATTCGACACTAAGATATCTGTAGGGTTTTAGTTTATATAGCCACCAAAATCCTAATTCCACTGACACACTGCCTCACCGACTCTCTTAGAAATCCGAAATCTACATGGATACGTTATCACTACTAACCAACATAACACGAAGCCCTGCTTCACATAACAGCTCCGCCTAGGAGGCCTACCTCGCATACCAGTTCTGTTTCGGTGATCAGCCCGGCTAACGAGTCCAAAATTGATGCTGAGTCCGAATAAGCGAGTTCGCGGATCGGAAATCGGGTTAGATATCAACCCATACTCAAGACACTTTCAACAGTTAGCGTAGGTCGTTGGAACGCTTCAAGTTGCGGCATAAAGCTATACCGACGCCCCTAATGAGCGAAAGTCAGATCTTGTCAAATCCCGCGAAGTTAACACCGATTCACGATCAACAACACATTTGCTTTCATAAACGTATACTAAATTGATATGCGAATGTGTAAGTTATTTCATCATTTACTTCCTAAAATAGGTATAGGAGCTGGCTTGGAGTCCATGACTATAGATCTAGGGGGCAGGCAACCGGCAGTCAATATGAAAGTACTCTCCCTCTGTTCTCTTTCACAAACAAAAGCGCCTAATCTTCTATGTAGTTTTGAGTTTCTGAACAATTGCTCCTACTCCAGGCTAGCAAATTTCAACAAACCCAAGATTGTCTACTTCCTACAGGTATTACATTTTCAGCGTTATCGTGTGACAAGATTCGAGCAAGACCAAGCTGATGTGAGTTCTGTAAATGTGGTAGTCTATTGTTATATATTTGACTTCTATTAACTATCTGATGGATATGGTTAGGCTGAATTTCATAGGCGTTATAGTGTCATATCTATATGTTTGTTGTTTATGTGACATAATGGGTTATTTCTGTTTTAAGGCTAACAAAATTTTAACTTTTGAAGATTGTGGATCCAAAAACTGGGGAGGAAAAATCTGTTGTCATACCCGTGGATGATGGAATTCGTCCAACAACTTTGTCGGCTCTGGCTCTGTCGAAGCTAAAAACCTGTATTTAAAAAGGATGGTACCACCACAGCAGGTATATAAGTTTCCATTACTCTGTAATTTAAAGTGTCAATACATCAATTTGAAATGATGGTTTGTGCATGTAGGAAACTCTAGTCAAATTAGTGATGGTGTCGGCCCAGCCGTTGCAATTCCAGCTGCAGTCAAGGCTGCTGGTCTTGAAATTGAAGATATCGATCTTTTCGAAATAAATGAGGTAACTAGAAGAGTGCTATATCTGGAATTGCAACTATAATGAGCTACAAACTATATGTGGCCATTGAGCAGGCATTTGCTTCCCAATATATATGTATATTGTCGAAACAAACTAGGGCTTGACCCAGAGAAGGTGAATGTCAATGGAGGTGCTATGGCTATTAGACATCCTTTGGGAGCTACAGGTATTTCTGTTTTACGAGTTTTATTGTTGCGGAAAATTCAAAATTTGAGAATATATCTATCTAGGCACCATAAAGAAGGAAACTGCTTCTTTGGCACGTTGCTGAGTTGGCATTATCGTTATGTACAGGAGAACGATGTGTAGCAACTCTCTTGCACGAGATGAAACGTAGAGGGAAAGATAGCCGTTTCGGTGTAATATTTATGTGCATTGGTACAACTCCAAAAAACTACATTTATTCTACTGATTTCTGGTCTGAAGGGTTCATCATTATTTTGATGTTAACTTAGATCCGCCTTCCTCAGTTGTTGGTACACTAACCGTTCTCCCATCAGTTAGCTTGCCATTGTAAATTTGTAACTTCCTTTCTTTCGTCCTGGCTGTAAAAAGAGAGAGGGGAGGGGCGTAGGTAGCTGTGCAAGTGAGGCGTTGGTCGGTCCTAGAAACGGTGGCAGCGGATCTAACACAAAGGAAACGATATCTATGGTTATTCGATTGATATACACAGGTACAGGAATGGGAGCTGCAGCTGCTTTCGAGAGAGGTGATTGTGTTGATGACCTCCGAGTGGCTCGGAAAATCGAAACCCACAATTTCTTATCAAAGAATGTTCAATAGAATACATATGATAATGAAAGTTTCCGAGGCATCTGAAAAAAATAAATTTAATATCTGAAAATAGTGCTCAGATGTATTATCTAGTTTGTTCGGGAACAAATAATACACATCCATAATGCCAAAGAAAATTTTTAAGAAAATTTGATTTGGGAGAAAATAAGGTCTTTTATTGACTCAAATGATTCATTTGATATTAAAAATAGCTAAACACAATAACAAATAGCTGATTCTAAATTTATTTAGATGACCTAACAAAAAGATACCCTAAAATTTATTCAGAACAACAGCAATATTGATAAAAAGGTGGAAAACACTTTCCTCCTGAAAACCCTCCTCTAAGACAAAATTCATTGCAGTCTTGGTAGTCCTCACATTTTCCTTGGCAAATATACTTTGCTTCTCCTGTAATCAAACTCAAATTAACAAAACAAATACATATATATTTTAACAATTATTGGAATATATAAATAAATTCTATGCAATAATTACTCGGCTCTCCAAACAACTCTTCTCAAAATCTAATAGATTCCGAGTCAAAATCTCCTCCTCTTAAAAAAGTGAAGGAAGTAATTTGATTTATGCTTCTAAATTTGAGTCACATCAGGACTCATACTCAGACTTTCAACAAAAAAAGGACTCTCGCTCAGAATCTCATGATAGGTTAGGTCATAGCAACCATATACTTTCATCATTGCTCAGTCAACCAGATTTAATAATTTTAAAGGAAAATGATAGAGGCATCAGAAGTCAAAACTAACCCGGGAGAGAAAATTAAAACAACGACCAAGATTTGAGGGTAAACTCTCTTTCGATTCATGAATTAGACTCCAAAGATATCCGACCTTTAATTTTCATTTTCTCTCTAGGAATTGGTCCGACTTTCTGGTGGTCGTTTCATATTTGAACTTTAAATTGATGCACCACTCATAAACTAGTTCGAGCTATGATTCAACAACTCTTGTTACATTCTTCAGAGATATGTACTAAAACAATAAAAGAAATTAAATAATCATACCTAAATGAATGAGAAAAATGACAATAGTAAAAGCAAAAATGAGTTTGATGATCAAAGTTCTTGAACCCATTATAGATAATCCAATCTTTTTCTTATCCACTGTTTTTCTTCTTCTTGAGAATTGAAGGCGCTTCATAATTTATAGAGACATCAAAATTTTATTTCAAAAATAAATTTATTTTATTGCATATCTATATATTATTGAAAACGTTACCATTAAACGTATTTAAGGGAGTAACTGATCACCTTAAATATCTTGAAACGTTTTTTTGCTTAAAAACTGGGATTTCTAGGATCTATTTGGATTCTTTGAAACAAGAGATATTAAATTGTGGGTAATCCTGATAGATTTTTTTGGATTTAGTAATAAATAACAATATTTGTTGCTTAGAAGTTGGGAATTATCTTAAAGATTACAATCTATATTTTCTCACTTGTCCATTGTAAACCTAGATTGCTTTGTAGAAGAGAACCTTAACACTCGCAAACATAACTTCGCTCTAACTCCACTCATCATCCTCAGCTATCGTCTTTTTAACGCGGCGACAAAATGGTGGTCTTATCTTAATACCAAACGAAGGTTCTATCGGTAGAGTAACTTTATATTCTTACTGTAATCTTTTTAATCATAGAGCTATATATACAAAAATAATGAGAGAAATAGTAAATGAGATGTAAAATTATAGTATATCATCAATATTGTAGAAAAAAAGGTTTAGGACTTGGGGCATTTGGTTCTCTAGCTAGCTATTAACATGACACAACTCAATTCACCTGACATCCAACTATCCAAGACCATAGGGCATTTTGTGTATAGTCTTCTGCTCTTCTTGGTTGCTATTTTTTCCTTTACATGTCAAGAAATTAATAGCATTTCACCAACCAAACACAACCAAAGTAATAACCCTAAGAGTAAGACATTCAATGTCACTCATAATATTGTCTCCCAAACCCTAGACTTAGCTCACATGCCACCGGATGACAAATTTCCTTTATGGAGGAGGCTGTTTTATAATTTCAAAGTCTAAAATTGACCCCAATTTATATTTCAATAAATCTTTGTGTCCATCAGTCCATATTGGCCATGCTACATTAATTCCCATCCCAGATGTTATTTGGTCTCAAAATGTGTCCGACCACAACACGAAAGCTGATGCGGCTGTCTCCCATTGGTCCGGGCATACGGAGAGAAAAACGCTTGGACATTTTACCCACCAAAGTATGGACATTTTACCTCCAAAATCCCAAGAGAGGGAACCTCTTTTTGTTCAATTACCCAGGCGAGACAATTGAGAAGAATCTATAGTTTTATCTGTTATAAGTTGATAATAGATATAGTACCAGTGTGTCTTGTTCGTTGATATTTCTCCAATGAGTTGCAAGATTCCCAGAGAAAGGCTTGACCTCTCCAATCTTCTCTCGCCACAATTGGACTCTTCGACCAGGCCACAACCCAATAGCTCCAGCGAAAGTGCTTGCCGTTGGTTCATTTCTTCTCAAATCATCGCAATTCTTAAACTTGTGTTTTAACCAATTAGGCTGACCATCATTTGTATCTGTGTTGTAAACGGGCATTCTTGTGAGTCAGAGATCGTGGCAAATTCTCGGCTTCTTCTCAATATACGATGGTTAATTTTATTGTACTTGAAGTAGCTCTTCTTTTGTGCTGAGTAGTAAAAGGTAAGAGTGAAATGTGAAATAGTCCCTTCACCGCTCATCAAAAATTGATTGTTATACAACGGAACGAACAAATAAGAATAATTTAGATTTGGAACCGAACAATAGAAAAAACCATTAATTAGATATTGTATCTAAGAAGTTGGCAAAGGAAAGAGAAACTAACCTTAAGAAGAATCTTTTGCCTCTGAAGCTCGTTGATGTAACTACTATAGTGAGCATCTAGGCCCTTGGAGCCGAACCCTAGTCCTAATTTCCTGCCCCAAGTTAAGAAAAAAAAACTCAAAACATATACGAAAATACTTCACTAAATTCTAGTTTTTCTTTTATGGTACAACCCTAAATTTTTCCTAATAATATTATATGTTAGCTTTCTAATAAATAAATATTCAAGTAGATCGAAATTCATGACGATGAAGAAAAAATAACAGTAGTAAGAATCATCATTTCAAACTTGAACCTATCTTATCTCCTCCACCTAAATAGGGTATAAGTAGTAGGTCTAAGAGAAGGATAGTCAATTAGGAAATGGAAGTAGGCTCAAATGATGAAGACTCAATTGGGTATTCATAATAAGATGGGAGATGTCAAAAGAGGATATTGCATTTTTGTTGATTTAGGCCTTTTCGCCTGTTTAGCTGGAGATAGTGCTTCGTATTAGAGGACTTCGGCGTTTGGTGATGATGTCGTGATTGTCGCGTAGGTTGTCTCATCGACTTGGTACCTTTGGTGCCAAGACTGTCCCTACGACAATATCTCCCGCTTCAGATGGATGAACCTGTTCAAATAGGGAAGCTCAAAACTCTTAAACAAGGACAATTTAACCCAAATTATCCGTTATTTGTTTCACAATTTCATTGTTAAATTTGAATAGTTTTAGTTAGAATTAAGACCCCAGTTCCTTCCTAAACAAGTATAATATTAACGTATACACATGTATACACAAACACCCGACCACTTGGGTGTGTCAACACTCTCCAATACTCTCTTTTACTTAGTCAACTAACAAACTCTAGTTGTTAAGATTTATTTAGATTGTATCTTGTTAATATCTTATCATGCACTAACCTATATATATACATGTATAACAGCCTAAGTGATAATATAGAAATCATTTTGATATCTCTTCTTCATTCTTCCTGTTCGGTTCATCCCTCTCTCTCCTTCTCGATCTTCACTTCACTAATAGACTCGGTTGAGTCTTCATATGGTAACAGAGCATATTCGATTTTTTTTTAGTACTAATGGCTTCCTCAACTGATCTCTCGGGTTCCAATCCCTCTGGTTCTATTCCTACCAATGGTGCTCAATCATCTCCTTCATTTGATGTTCACCATTCGGAATCACCAACAACAATCTTGATCACACCCCTTCTATCGGGAGACAATTATCCTTCTTGGTCTCGTGCCATGAAGATGGCTTTACGTGCCAAAGACAAGTTTGCCTTTGTCGATGGTTCTCTCCCACGTCCAACTTCTCCAAACGATCTCCATTCATGGAATCGTTGTAACGATCTTGTTACTAGTTGGTTATTGAACTCCGTAGAACCGGACATCCGTCAATCGATTCTTTACGATGACAACGCTGCTGAAATATGGCAAAACTTACATGAACGGTTTTATCAAACCAATGCCCCGAAGATCTTTCAACTCAAGCGTGCTATTACATCTTTACGACAAGATGGATCCGACGTTTCCGCATATTTCACACGTTTGAAGTCTCTTCAGGATGAACTCCAGTCACTCATTGTTTTTGAACCATGTATGTGTGGTCATGGCAAAACAATGATGGATCGCTTGAATCAAGATCCTGCCATGGAATTTCTCCAAGGTTTACACGATCGTTTCTCCTCCATTCGAAGCCAAATCTTGCTTATGGACCCGTTTCCATCTATATTACGTATACATAGCTTGGTCAAGCAGGAAGAAGTGCAACAAAACATTATGAATGACAATGTTATCACTCCAGAAGGTGCTGCCCTTGCGGTTCATCAATCGACTCATGGACATTTTAATCAATCGGACAAAGGTGACAACATTGAGAAACCACGTACTAAACGTCCACGTCCATTTTGTGAAAACTGTCGTATGCATGGTCATCTAATCACTACTTGCTATAAGATTCATGGATACCCACCTCGTCCTCGACAACACCATACTGCTGCTGCTGTCCACTCGGTTCAAGCCAACAAGGAGGCGCCCATAGCCACTTCTATGTCCCACGAACAGTATGTAAACCTATGCAACTTACTGTCCCAACAGTCACGGTCCTCTGTAGGCACCCCACCGGTCCAACCTTCAACGTCTTCTCCTGGTCCTTCTACTACCGACCCACATGTAAACCTTACAGGTAATTATTTTAACTACACCCCCTGGGTTATAGACTCGGGTGCTTCCCGACATATATGTTCGGACTTATCTTTGTTTTCTATTTATTATCAAGCTCCGCCTAATTTTTTTGTCCGATTACCCGACGATAGTCGAGTTCGTGTATCTCACATTGGTTCGATATCTTTTTCAAGCTCTCTCTCTTTACAACATGTATTACATATTCCATGTTTTAAATTTCATTTAATCTCCGTTTCCGAAGTATCTAAATCACTTGATTGTGAAGTGATTTTCAATTCTTCTTCGTGTATCTTTCAGGACCGAATAACGGGAAAGAAGATTGGACATGGTGATCAAAGGGACGGCTTATATTTTCTTCACACAGAACCTAGAATTTTGTTTTCTTCATTATTTAATTGCAATAATATTTCGGATTTATGGCATTGTCGCCTAGGACATCCGAGTCTTTCCCGTTTCAAGTATTTAGTGAATAAATTTCCGTGTATTCCGTTTAATTCTTTGAATAAAAATTCTTGCAATGTTTGTCCATTATCAAAGCAAACTAGATTACCATTTCCCGTTAGTACGTCTACTTCTTCCAAACCATTTGAACTTATTCATGTTGACCTAAGGGGTCCTTTTTCTCTCCCTTCTCTTTCCGGAAGTCGTTTCTTTCATACCATCGTCGATGATTTTTCTCGATGTACTTGGATGTTTTTTCTTTCCTCTAAATCGGATACTAAAAATTATCTTATGAACTTTTTAAATTTTATTAAGACTCAATTTGGTTCTTCTATCAATAAACTTAAATCCGGTCAAGGAGACATTCCTTTTCCTCAAATACAAACAATCTGTTCCGACAATGGAACTGAATTCTTAAATCGTGACATCCAAACTTGGCTCCACGAAAATGGTATTATTCATCAACGATCGTGTCCTTACACCCCCCAACAAAATGGGGTTGTCGAAAGGAAACATCGCCATATTTTGGAAGTTGCTCGCTCACTACGTTTACAAGCAAATCTTCCACTCGATTTTTGGGCTGAATGTATACTAACGGTCGTCTATATAATTAACAAATTACCTACACCTCTTCTCGATGGGTTATCCCCACATGAGAAGCTCCTCGGTTCTCCTCCAACCATTTCCCACCTTCGGGTTTTTGGTTGTTTATGCTTCGCCCGTCATCCCTCACCTAAAACTAAACTTGATCCACGTTCGATTCCGGGTATTTTTTTGGGCTACCCTCATAGTCAAAAGGGATACAAAGTATTTTCTCTCCAATCACGCAAAATTTTTATATCTCGTGACGTTATTTTTTATGAGGACCGATTCCCCATGTCTACCGTCGGCAGCCCTTCTCCCGACCGGATCCCTGTCAGCCCTTTTATTCGAATTTCGGACGACGGTTCTTTCCAATTTAATTCTAATAATCAGTCGGGCAACATCATGGATCCCTCCTCTGACCAGTTGGTTCATATAGGCACCTCGGGAGAACATCACCCATCTTCTAGTTCGGATTCTGTGGGCACCTCCACCACCGAACCCATCTTGGACACCGATGTTACTAATGAATCTCACGATTCTGGAGGCACCTCCCATCACGACGTCACTCCTGGCCCAGCAGATACAACAACCCGATCCACTCGGACTCGTCGACCACCGATCCATTTAAAGGATTATATTTGTACTGCCATTCAATCTCCTACTCCAGAGGTTGATCGCCCTTTACCTAATATTATAAATGTCGACTCAATCTCTTCTCAACATCGAGCTTTTCTTACTTCGGTAATCTCGAACATCGAACCAAGATCTTATTCTCAAGCCATGACATCTCCTCACTGGCGTAACGCTATGGAAAAGGAAATTTCGGCATTGGAATCTAATAATACATGGTCCTTGGTACCTCTTCCTCCTGGTAAGAAACCCATTGGCTGCAAATGGGTCTATAAAATCAAACATCGATCTGATGGTTCGATTGAACGGTACAAAACCCGTTTGGTTGCCAAAGATTATACTCAGGTCGAAGGCCTTGACTATAACGACACATTTGCCCCTGTAGCTAAACTTGTCTCGATCCGAGCACTTTTGTCAATCGCAGCAATTCGAGGATGGTCTCTCCATCAACTTGATGTCAACAACGCTTTTCTTCAAGGGGATCTTGAAGAAGAGGTATTTATGAAACTTCCGCCTGGATTTTCAAGTCAGGGGGAGACTCGTGTTTGCAAATTAAACAAATCTCTTTATGGTCTCAAGCAAGCCTCTCGTCAATGGTTTGCCAAGTTTTCTTCGGTCTTATTACAAAAGGGATTCACCCAGTCCATGGCCGATTATTCTCTTTTCACTTTCACAAACAAATCCATTTCTATCTATGTTTTGGTTTGTGTTGATGATATCATCATCACTGGATCAAATGAATCTGCAATTTCTGATCTCAAATCTTTCTTGGATCGCTCTTTCTCCTTAAAAGATCTGGGTGATTTACAATATTTTCTGGGGATTGAGGTGTCCAGATCTTCCAGAGGAATTTTTTTATGTCAACGTCGTTACACACTTGACATTCTTGAAGATTCCGGTCTCACTGCTTCCCGGCCTTCTTCATTTCCGATGGAACAAAAACTTCGTCTTCGTCCTGACGAAGGTTCTCCTCTTACTGATCCTACCGTTTATCGACGTCTAATTGGTCGTCTCATCTATCTTACGGTAACTAGACCAGACATCATGTATGCGGTTAACACGTTAAGTCAGTTCATGCAAAACCCTCACACGTCACATCTTGATGCTGCACATAGGGTTCTACGATACCTTAAAGGATCTTTTGGTCATGGTATTTTCTTATCCTCGACAAGTTCACTTCATGTGTCTGGTTATTGTGACTCCGATTGGGCCGGATGTCCCTCCACTCGAAAATCAACCACGGGCTATCTAACAATGCTTGGTAATAGCCCGCTATCCTGGAAATCTAAAAAGCAGTCGACAATCGCTCGATCGTCTGCTGAGGCCGAATATAGGGCAATGGCTTCTCTTTCTTGCGAACTTCAATGGTTAAAATTCTTACTCAAAGATCTAGGTGTTGATCACTCTGACCCTATGTCTGTCTACTGCGACAACCGTGCTGCGCTCCACATTGCCGATAATCCAGTATTTCACGAACGAACGAAACACATTGAAATTGACTGCCACCTTGTTCGAGAGAAGATAAAGACCAACTTAATTGCACCACGATTCACTCCAACGACTGAGCAACTAGCCGACATATTTACAAAGCCTTTGGGTGCGGATCAGTTTCAGAAGATCATTTGCAAGTTGGGCATCACTTCGATTTCTCCTCCAACTTAAGGGGGAGTATTAACGTATACACATGTATACACAAACACACCCGACCACTTGGGTGTGTCAACACTCTCCAATACTCTCTTTTACTTAGTCAACTAACAAACTCTAGTTGTTAAGATTTATTTAGATTGTATGTTGTTAATATCTTATCATGCACTAACCTATATATATACATGTATAACAGCCTAAGTGATAATATAGAAATCATTTTGATATCTCTTCTTCATTCTTCCTGTTCGGTTCATCCGTCTCTCTCCTTCTCGATCTTCACTTCACTAATAGACTCGGTTGAGTCTTCATATATAAAACAAACCTTAAGAACAGGTGCAAGTAGATCATCGGGGAGTGTGTCTTTGAAATCTCCGCGCTTTGACTTGCAAAGGGCAGTTCTGAGTCTCAATAGAGATTCTCTTTCCTATGAGGCTAACTTGAGTGTCTCTAATTCAAGTCCTTCTCCAATGCAACACTCTAAAAAACTCTAATAGAGACACATGTCACACATACATTTAATAGGAAAAAGTGGTTGAGAAAGAAAGATTTTTTATTGGTCCAAAAATTAAATTTGATGACTAGGACACTTAGACTCTCAAAAGAGATCTCAAAAATAGAGTTTCTAGTCGAGACATCTTAAAACTTAATGGTTCCACATCATCTTAAGATCTCAATTGAGTTTTGCATTGGCGAGGATTTTCCTAAAAAAAAACTCTAAAATCCTTGGTGGCACTTAAGATTTTGAGATTAAGTTTTGCATTGGAGATGCTCTCAACACATAAGTCCAATAGAGTTTTTTTTTGGGTTATTTCCCTAATGGCCCCCTACTTTGTGACCAGCTTCCCGCCTGGCCCCCTACTTTACAAGAAATACTCATATGGCCCCCTTCCGTTATAACACCGTTACTCTCTCTCTTCCATTTCTTTTCTCTCTCCTCCAACATGTTTTCTCTCTCTGCCACCTCGTTAAAACCTGCCAACTCATCATCTTCTCCGGGAAAGGTCGCCGGCCGACCAATTTCCGGCCGGCGACCTTTAAACCTAAAAAAAAAAAAAATTTTTTTTTTTTCACCTCCCTCTCTCTCTAAACTCCGGCGAAGGGGGTTACCCTTCGCCGGAGGACCTTTAAGGTCTGCCGGAACAGACCATGAAGGTCTGTTCCGGCAGACCTTAAAGGTCTGCCCGAGCAGACCTTGATCTGCTCGAGCAGACCTTCATGGTCTGTTCGAACAGACCATGAAGGTCTGTTCGAACAGACCTTTAAGGTCTGTTCGAGCAGACCTTCCAGATCTGCTCGAGCAGATCTTAAAGGTCTGCTCGAGCAGATCAAGGTCTGCCGGAACAGACCTTCATGGTCTGTTCCGGCAGACCTTAAAGGTCCTCCGGCGAAGGGTAACCCCCTTCGCCGGAGTTTAGAAAGAGAGAGGGAGGTGAAAAAAAAAAAATTTTTTTTTTTTTTAGAGAGAGAGAGAGAGGAGAGATGAAAAAAAAAAAAAAAATTTTTTTTTTTTTTTTTAGGGTTAAAGGTCGCCGGCCGGAAATTGGTCGGCCGACGACCTTCCCGGAGAAGATGATGAGTTGGCAGGTTTTAACGAGGTGGCAGAGAGAGAAAACATGTTGGAGGAGAGAGAAAAGTAATGGAAGAGAGAGAGAGTAACGGTGTTATAACGGAAGGGGGCCATATGGGTATTTCTTGTAAAGTAGGGGGCCAGGCGGGAAGCTGGTCACAAAGTAGGGGGCCATTAGGGAAATAACCCTTTTTTTTTAAGTTTTGCATTGGAGATGCTCTAATGAAGTAAAATATGTGGGACCCACTTATTTGGGACCATCAACAGCAAAAAGAGGGTCCACCCATTAAATAAAATAAAGAGGAAGCCTTTAGCGTATTTCACATTAGGGGCTCATCTCGTTGCAACCTAGTGGGCATGTGCTTTTCGTTTGGCCCAATTTGCTTTCTCTATTAAGTTTTCTCACCCGGGGGCCCTTAAATATTGGTGGCCCAAAGTGAGGCGTAGATGCTCACCATATTGGTTACATCAACCAGCTTCACACGCAAAAGATTTTTCGTAAAGTAGTGATTAGATTTTTCCACTATCGATTCTAAATCAGAACGGTTTCTTCCTTTACCTACTGTTATTCAATTGATATACACAGGTACAGGAATGGGAGTTGCAACTATTTGTTAGAGAGGTGATTGCGTTGATGACCTCGGACACGCTCGAAAAATTGAAACTCATAATTTCTTATCAAAGGATGCTCAATAGAATACAGAAGATGATGAAATCCTGGAAATCTCTGAAAAACATAATTTTAATATTTGAAAATAGCTCTCAGATTTATTATTTAGTTTTGCATTCCGAACAAATAATATACATCCATAATGGCAAACAAAATAAAAAAAAATTAATTTGGGAGAAAAAAAGATCTTCCATTAACTCAATGATCCATTTGATATTAAAAAGAACTGAACACAATAACTCATAGTTGATGCTAAATTTATTTAGATGACCAAACAACAAGGTACTTTAAACTTTATTCAGAGCAACAACAATATTGATAAAGAGGTGGAAAACACTTTCCTCCTGAATACCCTCCTCCAAGACAAAATTCATTACAGTCTTGGTAGTCCTCACATTTTCCTTGGCAAATATCCCTTGCTTCTCCTGTAACGCAAATCAAATTAATAAAACATATATGTATATATACATATATTAACAATTATTGGTATATATAAATAAATTTAATGCAATAATTACTTGGCTCTCGAAAAAACAATTCTTCCCAAAAATCTAATAGATCCCAAGTTAAAATCTCATCCTCCTAAAAAGTTAAAGAAGTAATTTGTTTTATACTTCTAAATTAAAGTCACATCAGGATTGTGACTCAGACTTGCAACAAAAAAAGGGCTCTGACTCATAATCTCATATGATGTGTTAGGTCACACCAACCATATACTTTGATCATTGCTCATTTCAATCAATTTTAACAAGTTTAAAGGTAAATGATAGAGGCATTAGAAGTCAAACTAATCCAAGAGAGAAAATGAAATCAACGACCAAGATTTGAGGGTCAACTTTCTTTAAATTCGTGTATCAGATCCCATAGACATCTGGCCGTTGATTTTCATTTTCTCTCCAGGGCCGGTCTCACTTTTTGGTGGTAGTGGTTGTATCATATTTGAACTTTAAATTGATGCACCACTCGGAAACAAGTTCGAGCTATGATTAAACAACTCCTGTTACATTTTTTTTGAGATATGCACTAAATCAAAAAAAAAATTAATAATCGTACCTAAATGAAAGAGAAAAATGGCAATAATAAGAGCAAAAATGAGTTTGACGATCATAGTTCTTGAACTCATTCTAGACAATCCAATCTTTTTCTGGTCCCACTGTTATTTTTTGTTTTTGACAATTGGAGGTTCTTGATAATTTATAGAGATATTTCTTTGCTTAAAACAATGGAACTTCTAGGATTTTTTGCTTTGAAACAATAGATATTAAATTGAGGGTAATCCTAATAGATTTTTTTTGGATTTAATACAAAATATATCCAATTGTTATCTTTAAGATGATTAGCAATATTTGTTTAATATTTGTTTAGACGTTGGGTATTATCTTAAAGATTACAATATATATTTTGTCTTTCTAGGTTTCTATATGTAGGTAATTTTATGAGGATGATTGTTAATAAATTTATTTTTGTTAATTCCATGATTTTAGAAGTTAGATTATATATTTAATCCAAGAGAAAAATATATATTCTTTTTCACGAAATTTGGTGGGTTAGGTATATTTTAAGAACAAAATAAAGTCAATTCTCACTTGTCCATTGTAAACCTAGATTGCTTTGTAGAAGAAAAACTTTAACTTTCACAAACATAACTTCACTCTGACTCCACTCGTCATCTTCACCTATTGTCCTTTTAATGCCAGGACGAAATGGTGGTCTTATCTTAATACCACGCAAAAATTCTATCGGTAGAGTAACTTTATATTCTTACTGTGATCTTTTAATCATAGAGCTATACGTACAAAATAATGAGAGAAATAGTAAATGAGATGTAAAATATAGTATATCATCAATATTGTAGAAAAAAAAAGGTGTAAGACTTTTTTTTTTGTTGAAGATAAAAAGGTTTAGGACTTGGGGCATTTGGTTCTCTACCTAGCTATTAACATGACATAACTCAATTCACCTAACATCCAAGACCTTAGGGCATTTTATGTATAGTCTTCTGCACTTCTTGTTAAAGGCACATCTGGTTGGTTGCTATTTTTTACTTTACATGTTAAGAAATTAATAGCATTTCACCAACCAAACAACTAACTGTGACAACCAAAGTAATAACCCTAAGAGTAAGACATTCAATGTCACTCATAATATTGTCTCCTAAACCCTAGATTTACACATGCCACCGGATAACAAATTTCCTTTATGGAGGAGGCTGGTTTATACTTTATGTAGTCTAGATTGAACCGAATTTATATTTCAATAAATTTTTGTGTCCATATTGCCCATGCTACATTAATTCCCGACGTATTTGGCCTGAAAATGGGACCGATCACAACACGAAAGCTGATGCGGCTGTCTCCCATTGGTCCGGGCATATGGAGAGAAAAACGTCTGGACCAATGGAAGTCGGCCACATAAGCTTTCAGGTTGTGGTCGGCCTCTATTTTCAGTCCAAATAGTATTTCCCAACTCCCATTATGGTACTAAGATTAGACCATGAATTATACATCTCACAGTGTTTCTTAAATTAAAGTTTACAGGCAAGCAACAATACTACATACATGACACGGCTAAAAGTAGCCCAAATGTCCCAACGAGACAAATTTTGTATATGACGATAGAGCATAGACTGTCAACTATTTGCCTTGTTCGCCCGAGCATGACTCAATTGATGATGTAGCACGCCCATTTTACACTCTAAGAAATGCCACATTATCACTTGGGTCATGATCAGACAACATTTTCTAGCCATGTAAACTTTTCCTTGCACAAACCCACCATAAAGCCCATAACCCACCGACTCAAACATCTAGAAATGTGAGAGGGTTAAATGTGCCGACGATGACCGATCACTATATTTAGAAATTATGTTTCCCGTTCATTGTTATGCCAATTCATCATGTACATGTGAGACTTTACTATTCTCACTTACTGCTTTGCTGTATAACCTGACCTCCATGATCAGAGAGTATCATGCATGATATATGAAGATAGGAACACAAGCATTTAACCCTAGCTAGACTACATTTATTATTCTTACCTGCCCCTCCACCCCTTCATTATTTATATATAACCCCTTTTCCTCATGACATACTCAACTACCCTCCTGATCATCTATAACCAGAGAAAGAAAGAGAGTGAGAGTGTGAGTGAGAGTTAGATAGTGAGAAAGAGAGATGAAGATGAAGTGGTGTTTCATTTTACTAGTGCTTGGTGTGGCATCATTAGGTCAAACTAGTAATGCACGTGATGTGCCTAGTGCTACTACTACTACTACTTCATCAACCACTGCTGCTGCTGCTGCTGCAGGTCTCAATGACCAGAAGAACTTCATTGGTGGTGGTTTTGCTGGCATTGGTGGTGGCGTAGGAGCTGGTGCTGGTGTAGGTGGACTAGGTGGTGTGGGTGGTGTTGGTGGTCTCGGTGGACTAGGCGGTTTAGGTGGTGCCAGTGGTCTTGGAGGAGTTGGTGGTCTTGGTGGCGGTGCAGGTGGTCTTGGTGGTGGTGCGGGTGGTTTAGGTGGTGGTAGTGGTCTAGGCGGACTCGGGGGTCTAGGTGGAGCTAGTGGTCTTGGTGGGGCAGGCGGTCTAGGTGGTGGTAGCGGTCTGGGCGGGCTTGGTGGTCTAGGCGGAGCTAGTGGTCTTGGTGGTGCGGGCGGCTTGGGTGGTGGTAGTGGTCTTGGAGGAGCTACTGGTCTTGGTGGACTTGGCGGTCTTGGCAGTGGTGTAGGAGGTTTGGGTGGAGCTGGTGGTGGGTGCCATAGTGGATGTGGAGCTGAGAGTCTTCACCCTCTCCCATAGTCTATTCTCATGGAATTAAATATGAAAAATAGTTATTTCTGTTCTAAGTCATGAATTATGTTTTCTCTTTAGACATTATTACTCTTAAGTCTTCCTTTAGACATTCTTATGGTTGTTTTGGCAATTATGTTATATGTGAGGTTCTTCTTGTAATGTTTCAATATTATTTTAATGGCCTTGTCTTACAAGTGTTTTTATGGTTCCTCCCTTCCTCTAATCACACTTTCATTATATCATCTATATATCTTTTTGTAGGATCTAACGATTCAGATATCATAAAATTAAGAACGAGTTTTATCTTGCATTGCAAAGCATGAAAATGAAAGAGCAATACTATTTGACCCGAAAAATAACGCTGACAATAGGTCGAAGGCTAATGGGGAAGACCCCGTTGAGGAGACCATTTTCTATCTATATGACCTGTCAATGGGTGCTGGTCACATCAACATTTAGTAAGTAATCGATCTTATTTTTCAAATCAAGTAACATTTTTCAATGCTGTCCATCAACTCTCTAAAAGTATATGCAAGGACGGAAACAAGATTTTAGTTTAAGGGGGGCTTGCTTACAACTAAATTTTGTAGATTAAAAGTACGCTTATTGCGGTTTACAACAAAAATTATAAAGCAATTCTCTGTTCACAACTTCACTTACAATTTATTGTCATCAGATCATCTTACAGATCCTCCTTATGTCTTATTAATGGGTCTTCTATTTTAAAAGCGTATTGTTAGTCGTGAAGAACAAAGTAACAGCAAAAAAAAATCACATTCACATTTGTGTTATATTAAGGGGCCAATTGAGCTACAAGGTCTTATGCTTTTGGTTGCTATAACAGATTAACAGGCGTATATGTTATACACTGGCCTTGTTTTTTCTCGAGGAATCGGAAAATCCAACTCGGGCAAGAGTTAGGGTTGGTCTCTTAATAGGTCTTATGCTCTTGGATTTGAAACCAACAGTTGAAAATATTGTTTCTCGGCTAGTCCCTAGTTTATCTTAAAAAAATATATATATATTCAAATGCACCAATCTTTTACTGCGTTTCCATCCACTGACTGGTCTATTAGAGCTAATAGCTTCATATCTTTATTTCATCGAATCATCTTAAATGAATTTGTACATAGGGCATTTGAAAAAAAAAGGTTCAAAATCAAATATCACTAAAGAAAAGGTATTGTATTTTTCTCATGATCATCTAAATAGTATATAAATGTAGCATATAAAGGTTAACAAGATCGATCATGGGGTGGTATGGAATTCATTATTGGTACCCCCGAAATGAAACTTGCAGTCAAATATTTCCCTACTACAATAACGGCGTAAATCAACGTGAAACCCATTTTCGAAAAAATCTTAGTTTGCCCTCAATAATTTCTTACATTTCTGAAAAAAATCGCTTTTGCTCAAAAATTATTTTGCAAAACTGTTTTGCATTGTCTTTGGCATTTAACAAACACATTGACTGGTAACATTTTGGCTAAAGCATTTTGCGATTGGTCTTGTGAAGAAAGAAATGGTTTCCGCATTTTTTTTTTGCTTCTAACAGATACATTTAGACTAATGCATATTTTAATTTGTCTCGTGCAAAAATTAAAATATTATGATATTACCGTTTGTATTTGACAAATCAATTTATGGACAAACAATCCACAACGTTTTAGCTAACGGTTATATATGTTCTTAACAACATAATTACATAAGTTGTCAACATTTTATAACAAGTCACGGCGTAATTATGAATGTTGTTGTCAACATTTTAAAACAAGTCATGACAACAATTTGACAAACTCAGTAAAAACAGTTAACATAGTCGGTCTTGTTAACAATATTGTCAACAACTTATAACAAGTCGGGCAAAATAGAAGGACTGACTCGAGATGGAAAAAACAACACAGAGATCCGTTTTTAAGCTTTATTTGAAGTAATTTTGAGATCATGTGAATTTGGTTCCTACAAAGATGGAGATTGCTATAGCTAAGTTACATCTTACTTGTTAATATAATTTAGATTGAAAATTACAAAATCTATCTGGGAATTATCTATCTCACTGACACAATCTCCAAGCTAATTTAAAAATCTACTTATTTTTAATTCATATTAAAAAGGATCAATTCCATTCAACCTCCTAGTTTATGAAAATTTTCTAGCTTGGCCCCTAGTGTAGTAGTGTTGGGGAAAAAAATGACCCTTATTTTAGAGATTGTCTTACCTAAAAATCAGATTTGTTCTTTCTCTTCCAATTTTACCCCCAGCTTAATTATTTATCCCAGCTTAATTATATCTTTCTTTCTATCTTCATCTTCAATTTCATCTTCATCTCCTAACTCTAGCAATTAAAAGGAGGCCAGACTCACAGTTTATTAAAGACAGATGAACGTCATGCGAGACTAATATAAATCAAGGAAAATCTTCTTATGAATATCTCCAAAATATGAAACGATAGGATACACTAAGGATTTGAGTCGTTTGCATAGTTATGTTATTTCTCTATATTTGTTTCCATCTATTGTAATATTGTTCTATTATAAATAAACACGGAGGTATATAGTTTTCCTCCGCCAAAACCTAAATTTTTCAGAGGCGATAAACTAGGGGATCAAAAGGAAATCTTGTCTTTGATAACATGGGTTTTCATAAATTGTATAGAGGTCGTCTCTCGTCAATGGCGAAAAATGTTGACGATATGATATTAATTAGTAGCTGTCCTAATTATATATGATCCTTGCACTTCGCTCAAGATGGAGATTCCTGGAAATATAACATCAACATTATCAGGTGATGGTAATTAAAGAAGTATCCTATGTTGAGTTGACTTACAAATCTGTATTCACTCCCCTAGCCTATAAATAACAATGGAAAAACAGCTATTCTCAATCAAGATCTAAAGTAAGAGAGTGAGTTAGTGTTAGAGAGAAGAGAGAGGGAGAGATATGGAGATGAAATGGTGTTTGATTCTAGTTTCAGTGGTTGCACTAGCATCAGTAGTTCAAACTACTAATGCACGTCATCTGCTAGAGGCTGGTTCAGAAGCTACTTCAGCCCTTGGTGGTGGTTTGGTGAGTGCTAATGTCGGTATCGACTTAGGTGTAGGCGGCGATCTACTTGGTGGTGCTTTGGGCGGTCTTCCTGGCGCCGGTGCTTTGGGCGGTCTTCCTGGCGCCGGTGCTTTGGGCGGTCTTCCTGGCGCCGGTGCTTTGGGCGGTCTTCCTGGCGCCGGTGCATTGGGCGGTCTTCCTGGCGCCGGTGCTTTGGGCGGTCTTCCTGGCGTCGGTGCTTTGGGCGGTCTTCCTGGCGTCGGTGCTTTGGGTGGTCTTCCTGGCACCGGTGCTGTGGGTGGTCTTCCCGTCGCTGGTGGCCTTCCCGTCGCTGGTGGCCTTCCCGTCGCTGGTGGCCTTCCCGTCGCTGGTGGCCTTCCCGTAGTTGGTGGCCTTCCCGTCGCTGGTGGCCTTCCCGTCGCCGGTGGCCTTCCCGTCGCCGGTGGCCTTCCCGTAGCTGGTGGCCTTCCCGTCGCAGGTGGCCTTCCCGTCGCAGGTGGTCTTCCCGTCGCCGGTGGCCTTCCCGTAGCTGGTGGCCTTCCCGTTGCAGGTGGTCTTCCCGTCGCTGGTGGTCTTCCCGTCGCTGGTGGCCTTCCTGCCGTTGGTGGTGTTGGCGGTGGCAATTGAGTCGGAGGTTTGGGTGATGGGTCTTAGTTCTCTTCCTCAGTTGATTCTCATCAAAATATTCTAGTTATTTCTATTCAAATTAAGTTGGTTATGTTTTTCATCTTTAGTTTTGTCTTTTAGATGTTATTCTGGTTGCTTGTTTCAGCTGAGTTATGTTAGAAGTGATTCTGGCAGTGTTTCAATATTTAAGTACTAGTGTTTTTCATATGCTACATTTTTCTCAAATTCATTTTGATTTTATGTTATCTCACATTGATCTTATGTTATATCTTCGTCTTACAATCTATGACGCTCTCTCTTACGACTCAAATAACCGAAATTTGTATGACGAAGTTACAAGAAAATATTAAATATGAATAATCATATTATTCTAGTTATTACAAGACATTTTGGCCCTAATAATAAGCAAAAGAACGTGGAGTGGCGCTGTGGCAGGCTATTCTTGAGCCCCCCAGTTGATCAAATGTCTGGTAGATAAAGCAAATATATGTTGGTTGTCTGTGAGTTTGAGTCCAACGAAGGTAAAGATGAGATTGTCGCTCACTCGAATTATATGGGAGTAGTCACTAGTCATATAGTATTCAAATCTATAAACAATTTTTTTCTCAATATGTTGTGTATCAGTGTATATACTGTGAAAATCCGAACGTCACTGATTCGTTTTAGCGTGAAAGTGAAAATCCATCCACTATTGATTTGTATTCCCGAAGTCCATGTCAGAAAAGAAAAAAAATATTATGTTTTTTAAGAATCTAGACGTGGTTTGACTCATATAAAACTCCGTTAAAAAAAAGAGTAATGATAAGGAACACGAAAAACTAGACTGGACATACATCCTATGTGGCTTGTTATGATTCGTGTTTTTGATCATTCTAATCTACGAAACAGCAAATCACGGAACGCCACATAGGATGTATGTCCAAAGTCTGTCTAGTTTTTCTCGTTCCCTATCATTATTCAAAAAAAAAACTACACTTACGTGTCAGCCCATGAGAGAACGGTTTTACTTTTTTGTGAAGCAACAAGATTCGAATCCTAATTTTAGAAATGGAAAAACGTTTATGATGTGCTGACACTAAAAGTTGACTCAAGAATGTGGATATCCACTACTCGATCGATTATATATATTATGCAAAAAAGCTCCTCTCTCGAAACAGATCTAAGAAACATAAAAGAGTAAGAGAGAAAGATGAAGATGAAGTGGTGTTTGATTGTAGTTGTGCTTGTTATAGCATCAGAAGTTCATATTAGTAATGCACGTAACGTCCCTACTTCTAGTGTTGATATGACTACTACTAGTACTTCATTCATTAATACAGGAATTCTCATGAATTTTTTTATGAAAAAGGCTAGTTCACTAGATATTGCATATCTTGGCAGAGGTTGGTCGGTTGGGAGCCGTCTGGCCGGAGGTTTGGGTGGTGGAAACAATATTGGTAACGTTTTGGGCGGTCTTCCTGGCGGAAGGGGTGCTAGCAGAGCTTTGGGTGGTCTTCATGGAGCAGTTGGTGGAGGTTTAGCTGGCCATGTTGCAAGAGGAAGCAAAACTGACAAAAAAGGTCATAGAAGAGGTGGTGGAGGTTTGAGTGGCTCTCTTGCCGGGATTGTAGACGGAAACACCAATGCAAAAGGTGGAGCTATGAGTATGTTTGGTAGATCAGGTTGAGGAAAAGGTCGCGGCATAGATATGGGTGGTGGAAGGTTCCATGCACGATGTGGCGGTGAGGTTGAAGCTATTAGCTATGATAGGATTTACTTCGCAATAAGAATTCGTGTTTTATCTTCCATCATGTTCAGGGTGTTTGTTCGATTATTCAAGAAAATATAAATTTGATCTGTTTGATAAAATTATATCTTTAAAGTTAAAAAACATGTCTTGTTGTTAAAAATTCAGAGGTGTTTCAAATTTTATTACAATTCTTTTTATTTTTTATTTATTTTTTTTTATACGGTTATTTGATTTAAAATCTACATAATTAGATAGATGTTGAAACGACGTTTAACATAAAACATATTCAGATTCATGTTGGAAATGATAAACACGATCACATAGTGCTCATCACAATTGATAACATTATAATTATTATTCAATAAGAAAAAAAAATATATATATATATATGTATCGTGTAGCCGTAAGGTAATAGAGTATTGATATTATAAGGTTGACCTAGCTAGAAATTATGTATCCACTGGGTCCTAGCTTGTATATAATGCAATGACAACCTTTCTCTAAAACTTAGGCATAATATAGATAGTCAGAAACAGAGATAGAGATGGAGATGAAATGGTTTTTGTTGGTTCTAGTATCCCTAGTTGTGGCATCATTAGTAGTAGCTCAAACTACAAATGCACGTAATGTTCCCGGTGTAGACTTGTCTGGAATTTTCGACCAAGATCATTTTGTTGATGTTCAATCCAACGTTGTAATAGATTACGGCTGGTGAAAGGTTCACGCATGTAGGCCTTCATTTGGCTCAAAATAATAGGCGAATAGCCCGAAAGAGTGGAGGATTGACGATGTGAAAATGCTCTTCTCAGCTCACATCGTATTTACGAAAACTTCATATTTTTATTCTAATTCTTAATGTATTGAATTCTGTTGTATTTAATGTTTGGGTGGTAGACATTCAAGCGCTATAATGACACGATTTATTTTTGTTTGACTCATGATATCTGATTCGTTTGCATTGAGGTTGATTTAGGGACCATTAGCTTAGACGAGTCAGATGGAGAGACAGAGAAAAATCAAAAACCACCTCACTAGCTTCTCAAGTAAAGAGTTGATCATATTAAGTAGATGAGTGATTTTAGTACTCCAATTTGGTTACTTAGAACAATTGGAGAACAGTTTTAATGAATTTAAACCTGAAAACAAAGTAAACCAGCAACAATAAGACAATACTATCTCACTTAATTCCTACCAAAATGTACAAAACCTGCAAGTGTATTTTTCCATCACAACAAAATCTAACATACTAGTAATCTGTGGGGTTATTTCCTTAATAGCTCCCTATCAGCTTCCTGCTTAGCCTCCTACTTTATCAAAAATATCTAGATGGCCTCCTTTTTGAGTTACCGTTACAACACCGTTAACTAGTCATCATCTCTCTCCTCCATCTCATCACCTCTCTCTGCCACCTCATCTTCTCGCCACTTCGTAGTCTTTTCCGGCGAAGGTCGTCGACCGGCCAATTTCCGGCCGGCGACCTTCAAACATTAAAAAAATTCCCCCTCTCTCTCTCTAAAAAAAATATATAATTTACTCTCTCCTCTCTCTCTAGATTTGGTTCCTTATGAGCCAGATCTAGGTCTGGTTCGAACAGACCTTCATTCCTTCAATGAAGGTCTGTTCGACAGATCTGGTTCATGGGGAACCAGATCTAGAGAGAGAGAAAGGAGAGAGTAAAAAAATAAAAAGAATTTTAAAGAGAAGGAAAAAAATAGTTTTTTTTTTTTAATGTTTGAAGGTCACCGACCGGAAATTGGTCGGTCGGCGACCTTCGCCGGAGAAGACGTTGAAGTGGCGAGAAGATGAGGTGGCAGAGAGAGGTGAGGAGATGGAGGAGAGAGAGAGATGATGACTAGTTAACGGTGTTATAACGTTAACTCAAAAAGGGGGCATCCGAGTATTTTTGATAAAGTAGGGAGCTAGGCAGGAAGCTGGTCATAAAGTTGGGGGTTATTTGGGAAATAACCCTAATCTGTGCTACCAATCTATACTTTATAGAAGGGGTGGTGGCTCGGACACAAAGTGCAGTCCTAAAGTACCCGAGGGTCTCATATTTTAAAGAGTTTTTTTCTTGGCTTCTTTTTTAGCCCTTATTTTTCGTAAATTAAAAAATGATCACTTTTTATAAAATCGTCAGTTAACTTTAACACCTGATTGTTTTCTTTCCTTTATTATCCTTCTTCTAACATTACTTCTTTTTCATTCCACTCTCTCTAATCCCTTCTCTGTCCAAATCCTTATTCTCTCTAACCCCTTTCTCTCTCTCTATCAGTATTGCTTCAAAATGATCTTAAAACAATGGGTTTTACTAGGTTTTTTCATTCATAAAAAAAAATGAAGATTTCCATCATTTCCAATTCTTAGAGTGCCTGATGATGAAAAACTCTTCAATGGGGTTATTTTATTTGCTACCCAGACAACAATTAGTAAGTCCTGGAATGTTGTCTTACCAAATCCCTATGTATTTGTTGGTACAATTAGCACGGTTGAAGAACTCTAGTTTGAAAACTACTCCTAAAGAAATTAGGGCTTGAGAATTTGTGATTGCCTGGGTAGATGAAAGAACAGTTATTGTGTGATTTGTAGCAGAAATGATGTTATTAGTGGTGACTACCACAAAGGTGTGATAGGAGAGGAGAAAAAGATGAAGATTAAGATGAACTGTTACTTGAGGGTAGAAATTTCATCAATCACAAAAATTGATTCGAAATTGGGAGGAGGAATGAAGTATTCTTTCAATCGAAGAGAAGAGTTTAACCTAGAGAGACGAATCTCTTCGTTTCTTTGGAGCAGGAGGACACTTCAGAACCTTTGGTATTCAGTACTCTTTTGCCATCTACATAGTACAATTCTCCTGCTCTATAACTCCTCTGGTCTTGTTCCGTTTGTCTTCCTTGGACTTAGTAGAATCATTTGAAAGCTTTGTGGAGATAATTGTTTAATGGGTGGTTTTGAAGAAATGGGTGGCTTTGGAGAAATGGGGGGTTTTGGAGAAAGGGGTTTAAATGCTGCTGACTTGTTTTCAAAAGTTTAATTAGTGATTTTGGAGAGATGTGTGGTTTTTGAGAAAGGATTTTTGAGGGAGAGGACCAAAAAAAGGGGTGCTTATGTGGGTAAGATCCAGGGTTATCCGGATATAAGGTTTAGGTCCAAATATTAATTCTTAACAAAAAAAAAAAGGTCCAAATATTAATGGTTTTGGTGGGCCCGAGATAAAGGTACAGCAGGGAATTGTGCCTAACTAGTTTAATACCCCTAATACCCTTTTTATCTTTATCTTCTTTACATCTCTCTTTCTCCAAAAAATTTATACAGCTCTAATTTTCTTTAAAACATCTCTCTCTCTCTAAAAATCTCTTTTTTTCTCTATCTCTCTCGAAATTTATACATCTCTCTCTAAAACATTTCTACACACTTTTTTTTTGGATCTTTCCTATCTCGGTAGAAACTCTAAATCCAGCAGAGATCTGGAAGCAACAAATCTGGATTTAGGGTTTAAAATACAAAATGTTGGCTCTCTTTTCTACATGGATATAGTGAAGAATGATGTTTTTGAAAGAAAAAATTAACGGTGAAGAAATCAGACCTAAGGTTATTGTTTCTGGAATAATTTGATTTTTTGGACAGGTTTTGGTGAAAGCTTAATGGTGAAGAAATATTGAAAAAAATCTGACGGTGAATTTTTTTGGAAAAGTCAGATTCAATGAAAATTGAATGAGGAATAAATCATTTTCTTGAACAGGGATTCATGGGTTTGGGAGAAATTCATCTTTGGGTTCAGAAACAAAGCTTCTAGTGAATATAGTGAACAATGAAGATTTGATTTACATTTAATGGTGAAGAAATCAAATCTGGAGTTATCCTTAACTTGATCTGCTTTAACTATATTTGCTTTTTTACTTCACATATTTGTTCTGGGAATATTAGAATGTTGAGTGCATAGAATGGTGCACTGAACATCTCCAGGTTCTCTTAGATATTGTCCCAATTTTTGTTATATTTAACGTCATAGATATACGTTTACGTGTTGGAATGTAGTGTAAATTCCTCAGTTCCCGTCACATTTTACCGTTCGCAATCCGTTCCCACGATTCGTTGTTATGTGGAAGTTCACTGTACTTTTTTTAGTTTCATTCGTCTTATATTTCTATCTTTTTCCTTATTTTGTGAAGGTTGCAACGTGAAATATTTTTCTTGAACAGAGATTCATGGGTTTTAGCGAAATTTCAAATTTAGGTTTAGAAACATAGCTTATAGTGAAGAATGAAGATTTGATAAACATTTAATAGTGAAGAAATCAGATCTGGAGTTATCCTTAACTTGATCTGCTTTGACTATTTTATTTTTCTAGTGTCTAGTACATAACCAAATGTCCCGTACTTTCGAACCTGTCCCGTACATTCACAAATGTCCTGTACATTTAAAAATTCCTGGTTCATGTTAAGAAGGCAGAGTACATAAAAAGTTATACTATGCCTAGTACATAAAAATCAGATTCAGTGAAAATTTAATGTACAGTACAAAGAAAAATGTCCCATAAATTTCCTTTGAAAGTAATTTACGTTTTGGAAGGAATGTCTTATAAACTCTCCATCATATAAGGAGAAAATGTTTGAGAGAAGGAAAGAAGTTAAGATTGGAGAGAGAAAATATATTAAAAAAAAATATAGAGATAGAATCAAATCAATGGGAAACTACCAAAAAATATATGGAAACAAACTAATGAAAAACTACCAAGAATGAGAAAAAATTCTCTTTGTACAGTTTGTTATCAAGACGTAATTGTTACTAAACCAGAAAAAAATTTAGAAGTAATATCTATTACATATTTCCAAAAAAGAGAAGAACTTTTAGATTTTAAGAAAAAACTATCCTTAAAGTTTCCCGGTGGACATGAAAATTTTCGGTACACAAGAAAATTCCCGGTATCTAACATCTTAAAGTTTCCTTCGAATATTTTTCTAGTGTCTAGTACATAACCAAATGTCCCGTACATTCGAACATGTCTAGTACATTCACAAATGTCCTGTACATTTAAAAATTCCTGGTTCATGTTAAGAAGGCAGAGTACATAAAAAGTTATACTATGCCCAGTACATAAAATAATTTCCGGTACACCTGAAAATTTCTAGTACAAAAAGTGTCTAATTCATAACTAAATGAGTGGTACATAAAACAATTCCTGGAGCACAAAAATATTCCCAGAACAAAAGTTTCTCGTACATAACCATATGCCTAGTACAGGAAAAAAATTCCTAGTACACAAGAAAAATCCCAATACAAAGTGTCTAATACATAACCAGATGGTCATTACATAAAATAATTCCCGCTAAACAAGAAAATTCCCGGTACAAAAGGCAATTCCTAGTACAAAAGTGTCCATTAAATAAAAAAAATGTACAGTACAAAGAAAAATGTCCCATAAATTTTCTTTGAAAGGAATTTACGTTTTGGAAGGAATGTCCTATAAACTCTCCATCATATAAGGATAAAATGTTTGAAAGAAGGAAAGAAGTTAAGATTGGAGAGAGAAAATATATTTTAAAAAAATATTGAGATAGAATCAAATCAATGAGAAACTACAAAAAATATATGAAAACAAACTAATGAAAAACTACCAAGAATGAGAAAAATTTCTCTTTGTACAGTTTGTTATCAAAACGTAATTGTTACTAAACCAGAAAAAAATTTAGAAGTAATATCTATTACATATTTCCAAAAAAGAAAAGAATTTTCAGATTTTAAGAAAAAACTATACTTAAAACAAAAGAAAAAAAATCACAAAGATATAAAGTATTTGAAGAGGAAGAGAAAATATTTGTAGAAAGAGAAAAAAATTAGTTTAGATTTGTGAGAGAGAGAGAGATGGAGAGGACGGCATTAATGTAGAGAGAGAAAGTGGAGGACATAGTGTAGAGAGAGAAACGTGAAACACGGGATTTATTAATGGCATTTCTGTAATTTCGGGTGGCAATCTATGTAAAATAAGAATAAAAATTTGGTTATTGTTGTAATTTCCTCCAATGGTGTGACTAGTGGACCTGCCCCTCATTCTTTGTGGGCAGTGGGTCTGCTTCTTGTTTGGCAGAAACAAGCGGACCTTTTGCCCAACCCCTCTTTGAGAAATGGGCTAGTTTGGAGGTTTAAATCTTTTTGACTTGATTTTCAAAAGTTTAATAGGTGGTTTTGGAGAAATGGACGGTGTAGGAGACTTTTGTATATTTTTTTTCAAAAATAGTGTTATGTCCGGCCAATATCCCGGCCGAGGTACTTGGACAGGCATGATCTAGTGAGAGAAAGTCAAATGCTTTCTCTCAATAGATCTGATCCAGCCAAGTATCCCGACCGGGATTCGGCCAGAATATTGGTCGGGCATAGCATCAGCGGTCTTTTTTTTAGATAAGGGGACTTCTCAAAGGGAACAAATAAGAATTTATTTTCTCATTTTTGGAGGAAGGGTAACTAGGTAAACGAAAAATTCAAATGTTAAAGTTAACAAACGGTTTTAAAAAAAAAAAGTTATTTTTTAATTTATGAAAATTAGAGGGCCAAAAAGGAAGTTGGTCACAAACTAGAGGACCAAAAAGAAAATAACTCTATTTTGAATTTTTGTATGTCAGTTTCGAAATAATAATTACTCTAAACGAATTTGTAATATGTTTTACGTTGTAGTTCAGTTTTGAGAGTTCAGTTCATTTGCAAGAGGTTGAGGGTTCAAATCCTCCCAGAAATATTTTTTCTAACACCCTTTATGTATAAGATCCCGATTTTTTTACTCCAATTGAAGAAAACTAGTACAAGTGTGAAGGTTATGGTTTTGGGGCATCCAAAAAAATCTCATGAAATAAAGACTTTCGTCAATTAGATTTCATTTAGGGAGCAACTTCATTTCGAGTCCATAAATTAACTTATATTACTTTCGCCTAGTGATGTTATAAAGGCCAGGTCGGCCCGGGTTGGTCCGTTCCGTACAGGCCCGGCCTGGCCCGTACGGAAAACGAGCCTGGCCAACCTGAGTTCTATTCCGGGTCCGGGCTGGGCCTAAGGTTTGGGCCTGACGGGCCAGCTCCGGCCCGTCAAAATCTGTTTTTTTGTTTTTTTTTTTCATGCCTTATTTTCATAAATTTCATAGAGAAATTGAAAATATTCCTTTCCGAAAAAATCCAACAAAATCATTCCTAAAAGATTCATTTCCATAAAATATAATTTATGTTTGAAGGTCGCCGGCCGGCGACTTTCGCCGAAGAAGATGATGAGGTGTCGAGAAGATGAAGTGGCAGAGAGAACAGATGAGATGGAGGAGAACTTTCAAACAAATGTATTTTGTATTCGCCATAAAAATTTATTCCCCGGAGAATTTTCAAAAAAAATCTGGATTCCCTCGAGAATTTATTCCCCGGAGAATTTTCTTTATTCCCCAAAGTCGCGGCCTTTCTAAAATCAATTCAAAAAACTCTTTCTAAAAATCTTTTCTATACTTATTTATGAAAATCATATCCTATTAACTAATAACTATTCCTAAAATCTTTCCAAAAGTCATTTCTAAATCATGTCATTATTTATAGAAAATCGTCTCTACACTTTTAATTTATATATTCAAAATAAACTATAGATTTATATTTTTTAATTAAATTTTGGTTTTTCAAATTTTTAAAAAAAAAATTATATAAAATCCGGGCTGGCCCGGCCTGGATTCAACCCAGCCAGGCATGGGTCTATACCCAGTCCCGGGTTGGCCCTTGTATAGCCAACCTGGGTTGAGGCCCGACCCGGGACACTTCAACCCGGGTTGGCTAGGCCCAGCCCGGTAACTGGCCCGGCCCGGCCCGGGCCAGCCTGACCCGGCCTTTTAAGCATCACTACTTTCGCCCCTACCCTTCGTCTCTCTCATGCTCATTTTTCTTTTTCTCTCTCTCTATGTCCTGCTCATTCTTTCTCTCAACGTTTCTTTCAGCCTTTGGTAAGGAGAGTTGGGTGTTATTGTTGGGGAGCTATAGTACAAATTTAGTTTTTTGCACTTTGCTTCTTTATACCAAACTAGTATTAGGAGCTATTTTTTTGGGATTTGAAATTAAATAGTGAGACACATAGGGATTAGAATAAAAACAATTTCACAATTTAAAACTTTTAATAATATTTTTTCTTTTTTATTCTCACTTTCTTTTTCTATTAGATACTTGCATTGATTATGTCTCTAAGATATCTCTCATGTTGTTTTAATGGAGGAAGAAATCGAACCAACAACCACCAACTCTTTCAAACAGTGTTATTATAGATGAAGATCTTTCTCGAAATGTAAGGAATCCTAGACAAAATGGCAAAAATAACGTGAAAACTTTTTAGTATTTGTTAAGAAAATTTTGTAAGATGTTGCAAGACATTGCAAAGTTGTTGTAAGGTGTTATTATAGATGAAGATTTCTCTCAAAATGTAAGGAACCTTAGACAAAGAGGCAAAAATAAGGTGAAAACCTTTTAGTATCCATTAATTTTTGTAAGGTGTTGCAAGGCGTTGCAAAGTTGTTGTAAGGTGTTGCAAGGCGTTGCAAAGTTGTTGTAAGGTGTTGTAAGACGCTCCAAAACTGTTGCAAAGCAGTTGTAAAGTTGTCGCAAAGTGTTGCAAAGCTGTCGCAAAGTGTTGCAAATTACAAAAGTACTCAGGGAATTGAAGACTAAAAAATTTGACTGATCTTTTTTAACCAAAGTCCAAATTTTTAGGGAGTTTCGGTCAAATTTACCATAAACAAAATGTAAATAACTCTAAGCCTTTTGTTGTTTATTTTCATGCATCTTAATTTGTATTACGTAAATAGCAAACTCGTTTCTTACACATCTGTATCTTCACCAAACAATTAACACATTAGTAATGTGTTTGTATATTTGCATGAAATAGAGACTAATAAAAATAAATTTATTACTGATTTTTTATTAAGTTTAGACTTCAAACCGACGATAATCCAGTTTATTGAAACTTGAAATTGATACACAAGATATGGCACATAAATTAGTGGTGGAGGAAGTTATTTAATTTGTGTACATGGGGAAACGTTAAATTGTGATGATTAATAATGGAGGTTAAAGATCGGGTGGTTGTCAACCGATCTTGATGCTCACAATTAGGGTTGACCCGAGATGTGTATCATGCCTATATTAATCATGCCAAAACCTCCTCTTTCCAAATTCCAACTAGAGTTAGAGAGCTAGAAGAGATAGTTGAGAGAGAGAGAGAGAGAGATGAAATGGTGTTTGATTCTAGTTGTACTTGCTGTGGCATCATTGCATGACACTAGTAATGCACGTATAGTGCCTACTTCTAGTGTAACTACTACCAGAAGTACTCACATGAAAAGATATATGGAAGAGACTACTTCATCTGCAAAACCTAATAGAGTTTTGTTGGATGGAGAAGGTTATGGTGGAAAAGATGGAGGTCATGATGATGTTCTTGGGGGAGGAAGCAATACTGGCAAAGTTGGTGGAAATGGCACGGACGGAGCTTTGGGCGGTAATGTTGTTGGTGGAGTTGACGGAAAAAACGGAGATCAGGGTGGTCTTCGTAGCGGAGGAAGCAATACTGGTGAAGTTGGTAGAAACAATACTGAGATAGATTTGGGCGGAAATGTGGGCGGAGTTGATGGAAAAGAGTCAAAAGACGAAGATCAAAGTGGTCTTTATGGTGGAGGAACCAACTACAGCAGAGGTGGTAAAAATGATAATGTTGGAGCTTTAGGTGGTAACGTCGGCCGAAGTGTTGGAAAATGTGGAACTCGGCATGGTGTTGTTGATGGAGGCAGAGCCGTGTTTGAGGGGGGCGGGCAGGGCGTCCGCCCTGGCCCCCCACCTCAAAAGGGCCAATTTTCTATGAAAGGACCCTGAGCGAAGGTTATATACCTTACAATACCAACTTAAGCATCTATCCACTACTAGCTCTGTGGGAAGGAACTGGTTATCCATGTAGTTGACGCGGGTTCGAGTCCTGAGGGCCACATTTTGAAAAAAATATTGTTGAGAATACAATTTTTAAGTCTATCTTTATTTTTGCTTCACTACACTTTCTCTTAACCATTTTGTTATTTTAGGAGTATTTCGTTAATTTTGAAGTATTTTTTTAAGAAATAGAAAGCTAGGTCTTTTTTCCAGAAAAAAAACTAATAATACATAAATACACATGTGAATCACTAATGATTTTCATCATCTTACATTTTGTTCAATTTTGTGCTCGTAATTTATTTATGTACGAAAGGGCCGCAACCAAGTTTCGCCCAGGGCCCTCAAATTCCCAGCCACGGCTCTGGATGGAGGTGATGGAAAATGTGGAGCTAATGATGGTCTTGGTGGCGGAGGAAGCAATACTGGAGAAGTTGGTACAAACGGTACTAGCGGAGCTCCGAGTGATATTGTTGGTGGAGGTGGTATAAAAGACGGAGTTCACGGAGGTAATGTTGGTGGAGGTACTGGAAAAGACCCAAATCCGGGTGGTCCTCTTGCCGGAGGTGGTGAAAAGGGCGGAGATCATGGTGGTCTTCTTGGAAGTGGAAGCAATACCGGCGAAGTTGGTAAAAACAATAGCGGTGGAGCTTTGGGTGGCATCGTTGGTGAAAGTAGTCGAAACGCTGTAGTTCATGGTGGTCTTGTTAGAGCGCCAGGGAGCCACTTCGACAAAGTTGGTGGAAATACTGTTGGCGGAACTCAGAGTGGTACTGTTGACATAGGCAGTGGAAAAACGGAGCTCTGTCACATAATCGCGCTTTCGGACAAGACATTACTCGTGGAGTAACTAAAAGTAATTTTGCTGCAGCTATGAGTCCTGTTTTTGGCTGGGGTGGTGGGAAGGGTGGTCCTATTGTCGGAGCTGGTAGTAAGGCAGCCGCGGTTGGAAAAGCTGTAATTGGTGGAAGAGGTTGAGAAAAGCTCGCGGCGGCGTGGCCGCTTGGGTACATACTAGAAGGCTTCAAAGTGAGGGCCTTGCCACTTCGGAAATAATTATGACAAATTATGTGGTTTAAAAGGATTGTTACCTATATATCTAAATAAAAAATCATTCTGTACGTGCTGCATTTTTTGAAGTCAGTATAATAAAAGAACATCCAAGTTGTCAAATTATTTCTTTCAACAAAAAAAAAAAATTATCAAATTATTTTATAGTAGGCAATTAAGTAACCTAAATGAGATGCAATAATAACAAAAGAATGTGTATAGTATATATAGGATAGGCATGGCTGGTGATCTATAACTAGACTTATCGTGGTGGACCATTCTCGCTATGCATGGGTCAAATGTCACTACGTCGAGTTAAGTATAATGTTATACAATGGGATTATACGTGTATACATGTCTATAGTGCTGAACCACCAAAAGTAATCATACAGTGGTTTAGGTTCAATATTAACTATAGTGTACCTTAAAAAAGATTACTCATGTGGTATTTATTTCAGAAACAGTTTCGAAACAACGCCCCTCCACTCTCCTTTGGTGAATCTTGGGTAAGGTGACTGGGCCGGACGAGATTTAGAAGGAGACGTCTGACCGAAATCCACCTGAGAAAGTGGTAGGACATAGTAACATTTCATTTCAGAAATTATTCTACAGGTCCAATTTTAGAAATTCACTTGAGGGGATTTGATGTTTATGTAAACATGGCCCTTGAAGATGTTACTGAATAGTGTTTAAAGTTTACATATAAGTACAAGTTAAAACGAAGTAAGTGTCGAGACACTCCGAGTTAGTCATGGAGCCTTTGTCGGGCTTGAGCTTGAATGTTAAAAAAAAAAAAAGACAATATATTTCGACAACTCCTAAAGTCGGGTCATCACAGGATTTCTAACTACGACATTTGATGTCATCAATTACATAAGTTTGTTTGTTTGATGCAATTGTTGAATCTATTAGACACAAATTTAATGTTGAAAAGTGTTATCTTCTGATACGATATATTTATTTTTGTTTATTTTTGCAATTGAAACAAATATAATAATACATCCATAACGTCAAAGGAAATTAAAAAAAATAATTGCGGCCAAATAAGCTCTTTCATTCATTCAATAATTCATTTGATAATAAAGAGAGTTAAACACAATAACAAATAGTTGTTTTCTAAACTTATTTAGATGGTCTAACAAAAGGACACCCTACAACAACAATATTCATAAATGATTCCAAAACACTTTCCTTTTGAAAACCCTCTTTTAAGACAAAATGCATTAATGCAATTTGCAGTCTTGGTAGTCCTCACATTTTTCTTGGCAAATGTAATTTGCTTCTGCTGTAATTAAAATCAAATTACCAAAATAAACAGACATTATTGGAACATATAAATAAATTTAGTGCAATAATTACTCGGCTCTCGAAAGAACAACTCTTCCTAAAACTCTAATAGGATTCCGAGTCAATAAGAATCATATATAGGATTCTTATTAGTTACCAAACAAACAAAAAAAAAAATTACTTTGATTCATGAATCCGTCGTCCAAACACACCATCAAACTCTTTCAAATTAGGAAAAGTTGTAGAATCCAACATGTTATCTGAAAATCTTGCACAAGAAATTGAAACCTAAAAATGGATAGATTCCATCAGGAAAAAGAAGTTAGTCGTCTAGAAAGTTCTATAAGTAGTATAATATCTATAAAGCCTATGACAAAGAAAAAAACTGTGAAATGGAGAAATGTTAGATCATGATGATTATTAATTAGGGTTGGAGATCGTGTAGTTGTCGGCCAATTGGCCAATCATGATGCTCATGACCATTAGGGTTGACCCAGAATGTGTATCATGCATGCCTATATAAATGATGCAAAAACCTCTTCTTTCCAACCAGAGCTAAAGAGAGAAAGAAGAGATGGAGATGAAGTGGTGTTTGATTCTTGTTGTTCTTGCTGTGGCATCAGAATGTCACACTAGTACTAATGCACGTATAGTGCCTACTTCTAGGGCTGATATGACTAATACTACTACTAGTACTACTAGTTCATTCATTAATACCCAAATTCCCATGAAAAGATACATGGAAGAAACTATTCCCTCTGCAGAACTTGTAAGAGTTTTGTTGGATGGAGAAGGTTATGGTACTGGAAGCTATGGTGGAAAAGATGGAGATCATGATGGTACTATTGAAGTTGCTAGAAATGGAACCGACGGAGTTTTGGGTGGTAATGCTGTCCGAGGTGGTGGAAAAGGCAAAGATCAAAATGGTTTTCTTGGCGGAGGAAACAATTATAACAAAGTTGGAGGAAACGGTACCGGCGGTTTGGGCGGTAGTGGTGGTGGAGGCAATTCTCAATGGAGGAAGCAATACTGGCGAAGTTGGTGGAAGCGGTAATGAAGGAGCTACAAGTGGTATTGTTGGCGGAATTGGTGGAAAAGGCGGAGATCATGGTGGTCTTCGTGGAAGCAATACCAGGGAAGTTGGTAGAAACAATAGTGGTGGAGCTTTGGGTGCTATTGTTGGCGAGAGTGATGGAAAACGCGGAGATCTAAGTGGTCTTCTTGGCGGAGGAAGCAATAATATTAGCGAAGTCAGTAGAAACGGTACTAAAGGAGGAAGCAATAGTACTGAAAAAGTGAGTGGCAACGATACTGGCGGAGCTTTGGGTGGAATTATTGGTGGAGGAGATGGAAAGGGTGGAGCTTCGGGTGCTCTTCTTAGCAGAGGAAGCAACACTAGTGAAGTGAATAAAAACAGTACTAGCGGTGCTTTGGGCGGCATCATTGGTGAAGGTGGTGGAAACAATGTAGTTCATGGTGGTCTTGTTAGAGGTTCAGGGAGCCACTCGGGCAAAGTTGGTGGAAATACTGTTGGCGGAACTCAAGGTGATTCTGTTGACATAGGCAGTGGAAAAAACGGAGCTCCGACACTTGGTCGCGCTTTCGGACAAGACATTACTCGTCGAGTTACTAAAAGAAATATTGCTGCACCTGTGAGTCCTGTTCTTGGCCGGGGTGGTGGAGGCATAAGAAATGGAAATTAAGGATGGAGCCACAGGTGGTGGTCTCGCCGGAGCTGGTAATGAGGCAGCCGAGGATGGAAAAGCTGTAATTCGTGGAAGAGGTTTGAGGAAAAGCTCACGGCAAACATGGGGACTTGTTAGAAGGCTTGAAGGTGAGGACATCACTACTTAGAATTCGATAATAATTATAAGAAATAAGTAATTGCTTTGCAACTTTCCTTAGAAACCCTTTTTCGCCCGTTGGCATCTATGTCATGTGTATGCAGTTTAAGTCATTTGTATTTCATAATGTCAATTGTAATTCGTAATTGCTCAAGTAACCAGAGAAATGTCATATGTATTTCAATATTTACTTGTATATTTTTTATTTTTGTCTCGCATTTATTAGATCGTCTATATTTTCGTGGTCTAATCTAAAAATTCGTTAGTTGTACAAATCATTAACACATTTTTGTAGTACTCATGGTGTGGTTAGTCCTGATTATGTGGCTGAAGCTCTTTCAGCAAAGGGGCTGGATGTTTTGGGAAAAAAAGTCGATTTTGGAGCACGATAATAGACGCGGATAAAGGGTTCAGGCTTGTGGACCAAACGGCCGTTTGGTACAATATATGCGGAAAAAAAGATACAACGCGGTTGTTATAATAGATTACGGCTGGTGAAGGGTTCACGCTTGTGGACCAAACGGCCGTTTGGTACAATATATGATAAAAAAAAATCAAAAGTGTGCAGCCGTGAAGATTCGAAAATGCTCTTCTCAGTTTGAATTTTTAGGGTTTGATTATGAAAAAAATAAGTGGTTTATGGATTATGGTGTTGCTCTCACCGGAAAACAAGTAAACAATCAACAATAAGATTATAAGACAATATAACTCAAAAACGGATTCCTACCAAAATGAAGAAAACCAGAATGCATTATCCATCACAACAAAATCTAACATACTACATACTTTCTAGTGAGAATTTGAATGCACTTCAACTTTGAATGTTGGGCTGCTCGTAGGCCGATATTCAGGCACGAGCCTTCTTGAATCAAACCTTACTCCACACACATCACGAAGTGTCTTTGGACTTAACGGGCCTGCTCGCCACTGTGGGGTTCTCGGACAAGCAATGCGAACATTTCTTCCCTTGTGTTTTTTCTATTTTTCTTGGATATTTCTTCTCGGGCTCAGATCAAGAGTTTCCACTGATGACTCCATAATTCCATATAATTGGTGGGCCTTCATATTCTTCTCTTGCTCCTTGCTCGACTTGGAGCTCAAACAACAATTAGGTCTATGTTGTCCTCTCATTGATTATAGTCATTAATAGACAAAGTTGAAAGTGGTTGTCTTCAAATACAGAGAAAGATGAAGTGGTAGGAGAAGATGAGAAAGACATTTTTTAGAACTAAAAATGATAAAGATGAAGGTGAGAAAGGGTTCGGGGACAATATTTTTCGAAAACTACAAGATCCGGGTAAGGTATCCTTCGGAGTTGCCAATTGAAGGCAACAAAAACGTATGTTATTAGTCAACTAAAGGTGTAGATTATATAAGACATCACGATCATGTAGTGCTCATAACGATTCATAATAGAATATAATACACTTCATTACTTGTATATATATAATGCAAATACTTGTCTAAGTCATAGATGTAATATAGATAAAGAAAGAGAGATGAAGATGAAATGGTGCTTCTTGATTCTATTAGCTCTTGTTGTGGTAATTGTGGTTGATGTCGATAGTAAGCTTTATGTTACTGGTTCACGAGGCCGGCTTCTTGTGGGAATGGCCGCCGATATGAAACATAAGAAGTATGTTATTGAGCTAAAGGACGGGATATTTGACCAGGATAATACCATTAATTTACAACCCAACCACGCCGTTGTTATAATTGGATACGGTAACGAAAATGGGAAAGATTTCTTGTCAGTTCATAACTAATTTATGAAATTTCATGCAGTAAAGGTTTGATTTGAAAATGAAGGGGTTTAAGGTGTTGAACCACCCACCACTTTTTCTTTGAGTTTGAGTGTTTGTTTTTTAATCTAAATAAGAACTTGTGTCTCTGATTGCAATTTGTACTTGTCAGAGTATAACTTGAGATAGTTTCATTTTGCAGAATAAATGTATTTCCATTATTCTTGTTTAAAACCTTATATTCGAGGTTTGAAATGATGCAAGTCAGATTTCAGCCATTTATTTTTGTTTGACTCATGAAGTCTTATTCGTCTAGATTCAGATTGATTTTGAGTCTATTGGTTCGGACGAGTCAGATTCAAACAAAACAAAAACACACCTGAATTAGTAGCTTCTCAAGCAAAGACCATCATGGTCATATGTAAATGAATGATGCAAATACTTGTCTATATAATGTAAATACTTGCCTAAATCATAGATGTAATATAGATAAACTAAGAGAGATGAGAGGGTTAGAGATGAAGATAAAATGGCGCTTGTTGATTCTATTAGCTCTTGTTGTGCTAACTGTAGTTGACGTTATTGGTCAAGGGATCCGCCAAGGACCTACTTTCGAGCCTAGTCGAGGGATCCGTCAAAGAGATCCTCTCTCTCTCCTTTCTTATTTACCTTAGCGATGGAAGGGCTTAGTCATCTTGTTCAATCCTCAATCAAACAATGCCCTTTTATCGGTTTTTCCATTCCCAACCCTAACAGGGTGATCAAACATCTCCTCTTTGCTGATAACGGTATTATTTTTGGTAGAAAATCTTTAACATCAATAACCTTATGAATATTCTTGATGTATTTTGCAAAGTCTCTGGCCAAATGATCAACTACACAAAATTAAATATATTACTAAGAACACTCATCCCAAATTCAAGCGTATGATTATTAAAAACCTTAAAAGTTAAAAACACTTGTGTGAAAAATATTTAGGAGCCCATCTCTTCATAGGTGCTAATAAGACCTCTATCTTCAATACTATCATTCATGAGATCCAATCTAAACTTTCCCGTTGGCTAGAATAATTCATAAGTTGGTCGCACAGTTGTTGTTTCTACAATTGCGGCGGCCATTCCCCAATACCAGATGCAATGTTTTGCTATATCTAAAAGAGTATGCAAAAGCGTTGGGTCTTCTCAAAGGTCTTTTTGGTGGGAAAAACTAAAGACATATTTACCAAGACTTGGAGTAAAATATGTCTTCCCAAAAAACTGGGAGGCCTGGGTATCTGAACCCCGTACTGCCAGTCTGCGACAACCAAGCTTTCCTACGTAAACTAGCTTAGAGGCTTAGAAATGAACCTAAGGGCAAAACTTCTAAACCAAATACTTTCGTTCTTCCACTACTCCCCGACCTCCCCAACCAGCCTACTCATGGTTATGGAAATCCATGTCAGACAAATGGATAAAATTAAGAATCTTTATATATGGAAATTCATACCAGTAATAATATCAACATTTAGACTCACTTTTGGGCCCCTGGCCACCCTCTACCTATAAATAACCGGTTCGACTCGAATTTCACTTGGGTTTCCCAACTTATATTGAATAGTCAATGGAACGACTCTATAATTGACAACATCTTTGAACCTAATATTTGCAACTGTATCAAAGTTATTGATATTCAATCTGAGGGTCATGATAACTTGAAGTGGTTCTCACCCCTTCTAGTAAATTTACAGTTAGTTCAATGTATCACAAACTAGTCCTGACCCGTAGCCCAGAGCATTCGGAAGAAGTTTCATGGAAGTTCATATGGAATATCAAGACCATTCCTCGCATAAATCTATTTTTATGTAAATGTTTCTATAACAGTCTACGAATTGGTAAATATTTAAACAACTCTTTGAATTGTCACTCATGTAATAATATGGAAACTATGGAGCATGCACTACTGTACTGCGATATGGCTCGAAAGATATGGTTTTACTTTAATATGCGGTCGACTAACATTGTATCACTAGAGGAATGGATAGCTTCTTGGAAATCAGATATTAGTGCAGGTTACTCCAATCTAATCCAACTTCAGGCTACTATTCTATGGCATATTTGGAAAGCCAAATGCGAACGCATCCCCAATTCTAAATGTGACTCCTAGATGGAAGAAGGAAAAAAACCTGGTCATCTCCACCCAATCTATATATCTAATTTATTAAAGATGCTTCTTTCAACCAGACTAATAAAATTGGAGGCATTGGATGTATTGCTCATGGTCATAAAGCCCTTTCATGACAGCCAACACTTCCACACTAAAAGCAAGGAATGCAAAGGAAAGTGAAGCAAAAACAATCTTTCAGCTTACAATGATCAGTCAAATGCACCTTCACATACATTATAGCAGAAAGTGATAATTCAGCGCTTATCAGCCATCTCAACGACGCAAAGAAAGCAATCCGATGGGTCATATCAAGAATCTTATTCCGCATTTCAACAATATCAGATTCTCTCACATACCTAGACTCAGCAACTCACTAGCAAATGCACTAACAAAATGGGCTCACAAAAATAATTGTACTAGAACTTTTAAAGTTGTTCCTAATTTACTTTCCGAATATTACTGTAATAGTACTCTCCTCCATTAATGTCAGAGAATTTGCAACAAAAACTGTAGTTAACGTTGATAAGCTTTATGTTACTGGTTCCAGAGGGCCCCTTTTCTGTGGGAAAGGCGGTTGATATGGAGCATAAGAAGTATAATATAGATCTAAAGGACGGGATCGTTGACTAGGATAATACCATTAGCCTGCAACCCAACGGTACGTGAAAAGTTCACGTGCGTGGACTAATCAGACATTTAGTCTATGTCCGTGAAAAAAATACCATCTCTTAAGAAATTAACTCGAAAACAAATTTGTTACAACGTATCCATGGACTGAGGCATCGTATTATGATTTTCTCTCCACTTCTTAAATACTTTCTTGTGAGAATTTAAATGGACTTCAGTCGAATGTTGGGCTGCTTGCAGGAACTCCACATGCGATTACAAAGTGTGTTCGAGCCTGAAGGGCCTACTCAACATTCTGAGGTTCTCTATGACAAGCAAAGTGGACATTATTGCTTCTCGGATTCGGACCAAACCCTCCACTCATGACCCAATAACCCAAGTAGTCGTTCTTCTTCTCTTGCTCTAGTTCGAATTGGAGCTCGAAAAGTTCCACAATAAGTCATGATTTATCACTAATACTACTAATAATACAACTGATACTCCTACTAGTAATGCTGCTAATCTCAACTCTATCAGATTGCCGATCCATTGAACGATATGTAACTAATGAACTTGGATAAAATCAGAGTTGACTCGTTAAATCATCCCATTAATATAAGAAACAGTTAATGAGTTTATTTTTAGCTAATCTAAATACTGGTTTAGCTCATTATGACTCCACCTAGTCGACTCACTAACAAGGGCTGAGTAAATGTTTAAACAAAAACTACTTGTGCAATTGCAACTACAATATAGTGAGACTAAAAAGACACTAATCCAGTGCTCCTTAGTTTCTACCGAACTGTCCCCAACTCCCCTATTATCAACAACCCATTCAACAGAATAAGGTGATCAACAAGTTTCACCCCATACATTATTGGGGTACCTAAAACTGGGGGAAAAGAAGAGAAAAACTCTTTCCTAGTTCTCAGTGAGCTAGTCGGGCTGCTCCAGACGTTCAAATGGGGGAGCGGAAAAGCTCAAAAGCCCGATTTCCTATACGTTCACCAGAGTCTGATGAGGCCCGTGTTACAGACTACTCATAATCTTACAGGACAAACCTATATGATAACCATCTTTAACCGAATAATCTCTCTAAAAAATTCTCACTGTACTACCATTGATTCCATGAGTCAAAACTCTCCTACATAAACTCAGAAGTGTGAAGTTCTCAGACTAACTAGAAGTTGAGTGAGGGTAGTTTTCAGTTTCAAAATTATCAAAAGACTCCAAGCAAGCCTTATATCAAGAATAGCAAAGAACCTGTACAGAAAATAAGCAGAAAACCTCAGCCAAACCGAAAGTAAGTCGTAACAAAGACTACCTATCTTATCATTACCCAACCAAATACGAATGATGATAGACCACAAGTACAAAACAAATCGAAGCAACTAACAATATCTGACATGCATCGATTGTATATAAAATATCATGTCAAGGAATCCCTAGGTTAGAAGTTTGGTCCATGAAACTATCTTCTGGCCATGGTCATATATCATGTGACTTTATGATTCTAGTACTCCATTTTGGTTATCTAGAGAAATATTGAAGATCGATTTTTCACCCAAAAATAAATAAACAATCGACAATGAGAAAATACTACCAATTAAGAGATTAACTCAAAACAAATTCCTACCAATAAGATTAAAAACCAAACCATGTCTCTATCCGTCATAACAAACCTAACTACCAATCTATGCTATTCTGAAACAACATAACATATATATATAGGTGTTCGTTACCCTGTATCCATTGACTGTGATAAAGTATTCTGCTTTAGCCTCCGCATCTCCAATACTTTCCTGTGAGAATTTGAATGCACATCCGACACAAACGTTGGGCTGCTTGCGGGCCGATACTCGGGCATGAGCCGTCCCGATTTAAACCTTACTCCACACGCATTACAAAGTGTCTTCGGACCTAACGGGCCTGCTCGCCATTGTGGTGTTTTCTCCGATAAGCAATGAGCACATTTCCTTCCTTGAGTTTTTACTGTTTTTCTTGGATATTTCTTCTCAGGCTCGGACCAAGAGTTCCACTGGTGACCCGATAACTCCAAGTAATTGGGCCTTCGTATTCTTCTCTTGCTCCTCGCTCGACTAGGAGCTCGGAGAGTCCCACAACAATTCATAACTCCACTACCACCACTGCTACTACTACTGGTAATGCCGCTAATCTCAACTCTAACTGATACTGGGCTGCGATGGTCCATTACAATGTCGGGCTTCATTGGTAGAAATGTTTCTATGGATGGAAATGCATTTTCGTTCGATATCCACTCCAACTCTTCTTCTAATACCTGAGCATGTTCAAAGGAAAGTAAGAAACCAAAGAACTCGGGTAAAACAGAGTTGACTAGTCAAATCATCCCACTCATAGATGAAAAAGTTACTTCTGAGTTCATGTATTAGCCTAAAATACTGGTCTAGCTCAACCAATATGACTCGAACGAGTTGACTCGCTAACGAGAACCGAGTCAATGTTAAAACATATGGAAATAGTTCATTTTCTAACTTCAAATTTTCACATATATGTTAAAACAGAGACTACTCTATCTCATCTCAACTTCAATATGGGTCAGATTAACTCGCCGATTCACTGACTCGGACAGAATGTAATGTGCTGAGTTAAGAGTCGACAAGGCCGAGTTATGACTTGACTCGGCCGAGTTAGACTGCAAATAAGGGTTTATAGTACTGATGAAGCTGAAACGAGAAAAGGGGAAGGAAGAAGAAGAAGAGGGTTAATGGAGTACTTACAGGAAAGAAAGGGGTTTCTTTGTCTGAGTCAAAAATCTTTGGTAAAGGTTCCTCCTTTAAGGGTTTTAAGTCCAAAGGAGAACAAGGGGTGAGAGCTGTGTTGTTGTTTTCATTTTCTTTATCTTGTTGTTGTTGTTGTTGTTGTTGTTGCTGTTGTTGTAGTTCTGGTTCTACTTCATCTTCCCCAATATCTGATGAGAAGTCAAGAAGGTCACCTACCATCCAACTAACTGTCTCCAAAGACTCCATTTTTCACTTTTTTCTCTCTCCTCTTTCCCCCCCTTTTTCTCTCTAAACCTAGTTAGAGTGAAAATAGAGAAAGAAGACACCACCAGGAAGAGGGTTTTTCCCACCAAGAACAATAGAGAGGAAAAAAGTGTGGGAAGAGGAAAAGAAAGGGGAATAGAAGAAGAGGGTTTTTCTCTTCTTTATCCTTGAACTTGTTGAGGCCACTCAAGGTCAAGGGTTGAAAATGAAGGGTTCTCCATTTTTGGGGTTTTTCTTCTTAGTAATTTGCCACTCATTTTGACAACTAATTACTTTAACCCCCCTTAGCATTCACTTCGTTTGGTGTTTAGTAGTTTTCTACCTACTTTGGAAGGTAAAATAAGAGGTAATATGGTGCGAATAGGAGAACCGACTTTAACCCAAAAGCCGATGTGCCGATCCAAAGTTGATGTCATGGACTCCTACGATCGTGTGAGAGAGAAATGCCTCGACAAATAGGAAAGAACATCTTATATTTAGACCGTGATTTGATAAAAATTCAAAAATCTCTTTTCAGTTTCAGTCGGCTACGTCAGCCTTCAGAGTAAAGTCGTCTCCAATTTTTAGGTCAAGTAGCATTTCTTCTAAATAAGGGAACATTTTTCTCCACCTCAAGTTTTACTAGTCGTTGGGTAATTTGAACAATACAACAAGTTCTTACTGTATACTTTTATCAATCAAATTTCAACTAACTTAAATCAATGAATCACTTAAGCAATTTGTATTTAAGTAGGATTGAAGATTGAAGTAGTCGCTGTTTCCATTTCAAAAATTAACAGGGAATCCACCTGATTACACATTTCTTCGCACCTTTGGGTGTCGCTGTTTTCCCCTTCTTACCCCCTACAGATCATCGAAACTTGATTACAAAACAAAATCCTGCATTTTTCTAGGTTATAGCCCTGCCCATAAGGGCTATCGATGCCTTGATGAAGCCTATCAGCGTGTATACATTTCGAGAAATGTTATATTTGATGAATTGATTTTCCCTTTTTCGCTTCAATCTCAACGGTCGTCTTCTTCCTCTTCCTCTGTTCTGCCTCCATTAAGTCTTACTTGGTTTTTAAAACCAGCACTCCCTCTCTCTTCGTCTCCTGACCCACGAAATCAATCTATCCATTCAAACCATCCACAACCCGATCCATACCATCTACCCAATACCCGTCCACGTGTCCCATTACAACCAAGTCGACCGTTAAGTTCTGAGGGACCACTTCGGTTGTCCTCTTCTTCACCCTTTTTAAATTCCAACCCTAATAATCCTTCTAATCTCAACCGCTCATCTCAATCAACTACACCCACAATTCCAGCTGTTACCTTGGTCCCACCTCCTTCACCATCAGTACGACACCTACCAAACACCACCACCTTCGTCGAACCCACCTCCTGTCCTCTCTCCCCAACATTCCGTCCTTCTGAGATTCCATCTGCCTCTCCTCCTCTACCACCGACTTCTGCACAACTTCAGTCCTCTGATCATCTTGTCCCCCCTCCTTCTCATCCTCCATTAACTTCATCCTCTAAACACCCCATGATAACTCGAAGTAGGGATGGCACCCGAAAACCAAAAATTTTATTTTCTAAATCTACTGTTTCTACTCCCTCAAATAAGTCTGCCATCAATTCGATTCTTGAAGAACCACATACTTTTCTTCAGGCTTCGAAGCATGATTATTGGCAAAAAACAATGGCTGAAGAGATCACTTCTCTTCATAAAAACAATACTTGGACTCTGGTTCCATCAGAACCCACCATGAATCTTGTTGACAACAAGTGGATTTATCGAATCAAGCAAAGATCAGACGGATCAATAGAAAGATTTAAGGCTCGATTGGTCGCTAGAGGTTATACACAACAGCATGGAATTGATTACGAAGAAACGTTTAGCCCTGTCGTTCGACCAGCAACAATTAGGGCAATTCTAACTCTTGCTATCAATGGAAATTGGGGGATAAGACAATTAGACGTCAAAAGTGCCTTCCTCAATGGCGAACTTCATGAAACAGTTTTTATGACTCAACCGAAGGGATTTGAAGACAAAAATTATCCTCATCATGTGTGTAAACTAAACAAGGCAATCTATGGGCTAAAGCAAGCTCCAAGAGCTTGGCATCAACGATTCAGTAACTTTTTGTTTCAATTAGGCTTCATTCAGTCGATTTCGGATCCATCAATGTTCTACAAACAAGCTTCGACAGGTATTACTATCTTATTACTCTATGTTGACGACATAATTGTCACTGGCTCCTCGACAATTGATTTACAGAGTTTCATCTTGTCTCTCAAATCTACATTTGAAATGTCTGATTTGGGAGACCTAACCTATTTTTTGGGCATGGAAGTGTTTCGTGATGTTAATTCAATCACATTAACACAAAGGAAGTATACACTGGATCTTCTTAAAAGATTTGGTCTTCTTGATTCGAAGTCTGTCAATACTCCGGTTCTCACTGGTAAAAAGTTATCTAAAATTGATGGAAGTCCTCTCTCCAACCCTCAAGAGTTTAGAAGCCTCGTCGGAGCCCTCCAATATCTTACCCTTACCAGACCGGATATTGTTTATTCCGTCAATCAAGTCTCGAAATTCATGCATCAACCAACTACACTCCATTGGATAGCTGCCAAAAGAATTCTTCGATACCTCAAGGGCTCACTTACTGTTGGTCTTCGACTACGATCGGCCACTGACCTTCCATTACTTGGTTACTCCGACGCCGATTGGGCTGGTTCGCCGGACGATCGTCGATCAACCACCGGCTCATGTGTTTTCCTAGGTCCAAACCCGATTATGTGGACCTCTAAAAATCAGCCCACAGTGGCCCGATCCTCCATCGAAGCAGAATATAGGGCAGTGGCCCATACGTGTGCCGATATAATTTGGTTACAGAATTTATTAAAGGAGTTGGGCTTTTCTTCTACAAGCACTCCTATCATTCACTGTGATAATATAAGCACCACCTATTTGGCTGTCAATCCCGTTTTGCACTCTCGCACAAGGCATGCATCTATCGACTTTCATTTTGTTCGTGAACAAGTGAAATTTGGAAACGTTCGAGTTCACTACTTGCCGGGTGACTCTCAGATTGCAGATTTATTTACCAAAGGTCTCTCCAGCTCTCGTTTCAATGAGTTGAGTTTCAAGCTCTCACTGGTGCACCACCGTTCGGCTTGAGGGGGGGTGTAAAGCAATATGTAATCAACCACTAATGTCTTGTTAATTTACTTAATTTTGCTACAGGGTCATTATTGTAATTTCACAACATTGAATATTCTATAAATACAATGGTATCTGCCCTAGTTAGGGCATCTCGACTCAATAGTGTTTGCAGTAACACTTTCAAGAAATCTAAATCTTTATAAGGAAGATAGTTAGCGGAGAGGATTTCTTATAGAAATGAAAGATCATTTTTGGTGCAAGCTTCCCTCTACTTCTAAGGAATAATACAACAATACTAAACCAAAATATGTCTTATTCAAGAATTATCTTTTATCCTTCCATATCTAATATCTCTATGTCAAAAGTGGAAGAACCAATAAAAAGTTCATCTTGTAGATGTCCATAAATAACATAGGAGTATGACTTTGTTACAAGAGTTTCTCATCATATCACATGGGGAATAATGTTGTTATATTCTTTTGTTGATTTTTTTTTGTTGAAAATTGTTTTGTTAATTAAAACCTTAATTTTAGTATCTAATCATAAACAAAATAAAAAATCCAAGTCCACTTACATTTGGTGCAATGGTTGGACACCCCTCTTAAAGTTCATGAGGTAATGAGTTCAAGTTTCGGTGGTAGCATTTGTCCTCAAAATTTATCCCATGTAATTCAGGTTATAAATAAAATAAATAAATTTAATTTGTCAGGTTCTAAGCCTCTTTCGTGTTATTAGACTTTAGACCTCTTTCATTTTTGATTTAAATTAGGCGTTAGACGGCTACCGTGATGATCATATCTTCATATGCCTTGTAACGACTAATAAAGATGGTAGTCGAATTCTCAAAAAAAAAATCCAAAAACAGATGTAACTAGATGAAGAAAAGGAAAACTAACCAAGGCCCTTCTCTCCTCCCTCAACCCAAGTTTTTTTTTTTTGTTGAAACCCTAAACACAAATGGAGGATGAAAACCCTAACAAACAAACGTGATACCTCCCCACTCGAAAATTAAATAAAAGTTAGGTAAAGAAAAGGTATATGTCTAATCATAGACCCTTTTCTTGGATTGGTAACAAAAAAAGTGCATGCTACAATGCCCAATCATAAAAGTATTTTTTGGGATTACCTTGGCTATAAGGTGAAAAATGAATATTGTGAAATGACATCAATAGGATATCAAGAAAAATAGTTAGGATAAGTTCATCAATGGACATTTTACTATATTTAAACACCTATAAATTGCATAGATAAATCTCCAACCCAAACCCCACCCGAACAATTTCTAGAATTTCGACTGGTTTGGTTTCTATTGATTCAGGTGTATATAATGTACCTAACAAATAACCATTGATGTAAATAGGATAAAAACCCGGCAAATTACAGCAAAACCCTAAGAACGGTCGAGAGAACCACCAACCGGTGCAAGGGTGACGATTTCAAAGTGGACTCCCCATTCATTAGATAGGGAAGATCTCTAAAATTTCGTGATCCGGAAAGTTAATGTCACCAAAATTACAGCCATCCCAAGGGTTTGATTTACCGTAAATTATTTTAATTGGACAGAAGAAGAGTTGATAAGTTATCCATATGAGATCTCTAAAATTTCGTGATCCGCTGCCGAACTTATTCCAATTCCAACAGCTCGGACTCGGATCGTGGGGATCGGAAAGTTAATGTCACCAAAATTACAGCCATCCCAAGGGTTTGATTTACCGTAAATTATTTTAATTGGACAGAAGAAGAGTTGATAAGTTATCCATATGAGATCAAAAACATCATCTTCTCTATGATTACATGAGTTGTTCCATTGGTATGAGCAAAAGAAAAGTCTAAAAGTATCTAGACATCACATCCAGTGGGAAAATCAATCATGAATGTTCTAACACAACTACTCAGTAAGATCGATAGTTCTTCCGTTTTTCTTACGCCAAGATTCGATAAAACAATGTGTATCATCTAAGACAGAAGCTTTCTCTAATAGTCCATGCCTCCCATTCCACCCATACCTCCACCCATTGCCGGAGCTTCATTTTCGTTCTTAGGTAGTTCAACTACGACAGCTTCTGTTGTTGTCATCAAAGATGAGACACTGCAAAGCAGAACAATACAATTAGAAAGACGTTCAGAAAATATAAGTTTGTCTGACAATCAACTCAAAACCAGTTGCCAATGAGTGAAGAAACCATAGGCATTATCTAGTTGGTCATGAGGATTCTTTAATCTTTCTCCATGTATTCCCACAGAAAGAGATGAGATATGCCGAAGATGAGAAGGCGAGAAATGGATAGGAAGTAGTTAGATTTGTGATTACCTAGCAGCATCAACTAGAGCAGTTCTAATTACTTTCAATGGATCGATAATTCCAGCCTTGATCATGTCAACGTATTCACCTAGTCGTACAAAAGAAGGGCAAAATGTCAGACTCGTAGGTAGCAAGAAACCAGAAAGAACCTAAGAAAGAGAAGCTCTCGAACTAGCCAAAGTTTTATACCTTTAGCTGCATCATATCCGAGGTCTGTGTTGTCCTGCTCTAATAGCTTTCCGACAACTACTGCACCCTCAACACCAGCATTTGAAGCAATTGTTTGTACAGGTGTCTGCAGATTCAACATTCACTTATGATGAAGCCTCGTACAAAGTGTATCTTCGATGAGAGACTAACTCACAAAACAGAAGGCTAATAATACTGAAAAACATAAGATTTAAACAAAAGTAGTGCAAACTACAGACCTTGAGAGCGTTCTGAATAATCTGAACACCGATCTTCTGATCAAAGTTTGCTGTCTGTAGCTTGTCGAGCTCTTTTGATGCATAAAGGAGAGCAACACCGCCACCAGGCACAATTCCTTCCTCCACAGCTGCTTTGGTAGCGTTTAGAGCATCAGTTACTCGATCCTTTTTCTCACCGACTTCAGCTTCACTAGCTCCCCCAATCTGAAACACATTCGATAAATTTTCATGAACATTTTGTCTTAATTATAGCAAGAAATCGGCAATTTATACTTCCGGGAATCTGTAAAATATGAAAAATAGTCTTTAGATATCAAGGAAAAGACCTTCAAAACAGCAACACCTCCAGAGAGCTTAGCCAACCTGTCTTGCAACTTCTCCTTATCATAATCAGAAGTGCTTGCTTCGATACCAGACCTTAGCTGTGACAAAAATATGGAGCAAAAATTAAGTTAAGTTTTGTAATGATCACCAACCATAAAACAAATTTAAAATGTAGTGGAGTCCTGGGGAAGATTAGGAACCTGTTCACATCTCTCCTCAATGGATTTCTTGTCACCAGCTCCGTCGAGGACAACGGTGTCATCCTTGGAGATTGTAACCTATAAAACCAAGTAACAAGTTACTTCGATAGAGAAAAGATGTCTCGTAAAGATCAAAAGATGCTTAGAAACAATCCTAGGTGAGAATAATTAGGTTTCATATTGAACTCCAGCAAAAAGTGGAACAGTTTAAGGAGAAAATTAAATGAGAAAGACGACGGGGGCAACTCCAATACTTTCACCACAGCATTTAGATTTTACCTTTTTGCATGTACCCAGCATTTCAAAGTCAACCTTTTCAAGATTCATGCCAAGTTCTTCAGTGATGAGCTACACCAAAAAGTGGGAAGATTGATAATCATTAGTAAGAAAACGAGATTTGAGCAAAGAGATAAACAGTGACTAAACTTACTTGTCCACCCGTCAGAACAGCAAGATCCTGCATCGTGGATTTTCTGTTTTCTCCAAACCCAGGAGCTTTAATGGCACAAACCTACAACATAGATCCAGTAGTATATCCCAATCAGACTAACTATCTAAACAGCACAACCACATAAAATCATTCTAGATAGCAGGGGAGACTAGTATATATAATGAAACTGTACCTTTATACCAGCTCTGAGCTTATTTAGAATGAGTGTTGCTAGAGCATCACTTTCAATATCTTCGGCAACAATCAACAATGGCCTTTGTCTCTGAAAATGCAAAGTAAATCAACATAAACATGAGGTATATTTTTTTTTTGGATAAGTTGTCATTCTCCTATCGGAGTAACCTTAAAGTTCTAAGTTGGAAAAATCTCGAAAAAGAAAGAAGAATTTGCTTACCTTCAGGGCCAACTCCAATACTTTCACCACAGCATTTATACTTGATATTTTCTTCTCGTGAAGTAATATGAGTGGATCTTCTAGCTCCTGCCAAAAGTGAAGACTACATGTTAACAGAGTAAAGTTCAAAAAAGCCCCAATGTAAAGCTAACCATCAAGTCCGCAAAAGAAATGCAAAAAAAAAAAAAACGGAAAGGTATTGTCTTCTGAAGACAATAGGCTTACACATTTCTGGTTCTTCTGGTTGGTGATGAAATAGGGAGAAATATATCCTCTATCTAGTTTCATTCCCTCAACAACTTCCAATTCGTTATACAATGTCTTCCCGTCCTGCAAATGTTTACAAGGAAAAGTCAGATAATTATATCATTGCCGTTTGTCATTCGCAAGCACACAACTACCAAAGCGGATGTCAACAAGGAAAAATTTAGACTTAGTAATTGTAATTTGTAAATGACAACCCAATCACAATACATGAGCAAAAATGCTACCAATTGTAGTCCTGACTTCTGACTTAACAGATACACGTCACAACACGTCACATGGTTGGACAGATTCGGGGATACATACAAAACAGGATTGGCAGGTGTAGATCCTCCTAAGAGGATCGAAATTGAGCTAGGATTGGCCCATCCATGTGAGAGTTGGTGCTTCCAATTGCTAGTTGTCGAGCAAGATCATGTTCCATTCAAAAGTACATAATGTGAAGCTTGCACAATAGTACTGGGATATTGCACTAAGATGGTGAAAGACAAGGTTGATAACAAACTTATGAAAGACCGTTACAACATGACATAAACCAAAGGAAAGGTAACTATTCTGCTACAGAACAGATAACATCCCCCCGACGAGCACATACTTGGAAATGAAAGACTTCTATATACATATCGAAAAACAGATTCTGTTACTTACAGTAATGGTGATGACACCCTCCTTGCCAACTCTTTCCATAGCTTTTGCTATCAACTCACCAATTTCTCTTTCTCCATTCGCTGATATGGTACCAACCTTTGGAAGTAACAACGTGTCAGCCTCCCAAAATAGCTCAAATTTTAAAACTAACAGCAACAGATTGCTACAAAATAAAGAAGGCAAGAAAAATCAACCTGAGCGATTTCTTCAGATGTACTAATCATCCGCGCTCTGCTCTTCAACGTTGTCACAACAGAGTCAACTGCCATTGTGATTCCCCGCCTCAGGTCCATTGCATTCATTCCAGCTGCCACAGATTTGCATCCTTCCGAAAATATTGCACGTGTGAGGACTGTGGCACAAGTTGTACCTGCAAGCAAAAAGAACCGGAAAACGCACTTCTTACTATATAGCATAGACAGAAGCAAGAAAATAAGCCATATAACCATAACAATATTTAATGCCGAAACTATGTAGGAGTTGAAAGTCCCATGTCTGTCAGTTGGTCAAACAAGTAAGATTCTCAAAGTACGTTTTAACTCATTATGCGGTTAAAGCATAACTTTCTGATAGCATCCCATACAACTCGAAGCATACCATAAAGGCTTACCATCACCAGCCACATCATTGGTTGCATTGGCGACCTGTTTTACAAGGCTCGCACCCATGTTTTTTACTCTGTCCTTGAATTCGATGCTCTTTGCAACAGTAACACCATCTTTTGTGACCTTCGGTGCACCAAAGCTTTGTTCCAATACAACATTACGTCCCTTAAAATATTCAAAACATGAAATAAATTCAGAAATGGAGTTCTTCCCTTCATAGAAAAGTTGCAGCAGAGCAGAAAAATATGTAAAGAGAACATCCAATCAAGAAAACCTAAACCCGCAATCATCATGAACACATTAAAGTAAAGCCTACGTAAATCCAAGCACATAAACCGAAACATTTCAACCTATTCTAGTGAATCAGAAATAGTCTTTAACTCCGGAAATGAAACTGGAACAAAACTTGATGAAAATATGAATAACAAACTTCGTTACAAAAAGACATCAAACCAGCACTCTATAGAGTCAAGACCATCCATTATCTAACATTTCTCACACTCCCATAATTTTCACAAAGGTGTGTAATCAAGAAACAATCAAACGTACATCAAAGATCGGGCTTTTCATAATTAAGATCACAATTCACAAGTTACAAAAAGAGAAGAATTACACATTTGCATCAATTAATCCCAAATCAAAAATACCCATGAATTTCTTCATGTAGAAGATTATAAGATAAGAGAGGTAATACCTTTGGTCCCATAGTCACTTTCACAGCCTCAGCAAGTTCTTCAACACCTCGAAGCATCAAAGCACGAGCTTCAACTCCAAATTTAATATCTTTAGCTGCATAATTTCTATTCCAACTCGCCCTACTACCGATCTGAACCATAACAAAAACAACACACACACAAAAGAAGCAAATGAATCTTCCCCAAATCATGAAAATTTCAGATTCATACATCTAAAACAAAAAAAAAGAACCCAGAATCAGAATCTAATTGAAATACAAAGAAAACCCTTACTTGTTGAGTACTGGTTTTGGCGAGACTGCAAAAAAAAATGAGAAGAATCGATAAAAATGGTGAGAAAAGCAAATCAGAAACTTTTTGAAGTTGATAGTAATTGAAGTACTTACCGGGCTTTGGAGACAAGATTCGCAGCTGCTCGGTACATTGTTGGTGATGGGTGGTTGTTTGAAACAAGAAATTGAAATGGGTTTAGGGTTTTAGGGCTAGTTTCTCAGTGTGTTGATCGGCGGCGAGCCAAAATGATGAAGGAGAAATAAATAATGAGAGAGGGATAGAGAGAGAAGAGATTTTGAGTTAGCTCTGAAGAGAAGTCTCTAGAAGGAGCTCTATAGGGTTTAGGGTTTTAGTCGTTAAAGGGTTTTAGTATGGTAATTAATTCCATTTCATTTTAATTTTCAAAAAATTTATTTATACCTCTATTTTGGTCCCTCTCCCATCCTCCCTCAGGGGCCACGACATATCACTTGCGCGTGGAGCAGTTGGAGAGAATGGTAAGAAAATATACTCCAATGATATGTCGCCATATCAGCGGAAGGCTAGGGGACCAAAATGGAGGGAGGAATAAAATTTAAAATTTATCGTTAATTTTTGTTTATTGAGTTAATTCCCAATTCTTTGATCACCCAATTAATTAAGTCACCAAATTGAAAGTTCTAGCTTTTTTTTAGTTAGAAAGATTGAAAGTTCTAGTTAGTGGTGAGAAGATGGCCAGGTAAGCCAAACACCTAATCCACAATGTTTGATGTATGAAATGCATAGCCCATAAATTAATTTTTTCGGTCCGCATTCGAATGAGTCTTCCCTTAGAGGCGTAGACACATAAGAAAGATCCGTTATCATTTAAACAGTAATCAAACGAGCTACCGGTAGAGGCGTAGATACATAAGAAAGGCTATTATTCGAGCATATAGTGTTGGCGAAGCTTTGTGCATAAACTCTCAACTTTTGTTCGACCTACTAAAATCATAATTTAGTACCCAGTATATTTCCAAGATTCTAATTACCCACATACAAAATAGCTAATGCTCTTGAAATTTTGGGATCCAAAACCCCACCCTAATCAGTGGTTGTGGTTTTCCAACATTTGTTCCTCAACTTGTAATTCTTTTTTGGGTTTTTTGAGTTTACCCCCTCAAAATTAATAGGTAATTGAGTTTACCCTCTTCAGTAATTGGTAATTGAGCTTACTCCCTTGAATTTAGATTTTTTGTCAAAACTACTAAGGATATGTTTGGTTTGTGATAATAAAATCAGAAAGTAAATAATATATAAACAAAATCAATCTTTACTAATCATATTCCTGACCAAATCAAACAATAAAATGAAGTAGAATCCCTAATATGAATCATATTGAAGAATAGTTATTCTTGGTAGTGGCAATTATTTCACGTACGCCAAACATAACCTTTGTGTTTTTGTCATTAATAGTAAGTTCAAGGAGGTAAGTTCAATTACCCATTATTGAGGGGGGTAAGCTCAATTACCCATTATTGAGGGGGGTAAACTCAATTACCAATTACTGACGAGGGGGTAAGCCCAAAAAACCCTTCTTTTTTTTTGTTGAAATTGAACTTATTAAGAGCAATTGATGAGCGAACCAAATCAAGTAGATATGATTTGCAAAAACGAGATAAAATAACTCACCATCAATCATTCATCAAATGGTCTTCTTTGTCTCTCATTCACTTCTATAACTTTGTTTTCTTTTTTCACGGACTAAATTGACAATACCCAACAAAACCAAACCATACTCAGGAAAGAACCAAACCAGAACCTAAAAATTGACAACATTTCACAAAAATATACATAAATTACACAATAATGAATGAAAAAACAACGCCCCAACAACCACAACAAGAAAAACAAACCCAAAACAAGATGTATCCACTCCATAACGCGCTGAAGCAATTTTCAACCATTGTTAGCATCAATCGAGGTGCCTGACCTTGCCTGTGAGATTCGATTGGCGTAAATTGTTACTAACCTCAGCTGTGTACTATTTAGCCCTTCCAAGTATGGCAAGAATGACTGCCCAAGCATAATGTACATGTCCACCAAACAGAACACGACAGTCTGTATTTCTCCCAACAAAGAAGATCAAACATCAGAAACACAGTTAGATTACTAATCATGTCAAAGAAACAGACTCGAAATGAAAGGCACGACGGGTATGCAAAAAAAATGCTGGAACTTTATTTTCTTATGCAGATTTCATGCTTAAGATATCATTAAATGAGGCAGGAAAATGTTACTGGTTTCCCCAATCCCCACCTCACTATTCGGGGATAAGATAAGGATACGATGATGAAGACAAGTTTCGGAAAACAAGAGATTATTACCTTACGAACATCAGCACTCTGGTTCCCAAATGCATCAAAAAGAGCGGGAAGAAACGAAGGCAACTGAGACATTAGCTCTTCTTGTGAGAGCCGGCCTACAAGCTGAAGAGAAAGAACCACGTTCACATTACCATTCCAATAATTCGGGGAAGCAGGCATAAGAATATTGATTCACATTGTGCCTTATAAGGTATGAGAGAACATGAATTGGACGGAAAGTTAATAGAAAATACCTTTGTTAAACAGTTGATGGAAGTAACAAGGGTTTTTTCATCATCGCTGATTAGTAAGGGGACAATAACCTGCAAATCAAAGAAAGAACTTGAGATCAAGACTGGTTTTACTAACAAATGCTGGAGTCTTGACACAGAAATTGTTTGATTAACGTACACTTAAACATCTGAATGGATCATACTGAGATAACACAGTAGTTAAACACTGCTCTGCCTCGTTGGAAACCTGGTGACAGAATTAAAGCGTGATAACTCACATAATTAAGAACACTGAACAGTAACAATAAACAGTCCAGAGAAAGTAAGCAGGATACCTTCACAATCATATCGTTGGTAATATTTAGAAGTTTCTCAAGTACAATCTCAACAGAATCTTCCATGGAGCTTTTCTGCAAGTAGGATAAATTGATGAGTTTTCCTGTAGCAAAAACATAGGAAATAAAGTAATACCATAAGAAGATCTCACTGACCTGATTATTAAGCATTTCAACTACCAAAGAAAGAGCAAGTTCCCGAATAGAAGAATCAGAATCGTCAAGCACCTCGAGAACAACTGTCAGAATCTGATTGAAGTACTGCAAATATATATGCTGAAGTTCATTAGGAAGCAATTCTATCACCACATGATTGAATACATAGAACAAACAACATTTTATTTGCAGAGCTGTAGATTATTTATGTGCTATTAAGCATAAAATACGCAGTATTAGCCCATATAGCAACTGCTGTCTCACGAGCTAGAATTTCCTTGCCCTAAATAATCTACAGCTCTGCTAAACTAATTCTTGTATCTGTAATTACCATATGTAAAGTTCACCAGTAGACAATAAGCAACATGAGGGCCAGAATACATCATATCTCAAAGTAAGCATGAGATCATATTAGTCATGAATGCCACTTGATATAGGCAAGACTTGAGCTGATCGCACCATAGTACCACAAAACATGAATTGTAACAAAGCTTCAGTAAATTTGAAGGTTTAGTCATTGGAGGTTATGGAGATACAATGATCTAGATTGAGAGACAAGGAGGAAAGGATAATTGCAAGGCCTAGAGAGTATAAGGCCAAAACAGAAGAAATCTTATCCATACTTCGCTATTGGCATATAGCTGAGAAATTAGAGGAAAAAGAGCAAATTGACGTATCACACCTTTGTCCAAATGGAGTTATCATTCTTCATAGAAACTTCCACCAATTGCTGAAGTGCTATCCGCTTGTTTATGCTCGCGTTCCCTTCATTTCCATTACAAATCTACAAATTAAGAAGTGGTAAGTCTTAGTAGGTGTTTCTTGGTAGCAAAATATAGAGAAGTGCCTCTATCTGGGTGACTACTACTAGTAGAGTAAGCAACATTCCCATCGAACATGTCGGGGAAGTTATTTTTCACAAAGGAATTACAGGACTCTGGGATTCACCTGGTTAAGAATCTGAGGAATACTGGGCCCGTAATTTGGAGAATTGAGTTTGGCTGTAAGTTTCTCTATGCTAGGAAGAACAACTTCTGGAGAAATTTCATTAGCATGTCTCAACTGAGTCATTCCAATAGGGTCAGAGGGCTCCCGTCCATTTATATCAGGCTCTGGAGTGGACAAAGAACTCTCCCCACCTATGCTACGATTCATCTTTTCTGACTGACTTTTCCCGGATACCGTGCTCTCATCTGTGGTATAGGCATGGTACTCGAGGTCCTTGCTTTTAGAAGTAAGAATGTCATTGTTAGAATCAGTCTCAAGAATCCGGTAGAAGTTCTCATGAGTTTCATCAGAAGCAGCTTGACCATTAGAGCCTGTAATTTGGGTTGGTTCTTGCACTGAATTCCATTTCTTGACATCATCACTTTCAACAGAACCAGCAGAATACCTTCCAAAATAGTGACTTTTCTTAGGCACTCCATATCCTTCTTCAGAAATTTCAACAATATCTGTCTGGTCATAGAAAGATTTGGATCGCTGCCTATCTCTCTTGCTTTGCACAAAATTCATGAGGTCAACCTCTATACGAGGAGTGTACTGCTTCAGTGCTCGTCTCATTGAGTTTTGTTCCTCAACTGATAAACTTAAAATAAAATTCAGGATTGATGTTGAATCAAAATGAGAATAAACTGATATGATACACGTAATGGCTACTTCCTTTAGCTTCGTATTTTTATCATGCACCAAGGGTGCCAACTTAGCAAGCCATAATTTTAGGATACCACTATTTCCATAACTTTCAGAATTCACTGCATGCTTGTTGAAGGAATTGATAGCAAACTCAATAACAGCCAACTTCGCTTTTGGAGACCTCTGTTCATCCAAAGAACGGAGAAGAGCAGGTAGCAAAGTATCTACTCCATAACATTTGCTCACAATGTCCAAAGTACTTGAGCAAGGTTGACGAACTAACTCCTTCGGATCTATTAACCTTGAGAAGACGTGTGGTAAGATTCTGTCCACGTAACTTTCGAAAGGCTTTTTACATGCTGGAATAATTTCTGCAAGTGTTGAAAGAGCTGCTTGTGCCACTTTATGATGAGGGTCATCCAAGTGTTGAAAAAACAATTTCATAACCTTCTCATAACTCTGTGTTATTTCTTGGATACCTCTGGGACCTTGTTGCAACAAAGTCCTGAGGAAATTAAAAGCAGCAACTCTAGCTGACCAATTGGATGTAGGACTTAGACCTTCTGCCAAAGCATCATTAAGAGATGTAGGGCCCTCCACATAGGTTGACATTTCACCAAGCGCTAACTGACCATCATCATAACTGTTTCTGCTACTTGCAGAGACTCGTGAAGTAGAATGTCTCCTCAGAAGCGGCCTCTGGAAATTTGGAACGTAACTGTTATTTGACTCCCTGAAACCTCCATCTTTATATGTAGTGTCTAGGTAGGACTTATCAATGTGCGAGGTCAAATGTCGTCTAGTTGCCCTGTTATCTGTATGATCTTCAAAGTAACTTCCTTCTTGTTGTCTTTCTGGATTCCTCTTCGAAGTGTATGGCAATGACAGCGACGATTGAGGCTCACTAGTTGAATTACTTAGGTAAGAAAACGTACGAGGATCTCTGGAAGCATGATTCTGGGGATTGATAAGATCAGACATATTTGAACCTCCATTTCGACTACTACCCTTAGAAGTATTAGTGGCAGTTGGATCTCTAAGTACTGAACTTGTGAGATGATTCGAAGCAGGAACAGCAGGAGGAAATGGTGGATCACGAGCTGATGGAGGGTCAACTCCTGCACTAGGGGCAACAAGATTAAATATGAGAGCTTAGCCAATCACATTTTATTTAGAAGACAAACAAACATGTTTGATCTTTGAGCCATAGGATGTGATTATTAAATGCTTCAAAAGTAAGAGGAGATCTGATTGTGCTCTCATTAATGGTTGGTTAGTTGTTAAGCTATTTAGTGAATACCTAGATCCAAGCTAGTTGAACGCAAAGACGAAGAATTGTGTTTGCCTGACATTTCTAAACCCCTCAACATGCTCTCGATTGCTGTAACCTTCTCTTTGCTTGCATGCAGCACACTTTCAAGGCTCCTTTCATTACCTTTTCCAAGTGATTTTGCTTGTGATTGAAACAGGCCAGAAGAAACAGATTGGCCCGAAGGCATAGTTGCAGACCTATCCATTGCAACAATAGCAGAAGTTCCATATCCAACTGAAGCAGGCGTATGAGATGGAACACGTGCCAATGAACCACCCCTTTCACGGACTGAAGGAGAAGCATTTCGTTTGTGCACACCCCCATCTTCCTCGTTTATTAGCTACACACAGTTAGATTAAAATATTAATTGGTTTCATGAAATAGAAGTGGATAAAAGATTGAATTTTAAACAAAAGAAACGACATACCCTTTGAATTATGGGATCAAAAGATGAAAATAAACGTCGAGAACGTTCTGGCCAAGTTTTCGTGAACATGCGATAGCAGGTCCTTGCAGTTGATCGCACCTATAGAGTTTCAGCAACTTATTACTTACAATGGTGATTAACCAACAATCACAAATTCTTAGAAGCAATGGGTTCAATAAACTTAAATAAAATAGACAATCATATAATTTTATAGAAGCAGTTGCACAGGTTTCTACAATTCGTACAACCAATCTAGAGCAAATTAATTGATTGCTTAGGAAGTCTACTTCAGAACGAGGATGGGGTTAGAAAGCAGCAATCATCTGGGAAAAATCCTCTAACCCAAGAACTTTGATGATTAACAGAAAGAAGAACTCTTCCTTCGGGAAAATTCCAAGAACTAATTCTACCAGACCAAACAAAGTGGTAATACCTCACTCATTGCATCTGCTACACAACACTTAATAAGATCTTCATATAGATCAGCTGATCGTTGTATTTCTGGAGCATCAGCCCAATACTCCAGAGTAAGAAGTGCATATTCACAACACCTGAAAAATACAATAATAGGAGAAATGGTATGCGGAGTCTAAATCAAATAAGTAACAAGCTAATGCTCCTATCTCATATAAGGTCAATTCAAACCTGGCACGGAGGATAGCACTCCGGTCATTCTTCGCACAATCAGCTATCCGAGGAAGTATACGTGAAACTTTACAGTTACGCAACATCTGAAGTTCCGACAAAATACACGTAATGAACATTATAAAAAACAGTAGAGAAGCGAATAAAGTCGTAAACCACCAAGAGAGAACATAATCTTGACTCGTGCTTACCGTTTTGATGCAGTTATCCGAAGACTCAGCAATCACAAGTACAGTTATTACAACAAGTTTGAAAAGGACCTGGAAAATTATTACGACAAATCGGCAAATATCAAAAGATATCGAGGCAACAATACTCCATGATGAGAAAGGTTTACTTACTGGAATGAACAACTCAGCACAAGCCTCAAAATCTCCTAGAAGCTCCTTAGATAACAAGTTCAATAGATGACAGGCCTAAAAAAAGAAAGTAGTTAACATTGTCAAAATAAAACTGAATGCAGTCCAAGACATATATGCTAATCCATCGGAATAGCTGAATGACAAAAGTTTTACAGTTTACCAAGTCAAAAGATACATCACACTATAAAGTCCCAATTAATGAGTCAGGACCCTTACAGGTTATAATTCAATAACATGTCTAGCTGCTAATCCGCTACTATCGGCCTGCTAAATTACAAGCTAGGTTTTGTAAAGAGATTGTGGACGAACTGCAATATGGATAATATGATGCACAAGTAAAAGTCTAGGACCACAAGGGTTAGATAGTAATCACATTCTTATCGAATCTGTTCACCAGATGTCCAGATCCATCAAAAATGAATCCAACGACGAGTTGACCACAAATAACCGAGTTACCTTGTCGAAAGGAATAAACTGCAAAGTAAGCGCAAATACCTGCTTCACTATACTAGAACGCCGATCAGACAGCTGTGTGCTTAGTGGTGGAACAAGGTGCTTCAGCAGTGCAGGAAAACATGGATAGTCGGTAGCACCTGAACATGACAAAGGAAATAAGCGATAGCAGGTCTGTTTCGAAAAGGAATTTTACCAACTAAAAGTATATACAAACTATTCCATTCTGAACCACAAAAAATAGAAAATTTAAGATAAACATAAAGGGAATGAACGTATAATTTGAACTTGAGAGGAAGATCTAAATGGCAAATAGTGAAAGTAGAAGCAATAAGATTGTATAACTATTGTAGCAGACTCCGGCTTTTTATTTTCTTGATTTTGATGCTAGAATGAGTTAAGTTCTACATAGAAAGATTTCTACGTGAAATCAAAGACACGAGTTCAGAGTGAGTGGTTGTAAGGGGGTGAAGGAAATAGTTCAGTGTGTTGAACAAACCTCCAAATATGAGGCCTTCAACTCTTTGCATGGCAGCTATTCGAACAGACCAATCTTTCTCTGGTACAAGAGTTGATGCAATCTTCTCAAACTCTCTTATTAGCTCCTTTTCGGAGTATATTTTAATAGGATCTACAGGTTTTTCTGTGACGTCGCCTTCTCCTGCACCTCACAAGAACGAAAGTTTAGAAACCTTAAGAATGCACATGGTTCAGAATTACATACTTCATGTTTATGCTAAAAGAGGGATGTAATAGAATAAAACAATTTCCCTGGAATAATTATTTCCAAGAAATCATTGCTAGAATATTTTTACTAAAACTCCAAGAAATTTGCACAGAACAACTAGAGAGTGAAAACATGAAATGAAGAAAAGACGCACATCAATAATAAGCACTGCAAACACAAAAAACGAAACATACTGTGGCCATCATTTATTATTTTACAGAAATCTCAAAATAATAAAGATGCAGATATCAATGCAATATCCAATTTTCTGTACAAAGAGACCTGTCGCGAAAGGGTTGTCGCCATTATAAATATATTTGAGCTTTTTTTAGAATAGCTGGTGGAAACTGCTGAATTTGATTAGAGATTTAATTCTGGAAACTTCTCCTACATTTTGTTGGGTAAATCGACGTGGAGATAATTCTCTCCTTTACGAACATCAGAAAAGACACTCTTATAACAATTATTAGCTCCCATGTCACCCATCAACTAAAAACCCAACATATTACAAAGATGGCTTAACAATGCAGATCAGAGACATTAATGAAAATTCATGAAGGAAGAAAAATGCCACAATAAAAGAATGTGTCCGAACTTCACAAATACAGGCGACGGTATAACTACTACTAGTATCAAATATTCAATTTAAAAGAACACACCAACCTCCAAAAAGAGAAATTTCACGAGTTGAACTTTTAGCCTTTGGACTGTTCTTTTTCTGAGTATGAGTTGCAGGTTTAATATCGCCAGTAGAGAAACGTCCTGGAAGGCCATCTGAACTACGAGGTTTGGGTTCAATTCGCTCCAGCCTCGCATTTATATCCTTAACCTGCACGGAAGTAAATTGCAGAGATCAGTATCACAAACAAGTAATTAGGCTTCGGTAAGCTACGGGCATAAGAAAACCAAGACGAATGAGCAATACGAATATCACCCATTATGTTAAGACCAGAACAAAATAACTAGGTAAAAGTTGACTGAAAGAAGAAAATTAAACAGTGAGGATCACCATAAATGCAGGAAGTTGATGGCGTTGCAATTCTTCACGGAATTGAGGCCCAACTTGTGTATACATCTCCTGGGTGGAGAAAGCAGCTCTAATTAATCAAAAGATACTTCCTCTAACATAAAAAGAAAAAAAAAAAAATCACAGTAACAAAACCATGAAATCTAAAAGCACTAATGATAATACATTAAATAGTAGAAGGATTGCTATTAAGACCTACAACAGCGCCATGATTCACTAGAAATATCCATTCAATCTTCTCGGAACAGTATGGTATGCCTTATATTAAAGTAAGACATCTGGGGAAAGTGATCAGACTTAACCCCCTTAAAGAGCTAGACTACATCACCATCTGAGTAAGGTGACCAATCCCGCTAATCTAATTTTTCATTCAGACATTTATCTTTCAATTACCTCAATACACGATATAGCTGCTTCTCTTACACCGTGATTTGAGTCATTCAACATCTGCAAAATCTGATGGTGCAAACAAAGAAACCACATTAACAAAAAGCACAGGAATATTTAGTATTATAATAAAAGAGTTTGGACAACCTGCAATTCCATTAGGAAAATAATAATATAATATTAGAAATGCAGAACATGTGATGTATCGACTTCCGAAAACATAAAAAGAAGCAACATCAAACATTATAACTAATTATTGTGATTTTAGTAGGTCAGGAGGAGGCAAAGATTCTGAACCATCTTCTGTCAACGTCTACTTATATAATATTCCAACTAATTTCCAATTCTACAATATGACCAAATTATAGTAATTAACAGTTGGATGAATCATAATTCATACAAGGAGAAAAACACGAGCCAAATCATAAGGGAGAATACAAAATGAACAGATGACGTACTGGGGGAAGAATAACCCGTTGAAGAGGGAGCTCGGTAGATGCAAAAAGACCGATGGCTGATGTAACAGTCCGGGCAAACTCTTCGCGGACTCTCCAGCTTTTGTGCGCCCATGCATAAGATCCCGCTCTTTCAACAATTATAGTGGGTGAAGAAACCTGCATAATAGAAAAGCCTTTACTTCTTTATGTTACTTTCTTTGCAACAGGTGTCTCGCCCAAATTTTCTCAAAGCGAAGTGTAATTTTCGTAACATGGCAATCTTCCATTTTAAGGAATTGAGTAAACTGAAGGTAAGAGTGGAAAAAAATAAGAACGAAAGGGGCAAATTCAATAAGCTTCCACTCTCCTGGAAACTAATTGGCAGCCTCAAGGAGGAACCACCCTAACGTTTTTCGATATGGCTAGTTTTATCACACCAAAATAGAAACAAGGATGAGTTCCATATCAAAAAAAACCTTTTACGTTTCGTCTATCACAATCAAACGAGAAAATGACATCGACATGGTTAATTGACAAATCAAAATTTTACTGGTACAGTACAACCAAAAGCTTGACAACCTGCCTAGTCTTATGAATTTCATAGACCAATCATATAGAGACGTTATTTGTACTTGTAGCATCCGTCGGGCAAATAAGATATTGGAAGGTCATATCAGCTCTTCGTGCAAAAAGAGCCAAAACTACATGTTCCCATTTAAGAAGATTGGACGACAACCCTAGAAACCATTTTGAATATGACCAAAACAAGCATATTTACAAAATCCACCAACCACGAATAAGTTGCAAAACGACGATTAGTTATAATGGCATAGCTAAAAAAGAAACAATATGACTAAACCTATCGAAAATTAAGAACTCAAGGTAAATGTCATAATTTTACCTTCCTTTCTTACACAATTACAACAAATTTCACTAATGAGTGTTTATCACAATCTAAATAACAACATGCAACTCAGAATTTCACTAAAAATATCTAACTTTCCATTCGAAACCAAATGAAACAAAATCAGAATCATGTAGAAATCAAGTTATCTCAAGTTTATTAGAATTAAGAAGTGAAATTACCTCCATGAGAGTAAGCAAAAGGCGACGAGAAGCATCACGAACAGGTTGTTTACCATCACCTAATCTTTCAACAACAGCAGGAACAAGAGAATTAAAATGTAACTTCATATGCTCACCAGAAAGTACAGCAGCAAATGCTAATGCTTGTAAAGCACCCTGACAAACCCTAAAATTATTGTCTTTTAAAAGATCCAAACAACAATCAACGAGAGAAGTGATTTCAGATGATGACATGCTCTTTCTAGAAGCTTCTAGAAGTTCATGGAGGTGTTCAACTCCTGCCATTCTTTCTTTTGTGTCTTTAGATCTTGCCATTTCCAGTGCCTCTTCCATTTTGGTGAGGCCTCTGGATCTGACAGTGAAAATGTTCAGATCTGACCTAGATTTTTAGGGTTTGAGACGACGGAATCTAGAGGAAGGTTAAGTTTCATGGAGTGTTTGATGGGGATGATGAAGAAGAAAGGTTTCTGGTTGATGAGAGAGAAAGAGAGTAGAGTACTGAGAGTGGTGAATGGGAGTTTGATCGGACGATGGTGGATCGACGGATTAATCCGGGGGTGTTTTAACAACGCCTATATAAGTGTTAGTGGCGCCTCCTTCAATGCAAACTAGAGAGAAAGTTTGCGAAGAGGCGCTTTCAACACTAAAGAGAGGCGTCTTTGAAACTTCCCTTAATCCGGTTTTGGTTAGATTGTGAAATAAACCAGTAAATTCTAATTAATTTACATTAATAAGCCACTAATGAGTAAATAGTTAATGTTTTTAATTTGGGGAGTACTATGTGGCACTGTTATTTACTCATTTGAACTATGGGATTTAAATCAATTTATATTGGTTTGTTCCTAAATTTCTACCGTAGACCCCTACTATAATCAACTTTGGGAGGATCTATCCATGGATTTCGTCCTAAGTCTTCCTCGCTCTTCAAAAGGACGTGATTCTATCTTTGTAGTTGTCGATAGTTTCAGCAAAATGATGCACTTCTTAGCGTGTAAGAATACCGATAATGCGTCTAATATTACAAATTTGTTCTTTTGGGAGATTGTGTCGTCTACACGGGTTTCCAAAGAGTATTGAATCTGACTGCGATGTTAAATTCCAGACTCATTTTTGGCGTTTCTTATGGAAAAGTTTGATATTAAACTTAATTTTAGCAGCACCTGCCACCCACAAACTGATGGTCAGACAGAGATCGTTAATCGTTCCCTCAGGAACCTCCTACGTTGCATTACTAAGGACAAGGACAAATTGGGCAACTGCCTTTCCTCGTGTTCAATTCGTGTACAACAGTACAATCAACCGCACCACCAAGAAGTCCCCCTTTAATATCATTTACACGTCTCGCCCAGGACATGTTGGACTTTGTCCCACTTCCATCTATACCAGATTTTGATCCTAATGTTGAATCCTTGGCTGCTGAATTCAACACCTACATGAGGAGGTTGTATATAATATTTCAATGTCAAATTCGGTCTACACTGCGTCGATGGATCCCCATAAAGTTTCCAAACAATTTGACGTGAGTGATTTGGCTATGGTCTTTATTTTGATGCAACAAACACTGGTGGGCACCTATAAGAAGCTCTGTCAGCAGTTCAATCATTTCCAAGTCCTCTCCAAATTAACGATAATGCGTATATTATCATTCTTTCCTCCGGACTTTAACATCTCTTGTACTTTCAACGTAGCGGATATATATATATATATATATATATATATATATATATATATATATATATCCATATCACGCTGACGATCCAATTTACACTGACGACAACTTGGGGACAAGTATTTCCGCATATGGGGAGTATGATAGAGACCATCAACCGTATAGGGCTCTCGGTCATAGTGGTCGCGGGCCGAACAACCAACCCACTTAAGTCTATGTTTAGTATGATCTTATTTAAGGTATTTGATATATTTAGGAGTTCCTAGTTTGAAGTATTTAAGTTGTTTTTATTTAGGATTATAGTAGCAATCAAGGAAGCTAGAATATATCAGTTACCTCTTTCCTAATTTAAGTTTATCTATAAGAGTCTTAACCTTATAAAAGCGAGTCTGATCTGTTTATTATTCATCGAAGAAGTTATAATCAATAATATTTACCTTGATTGCATTTTTTTCTCTTTTGTTTACGTTCAATTTCTTCCACTTTTAGCAATGAATTATGTTATGTTTACGCTTCCGCAAGAATTTATAACTCTATACCCTATTAACTCGCTTCAAAAGTAATGAACCCAAGTATTTAGTCTGATCCCCCATTAATGCAGCTTGTAGGACTGATGTCTATTCTGTTGTGATGTTAGGTGGAACACCCGAGTTGAAGAAGATTGAAGATTTTTCATAGTTGACAATGTGTTCCGAGAAGTTGGAATAAAGATGCATAATATTTATTATAGCATTGAGATTTCCTATAGTAGTTTTGCCAAAATTATTAAGTCACCCACAAATAATAGGTTAGAGATTGAGAGTCCTTTATTATTTATCATTTGACTTGTAAAAAAATGTTGAGGCTCATAGTGTGATATCAATAGTGATTGAGCTTAAAGATGATAGGATGAATAGGTAAGGTGATAGAGGACACCCTTGCCTAAGTCCCTCGATCCTTTAAAATTTCCATAGAGATGACCATTTACTTAATTGTTAAAATTAGCCGTTGTTAAACAAGAGAAAATGAGGTCAAGAGTCGACCAGAAAGGCCGGTTACTTTAAGAACTAATTCTAGAAAGGACCAATTTACCCTATCATAGACTTTTGCCATGTCCATCTTTATAGCAAATCATTCTTTTTTCGCTTTTGAACTAGATAATGTGTAAAATTTCTTATTTGATTACGATATTATCTAATATCTGTATATTGGGTACAAAAGCATTTTGGGTCCACATTATGTTATCTTCCAAAAATGGTTTTAGTCTATTAACCACTATTTTAGTGATGAATTTATATATGGAATTACATAATGAAATAGCTTGAAAATCAGAGGCAATACTCAGATTTTTTGACCTTTGGATTAAATCGAGTGTAGTAAAGTTGATAGAAGGATCTATAGAAACTGTTTGAAAAACGTTTTGTTTGTATTTGATAAGATCAACTCCTAGTACATCCCAATTATGTTGGTAGTATATACATAGTAAACCATCCGATTTAGTAACTCTCCGGATTTAGTAACTCAGTAGGTAGGGTTTAACGACTAAACATCTAATAGCTGCTTTTAGAGAATATTTAGTACGTCTTGCATCATATTGAAAGACATCTTGCTCCATAATTGTAAAGAATTTTGACGTCCTGTACTTTATCATGAAAATTATCGATTGTTGAGTCCCACTCATTTCAAAAGTTATCTTTGTAATCCGAAAGCTCCACCCGAAATGTCTCAAAGCGCTGGATTGTCTGCACAATCAGACCCATTACCTTGAGTTTGAATAGAATAGGTGCGCAGTCACTTAAATATCTAGTTCGATGAAAAATACCAACATTCGAGAATATGGTAAGACAATCTGAATTACAAAGAATTGTGTCTAGCCGTTCCTAGATGAGTTGATGCCTTGCTCTATTGTTTGTTGGATGAAATTTTGAAATTGCGTCATGAACGACGTGTAAGTAGATCCTTCTTATTTTTTTGTTGGCGCCCCAATGGCGTTCATATCACCTGTACGACAAATAAAGAGAGTGATAGAGGATATGATTGAGAGTAGGTTACGCCAAAAACGTTCTCTATCCTGTATGTAACCTAGGGGGAGTGTATGTGCAAAAGAGGTCCCAGAAAGTAGATAAGATAAAATCATTCATAGTGGTACGTATGAGATTAAAATCAGCATAGTTAGTAGAGATATTTATGTTACCAATCCAACATAAAAAGAGCACGCCCTCTCTGCCCATAGAGTGGACCATATAGCAGTTATTAAAACCTAAGTCCTTTAAAAAACCAAACGAAGACAAAGATGATAATTTAGTTCTAGATAAAAAAAAATAGAAGGTCTAGTGGCCTGAAGGAACTCATAGAGAACACTTTTTGTCGGGTCGTTCCTTAAACCTGGATAGTTCCAGGCTTGTACACTTATTCTTTCGTCGGCTTTGAGGTAGTCGCAACCTTTTCAATGTTCGTGTCATTTGCCATAAGTCACGCACTTCTCTTGCTTGGACGAGGCAACCCTTCCTCCATCGTTGGTCCATGCATACCTAGACTAAGGACTAGATTGTTTGCACATCCTTTGAAAAAGAGGTCCGGGATATAGGGTTTGTGTGTATCCAATGCACTAACTAATGTTGTAAGTGGAATCTCAAACATCTAATGTTTAACACTAGTTATCCTGGATCATATGCAAGAACTAATAAGAACTAGAATCAGAAAAAACTAACCTTAAACGCAATTTTTCACTCGAACCTTTCCAATCGCGTGTGAAGATCCAGAACTCCAATTGTCGCTCCTCTACTTGAGACACCGAGTAGGTTAACTTGATCTCCCTTCCTTAATGTCTGCTGGAACTTAATGGATTTGAGAAGAACCTTTCTTCTTGACTAGATAGATAGAATCGAAGTTTTTTCTCTTTAATCTTCTCTCTCTAAGATGTGTGAGAAAGATGATTTCCTTGAGAAAATTCCACACCTTTTCTGAATTCTCAATGTCCCTTATATAGGCATTACCTTAGTAGAGTCTCACTCAAATAAAGAATCCTAAAAAGTCCCTCAGAAAAGATAAGCTTTAGATAGAGTTTTATCTATTTGGGATTCCCTTATTAGGACTAAACCCTAATTAGGGTTTCCCCTTGTGTGGCCAGCCATAACAGCCCCTTATGGGCCTGTTTTGGTCGGCCAACATGAGGCTTCAACCGGGCTTCTCTTTTAAGCCCGGTTCATTCTATCTATGTTCTGAATCTCTATTCGAACCTTTTTAGCCTATTTAGTTGGATCAAATCCATCTTTAGCCCAACTCTCACTAGCCAAATCTCTCTGATCAAGCTACCCCTCTCATGTGTAACCTGTTGTAGGATCCGATCTAGTTTAGTAGCGAATTACCGAAGTAATCCGACGATCGTAATCGACTTCTAGCAAAGCATTACGATCCCTAATTGGACCGGACTGGATGACCTTCGTGATTAGTTCATCGTTATCATAGTTGACAAATTGATCGCATTGTTACCTTGATCGAAGGACACTCCTTCAGAAGGACATCTCCTTCAGACCGAACGGATATATCCTTCACGGGATGATAAACAGGTACCAAAAAATGAAGCTGGCTCCCTATAATTGGGTCAGACGAATGGTCCCTAGGTCTCTTAATTTGACTTAGATTAGTCAGCAGCCCTCCAAAATTCGCCTGGAGTGCAGATGCATTGGACGTCATTGCAAAGTCGGTGGTTTGAAAACCTATTGGAAGTTTTCCTAATATAGTAATATACCATCCTTTCGCAAGAAATCAAACCCAGAAGATGACCCAAATTCCTTTCCTAACCCCTTTCGTAAAAAGGTATTTTAAAAGAATCCGGATAGTTTGGTTCATACCCTTGATTACAAGGGAATGTTTTTCCCTTGCCAACCCTTGTTTAAGCAAATCACCTAGTTAAGGAATAATAAGATGTAATTAGTTAATAACATTGACCAATTCTTTCACACGAAAAACAAAGTCGTGGGAGACATTCAAAGCACAACTCCACCCAAATAAGTTGGGTATTAGAAAGTTTAAGGTTGACCCTTTCTAGAAAGAGGAGTAACCAAACAAAATTCTATATCAATTTTACCATAGACTGCTGACCAAGTGACCATTTAGTGGCTTCTTCAAGAGTAGTGGGTTGGATAGCACCAAGTAGTTCTGTCAGTCTGTTGCCTTGGTACAACTTAAAATGGGTAAGAGAAATATCATGCATTTGAACCCAGAATTAAGCCTTATCAAAAGCATTTACATAGATTGCGACTTCTTATTAAAGTCGTCGTTGTTTTTCACCTTTCTTCCTGAAATTAGACTGTGTTGACTTTTCTCTTTCAACCCATACTACTTAGTTTTTTCTTTTTGATAAATACAAAGAGATAAAATAAATTATGAATAACAAAGTAATGAATATAAACTTGAAATAAATTTTTGGCTAGATAGACAAAATACGACTACAAAAAAAAAAGATGAGTTTTTTTGGTTGAACTGATCGAATAATCTCATCTTCTTCTAAGTATATCAACCGAAAATTTTCATGTTCCTCAATATCCTACAATTAAACCTAATAATGTAAACGAAACCACGGGACCCTAACTAAAACTAATAAAATCTTACCTAAAAATAAATCTACTTTCATGAGTATTAATGATTCAAAAATTCTAGATATAGAACTCTACTTTAAGAAAAATCTTTAACATTTGAAGAGGATTCGATCGTGAATAAAATCCTAAATCTTGGTTCCTTTGAAAACTTTACGAAAACCGTATAAAGCAAAAGAAAAAGAAAAAAAAAAGAAATAATAAGGTTTATACATTTGCTTATGAGATATCTTAATTGTTGCAGAAGAGGATAACAAACACCCCGAGGAGTAGTAGGGATCTCTTTTGTTGGGAGAAAATAAAAAGTAACAAAACTTTAAGTGAAGGGTTATTTGATTGGTTGTTTGGTGTTTTGTGAGAAGAACATCTTTTGATTAAGAGCTTTTAGATGGGTTTCTAAAAGACCAAAAACTAAATAAGCCCTCACTCCTACATACTTAATACGAATTTCTCTTAACCTGCTTTATAAATTGGTTCGCCTTGCTCTGCAAATACCAACGGCCATGAGTAAATAGGTAGTGATTTTACTCACTTGCACAATGGGTTTTTTTTGCCGCAACTTTGGAGCATAAAGAAAACTTTCTAGGACAAAGACTTAGTCAATCGAGATTAGGTGTAGAGTCGTGCAGGTACGGGGGCCCACGAGTTCGAGCGGGTACTGGAACCCACGGATAGTCAACTTCCGGGTTCTGGCGGGTCGGCTAGGAAACGGTAATGGCTATTGGGGCAATTGGGCGGGCAAAACTTCAAAATCTACTTATCAAAGCACACCCCGAACCCGATACCAGTTTCGGGTAGGTCGGATTTTAAGCCATGAAAGTGTCAGGTATAACTAATATTTAATACAAATAAAGAGTTACTCAAGAAGAGGTACTACTATTCCATTTGCTTTCCATTTACCTAACCACTTTTAAAAAAACTGAACTTTTATAAACAATTATATCATTATGAGATTCAATTTGGATTATTCAACTGAGTTTATAGCTAAGAAACTTCATAACTGATTCAACCCATCAACTTTGATTTTCTAAAGACTAGAGCACTTCCCAACCTTTCAAGCTCGGGTCACAATCTATTAACTCATCCAAACTACCAAACATCTATATAATAAAGGAGGAGAATATTTTTTTTTCTTTGGAATATACTCTCATCTTTAGTGGCTAGAATTACACTTTTCAGATTGGTCTCCAAGGATTGAGATCACACCATCAAAACCTATATCCAAAGATTGAGATTACATCTTCCAAACTTATCTTGAAAATTGAGATCATACCTCCCGAACATATCTTTAGTGGATAAGATTACATCTCTTCAACTTATCTGTAACGGTTAAAGATTATAGAGTTGTTTGCACCCATTGGACAAAGGTTATATGCTCGCTCAAGAGCAAAATGAATAGAAAGCCATCATTCTTTTCAACTAAAGCGTTTTTGGTAGTTAGTATTACTAGTGTGTCATCTCAGTAAATAATTCTTAATTAGTGAAGGAAATAAGTGTTTCTTTTGTTTAAAGATCAGAATGGATTTGTTTGCTAATATTATTTTGTTTCAAAATATTTGGTTGTCATTAAGAACAGATGCTCATTCAAAGAATTGTTCTTTTTCGCAATTTGAGTAGCAAAAAAGGAATAAATGAGGTTGTTTATGTCTATGAAATACTAGACAAAATAGAAATATTATAGAAGATATATATAAAAGAAATTCTTGGATTTTCACTTTCTAGAAGACAAATCTATTTCACTTCATATTAAACTTGTCACAAAAAGTAATGTGATTGTCACAAAAAGTTGAAGTCAAAGTTAAATTTGTCACAAAAGCTGAAGTCAAAGTTAAACTTATCAGAAAAAGTTAGAACCAAAGTTAAGTCTAGAACTTGTAACAGAAGAAAAACACGTACGGTGGCCAAACAAGCTACATCAAAATCAAATGAAGCATGCATCTACGGCTGGACCACCACTAGACACCCTTCATAGGCATCATGGATCCTGACTGCTAGGAACGTGCCCTTATAGGGAGGGGTAAGGGAGTAGTAGCCTTTGTAAGGCAGAATGCATTGTCCCTTTATTTTCAAGGGATTTCACCACTTCATGAAAAGTGTTCTATCATACTCTGAAATAACATATTAATAGTTAGACACAACTTTAAAAAAGAAAGTAATAATGGAAATTAAACAACATTACTGTAGATTATTCACCTCAACATACGCCTTCTTCCAAATAACATCTTCTTAGAACTCAACTGGATGGGAGATGGTAAGTCATATGATTATACCTCCTCCGACGGGCCTTCTTCTTGAAGGCGTTCAATCTCGCCAACAACTAAATGAACCTACAAACAAATATTTGATTTTTATACTCTGCTTTACTAAATTGTAAAGATAATTTAAACTTAAATGAACTAAAGTAACTTACCATCTCCCATCCAGTTGAGTTCGAATCTTCGTTGTGTTTCATTGTTACTCCCCCCATATACTTATTGTCGAACGAAATGCTGGACAATATAATTGATAGCCACATCATATGCCCGCAGGATGAAATTTAAACATTGTATTCATAAATGATGGATTGTGAGGATACCAAGAGATACAAATATGGTGTACACGAAATGGGTTATTCCTGACTAACTATTAATTTCTTTCTTCTCCCCTGTCATTTCTTTGTTCAGAACCCTGAGGCAAGGAAACATTAGATATTTCTTCTAAACTTAACTTTCCAAAAGTTCACTAAAGACAACAGTCATCCCCTATGAACTTGTTTGCTTTGTAAGACACTTTTTCCAAGAACCAACTAACAACAGAGGAAACCCTATTCCTCTCTAACAATCTCAGCGTCACATAAATTGTCCTAAACTCAACAACTATCAGGCAAAATAATAAAACGAGTGGCAAACATGAATTGCAAAAGTAAAAACAAATATACATACAGTTCCATAAACGAAGGGGAGGAGGGGTGAGATCCTTTTCCTTAAGTGGGTGACAATAGCTTCCACGTAGTATCTCTCTTTGTTCACCTCGACCTTTTAAGTGAATTAATAATTAAATACATCCAAAATTTCATTCGTAAGAAACTAAGGTAAATAATTTAATACTTACTAAGTTATTAATAGGGTTATTTCCCTAATAGCCCCCAACTTTATGACCAGCTTCCCGCCTGACCCCCTAAATTAGCAAAAATACCCATATGGCCCCCTATTTCAGTTATCTTTCATCCGGAAATTTGGCCGGCCGGCGACCTCTGCCGGAGAAGGTGATGAGGTGGCGTAACAGATGATGTGGCGTGACTTGGCAGAGAGAGAAAAAGAAATGGAGGAGAGAGAGTAACGGAAAGTTAAAGATAACTGAAATAGGGGGCCATATGGGTATTTTTGCTAATTTAGGGGGCCAGGCGGGAAGCTGGTCACAAAGTTGGGGGCTATTAGGGAAATAACCCTTATTAATATGACACGTCCTAATATGGAAATTGATCTTGGTAGAGCATACCGGTTCTTCCATATGTATCCTAAATTCTTCCAGGCTAGTACAAACCAAAGTTTCAAAAGTTAACATTAAAACTATATATCTTTAACAACGATAACATATAAGTCTGAAAAAAATATAATAGACAGTTGAACTTCTCTGTACCATTTTGTTTTGGAAACCCAAATGATAGTTTTCTTAGATCTTCTAAACTGAATTCATAATTGAAGTTTGTGGTTTTGGTATGCCACCTTACAGTAAAATAAGCAAATAAATCTCAATATAGACCCCTCTTAATACTACCAAATCAAGTTATACTTTTAGAAACTATTTTTCTTACCAAGTATACCAGGATTTGAGATATCACAGTCTCTGGATCGAAACTCCCGACCATCACAAATGTAAAAGCCGACGGATCTTTAAAACATCTAGAGAAGTAGTCGCATGTTGCGCGACTGTCAACATTCTCAAAATCAGATGATTTAAACTTCTGCTCCAAACGAGAAAACCCCTTAAGAGAAACCAACCTTGAATAATATAATTCATGTAGCAGTAAATAAACTATACCCTCTTGACTTCGTGTTTTAATTTGTTCATCCGGCTAGTCAACATTTCCGAGGGTTCACGATCATTTTCCTCTTTGCGCCTTTTGGTAAATTGTAGCACGAATTCGGCTTCAGCTTCTGTTAAAATAATCTCAGTTGTAAACAACTGATAGATAAGCTGCAAAGAAAATTTCATAAAAGATTTAGTGGACCAGAAGATCCCCTCTATCAATAAAAAACATCTAATACAAATATTTAAACATACCTTTAGACCGAATTTTAAATCGCATGTCGAAAAAATTCCGCAAAAAGTTGATTTATAGTCTCCAACATCGACGCTATGTTTAAGAGATTTTCCACACAAAGTGTCTTGTAAGTCATATGGGTCATGCCCATATATTCCCTTCGATCTAGAAAGGTTTAGTCCTAATGAATATGATAAGTACTCGACATCTGAAAGTTCAGAAAATCCTCCTAGTTCAAACATATAAAACATAACCAAAAAACAAGAAATGAATATATAAGCCAAATTTAGGGTGATACTTAAAGCGTTAATTCAGCTCTTACAAGAACAAAACAAGATAGTACCGCGTTTCAATGATCTGTTAGCTTGTAGCACACTTTTAGTCCATTTGATAGAACCATTTCTATCACACCGATACAAGGTATGCCAACCTTATGGTCAATCAACCTGAATTAATACTAACTAAATACGAATGGTGCATAATGCATACATATAATGGTGTTTCGTAAATTGCTCTCAAAGTGGAACTCACAAGCTTCCCATTACTTCTGAAATACTCACTCGCCATTATGGCATTATATCAACTCAGGACATGCTTCGGTATAAAGTCGTTGAGAACACTTGTTATAACGAAAAACTTATCGTCTTCTCTATGTTGAGCAATATCAATCTAATGATGGCTGATGAGGTCAAAACCCCTTCCGATCGATATAAAACAAGAAATTGAAGTTAACTAGACATTTGAGATGAAGGTTCAAAATTGTAGAGATAGATAAAACCTTAAAATGATCTATAACAACTCTTAGAAGTGGATTTCTAAGCTTAGCAGGTATATCAAAGGTCAGTCAGAAGCTATGCTAGTTGGAGATAAAACTCGACACCTGGCTAGGTTTAAGGATGGGACTGCTTGAGTAATAAGAAGGGTTTGTTAGTATGGGCACGTCGAGTATGAAAAAGAGATAACAATCGTGTTTCCAATCCAACATAACTGTGGAGGCTGACAGCCTAGCACAACCACATGTAATCATTCAAGGACAAAAACCCCTTTGTAAATGTTTAATAATACAAGTAATTCAAACTTCCAAACATATATGAAGGTCTAAAAAGGATAAAGATAATGCTTACCCTGCAACAGGAATGGTAGTCAAAATATCTCTAAAAATATAATCATCGACCCACTGAATTGTTGCGATGTAACAATTGTTGGATGTTGAATTGTTGCGATGTAACAATTGTTGGATGTGAAGTAGGGACGAGCATACTTGCCGATCTCGTTAGCTGAAATTTCTGCAAGACAGTACAATGTTTATATATCACAAAGTAAACTGAGAGGTTCATATAGATTAATTTTAACTACATATGGATATATTAAAGACACGGATTAAGTACGAAACTCCTTTGATGCTCATTTTCATCATCAACATCGAAGACACGTTCTTGATTATACAGAAAATGCTGAGAAATAACATAAGTAAGTTAGAAGACGAAGTTCGTATGGGCCTATGACTATTACAGCCTATAGTGTTACAGTATGAAGTGCGTGTGATGTAAGTGTACGTTGCGTTGATTCATTTTATTTTGTTAGAAAATGAATACATTAAGAGGAAATCATTACAATAATATACGAGTCAGTATCAATTCGGATGGGCTCAAAACAACTAGCTAGGGTAGGTTCTAAACAACTCACACCTTATCAAAAATTAGTTTCACAACATACGAACCAAGCTACTGTAGAGAGTATATGGATATAAAGCATGAGAATTCAAAATGAAGTAGATGATCTGAATAAAGAACACCTCATTATATTTACACAACACCGGTTCCACTGAGATGTGTACATTCTCCGACATAGAGAGCAACAACTCTCGGATACGCGTAGGTTCAGTCTTTATAACTCCATGAAGTCGAATCCTCGCAATCTAAGATGAGGGCAGAAACAACATGAGCTCACTTTTAAGGGAAAAAATATATATAAAGAACATGAGAAGCTAATCCTCTGCGTTTAGACACCTACCTCGTTGAGAATGAGATCTAAAGCTTCCACACCTTCCTTCTCATCCATAAAACTCACAAGTTGACAAAAGTGTATGGGATGATATACTAATTCTTCTTTAAGGACATAATCAGTACCAATTATTTTACCGATTCCCATAGTAAGGGTGTTTGGAAATACCATATCCATCAGACTACGCCGGTGGCCTTCAGAGGAATTTAAAAGAGAAAATTGGTAACTTAAAATAACCACCAGGGACAGACTCACGTAGAGACTCGTGGGGTCACGGGCTCCCACGAGGTAAAGTTAATTTCTAGTTTCAGATATAAAAATGTAATGATATATAAATAAGAAGAGCTTTACATGACAAGATATAAGGATTTGTGGGATGGTGTGGGAGAGATTTGTCCGTTTCAAGACTCAGGTTCGACTCCCACCATCCCCATCTTATTTAGTTTCTTTCATTTTCTTAAGTTTGTTTGGTTAAATTCCTTTTAGCCCCTTCTTTTGTTCTTAGTTAGTGTTTACCCATTTACTTTTCTATTTTAACCCCTACTTATAAATCAGTTTTTCTTTAAAAAAAAAATTCTTTGTTAATTCGATGTAGGCTTTCATTAACTTTGTTAGGGTCATTTTTCTGTGTATTATTATGTCTTCTTTTTAATTTCATCTATGTAAATATAAATGTATTATTATATTTTCACTATTTTTTTAAATTCAGTCTATTGTCTTTTTTTAAATAATAAGATACGGTCCTCATTATTAAAGGCATAAAAGTTTTCTTTGTTTTGAAATAAAATTTATACATTTATTTTTTTTTTTATAAATTTTTTTTTTTTAAATTCTGTCTATTGTCTTTTTTTAAATAATAAGATACGGTGCTCATTATTAAAGGCATAAAAGTTTTCTTTGTTTTGAAATAAAATTTATACGTTTATTTTATTTTTTATAAAATTCACATATAAGATCAATTATACATATATTGTTATACATTGATTTTTTTTTAAAAAAAATTTCGACTGTCTTTTTTTTAACTATTTTAAAATTCGAATGTGTATAAAATTAATTATTTAAATTAAGACTATAGTTAATGGAACTCACAAGTCAGCAGTAGTCGAGTTGGCCAGCGGTGCAGTTATAAAAATAGAAAAAGCATTCGCTTGAATATTATAACTCGAAAGAATACTTGTGTTTGGCTTACCGATGAATCTTATGGATCGCAGATGCAAGCATCTTTTGGTTGTCCCTCGTGAATATTGTGGAAAAAAACGTCGAGGAAGTCGGAGGAGGGCCGGGAGGTGATAATTTTGCTCCGAAGTGACCTTTGACGAGGTTTAAAACATCGGAGACCTTTGAAAAATCCCCGACAATAATAATCGTCAATTCGTCATATTTCAGAAGTCAAAAATATCTCTAAAAATATAATCATCGACCCACTGAATTGTTGCGATGTAACAATTGTTGGATGTTGAATTGTTGCGATGTAACAATTGTTGGATGTGAAGTAGGGACGAGCATACTTGCCGATCTCGTTAGCTGAAATTTCTGTAAGACAGTACAATTTTTATATATCACAAAGTAAACTGAGAGGTTCATATAGATTAATTTTAACTACATATGGATATATTAAAGACACGGATTAAGTACGAAACTCCTTTGATGCTCATTTTCATCATCAACATCGAAGACACTTTCTTGATTATACAGAAAATGCTGAGAAATAACATAAGTAAGTTAGAAGACGAAGTTCGTATGGGCCTATGGCTGTTACAGCCTAATCAATCTATATATATATATATATATGTGTGCAATTTATTTAAATAATTTAAAAAAATCTCAATTTAAATTAAATAATTAAAAAAACATTTTGGTGATCAAAAGAGACAAATAAAAAGAACAAAAGAAACAATAATGAAACACACAAAAGGAGGGCTTATCAACTAATCAATCTATATGTATATATATATATATATATATATATATATATATATACAATTTATTTAAATAATTTAAAAAAATCTCAATTTAAATTAAATAATTAAAAAATAGTCTTAATTTAGATAATTTAAATAATTAATTTTATACACATTCGAATTTCAAAATAGTTATAAAAATCGAATTTCAAAATAGTCATTCACTAAAGTCTTAATTTAAATAAATAATTTAAATAAATAATTTAAATAAAAAATTTAAATAAAGAATTTAAATAATTTAAATAAATAATTTAAATAATTTAAATAAATAATTTAAATAATTTAAATAAATAATTAATTTTATACTCATTCACTAAATCTTAATTTAAATAATTAATTTTATACACATTCGAATTTCAAAATAGTTAAAAAAAATTGACAGAATTTAGAAGAAAAATCAAAATATAACAATATATGTACAATTGATCTTATATGTGAATTTTTATAAAAAAAAAATAAAATAAATCTATAAATTTTATTTCAAAACAAAGAAAATCTTTTATGCCTTGAATAATGAGCACCGTATCTTATGATTTAAAAAAAAAGACAATAGACAGAATTTAGAAAAATAGGCAAAATATAATAATACATAGATGAAATTAAAAAGAAGACATAATAATGTATAGAAAAATGAGTCTAATAAAGTTAATGAGAGCCTACATCGAATTAACAAAGATTTTTTTTTTTTTTTAAAGAAGAACTGATTTATAAGTAGGGGTTAAAATAGAAAAGTAAATGGGTAAACACTAAACAAAAGAAGGGGCTAAAAGGAATTTAACTAAACAAACTTATGAAAATAAAAGAAACTAAATAAGATGGGGATGGTGGGAGTCGAACCCGAGTCTTGAAACGAACAAATCTCTCCCACACCCAGTGGCGGACCCAGAAAAATTTCTCTGTGGGGGCGCATTTCCTTACAATAGACAATCGTAAATTCTCTAAACTATTGACGTGACATTAAAGTAAGTAATTTTTACATTTTATTATGATATTCTCGATCACAACAACTACCACTAACTAGTGAATCTTATTGACTACAATGTTTAATGTAGATAATTGGTTTTATATACCTTTCAATTATATAAAAAGAATATATTTAAATTTTATTACAAAAGAATGAGAGTCATTTATGTCTTGAAAAACATCACTACAATTTGCAGTTTTAAAAAGTTAAGAAAAGAGAGAACATAGTATCTTCTGAAAATATATAGATATATATATATATAAATATGTATGTATGAAAAAAAGAAAGCATAAGAATATTTATAAAAATATTTGGAACAAAATTTAGTTGTAATTAATAAAACGAGTGAAAGTCAGATTTATAAAGTAAAAGGGTACTTTGTAATGGGATTGAGTTATATGGTCTTCTTTGTAACTTTAATATTTTGGTTTGTTTTCCTAAACAATGGTTTGTTTTCCCTAAAAAAATAAAAGGGAAGTTTTATAAGGCCTCCCCAATTTTGTTAAAAGGCCTCCCTTTGTTAAAAGAGCTCCCATGAACCATTTTACTTGCTAAATTATCACGTAGGGGAGGCCTTTTAACAAAAACGAGGGGACCCTATAAAATCTCTCAAAAATAAAAGGGTAAAAAAATAAGTGATTTGAAAATACCGATAAAAAAGAAACAAAAAAAGAAGGGGGACAAGGTGATTCAAACTCTAGTGGTGGTAGTTTACATGAGGTAATCTAACCAACAAGCCAATACTAATCCCATCATCATCGTCATCATCATCATCATCATCGTCGTCGTCTTCATCATCATCGTCATCGTCACCATCATCGTCGTCATCCTCCTCCTCATCATCATCAATTTCGTCATCGTCGTCGTTGGCGTCGTCATCATCATCCCCATCGTCATCTTCATCATCATCATGATCATCGTCATCATCATCATGATCATCATCGTCATCATCATATTCTTCATCATCATCATCATTATCATGATGATCATCATCATCAACAGCATCGTCGTCGTCATCATCGTCATAGTCATCGGCATTGTCGTCGTCATCATCGTCATCATCATCATCGTCATCATCGTCATCATCATCGTAAATCGTCATCTCTTCTTTTTTATCATCATCATCATCGCCATCATCGCCATCATCACCATCATCACCATCATCATCGTCGTCATCGTCGTCGTCATCATTATCATCATCCATCATCGTCATCGTCTTCGTCGTCATCATCATCCTCATCATCGTTATTGCGTCATCATCATCATCATTATCATCATGATCACGAACTTCATCATCCATCATCATCATCGTCATCGTCATTGTCGTCGTCATCATTCATCATCCATCATCATCATCATCGTAATCATCATCATCCTCATCGTCATCATCATCAACATTACCATCCATCATCATCATCATCATCATCATCATCATCATCGTCACCATCATCGTCGTCATCCTCCTCCTCATCATCATCATCATCATCATCATCATCAATTTCGTCATCGTCGTCGTCATCATCATCATCGTCATCATCATCATCATCATCATCGTCATCATCATATTCTTCATCTTCATCATCATCATGATCATCATCGTCGTCATCATATTCATCATCGTCATCATCGTCATCATCGTCGTCGTCGTCGTCGTCTTCATCATCATCATCATGATCATCCTCATCGTCATCATCATCATCATCATCATCATCATGATCATCGTCATCATCATATTCTTCAACATCATCATGATCATCATCGTCGTCGTCATCATCATCATCATCATCGTCGTCGTCGTCGTCTTCATCATCATTATCGTTGTCGTCATCAATCATCATCGTCGTCGTCGTCATCATCATCATCATCATCATCATCATCATCATCATCATCATCATCATCATCATCATCATCATCATCATCATCATCATCATCATCATGGAATGCCTGTGATGTGTTTGATAAATGCTTGAAAGAGATGTTGTTGCTTGGAATGCAACATTAGTTGGTTATACACGACTTAGTTGGTTGAAATAGCTATAAAGTTGTTAGATGAAATGCCTGTGAGAAATATTTTTTCTTGGACAATCATGATTGGTGTTTATGTTCAAATTGAGAATTTCATGAAAGCTTTGGAAGTTTTTCGAAGAAATGTAAAGTGATGGTGCTAGAGCTTATAAAATGACTATTATGAATTTGTAGGGGTTTTAGCTAGTTTTTCGATACAACATTCTATTAGACAATATATAATAATTTGTAACAAATTTCATGTTAAATCAATTCAAAAACTAATTTGCAAACCATTTGCATGGCACTGCAAGGTGTTTGCAAGGCTCTGCAAGGTGTTTGCAAGACTCTGCAAGGTATTTGCAAAGCTTTGCAAGGTGTTTGCAAGATTGTGCAAGATATTTGCAAAAGTCATGCAAGGTGTTCGCAAGGCTCTGCAAGGTGTTCGCAAGGCTCTGCAATTTGTTTGCAAGGCTATCCAATGTGTTTGCAAAAATCATGCAAGGTGTTTGCAAGGCTCTGCAAGGTGTTTGCAAGGCTTTGCAAGGCAGTGCAAAGTGTTTGCAAGGCAGTGCAAGGTGTTTGCAAGGTATTTTCTTAAACTGGGGTTAGGTTGGTCTTTTTACTGAAATTGAAAATTACATAATTGCCATCAGGGAGGTGAAGCCTAAAAAACTTTGATGAATCCTTTTTAACCAAAGTCATAATTTCCTAGGGAGTTTTGACCAAAATTTCGTTAAAATAAAACTTCTAATTCTTAGAGGGCATGACAGAAAAATCATAGAGTGATGTCCCCTTAAAACAGTTGTCCATATAAAATTTCTTCATTTTCTAGTTGTCCACATAAAGTAGTTGTCCATATAAGAAATTAGTTGTCAACATGTTCTGTTTTTAAAACATAAGTTGGATATGACATACAAATCAATTTCAACTATCTCCAATGAACTCAAACTCTAAAAATTTAGAGTGTCACTTAGAATTTACAGATTTTTAAGCATTCATGGCAGAGAAAGACAGAAATTAAATAGATGTGAATGCATCATTAATTAGAAAATTTAATAGATTAGTAGCCCAGCTGGTAGAAGTTTAGCCTTGCAACTGTTAGGTCCTGGGTTTGATTCTGTAGGAGTGATTTCCATAACTTTTTTCTCTCTTTAGAGAAGGGTTGTAATCACTTTTTGGCTCTCAATTTATAGTTAAATTCTGATTTCACCCCTAATTTGAAACCAACTGTCTTTTTGGCACTCATTTGTGTCTAGGATTTCTTTTTGGTTCATTATTTTTTTCAATTTTGTGTTTCTTGTGTTGTGTTGTATTTTAATTTTGTTATTTTTTTACATTGATCTTTCTCTATATCACTTTATCTTTCTCTCACCTATAATTTATTTTTCTCTCCTCTTTTTTCGTCTTTCTCCACTCATTTATGAACTATTATTCTTAATTTATTATGAGTTATAAATCTTAGATAGTTTCAAATTTCGTTAATTAGTTGAGTCTGTCTAATTGTCAATTGACATTGTTTATTGATTCATATTTAGTTTATTTGATAGTCGATTAATATTGGTTGATGTTTGATTTATCTTAAAAAAAAATTGGTAGAAATTAAATAGGTGTGAATGCATCGTTAAAAATGTATTATTATCACTATAAATTCCCTTCAAAGTTTAGCCCCGTGTAAGTTTAAATCCTGGCTCCGCCCTGTTTCTAGAGTCGGTTATCTCTTTTTCTTTCTATGCATTTGGTGAGTTTATAATACTAACATTTTTGTTTGTCTCGCGGTCAGGAGCGAGCTCACATAGGGGCCCGTGGGGGGCCATGCCCCCACGACCCTAATGTGACTCGTATGCGTTAAGTTGCACTTGCCACTATATTATGTATCTATATTTTCGCCTTTAAACAAAGATCTTCTCTAGCTCAATTGGTGAAACGCCTGGATTACATTGTGGAGGTCTTGGGATCGACCCACACACAAAACACTAATTTTTCTACAATTTTCACTACTTACATTTTTCTCATAGAATATCCACTATTTACGTTAGTTAAAAGTATTGTTTGGTTTAGGATGAATACTTATTGGAAATACTTTATAAATTGCATGTGTTGGTCTAAAATTGGTTCTTATTAATTGAACTTATTCAATTTTGACCTCCTCAAAGTGACCAACTTAATAAAAACAGTTTCGTAGAGATAATGAATTTTCTAAATAACTCTCATAATTTTTATTTGGTATGACTTTTTAGTGACTTGTATTTTGGACTTCCAAATTTTTTTACACGTTTGTATAGTAACATGTTGTCAGAAAGAAAAGTTTATCTTTATTTTTTCTTCCAATACGATCACTTTCTCTTCATCATAGTTTTCTTAATCTTCACCACTATCTCTTCATCCCTTCCTTCTTTTTTCAAAATATTTTTTTGGAATTCAGTTGGGGAAAGATGCTAAATCATATTGATGAGAAAAATTAGAACTTACTTGTTGTACATTAAAACTACCACGACATATCTGAACTACAAATAAAATTTTGTTGAAATTTTGTTTTTTGATTCTAACCTGATCGTATACTACAGAATTCTTTCACTAACTATAACAAAAAAGTGTCCCCACTCATAAAATTTTCTGGCCTCGCCACTGAGTCGCAGTGAGGAAGAAGAAGCCACAAAGGCTGCGTCACTGTTGCATTTCATCTCCTGAAACAATCTTCCAAGTAAGAAATTTTAGGGTTTAGTTGTTGTTGTTGTTGTTGTTGTTGTTTATGTTACTAGAAGATCGATCATATCATATTTGACTGATTAATTAATTTCCTATGTTTGTTTGTAGAAGTACCGACATGAATTATTCCCTAGTAGGTAAGTATATGTTTTTGTTAGTGTTGAACTTGCTTGAGTTATGATGTTTGAATAGGTGTTTGATGTTTGAGTTATGATGTTTGAATAGGTGTCTGATGTTTGAATTATGATGTTTGAATAGGTGTTTGATGTTTGAACATAAATTAGGTGTTTTAATGACTACTATTAGTTAATGGATTATGATGTTTGAATTATGTCTTTGAGATCTTAATTAATGGATTATGATGTTTGAATTATGTTTTTGAACTATTATAGTTTTATGAGATATCAAGTCTTCTAGCTCCTTCTTTTTTTTGTTGACAGAGTTCCTTTTTTATTATTGTATTTGGCCGAGAGAAGGTTCAATGACTTTCGTCTTCCATTTTCTCGTGTATCCACTGGTTCTTTACCTCTGATTTTCTTGTTCATTGAAGAGCTCCTATCACGGTGGTTATGTTTACGTGAATCGTCTTTCCTTAATTCATTATAGAGCTCCCACTATGTGTCGAGAAGCTCTTTTCTACACCAAGCTATGTGGGGCAGAGCTGTGGTCTAAAGCTGTTGTGGCCGCAGTTGCTATGCCTTGTTGTTAGAACTTGACTGTCCTTGCTTGTTGTCCCCAATCAATGGCCACCGCAGGGTGTTCCAACAACCTACCAGGAAATCCTATTAGACAGGAAACATAATTTATGACGACCCGACTGAATAAAATTCAAGATATCCAAAGATTTATACAAAAAAAATTCCCATCTTCTTTACCAACATAAGATTGATCGACAAATTATTTGATTGAGGATTCAAAACGAAAGGGAAAGATACAGATAAAAGATAATAATTTAGGCGAATAAACTATCAAAACAATGAGGAAGTACTTGACGATCATTTCATCTAAGGATCATCGTCATAAGGAACAAAGGCGACAGGCGATGGAAGAATCATAATAGGTCTTCCACGATATTGAAACTCGGCTAAAATGGAAGAATGAGATGGTTGGTAACACCCAGAATTTCCTGTTAAGTCAAGCTGTTCTAATCTACCTGCACAAAATAACAAATATAATTAGTTCAAGATGTTTCTTCATTTTTATTCAATTAAGTTCAAAGTACGAGTAATTAAAGTATCGTCACCCTAAATGTGTCCCGGTTATAACACAATTAGAACCTGATTTTATCATTATCAAGCAATCTGAGTTTATCACAGAGGTTCATGTTGGTATCATCGCTTAGTGCAGCAGTTCGTACGTAGAGATGTACCTTTTGAAAGCTTCAGTGCAGAACATATAAATTCCAATGATTCCGAAGGCATAAAATTATACGCGGCATTGATTCTGATAAGTTGGGGAGTCCTGGAGATGAGTTCCACAATGAATTTTGCAGCTTCAATTCCACCTCGGTTCTTGCTGTCAAAGATAATGACATGTTAATATTCCAGAAGCAATTAAGTTTGAGTTCAGAAAAAGTCCATATTTAGCTATAAGCAAAAGAGCATTCTAAATTTGAAATAATGCATATTCAGTGAAAATGGAGAAAGTGGGAAACAACAACATTTTATGAAATTTTTTGGAAAAGGTAGGAAGATGATAGCATCTAACAACAAAGCTATTGATAAAGTACCCCTAGATGACCCAATCGTGCCTCGCTTGTCCAACCATTTGAGATCTGTTTCATTTTCGGATTTTGGCGAATCGGCCCAACAAGCAAGGCTCAGAGATTAAAGGAGGTGGAATTGGGCCATTAGAGAGATGGTATTGATAGAACATTTCATAAACCTAAACGTCACAAGTGGACTAGACATTAGAAATTGTATAACAACCTCATGTTGATGTAGGAAAGTTTCATCTCCTTCGGTAGTTTCTCGCAGAGTTCACAGAAGCCCGAAGTCCCCAGCCCAATTTCTTCAATATTGAGTGAACTAATGTTTGATGCACCCAAAAACTTCGCCAACGGTTCGGCAACTTGCCTGGACCAAAGTGAAATTGATATCAATATTTCTAGATGAACTTTAAAATGAGAAGTAACAAAAAATTCATTTAGAGCCAGATTTAAAGTACCTCCCAAGATCATTATCTGCAATAGAGAGAGAATCCAATACTTTCTTCAACGTCGAAAGTTTATCCAAAAGTTCAGTTACTCCATCATATGAGAGGTCACAATTCTCTATCTTTACATCAGATAAAGGAGAATCTTTTTCAGACGCCTCAACAAAAAATGGGATCAGATTTCTGCAAAAGTTGATTAATATTGTTGAAAATTTTGGCCAACGAATGTGAAGATAGGTTCGAGGAACAAGAACAACTTACCTGATTCCATCATCGCCAATAGGATTTTCACTTAAATCCAAGCTTTCCAAGTTAGGCATTTGGTGTAAAGTATATCTAAGACTGTTTATATCATCCTTGCGCAAGTTATTCCCCCTAATGTCAGATCAATTTTTTTTGTCAATATCTTCAATCAAATTTCCCAAGAAACAAAACAAAACTAAGGTGGTGTTTGTTTTCTTTCTCACTGTCTGAATTTGAATCATCTGAATAAAATAAACCCAAAATCAGTCATTAAGGCGAGTCTGACATCCCAAGTTGGACAAAGACAAATAGTCTGAAATCGACTCGAGTCAATTCAAACCTAAAGTGAAATTTCAATTCCAACTTGGAGAAAAAGAAAGTACTACCTAGGGGGGATGAAGGAAGAGATAAAGGCGGAGTCAAATACCGAAGATTAAGCACGCGCAAAGACCACAACGACTTGCTTGTTCCTACTGACGGCAAGCAGTTCGAGAATTTTCTGTTAACACCAGGAAGCCAACCTGCAATCTGCAAGCATTATCTATGGTACTTCTTACTGCTACAATTAGTAAAATGCAATAATCACTGAGCAGGAGTGCAGAACTCACGTTGTTGTCAGATAGGTCCAGAATAGAGAGACCAGATGAAGCATCGAGAAGGGTATCAAAAACCATCTTTGCAAAACTTGGGCCTAGGCGATTCTCGGAAAAGTGTAGGAAACACAAGGACCTAAAGCCACAAATACTTGTTTCAATAGCCAATACGAATAGTTGAAATTAACGTACATGTGCTGAAAATACAGTAGTTTCTACTCCATGAGAGACTTATACCAAGCATATAGCTGCAAGCCAGTTTTTACAATGAGAAATTACGAATCTACGACCACTTGGCCAGCTAACGACAGAAAATAGATAATATCATATTTTTCCCACCCTTACGTTTAATATAAAATCCATTCGTTTTCAAAAAAGATAAAATAATATCTTGTCCTTATTAAATATTTGGAGTTATACATTATAATTTATTCTCTCCCCGTTTCTCTTTTTCATTCTAACCTTCAACTACTTGGTTTTCATACAACATATTTATATGAAACAATAAATTCGTGAATCCACATTTCCTGTGTTTTTGGGTTTGGTATGTCTTCAAGTTCCAGTATTAAGAGTCAAACCAATTGTGGGTAGATAGATTTAGATATTTACACTTCAAGTCTTCACAGTCAAAATTTGCTGCACATTTTTTCCTAACAGTTTTAAGAGAAGTGATATTTAACAGCTTTATAAACCCCAAACTCGCGTCACCAAAGAAGAAAGATATTAGAATCTCTCTGCAACTCAATAATATCATGGTAACTGATAAGAAACCTCTCTGAAGGGCGAAGGTAAAACTATTCAGATATTTATAGTTAATTTGTAATTTGATTAGACAGATGACTATCCCAAATGGATGAACCAATGTGTAATGCCAGAATAACAGTTTATACCTTCCTAAGGAAAGAAAAGATACGAGTCCCGATGGTAAAGAGACATCATTGCTTTCAAGAACACTTGATGCTTTTATTGAGAAGCACTGAACCCCATGTGTTTGAATCCCATCGGTGTATAAAGAATTACAAATTGCATTGGTCACAGATGATGAAAATTTGCAGTATATGAACTCAAGTGATGACAATGCATCACTGTTCTGTTTCAGAAGCTTGCATGTCCCATTGACCTGTGCCAAAGTTGATCAATTTTTTTTTCCAATCCCAAAGTCAATCGATATTTAATTTAAAATTCCAAATTGAAGTTGACTTGTTACATACTAATAGGCAAAAACAACTTATAGATATGACATAGTGAGTGAAATTGACTCATATAAAATTTCCATGTCATGTTCTTTTGCCAACAAGAAATAAATGAACAAAAACAGAAAGAAGAAGCTCATGTTTTCCAACCGAAATAACAAAATGATGGCACAATCCTGGGTTTCTATTGTCAGAGTTCCTAATGTCTATGAGCAAAAATACCTATGAAATGATGTAATACTTACGTGCTCTTCGGATTTGATCCCTCGTATGACCAAGCTTCTTAGCTTGCTGTACCTTAATAATCTCTGGTAATTATAAAGTCGTTAGTTCAAGTAAACGACGAAGGGAAGTATCTACAAACATACTCAACAATTGAAATTATGAATAAAGATTTTCGTAGGCTTTTCTTATACGTTATTTTTCGGGTTTAACTGGAAAAGTAGAAAAGGACTCAGAAAAGATGACATACGGGACTATCAGAACAAAATGCTCGATATTGAAATCATTGAAGTCCATACTCATATACTTATTCGCAAGTTTCTAAATTGTAGACATCCAACAAGAAATAGCAAATATGCATAATGAATTCTAATAACAAAAAAGAAGTCTGATTGAATTTCCAGGGCGAGAGTGATACTGTATCTAAAGCTAAATAACTAAGAACAGATTTAGTTGTCCTCTATTTCTATAATGATGTACTTACAGATATCTCGGGAACACAGAGCACATTTTGAAGTCTCAAGCATCTGGAAGGAGAGAAAAATAATAAACAGTATTAGAAAAGAAAGGGAATCACATTTCCTGATTCTGAATCCCTGATTATAGTTTATATTGGAAGTGTGAGATACGGTGCTTTTAAATGCTATCACCTGGTGTAGCACCCAAATTCATGGCAATGGTAGGATAGTTTTGAGTAGGCACAAGTTGTGTGACATTGGCATCTTGTATGGCCAATAGATTTCAGAATAGTGTCTGCGCATATGGAGAAAGATAAGATAAATAAATTCTTTTTAACTAATTCAATGTGAAAGAACATACGAGAAGTTAGAGAACTAATATCATTACTATGTTAAATATAACAGAAATCTCCATTAATTCGTCTCGTCTTTATTGTTTCCTTCTTTCTATCATGCTTGCTCGATCGTAACCTTCCTTGACCAATGGCTAGATTGAGATCATGGCAATAACAACTTAACCACTAAATGTTGGAAGAAAATAATACTACAGTTTGTCTTTTTGTCATTGCTTCTAGAAAAAGAGTAGACCCTCGCTTGGCATAAAATATTGTCAAAAGGATGTATGTTACATGGAAGAATTAAGTATGCTAGACGTAGAGATCAGCATCATACAAGATCACGTACTAAATAAGTGATTTATAGCTTTACCTGGAATTCTTATTTCACCGAGACATCCATCAAAAGATGGAAGTAGTGCTGCCTCCGCTGATTTATCTAAGCAACTGTTCTTTCAAATAAATAGAAGCAGGGTTCTCAGTAGTAACTTAAAAATTCAAAAGCGAAAAGAGAACAGGACTCTGAATCATAGTTTCAAGAAGAAAGAAAACGCACTTCTGTAGATGTGTTTCCCAGTACATCTGCTGCCAGTCACCACTAAAACTAGTCAGCTCAAAACCTGGCAGAGTTTGCTTTGTCAACTGATTGATTGGTTGAGCCTGCCTGACACCATCAGGCCATCGTAACTCAAACAATGACTTCCAACTTAAATTGAAGGCACGATATCTGGAAATCAAGCATTTGAATCACAGCTGTACAAGATTATTTATACACACAATAAGTACCGAAAGACGTTGGATCATTGATTCAGTGCCAAACCTTCCACGTTTCTTTCCGTCCTTAAAACCATCAATTGTAGATTCATCAAAATGCTTAAATGACCTGTTGAAGAAAGAAGAACAAAAACAGTTACAATCTCCCCAAGAATATGTATACAAATTCCTATGGGCGGGCTTCTACTGCCGACTCCCATCAACAGACAAGAACAACGAACTTAAAACGAAATCACATTTGAACGTGGAATCACATCCGGAGCTGAAGCTTAACGCATTCTAAGTAACTTCGAAGTATTGCTAGAGCTGAAACTCATAAAACGTGTGATCTATAGTATATACAAATACAAATTCCACCAGCTAAAAAATATACTTTCAACCTGAAACGAACACGGAAAAAAGAAAAGAAAATATACGAGCATGTATGCGGTCTAGTAAATTTAAGATTTACGATCAATTCCTTACTTCTCTCTTCCAAGCAGATATCAGCAACCCATCTCTCTATTGAGACGTAATTCGAGTCAACTCTTCTTCATTATATTATATGCAACCCATCCGACAATCACACTTTCACGAGACATATACTGATTTCAGGAACGTAATTCACTTATCCCGTCCTAATCTTCTTACTTTAGGTACATTAGATATCATATAATTCAAATACATTCAAACCCACAAACTAAACTCATAACTCAACCAAATGTTAAAACTTTTTTAGCAGCAGACTAATTTCAAAAACATAGTTAGAAGACCACCCCAATCTGCCATTTTTGCAATTAAAATCACAAACAAGGAAACATCAAAATAAATAGAATTAAAAAACTAACATTTGTTGATGCAATTTCTGCAAACCCAAAGGAGGTAAACGGGTAACCAAGCAATCAAACAAGTCAGTTGGGAGTTCAAATACGTTTTGCAAATATCTTTCATCACCTGGGAAGGCAAAAAAAAACAAAGGAATTTAGTAGGAATTTAATCAGATAATTGGGTAGTAAAATTGAAGCTTCACCAGAGTAATTAGAGAAGTACCATGGATGATTTCTGATGCAGTTGAATCCAAACACAATGACAATAAATCTGGAATCTCTTTCATTTTTCAAAGCTAGTGTTTTCACCCCCAAAAGTAGAAGAAAAGAGAAACCCTAGAAGAGGGTGATTGGGGGAATTAACATTAGAGGTATCACATGATCTTCTAGGTAATAGGGTAGTTTTAGAACAAATTATGGAGGGAAAATAGTTTTGGTAGAAAATTTAGGTCTCGAGTCAGATTTTTAAACCTAACTTTCATGAAAAGCGAACAAAGATAATATAATGTTTGAAATTGTTGAACAGAATTTAGACGAAATCTGATGTAGACACCCAGGTTTCGCATAGATAGATAGAGAAATAGGGGTCGATATCTGGTCGTCTACGTCAAATTCTTGCCAATTTCAGTATCTCCCTTTTCGAACATATATTCATTTTTGATAAACAACACTATCTTAGTCTCATTAAAATATTGCAAATTTTGAACGTAATGTAAGAGCATATGAGTCCCATATCTTTCGAGGATGTAATAACTGGATAGTTAGAAAAGACAAACAGTCAAACACTACTCATATTAGAACGAAACCAACACCTTCATTACGTGGTGACTCTTTCACTTTCTTTATCGACTTTCTCACTCTTCTAATGGACAGTTGGTTCTCATCCAAGTTTGGTTTGTTAGCCTTTTCTATCATTTTTTTGTTGGTTCTCGTCCAAGTCTGGTTTGTTAACCTTTCCTATCATCTTTTTATTTTTCTGTCTAAAGTATCACTACGTCATTATAATTTGATTTGTTTAGTCAATATTCTAACTCATCAATGTTGTCCTCCCGAAAAATAATTTTCAAACTAAATTTCAATTTAGTGACTCAACTAGTAAACAACTGCGAGAACTCAAAAAGTGTATAGTTTTTCATAGAACTCTATTTTCGCCATCGCCCCATTTTGTTATATAATAAAAAGTTAAGTAATATCTACTTTTATGTTTTTATATTTGTGACTAAACAATATATGAAATCTTAATCCAACAATAAGAATAAAATGAAAGATCACATAAATTTCATTCTTACTAATATAAATTGGTTCACCATAAACTTAAGAAAAAAGACATCATTAAATTCAACTCAAGAAAATCTAACCCACAAGAATCCAAGATCAAATCCAAACATCTCAACCCTAATTTTCTTAAAACACACACTAGCTAATACTAATACTTATAATAATATCATGAAATCAAAACTAAGATAATATGAAGGTATTTTTGAAGGTAAAGCAAAATTAGGGCAAGGTGTCCATGGCCATGATAGTACTTAGATTCATTGGGTGCATATATTGTTTAGTCATAATTTCAATTGTTGAGTATGTTTCTGACAATGATTCTATTTGCCTTTTCAGTTGGATGGAAAGGATCCCAAAATGCATATTCATCTCTGTTGGGGCATATTTCTGACACAATTGAGCATATTCCAATCCCATTATATGGTCCTTGTCCACAACAAGCTACTTCTGATGTAACAAATCCTATACCAAAACACACACATAATACCAAGTTAATAATATGAGTGTTCGAGAAAAACCGAAAAGCAAAAACATTCTGAAATCGGGTCAAGAGGATGAAAAAAATGTCCCATAATAAGAGGGTCACGTAACGTTAAATATAGTCGCTAAAAACATGCACTAAGAATATTAAAACCGAGACTTTTACAAAATTTATTATCGATTCGTATTAACATTTAAATCATCTTAACAAGATACAAAAATGAAAAAGAAAAACATACAAAATTCGAAACAATTCTATATTGAAATATCTTACCATAAGCTATTGGATTAGTAATGAAATCATCATGCATGTTAAATGCATCAGCATAAATGAAGACATTTGTACCAATTTCGTTGTTGAGATCATTCAGCATTTCAACCAGTAGGGCTGGTGCATTTTGTAGAGCTGGTGCACACTCTCCATTCCTGCCTCTCATTGCCCTCTCTGCTGGTACACATCCCATTGGGCCTGTCCCCGTTAAAAGGACCCGTCGGGCTCCTAATTCGTATAGTCTCTGTAACATCATTCATTTTTACTAGATCACCTTACTACAGGAAAACATTTAAAAGAAGCGTAAAAAGAACTGCAAAAGTGTAAAAATCGTTAAAAAGAACACCTCATTGAAGCTCAAAGATTGGTGTAGACCGAGTGTATAAGAACTTGAGTACTTAACAAAGTCAATTGGGTCGGGGCAGGCACCATAACTCCAACTCCGTTTAGAGTTTGTAGAGAGCTTCATTACGGAAACCTTGAACAATGTTCATACAAAAAGTAAGAAACCCACAAACAATGAATATATAATTAGGAAACTATATTATGACATTCATGGTTTTGTTTTGATAAATTTGTAGCTAATTGATATATTTGAGTGCTCTTCGACATTGCTAAAGCAGTGTCGGGAGGAGAATTCCATATGTATATGTACTACGGTGCTCTAAAAAGAAACATAAAAAGTCAATCTTATTTTAAGAAAAGTCTTTATTCTCCGGAGAATTTTCATTATTGGTCAAAGTCGGGGCCATAATTTATCATCCATCGCAGAGAAAGAGAAAGGCAGAAACAAAGTTTCTAGGGTTTCTATGGCTTCGGTGAGTTTTTAATACTACTAATATTTCTTTTTAACCGACGATGATGAGTATGATGATGTGTTTGATGGGATATTAGGAACCATGGCCGAGTAATCGAGATCTTTCCGACGTTCTAGCGGGAAGGAAGAAGATTCCACACAGGCTGAGTCGTCTTTTAATTTCACCTCCTGAGACTATCTTCCAAGTTAGAAATTCTAGGGTTTAGTTGTTGTTGTTGTTTATGTTGTTGTAGAAGATCGATCATATCATATTTGACTGATTAATTAATTTCCTTATGTTTGTGTTGTAGAAGTACCAACGTGAATTACACCCTAGTAGGTAAGTAGTAATTTTTTTTTTTTATTTTCTTAGTTAAAAAGTTAAAACCTAGGGGCCGCTAGAGTTTGGTTTAGGGTTTTTGATGAGTATGGATCTTTCTATCTATGCAGTAACGTTTTTTGCTGGATGGAGAAACGTATGAACCCTAAACGACTATTAACAGAGGGGTTAACTTTCAAGCAAATGAAGAAGGCTACTACTGATCAGGCTGCTGCTGATGATGATGATGAGGAAACAAAAGAGGAGGGTTCTTCTTCTGATTTGATGATGAAGAAGAAGAATAGTAAGAAAAGACCATTTTCTTCTTTACTTATTGAGGGTTCAACAACATAAATAATACTCCTAGTACTAGTTTATGTTTTGTTAGTGTTGAACTTGATGTTCCAATAGGTGTGTGTTCGATGTTCGAATAGGTGTTTGATGTTTGAACATGAATTAGGTGTTTTAATTACTATCAGTTAATGGATTACAATGTTCGAATAGGTGTTCGATGTTCGAATAGGTGTTTTTGAACATGAATTAGGTATTTTAATTACACTATTAGTTAATGGATTATGATGTTTGAATGTTCCAATAGGTGTGTTTGATGTTTGAACATGAATTAGGTATTTCAATTACTATTAGTTAATGGATTATGATGTTCGAATTATGTCTTTGAGATATCTTAATTATTGGATTACGATGTTTGTATTATACTATTATAGTTTTATGGGATATCAAGTCTTCTAGTTTTATGTTGTCGAAAGAAGGTTCAATGACTTTCGTGTTCCATTTTTCTCGTGTATCCACTGGTTCTTTACCTCTATTTCTTTAATGGTAGAATAAGGTTCATGCTGTACTGGAGATCTAATGTGGTTAAGTTGAGCTGAAGCTAGACTTTGTGTTCCAGTGATAAATCTGGAATATAGATGGTTTCTTTTTTTGGTATAGCACTTCACATCTGATTTTCCAGATTACCCGCCAAGTAGTTAGGATGTAGATCAAGGAGTTGTAATATTCCTTATCCAGAGACATCAATACAAAGAGCGAAGGGTAAGGCAAAGCATACATTCCTTGAAAAAGGCCATTCAAAAAATATGTGATGCGAGTGATTAGTTTGAATATTATGTGACCCACATAGTCTAAATTCTAGATTTATGAACCTTGAGAGGACTTCAGTTGTTGGAAGCGAATTATTGGACAATATCAAGAGGAAGAGTTGAATTCTTGGAGTGCATTCAAGCGCAATTCAGGTTGTTAATTTCTAGTGAAGATATTATACATGGATTTCACAGTATACACTCCTGACTTGGTTGGGTTCCAATGGATTTGGTCTTCACTTGTATTATTTAAGGGGATAATGGTGATTTTATATACTATATCCTCTGAGAATAGTTAATCTAGCAATTCAAGATTCCATTCATGGGTAGTAGTTGTTGGATTGGTTTCTATAAACTAAACTTAACAGTGTGGAGACGATTACCGACAACAGGAAGTTACTCATGGTAGTGTTTTTTAGCTAAGTCAGACCGAAATCTGATGTGAGGTTTTTATTGACTCGAGTCAGATAATCAGATTTCATAATGTTTGGTTTTATCTGCCTCGTCTAAATGGCTGATTTGGGATGATTTTAGATCCATTTGATTCAGACAATTGAAACCTGAAACTAAGAAAAAGAAGAACGAACTGGTCCTAAAACCTGAAACTAAGAAAAAATTAGAATTTTATTTTTACCCCAAACAACTAACTTTTTCAGCTTCTTATTTCTTTCATCTACCACCACCATCTCCGGTGAAGTCCACCATTTCCGGTGACAATTTTTTTTTGTTCTCCTCTCCATCTCCGGCGAAGGGGAGGAGCCCCTTCGCCGGAGCTCTGGTTTCCAGATGAAACTAGATCTGGTTTCGTCTGGAAACCAGACGAGTTTGGTTTGAAGAACAAACCAGACGAGCTCCGGCGAAGGGGAGGAAACAGAAAAGAGAAGAGACATTGAGAAGAAAGAAAGAACAAGAGAAGAGAGAGAAGAAAGAGAGAAGAGAGGGAGATGACAGAGAAAGAGAAGAGAGAGAAACATAAAAGAGAAGAGAGAGAAGATGATGAAGTCGCAGGCAACATCCGGCCGGCGACTTTTTTCCGGCGACATTAAAGGTGTGTTTAGTTTATTTTTTTTATTTTCCACGGTCTTTCCCGGAAACTTTTCTGCTTTCCCCAAAACAGTGGCCTATAGCTATAGGTTGTAGAAACATATACCTTTAATGTTTCCTTTATATGATTCAAATACCTTTGATGTTGAGGGCAAGTTAGATAGAGCACGAAGAACACCTTCTTCTCCTTGAATGATGAATATTAAGAAACCATCTTTTTTTCGATTAGAATGAGAATTTTGTTAATTCCGGAATTCCCCTTCATATAGTATGCAAAAGAAGAAACCCTTACATAGTCTAGACACAACTAGGATGAGGCGGTGGGAACCCCATCTTCCTCTAGATGGCTGCCTTCTTGGGCCCGGCCTTGGTCTGGCCATGGCCTTAACCTTGATCTGGGCATGGCCTTGGCCTACGCCGAGGCCTTTACCCTTAGGCCTGGCGTTGCCGAAGCTAGGCCACGTGACAGGCCCGGTGCGTCCCATGCACGACACCATGCCCATGGTGGTCTCCACCCCTTTGGTCAAGACCCGCACCTTTCTTCCTTTTTTTAATTGCAACTTTTGATCAAGTCAGACATCCTTATGTGTGTAATCCGTTGTAGGATCCAGTTGCCATTAGCCTGGAATCAACTATTTGGCTCGACGATGGTAGTTGGTTTCCAGCTAAAACTCCAATCCCTAATGCGATTGAACTTGATGATCTTTACCGATCCTTTCCGACTATTTGATCAAGTAAGTTTAACTCTCCGTTCGATTTACATATACAGTCATGCCATGAATATGCTATGTGTGTATTTATAGTTGATTATTAAGAAGCATGAAGATCCGGTTGGGGCCTTTTCCGCCACATATCAATGAAATAATATTTTTTTAAACGCAACGAGTGCGCGCATCATGCATAGTGACTTATGTGAATACTTGCAATGAAATGTATTTTTTTTCAAACAACATAGAAACTAATTATAACTGGAAAATCAAGCGTGTCTCAGAGTTATTCCGGAGTAGTTACACAACCTCAGTTCCATTTTTACCGATATGTATAGTAGTATAGACTGAACTAGTACCCGTTCATGGATCGTAGGGATTTATTATATTTGAGCCATTTGTTGCATGTTGATTGGGTAACAATCAGAAGGTGGACCTCTCCAAACTCTTTCGGCAAGGATCGCATTCACTGCTTGTGTCGGATGGAAGGCATCCCAGTACACATATTGATTCCTGTTTGGACATGGAACTGAGAAGCGACGACAAGTTATTCCTGGACTTCCTTCAATTCCACAACAACCTCTGTCGACCACATTTAATCCTGCCAAAACCATTACCTTAATGTCAAGTTCACCACAACCAAACTTGTAAGTTATTTTGGACTTGAATATGAAAATAATGAAACATCGATCGATCTTACCATAAATAGCTGGATTATTGAGAATATCGCCGAGGGCACCATACATATTAGAATAGGCAAAGATGGAACCTGGATGATTTTGATTGAGTTGATCAACTAGTGTATGAAGACCAACATTGAAGGTTCCAAGTATCTCGTTCGCGTAGGAAAAACACCTTCCCGGTGGAGCTTGACCCGTAGCTAGTTGATTAGGAGTGCATCCTAATGGTCCTATACCTGCTATCAGAAACTTCCTTAGCCCTACACTGTAGAGTGCCTGTCATTATGAAAATAAAAAATTAAAGCATCTATTATTATAGGTAATGTTAAGTTTGTGATCTTCTAAACGAAAATCAAAGGGGAGAGGATCTAGACATTATATTCTTGGTACTAGATTGTTGTTCTCCCGTGTGGTACTATTTTCACAGGTAATAGCAAAGATATTAAATTTGGGTCTCTGCCGGAAACAGAAAACTTTTATGGGAATATTTGGTTAGTATGGAAAACATATTGCTCATTGCCTGTTATTCCTTTTTAGTTGAGTTTTTTTTTTTTTTTGAACTTTTAGTTGAGCTTGAAATCGAGATATTATGGTCACTTCGGTAGAAACTTGACATTCAATATTGTTGGTAAACGTATGTATCTAAAATTTATAAGCTTACCAGAATCTGACGGGTATAGCTATTAAGGAGAAGGTTGGCGAAGTCCTCAGGACTGTAGTTATCGCTAGAAGGGTAGAGAGAGGGCATGAGGTAATTGTTGATGTAATCGTTGCTGCCGAAGGCCAACACTGCAATAGACCTTGCCAAATAATGGCTTAGGTTCGTACTAGGTCCCATCTGAGCCCTTAGTTGGTTCAACGTCGTCTCGAAATTCAGGACTTGTTGGCTCAAACTATACCTTTCTCCCTGCAAACCAAAAGTTTTATAATAAGGGTGAACTCTTTTGAATGGACACCATGTAATTGAGGAAGAAGTCGATGAGGAAGAAGTTGATGAGGAATAAGTACATAGTGTTGGCCGGTCTCATCAAGAATGCCTGCATCTGCTGTAGCATAATTGACTCCACCAAGTATTCTTGCACCTCTTGTGTTTGGATCGGCATAGGCTGGAGCATATTGAAGACCCAACTTCTCCACTGCAATAAAACTCAGTCTTCAAATGAACGAAGAGTTCGCGGACTAGGCTGGAAGGTTCATGTATTGATCTTAGTCCTACAATACTGATCTACTAGACCTAGTTATAAGGTTGTACATATCTAACATGTATATGTACAACTCAGCTAGGCTATTTGGTACATGCCTAAGTTAGTTTAGTGGAGACGAAACCTGGGAGTGCTTGAGGGTAGGTTTAAACCAGCGTCCATTGCCACAATAAGTGATTTTGAAACATAAATAAATGTAAACATACAAAATAAGAATGCACAACTGTTATCCTTCCATTTGGCCTCTCCCCCAACCTTCTGATGTGGCAAACTTTCCGTTGAGTATATTCTCTCTCCATTTGCTCCACGCTCAAGTGATATGTCGCCACATCAGGCGGAGCGCTGGGACAGAGACCAAGTTGAAGGCTGAATAGAATTTCTCATGTAATAAACATTTTACATGGTATATAATAAGACTTTTTCATGAGAAACTAGATTTACAAACAGTGGTTGAACAAGTTAAAAACTTCACACCATTTTAACAACCATTTCTCCGACCATTTCAAGAAATTGGATGCCTATGGGTAGTTCACTGCACTTCTATTTCACAGTCGTCCATGCTTGGGTCGATGTCATGGTGCCTATAGACAGCTCAAGTGTCATATGGGTCCTATAGTCGTGTGGGCAGCGTCACTGCCCGAAGTAAAAAAACATGGGAACACCCCGCTTCACTTTCCCGAAGTTCATACTCCATCTGGAGATGGAATTTGAAGTCCAAATCTTGCTAGTGCCTACAGAAAAACAAACTCTAACGAATTCGATCAAGGTTAGCTGGAGCTTATAGGACTCTTTAGGAATTATATGGCTGATAATGAAGTGGGCTTTCAACAAAAAGAAGAAGATTATGAGACGGCCCATGCATCATTACATGTATGCCTAAAGTCTGAAGACTAAAACTACATCAAGTTTGACATCTAGCTAACCTTTGCGAAAGTGCTTTAAACAAATGACCACATTAGAATTGAAAATGCTGAGAAATTTTGAAAATCATGTGGTTAAAGTATGATACCAAGAAGATCAACAATGGTTCTTCCATTAGAGAATCTCCCAGTAGCCCATCCGTTAAAATCAACTCCATAAGGTCTGTAATTAGCTTTGGCTATAGAATTAAGATAATTGCTATTTCCAGTATCAACCAGTGAATCTCCAAAAACAAACATTGCTGGGACCATTGGTGCAGCTCCTACCACTCCATTTGAGCAAGTGATCAGGAGGAGTGTAACGATGCCCGAAACACCGACAAACCACTCTCCTCTTTGTATATCTCTATTAAGCATCCTAAACTCAATTCTTCCTTTTCCCATTATGTATTTTGTGACGAAACATGAAATGTGGGTAAGTATGCTTGATGGATATAAAGGGTTTCTAAAGATGTAGTCTTGTCTGGTACAAGAATTTAGTTTTGTAACGTATAAAAGAATAACAAATTCTAGGTAAGCAATCCCATGAATTTCATGCTTTTCGTGTTAGCTTTATTCCTTTATTTATAGCTTCCTTTTCCCATAATTTTCAGCCTTAAAATTGATGCCAGCATTAATAACTTCAAAACTTGTTTATATGAGTTCATTATTATAATCTATTCGAAACAGACGAGGACAAAGAGCTTGCAAAACTCCTCACCGGGTATCAGGATATGGTTGGCTTTCTTCATGTTCATAAAGTAGCCCAGACCAATACACAGGTACTCATGAAATTTCTATATAGAAATGGTTAGTGATCTTAAATAGAGATTCATTTGCCGCCATCGAAAATCCATTATTAGATGCAAGCAAGTGAAAGTTGATAAACCTGTACGGAAGGCACTCACTCACTTTCAGATTATATTGCTGTTTCGGTCATTTTACATGGGAACCCATTTTGGGTTTGGCTTCGATTTGTAATTTGTTAAATATGAATCTAGTATTGATTGTTTAGCCTTTCTTACTTGTTCATTTACTTGGCAGGTTCCTGTAATTCTTGAAGCAAATACGTTCTCAATAAAGCTTCATCGTCGAAGATCTTTGGTGTTAGAGAGACTAAATCAAGCTCCAGTTGATGGTTCAAGTGGTAGTTCGTATGGTGGTTCTTCTGGTAGTTGTTCTGGTTCCTCTAAACCTTCTATCCTCGATTTCTAGTTCTCAATATCAAAATTTTAAGGGAGAAGTTGGCAAACAAAGATCAAATGCTTATTGACGGCAAGTCTTCTCCCCTTGTTCATTACAAGGTATAGCCAGTACAGACAAATGGTGGCAGAAGATCATCATTCGTTTAGATATTAGGTTAATATTATGGTCAAAGAGATTGCGCTCAAAGATTTCTATCAAATTTTGCCAATTTTTGTACTTACATTTTTGAATAGTTGTTTAGATTTGTTAATTTATGGCCTGGTTAGAGTGTTAGTTTCTTCACTTGATCACTTTGTTCAGTAACTGTTCTGATCTTGTTTAAGAGGTATAATATTGATCAAAATTAATTAGAATTGATCATAGATGACTGAGTGAACATAAAATAAACGAAATTGATAGCACTTTTAATCATCATTTTTAATCTGCTTGTTCAGTTAAACCAAGAGCTATTTTATTCTCTTCTCTTAGATTGTAAAAATGACTTTGACCTCTAGTTTTATATCATACGCCCTAATAGAAAAAATAAGGGCTCCTATTTATTTTTGGAGATTAATAAAGGCCAAGGGCTCCTATTTTTTGGAGATTAATAAAGGCCAATACGAACTAATTCCGTGGAGGTTGGGAGGTTGGAGTAGCGTGGTAGTGTGTGTACCCTAGTAGTTTTGGAGGCGTATGTGCTAGAAACTGTAATTCAATCAACAACTTGAAAAGTTGCGCCAGCACAACTTCAAAACATACGCCTCTAAAACGACTAACAAGATAAAACCCGGACGGGGTATAATAGAAACTCAACAAATGGGGCATCAAGAAGTTCTTTAGATTTCTGCTGCAGAGAAGGCTCTAACATCACATTGTCTATGCCTGTTTAATAGAATTAGAACCCTAAAAGGGAAAAAAAGAACCGTGATTCATGAATTTACTTAGAAAATGTGATTACATGCTAATAACAACAAAGTTCTTTACCGAGTATAAAACCATTTCTTGGCAGAGAATCATTTCCAAGAATACCAGTTCTCTACCTCTCTCTCTCTCTCTTCTATAGACCTATTGATAAACTGCAGCAAGAATTTCGTTTCTCTTTACTTGAATTCTTGAAGCAACTCATTGTGTGAGCAACTTCGAGTCACAAGCTACTATTTTTACCCTACCAACGTTCTCCTGACAGTCTTCGTTCTTGAACAAGGCATCCTGTAAGATGAAGGTCCATACATTGTCACAAAACCTGTATGTATGCAGATGTCCCTGTAAAATAGAAAGACAGTACGCGAAAAATTAGAGAGTTAGCTTCAATCTGACAAAATTTGCGAAGGGTTAGACAGAGAGAACTGCTCATTTGATCTGCTTCAATCTAGAACGTTTGAGCTTGTCTTCTTCAATATAATATAAGCAAATGTGGAGGCAAATAAATAACCATAATCTAGTGTCTCCAGTTGAATTTCTTTTCTCTGGTGAGTGGAAAGAATTATCTGATAGGGAAATATCTTGGCCTACATAGGTGCACAGACCAATAACTTCTAGTAATCACATCCTGGGAATTTATGTAAATCTGAATTAAACTTGCCACCGAAGACAACCCACCATCTCAAAGACATTGCCCGAGAGTTCTCTAATATGTCTAGTGAGACAGTGAAACTTTTATGGTTTTGTAGTTGCAACGTCTAAACTCTAACCAGATTTACCCCATATAGATACTGAGCAAGAAAAAACAGTATTGCTTGGCAACTGTCAATTTTAACGAGAAATAGCCAAATTATTTTAGATGTATACACATGTTCACTGTCTTCAGATACTAGCACATGAACCTTTTGGGATCTTATTACATGGAAGTATATTGTTGTATACTTGTATATACATAATCCACAATGACTGACTGAAGTATAATGTTTCAAGCCTTAAGAGAAGTACCGACGAAAAGCAACTCCAACCAATACTATTGTACACTAAATAGACTAGAATTTTTTTTTTTCATGTAAGCTTATCCTTCCAAATTGTGGAGACCTTCTTTATATCAAGAAATTTTGAGAAAATAACAGCCAGTGGTCGTTATTACCATTGTGAACCTAATGCCCTAAGTGGGATACTCTACAATCTCAATTGGAATTTTGGAGTGAAAGCAACTTTACAGGGAAATCAATCATTTTCTCTAGTAAAATGGCCTCCTAATGCTTTCAGGACAGTGGCCGAGCGCCAAAATTTGAAACACATCTCAAGTGGAGGCTCACCTCCACACTACCCACACAGCTACAGACTGTGGTAAGGAAATAGAGAAAATTGGGCAAATTTTCTTTCGTAAAATATGATTCATCGTTCTTTCACGCTTCAACTCCTTATATAATGTCTGCTGGCACAAATCAAAAGTTCGAGTTCCGGAGTTTTGCATTGGAGAAGTTCCCAAAGGTGAGTTTCTCTATATGACAAACCAAGCTAAAGATTTTTTTTTTTAGGTTTTGCATTGGGGATGCTCAGCTAGTCAGAGCTTTGCCTCCAAGAATCCTGAAACTCTAACCTATATAAAACTCAACATAGGAATACAAAAAAGCTCACCTTGATGGTAACTTTGCTCTTAACTTGGGTTTCCAGAGCCTCTGTCATTGACTGATAAAATTCACAAAAAAATAGACCTAAATATTATGAAACATTTTAATTCAAGAACAAATAATTCAAGAACAAATAATTTAAGAAATTGAAAATTACCTTATCAAATTGGATAAGAACTTGAATCGCAAGGTCAGGACTGAGAGTTGAATTAGAAACCATCTCATCTAGGGTTTCTGTTAAACACATACCAATAGTCGACCTCCTGTAAAGCTCAAAAGTCGCCATTCCGGAATCTTGATATGTTTGATAAAACTGAAAACGGAACCCTAATTGTTAAATAAAACGAAACCCTAATTGTTAAATAAAATCATATCTACAAAGTTTTAATGTAAATCAGAAGAAATTGAATACAAATCGATGATAAAGAGAAGAAAGAGGAGAAGGAATTTTCAAAAATTATACCGATCAGAGAGAAAGCGAGCGAGAGTTGAAGCTTTTATATGGTCGGGGAAAGAGAGAAAGAGGGTTTTATAGCTAAAATTGTAGGCGGTGGATGCACTTGTCTGTTTTCAGATCTACCGTATTATCTCGTGTGCAAGAATCTTGGCCGTTTAAATCAGTACTCTATTTTTACATCCAGTCTTTTTAGGGAAGTTTTATTGGGCACCCGTTCTTGTTTAAAGGGCCCCTCTTTGTGGATACGATACGTGTCCACCGAATTCACAAGAGAATATTCGGTAAGAACCCACCAAATGCACAAGAGATTATTCAGTACGAGTCCACCGAAATTCACTCAAGTAGTCTATTTTTGTAAATGTGATGGACTCGTACCGAATTCACAAGAAGGGCCTTTATACCAAGAATGGGGCCTACAAAACTTAACCTTTTTAAAGTCACATATAACATATGTGAACTGCTCCATTAACACAAAAGAGGGATAACAACTAACAGTTCATCATCAAGATTGGCCTAGCCAAATGCCATTCTTGTGAAGAAACCGCATTAATCTAATAACACTTCTGCTAGTCTAATGAACTGCCTTTTCATCACCATTGATAGCTTTGATTATGTTGTTAGAGTCTCCTTCCAGTATTAGAGTTCCAAAATTCAGGTCTTTGGCCATTGCTAGAGCATGAAATTCCGCCAATGCGTCCTCTTCATCTATTGTTTTGCAGCGAATATGGATGATTTTCTTGCAATACGATTAGCACGAGAATCGTGAAAGACGATTCCTATTGCTGCCTCCTCTGTAATTTTAGTAAATGAAACATCAAAATTGCACTTGATTTTGTGTTTGGTGGTGGGGAAATCTATTTCTTTAATGGTAGAATAAGGTTCATGCTGTACTGGAGATCTAATGTGGTTAAGTTGAGCTGAAGCTAGACTTTGTGTTCCAGTGATAAATCTGGAATATAGATGGTTTCTTTTTTTGGTATAGCACTTCACATCTGATTTTCCAGATTACCCGCCAAGTAGTTAGGATGTAGATCAAGGAGTTGTAATATTCCTTATCCAGAGACATCAATACAAAGAGCGAAGGGTAAGGCAAAGCATACATTCCTTGAAAAAGGCCATTCAAAAAATATGTGATGCGAGTGATTAGTTTGAATATTATGTGACCCACATAGTCTAAATTCTAGATTTATGAACCTTGAGAGGACTTCAGTTGTTGGAAGCGAATTATTGGACAATATCAAGAGGAAGAGTTGAATTCTTGGAGTGCATTCAAGTTTCCATAACTTAGATCAGAAATCTGTCACTTGCAATTCAGGTTGTTAATGTCTAGTGAAGATATTATACATGGATTTCACAGTATACACTCCTGACTTGGTTGGGTTCCAATGGATTTGGTCTTCACTTGTATTATTTAAGGGGATAATGGTGATTTTATATACTATATCCTCTGAGAATAGTTAATCTAGCAATTCAAGATTCCATTCATGGGTAGTAGTTGTTGGATTGGTTTCTATAAACTAAACTTAACAGTGTGGAGACGGTTACCGACAACAGGAAGTTACTCATGGTAGTGTTTTTTAGCTAAGTCAGACCGAAATCTGATGTGAGGTTTTTATTGACTCGAGTCAGATAATCAGATTTCATAATGTTTGGTTTTATCTGTCTCGTCTAAATGGCTGATTTGGGATGATTTTAGATCCATTTGATTCAGACAATTGAAACCTGAAACTAAGAAAAAGAAGAACGAACTGGTCCTAAAAACTGAAACTACTACCCAATAAAACCCTAGTTCTGTTTGATTATCTGATTAGATGAACATGAGACAACGATGTACAGAAATGCAAAATGAAAACCCTAAATTAGTAATAACAAATCAAAATGAGTGTGTTTACGTAGGCTTACCAGAGAAACCCGCGAGAAAGCTTACCAGAGATGACCAGTTCGTTCTTCTTATTCCCTGATGATGGAATCGAGCAAAACCCTAGTTCTGTCAAGATTCGAGCATAACCCTTTTAGAATCAAGCAAATGAAACTAAGAAAAAGAAGACCTAAAACCTGAGAACTAATACCTAATAAAAACCCTAGAATTTTACTAGGTTTTACTAGTTATGTTAATCGATTTTGAGTGGATGAACTTACCTGATGATGCCTGGGGTTGGAATCGAGTGAAGAAGAGGTATTTCTCGAGTGATTTTGAACTGCTGAAATCGATTTTAGAGAATAGCATCAAGTTTTGCCCTAGCTATTGGAGGAAGAGGGAATGGAGGGAGTGAAATCCCGTGTTTTGCTTTTGAGTTGAAAATGGACTCAACTCAAAAGGCTTAAAACTTGAGGGACCAATTTGTAAAATATGTAAAACTACCCTCTTCACTCTGCCAACTCAGGATGCTATGCCCGGTTGGACTGCCAACTCGGCTCGCCGGGATTCGGCCGGGAAAACCGCCGGGCATAGCATCATTTTTGAATAAAAAAATTCACTCTATTACACATAGAAACATCCCAAAACTTTTCTTCCCCAGAATAAATAAAAAATAGTATAGCTTGTCAAATACCCAAACATGGCTCCTTCCATGGCTTCCACAAAACAAAAAAAATATTATTCCAGTTAGTTGTTTCTTTGTGTTTTATTATGTAGATTGTAATACGAACTTTAGGCTATCTTTTTTCCAAGATAGATCTGAAATTTGATTAGAATCCACATGTTTCTTTTCTGGAGTCTGATTTGATTCGAAGTCTCTACCGAATCGAGTCAACAAGTTATGTTCTTAAAACATAAGTTAGATCTCACATACAAATCAATTTAAAACATCTCCAATGGAAGTATGGAATACTCAACCTCTAAAACTTAGTGCCACTTAAGATTTGTCGATATTTTATTAAAAAAGCTTCTCCAATGGGACACTCTACTAGACTCTATGATGATGTGAAACATTTATTAATAGAGACTCTCAAGAGAGACACTCTAAAAACTCTATGTAATTTGAGAGTGACATACGTATTAAATAGAGGTAATTGAGAGTGACAAACTAATATGAGTGTTTACAGAGAAGGGCGAATTTACTTCAAAATCCATGTACAATTCCCTGCTAAAAAGTATACCATCTTCATCACAATATTTGGAATTACCAAATAATATGTGTTGGAGAAAAATCTGGACTAAAGTGGATGTAATCCCTCGAGTGAAGTTTTTTATATGGAGGTTATTAAATGATGCCCTTCCAACGAAGAAAAGAGCTCTCCGATTTAACTATCAAGTTTCGACAGTTTGCTCAATTTGCAATATGGAGGAGGACATCGACCATATCTTTCGTCGATGTAGACTAGCAAGGGAAACATGGATGAATTATCCACTGAATCAAAGATTAGAAGGTGACACTCAAATTAGAAACATAATATGTAGGTGGTTCGAGGGTGAAGAAGGAGAAGAAACTGTGGCGGTAAGATTATATGTGTTATGGGAGTTGTGGAAAGCAAGGAACAAGTGTATATTCGACGGGGTGATGCCGGATAGTTACTCCATTATACAAAGTGCTCTATACACTTCTCAGGAATACTTAAAAGCAAAGAAAGAATCAGATCCAGATAAAGAAGAAGATTGAAGGGAGCCTATTCGATATTGGCTACCGCCACCAACAGAAAAATTAAAAATAAACTTTGATGCAGCTTATAAAAATGGAAAAGCAGCGCTAGCCGCAGTTTGTAGAAATGCAAAAGGTGAGTTCGTGTTGGCTTTAACAAAGTTAACTATAGCTTCATCAGCGATGTAAGCCGAAACAAAAGCTGCTACACTAGCAATGAAAATAGTATCAGATTTACATCAATACCATTTCTTAGTGGAGGGTGATGCTCTAACTGTTATGGAAGCTTGCAAATCAAAAGAAGATAACATGCCGTGGAAGATTAGGCCATTTATAATGGAGATCAAGAAGAAAGCGCTACATCTACAAAATTGCATCTTCACACATTGTTTAAGAGAAGCAAACAAAGTTGCACATTTTTTAGCGCAATCTATTTTTAATTCGAATCATGTAATCAACGAGGAGTTAACTCAATCTCCTATTTGTATTTTGAGTCAAGTGGTTATTGATAAGGCTCGCTTAGACTCTTCGGTCAATTAATAAAACAAGGCAACTGCCTAATTTCATCAAAAAAAAAAAAGGTAATTTAGAGATCTTCATTGGAGATTAAAAGAAAATTTAGAGTGTCACTATAGTGACAGTTAGGAAAGAGAATATTCATTAACACTTACAACTAGGACTTGGAATGTTTGATAGAATATATGGAGATGCTAGCATAATACCAATTTTCCAGCTGATTAAGAAAAAAAGTTGAGCCAATCTTGTCTAAAATTTAATTCAAAATTTGACATTTTATCTTTTGAGTGATCCGATAACATACCAGGAGATCATAATAGACACGAAACATTTTTTATGACGACCCCAATTAAAACAATTCAAGATATTCAGAGATTTATAAGAATTTTTCCCATAAAATTGATCAACAAAGTATTTGATTGAGGATTCAAAAAGAAAGGGAAAGATACAGATACAGATAAAAGATAATAATTTAGGCGAATAAACTATCAAAACAATGAGGAAGTACTTAACGATCATTTCATCTACGGATCATCGTCATAAGGAACAAAGGTGACAGGCGATGGAAGAATCATAATAGGTCTTCCACGATATTGAAACTCGGCTAAAATGGAAGTATGAGATGGTTGGTAACACCCAGAATTTCCTGTTAAGTCAAGCTCTTCTAATCTACCTGCACAAAATAACAAGTATAATTAGTTCAAGATGTTTCTTCATTTTTATTCAATGAAGTTCAGAGTACGAGTAATTAAAGTATCGTCACCCTAAAAGTGTCCTGGTTACAACAAGCAGGCACAGTCACGTTCTGCTAACACGACATAGCGGCCAGGGGCTGGCTTCTCGCCCACCACTATGGCTTCCCACTAGGTCGTGCAGCTAAAAATGTGAGTGAAGCAAAATAGACACGAGAGTTTGGAGTTGTCAAATTGAAATGCAAAATTGGTGGTGAAAAGAGCTTTCCTACACATAGTAGGAGCTCTTTAGTGAATAAGGAGAGAAATGGTGGTGGTCAGAGGTGGTAGTCGGAGATGGGGAAGAAGAAAGAAGTTCTATTAACCAAATACTTCGGATTGGGTAGCGGATGACTCCGAAATAACAGATAGTGAACTAGCGAACATCCCAAATTGTCTGAGTTTAACGCAAAGGCTCATGTTGGTATCATAGCGTAGTGGTCCTATACATATAAATTCCAATGATTCTGAAGGCATAAAATTATACAGCAGTTTGTACGTAGAAATGTACCTTTCGAAAGCTTCAGTGCAGAACGTATAAATTCCAAAGATTCTGAAGGCATAAAATTATACGCCGCATTGATTCTGATAAGTTGGGGAGCCCTTGAGATGAGTTCCACAATGAACTTTGCAGCTTCAATTCCACCTCGGTTCTTGCTGTCAAAGATAATGACATGTTAGTATCCCAGAAGCAATTAAGTTCGAGTTCGGAAAAAGTTCATATTTAGCTATAAGCAAAAGAGCATTCTAAAGTTGAAATAATGCATATTGAGTGAAAGTGAAGAAAGTGGGTAACAACATTTTATGAAAACTTTTGGAAAAGGTAGGAAGATTATAGCATCTAAAAACAAAGCTATTGATAAAGTACCCCTAGATGACCCAATCGTGCCTAGCTTGTCCAACCGTTTGAGATATGAATTTCGTTTCATTTTTGGATCTCGCCAAATCGGCCCAACAAGCAAGGGCCAAAGATTAGAGGAGGTGGAATTGGGGCCAGTAAAGAGATGATATTGGTAGAACTTTCATAATCCTAAACGTCACAAATGGACTAGAGTCACTAGATATTAGATATTGAATAACAACCTTATGTTGATGTTGGAAAGTTTCATCTCCTTCGGTAGTTTACCGCAGAGTTCACAGAAGCCCGAAGGCCCAAGCCCAATTTCTTCAATATTGAGTGAACTAATGTATGATGCACCCAAACACTTCGCCAACGGTTCGGCTACTTGCCTGAACCAAAGTGAAATTAAGATCAATATTTCAAAATGAACTTTAAAATGAGAAGCAACATAAAACTCATTTAGGGCCGAAATTGAAGTACCTCCCAAGATCGTTATCTGCAATAGAGAGAGAATCTAATACTTTCTTCAACGTCGAAAGGTTTTCCAGAAGTTCAGTTACTCCATCATATGAGAGGTCACAATTCTCTATCTTTACATCAGATAAAGGAGAATCTTTTTCAGACGCCTCAACAAAATATGGGATCAGATTTCTGCAAAAAAACGATTAATATTGTTGAAACGTCTGGCCTACAAATGTAAAGATAGGTTAGAGGAACAAGAACAACTAACCTAATTCCATCATCACCGATAGGATTTTCACTTAAATCCAAGCTTTTCAAGTTAGGCATCTGGTGTAAAGTATATCTAAGACCGTTTATATCATCCTTGCGCAAGTTATTCCCCCTGATGTCAGATCAATTTTTTTGTCAATATCTTCAATCAAATTTCCCAAGAAACAAAACAAAACAAAACTAAGGTGGTCTTTCTTAGCCTTCTCATTGTCTGAATCTGAATAATCTAAATCAAATTAACCCAAATCGACCAAAATCAGTCATTTGGACGGGTCAGACATCCCAAGTCGGACAAAAACAAACAGTCTGAAATAGACTCAAGTCAATTCAGACCTAAAGTGAAATTTCAAGTCTGACTTGAAAAAAAAAGTACTACCTAGGAGGAAATGAAAGGCAGAGTCAAATACCGAAGATTAAGCACACACAAAGACCGCAATGACTTGCTTGTTCCTACTGATAGCAAGCAGTTCGAGAAATTTCTGTTAGCACTAGGAAGCCAACCTGCAATCTGCAAGGATCATATATGGTATTTCTTACTGCTACAATTAGTAAAATGCAATAATCACTGAGCAGGAATGCAAAACTTACATTGTTGTCAGATAGGTCAAGAATAGAGAGACCAGATGAAGCATCAAGAAGGGTATCAAAAACCATCTTTGCAAAACTTGGGCCTAGGCGATTATCGGAAAAGCGTAAGAAACACAAGGACCTAATACCAGAAATACTTGTTTCAATGGCCGATAGAAATAATTGAAAGATTAACACAATACTTGATTCAATGTGCTGAAAATACAGTAGTTTCCTCAGGGAGACTTATATCAAGCATATAGTTGCAAGCCAGTTTTTACAACGAAAAATTACGAATCTACGACCACTTGGAAGGCTAACACAGAAAATAGAATGTATTTTTTTTCCACCCTTAAATTTAATAAAATCCATTCGTTTCAAGAAAATAAAATAATATCTTGTCCTTATTAAATATTTGTAGTTATACATTATAATTTATTCTCTCCCCGGTTCTCTTTTTCTTTTTCATTCTAACCATCAATTACTTGGTTTTTCATACAACATATTTATATGAAACAATAAGATCCTGAATCCACATTTCCTGTGTTTTTGGGGTTGGTTAGTATGCTTCAAGTTCCTGTATTAAGAGTCAAATCAGTTGTGGAGAAGAGAGATTTAGATATTGATATTTCAAGTCTTCACAGTCAATAATTAACCGTATATTTTTCCTGCAGTTTTAATTGTAACAGAAGCAATATTTAACAGCTCTATAAACCCCAAACTCGCGTCACGAAAGAAGAAACATATTAGAACCTCTCTGCAACTCTATAATATCATGGTAAGAAACCTCTCCGAAGGTAAAATTATTCGGCTATTTATTGATTAATACTTAAGTTGATTAGACAGATAACTACAGCAATTTGATGAACCAATATGTGTAATGCCAGAATAACAGTTTATACCTTCCCGAGGAAAGAAAAGATACGAGTCCCGATGGTAAAGAGACATCAATGTTTTCAAGAACACTTGATGCTTTTAGTGAGAAGTACTGAATCCCATGTGTTTGAATCCCATCAACGTATAAAGAATTACAAATTGCATCGATTACAGGTGATGAAAACTTGCAGTTATATGAACTCAAGTGATGACAATGCATCACTGTTCTGTTTCAGAAGCTTGCATGTCCCATTGACCTGTGCCGAAGTCAATCGAATTTTTAATTTCAATCCCAAATTGTTAGTCGGCAAGTTGACTTGTTGACATACTGATAGGCAAAAACTACTTATTGATGACATAGTGAGCGAAAGCGAGTCATAAGATTTTCATGCCATGTTCTTTTGTCAACGAGAAATAAATGAAGAAAAATAGAAAGAAGAAGCTCATGTTTTCCAACTGAAACGAAAAAATGATTGCACAATTATGGGTTTCTATTGTCCGAGTTCCTAATGTCTATGAGCACAAATATCCATGAAAAGATGTAATACTTACATGTTCTTCGGATTTGATCCCCCGTATGGCCAAGCTTCTTAGCTTGCTGTACCTTAATAATCTCTGTTAATTATAAAGTCGTCAGTTCAAGTAAATGATGAAGGAAAGTATCTACAAACATACTCAACAATTGAAATAATGATTAAGGGTTCACGTAGGCATTTCTTATACGTTATTTTTCGGGTTTAACTGGAAAAGTAACAAGATGCTCAATATTGAAATCATTGGAGTCCATAATCAATATACTTATTTGCAAGTTTCCCAAGTTCTAGACATCCAACAAGTAATAGCAAATACGTTGAATGGACTTCAATAACAAAAAGGAAGTCTGATCGAATTTCCAGGGCGAGGGTCTTACTGTATCTAATGCTAAATAACTAAGACATAATTAATTGCCTTCTATATCTCTAATGCTGTACTTACAGATATCTCGGGAACACAAAGCACATTTTGAAGTCTCAAGCATCTGGAAGGAGAGAAAAACAATAAACAAGTATTAGAAAAGAAAGGGGAGATCAAGCCAATTCAGTGTATGAAGTGTAAGATACGATGCTTATGAATGCTATCACCTGGCGTAGCACCCAAATTCATGGCAATGGTAGGATAGCTTTGAGTAGGCACGAGTTGTATGACATTGGCATCTTGTATAGCCAATAGATTTCAGAATAGTGTCTGTGCAAATCAAGAAAGATAAGATAAATAAGTTCATTTTAACTAATTCAATGCGAAGAAAATATCGAGAAGTTAGAGAATTAATATCATTATGATGTTAAATATAAACAGCAGTCTCCACTGATTCATCGTGTCTTTATTGTTTTCTTCTTTCTATCATGCTTGCTCTATCATAACCTTCCTTGACCAATGGCTACAGCGAGATCGTGGCAATAACAACTTAACCACTTAATGTTGGAAGAAAATAATACTACAGTTTATCTCTTTGTCATCGCTTCTAGAAAAACAGTAGACCATCTTTTGGCATAAAATATTGTGAAAAGAACGTATAATACATGCAATAAGAAAGTATGCTAGAAGTAGAGATCATCAACATACGTCACCACATACTAAAGAAGTTAGCTATAGCTTTACCTGGAAGTGTTATTTCACCGAGACAGCCATCAAAAGATGGAAGTAGTGCAGCCTCCGCCGATTTATCTAAGCAACTGTCGTTTCAAACAAATAGAAGCAGGTTATTCAATAGTAACTCAAAAATTGCGAAAAAGAGAACATGACCTTGAATCATAGTTTCAAGAAAAAGAAACATACTTCTGTAGATGTGTTTCCCAGTACATCTGTTGCCAGTCACCACTAAAACTAGTGAGCTCAAAATCTGGCAGAGTTTGCTTTGTCAATTGATCAACTGGTTGAGCCTGCCTGAAACCGTCAGGCCATCGTAACTCAAATAATGACTTCCAAGTTGAATTGAAGGCACAATATCTGGAAATCAGTGTTTGAATGAGAGAAGTGGTAGAAGAATATATATATATACACACAATAAGTACCGAAAGACGTTCATCATGATTCAGTGCCAAACCTTCCACGTTTCTTTCCGTCCTTGATGCCATCAACTGTAGATTCATCAAAATGCTTGAATGACCTGTTGAAGAAAAAGAACGAGAACGATTACAATCTCCCCAAGAACATGTATATGAATTCTTATGGAACTTTTGCTGGCTTCTACTGCCGACTCGCATCAACAAACAAGAACACATACTTAAAACGGAATCACATTCAAACATTGAATCACATTTGGAGTTGAAAAGAACAATGATTTTCTGATGCTTTCCAGGTAACCTTGAAGTATTGCTAAAGGTGAAACTAACAAAACGTGTGATATATAGTATATAAAAATACAAGTTCCACCAGCTAAAAGAAATATACTTTGAACCTGAAACCAATGGAAAAAAGTAAAAAGTACGAGCATGTATGATGTTTCGGTAAATAATAGATTTACGATTACTTCCTTACTTCTCCCTTGCAGGCCGATATCAACAACCCATTGTTCTATTGAGACGTAATTCGAGTAACCCTTGTTTATTATATTATATGCTATCCATTCGACGATCACACTTTCACAAAGCATATACTGATTTCCGACCCGTAATTCACATATCCCATCCTAATCTTCTTACTTGAGGTACATTAGATATCTGATAACTCAATAACATTCAAATCCACAATCTAAACTCATATCTCAACCAAATTCTAACTCTTTTTAGCAGCAGACTAATTCAAAACATAGTTAAAAGACCCTCCAATCTGCCATTTTTTGCAATTATAATCACAAACAGGGAAACATCAAAATACATGGAATTAAAAACTAACATTTGTTGATGCAATTTCTGCAAACCTAAAGGAGGTAAACGCATAACCAAGCAATCAAACAAGTCAGTGGGGAGTTCAAATACGTTTTGCAAATATCTTTGATCACCTGGGAAGCAAAAAAAAAAATAGGTTAATTAGATAATTGGGTAGCAAAATTGAAGCTTTACCAAAATAATAAACAGTCATTAATTAGAATAGTTATAAAGTACCATGGATGATTTCTGATGCAGTTGAATCCAAACACAGTGACAATAAATCTGGAATCTCTTTCATTTTCCAAAGCTAGTGTACTACCCAAAATCCACGATTTTTACCCCCAAAAGTAGAAGAAAATAGAAACCCTAGAAGAGGGTGATTGGGGAAATTGGGGAATCAACATTAGAGTTATCACATCATCTGGTATTAGGGTAGTTTTAGAACAAATTATGGAGGGAAATAGTTTTGGTAGAAAAATGAGGACTTGAAGAGGATGGGGTAATTGGTAGGGTTATTTCCCTAATGGCCCCCTACTTTGTGACCAGCTTCCCGCCTGGCCCCCTACTTTACAAGAAATACCCATATGGGCCCCTTCCGTTATAACACCGTCACTCTCTCTCCTCCATCATGTTTTCTCTCTCTGCCAACTCACGCCACATCATCTATTACGCCACCTCATCACCTTCTCCGGCAGAGGTCGCCGGCCGGCCAAATTTCCGGCCGGCGACCTTCAATTTTTTTTCTCTCTCTCTAAAAAATAATTTTTTTTTTTATTTCTTCTCACATCTCTCTCTCTCTCTAAACTCCGGCGAAGGGGGTTTCCCCCTTCAAGTCCTCATTTTTCATCACGAACAGCTCCGGCGAAGGGAAACCCCCTTCGCCGGAGTTTAGAGAGAGAGAGAGATGTGAGAAGAAATAAAAAAAAATTATTTTTTAGAGAGAGAGAGAAAAAAAATTGAAGGTCGTCGGCCGGAAATTTGGCCGGCCAGCGACCTCTGCCGGAGAAGGTGATGAGGTGGCGTAACAGATGATGTGGTGTGAGTTGGCAGAGAGAGAAAACATGATGGAGGAGAGAGAGTGACGGTGTTATAACGGAAGGGGCCCATATGGGTATTTCTTGTAAAGTAGGGGGCCAGGCGGGAAGCTGGTCACAAAGTAGGGGGCCATTAGGAAAATAACTCTAATTGGTAAGGGAAATGAATTGGGGACTCGCTAGGGATACTCCCAAGTGTACTCCCCTTCACATGACAAGGTTATTTTGGTATTTTCATTCTGACAAAACTGTGAAAAGACCACAATAGCCTTCTTGTTGTGAGGGGGAGTACACCTGGGAGTATGCCCAAGGAGTCCCCTGTCATCATTGAATTGGTAAATGCTTGTACACCACTTAACTGGACTATGTACTTCTGAATGAGGTGGGGTTTTGGTGATAAGTACGATAACTGTCGAATTACCACTGGTCTAAGGTCCGACGAAATTATAGACTGAAGTCTTACGGACTAAATGGCCTAAAGCTCACAAAAACGACTTTATTTATATCCAAGTTCAATATTCCTGAATCTTTACTTCTATGAGATCAAACTTGGAACCTCCTCATTGTAGAGTAGATGCACTTACTAACGTGGCTACCCGTTGTTGGTCAATTCAGACCTCGAGTCACATTTCAAATTTAACGTAGAGAAAAAAAAAATCAAAAAGAAGTGATAGGATGCTTGAAATTATTACACATGCTTTGGTTGAAATTTAACGTGGAGGGCCATGTTTCGCGAAATGTTGTTTGACAGATAATATAAGGTCAGGCCAATGTTAGTTGTCCACGTCAAATTCCAGTCTCCCTTTCTTTTCTTTATCTTTCTCTGTATTTTTCCTGTTCAGAGTCAATTCAGACCTCGAGTCAAAATTTTAAATCTAACTTTTAGGAAAATCAAACAAAGATAATAGAATCTCTAGAATTGTTGGATTGAATTTAGACGAAACTTATCGTAGACAACTAGGTTTCGCATAGTTAGAGAGAGAAATAGGGTCCGATATCTGGTCGTCTACGTCAAATTCTTGCCAATTTCAGTATTTTATTTAGAGCATTCATTCATTTTTGAAAAACAAACACTATCTTAGTCTCACTAAAATATTTTAAATCTTGAACCCGGTTAGAAAATGTACGAGCATATTTTTTTTTTGACTTGAGATAATGTAAGAGCATATGACTCCCATGACAGTCACATATCTTTAGAAGATGTAATAACTGTACAGGTGGGTTGAAACTTCCTCGATATAAAGTACTATATATTACGGACGGAAGCCTACTCTATACCTAAACGAAACCAACGTCTTTATTCCTAGGTTGATTTTTTCACTTTCTTTATGGACTTTCTCACTCTCGACTTTTTCACTCTGTTTATCGGCTTTCTCACTCTCGTCTTTATTCCTAGGTTGATTTTTTCACTTTCTTTATCGACTTTCTCACTCTTTTAATAGACAATTGGTTCTCATCTAAGATTGGTTTGTTAGCCTTTTCTATTATTTTTCGAATAGATAATCAAAAGTTACTATCCAACATTCAGAATGTTTTCATTTTTTTCTGAAGTATCACTACGTCATTATAATTTGAGATGTTTAGTCAATATTCAAACTCATCAATGTTGTCTTTTTGAAAAATAATTTTCAACTAACTCAACCAATAAACAACGGGGAGAACTCAAAAATAATTTTCATAGAACTCTGTTTTCGCCCCATATATGAAATCTTAATCAAACATCACACAAATTTCACTCTTACTAATATAAATTTTCATCTTCTTGGTTCACCACAAACTTAATGAAAAGGACATCATTATAATCAACTCAAGAAAATTTAACCCACAAGAATCCAAGAACTAATCCAAACACCTTAACCCTAACTTTCTTAAAACACACACTAGCTAATACTAATACTTGTAATAATATCATGAAATCAAACTTAAGATAATATGAAGGTATTTTGGGGGGGGTTAAACAAAAATTAGGGCAAGGAATCCATGGCCATGATAGTACTTAGATTCATTGGGTGCATATACTTTGTTGAACCAGTCATGAATTTGGAGACAATGATTCTATTTGCCTTTTCAGTTGGATGGAAAGGATCCCAAAATGCATATTCATCTCTGTTGGGGCATATTTTTGAAACAATTGAGCATATTCCAATCCCATTATATGGTCCTTGTCCACAACAAGCTACTTCTGATGTAACAAATCCTATACCAAAACACACATATAATACCAAGTTAATAATATGAGTGTTCGAGAAAAACCGAAAAGCAAAAACATTCTGAAATCGGGTCAAGAGGACGAAAAAAATGTCCCATAATAAGAGGGTCACGTAACGTTAAATATAGTCGCTAAAAACATGCACTAAGAATATTAAAACCGAGACTTTTACAAAATTTATTATCGATTCGTATTAACATTTAAATCATCTTAACAAGGTATAAAAATGAAAAAGAAAAACATACAAAATTCGAAACAATTCGGTATTGAAATATCTTACCATAAGCTCTTGGATTAGTGATGAAATCATCATGCATATTAAATGCATCAACATAAATGAAGACATTTCTACCAATTTCATTGTTGAGATCATTCAACATTTCAACTAGTTGAGGGTTGTATAGAGCTGCTGCATTTTGTAGGGCTGGTGCACACTCTCCATTCCTGCCTCTCATTGCTCTCTCTGCTGGTACACATCCCATTGGGCCTGTCCCCGTTACAAGTACCCGTCGGGCTCCTAATTCGTATAGTCTCTGTAACGGTAACGCCATTCATTTTTATCAGAACAGCTTACTATAGAAAATACATTTAAAAAAACAACTGCAGAAGTAAAAAAACATTACAAAGTTTAAGAAAACGGTGACGACTGGGTGTTATTAAAATTTATGTGACAAAAAGTTACTTGTTTTTAAAAGGCAGCTGGGTCTACTTTTGAATCAATTCAGTTATCTGGAATGCCAATAAAAATGGAAATTAGGAAGCTGAGAAAATGAAGAACTTTACCGAAAGAGTTTTCCTATACTCAGTAATGAGAAGACGGACATAATTTTCGATAGAGTATTGGCGAGATCTTGGTGACAAAGGAACCAAGTAGTAATTGTTAACGAAATCGTTACCACCGAGGGTTATGAGAACAAGAGCTTCGTTCACCAGTCGTTCCGCGCTGTCTGATCCAATTAATGCACTTAGACGTTGCTGGTATTGCTGAAAATAGTCCAATTGCTTACCCATATGGATAATATTTAACTGCACATGTATCAGTATAGTAATTAATTTGAATACTTACATCTGTAATAAGGTATTCTGAAAATGAACTATTATAGAGTAATTGGCAAATGTTAAATTACCACGGTTTCAGAATTACAACAGTTGAAAATTTTGAACTTTTAGGCCACGGTTTTCCTTTGAAAGTTTGAAATTGTTAGAAAACCGTGGCAAATTGAATTTTCTATCATACTAAACTGAGAATTCGAAACAAAGTCGTTACGTAACAATAACTTGAGACAGATATCGGCTTACAAATTGTAGTCCAGTATCGACGAGGATGCCAATTCCGGCTGAAGCAAAATTAGCACCAACTAGTAGTCTCTGTCCATTTAGCTCTGGGCTTAAATACGGCAATGTCGGTTCCGTACCGAGTTGCTCACCTGATTTCAAAAAAAGTTATCGATAAAAATCATTAAGTAATTAACATGTGTGACTTAGATTTATGTGTATTTTACGTAGTTAAGCTGATGTTCTTTTCTTTAATAATATATATCTTAAGATTACCTAACATATTCCTCAAATTCAGACGTATGTTATAGCTGAAAACTCATGACCTTGATATGAACATTATATAATATAATTGCGATAAAATGAAGCATAATCATTAGGGAGAGAAACTTAACTGATAATGTCTGGTATAGTAAGCCCATTAGAGAAACGTCCTGTGGGCCGACGAGTTGGAAAATCGATGCCATAAGGCGGGGAATCGGCACGAGCACTAGTAACCAAGAAGTTATTATTACCCGTATCGACGAGTGAATCGCCAAATACATAAAAAGCTCTTGCATTTGCTTGAGGTAGAAGTGTCACATAAAATGTCACCAAGAGAGATAAAGTGAAGAGAGTAGTACCATTAACTAATGACAATGAAGAACTACCCATAGCTTCTCTTACTCTAAGACCCATCTTTCTCTAAACAACTCTCTCTCTCTAACAACTTAAAGTGAGCAAGCAATGGTGATATGTAAATGTAAAGATGGTTTTATAGAATGTTTTATGAGAGGTTGTTAGCATGGTTTATGATCTTGACTTTCTATTGTGGTAGCTTTAGCTCTTAAAGCTCTTAATATCAACTTGCTTTGTTTTTCAGTTTCCACTACAACATTTCCCACTCATATTTTCCATTTTTGATTACATATTAACTTTCTTTAGCTACCTCTTTTAGAGGGCGCATCACCAAGTCCCTGAACCTTCTAAAGTATGCAAATTCTAATACTATTCATCTAATGATCTTTTATTTGTTAAGTAAACTTTGATTAGTTTCTAATTAGAGTAGTGAAGAAATAATGCCAAGAGGTACCTAATTAGATAAATGTGAAAACACTAATACATGATTTTACGGATGTTAATCCCGTCTTTACAACTTAGATCTTGTGGATTAGTCGAGTGCAGATAACATGATCTCCATGTAACTATGTAAGAAAACTACATACTTTCCTATAACTCTTATTCAAACTAATTAGTATAAATTAGTAGGTAAAATTGGGTTTATCTTCATGAGTAAAAAATGTCATGGAAACATATCCATCATGCACTATTCAATTAGTCCCAGAGTAATCAGGAAAATTAATACGACTATTTCTACTTCTTCTATTTTAGGTTAGAATGGTATTAATTACTTTGACAATTTCTCAGATTATTCTTTTAACTTCGCTTTTCAGTCCACTTTTATAGAGCATCATTAAACTGCTTCTTTAAATATGTTTCTCTAAATATTCAACTTGACAGACCTAAAATTCTATATTAGGTTTCCATTTATTAGATGTATAAATAGTTGCATCCATTTAGAGTTATGTTGTTGATATAAATTGACTAGCAATTTCAAAATAACATATATGTGTGTATATAAATTAAACTGCAGAACTTCAAGTTACTATACATTTTGGTTTATTTATGAAGAGCTACCAATAAGGAAACCCTAAATGCTAGATAAAGGTACTATTTATTTAACCTCCCATGTGAATGAAGAATAATTAGTGATCATTTAAAGTAGATTAGATGAATCCACCTTCCATGCAATTAATCTCTCAGAGATAAAAATAAACATCAAACAAAGGATAAAAGTGTCATTTAGAAATTTGACTATCGACTGCAACATGTGGAAGGATGCTACTCAGAACTACGTGTTGTTAAAGAAGTTATGAACGACGCTATAGTGATTTCACATTGATTTGATGATACTAATAAAATTCATCAATACATTTTATCTTAATCTTTATAAATACAAAAATAATTTTTTTTGGAGTATCTAATTAAACTGATTTTTCTTATTTATTTTGACAATCATAAAAACCCAAAACAAAGAAAAATTTCTATAACATTCTAGAAGACCCATAAATGAAATTAAGAAGACTTTTTTTTTTATGAGATTAAATTAAGAAGACTTAATTCCCTTAATGCCATACCCAACATTGAAAGGGAATCATCTCAATTTCAACTCACTTATTAGCCATTAAATTCTAGTAGATAGTTATGAATAAAACTTGTTTAACCATTATTTTGGTGCCCTACTAATTACTTTTCATTGTATGGCCATTTACATATTTCAATTTCTCTTTTATAGTGGCGGGTGGGTAAAGGCTGTTTCAGTTAACGGTCAGTTTCATCAGATCATCAATACCAAAAATCATATAATATAATTTTCTAAGAAGAGAAACTAAATGCGAAGGAGACCCATTAAAAATGAAGTTATACAGATCAATGACAAAATAGTCTTATTCAAATTAACCCTTAAATCATCTACAGTACTACTTATTGAAGCCCAGAGATTGGTGTAGACCGAGTGTATAAGAACTTGAGCACTTAACAGAGTCAATAACTATTAGCACCAGCTCATAACTCAGGTTCATATTTGAATAGGGCCGAGCCAGGCACCATCGATACGTAGACTTTCGAATGGGTCAGGTCAGGTAAGAAATTCATGTGTTCAGTTGGGTGCTCGGGCTAATACCAGACCAGGCCTACCGGGCCAAATGCTCGAGGGAACTTTTACTATCAAGCCTGAACCATTAAAATTTAGGATACGGGGTGGACACTGGGATCTAGGTGCCTATGTGGCTCAAGATGGATGCGGACAAACGGATCAGTCTGCTGGCTCACTAGTTAAAATTGCACCATAGTACATCTCAATGTGGATTTCTCCTATTGGCAATGCTTTAGCAATGTCGAAGAGCACTCAAATATATTAATTTGCTACAAATTTATCAAAACAAAACCATGAATGTCAGAATACAGTTTCCTAATTATATATTCATGGTGGGTTTCTTACTTCTTGTATGAACATTGTTCAAGGTTTTAATAATGAAGCTCTCTGCAAACTCTAAATAAAGTTGGAGTGGTAAAAAAATGCAGATCTATATACAAACTTGGATTGATAAAAAAGAAAAGCAAATCAAAGATCGAACAATGAGAATACAACTATTTGAATCATTAAAGAAATGAGAAAGTGGGCAATGCTATTTCGATTATGATGATGAAAATAATAAAATAAACACGGATAATTGAGGGGCGAGACAAAAAGACTTACTTCCTAAAGCAATTGATTCGTGAAGTCAAATAGAGTTTTATCCACGAGCTCTTCCAGCATTTTTTCTTCAATTTCCTTCCCAATACCATCTATTTCCAAGTTCAGAAGCTCTGTCCACCCTCTTCCCACAACTTCTTCTCTCACGACCACTTCCACCACTAAGCTGCTGTGATCTCCGTTATCATTCGCAGAACACTTAGGTTCACTTGAAAACCAGTCCTTTACTCGACTCCAGACTTCTTCCTTAATGGCTGATTCATGTACTGAGAAGCTCTTTCTGGGATTACTTGACAACCTTGTCCACAGACTAGTTTCTGATCCACAACCCATAATATCTGCCAGTGCTGTATTTACACAGTCGAATAAAAGTTTCTGATTTGATCTTCGTTTCCTGCATTTTGTTCCTCGCCATTGTTCTCTAGTTTCTTTTTGATTGAAAATTTTTTCCAATAATGATGGGTCTAATGGACACTCCGGTGAATACCATCTGGTAAAGACTAAATCAGATTGGTGATTCCAATCTAAGGCTGTGGATGAGAGTAATGATTCAACAAACATAAACCGTTCCTGTTCTTCCTCTGCTTCAGTGAGGGGTGGAGTTGAACTCAAGGGATCTGGTGTTGCTACTTCTGAACACGAATCGTCCCATGACAAGGACCTTGCTAGTGATGCAATTGGTGGAGATTTCGAAATTAAATTAAATTTTAGAGATTGGAGATGCAATGTTTCACCTGTTGAAAAAAAAGTAGCAGAATAAGTTAGATAAACGGGTCGATAATTTAATTTGTCGGATTGAGAAAGTTACCGACTAACCTTGAAAGTCTGACTTGATATTATCACAAGATGATGGAGTTGTATTAAGATCATCTTCAAATGGCCTTTCAAGAACTGATATAGGACTTGGCTGGTACTGGTTCTCACTCTGACTTGCAGATATCCAAGGTTTAGCAACATAGAACTCGGCCTACAAAAAAAAATATTTTCAATGAGAAATGCCCGTGACTTGAGAAACATGGAACCAAGTTACATTATTAATCACTCATTAGTCATTAGTGGAATTGGGGATATTACTTCAAAAGATTTTTGCTAGGATAATCTCAAGCACGGACATGGGGTTAGTTCCGAAGCAAGTCGTAGGCGAGAAATCAGTGCAAGTGAAACCAAGATATCACCTACACTATGAGCGGAAATCTCGAAAGTAAAGCTAACATTTACAACTTTTTTAGCAGACATACATAATCCTAAAAGTGATATTTTGGAGGTTGAAATGAACAAGAAAGTTGAAATACCTCATTAGAGGAGGAAGCACGTTGTTCTGCTTCCATGACGGAAGCTTGTGAACCGTTCCTACTATATGGTCCTAAAGGACACGGCGAGGACAATCCTTCAATGTTAATGCCTGTAAGAGGAATACTGTCATTAATGGTGAGAGGCTGCTTTGAAGCATCTGGTAGTTCACCACTGGCAGACAGTAACTTATCTTGGCCACCAACCACATGAGATCGATTCAGTTTCTGTTGACTTGGTTTCTTTGTTTTTGAGAAAAACAAACTAGAAACTTTGCCCTTAAACGATGACTTCCCACTTTTTGACTTTTGTAACGAATTGCTGGATTTACCGACCTCGGGACTGTAAACTTCAGTGTCCTGTTTGGCCCCATACATTGTAGATGATACTGGGAGGGACTTCGATCTGTTTAGATTCTTAGGAGAATCTTCCCCACCCTCATCGTTGCCCCTAACATTCGACACGCAAGATAATGGAAAGTTCAGCTCTTCTTCACCACCACAAGATCTACTAGTTGGAAAACCATGTTCTCTATCAACACCCGACTTCTTTGTCTCAGAAAGAGAAAGCATCTCACCTAATGTACTAGAGCTTCTCCTAACATGTTTTTGCTCTTGACCTATTCTGTCTGATGCCACCATGGACCACCTTTCTGAAAGGCGTTTCTTTGCTTCTCTGCAAACCGATGACTCTGGAGACAAAGATGCTCTACTAAAGGAAGGTGACAAAGGACTGCCAAACCTATTGGCATATTCCCACGAATACCTTGAAGTCGGTGTCATGACTTCTGAGTCAGAGAGGTTTCCTTCATCAATATACTCATTTTCTGACCTATTGAAGGAGCTCTCGTCACCAATATATCCATTGGAAAATCCAGAAGAATGCATAGTCTCCTCCTGCTGACTATTCACTTTTTCATGTATATGATGCATGATGTTCGTTGTAACTTCTTTTGAGGATCGTGTTTCACCATTATCGAGTTCTTCATAGGAATTTTTACTGTAAACTTGTCTTGTTAACGAGGGAGGAGAAGAAGCCACAGCCTTGATGTTGTGGGTTTTTCCAGGGCTAGGCTTTAGAACCACTATGGGCGTTGATTCAGCGGAATGATCGCTGTTATGATTGGTAAAGAGAGAAATTTTCCCAGGTTTGTTTTGATCCCGCGCATGTGCTTCAATTGACTGATTGAGTTTCTTCTTTTGTTTTTCCGTCTTCCTCTCGAATCCCACGTAGTCATTATTCTCCATCATTCGAGATGGTTTTAGTACCGTGATTCGTGTTTGAGAAGGTGGGGAAATAGATTGTGGCTCATACAGTTGTTGAGAGAGCAGAGAATTTGGTTCCTGCAAAAACTTGAGGAAAAAATCTTTGTTTGAACTCAGAACCTCTAATGCATCTTGGAATTCCTTTGACTGCCTAAAATTTTCATTTGTGGCTAAGCATTTTGCTTCATTGAACTTCTGACGAATTAAGGCCATCATCTTCTCATTTTGATGTTCATTACGACTTACCCTCTGAGGCGATTTAGTTTTAGCATAGCTAGTTTTCGGATGATTCTGCCGGACTTCATAGACATCTTTGCATTCTGGTTGTTCCTCATATGGATTATTCGCCCGAGGCCCTTGCTTATCCAAGACATCATTTTCTTGGTGCATGTATCTATGCGGCGTCTCTGATATAGAGAAAGTACTTCCGCAATAACCTTTTGACTGACTTTTCTGTGTCAATGTGTTTGGTTGCGACTCTGGGAGCGCATCAAGGCCCATTAACTTGGCTATTACACTGGGTGGAGTCTGCTTGGGGTCCATGTCTTTAGACATTTCTCGGGCTCTAAGCATCTGCGTAGGTGGTCCATTAAGTTTGTTGTTTGAAGAAGAACTTATCAGTTGACTTCGTGTCTGCAAGATCCACACGAAATGGTATATGAATCAGCACCGAAATCTCATATGACTCGAGATCTTTTGGCTGTCAAGTATCAAAACGCCTCCAATTTAGAGTCGGTTGTCTTACACATGAATAAAACGGCTTAGCACATACTAGATCCATGAATTTCATAAACAAAAAATTGAGTGAAAACACAGAGACTTCAAATGAACTTACTGGTTTGTTCTCTATCTGATCTCCAACGGGATTCAATGCATTCTTCACCACATCTGGTCGACTCTTAGGAGGTAAAATACCTGATAAGCACCCAGTTAGACTTAGTAAAGAATATAGATGTTCACTGAATTGATCGAATATATCATACTAAATGACCAACATCTCATAAACAGTCCTGAGTCAGGGCTTGGCACATCTAAGGACAACAAAGTAGTAAACACTTCTAATCAAATCATACGAATGCTTCAATTTTCTCGAATTAGATAGCCTACTATACAAAATTATTCAAGGTGTGGAGCAGAATCTAAGTGACTTAATTCAATATTTCTTCCCTAGAAGTTTGTGTTCATCGAACAAAAGAGTAACATTAGCCTTCAATATCCAGTTCAAAAAACAGGAATCTGCAGTAAATAAATTCAGAGGGACTAAGATGCTCTCTCGTAAAGGAATGGGGGAGTTTTGATATGCAGAGAAAATCACCATTTCGATGTTCTTTGTCTGTGAGAAGCTTGTTTCCCGTCACGCCCGGTCCGAAATCAAAGAGGTTAATCACTCTTCCCATGCATCCAGGGAAAGGATTGTCAACATCTCCTGCTCTTTCTTTCTTAATACCATTCATCTTATCACCTGCAAAGATAAACCAGAAGAAAGTTTAAAAGGGGAGAATCATGTAGAACCAGAAATGCAAAATGGGACAGTGGGTCTTTATTTACTTTAGATTTACATGCATTGAAAGGCATCAAGATAGCAAATTTGCAGTCAATTAAGAAAATGCACAATGAAACCCTAGATTTTCAGCTGGGCAACATCATAACAGAGAGGGGAAGTGAAGATAAAAGTTCATCCCAAACAGAAATCAGCCAACATCAAGCATAAAAATGGGCACTAGTGAAGTAAATCTCACCATAAATAGATTCTTAATTCAAAAGGAAATAACCCCAAAATCATAACTCTTAGGCTTTTGAAAGAAGCTAATCAACCCATAAGAAAAACCCTAGATCCATTACATAATCAGTAATCAAAACCAACCTAAATTCATCCAATTGACACCTTTAACAATGCAAAAAATGCATACCCAAACTCTAAAGGAGCTGTTTTTTCTCTCTCTAAGAAGTAAATGCGTTTCAGAGACAGAGAGAGGAACCTTGTCTGAGTCGATTTGAAGTGATTATTGAAATGTCGCCGGAATCTGAAATTCCGGTGCATCCGTACAAAAGGAAATGCGTTTGGGTAATTGGCGGGTAAATGATTATTCTGAAGTGTTTGGAAAAAAAATCCCAACTTTTTTTTCTGAGTTGTTTGGAGGGAAAGAAAAGGTGAAAATTCTCTTCTTCTGTCACTCGTATAAAAAGGGGAGAGAGCGACAAGTGAATGTGAATGTAATGGGAAATTGAAGGAGAAAGAGGAGTAACAAAATTATAACCATTATAGTCCAACATTATCAATTATAAACAAGTAACACAAATGTTATTTGGTCTACGGTCAGACTATAGTCCCAAAACTGATGTGGCCAGCGTACATTGGTCCGGACATGTGAAGTGAAAAATGTTCGAATTAATGGGAATCGACCACATTAGTTTTCTAGGTTGTCCCCGGCTCCCATTTCCAGTCCAAACAACATTATTCAACGAGAAAAACTATGCAAGTGATTTGTCGTGATTAGCAGATATTGGAATCGTCAAAAACACAAATCATGGTACGGGAAATTGGGCGAAGACCCAAATTTTTAATTTTTTTAAGTAAAAAGGACAAGTTTTATTTTTTTCAATTAAAAATCCAAATTTTATATATTTTAATTAAAAACTCACATTTTTTATTTTGTTTGGTGGAAAACTGTTGTTAGTTATTGGAAAGTTGTCGCAAGGTATTGCAAATAAAAAAAATACTTAAGAAGCTAAAGACTAAAAAATATTGACTGGCCCATTTTCACCAAAACAAAATTCTTTTGAGGGAATTTTGACAAAATTTTACATCACAGTCCTTAATTTTTCTTGTTTTACGTGCTTTTACTAAAGAAAATGACAATAGAGTATTTGTTTATTGACGAAATAACAATCTATATAAGACAAATGGAAAATCAGATAAGAGAGAATCATCATTGTTTAATCATAGCGATAAATCTGCCGACAAGGTATATATAATTAAAAACAAAAAACACGACCATAGTTATATTAGTTGTTTAATTTTATTACGTGATCCAATGCTTGAAATCCGACTGAAAAGATTTAAGGTAAATAGTCATTTTAATTCGGTATGCAACTTGGTCTTGTATTTATGATTAAAAAGTAAAAACATTCTTAATATGAAATTATGAAATGGCATTGATAATTAATATTTTTATATGGAAAATGAGAACCCTTACTACTATGTAGTAATCCACAAACCTAAAGGTTATTGTGAAAAGATAATAAAAAAAAACTAAATTAAAATTTTACTGTCTTGAATAACTTGAAATATATACTGTGTTTATAACGAAACAAAAACAAATCAAACTCAAGCGTTTCATCCTAAAAATTTATACCCCAACCAGTAAGATTTAGCTGCTTACAAAAAAAAATGTCTACCACCTAAGCGATCATTGTTGATGTATGCATAACTATCATCATTAATTAGTGAACATGATTAACCTTGGTTAATGTGACGATGATCATCAATCACGGACCTTAATCAATTACTAATTTTTTTTTTGTTGAAATTAATCAATTACTAATTAGTCAACCATTCGTGGAGGGTTCTACCAATTTGGACTAGTGAAACCTTCTCGAACCAATTAACACTTTATACTCCAGTAAATTTTTATGCATCTGTTATGAAAATCAGAATTCAAATCATACTGTAGTAAAAAGAACTTAATGATTAACATCCACTATTACAAACAAATCATAGAGCATCATGTACAATATTCACCACTATAAACGAATAAAAGATTGTGAATTTGGACTACCTAGTGAAGAACTCAAGAAAGTATATAGATAAGTGATTTCCCATAAGTAAGGGATCACCATAAAATCTTTCTTAGATTCCTTGCTTTTTGTCTCCTCCAATTATTTAAGGAATAGTCACCTATCTTTTTAATAAACCACATATCTTCCCCACCTAAACACACATAAATTCATGCAAAAACGTGAAATTATCTGGTCGATTAAAGATTATTTTACATTAATCTTTTGTAAACAGAGCATTTCAGACACATGGTAACAAGTTCCAACTAGTCTTGTGTGATTATCTATAAGATTTAACGAATTTTTAGATATTTGTACATAGGAACATTTGTCCAATATTTCATGATTGTTTTAGAGTAATAAAAAAATATTTGTTGTTATTGATACAAACAACCTACTGTAAGAAAAGAAATATGTTAAAAGTAAGACAAGAAGTATGAAAAGAATCAATTTTTTGTTGTTTTTTCTAATAACTCAATAATCATTTAGACGAAAAAGAATATTATAATGTAAAATTAATCTCGTTTAACTGCGATAACTATGAGAAATTACCCCCTATATATTCTAATGTTTATGCCACACTAATCCAAACAAATATATGTATGACAGTATGAGAGAGTAAAACAACGGAGATAACCCATTTTTCTAAAAAAGTGTATGTTGAATATTACTTAAAGTAAATGCAAAGTTCGGATCTTGCTGTTGTAAATGGGAATGCAAGAAGAAAACTGAAAGATAAAGAAGATAGAAAACCGCCCTACCTTCAAAACCTTGTTTGGTGTAAGATCATGAACCATAAGAGCACTAAAGGATTATCTTTATATCCTACTTGGTAGAAGTAAAAAAAAATAAAAAGAGCATCTAAGAGTTTGAAGTCATTTCTTCCCTAACCAAGAGACATACATATCAAGTCAACCAAACATAAAAGAGTGCAAGGATCATCAACTAAGCTTGCAAGATATAGAGAATCTCATCCGCGAATTGAACAGTGCTACAAAGCAACAAGTCAATTCATTGTCATTCACATGATAATGACCATGACTCATGACGTGTTTCGAATATACAAACTACAAAGAGACTATATATACTTCCAGAGGGGTAACTCGTTTGTAGATACAACCTTCTCACATGGGAGGGTTGGTCTGGTGTTGGCGATGGTGGGTTGAGTTGTGGCTTACTCGCCTACATACAATAGGGTTGCCCCGTTTGTTCATCTAGTATACCCACCAAAGGAAAACTCCATATTGTCGATATCTGACCAGGAAAGAAGGCCACTACAACTTTTTTTTTTTTTTTTGTTGAAAGAAGAAGGCCACTACAACTTGATTCAAAAATTTGGATTCTTTCCCATGTTTCGTAAATATCACAGATTAATGTAATACACGAGAATAAGAAAAGACCGCTAATTAGGTATCAAATGAAGCAAAAGAAGTACGATATAGACAACCTTCTCACATGACAGTGTTGTGGTCAAACTCCCCACAGATCAGCCCGCAGATAATCCATGAGCTGCCTGTCTCATATGAGAAGTCTATATGTCTAGATAAACCGCCCGTCCATACTTATAACCCTTTCACATGAGGGAGCTGCGAGCGGGTTGCCCGTGGATCAACCCGCAAACAACTAGCAGGGTGCCTCTCATCGCAGCCTTAAAACAATAAGAAATGTTTTGAGCATGTTATGTGCTTTTATATTATTATATATGCGATAAGCGATTTGAGGCTGTTACCACATGTTGATTCTTTATGTTATGTTCTCGTTTGATTACGCGAACTCTTACACATTATATAAGATCATAGCTCAGGCTCTAGTCAAGTGAAGCACTTAACTATGAGTTCAATATTTTTTTTCTTTGTACCTTCAAATTGAAAATACTTGACAAATTTTTTAAGCAGAAGATGACGTTATCCAGAGGATGGATATGGTGCTGATGTGGCAACACACAAGTGGTGGAAAATGATTCTTATAGCACATTAATGTCCTCTTATGCAGATATTTTCTTTCCCCCAAAAGAAACAAACAACAAGAATTCATACAAGGCCTCTCAATCTTGCGATCTTCAAAACCTGATCCAAAATTTCACCAAACTAATATTCACTTAGATATCGAAAACCCACAAAACAGATTAATCTCGAGAGAGAGAGAGAGAGAGTGAGAGAGAGAAACAGTCATGGCAAGTTGTTCTGTGCCGTCGGCTGCATCCGGATTTGTGCTGACATCAAGTCTTTCTTCCACCACTACCACCACTTCATCCCGGAACAGCCTATCTTTCCCTACTAAGATTTCAAGTAATTCAAGGCTAGTGGTTCGTGCAGCAGAAGAATCCGCCGCTGCCACTCCTGCCCCAGCTGCTCCAGCCGCTACTAAGGAAGGTGAAGCTCCGGCAGCTGCCAAGAAACCACCACCAATTGGACCCAAGAGAGGAACTAAGGTAGTTTGGTTCTCCGATTTACCTGTATTTGATGAACAATTATGAGCATCACCCATTTCACAAGCATTCCACAAATATCGGTTTCAAATAGTAAAGAAGACTGAGGAGTATTAGATATGTACAGAAAGGATTGCATTTAGTAAGATGGGATAGTCCCACATGGATACTTCTTCTAAAACTAGCTTACACTCCTTAATTCTTACACAAGTGATATATATATATATATATATATATATATATATATATATATATATATATTTATATACGTAAATAGATAAAGCTAATCGACTTCAGATGGCTTTGACAGGTTAAGATTCTCAGGAAGGAATCATACTGGTACAATGGTATTGGATCTGTTGTTGCCGTTGACCAGGTATGTTGTTTATCTCCTATTAACTTAGGTGGTGTTTTGTCTTTTTTCAAGTTCATAGATAAAATCTGACTCAGGACCTGATTTCACCAGTCACATTTTAAAATATTTGTTTCTTCATCTGACTCGTACATCTGACTTGTTGGCTAGCTGACTTAGGCTAATTTTGGGTTCATTTGAGTCAGACATCAAGTAAGTCTATATTAAGAGCCCACTGTCTGATAACTCGAAATGATTATTGTAAACAAGTCAGACTAAGATGATTCAGACTCCTGCGAGTCAGATTCAAACTACAAAAAATTTACCCTAAACACTGAACTGCAGACCACGATATGAAGTCACTGACGTATAAATGTTTTGATAAAACAGGATCCTAAGACTCGCTACCCAGTTGTCGTTCGGTTCCAAAAGGTCAATTATGCAAATGTGTCTACCAACAACTACGCCTTGGATGAGATTCAAGAAGTGAAATGATGACTCGTAGTATTGAAATATCATTCCATGATTATTCAGTTGTCAAGCTTTTGTATCATACTTCTCTGTTTGATTACTTTTTCTGTATTCTTATTCATATTCTAATGAAAGCCAGAACTGAGTGCTAGCTTAATCATCTAGGCATATTTTTTTTCTAAATCCAAACTAACGATTAAGATCACAGCACAGAGAGATCTAATAGTCCCTAGTAACCAAAAATAAAGAAGAATTACCCAGAAAACCATGAAACGAGGGTCTGCAATTTCCAAATCCAGTCTCGCATTCTCTTAAAACAGTCATCCGGGGTCATTTGTTATCTCTGACACAATATGCTCCAATCCTACCATCACCCGTGAAGCTTCAAATAGCAGAGAAAGTGCAGCAACAACCACCCTAGACCTGATCAGCAATACCTGCACGTTAGGATCAATCACGAAGAAAGTTTCAGAGCATCAAGAAGCCTATTATGCCTGTTTAAGAAGGATAAAAGATTCAGGGAACTAGGAGTGTCATTGTCATCATATATGTTTCTGAAAAATATTTACCGAGTGATTTCATAGTTCAACTTATTACATAGAGCCAAAATTACTATGTATGACAGTTAGAAAATTCGACATACAAACAAAAAAAAAAGAAGTGGTTGAACTGCTGACAATATATCAACATATACCTACTAAATCCTAATAAATATAATACACGATCCTTGATTATGTATTAACTACGTCAACAGAGGTTTTTAGCATACTAGGTGATGCGAACTGAACGTAAGGTCCATGGTCAAGGAACTCTAGCCGAGAGCATGATGTTGGGTCATCTCCTACGGATTATTTTATTCTCTTTCTAAACTGTGCAAGACATGAAGCTTTTACGTAGTGTTTACATCACTTAGCGTCTAGGTTCAAGTTACAACCTCTCTAAACCCCAACTTTACAAGATTGAAGAAAAGTAAACGTGATCACACTCAGGATATGTCTTCTTAGACCAAAACTCCTATACATGATAATATTTTCTACAATATGCGAGTCTGACAACAAGAATATCAGAAAGCTGTTAGTACTCCTCAACCATCATTCATTAACATTAACTCATCGATCAATCTTGCAACAAAAGAAAAGAATAGGTAGAATAGCTTGTTGGGTTAGACTGAGGCGATTACTATAAGTGATTCCAACAATGATAAGCAAGCAGACAATATGCAAGCCTTTATGTATCAAGATTATTCAGGATAATTAGCGTGATAACCTAAAAATTCGGCCCCCTAAGAACTTCAGGGACATTTCTTTAGTAATTTCTATTTCCTTTTCCTAGTTCCACTTGTTGTTGTTAGGTATTCTATTCTTACTGTTTCCTCCTAGTAACATTTATTTTTCGGTACCTGCTACTACTACAACTATCACGGTAGGGAGTCCCTTAACCTCGAAAATTCAAACTATGTCAGTTCGCACACTTATTCGCTCACATGTCTACTTGACTGGTCACAGGAACATTTCCTGGCTCATCATCCTTTTGTACTAGATCAGATAGGCTTGTTTGAGGAGAATAAGTGGAATCAAATTAGAATGATAACATGTGAGCTTTCTCGTCTCATGTTCACCCTTCTCACAGAATTGTACTTTGGGAATTTTTGGTTCAAAACTTTCAGAGTGAACTATTTTTGCAAGTTTATATAGTGCAATTTGGCAAGTAAATTGGCCGCTATTATAAATGTACCTTATTCAACAGCGTTCTGGTTCTTAAACGACAAGATTCTTCCAAAAAGAAATCTATATACGAGGAAATGTTAACGTGAAAATAATGCTCATATTTTCAGAATTAGGATCTAGCGTACCACAATTTGAGAAAACTATGTGCCCTTAAGATTCAATCATCTGCAGTTTAAGAATATCATGTCACTGTATGTGGGAATTTATAGCCTGAAATTGTGAGTATGTAAACCGAGATAGCGACAGGATATAAGCTTCTAAGGTCCCCAACTCGACAAAGATATCACTGGATCATCAACTACTGAACATATAAATCATGCGCACGTTTTGGTTTTCTTCTCCACGTGAATCATACTTTATATAATCCATTTCATTCAGTAATATCCATGAACGAAACTGACCTGAACTTCTCTAGTTCAACTGTTCTTCCATTAATCTGTAGAAGAAGCGTCCTGGAAATTCAGACAGCCAGGCGATATTTAATATATATTGTTACTTGTTAGCAACAAAAAAATATACTTCCTGTGAAGTTGAAAGATCCACCAAGAGAAAACACAAAATGAAGACCTGGTATAATAATTGAAAAGGTTCCCTATGGAGAGTTTTCAGGTATTCAAGGTCCCCTAAAAGTTTCTCCAGAAGAACATTTGCTTCTAGAGAAGAAAGATGTATTAGTGAAAGGAAGGTAAATGGAGAGAGAGAGACTATTCAATTGGACATACTTCCCTCTCCAATCTCACTAATACTAATTACGTGGGAAAATTTGACTACAAACTAGCCTTAAACTGCTTCTTTTACATGCCATTTGGTGCTCCAATACATTCTCATATACGCGGTGCGGTAGGGCCACAAACCAAAATTTATGGCTTCGCCACTGCTCTGTACTGCTGTTATTGCGTACACTAGTACGTTTAAGTTATGAGAGCTATATCTTTAATCTAAAATTGGTGTAGCTCGAGTAACATAGGTCACTCCAACTTAACTCAAGTAGAAGTAAAATTGATAGATCCATTGGTGTGAAGTGGCTACGAATGAACAAAATTTTACTATATAGTAAATCCAGATATAAGACTTTACATGCTATACTGTTTTTATGTATGACAAGAATTTCGAAACTACAGTTTGTATATCTCAATTATCATATTGAGCAAAAACCCAAGATAGACAGAGTCATAATTCATATAACTCCAATGAGTTGCGGAGTAAAAATGGCAGTAAAGTTAAAGAGAAGCACTAACTTTAAAATAGTATATCAAAAGAAACTTCTGCTTTAAACTCTTCCATCCATGCCGTCAAGTACACCTCCCCATAAGCCCTTAACTGGTGGTAACTGTGCAACAAAAGCATTCCAAGGAGGGTAACCAACACCACTCCCTCGTACACGACCATCCATGCGCAGAGACATATATCTTCAAAAGTAATCACAAAGATTAAGTGGGAAACTCGAAGTCCATAAGAAGCATAAGTTCGTGAACCTACAGTACGCAATAAAAGCAACAGCAAGAAGACACTTACACAGGAAGCTCTGGTGACACATTAGCCATTTTCTTTTGTTCATCTAACCACCTGCCATACATAAGATATCATGATACAGAGAGAAACATAATGAAGAATGCCAATTATCCTCTAGCTTAAAGTTTCATAACTCAGTTTTAATCTTATATGACAATGAGTTCCGTTCTTCCAAACTGAATCCCGTAAACTCGAAGGATTTTCCCATGTTGAAAATGCCTCGAGTGCGGGTAATATTTAACATGAAAAGCGACCCAAGAAACCATTTACCGGCAAAAGGTTTGGCCCAACCAGTTTACGTTATGTTTGTCCTAGTCTTATACAGGGAGGATTGTCCATGTATCCTGTTTTTGGTCTTGGGAGAGAGTTTGTGGGGGCGTAGTGCTAGAGTTTTAGTGCATTACATATACTAAAATCCTTGAGAAATCTTTGTGATCTTACATATTGAAAATCATTGCGCCATTGTTCGCCCTGGAGTAGGTTTTATAGCAGCAAACTTGTGTAATGTGTGATTGCTTACTTGCATTATTGTTTTTCTAGTTCTTTTGATCTTCATCCTAACACCTCCAAATATACAAAATTCACAAGACCTAATCGAAAGTCTAAAATTCGGGTTTAAACTTAAAATACCTCATTACTCAATTCAAAACCCATTTCAGCCTTACGAAATATTCATACTTGAATTACACTAATCTCAAACACTACTACTTAATCAAATATAAATTTGTACTCGAAAATTGAAATAGAAAGAATTTAAACTTCAACCTACCTGGACCATTCATTAGCATAAAGAGGAACCAACTGCCAAAGTCTCTTCCTTTTTTCAACATCAATCTCCTCACTTTCTTCAAACTCAAATTTGGGTAAATTCCCATCTGTAGCAAAAGGAACTACTAATACCCCTCTCTCAATTAATCTCTCACTAAAAGGTTGACAAAGTTTGAAACTTTCCATAATATAATTCACAGGTCCAGCAAGAACAACAATTCTAGCAACTCCCCTTAACGAAGAAATCGAAATAATTCTATTTTGATCAATTCTAAGTTTAAGATTAGCTAAACTTTCTTCTCTTGATAGTCTAGCTAATTGGGCATTTTTAGACTTATTATCTCTTGAATAAAGAAATGCAAATAAAACTACTGCTCCAATATCAATTCCAAGGGATTTCAAAATCTCACTAAAATCACCTGATCTTGAAATTGTTCCAATTAATTGTGAAAGTGCTATTAATCCTCCTAATGAACCACTAGCAATAAAAGCTAGGTAAAAGAACATTCGAAATGTACGAAATGGGGATAAAACTTCACTCCTAATTTTCGCAGTAGAACTGAAATCAAATCAAATCAAACGATAACAAAATTAGGGTTTCAATGAACAAGTTATTCAATAAAAGAAAAAACCCAAGAGTTTGAGATTTTGGTACCTGATTTCAGTTGAAGAGGGTTTATTAGTAGCTGAACATCTGATAATGGAGATCTGCTTGGTTCTTAGGGTGGTTAATTGTAGAAGAAGATGGGATTTCTGATGAATTGGGGAGATTTGATTAGTTTGACTGGTAATTTGGCGGGAAAATAAGAAGGTTCCTCTGAAATCTGGCGGGAATTTATGGTGTTGAAAATTAGGGCATCTGGTAGTAGAGGAAAGAACATGTGAAATTGAAGCCATGATTGATTGACTTGGAAGTGGAATTTGGGATTTTGAAATTAGGGCATCTGGTAATGGTGTTTTTCGTAATGTGTGTTAAGATGAATTGGGGATATAGTGATTTTTTTTAGGGTTCGAGAGTCGAGTTGGGTAATGACAGTTGAATGATCAATTTCTTGCCACGATGACTTGCCACGTTTCTAGAGATCAAAGTTCTCTCCCACTAAGGCGGTGTTTGTTTTTGCCATAATATGTGATTTTTCCGCTTATGATTCGTCTAACTCAAACGCACATAAAATAAATAAAAAAATTTACTGTTTATACGAGTCAGACATCACGGACTTGACAAAAATGAATATCTTGTAATTAACTCAAGCAAGCATTCTGTATTTCGTCTTCATCAAAAAAAAAAAAAAAAAACATTCTGTATTTCTCTGATAATACTATTTCTACCAACTAATTCGCCAAATGTAGGTCAACTAATTCACCAAATGTTTTGATTTCAACTTAGCTAGGGGTGAGAAAGGGTTGGTTGCGAACTAGTTCAGCTCGATCCAAAACCAAACAAAACCTTAACTAACTACCAACAATTTTGTTAATTCGTCGACGAAATTCAGGCCAATCAGAGTGTCAACCAACCATATTCGACCAGGTTTAGTTTAGTTCGGTTGAGCTCGATCAATACAGGGCCCTCTCATTTTTTTTTAAAAGGCCCCCCTGATTTTTGTTTCCTATATGACTTTTACAAAAAAATCTTACTTCAATAGAAATATACACTTTTCAAAACTGCCCTCTGTATTTATCACTCTACCTTTCTCTAGTTTCTATAAACGCCCCACATTTATTTGTTCTCGGCGCCATTTAAAAGCCAAAACTGGGATGTTTTTACATATAAAAAGAGTGCCAACAACAATAACATTTGGCGCCTTTAGAAATTCCCCTGTTTCTTCTTCTCCATTGTTTACTTACTGTTACTTTCTGTTGAATCTCTCTCTCTCTCTCTTATCTAGTTTTCAGTAACGGGAAAATAACATCAGAATTATATCACAAAAAAAACGTGTGATTTTCACAACCGTACCACAAAATAACGTTTCCCACAAACCAAGGAACTCTCTCATTTTTCCCATGCAATTCATCAAAATTCTTATATCTTACATCTGGCTCTTGCCCAATCTACCACCCATTCAAATCTATCCACTTTAAAACCCTAATCCCTTAAAAGACTGACTGACTTGTCTTAAAACCCCATCCAAAACCCTAGAACGTCATATATCTTCTAACTGACTGACTTATGCCACTTGGCATATATCATGTTACCTTTTCCGGTTCCTTAAAGGTTCCCAAAAAAAGCAAACTCTTTCTCTTTAGTAGTAGTAGTAGTTGTACTTTTAATAATAACCTAGTACAATCCAGGTGTTCTATATCCACATTCTAAGTTTGCCAAAAATGGAAGTAAACCCATGACAGGTGGATACCCTTTTTCACTCTTTATAACCATTACCCACATCACTTTCTCTCTCTAAAATCTCTCCCCCCAAACCCCCTCCCTCTCTCTCTAAATATGTCTAAAAAGTAAAACCCATTGAGGGTTTTTATAGTAGGTACTAGTAGTATTGGTTTTGTAATGGATGAGGTTAGTAATAAGCCTAATATGGTTGGTGGTAGTAAGAAAGGAGTGAAGAAATCTTCTCCTAGGAGGGGTTCAAGAAAAGGTTGTATGAAAGGAAAAGGAGGTCCAGAGAATGCTCTCTGCACATACAGAGGTGTTAGACAAAGGACTTGGGGGAAATGGGTAGCTGAAATAAGAGAACCTAATCGTGGTGCAAGACTTTGGTTAGGGACATTTAATACATCACTTGAGGCAGCTTTAGCCTACGACGATGCGGCCCGTAAACTTCACGGGCCGTCCGCTAAACTTAATTTACCTGAATTCTGTATTAATTTCGACCCGAATTGTCAATTAAAGTCATCGAGTTGTAACCGATCAGACGGTGGTTCTACAAGTGGTTCTGCTAGTGGGTCAGGTGCGAGTTCTAGCCCCACTGGAACCGATACAAATACTAATCTAATAAAAATTAATGATGAATTAAAAGTTTGCCATGATGTGAAGGAAGAAGCTATGTGGGATAATTTAGTAAATAATTTGCTAGTGGAAGAACCAGGTGATGGTCCTGGGTGGTCAGGAATTGCATCAGCAGCACCAGGTAATGAGTTTGAGTCGGCAGTGCAGGGAATTGAAAATAATTGGGTAGGACCAAGTATGATAGATGGAGATGAGTTAATGAGTTGGGACACCTTGCAATTTTCATGGCCTTCATGAGGTAATATTTTTAGAGTTGTAGCTCTCTGGATAGTACGTCCAGAGTTAGAGTTTAGGGTTGCAGGTAGTGCATGTAAATATGTGTGTTAGTTCAAGCTCCATATGCATGAGAGTGAGTTTTGTAAATATTTGTGTTTGATTAAAAGTTAATGTGTTTTATTGAGTTATTAATTAATAGTATGGTGAGCTCCAGTTTCGCGAGGAACTTTCTATTAGAATTCTTGTTATCGAGAAGTAATTTATATATAAATAAAATTATTTGGATAAATTAAAACATTTCAAATTTTGATGCATGAATAGAACTTCAATAGAATATTTAACCGTTATGGAAGATCATTAAGCTTAAATTCATGCCGAATAGGAAGATATAGTACACTTACATTATTAATATTAAAGAACTTTATTTTATTTAATCATATATCATTCTGATTACACTGTTTTGTTTGTTTATTATCACAATTGTTGTTATATCCTTATACAATTTTTGGTGTCACCATCACTTATCACATTGATACATGATATCCCTATGCTAAGGAACTAAGGATAATTCAAGAGTCAAGTCAATTGGCTTAGTTATTCTCCAATATCTCAACTTTTTACTTAAAAACTTGATAACATAAATGGTATAATAAAGTTATCATTTTGATAGAAGTCAAATTATTTTTGTTATCTCAAATTTTATGGCGAGCACATAAATTTTGGGATGTTTTCTTCTCAATTATGAACTACAATAACAATACCCAAATGAAAATAAAATAGTAAGAAGTAAGAACCACACAACGGAAGATCCAAGTAAAAAATTAGAATTTATCGCACAAGTGTGCTATAGCACCAAGATAAAAGAAGGCAAGAATTTAAAGACTTAGATGAATGGTTAAACAATGGAAGGCAGATACTATTCATGACACATGACAAAAAAAATGAACAATTTGTTATGAATACTAATGGCATGAGGTACGTAATTTCACAATCATCCTCCTCCAGTATCCTTAAAATTAACACATTTTTATATTAAAAATTCATCTCTTTTATTAAAAATAAATGATGAATTAAAAAAATTTCAAGATGTGAAGGAACAAGCTACATGGAATGATTTAGTAAATAATTTGCTGGTGACTGAATCGGGTGAGTGATGGTCCTGGGTAGTCAGGAATTGCATCAGCACCAAGTAGTAATAGGATACATTACATAAGGAGGATCGAAAATAGGAGATCCGGCGGTCAAGATAAGTTGCAGAAATAATATACGTGTATGTACGTGACGGATCGAGAAGACGAGATCCGACGATCAAGAAGAATTCAGAATATTTGAAGATATATTGAAGATATGTGAAGATTTAGTTTCTTATATTCAGAATATCTCTTGTAACTATCTAATGGTAATATTAGATAGATTTTGTATTATTTCCTAGTTTAGTAATCAGAAACTAGGAAACCCTAAACCCTAAGTCATCTATAAATAGGAGAGGGTTGTAGGAATAAAACTCATCGAGTTATGTCTGACCAATGTAACCGATCAAACCTACATACAATTGTATGTGGTGAATTATTAATAAAGAGTTATTTCTCCGTGGATGTAGGTCTTGAGTAATCGACCGAACCACGTTAAATTATCGTGTCTTTACATTATGTCCATATCTCCGATTATTTATATAATCGTGAATTTAACATGGTCACACTATTATTAGCAAAATAAGAAGAAAGGCCCGTATATCCAATCCAGCCGAGCCATTTTCCTTTTCGGTGGAGAACTAGAATTTGTTGCTACATTAAGTGATCATCTTCTTTGTTCATATCATAATTGGGATATCAATCTTCAAGTCATGTTCAAGACCCATCATCAAGTGAGTTTTTTTTCAACCTACTGAAGTCGTTGATTACGTAGGTTGTTCCGTCTAATCAAGGCGATTCAAGTCACAATTTTGGATGTGATATCACTATTTTTTTTCAAGTTGGACACTTCACATCTTCCGTGCTCCAACTTGCGGGAGGGTATTGAGATACGTGTGTAAACACGTGATATAAGAGGCGGATCGAGATGAGAAGATCCGACGATTACATAAATAATCGGAGATATGAGATTAAAGTAAAGACACGATAATTTAACGTGGTTCGGTCGAATACTCAAGACCTACATCCACGGAGAACAACTTCTTTATTAATAATTCACCACATACAATTGTATGTGGGAGTTGATCGGTTACATTGGTCAGACATAACTCGATGAGTTTTATTCCTAGAACCCTCTCCTATTTATAGATGACTTAGGGTTTAGGGTTTCCTAGTTTCTGATTACTAAACTAGGAAATAATACAAAATCTATCTAATATTACCATTAGATAGTTACAAGAGATATTCTGAATATAAGAAACTAAATCTTCACATATCTTCAATATATCTTCAAATATTTATGTAACGTATCCTATTAGATTGTGAGAAGGTTGTTAAAATCACGAGCAGGTTATTTGAAGATACGTGTGTAAACACGTGATATAAGAGGCGGATCGAGATGAGAAGATCCGACGATCAAGACTATTGCAAGATATTTGAAGATATGTGAAGATCTAGAATATTCAGTTTCATATATTATAATATTTCTTGTAATATATCTAATATTATTGTTAGATAATATTTATATTGTTTCCTATTTCAGTTAAGGGAAACTAGGAAACCCTAAACCTTCTCTATAAATAAGAGAGGATTCTAGGAGTTAAATCATTCGATTACTATTCGATTGTTGTAACGAATCACCACAGTTGTGGTTAATAAAGTATGTAGCCATTCAGGCTTTATCCGAGGATGTAGGTCGTGAATATCCGACCGAACCTCGTTAAATATGTGTCGTCTAATTTATGTTCATCTATCTCCGATTATCACATAATCGTGATTTTAACATGGTATCATGAGCAGGTTAATTGATCCTGATTAATGCTTCCGCAAATTTCCAACTTTTTTTTTTAGTTGTGATTATATTATTTTTCAATCGTATATACGATTTGTTTTCCAAGATTAATCTTACTCATCAAAGTTTCACCCAAAGCAACTACCAACCTTTTGGTTGTGACTTAATCATCGTTCAATCATCTTCCAACGCATCCACAATCTAAGAGTTGCAAGAAGACGACTACGACGAATCAAGAAGTATTTCATTTTTCTCTCTCCAAGTCGGACACTTCAAAATTTACGTGCTCCAACTTGCGGGGGGGGGGGGGGGGGGGGGGGGGGGGGGGTAATAGGATACATTACATAAGGAGGATCGAAAATAGGAGATCCGGCGGTCAAGATAAGTTGCAGAAATAATATACGTGTATGTACGTGACGGATCGAGAAGACGAGATCCGACGATCAAGAAGAATTCAGAATATTTGAAGATATATTGAAGATATGTGAAGATTTAGTTTCTTATATTCAAAATATCTCTTGTAACTATCTAATGGTAATATTAGATAGATTTTGTATTATTTCCTAGTTTAGTAATCAGAAACTAGGAAACCCTAAGTCATCTATAAATAGGAGAGGGTTCTAGGAATAAAACTCATCGAGTTATGTCTGACCAATGTAACCGATCAAACCTACATACAATTGTATGTGGTGAATTATTAATAAAGAGTTATTTCTCCGTGGATGTAGGTCTTGAGTAATCGACCGAACCACGTTAAATTATCGTGTCTTTACATTATGTCCATATCTCCGATTATTTATATAATCGTGAATTTAACAAGTAGATATATCATTTTTAAAATATTTTTTTCTCTTTTAAAAGAGGCACCGAAAGAACAAATGTTTTACTACTATGTAGTTTAAGGAAACCAATTAAAGTTAAAATGTTAAACACACCTTACTTTATATGAATTTTGAAAGTAATATTGGGGGGTCCGTCGATACATTAAGTTAGAGCCCTCTAAAAATCGAGACCAATACGAGAGATGGAGATGGGTTAATGACTTGGGACACCTTGCAATTTGGAGTTGTAACTATGTGGAGTGGCATGTCCAAAGTTAGCCTTTAGGAGTGCAGTCAGTGCATGTAAATATGTGTGAAATTAGTTGAAGCTCCATATGCATGAGAGTGGGTTTTGTAAATTTTTGGTGTCACCATCACTTATCACATTGATACATGATATCCCTCTGCTAAGGAACTAAGGATAATTCAAGAGTCAAGTCAATTGGCTTAGTTATGTCTCCAATATCCCAACTTTTTACTTAAAAACTTGATCACATAAATGGTATAATAAAGTTATCATTATGGTGGTTGCCTTAAGGATAGAAGTCAAATTATTTTTGTTATCCCAAATTTTATGGGGAGCACATAAATTTTGGGATGTTTTCTTCTCAATTATGAACCACAATAACAATACCCAAATGAAAATAATAATAATAACAAGTAAGAACCACAACGGAAGATCCAAGTAAAAAATTAGAATTTATCGCACAAGTGTGCTATAGCACCAAGATAAAAGAAGGCAAGAATTTAAAGACTTAGATGAATGGTTAAACAATGGAAGGCAGATACTACTCATGATACATGACAAAAAAAATGAACAATTTGTTATGAAATACTAATGGCATGAGGTACTTTAGTTTCACAATCATCCTCCTCCAGTATCCTTTAAATTAACATATTTTTATATTAAAAATTCATCTCTTTTATTAAAAATAAATGATGAATTAAAAAAATTTCAAAATGCGAAGGAAGAAGCTACATAGAATAATTTAGTAAATAATTTGCTGGTGATAGAATGGGGTGAGTGATGGTCCTGGGTGGTCAGGAAATAGACAATAATTGGGGTGGACTAGATACGCTAGATGGAGATGGGTTAAAATGTTTGACTCATTTGAGATACATCATTTTTAAAATATTTTTTTCTCTTTTAAAAGAGGCACCGAAAGAACAAATATTTTACTACTATGTAGTTTAAGGAAACCAATTAAAGTTAAAATGTTAAACACACCTTAGTTTATATGAATTTTGAAAGAAAAAGATAAAATCATAAACACAAATCAGTAATATTGGGGGGTCCCGTCCATACATTCACTTAGAGCGCTCTAAAAATAGAGACCAGTACGGTAGATGGAGATGGGTTAATGACTCTCTTTTTTCTTTTCTTTTTTTCTGATGAAAGGATTAATGACTTGGGACACCTTGCAATTTGCATGGCATTCATAAGGATAATGTAATATTTTTAGAGTTGTAACTATGTGGAGTGGCATGTCCAAAGTTAGCCTTTGAATGTGTAAAATTAGTTGAAGCTCCATATGCATGAGTGTGGGTTTTGTAAATTATTGTGTTTGATTAAAAGTTAATGTGTTTTATCGAGTTATTAATTGATAGTATTGTGAGTTTTGTTCTCCTAAACAAGTGATTGATTGCATTATTGTATGATTTAATTATTAACATTTGTAATATCCAGGGATGTAACCTGAACTTTTACTTGACGGGGGCCGAGAAGTTCTGAATTACAGGAGAATATTATTCAAAAATACAAAATTCTATCACCTCAACCAAATTTTAACGTTTGACATGATTCGTCGTGATGTGCTTTCTAGAAATTTTAATTTCGCAATATTTCATTAACAGTCTTGGATTTTTGTAAACTGCTCCACCTATTTTGTGATGAGATTGTCCTCTCACCTTCATATCTGAACCATTTTTTGAATAATTTGATTGAATTAGAAAGAATGAGGGAAAGAGAATGTACACGCCCAAGGGGCAAAAAGGCGAGAGGGTCGCCAATAGGACAAAAGGAAGAAACTAAAAGAGCAGAAAAGAAATAGACTTTTCTTTATGCCCAAAAGACGCGGCCATTAAAGTAATAACATTACTCACGGCGTGAAGAAAAATCAAAAGAAGAATTGGAACTGATTCCTAAGAATTCTATCACACTAAAATAAAGAGGGCAACCATGTTAAGTGAAGGCAAGAATTTAAAGACTTCCATTAAACGGTTATTCAATGGAAGACATGTATGTACTCATGAACTAATATCCTTTACATTAATTAACATATTTTTATTCCTAAAAATACCATTTCTTCAATTGGAAGTTGTAACAATTCTTTTTCCCGTATCGTGTAGATATGTAATAGAACCCACCCCTTGAGTGTTTATCACCATCCATACCGTCCGATAGTATGTTATGAAAAAAAAAAATCATACAACCAACCTCCATAAGTTGTGAACTCAGACTAAGGTTGTAAATTGTATAACCCTTTTCGCCATAAGGTTATCCAACAAAAATGTCAGGTTTCTATCTGTTTGTCAAAGTACGAATGCTATGAGTGAAGCATAGACAACCAATCACGGGGTCGTATTGATAATTCTAGGGTGAATTATATAAAATCTCCCGAGGAGCTTTGTCAGAAAGAATCAGGAGAAAGCATTTTGTTGTGAGGAGATTTGGATTGCATTAATTTCGTTTTTTTTATGAAATGCATTAATTTCGTTACTGTTTAAACAAATAAATTTTGACACTGATCTTAACCACAACCGCCACATCAGCTGGGTAAGTTTTTTTGTCAAAATCTTTTGTAATTTTAGCATTTCCCATAAATAAAAGGAAAAATGATAAGAGGACAGAAAAGAAAAAAAAAAAAAGCGGAATAAAAACTATATAGTTGGTCCACCCGAGAGTAGAGACCCGGCCGAGACACTGAGTTAAGGTTTGGTCGAGAATCTCGGAGGTCTTGATCGAGACCTAGACCGAGAAACCAAAATGAGGTCTTCCAAGCTTGACATGGGAGGATCATACTACACTGTTAAATTCGACCACGGGTTATATCAAACTGATAGTGAGGATCATACTACACTGTTAAATTCGACCACCCATTATATCAAAATGATAGTTTCACCCGTAAATACACCAACATCAACAATTATAGCAACCACTATTAAATTTTTTGACATCTAATTTAAAATCAATTAGTAATTATCATAGTTGACCCAAATATTATTTTCTTGGTTATTAGAATAGTCTATCTATGTGAGACTATTCAGATACAAACAGAGAAGACTTCTTGATACTGATTGGCAGGTTCACTACTTACATCACATAGGAAGTTGCAACAGAGTGATAGACCAAATAATCCATTAAGATATCTAATAGAGAAGAAGGATGTCATTCATATTATAAATTAAGAGACCAGACAATTGATCAATCTCTTCTCTTCAGTTCTGAAGAAGTCCTACTGATTTGAAGTACTCCACTGACTGATCATACATTTCTTCGATCTCGTATTTGAAGCTGAACCCTTCTCTAATAAGTTTGTCTGATGAAAACCTCAGCTTAGGCTCCGCAAGAACATCTTCAAAACTGCAAAAATATAGCACAGTAAACTTCAATCGTTTCTCGAGAGTATTAGAAGTGATATATTGATTGAAGAACTCAAATTCTAGTAAAGAAACTTCAAATGATATATATACATGAACTCTTCTTACTCGGTAGGAACGTTGTACTGTGGGTATCGATTGTTCAAAAACTTGGCAAGCTCGGGAAGACTAGTACTGGCGTTACAGCAGATATATCGACCAGAAGCCGATTCGCTCTCAGCTAGAAATATATGAGCATTAACAACATCCTCTACATGTGTTAGAGATGTTGAACCTGATAGTATCTGCCTCCCTTTCATGGTGTTGATTAGTTCATTGTTCCCTGCACTCAAATGCAGATAACAAACTAGGGTGTTACATTTAAAATAATCAAAAAGCAGATGCGGGGCTAAACTAAAAAACACTTAAACAAGAAAGCAACACTTCTTTGCTACTTTCTTGATGTGGGACTACACGAAAAGCAGATCTCACACTTAACACCAAAAATATTTCTTTAGGGGCCATTCCACTTTATTAAGTTGTGGCTTAAAATTTTCATCGGTGCATATAAAACTTTCTAGTAACACCATTTTCTTTGGTTTCGAGACTCTCTGTACCTTAAGAACATCTCCAATTATGTGGATCTCTAAATGGTCTCTTTCCTATTTGGTCCTTTAGAGATACTCTATTGCAAAGCCTTCTCCAATGCAACACTCAAGAAAAACTCTAAAAACCTATATTTTGGTGTAAAATTACTTGATTAGCTTATGTAGCACTTAGAGAAACTCAAGAGGACACATCATTTTAGAGATTCATATTGAGTTTTGCACTGAAGATTGATTTTAAAGAAAAACTCTAAAAATTCCTACGTGGCACTCTAAGATTTAGAGTTTGAGTGTTGCATTGGAGATGCTAAACTCTAATGTTATCACCAAAACAAGTTATAAAGCTAAATTTGGTCAGTGTTGTTGGACTTCATTTTACCTGTTAGTAGTGACATTCCAAGAAAGAAACTAGAGGGGATACATGGAGCTGGAGATGGGCCCATAACTAGACAAGGGATAACAGTTATAAGGTCAATATTGTTTTCCTCGGCAAATTCCCAAGCCGCTTTTTCCGCGAGTGTTTTTGACACTGGATACCCCTGTAAACAGATCACTTAATTTTATATAAATGTAGGAAATGCGATGATTATTGGCTATTTAATCAGAATTCGAAAAAAAACATAGAAGTCTTTGTTGGGATCCCTCCTTAGAATAAATGGACCCATAGTTGAATAGGATTTCCTCTTATTTCTTTTTTGGGGTGAAATAGGTTTCCTTTTTGAAGGCTAATAAAGAATCCTATTTTTATTTGAATACCTCCCTATTTATCACTATAAAAAGGGAATTAAAGAAAAGAAATTATTCATACTTTAAGTCAAGAGAATATCTTCTCAGATCATATCCTCTTTTGTTAGAGAGATCAGAGAGATAAGAGAAAAAGATAGAGAATCCTCCCAGATCATATCCTCTCAGATTAGACAGAGATTAGAGAGATGAGACAGAGAGAGAGAAAGAGAGAAAGATATTTCTGAAGTGGTTCTTTTAAAAGAGATTGAAAGAGAAGAATATTGGTTTGAAGAAAAGAAAATTATTAATCTTGTAAAGCAATTTAGTTTGTTTTAAACTTCTTCAAGTTTTGTGGTGATCTAGGGAGTAAGAGATTTCTATTTCCCCTTTCTTGTTCAGTTTATCCACCATAGTTTTGGTGAAGAATTGTTATTCGAGAGTGTTTCTACACATCTTGAAGAATTGGTTAATCTCCTATTGCTTTAGGGAAGAATTGTGTAACCCATAATTTCATCATAGTGGAAGATTTCTGGACTAGGTCTCGTGATTTTTTACCTTCTATCTTGAAAGGGCTTTTGCCACGTTAAAAAATTTTGGTGTCTCTACTTTTACTTTCACATCTTTTATCTTCATATTCTTAAACATGTTATTTAAGTGTTTTTTTTTTCTTAATAGTCTTAAAACTGATCGTTTCTTATAGCTGTTATATATAGTAGATTTCAGCAGCACCCTCTACAAATTTTGGGTATCTATGGCTTAAGCATGTAATGGCATGCCACACCAAATAGATAAGTTGGATCTAATACTCTGATCAACTAAATTAATTGATTGATTGATGAGTCCTTTACCCAACCAAGTGGTTTTGTAGAAGTCAAGAGATCGACGTCCGACCAACATCCTTCCTCCATCACATGACCCTTCCCCTGCTCATTATTCATGGATACAGCAGCAGCCGAAGACGTTAAAACCACACGCTTTACTGAATTTGATTTCAAACAGGCTTTCAGTATATCAACTGTCCCTTTAATAGCTGGTTTTATCATATCGACCTATAATAAAATTAACATTATCTCATAACTAATCAAATGAAAATAATCGAACCTTGAGAAATATGTCTGACTAGTCTTCTTGTTTTATTGAGTTGTTGTTATTACCTCAGGATCTTCCGAATAGAAAGTCATAGGTGTCGCGACATGGAAGACAATATCGCAGCCAGCAACAGCATCGTCGAAGCTCCCCTCATCGGTTAAATCTGCTCGAAATATTTTCACATCTCCTTGATCTTGTAGGTTTAATAGATGACCTACCTTTTTCTCGTCCTCTGAAACAAAATAAATAGAACCTTAATTAAGCAATTAGCTTGTTATACTGCTATTAATTTGTTTAGACATAAAGATTGTTTTCTCTTTGATATGAAATCAAAGTTGTGGGTATTTTGTTGTTGTGTACATTTAGTATCTAAATAGACTAATCCAATCCGATCCAAACGGATTTGAATGGTTTGGAGACCGATCCTATGGTGTTTCGGATTGGTTCAGATGTTAAAAAAAGTCAAAACCGAGTGGTTTGGATCAGTTTATGGATTTGGTCAACGGATAACTGAACAAAGCGAACCAAACCATTTATTATTATTTTTATATATATAATATATAAATATATATATGATGGCAATAGTGGATGGCTCGGATTCAATAGTTAACTTAGTTCCATGTTTGTTGATATTGTAGCTTAATGCATGTGTAACAGAAAGTAAATGGCGCGGAGAATTGACGAGGAAGGAAACGGCGCAGGGGAATCGAAAAAGTTTTGTTTTGAACCTTTTTTTTGTTAATTTGACTCTCTAAGTTTATCGTATTTCTTATATTCCTTGAGTGTTGAGCACCTATGTTAGATTAATCATGCAATGTAGACTTAATTGTTTGTTACACGATACTAATTTTCAGCATGTCTAAATATAATTGTAGCAGCTTCTTAAGTCGAAAATGCGATTTATGGTAAAATGTCACAATGGTGTAGTTATTCAACCGATCCAAACCATTCATGCATAGTTTGGATTGGTAACCGAAGCAAACCATGAATGGATTGGTTCGGATTGAGATTTGAAAAAATCAAACCCTTTGGTTTGGACTTTGGATTGGCCAAAAAAGTCAGTTATCCACCCGATGTTCACCCCTAGTATTTTGTCCATCATTAAGAACTTTTGACAATCAAAAGCAGTCGACAGTTAGTTGTACCAAGGGGTGGGAATTGGTCCGGACGGGCGGGAAACAAACACTAACTCAACCGGTCCGGCAGAACTGACACAAGTCCTAAGTGTCCACTCGGACATCCGGACAAAACGGGCGGACATTTCGGATTTTCTCCAACAAAATGCCCGTCTGTGACCGTTTTGATAGTCGTGCAAACCGGGGATCGGTCGGTCGGACACCGATCACTAATGAACAAATAAACAAAATAGTCGAAATTGTAAATGTTTAGTAGCTAAATACAATCTTCTAAACCTCACTTTACAATTCCAAAAAGTAAATGAGTTCAAAATCACAAGATAAGCATTTGAGATTTCTCATGGATTATGATCGGTTCTTTGCTTCTTCTCATGGATTACGATCGGTTTATTGTGGATTCTAGGGTTATTGATGAGATATTAAGATTTTGGAGGAGAGAGACTAGAGAAGTAGAACAACGAAGACAAGATTAAGAAAAGTGATTTATAGGGTTATTTATTTTTACTCTTTTTTTTTTACTCTTGAAATCTAATGGTTGTAGCTAACTCTACAAATCTAAAGATTTAAAATCAATCATTTAGGCAGGCGGGTATAACGAGTAAGATAAACAGACGGGTATGGACGGGTTCGGGTGGGCGGACTATATAAGCGGGCGGACTTGGTCGGACCACCGGGTAAGGACCAATGCCCGCGTCTGTCCGCTTAAGCTCTTTCAGTCGAGCAGGTACAGACCGATTCGGGGATCAAACGGTCACAGACCCTTCGGACTCGAACGATCGTGGGCAGGTTCTGGATTTCCGGGCCAAAACCCCACTCCTAGTTGTACCTAGGGTGCCTCTATAGGCGTCCCACCATTTTGCTCAGATCCGTCTTCACTCTTGACACTCTCGGTGGGCCTTGGAGTGGCCGAATTCCATCTTGTTCGAGCCACACACAGACTAGACTGATGGAGGAAGATTTTTCAGGAGATCTTCCAAGAATCTTGGATTTCATAAAATCTAGTTATTTTATAATTTCCTATTTTTACCAGTGGAGATTTATTATTTTTAGTAGTTTGTATTTTAGGAAACTTTCATAATTTTTAGATTCTAGTATTTTAATTAATTAGAAGTTGTTATTAGAATTTGATTAGGTTCAGGAAACTATTAACTTATTTATTAGAAGTTGTTCTTTAGAGTTTGTTTAGGTTTAAGACACCCCTACTGCTATATAAAGGGGATTTAGTAGTTGTTTAGTTTATCAAGTTATATTAATAAAAGTAATTCTCTAGTTTAATCTTGTTAGTATTGGGTCTGTAAATCTTAGACAGAGATCTAAAGGTTTTTTCTGAGTTTTAAAATTTTTTGACGGAGATCTAAAGATTTTTCTGAGTTTTAGAATTAGACTTTCGTCTAAAACTTTTAAGACTCAGAAAACACTTTTAGATCTCCGTCTAAGACTTATAGACCCAAAACTAACAAGATTAAACTAAAGAATTAATTTTATTGATACAACTTGATGAACTAAACAACTACTAAATCCCCTTTATATAACATTATGGGTTTCATAAATCTAAACAGACTCTAATAAACTTCTAATAAATAAAATACTAGTTTTCCAAACCTAATCAAGTTCTAATAACAAATTCTAATTAAATAAAATACTAGAATCTAAAACTAAGAAAGTTTCTTGTGAGAATAGTCTCACGTGGGAGAATGGGTAACTAGCAACCAAGAATATAAATTATAGGTCCTCTCCACTCATTGCCAATTGGTTTTGAGTTGGATGACCACAAACTTAACATGGTATCAGAGCTAGGCCCACACGTGATAGGCTTAAAAGCCACACGTGCTTCACGTCACCCATAAAGAAAAAAATACACGTGTTAGGCTCAAAGAACGCCACACGTGAGGGGGCGTGTGAGAATAGTCCCACGTGGGAGAATGGATAACTAGCAACCAAGAATATAAAGTATAGGTCCTCTCCACTCATTGCCAATTGATTTTGAGTTGGATGACCACAAACTTAACATTTCTCAAAATATAAAACCACTAAAAATAATAAATCTCTACTAATAAAAATAGAAAATTATAAAATAATTAGATTTTATGAAATCCAATATTCTTGGAAGGTATTCTGAAAAATCTCCATGCATCATAGACCCAGTCCGAAAGGCCTCGTACGGCTCTGGCCCATGGGCGCACAAAAAGGAAAACGGGTCAAGAGTAATTTGAGGGACACCTACGAATGCTTTTCTTTTTCTAAGTATGATCTATGACTATTGAGATATGGAAGATATATTGGATATGGTGACTACTAATATACAAGATATGGAAGATATCGAAAGATACAAAATATATGAGACGGATCGAGTTATTGAGTTATGTAACCGATCAACCCCACATACAATTGTATGTGGTGATTATTATTAATGAAAGTATTTCTCCGTGGATGTGTAGGTCTTGAGTATCCGACCAAGATATATGAAGATCAGAAGATATATTCATTTATTCAAGATATCTCTTATATTGTATTCTTTCCTAAGTTTAGTTAGGAAACTTAGGAAACTAGATAACCCAAATCACTCTATAAATATGAGTTGGGTTACAAAGTTTAAGTTATCAAGTTATGTAACCGATCATCCCACATACAATTGTATGTGGTGATTACTAATAAAGAGTTATTTCTCCGTAGATGTAGGTTTTGAATATCTGACCGAACCACGTAAAATATTGTGTCATTATTTTATGTTTATCTATCCGATTATATATAAATCGTGACTTTATCATATCTCCGATTATTATATACTCGTGAATTTAACAATGACGTTGAGATATGTCTATAGATTTTTTTTTCCTAAGTATGATCTATGAAGTTGAGATATATCTTTGACCACGATATGCCTAAAAAGAAACAATTTAAACCTGGATTTCTGGTGGTGGCATTAACAGCATACCCCTTTGATACCAACTTTTCAACAAGTAGTGCTGCTATATATCCGGTGGCACCGGTCACGCAAGCAGTTTTCTTGGTCTTGCCGGAGGCCATCAAGCAAAAAATGATCTAAAAAGTTTGAAGATGAAGATGATGAGGATGGGAAAGGCTTCCTCACTCTCTACCTATTTATATTCTCCCACCACCCATGTTAAATACAGTTTGAATTACTCATTCACTCACGTTAGGGTAGTTAGTTTAGGTTTTACAAGTCCAACAACTTCCTTCAATAAAAAAAAAAAAAGTCAACAACTACTTACTTCTAATTGAAAATTCACATCTAGGAGTTTGTTGCCACCATATTTGCTAGGGGTGTCAACGGGTCAGTTCCGGTATTTAACTATCCAGAACCAAAAAATCTATAAATTGTAACGGTTTCGACTTTTGACGATTCCGGTACCGGTACCTCAATCAAAAGATCCAGAACCGGAACCTTTAAAATTCTTGGGTACCCATCGGGTATCGGGTACCCATTGGGTTTCACAAGAGTATATGAAATATTTCTTAAAGTAAAAGAATTTGCATCAATCTAGTGAAAAGAAATATCATAAACGACATAAATCCTTAAATAAGCAAATCTCCCGGGTACAATAGTTGATGAGTATAAGAGATTAAAGATTAGGGGAATCAAGAAAAAAGAAATGAACCTTTACGTTATATTAACTCACTCACCTTTATGTTTTATAAATTAGCTTTCAACCAAGGAAAAGAGGATTTGAGAAATTTCACAACTTGGTGAGTTGGTAACTTGTTGAGAAAAACCCTGACGTAATACGATATAATTTAGGGTAGTTTTTCGTATTATTTCGGGTACCCAACGGATATACCCGATAAGTACCCGCCTCCTAATCGGGTATACCCATTTAAGACCCGATTTCCTTAATGGATCTAAAACCTATACCCAGAACCTACCCATTAAAACTCGGGGTCGGTTCAGTTCTCGAGTAAATGGCCCCTAGTATTTACCTTAGGAAGCACGTTTTTTCCAAGATGGGGTTGTCCGTACAATAGTTGAGAAATCCGAGAATAGAAAGTTCTACCTAATCCACCAATTTTATAACTCTCATGTTATTTTTACTTTTCGTGTTATTTTAACTTGAAAAAATGCATGATGTAGGCCTTGATAGAAAAAAAAAAGACCCACTAAAAAATAATAATGCAAAAAATATCTATTTTGTGAATATTTTTCAAAATGTTGACGACTTATATAATTATGTCGTTAACAATAATTTCATTTTTGCCCTCATATGTTGATAACATATATAAATATGTAGTTATAAACTGTTGACGACATATGTGATTGTGTTGTTATAAAATGTTGACAACATGTGTAATAATATCATGACTTGTTATAAAATGTTGACAACATATATAATTATGGTGTTAACAACATATATAATGCATTAGCCAAAATATTATTTGTCCGTTAATGGGTGTGTCAAATGCAAAGGATAATATGCATAACATTTTAATTTTTGTAAAGGACAAATAAAAAATGCATTAGTCTAAACGTTTCTGTCGAAAGTAAAACAAAAAGTGTGGAACTATTTTTTTCTTCACAAGACAAATCGACAAAGACTTTAGCCAAAATGTTAGTGTCATGTTGTGTATGTCAAATGCAAAAGACAAAATGCGAAACATTTTTGCAAAACAAGTTTGAGCAAAAACAAAATTGTTCAGAAATTTACAAAATTGTCAAGAGCAAACTAAGATTTGGTCAGAAATTTCCAAAAATATTTTTTAACGTCGAATTGGGCGAAATTTTTTATTTTGGGAGTAAAATTGTATTTTTACAAAATTGGCTTTTTTACAATTTTATTAAGCTTTGGGCCTAATTTTCTATTATCCCTCAAATTTTGGGTTTTATAATTATCATTTTTCATTGACAAAGACTCTCTTTCCCACGATTGCAGGTGTTTTGTTTTATTGAGGACTAGGGTATGTCTCGGGTCTTAGGGCACGAACAGTTGTACCAATCAAATTTGACTACTTTCTATATTCTACTGTTATATAGTGGATGCCCTAATTTTTTGGTATTCTACTTATTGTTTATTTTGTTTTGTTTTCTATTTTCTTAAATTAGTTATTTTATTAAGAGAGTTCGAGAGTTTTCGATTTTTTTTTCGATTTTTGTTGTATTTTACTTATTCAGAAAAATAAATAAATAATGATACAATAAGAATTTCACCTCTTTGTAACACCTTGTATAGAAAAGACGTCGAAAGAAACCAATTTTAAATAAATTGTCCAAATGAAATAACCTTCAAATATTCATAGCTGTCAAATACATTCGGGCAGGGACATAACCAAATTTTTGTTAGGAGCGGCCGAACTATTCTAGTCAAAATTTTTAATTTTCTCCAAATCATTCTAGTCATAAACTAGATAAAGTTATAAAGATTAAACACAAATAAAAATAACGTCGGTCTACCACGCGTGATAGCTTTCTCGTAATATATCGAAATGGAACACGTCACTATTTCAAATGATGGATTTTGTGCGAAATTTTTGAAGAACTTCTTTTTCAATGTACACAATCAAAGAATTTGAGAGAAACACATCATCCATTTGTCGTAAAACCTGTTTTAATTATGCGCATAGAGGAGAAAGATCGTTCATACGAATATAGGCTAACCTTTTTCGACACCACTTTTGGATCGTCATTAAAGGCTAACCTTTTTCGAAAGTAAGACAAAAGCAGACTAATAAAATAAGGACTAATTTTTTTCGACGTCACTTTAAATCGTCATTAATAATTCGATTATTCTCGCTAGCCATTCGAATCGTTATAGATTATACTTTTAAAAACAAAATTTTTTGGCATTAAATTGATGTTTCTCATCAAAATAAACAAATTATTTAGTAGTTTTTAACTGCAAATAAGAGAGAGACAAAGAGGAAAAGAAACGCACATGTAGAGAGGGGGATTGAGTGATAGATAGAGAGATCCATGTTAAAGCATTATACCTCAACAGAAAAAAAAAAAAAAAAAAAAAAAAAATTAAAGCATTATAATAATGGTAGGGGTTTCGGGGAATAATGAAAAATCTATAGGGAATAAAGACTTAGTCAGTCGTGATTGACTTGGAGGGCATATTTGTTTTTTGACCCAAAAATGACCTAACTTGTCTCTTGTCCCCTAATCTTCATCTTCCTCAAATCTCATCGACTCATCCCACCACAAATTTCCGCTACTAACAAATCCGGACACCAAAGATTCTGGCCACCACCTTCTTCTCTTTCTCTCCCTTCTTCTTCCTCCTTTTTCTCTTTCTTTCTCTCTCTAAAGTCTATTCCTTCAACTCAGATCTGAGTTGAAGAAGATAATGATGGGGAAACCATGATTGTCCAACTAATAACTTCTTCAATATTGATACAATCCACATGAGTGATGATAATCCCTACGTTAAATTGATAGAATTCAAAACGAGCATTCTGATCTTGAGGAGGGGATTAGACGTCAAGGTAACTTGTATTCTATTTTCTTCCTGCATGACCACTATGGCCATCCAACAAATAGAAAACCCTCTGTAAATCGATATCACTTTTCCTCAAATTAATTCTGAATTTAGCCTCAATCCATGGGACTTCATGAAACAACCCTTATTCCCTAAGTTCTTGCCGCTGAATTACAAAAGGAATTCATAATGTTGCGCTTTGTTGTTCCACTCAAAGAAAGCAAACTGCCTGGTTTTCATAATCCTTGAGTAGTGGTTGCTATTTTATTTGTACACCCTTGGGTAGGTATAGATGCCTAGATATTTTCCAGGCTTGATTAATGTGCACTAAAGATATCTCTTAGGTGAGAATCACTGAACAGGATAATCTAGACAAGGTGGTGGCCGGAATTTGTAGTGATCGGAGTGGTTGGTGGCAGGAGACAAGTTAGTTAATTTTTTTGATCAAAAAACAAATATGCCCCCTAGGTCAATCATGGTTGACTAAGTCTTCATTCCCTAGAGATTTTTCTTTATTCCCCAAAGCCGCGGCTATAATAATATAGGATTCAGGCGGTAGAAATTAGGGTAACTTTAGAAGTGGGTATCGTGGGTTGTGGATGACTAGACTTAGGCCCTGTTTGATAGCCATTTTTCTAGGAAAAATGGAAACACTTTCTCTTAAATAGTACTTTTTCCCATGTTTGATTAGTAATTTGGAGAAAAGGAAAAGTCTAGTCACGTGACTGTTTTTTCCCCCACTTTCTCCAAAAAGAGAGAAAACATTGACCCACCTTTTATTGAGTAAAAGTTTTCTCCAGAGACAACCGGTCAAAATATCATCAGGGGCTGCCCAGACCCAAAATAACAGTTAGTTACAAGCACCTCAAATATAACCTAAGAAAATCTAACGCCCAACCAAACTCAGTTGAACCTACCTAACCTACCCTAGCAGTTTTATATTGTTGCAAGCAACAGTTCTTTGTTTGGAAGGGTAACGTTTATAGGGCCCACAAAAGAATCTTTTTTTTTTTTTGATGAGATGCCCACAAAAGAATCTAAATAACCAAGTTTAACCTTGACCCCCTATTTCTACCAAAAAAAAAATACGCAGATTCCTATACTTTCTAACTCTATACACCACCTAAAAGTTTAAAAACCTTAGAGTATCTATTTTGATAAAGGCCAGCGTTTTGGGGAAAGCTAAATAGTTTCCGGGGTGTGAAGACTTGATCAAATTTGTTTGACAATTTTATTTAGGGGGAAAGCAAAATAGCTTCTCCACCTCACCTCTCTCTCTCTCCACCTCACTTCTCCCTCTCCACCTCATCGTCTTCTCCGTCGTAGGACGCCGGCCGGAAAATTTCCCGGTCAGCGACCTTCAAACATATATTTTTTTTTTATCTGTCCCTCTAAAAAAAAAATTTTTTTTCAAAAAAAAAAACAAAAATCTCTCCACTCTCTCTAGATCTGGTGAACCAGATCTGGTGATCCGGTTCACCAGATCTAGGTTTGTTCGCAGACCTCTAATGGCCTGTTCGCAGACCTTCATGGAGGTCTGCGAACAGACCTTTAATGGACTGTTCGCAGACCTTCATGAAGGTCTGCGAACAGGCCATTAAAGGTCTGTTCGCAGACCAGATCTGGTTCACCAGATCTAGAGAGAGAGATTATTTTTTATTTTATTTTTTTTATTATTATTTTATTTTTACGTTGAAGGTCGCCGGCCGGAAAAGAGGTGAGGTGGGGAGAGAGAGGTGAGGTGGAGAGAGAGTGAGGTGAGATGGAGTGTTTTGTTTTTATTTCCCCGAAAAATTTCTAAAATTTTACATATTCCCTTTAAAATTTCACACCCCGAAAACTATTTAGCTTTCCCCAAAGCGCTGGCCTTGATAAAATATTTTATTACGTTCTTTTCCATTTTTTTCCTTTATAGTATATCTTTATCCTTCTTTTTTCCTCTATTTTTTTAGTAATTATATTTGAAGTTATGTCCCTTTAAAAAAAAATTACATTTCTATCTTATTGTTGGAGATTATCCATTTTAGTTTTAAAATTAAGTCCGAACAAACAATAATTACATTTTCTTTAAATCTTAGTTTCTTGAATACAATAAATAAGTATTCATAACCGTAATTTAATAGTTAATTGGTGATTGTTATGTTCGATTTTTAACTACACACATTTTTTGCTACTTTGGTACTTTATAGAATTGTATTCTTCAATCAGAATGTAAGTGTTTGATTTAAATGTAATTTATCTATTTTAGACTCAAATTTTTCGTATTGTACTTCAATTATTCAATTGAAAATATTACGAAAATGAAGCGTACACATCAATCATGACATGCCAAAAGAAAAAAAAAAGGTTCGGAAATTAACGAAGTCTCAAGAAGGTTGCATAAAGAAATACTTTGTGAGAGCTATAGCACCAGAAAATTCTACAGTGGGTAGGTCTAGTGTAGATTGGATCTTCTTATATAGGATATAGTTTAAGTTTGTGATTTGTATGTTTTTCATCCTAATTTATCTGTTACCGCAAAAAATTAATTTTTTTTATAGTTAGTGTAAAGAGGGCCCCAAAAATTTTCTCCGCTTTAGGCCTCCAACTACTTGGGTCGGCCCTGAATATCATAACAAATAGTTTTTCTATAATGGTGATCTTGCTTGCCTTTCTCTCTCCCATCATTCATGAAGGCATAGTAAAAATTCTAAAGTATTCTAATTACTAAACCATAATCTTCATTCAATCCTCTCTCTCTCTCTCTCTCTCTATATATATATATATATATATATATATATATATATATATATATATATATATATATATATATAAATCGTCTCTAAATCTCTAAATCCTTTCTCTACCTCTCTCTCTATATATCACTCTCTCTGTATTCCATCTACTGTCTCTTTACAACGTCAAAATCCCGTTCTCCCTCTCTCTCTCTCGCTCTAAAATTTCATATTGCAAGTTGACCTTTTCATACCATGCGGTAGTTCTCTTTCTTTCCTATATTTGAGCAAGTAATTTATTAGTTAGTTTGTATGTTTAAGAAGTAGTTATGAGGTTCATTACTTTTTTTTTTTGATGAAATTATGAGGTTCATTACTTGTTATTTTATTCCTTTTTCATGGAATGAGTAAAGCTCTAGGTATGGCTTTTGCTTAAAAAATATTTATGAGCAAAAGATAAAAGGAACACTTTTAACTTAGTTCATTTTGGAATTTTGCTTAATGCATTACATGTAAAAAACATTATGGGTTAACATTATCCGAAAAGATCTCCGGGTGTTTTTTTCGCACCAATTCTCAGCAACAATGCGACTGGCATTCTATATACAGCCTATGCCTCAATTAGATATAGGCACCCAAACCACCTTTCACTTCTAAATGTACGCCACCAAACTCCATAATTTGTGAATTTGGACTAAGGTGGTGTTTAGATATTTGCTCTCGTTCCAATCTGAACTAAGGTGGTGTTTCTATATTATATCTCGCTCGAATTTGACTCGCCCGAACCATCAAAATCTTACTCATCAAAAACATCTAAATCCGACTCATCTAATTCATCCACACCCAACTCATCCGATGAATTATCGGACTTGAAAGACCTAGATTAATCCAAAATAGTTATTCAAAATTTCAACGGATCAAACAAAACCAAAACTTCAAAAGTCAGACTCTTGTCAATTAAGACTTCGACTCGTATATCAAATGTCACTTTGAAAAACACTACATAAGCCAGTGATCTTCCAAGAACATGTGAGTTCTTGGTTGTAGCTACGTAAGTAAAGTAAGTACACGTGTATATTCATATGTGTCTTTGCAACATTCATCGTTAAATTTAGAGTTAATTCCTATTTGGTCCCTACTTTGTGACCAACTTCAAAACAAATAAAAAAATTTCTCTCATCTCTCTCTGAAACTCCGGCGGAGGGAAACCCCATTCGCCGGAGTTTTTAGAGAGAGAGGGAGATGAGAGAAAAAATATATATTTTTTTTAGTTTGAAGGTCGCCGGCCGGCGACCTTCACCGGAGAAGAGACTGGTGAGGTGGAGAGAGAGAGAAAGAGGTGAGTTGGAGAGAGGTGACGTGGAGAGAGGTGAGTGGTGGAGAGGGAAGTGAGGTGGAATTTAGGTTTTCTTTTTTATTTTATTTTGAAAATACTTTAATGGGAAGAGTAGTTATGGAATTTGTATGATAATAGGTGGTCATGTTTGAAGCTGGTCACAAAGTATGGGGCTATATTTGAAGCTGGTCACAAAGTAGGGGGCCAAATAAGAATTAACTCTTAAATTTATGCTTAAATTTTATTTCCTCTCATATGTGGTTTTCCACTTTTTTTCCCAAATTTTGATAAGTCCCTGATAAAAGTCTTCAAAGGTAATCATATTCATAAGACGAAGAGACGTCACATACAATCTTAATTAATACAAAAAATGCCACTATTTCTATTATCTCGTATCTACTGAACTTAATATTGGAAGTTCTAAATCATAGCCTTTAAAGATATTCGAATTTATATATGTATAGTGAGTGTACTCTTTTGTTTTTTAAATAAAGTGAATGTAATCATATAACTAAATCCTCAATACTAGAAAATTAAGAAATACTAAAAATAAAAATAACACCTTCCATCATCAACAAAATATTTTTTCAGTGTTCAACTTTATGATCAATTTTCATCCAAAATCCATCTTTTTTACCGAACAAAAATAGAAAATCATAAATTTAATAATATTAATTTCAACCAAAATTCATCTTTTTTACCCAACAAAAATAGAAAACAAGAATTTAATAATATTAAATATGAAATTGATTCTTGATATATTTTTGTCTAAGCAAAAATATTGATGGAGGTGACCCAAGGAGGCAGTAGAGTGCAAGAGGGTTGATCTATACAAGAAGATTCGTGTAATATGTTTGATAAAATGGATATTTTCTTCCAAGAACCAGCTTATAGTTGATAGTATTTCACTCTAAATCAAGATCTTATGTGATTGGACCCTCTATATATTACAAAAACCCAAACATATTTTAATATAGAAAATCCCATTGAATGATTAACTTGGTAACCCTTGATAAATACTCCTCAAATTATTGAAAAGCTCAACGTTACAAAAGTATCTTATATAAATCATTTCGTTTAGTTATGTCTTCAATACCCCAACTTTAATTGAACTAACACGGCGTATAAGTAAATCACTTCTCAATTATGTTGAAGATAAGAATAAGTTTAAATGAGTGTACTCCCCAGTGGACCGGAAGAACATATGAATTTAAAGACTTCCATTAGGGGTCCAAGAATGCAAGGTTCTTATGACGCAAAAGTATGAACAATTTGTTAATTTGTTTTGCAATACTAACAACATGAAACCGTGTTAACTTCAATACATTTCATTATCGCCATTATTCAATGTCCTCAAACATATTATTCATATTTTTGTTCCTACTCTTTCATTCGAAATTGTAACAAAAACAATTAATTTAACTATATGACTCCTTAAGACATTATATCGTACCCTTTAAAGATAATGACACCTTAAGACATTATATCGTACCCTTTAAAGATACTAAATGCTATATGAAAATAGTACTCTGATCACTAAATCTCATATAACGTGTTTGACAGAACAGTTCATGTCCGACCGGTTAACTTCTCTTACTAACGTTTAAGATATATTAAAGTTAAAGCTTCATCATATTGAGGGAGATTTTCTTTAATAACATCTACTTCTTTGAAAAGAAGATGTGTACTTACCTGTGAGATTGACTAGAGGATCCTTGTTGGTGCCGTTACAATTAGTGTTGGTGGACTGTTTGTTTTGATCCATAAGTGCTAATAGGGATTGATATTGCTCAGTTGTGAGGGAAGTTGCTGCAGGCACCACCGAACCCGACTGGTCCGTGGCCAAGGCAGTCATCGGTTCTTGTCGTGATCAGCTCCGGTTGCGTTGACCATAGTTTGGTGGGTAACCATGGATATTATAACACGTTGAAACGTGATGACCATGAGTTTTACACTTTTCGCAATAAGGTTGAGGTCGCTTGGATCGTTGTCTATCGATACCGTTAAACCGATTTGGATCATAATCATTGGTTCCAACGACAAGGCCAGCAATATTTTGTTGTTCCTCTGGTTATCAATCGATAAGTTGATTTGTCTCTGTCTTGTCTTGGTTAAGACAGAGTTTCCTTTCTAATTTGTAGAGAGATAGACTGTAAGCGAATAATGATTTATCAGTATTCCTTCTTTCGGATTAACCGAGTTAGAAAAACGTTAATGTAGTCGAGGCGAGAATAAATTCTCCTTCCTTAAGACATTTTACACCCCCGTAACAGTACCAGGCGTTAGGGTGTATGCCTTCGGGATACAACGACTTTCCTTTCAGAGTTTTAAGATGGTACTTCTATATTCTGAAAGCGGACGAACCTTCGTAAGTATTATGAGCTCTTGGATTTATGCGAATGATCTTCTAGACGCTTTAAAATTTACTCGAAACTTCTTTCTTCCTTTTTCTTCTAGATATTCTAGGCAAACCAGAACCTCTGATTGTTAGAAGAGAAGAAGAGAATGAATTTGATGTCCTAGACGACCTATGATTATCACTTCACTCAAAACTTCTTTCTTCATTTTTTTAGATATTCTAGGCACACCAGAACCTCTAGAATTACTTCCCAATCAGATATTCTATGCAAACCAGAACCTTTAATTGTTAGAAGGGAAGAGAAGAAGAGAAGAGAATGAATTGATGTGAGAAATGAAGTGGGTTTGGTGGGTTTATATAGGAATGGAATAGGTTCATGTGTCTGTTGGGTTGAAGAGACATATCTCTTCATTTTGAGAACTTAAAACGAAGTCTGAAACAGTTATATAGTCGGTTGAATTCTGGGTCGTTGGATTTCGCACAAAATCTCGGAGGGAACGCCAGCCATAGATGATGATGGACAAATCCCGAACCGTGCCTAACAGATGAAGAAAGCAGCGGTTAGATTAAAAGCTTGGAATTATCCCACCCTTATACCGACGCGGGTGGGACGCAGACCGTTGGATCTATCCGATCCAATGCTGTTAGCAGTGCCCCAACTCTGTCCCGCTTACCATAACACGCTACCATCAGATCTCAGGAATCCGCGCGGACTGAACGCCAGCCGTCCAGATTTGGACGTGCGTGGTTCGCTCAAACGACCCCTGATCTAACTTGTCCCGTTTGACGTTTCAGACCCTAACTTAACCTATTTCTAATCCAAAATTTAAACTCGAATTTCTCATTCACCCGGAATCGGATTTGAGTAATTATTTGCTCTAAATTGAAGAGCTCAACGAGACGAACGCAATGACGCGTTCGGTTTCTGAGTTTGACGAGTCGGGTCGAGCCAAAGTCGGCTCCAATTCCAACATATTTGAATCGATATTCATAGGAGTAAGGAGACTTTGTCGGACTTCTTCTTGTTTAACAAGTGAGTGAATCCTAAGATTGGATGGAAACAATTTTTTCAATAAAATTTGGCTTCGAATAGCCGAAAACCGGTCATGAAGTCCTTGAAGAAATTCCATAGCTCTATTTTGATTAGTCCGATCAACCATGATCACATATACAAGGTTCTGAAATCATTAAGGTTGTGTTTGATATCAAGGAAACAATTCCATGGAAATACAAGAAGTCCATGTAAAGTCTTCCAAGAAATTAACTCTGTGGAAATAAGAGTTCTTTCGTTTGATAGTCATCTATTATTCTGTGGAATTACGAACTCTATTATTTGGTTGACAACTAACTTTTACGAATATAATATTCAATTAAGAGTTTTTATTTACTCTTTATGTAGTCTAAATGATATTTTTACTTTTGCGAAAATTAAATTTTCATCATTATGTTGTCTAAATTACATTTTTGCCCTTATGTTTTTAAAATTATATTTTTCACCCTATGTTGTAAAATTATTTAACCTTGTGTCACTTTACTAATTTAAGGGTAAAAATGTCATTTTGATATTATACGAGGGTTTGACAACATAAGGGTAAAATGTCAATTTGGTATTATAAAAAGGTAAGAATGTAATTTTGGCTATAAAAATCCAAAATGTCATTTTGACAACTTTGTAAACATGTCATTTGGTAAGAAGGACAAAAACGTCATTTGCCCAATGTATAACTAAAAATTTATGTTGCTAAATTTTATGGGTGAAAATATCATTTTGAACATATATGGAGATAAATATTAGGTTTCAAGTATCCGAATATATTAAAATATTTTTATTTTGATTTTTGACTTTCCACGGAAACTAATTCCGAGGGGGGGAAGGGGGGAAGGAATTAAAAGTGGACTATTTCATGGAAATAGATTCCCTAAGGAATTAAAACCATGGAATTACACTTCGTATCAAACGGTGGAAATACCTATTTCCATGGAAATTCTTTTATTTCCATGGAAATGGGAGATATCAAACACACCCTAAGGAGTTGAGTTCATCTTGAAGAGCTCTCTTTAGGAGACTAGTAAAGTAGGTAGAATCGTCAGAACTATCTTGTTTAAGACATGATATAGCTCTCTTTAGCTGAAAAACTTTAGGAGCATTCGTTTAATGCAAACGATCAAAGAGATTCTTCCGAAAGCGTTATCATCGTATAAATAGAGGATCGTAGAGACGGATCAACCGAACTGATAAGCCAACCGGAAACAAGATCGTTACATCGTCCACATAGATGTAACTCATTAGGATCGATGGGTTTAATGATACTCCCATCAACGAATCCTAGTTTATTTTTGGCTCGTAAAGCTTTGATCATTCCTCGAGACCACGAGGAGTAGTTATCGCCAGCTAGAAGAGGCGTGATTAAAATAGTGGTGGGAGAATCCGAATGATGGACGTCAAACGATCCACCAGAGAGAGGAGGAGTAGCATGAATAACTTCAGAAGTAACATCAGTAGAAGTAATTGTAAAAGAAAAAAATGGCTCTTATACCATGTGAAGAGGTATTAACCTCTTTATGATGTAGAGAAGAGGAACTCGGATGAAGCCGAAAGTGAGAGAGAACCAACTCGGGTGAAGCCGAGAGATAATGGCGGAGAGAGCGTGATCGAGAGAAAGAGGGAGACGTGATCGAGAGAGATGTATCACTTTATTATTTCACTTGGTGTGTGTAATACAATATGTATGGGTTCCTATTTATAGGAATACAAGGAATTAGGGTTTAGAGATAATATCTCTTCTAGTGTTAATCTAATGGTACTTATCTAATTAATATACAACGATCCTAATATAACACAACTCCTCGAGTGACCGTAGGGGTGTTCATTTAGTATCCGAACCGACCAATCCGATCCAAACAGATTTGGATACCGATCCAATAGTATTCCGGATTGGTTCAGATGTTAAAATGGCAAAACCGAGTGTTTTGGATTAGTTTATGGATGTGGTTTACGGATAACCGAACCAAACCATTTATTGCTATTTTTTGTATATTATATATTTTTATATATTATATATATAAATATATATGATGGACAGCTAAGATTTAATAGTTAAGTTAGTTTCATGTTTGTTGATATTGTAGCTTAATGCATGTGTAACAAAAAGTAAATGGCCTGGAGAATTGTAGCTTAATTCAATAGTTAAGTTAGTTCCACGTTTTTTAGTCAAAAGTGCGAAATTTTATATATGATAAAATGTCACAGGTGGTTCGGTTATCCAACCGATCCAAACCGTTCATGTATAGTTCGGATCGGTAACCGAACCAAACCATGAACGGATTGGTTCGGATTTAGATTTGAAAAAACCGAACCATTCGGTTTGGACTTTGGATTGGCCCAAAAAGTCGGTTATCCGACCGATGTTCGCCCCTAAGTGACCGGGTCCACTTGGATTGGCCGAGTGGAGTTGATCGGTTGGACCTCTTAGCAAAGACTCCCAAGGTCGGTTAAACGACAGAAGGCAGATAGATACTATTGATAAAAAAAAAATGAACAACTAAATTGTTGTGAAATACTAATTGCATGAGGTGAGGTATTGTAGCTTTAACATGCTTTCCTATCATCCTCATTTAATGTCATAATGTCATTTACATTAATATATTTTTATTCTTAAATAACCATTTTTTGGTTCAAAGTTGTCACAAAAACAATTCCTTTCGTATGGGGCACACATGTAATGGAAACAAGGGACGGGTCTACATACAGATTAAAGGGGGTCATGGCCCCCCTTGACTTGCTGTAAATTGATTTAGAATTGTTGATTACCCTCTGGTTTATCAGATTAATAACGTTCAAGTCAAACTCATGACACATATGTAGCGTGGTTGAGGTGGTAGAGGTGGATGTGAGAGACCTGAGTTCGAGCACTGGGTAGGCTTATATTTTTTCAAATTTTATAAGGTTTTTGGGTGGCCCCCCTTGATTTCTACTCCTAGTTCCGCCCCTGACGGAAACCCCTTAATTGTGTTGAGGGTTAACTACCTTCCATACTGTGGCATCTTAGGGTATGTTTGAAGTACTGTGGTTGGTGCGGTCGCACTGCTCTATATACATAAATAAATCTGATAAATTGACAGTATAAAATGATTCGAAAATAGAAATATAGCTTAGTTTTTTTTGTTGAAGAAAATATAGCTTAGTTGGTAACAAATACAAAGTCACAAGTTCAATACTCTTGCTCATCAGTTTTTTATTTATATTCTCAACTCATTATTCTCTCAACTCATTATTGTCTCAAACTATTAGTACAACAACGATTAGTTATATATAACAATTAGTCTTAAGTTAGTTTGTGTGTGGTTTTTTCTCAAAAAAATTTAGGTGCAATAGATTTATAGTTTAGAATCATCTCACATAAAAATAACATTTCTAACTTAGTTCATTTTGGAATTTTGCTACATGTATTACTTGGAAAATAACATTATGCATTAACTGATTAACATTATCAGAAAAAGAGCTCCAAATATTATTCGTACCGGACATCCAAATTCTCATTTGCATTACATATAGAATTTATGCCTCAATTCGATATAGGCACTCATACCACATTTAATTTCTAAATGGATGCCACCAAACTCCATAATTTGTCACTTAGAAAAAAGATCCATAATTTGTGAATTTGGACCAAGGCGGTTTTTAGATATTTTCTCTCCTTCAAATCTGAACTAAGGTGGTGTTTCTATATTTTTCTCTTGTTTGAATCTGACTCGATCAAACCATATGAATGTGAGTCATCAAAATCATTCAAATCGGACTCACCTAACTCATCTTGACCCAACTCATCCAACTAACTATCGGACTTAAAAGACCTAGATTCAATCCAAAATAGTCATTCAAACGGATCAAGCAAAACCAACCCTTCTGAAATGGGACTTTTGTCAATTAAGGCTACTGACTCATACATCAAATCCCACTTAAAAAAAGCACTACATAAGCCAATGATTTTGTGACTTGGTGGTTGTTGCTACAATGGTAAGTACAAGCCTATATATTTCATCAAAAAAAAGTACAAGCGTATATTCATATCTATCTTTACAAAATTCATTATTAACTTTATGCCCAAAATTTTATTCTCTCTCCTGTCTTTTTTTCCTCTCATTTTTTTTCAAATTTTAATTTTCTATTTCACAAAAGAAACTTTATTCATAAGAGTATAAGACAAAGAGACATCTCAAACAACTTAATAAAAATAAAATACCATTGTTTCTATTATCTCGTATTTAATTAACTTAATATTAAAAGACTCCAAAGTGAGTTTAAAATCCCCAAAATTAAGAAATTGAGCAACATTGCTAATGTTTTCAAAAAAAACTAAATTTTTGAAAATATATTCATTTTGGTCCCGAGGGCAATTATGAAAAAAGTTGAAAAAAGAATTAGTATTTAGGAACCAAAACGAACTGTCGGACACTTATATGGAGGCCAAAACAGTGAGTTAGTCAAAAATTGGAGGCCAATACAAAATTAATCCACAAAAAAATGTTTATTTCAAGCTATATTCAAATGTTTGTGTGATGTCATATGATTATTTTTCATCCAAAATTCATCTTCTTTACAAAACAAAAATAGAATACAAGAATTTTATCATACTATATCAAGAAATTTTGTAAGAAGAATACCAAATAGATTCATTAATGGCTAAAGATGTTGTTCTCTGGTTATTAATCGATAAGTCGATTTCTCTCTGTCTTGGCTTAATTTAGACAGAGTTTCCTTTCTCTAACTTATAGAGAGATAAACTAATAGGGAATAATGATTAATCAATATTCCTTCTTTCGGACTAACCGAGATAGGTGTTAATGTAGTCGAGGCAAGAATAAATTCTCTTTCCTTAAGACATTTTACACCCCCGTAACAGTACCAAACGTTAGGGTGAATGCCTTCGGGATACAACGACTAACCTTTCAGAATTTTAAGATGGTACTTCTATATTCTGAAAGCGGACGAACCTTTGTCAGTATTATGAGCTCTTGGACTAATGCGGATGATCTTCTAGATGCTTCTGAAATTCAAATTTCACTCGAGACTTCTTTCTTCCTTTTCCAGATATTCTAGTCTAACCAGAACCTCTAGAAAATACTTCTTTAATTAGATATTCTAGGCTAACCAGAACCTCTAATTGTTAGAAGGGAAGAGAAGAAGAGAATGAATTGAATTGATGAAAAATGAAGTGGGTTTGATGGGTTTATATAGGAATTGAATAGGTGTATAGTGTCTTTTGGGTTAAAGAACACTACTGTTCGGAATCAGGGGGTATAACCGAATAAAAGAGGGTCGGTTCATCTTGGGCCGTCAGATCGCGCTGGAAAACGCGGCCAGATCTTGATCCATTAGATCAAGACCGAAGCTGTCCCACAGATGCACTAACTGACCGTTAGATGCTAGCCCGGAGCGTGCCCGAACGCGGAGAGAACGCCAGACGTCAGATCTCGCGCAAATCCGCGCGATGAACGCCCACCGTCCAGATCTGAGCGCGTTCTCTTCGCGCGAATGCCCCCCAACGTGACTTGTCCTCTTTGACAATTTAGTACCTATTTCAACCGATTTTTCGTTCAAACTTTAACCTTGAATTTCTCATTCATCCGGAATCGGATTTGAGTGATTCTTGGCTCTAAATTGTAGAGCTCGACGAGACGAACTCAATGGCGCGTTCCGTTTCTGAGTTTGACGAGTTGGCTCGAGCCAAAATAGGCTCCGATTCCAACAAAAGAAACAATAACATAAAACATACAAAAGAAATGAATAAATAACAGATCTCACTGTAGCTTCCGTTGAAGAGATAAATTTATTTTAAATGATTTTACCGATGAATTGATAGGATTTTTTTCAGAGAAAATAGAAAAAAATTATTCATATTCTAACTTTTTCTTATGTTTGGCAAACAATATAAGAGAAAAAAATGAAATAGGAAAAACAAGAAACAGTCATTTCTTCTCTATGTTTGTAAAGAAAATGATTCTTGAGGAAAAAGTTTCTCAGACTAAACTTTTCCGTAAGCCTTTTCCTTTTTCCAAAGTGGCAAACAAACACAACCCTGGGATTCTTGCTATGCTCTCGTAAGAAAATAAGTGTTGTTAGAGGTGATAGAAAGAAGCTCCTGCAGCATAGGGATTTCCACTTGAGTACTAGGTTTGAAGAGTTCCCATGTATTGAAGATTTTCTTTTAAGGACCACTTCATTTATGAGGATTGGTGGTATTTTCCAGTATAGGGAGATCTTAATTGGACCTTAATGAAATACGTTCTTCCTACTCCTATATATATTTAAAATCCCAAACAACACACATATTTTAATATAGATAAAGTTATCTTATAATAGACCATTTTGTTTAGTTATATCTCCAATATCTCAATTGCAATTGAACTTGCTCAATTAAAAAAAAAATTGCAATTAAACTAACATAAGGTATTTAGATTTTGGAATATAGAAAAGTTATATCTAAAAGATTGTAGTATAACATATTAACCTTGATCGCATAGGAGTCATAAGTGAATCACTTCAACTATAAAAAGAAGATAATAATAATAATACTCCCGTAGAATGTCCACCCTATAGAAGATAAGAATTTAAAAGACTTCCATTAGGGATTCAATAATGAAAAGCAAGGTTCTCGTGACGTACATGAGCCAAAAGAATGAACCATCTGTGAATCAGTTTTGAAATATTAATATCATGAAATTGTAACTTCAATACATTTCATTTATCACAATAATTCAATGCCCTCGATACATATTATTCATATTTTTGTTCCTACTTCTTTATTCGAAATTGTTAACGAAAACAATTTATTTCACATTATACAGATAACAATTTATTTTACATTATACAGATATGCGAGGGGTATCTCCACACCATTCTATCCTCTGTACTGGAAAGCATATAGGGCACTTAGTAAGATATACCATTCGGAGTGACACTTGAAATCCATAGGACGGGACCCCAAGATTATTTGTGAATTTGGATTGAGCCATTGAGGTGGTGTTTCATCTTCTCCTAGTCAGATTTTGTATTGGCTGACTCATCTGAATTATCTTACTCATTTGAATCTTAAATTTGAATTTTTTTTTTCACTCAAATATACCTAAATTAGGCATTCGCACGAATTAGACAAAATCGTTCGGGGTCAAATTTCATATCCGACTTGAGAAAAAAACATGCACAACTACTTAAGCCAATGATTTTCTATGATCGTGCCAGTTTATGGTTATTGTAAACATAGGTCTATATATGCATATTCCAAAAAAAAATGTATATTAAAGATTGGCATTGCAAAAAGAAACACTAACTATGGACTAATTATATTCTTCCTATCCTCTTGTTATATTTTCTCTCTCATTTTCTTCGAATTTCAATTGACTCCCCTCAAAAAGGTTGATGTTTTGGCAAATAAAAAATTTTCCGGGATACAAAATTTTATAAGGTCATTGGTACGAGGTGACAAGTTCAATGCTCTTGCTCATCAGTTTTTTAGTTTATTTTCTCAACTCATTATTGTCTCGAACTATTAGTAAACTAACAATTAGTTATAGATAAGCAATTAGTCTTAAGTTTGTTTGTATGTTTAAGAAGTAGTTATGAAGTTCATTACTTGTTATTTTATTCCTTTTTCATGGAATGAGTAAAGCTCTACGTATGGCTTTTGCTTAAAAATATTTAGGAGCAAAATACATTATGGGTTAACATTATCGGAAAAAGATCTCCGGGTGTTTCTTTTTGCACCAATTCTCAGCAACACTGCAACTCGCATTCTATATACAGCCTATGCCTCAATTAGATATAGGCACCCGAACCACCTTTAACTTCTAAATGTATGCCACCAAACTCCATAATTTGTGAATTTGGACTAAGGCAGTGCTTAGATATTTGCTCTCGCTCGAATCTGAACTAAGGTGGTGTTTCTATATTATATCTCGCTTGAATCTGACTCGCTCGAACCATCTGAATCTGACTCATCAAAAACATCTAAATCCGACTCATCTAACTCATCCAGACCCAACTCATCCGACGAATTATCGGACTTGAAAGACCTAGATTAATCCAAAATAGTTATTCAAAACTTCAACAGATCAAACAAAACCAAAACTTCAAAAGTGAGACTCTTGTCAATTAAGACTTCGACTCGTATATCAAATGTCACTTTTAAAAACACTATATAAGCTAGTGATCTTCCAAGAACATGTGAGTTCTTGGTTGTAGATACGTAAGTAAAGTAAGTACACGCGTATATTCATATGTGTCTTTGCAAAAAAAATTATTTCCTCTCATATGTGGTTTTTCCACTTTTTTCCCCAAATTTTGATGAATCCCTGATAAAAGTCTTCAAAAGTAACCATATTCATAAGACGAAGAGACGTCACAGACAATCTTAATTAATACAAAAAATTTCACTATTTCTATTATCTCGCATCTGCGGAACTTAATATTGGAAGCTCTAAATCATAGCCTTTAAAGATATTCGAATCTATATATGTATAGTGAGTGTACTCTTTTTTTAAAAAAAATAAAGTGAGTGTAATCATACAACTAAATCCTCAATGCTAGAAAATTAAGAAATACTAAAAATAACAGCTTTCATCATCAACAAAATATTTATTTCAATGTTCAACTTTATGAGTTTGTGATGTCATATGATCAATTTTCATCCAAAATTCATCTTTTTTACTGAACAAAAATAGAAAACAAGAATTTAATAATATTAATTTCCACCAAAATTCATCTTTTTTACCCAACAAAAACAGAAAAGAGCCAGTAGGGTGCAAGAGGGTTGATCTATTCAAGATTCTTGTAATATATTTGATAAAATGGATATGTTCTTCCAACAACCAACTCGTGATTGATAGGATTTCAATCTATATCAAGATCTTATGTAATTGGACCCTCTATATATTACAAAAACCCAATCTATTTTAATATAGAAAATCCCATTGAATGATTAACTTGGTAACCCTTGATAGATACTCGTCAAATTATTGAAAAGCTCAACTTTACAAAAGTATTTTATATAAATCATTTCGTTTAGTTATGTCTCCAATACCCCAACTTTACTTGAACTAACACGGCGTATAAGTAAATCACTTCTCAATTATGATGAAGATAAGAATAAGTTTAAATGAGTGTACTCCCCATGAAGTAGACCGAAAGAACATAAGAATTTAAAGACTTCCATTAGGGGTTCAAGAATGCAAGGTTCTTATGACGCAAAAGTATGAACAATTTGTTAATTTGTTTTGCAATACTAACAGCATGAAATCGTGTTAACTTCAATACACTTCATTATCACCATTATTCAATGTCCTCAAACATATTATTCATATTTTTGTTCCTACTCTTTCATTCGAAATTGTAACAAAAACAATTAATTTAACTATATGACACCTTAAGACATTATATCGTACCCTTTAAAGATACTAAATGCTATATGAAAATAGTACTCTGATCACTAAATCTCATATAACGTGTTTGACAGAACAGTTCATGCCCGACCGGTTAACTTCTTTTACTAACGTTTAAGATATATTAAAGTTAAAGCTTCATCGTATTGAGGGAGATTTTCTTTAATAACATCTACTTCTTTGAAATTCTCAGTCCATTGATGCAACCTTGGAAAATTATTAGCATCCACCATTTTTATACCAACCACTTTTTCCATGATTTTTAACCAATGACTCATCCATCCAAAACATATATCAACTAATCCGATCGTCTCTCCCCCGAAAAATTTCTTATCTCCAAGTGCAAGTTCTTCTATCATCTTTAGAGTTTCCATAGTTTCTTTTGCTGCTTTCTCTTGTGCTTCACCAACAGCAGAGAAGAATTCGAAAAAACTGGGTGCCTATAAAAATAAAAGTTGTAACGTAAAACAACGGTAGCTAATTATGGGATAACATAAAATATGACGGTTTTTAGAGAAAACGGATGTTAGAGGATAGATAGGTCGAGAAAATAAAAGGCAAAAAAGTGATGTAATGAGATTGAGATAAAATTGTGATGTTCCATCCCGAAGAGATGACCGTTGATATTCATGTGATTGATACAACTAAATGCCTAAGTATTTTACCGTATTCAATATAATCTACACAAGTTAGCTGAAACTTAAATACAGATGTTTGGTAAGAGGCAGAAACTGATATATCTGCTTCACTAGTGACTAGCCAAGAGCATTTCTGGACTAATTTCTACTCATACAGTTTTGCAGTAAAAGTTAGAACAGAGTTCAAAAGGTGTTAGAAATATTTTACCACGGTTTTTCAGAAATTAGTGTCACTAAAACTGTCGCAAATACTACTCTACTAATAAAAGTAATATGGGATTATTAATCACCTTATCTTCTCCCAATTTGATCCAAAATCGAGCTTGGGCTTTCTCATAATGATCTTTCGGCAACAATGAATTTTCCGGCCACGTTTCTTCTATATATTCAAGAATAACAGTCGACTCGGCGATGGGTTTTCCTCCATGAACGAGGACAGGGACCTTCTTATAAATAGGGTTATATTTTAAGAGTAAGGAACTCTTGTTTGAAAGATCTTCTTCTATATATTCATAGTTTATACCCTTTAGTTTAAGAGCCCAAATAACTCTATAACTAAATGGACTAGGCCCTGCTCCAAACAACTTCACTTCTCCCATTTTTAATTTTTATAGATCAAAATGAAAGTGTTCTTCTGTCTTCTTTTGGTGAATCATCTAAATATATATATCAAACTTTCAAAGTCTTTTTGCTTGGACAATAAGATTCTACAAATGGTCAAAGTCAAAAATCTTGGGCAAGAAAAGGAAACTAGCTACCAAGATGGAGAGAGGCGTGTGGCTCAAAATGAGTCCATATGAAAGGATAATCTCATGGATGAGATATTTTCTTATAGTTGATTGTCTGGTTACCTTTATAAAGGGTACTTTTGTAATAATTTTAGGACTCCCTGTCTCCAATGTGTATTAAGAGAACCTATAAGAAATATGACGACTGAAAATTTTATATGTTTTGACCGAAATTTGTTGTCTTTTTCATTCTACATGGAAAATCTTTTACGACGTGGAACGAGAAACGACCTAAAACCCAAAAAATTAGTGTCACTACCCTAAAGAAAGACGAAAGAAGAATATTTCTTTACTTGAGATCAATATTATCTTCATTATAAATTTTTGTTTAAGTCGATGTCTTCTTTTAAGTCGATGTCCTCGTTTAAGTCGATTGATACCTTCATTTAAGTCGATGTCTTCGTTTAAGTCGAATGACTCTTCTTTCTTGACATCATTAAAAACTTGTAACTAAGACAACAATGATAGTAAACTTATGTATTTGTAGTTTTTGTTATGTTAATGGTGATGTTAATAATAGTGATCGATATTAGGGTTGAATTGTTTATATCAGACAAAACTATATTTAGGAATAAAATATTAAATTTATTATTCTATATTGTCAGCAGGTTTATGTTATTTTGATAGCAGGTCTATAATGTCAATTATGTAATTGCAGCAACAGCGGAAAACAGGAAAAAAAACGATTGAGAAAAACGAAAACTATTTTCGACGGAATAGAGACCGTAGGAAATACTTTGAACAATATTTCCGACGGATTTTGGTGAAACAACCCTTTGTACATAGACCCAGTTTGGTTGTTTTGAATAGGTTTTTGCCGACAAGCTTTTCCAGGTGAGCCGTCGATATTTTTTCTGACGGACAACATCTTCGAAAAAGATATTTGTTTCGCTCTTATTTACGACCAGTTTACGACAGCCTGGCCAGGTCGAGGAAGACCTTTCCGATGATTTTTTTTTCTCTATTTTCGACGGTTTTTTCTCTATTTGTTTCGCCTATATTCATTTTTTCTCGATTTCCATGTTTTCCGCCTATTTATTTTGAAACATTAAATGATCCTAGTAACCTTTCCTTAAACTAATTTAGTAAAGGAACACCGCGTAAATAAACTCACCAAATATATACTCTTCCTATACCAAAGAGCTTAAGTTAATTGAAAGTTATGTAATAAAATCTTGGAAGGTTTATATGTATAATAAAAAGTTAAAGAGACAATGGGTCCTTGATTCTACAGCCTTATTTAGCTGATAGACACTCATCATGATATACCAATGGGAATGACACTTGAAATCCGACCAAACTTCAGAATTGTTTGTGAATTTGGATTAAGGTGGGGTTTCGCCTTCTCGTACTCCGTATTTGTACCGTCTGACTCATTTGAATTGTTGCACTCAAATTCACCTAAACAGATTCAGGGTCAGATTTCATATCTGACTTGGGAAAAAAAAACATACACAACCTAAGCCAAGATTTTATATCATGTGAATTCAAATTTTATATGCATATCCAAGATTGGCATTACAAAACCAAACACTAACTGTGAGCTAATTATATTCTCCCTATCCTCTTGTTGTATTTTCTCTCTCATTCTTCAAATTTCAATTGACCTCCATCTATAAAAGTATAACCATTTGAAAAAAAAAAACTTTATTTTCTAAGAGAAAAAGACCGTCTGTGACGATCTTTATTACATAAAGATACTAGTATTTCCATTCTCAAACTAACTTGATACCTTAAGACATTAATTATATCGTGCCCTTCAAAGATACTAAATGCTATATGTATATATAATGAAGATAGTACTCTGATAACTAAATCTCATACAACGTGTTTGACAAAACTATTCGTGCCCGATTAACTTAACATCCATCTAAGTATGAGTGTGGTGGCCAGTGGGAGATGCCATTACAATAAACTTCTCTCGCTGACGTTCAAGATATATTAAAGCTTCATCATATTGAGGGAGATTTTCTTTAATCACATCTACTTCTTTGAAATTTTCAGTCCATTGATGCAACCTAGGAAGAGTATTAGCATCCACCATTTTTATACCAACCACTTCTTCCATGATTTTTAACCAATGACTCATCCATCCAAAACATATATCAACTAACCCGATCGTCTCTCCCCCGAAAAATTTCTTATCTCCAAGTGCAAGTTCTTCTATCATCTTCAGAGTTTCCATAGTTTCTTTTGTTGCTTTCTCTTGTGCTTCACCAACATTTGAGAAGAATCCAAAAAAACTGGGTGCCTATAAAAATACAAATTGTAACGTAAGAAACTGTAGCTAATTATACGTCGAGAAAAGAAAAGGCGAAAAAAGATGATGTAACCAGATTGAGATAAAATTGTGATGTTCCATCCCGAAGAGATGACCGCTGATATTCATGTGATTGATACAACTGAATGTCTGAGCATTTTACCGTATTCAATGGAATCTACACAAGTTAGTTGCAACTTGAATACCGATGTTCGATAACAGGCTGCTTCACTAGTGACTAGCCAAGAGCATTTTTTGACTAATTTCTACTTATACAGTTTTGCAGTAAAAGTTAGAACAAAGTTCAAAAGATGTAATAAATATTTCCTTATCACTAAAACACTGACAAATTGTTTAACAAAAAAAAACAGTGACAAATTGAACTATTATTCAACTATTTTACCACGGTTTTTTAAAAATTATTCATTAAAACCGTCGCGAATACTACCTAGTAATGAAAGTAATATGAGATTATTAATCACCTTATCTTCTCCCAATTTGATCCAAAATCGAGCTTGGGCTTTCTCATAAGGATCTTTCGGCAACAATGAATTTTCCGGCCACGTTTCTTCGATATATTCAAGAATAACAGTGGATTCGGCGATGGGTTTTCCTCCATGAACAAGGACAGGGATCTTCTTATAAATAGGGTTGTATTGTAAGAGTAAGGAACTCTTGTTTGAAAGATCTTCTTCTATATATTCATAGTTAATACCCTTTAATTTAAGAGCCCAAATAACTCTATAACTAAATGGACTAGGCCAAGCTCCAAACAACTTCACTTCTCCCATTTTTAGATCAAAATGATAGTTTTCTTCTATCTTCTTTTGGTGAATTATCTAGATATATAAATCAAACTTTTCCAAGTCTTTTGCTTGGGCAATAAGATTCTACAAATGGTCAAAGTCAAAAATCTTGGGCAAGAATAGAAAGCTAGCTACCAAGATGGAGAGAGGGATATTTAACAAAAAAAAAAAGATGGAGAGAGGGAGGGAGGTGTGTGGCTCAAAATGAGTCAAATTTTATATGCATACACCATTTTTGTTATCCGGGACAAATCTACTCGACTTTGGACAAAAATATTACAAGTATCCCTTCCTATAACAAAAATGAAATTTTCGTAATATAACATACACTTCTTATTTGGATATAGGCGTCTTTTGACTCTGAAATTGGATTAAATGGGTTTTTTTGTCTCATCGAAACTTATTTATTTGGTTCATCTTACGCTAAACTTTGAATCTCCTTATCTACATGGATCTAAAATCAACATAAATAACTATCCATACGATTCAAGCATCCCAAGTCTCACGCGAATAAGTATTTAGAAATTTGACTCTCGAATCAATTTAGGCTTTGACTTAGATTTCATATCTGACTTAAAAAAACTACTTAAACTCATATTTTTTTACATGGATTATGTCAATTTCTGGGGTTCTCTGGACTTCAAAACCACCTCCAAATTCCTAGTCGACCAGCCACTCCAATTACTTCCCCGGTCGAGCTCTCTGATCATCTTTCCTGGTTACACATTCCGATCATTTTTTTAGGTGAATCCTCTTCCCTCCTCCCCTTTCCTCTTGATCTGAATCATTACATAAAATTTGAAGTTTGGTCTTTTCGGGCCATGGTTAGTATTAAGGGCACCCACATGAGATACCCAGCTGCCCAAACCGAGAAGCCCACAAGGAGAACCGAACAGCCCTATCTCATTCACTCAACTCGGTCAACCCTAGTATCTCTACTTGATAAGTTTTGTTATGATTTTATGTAAACCAAATGTATCCCTACTTACCCTAATTGTAAACCTATATATACTTGTTAGATATGAATACAAAGTACAGAGAAAATCTAACTCTAATCTTCTTCTTCTTCTTCTTCATTCATTTTGATTGTTACTTAGTTTATTTTGATTATTACTTAAAGGCTTATTGCCTTTCACATGGTATAAGAGCCTGGTATTTCAAATTTTTTTTTTTCAACTATGTCTTCTACTACCGATACCATCACTCAATCCGCTGTCCAAAACAATCAAGTATTCGATGTTCATCATTCGGATTCACCCACGACTGTTTTGATCACACCACCTCTCACCGGAGATAACTATGCCTCCTGGTCTCGTGGTATGACTAAAGCGCTTCGAGCCAAGGATAAACTTGGTTTCGTCGATGGAACCATTGTCAAACCAACTTCTCCTGCAGAATTACATTCGTGGGAACGATGCAACGATCTCGTTGCAAGTTGGATTGTCAACTCAGTGGCTCCAGATATTCAATCATCCATCCTTTATGACGAATCTGCAGTCGAGACTTGGAAAAACCTTTATGAGCGTTTTTTTCAGACTAACGCTCCTAAAGTTTTTCAACTCAAAAGAGCAATCTCGTCCTTGAAACAAGAAGGACTCGACGTGTCTACCTATTTTACTCAATTGAAGTCTCTTCAAGACGAACTTCAATCCCTCACAACCGTCGAACCATGCATTTGTACACATGGTAAGTCCCTTCTTGATCGGCTAAACCAAGATCGCGCCATGGAGTTCCTTCAAGGACTCCATGATCGATTTTCTGCGATTCGGAGTCAAATATTCCTAATGGATCCGTTCCCGTCTACATTACGTATACACTCTCTTGTCAAACAAGAGGAAGTTCAACAGAATATTGTGAACGCGAACTCCGTTAACAGTGAGGCAGCAACTCTTGCCGTTAGTAATGGTCCCCGATTGGATTCTTCACGTCCAAAGAGATCACGTCCTTATTGTGATTACTGTCATCAACTTGGACATGTTAAAGCTACATGTTACCAACTCAATGGGTATCCTTCTCGGTCCACACCAAATTCTCGTCCTCGAGGGCGCCCAAATAACCGAGAAGCTCACCAAACTAATCCATTTGCTGCTGCCTCCATAGTTCCTGACTTGGAACAGATTCAAACTCATCAGGGAGCGCCCCTAGCAACATCTCTCACCAAAGAACAGTACCAGGGCCTCATCTCACTACTGGACCAGTCCCGACCTGCTGCAGGCACCCCCCAAACAGCAGCTCCATCAACCGAACCGATCAACTTAACAGGTACGTCTTTTACTAATTATTCTTGGGTAGTCGACTCCGGGGCAGCGAAACATATTTGTTCATCTCTATCTCGTTTTGATTCTTATATTAAAGCCCCTACCGACTACTTTGTACGCCTTCCGGATGGGACTCGTATTCGAGTTCTTCATGTTGGATCAATTTCTTTTTCCAATTCTTTTATTCTTCACAATGTATTACATGTACCGGATTTCAAAATCAACTTAATATCGGTTTCTCAAATTACTACTTCTTTAAATTGTGAAGTAACGTTTAATTCTACCTCGTGTGTCTTTCAGGACCTCTCGACGGAAACAACGATTGGACTTGGTGATCGATCGGATGGACTCTATTTCCTTCGCACGGACCCTAGGATTTGCTCGCTTTCTTGTTTTTCTAGTTTAGGAAGTAACGTTTCTTTCAATGTTTGGCATTGGCGATTGGGTCATCCATCGCTTTCTAGATTTAAATATTTAATTTCTACTATTCCTTGTATGAAATTTGTTTCAGTTATTAATAAACCGTGCGATGTTTGTCCTATGTCTAAATTTAAACGATTACCATTTCCAACTAGTACTTCTACCTCCTCTCGTCCTTTTCAACTTCTCCACGCCGATCTATGGGGACCCTTTTCCGTTCTTTCCAATTCCGGATGTCGATATTTTTTGACGATAGTTGACGACTATTCAAGGTGTACATGGTTGTTTTTACTTCCTAATAAATCGGATACAACTAAATACATCACAAACTTCACTAAATATGTTTCCACTCAATTCAACACAACCATCTCTACTTTCAAATCCGGAAACGGTTCTATTTTGATTCCAAAAATTCAAACATTCCGTTCCGATAACGGTACGGAATTTATGAATCACGAATTGCAAAAATGGTTTCAAACAAACGGTATTCATCACCAAACTAGTTGCGCCTACACTCCTCAACAAAATGGAGTTGTAGAACGCAAACATAGACATATTTTGGAAGTAGCACGGTCCCTTCGATTACAAGCCCATCTCCCTCTCTCCTTTTGGGGAGAATGTGTTCTCACGGCCGTCTACCTTATAAACAAATTACCGACTCCGGTATTACAAGGGAAATCCCCACATGAAAAATTATTAGGATGTCCTCCTACTTTTACCAACCTTAGAGTGTTCGGTTGTTTATGTTATTTTCGTCATACCACCGTTAAAACTAAATTGGACTCACGAGCTTCACCCGGAATTTTCGTGGGATACCCTCATGGTCAAAAGGGCTTTCGTGTATACGACCTCACCACTCGAAAAATTATCACATCTCGAGACGTCTTATTCCATGAAGACCGATTTCCGATGTCCACAATCCCGCCTACTCAAAGGCGTCAGTTCTTGTCAATAGTGGACAATGGAACCTTTGCCTTTCCACAAAGTTCCCAACCTAACGCCTCTTCCTGGACTAACCCGAACTCCCTAACTTCGGCCAGGAACATTTTGGATCAGTCCGCTACAGGCACCTCCTGGACTAACCCGAACTCCCTGACTTCGGCCAGGAACACTTTAGATCAGTCCGCTACAGGCACCCCTGTGTCTTTGGACGAACCGGTTCCATTCACTGGGCCGGAACGTTCTGTTCTCACTCCAGTCGAGGAGTGCCCTGAAAGTCCAACAGACTTGGACACCCTTCCTGATCCGACAGTACCCACTGCCCGACCATCACGCTCTAGGCGACCACCAGCCCATCTTTCCGATTACGTATGTCACTCCTCTCCTTTTATGGACCCGTCACCTAATGTCCCTTATCCTCTCACTAATTTCATGTCTTTCGATGCTTTCTCTACTTCGCATCAAGTCTTCCTTACATCCGTTCTTTCAAATAAAGAACCTTCTTCTTTTTCCCAAGCCATGCAATCTCCTCAATGGAGAGAGGCAATGTCTAAAGAAATATCGGCTTTAGAATCTAACAACACTTGGTCCATTGTTGACCTACCTTCTGGTAAGCGACCCATTGGATGCAAATGGGTTTACAAAATTAAGTTTCGGTCTGACGGGTCAATCGAGCGATACAAAGCTCGACTAGTTGCCAAAGGATATACCCAAATTGAAGGTCTTGATTATCACGACACTTTTGCTCCCGTCGCTAAATTAGTCACAGTTCGAATTCTTCTCTCTATTGCCGCAATTCAAGGTTGGACCCTTCACCAACTTGATGTCAATAATGCGTTCCTTCAAGGAGACCTCGATGAAGAGGTTTTTATGAAACTTCCACCTGGTTTTTCCAAACAGGGGGAGTCTAAGGTCTGCCGCCTAAACAAATCTCTTTATGGTCTCAAACAGGCCTCCAGACAATGGTTCTCAAAATTCTCGTCCGTCCTTCTCAAGAAAGGTTTCACACAATCTCTTTCTGATTATTCTCTCTTTTCCTTCCATTCTTCTTCCACTTCTCTTTACGTCCTAGTCTATGTCGACGATATCATTATTACCGGTAACAACGATTCCGCCATTTCCGACCTAAAATCTTTTCTTGACAATACCTTTTCCCTCAAAGATCTCGGTCGACTTCAATATTTCCTGGGTATTGAAGTTTCTAGATCTTCGAAAGGCATATTTTTGTGCCAACGAAAATACGCCTTAGATATTCTTTCTGATTCTGGGCTAACCGCTTCTCGACCATCTTCCTTCCCGATGGAGCAGAAACTCCGCCTTAGCCCCACAGATGGAGAACCTATCCCTGATCCATCCACATATCGACGACTGATTGGACGCTTACTTTATTTAACTGTCACTCGTCCCGATATTTGCTATGCAGTAAATAATCTGAGCCAATTTTTACAAAATCCCACAAATATTCACTTAGAAGCTGCCCATAGAATCCTTCGATATCTCAAAGGGTCACTCAATCATGGAATTTTTCTTTCTGCAACTAGTTCCTTACATATCTCGGGTTTCTGTGACTCTGATTGGGCTGGTTGCCCCACTACTCGACGATCCACAACTGGATACTTTACCATGCTTGGTTCAAGTCCATTATCATGGAAATCTAAGAAACAACCCACGGTTGCTAAGTCATCTGCCGAAGCCGAGTACAGAGCTCTGGCCAATCTTACCTGTGAACTTCAATGGATCAAATCACTTCTTCGTGATCTATGTATAAATCATTCTTCCCCAATGTCTGTTTATCGTGATAATCGTGCAGCACTTCATATTGCTGACAACCCAGTTTTTCACGAACGAACAAAGCACATTGAAATCGACTGCCATTTTGTTCGTGAAAAGATTAAAGACAATACCATAGCTCCCCGCTTCACACCAACAGCTGACCAACTAGCAGATATCTTTACAAAGCCGCTTGGTGGTAATGCCTTCAAGAAGACGATTGGCAAGTTGGGCATCATTTCTATTTCAGCTCCAACTTGAGGGGGAGTATTAAGGGCACCCACATGAGATACCCAGCTGCCCAAACCGAGAAGCCCACAAGGAGAACCGAACAGCCCTATCTCACTCACTCAACTCGGTCAACCCTAGTATCTCTACTTGATAAGTTTTGTTATGATTTTATGTAAACCAAATGTATCCCTACTTACCCTAATTGTAAACCTATATATACTTGTTAGATATGAATACAAAGTACAGAGAAAATCTAACTCTAATCTTCTTCTTCTTCTTCATTCATTTTGATTGTTACTTAGTTTATTTTAATTATTACTTAAAGGCTTATTGCCTTTCACAGTTAGTTCCCACATTCGGCCTAAGCAGCGTAACAGTGGTTATTACTACAACATAAGATTCATTCATGACACTTTATTTTCAATCTGTATGTGCAAATACAAATACAAATTAAACCTTAGATAATTCATTTTGATGGTGATAGAAGAGCTAATCTTCTACCTTTAAAAAAGGCCACCAACTTATCATGATTTGGGAGGGTATCTTTGATTATAGGAACTTCTTTAAACCTCTTAATCCATGAACACAAGTGAGGGAAACTATGAGCTTCAACTAACTTCACTTCAATTACATCTTCAATGGCTTCCAACCAGTGAAATACAATTCCAATGGCTAAGTCTACTAATCCGATATTGTCCCCGCCAAAGAATTTCTTCTCACCAAGTCCTCCATGTTCTTCAATGGTTTTAAGCATTTCCAAGGTTTCTTTTATGGCCTTCTCTTGTTCTTCCCCGGTTGTACGGAAGCCCGCCCAAACAGATACACTCTAACCATGCACGAAAAAAATAATATTTGAGATGAAAAAAAGTTATTAGCATAGCAAATATATAAAGATTTCGAGACAGTTTAATTTATACTTAGTTTGTCTATTGCTTTTCGAATTTATAGTATGTTGTTATAAAACATAACCGAACAAAATATGTGTTAATACTGAATTACTGATCAACTCCATTTGAAGTCAACCATTTAATTTGCTATGGATGGGGAAATGAAATTTTAGCACATACTTGCAAGGAACAAACTAACATATTCTTGGGAAAGAGGGGGAGAAATTTGGGCATATTTTGATTTAGCTATAATTTTGGTCAAACTAAATTTAAAAGGTCAAGTTTTTGTTCCAATTTGATTTTGGTCAAAGGAGGCGAGTCTCCTATCATAATACTTCCATATTTTTGACCTTCCACCAATATTTCCATCCTAATATTGAACAAAGAAAAACAATTTATCAACCTTAATCTGAAGTTGTGATATGTAATTTCAAACTAATAGTCGTAAATCTTTATCTGACACAGTTGAAAATCTAAACAAATTTTCTTGTACTTGTAAAGAATAAATTGTATATATGGTCACTAAATTGTTTTTCCTTTTAGAACAACTCAACAACACTAATTCAATTTAAATGACATATTACTTACCTTATCCTCAATAAATTTAGTCCAAAACCGAGCAACCGATCTCTCATAAGGGTCAATAGGTAAGAATGAATTCTCTGGCCAAGTCTCGTCGATATATTGGATAATGACCATTGATTCTGCTATTGGTTTTCCGCCATGAACAAGAACTGGTATTTTCTTGTGAACGGGGTTGTACTGTAAAAGCAATGGACTCTTGTTTGAGAGATCTTCCTTGATGAATCCATATTTTACACCCTTTAGTTTTAGAGCACATTCAACTCTGCAACTAAAAGGACTTGCCCACACTCCAAATAACTTCACTTCTTCCATTATTAAGTTTTGATATTTAGACATTGAGTATGTAGTTGTATATATACATATAGTACATTGCTTGAGTCCCAATCTTTATAAACTTATTTTAAACAATTATTATATCTTTTTAATATACGATGGAAGTATAATTTCCATGAGTAGTTATTAGTCTTTTTCATAACATTATCCTTTGAATTATAATCCGATTGTGTCATGCCTGACATAACTTGATTTATGATTGGAAAATAGCTTTGTGTGGGCACAGATACTCGTGGCCAACAGTATGGTTTTCTTCAAATGCGAACAATAGAAAAAAAAATTATTATATTTGTAATAGTAAGCATTATAGGAGAAAATCATATTATAATTCCGCTACCTTATTACTTGTATCACCCATTTTTTGTTATATAGTTTCTTCTTCCAAATTAATGCATTCATGCAAACACCAACTCTAATTCATTTTCTCTCTTCGATATACTTTTCTATTTTTCTTCTTTAACTAGATCTTTGTCACTTAAAAACAAGTAACATGAGCAAAAAGAGCTCCCTATAAGATTTTCCTGCTTCACCTAAGTGCTCCCAATATCATGGGGGCACCATTGAAAATTTTGATGAGAAGCTTATAAACTCCTATGATTCAAAGCATTTTTATAAAGACTAAACCAATTACAATGACTTTTGTAAAGAATGGAGGGTCAAAATCAATTTCGCATTTTAACTCAAAATTAACATAATCATAAACCGTTATATCTCAATTTCTACGCATAATTAACACAATCATAATTAGAGCTAGATATGTACAATATTTCATTAGTTATATAAAGTTTTAGGTATAAAACAAAAGCCATGAAAATCAAGGAGCCATAAACTAAATATCTTTTCAGTTATAATGTAATTATGATAATAAAAACAATAATATCAATACCGATAAAAAGAATGAAAATAAAAACATCTCAGAACTCGATCATGCCAAAATTAAAGTAACAGAAATAAATGTAGAAATGGGTATCTAAGACGCGAAATTAAAGATCTTTGATTAGGAGTTTAACAACAAAAAACAGTGTTGGCATGACAAATGATAAAACAATGAACAATTTGTTTGTTGGTTTTGAAGTACTAAAGACATGAAGATTATAGCTTTAATGTATTTTTCCAATTATTTCTCATTTTTTACATGGACTCAAATAGTCCTTAAATTCAATGTAGACCATGAATGGATACATGAATTGAATGAGTAAATGCACAGCCAACTTGGAGAACAGGTAATATCTGATTGGATAATTGGATCTCTAACAACCGTCCGCCCATACCCAACACCAGAATTGTAGACCTTACGCGGGTTAGTCAACTGATAATCGATAATGAATGGAATGCCAATGTTATTAATTATTGCTTTTCCACTGATATCAAAAATGCTATTATGAGTATTAACTTGCAGGTGGATAACGAGGATACAGCTAAATGGTATCTGAGTAAATAATGAAACTACACGATTAAATCCATGTACCATTACCTCAGAACCAATAGAAATGAGTATAGTAACGAATTTACGGAATGGAACCATATTTGGAATCTTAACACGATACCAAGAATAAAATTATTTCTATGGAAATAATGCACAAATAGCCTTCCCGTGAGGGATAAAATAGGCAAATTTATTGTAAATGTATTTTCTTGTATTAATTGTGATGCGAATGAAATTATGGATCATACTCTGCTACAGTCTCACTATGCCAAAGTAATTTGGTTAAACAATGGATTCTTCTTTGGGTGGATCTAGATGAGGAAATTACTAACTTTTATGCTAAAATACTATGATTTATCTGGAAAGCTATCTAAAAAACAATATCCCTTACAGACGATTCATATTACTATTGCTTCGTCAACAGTACCAGTTAAGATGACCACTAAAGTTCAAGAACCAAAGCAACACCAATGGAGCCCTCCATCGACACCATTTCTCAAAATCAACACTGACGCCTCCTTCACTAACCTATCAGAGTCGGCAGGAATTGAATGTGTTATTTACGATACTCAAGCCAACTTTATATCAGCACTTGTAGACTCAGCCAGAGGCCAAAACGCAGAAAAATGTGAATGTTTAGCTAAGTGTGGTCTTCTTTGGGCGATCAATCTCAAAACCACACATGTTCTTATCGAGAGCGACAACCTCAATATTATAAAGTTCTTGGAAGATCAAAGTTACACAACGCAATGACAACCCAGAAAACACTTAACCAAAATCCTACACTTGAAGAATCAATTCACCGACTCCAAGTTCTCCTACACTCCTAGATTGGATGATTCGATAGCAGATGCGGTGGCCAAATGGGAAAGAAAACATCACCAAAGGAAGATCTGGAACGTCCTTCTCTATTTTATTTCTAGTATTGTGTAGTTGTTTGCTAGCTTGTAATTCTCAACAACAACAAAAAGAACTTGGAGAACAGTTTTTATCTCCTATTACCATTATTCAATGTATTTATTATGTACTACTCATTTTTCATTTCCCAACAAATAAAGACTTGTTTGCAACAAAAAAAAACTAATAAAGACTTGTGGACTAACTCACTAACACAATTATATAGAGCAATATTTCCCAAGCAAATAAAAACATGATAATGTCTTTGTAAGTTTTCAACAAAAACAGCAAAAAAAATGTCTTTGTAAGGGGGGTTATTTTACATGGCCTCGAGAGTCATTCATTATTACATGATATTATTGATACAACATGAATATACTACAACATGAACTTAATGAGCTCAATAATTACCTTTATAAATATATCTTAAGTTCTAAAGGTCATACAAAACAAAAACCCTCAAGGTCATCTTATGAGGCAAGAGAGTCATCTATTCATACTTCTACCTTATTTATACCGAGTTCAATTAATCATAGATTTCCATTTGCATATGAATCAAGTTGGGACCATTGGCATGCGGAGTAGGTTGTTAAATTTGTGGTCATCCGACCAAAATCAATTGACAATGAGTGGAGAGGACCTGAACATTATATGTTTGGTTGCTACATACCTCTTCTCTCATGTGGGACTATTCTCACATAGATGTCCAATCGTCGGACCAAGTGGTTGTGGACTTATAAGGGGGTTAAGAAGAAGGATTCTTTTAGGGGAGTTTTGGATCCCTAATAGGAGAGTACTAATAGCTAGATAACTAGGTGGCCTAAAAGAATTGGAGGGTTATGTGCCCCAAAAAAAAATAGACAAAAGAATTCAAAATTTAAAGTTAAATAGATCTTGTTTTCCTCTGAACAGTTAAGAGGAATGAATCTATGAGCTCTTTAACATGTTATTTGTTTTAAGATCCTATATTATTCCCCACTTGATAAATATTCATGAACAATCTCTTCCTACTTGTGTTTCTTTAATATTGTTTCTTTATTGGTCAAAAGGCAGTTATTTATAGTTAGTTTAAAAATAACTAAAAATATCTCAAGTTAGTTAGGGTGAGTTAGAGAGAGAGAAAGAGACTGTCTAGCTACAAAATACTATCTAGTAATGTGATGATGATCCATAGTAGAGATAGACGGTTGAGATTGATTGTCGGTGAGGGACGTTGTCTTCGAAGGAGGAGAGAGAAATTAAGTAGATTAGTGTATGGCATGTGTTTAAGTAATTAATGAATTTTTCTAATGTTTGATTAAAGTAAAACCCTGCAAACATTTCTTCTCATTTCACTTTGGAAGAATCAAATTATGGGAATCGAGCTCTTAGCATGCTTGTATTATATATGTATATATATATATATACCACGGATAGATAGACAGAAGAGACATCCTCTGTAATGTATAAGTTGTAATTTACATACCCTCTTTAGGGGAAGAACCTTGAAGTCCTCATAAACTAATTCCATACAAACACAATAAGAAAACTAGGAACTCTCAAGAAAAAACTTAGTTATAGAAAAAACACTTCATTTTATGCAGAATTGGGCTTAGAAATTAGAGATTTATGAGTTTTATGATAAGAAATTGATGCAAAGAATCCCAATTTTTTCTAGTACCAAAAGCATCTTATCATCATCAATAATGTATATATTAGTTCAATGTATCTAAGAAGTTCCAAATTATTACAATAGATAACATTATACAATAAATACGAAGAGGCATTTTTTTACAAGTAACTATTTGTTACTGAGATGGAACTATATGTATATATAAACTAGAAAACAATAACGTAAAATTAAAGTTAGTTTAATATTGATGCAGATATTGGTATTTGATTTATCGGTCTTAACCGTCACATCATTTTGTGTGTTACTAGGCGTCATACACCTACCATGTCCTAGCCGTCGATAGCCCAACGGAACGAACTTGTATCACGTGCCTCTGATTATCTATAATTAACTAATCTTGTTAATAACTAAGCAATATTTTAGAGAACCATGTGAGATGGCCTAGAAAGTAGGTTTAGATAAATGAGGGTGACTACTCAATGGCTCAATCTCATTAAGGGTAAGCACATGTTCAAAACCCTAATGCCATTTTTTAACAAAAACTCATACTTGAAATTTGGGATTTCTCTCTTTTATTATTATTTCAATCCATCCCCTTGAAACCCTAAACATTTCCTCCTAGAAAGACTATACTCACAAGGAGAGGAGAGAGAGAGAGAATGTATTGTGTGCTGAAAGCCTGAAACCATGGAATGGGCGGCATGCATGCCATCTTGGGCATATAGCAAAGGAAAAAAAAAACCTAATAGAAAATCAAATAAAAAATACATTAGTTACATGCATATGGGTGAGGTTATGACATGTGTCAGGTCCTTAATATGGTTTTTCTATGATGAAGCTAGGGTTTTGATGAATATACACATCAGAACTCGTTCAAACCGTCTCTACCGACCTTATAAACAGAATATAGTCGTTGGGAATTGGTCAATGCTAGGAGAATTAAATTTTATTCTCATAATTTAGGTCACCCACATTCAATTTCATTCTCCATTATTCAATTCTAGTCTCTCTACCCAATCCCACTAAAAAAATTATCTACTTGGTTCTAAGTTGTCTACAAGAAAATTATTTGAGAACCATAATTTTGATTATGTAGTATCATGTGTTGCTTTCCACTTCAAAGGGTGGTACTATTTTATTTTACGATTACGAGGTTCGTGATTCTATGCAAATAAAACTAAGAAAAATGAGAGAAAAAAACAATAAAAATAGATCTATTCTAAATTCAAATAGAAATTAATCGTTCATCCAAAAGAGAGAAAAAATATTGACTCAAAACAGAAGATTAGTAATTTGTATAAGTCTAAAGTAAACTTAGACCTGTGACCTCTTCTGGCTAACATTTTCCTTAAGTTAATTGGTCATCTAAAAACAATGTTAAATTTTGGACCAACATGTCAAATATTATAGCAACATGTCAAATATTGTTAGTTAATTAAGAAATTCTAAAATTGCCCCTTGCAAATGGGGATTCGACTTTATTTTAATAATATTGTATCTACATGTCAAATATTGCTTTTTTGGGTTGTAGGTTGTGAAGTATAAGTAAAACATAAGAGATCCACTTATTAATTAATCTAATAATGATAATAAGATTAATTGAAAGAATATTGTTGACTCCAAATAAAAGTTGACAATAGTCTCATGTTAAAAATCTTCAACAAAATCTAATAAAAATTAGAACTTTCTTTATTTAATAAAATGCAACAATAAATGTCTCTATCGATAAGGGTTAATGTTATTGGTAGGATTTAAGGTTCTCACCTCACATGACAAGGAATCAAAACATCTTCTAGTACAATTTTTATTTGATAAATTTGTAAAGAAAAGATTAGACTACAAATCTAATAAATTTGGTGTATTATAACTTTTCTTTAGAAATTTAGTTTGGTAGTGAATATATATATATATATATATGTAAAGGGTTTAATATATAGTGAGAATTTGAAAATAAATAGAGGCATATGTATGCTAGCGCAAGTGGTGGTGATCTTTCTATTCTTTGTTTTTCTTGTTCTTCCTCCTTCTATGGAGCCAGCCATGTGAGCCATCTACTAATTTGACTACTCCATTTGCAATCCATGTCTCGCAAATTTAACCTATAATTTGTATAATATATATATTCTCTCTTCCTCTCATAATTTAATCCTATGGATTTTTGTAAGTAGATATACTACAATTCATGGGAAGACTTACATCTAGTCTCGTCTAGAGAAAATAGTAATTTTATAAAAAAGAAATACAATATCTAGATCATCTCTACTTGTTTCCAATTATCTTTGAGTTATAAATTACAAATTTATATCAAATTAGAGGGTACCATCAACACTTTGTTTTATAAATTTGCAATGTATAATACTTTCTTCCAAACAAAAAATACTTTGATTACATAATCTTCTTGTAAAAGTCCAATCTTTTTTTATGTTACTTTTAAGATATGATGTACAAAGTTCTTACTTTTAGCTTTTAGGATTGGATCATCAATTACTAGAATAATTAAACATTTGGAAGATGTGGAAGCAATGTGAGAGAGAGAGCACAAAAATAAAGTTCTCTTGAAATCTAATGGGCCAGGCTCCTAATCATGAAATGCACCTAAAATCACATTTTTAAATAGCTTGTATGATTAACTAGTTAATTTATTACTCCATATGAGATACATTAATTCTCTTTCATTCTTGGAATATATTGACCAAGAAATAATGATTTGACCAATTTGGAAAAGCCTTAATTTCCTCTTTTTCTAATATGTGCTTTAAATTATAATAATGACAATAATTCTAAAAAGAACCTTTAGTTATGATAATCATTACGAATTTATTAACCTTTTCTTTTGTGGTGACATATGATAAATCGATAAGGTAATTGCATTACCAAATTAAAGTTAGTTAACACGTCTTCTATGCGTGAAGATTGTAATATCTAGTTTTTGTTAGCATTTTTTGATATTAATGACTAATGTGAACTAATATGTATATTAATTACATAATCCAAGTTATTTAATTCAAATGTCTTAAAAAGTGATCTAATCGATTTTTACATTACGAACTACAGTATAAAATATCACTTTGAAGTGTAAGGAGCATATTATTAGTATATCTGTAGAACCCGTATAAGTAAGTATTAAAGAATAATGACTCCTCTAATAATTACTTGGGTAACTGCAAATAACTTCAGTTCCCATTTATTTAAGACAAATTCCTAAACTAGAGATGGGACGTGATTCCAAAATTTTTATTTTTGAGAAATAAGAAACTGCGTACATTCTCAAGTTTTAGAAGATTTTGTCCAAATCTTAAGGGAAAAATGTACCATATCTTGAGGAAATGGACTACGGTAAGTACCCATAACTTTTTTACATCTCTTTAAATCACCAAATTGGGATCTTAGGTTATTTTCATTACTTCTTCGTAATTTCTCTGTGCATAAGTAAAGAAAATTTCATCACTTTTTTCTCTACCAACTTGTTTTTCTTTACATATGCGAGAAAAAACAACCAGTGAAATATATTATATTAAAAGCTCATAGCTTTCTTCGTTACGTTTTGATGAGTTAAAGACAAATCCAAAACTGAAAAGAAAACATAACTACATCAGTAAATCTAGTTGACTCGGACCGATTTAGACACCATCCTATATTATAGATTTAAAAAATAAATATTATCTTAAGACATTAAGAGCTTTCGCCAAAATAATACATATAAAGTGATGTAGCTGGATCTCGTCACAAAAGTAGCAAAATCACATCCCATTGAGATCATTCTTCGATGCTAGTAATAATCTATTTCTTTATCATATCTCTCATTTTTTACAAAATTTAGGAGTTTGTATTAAAAATGTGGGATTTGGGTGGTGGTTCCAAAAGTTGGCATTGGCATGCTCATTTTTACTTTTTTTTTGTTTTTTTTTTTTGTTGAAGGCTCATTTTTACTTGTTTCATAGTGCTTAAAATAACCCTAGAAATGCCAAACACCTCACTTTCTTTTACTATGAAAAGGGGAGAACTCTAGCTAACCAAGGCAGATGCCTTCCTCTTTCCCAAATAGTTTCCCACTAAGTACTATCAAATTCCAAAATCCTATCCAATATTATTTAGTGGTTCACCATAGGTGAAAGTAAAAACTCAGTAAAAGCCAAATCTTTTGTTTTTTGTTAGGTTCATATAATTTTCACTGATAGAATTTAATCTCCATTAAATTAGGTCTTGCTGCTGAAAGGAAAACAGAAATTTTATAACTTGTATAAACATATCAAGCAAATAATATTCAAATACTACCTAAACTTAATTATACGGGTAGAGTAGAAATATTTAGTAAACACACTCTTCATTCTTAGATAGTGAAAACTGTTGGAAGGTCCACTCCACTCGGCCAAACCGAGTGGACTTGGTCCCATAGGAATCCTATTACAACTAGGATTCCTTAGTAGTTAGGATTATAATTAGATAACCATTATAGAGTTTAGTTATTTTCAATTTCCTCTTTTGTATCCTATATATACATAACCATACATAATTGTACAATCAAGTTATTGTGTAATAATAAAAGGTATTTTACTTAAGTATTCATCCCTAGCACTAATAACTTGTCTCTCTCCCTCTCGGTTCAACCGAGTCTTCATCTTCTTCTTCTCCCACTCGGCTTCACCGAGTGTGATCATCTTCATCTTCTTCCACTCGTCATCTTCGAGTGTCTACTCGGTTATAACCGAGACATTAATCAAGTCTCTCTCTCGGCTTCATCCGAGAGTGACAATCATCAAGGTATTTATATTTTCACATGGTATCAGAGCCAATTTTTTTTAAACCATGACTACTCCCGAAACAACTTCGGAAACTACTCAAGTTCATTATACTTTTAATGGTGGCCCGTTTGATGTTCACCATTCGGATTCTCCAACCACCATTGTCATCACACCACTTCTAACCGGTGATAACTACAACTCATGGTCTCGAGGTATGTCAAAAGCTTTAAGAGCAAAAGGCAAACTAGGTTTCGTAGACGGAAGCATCGACAAACCCACCGATCCTAATGAATTAGAACAATGGGGAAGATGTAACGATCTCGTTTCTAGTTGGCTTATTAATTCGGTAGACCCACCTCTTCGATCATCAATATTATATGATGAGACGGCATCCGATATATGGAAAAATCTCTTTGATAGATTTCATCAAAATCTCTTTGAGATATAGATATGAGATTAAATTGAAAAGATGGAATATGAAGCACATCTTGTAAATAAAATCTATTTGAAAGGCTGGTCTCTCCACCAATTGGACGTTAACAACGCATTCCTTCAAGGTGATCTGAATGAAGAAGTTTACATGAAACTTCCCCCCGGTTTCTCATCTCAGGGGGAGTCTAAAGTCTGTCGGCTTCATAAATCTTTGTACGGCCTTAAGCAAGCCTCCCGTCAATGGTTCTCCAAATTTTCCTCCGTTCTCATCGAACGAGGTTTTTCGCAATCTAAAAGCGACTACTCTCTCTTTACTTTTCGTTCTCACTCCACTCAAATTTACGTTCTCGTCTATGTAGACGACATAATTATTACAGGAAACAATAATGAAGCTATTTCCCAGTTAAAATTATTTTTGAATACTGCTTTCTCATTGAAAGATCTGGGTCGTTTACAATACTTCCTTGGTATCGAAGTATCTCGCTCTTCACAAGGCATCTTCCTATGTCAACGGAAATATGCCCTTGATATTTTAAAAGATTCTGGACTCACCGCTGCACGTCCTTCTGAGTTTCCCATGGAACAGAAACTTCGTCTCAGTCCTACCGACGGGACACCTTTACCAGACCCGTCGGTCTACCGCCGCCTAATCGGCCGATTACTTTACCTTACGGTTACACGGCCAGATATCACCTATGCCGTAAATAACCTCAGTCAATTCATGCAAACACCTAGCCAAGTACACTTAGACGCCGCTCACCGCGTACTACGATACTTGAAAGGTACCCTTGATAAAGGAGTTTTCTTATCCGCAGACAGCTCACTCCATATTACAGGATACTGTGATTCGGATTGGGCAGGCTGCCCTTCAACCCGTAGATCAACTACTGGATACTTCACAATGTTAGGGTCCAGCCCTCTCTCTTGGAAATCAAAGAAGCAACCCACAGTTGCCAAATCTTCAGCTGAAGCAGAATATCGAGCTTTAGCCATTCTTACATGCGAACTACAATGACTCAAGTATTTACTACTTGATTTTGGAATCGACCACTCCGACCCGATGACAGTTTACTGTGACAATCGGGCCGCTCTCCACATTGCCGATAATCCCGTCTTCCACGAACGAACAAAACACATTGAGATAGATTGCCACATCGTTCGTGAAAAGATCAAAGACAACGTCATTGCCACACGCTTCACCAGTACAGAAAATCAGTTAGCGGACATCTTCACAAAACCACTTGGTGCAGAACCGTTCAAGAACATAATTGGCAAATTAGGCGTTACTTCCATTCCCGCTCTAACTTGAGGAGGAGTGTTGGAAGGTCCACTCCACTCGGCCAAACCGAGTGGACTTGGTCCCATAGGAATCCTATTACAACTAGGATTCCTTAGTAGTTAGGATTATAATTAGATAACCATTATAGAGTTTAGTTATTTTCAATTTCCTCTTTTGTATCCTATATATACATAACCATACATAATTGTACAATCAAGTTATTGTGTAATAATAAAAGGTATTTTACCTAAGTATTCATCCCTAGCACTAATAACTTGTCTCTCTCCCTCTCGGTTCAACCGAGTCTTCATCTTCTTCTTCTCCCACTCGGCTTCACCGAGTGTGATCATCTTCATCTTCTTCCACTCGTCATCTTCGAGTGTCTACTCGGTTATAACCGAGACATTAATCAAGTCTCTCTCTCGGCTTCATCCGAGAGTGACAATCATCAAGGTATTTATATTTTCACAAAAACTCTAGCAATTGTGATAGTCCCATATAACCTGATAGAGCATCCAGAGTCTGAATTATAGATGTGAACCCAAGCTTAATAAGTCTCGTGGTCTTTTGGGTGGACTCGTGGACAAAACCCCACATAAGTTGGATTGGGACGTGTCAAAACCTTAAGACAATATCGATAATTGCGAAGATTTGAAATGTCACAAACTGACAAATGGTATTAGAGTGAAAGACATCTTGTCTGGGGAATCGTGATAGTCTTACATCACTTAGTAGAGTGTCATAGTCTGGGTTATATGTGTTGGCGAAGCTTGGTGCAAGTATAGAGGCTTCTAAGTCTGGTACAAAACAAGTGGGAGTTGACCAAATGAGAAAAAAGTCCAACATGTGGGGGTCCAATATGGCGTTGCGTACTGTGGTAAATCGTGCACCGCCACTAATGTCAAAGTCTTTTGAATGGGCCTGTCACGCCCGTGGATCCTATGTCAGAAACACAAATCTCTTACTTTAATAGCTTGAGGTATAACATGTGGTATCAGAGTCGAAGTTGACTCTAAGAGCGTCCCCAATGGGAGATTCTAAATTGTCTATTACTTAGGTGGTCATTTGGTCATCTAAAGATACTCTAATAAAAGACAGTCTCTAATGTAAACACTCTAAGAGTCAATATAGTACATTAAATAATTGGGGTGACATTTAGATATCCTCAAGTGAACACTCTAAATTCCTCCATCTCATCATGGAGTTTCAAATAGTGTCCCACTGGAAATACTTTAAGAGTATGTTCAATGAGAAACCCAAACTCTAAAACTTAGAGTGCCACATAAAATTTCAGAGTTTTGTTAGAAAAACATCTCAAATGGGACACTTTGTTAGGAACTCGACAACAATGAGAAGATCTAGAGTGCCCTCTTGAGTGTCTTTGAGTGTCAATTCGTCCAATTGTAAAATCTAAAACAATAGAAAATCTAGTTTTATAAGGCCGCGGCTTTGGGCATAAAGAATAATCTCCGGGGAATAAATTCTCTAGGGAATCCATCTATTTCTTTACATTCTCGGGAGAATATTATTTTTTAACCCAAAAATTAACTTGATCAAACATTGCCCCCTAATCTTCATCTTCTCTATCACAATCACCACCACAACTTCCCACTACCACCATTCTGGCTACCATTGCCTCTTCTTTTCTCTCCTTTCTCTCCTCTCTCACTTACCGTTATCCTCTCTTTCGGTCTCTCCCTCTCTCTCATTATCTCTCTCTATTGCCCTCCCTATCTATGTCTCATTGTTTCTCTCTCAATCTTTCATTGTTTTTTTATCGATCTCTCATTGTTTTTTCTCTCTCTCACACACAGACACTGTTCCGGCGAAGAGAAGTGTTCCTTTCGCCAGAACCAGACCTCGAGGATGGTTTTTGGCGAAACCCTTCGAGTATTTCGTGGCCACAAAATAATTCGTGGACACAAAATGTTCTGTGACCCTGACCATTTCGTGGCCACAAAACGTTTCGTGGCCACGAACTCTGTGACCTCCACAAAGAAATCTATACTTATTGCAAGGGAGAAAGGACAAGATAGAGGCTGCGAGAAAAAGAGATAAAGACTTCGAGAGAAAAAAAACTAATCTACGGAGAAAAATGTCTACAAGGAGAAAATGAGAGTGATCTACAATGAAAGAGAGAGAGGTCTAGAGTGAGAACGACAAAGAGATAGTCAATGAGAGAGAGTGAGAGAGAGAGAGAGAGAGGGGGATAAAGATTAGGGAGAGAGAGAGAGAGAGAGAGAGAGAGAGAGAGAGAGATAGAGAAGATGAAGATTACGGGGTAATGTTTGATGAAGTCAAGTTTTAGATTAAAAGAAGATTATTCTCTCTAAAAGAATAACATACATTATAATTCTTTATTCTCCGGATATTTTCTTTATTCCCCAAAATCGCGGTCTTTTATAAATATCCTTTCGTATAATATAAGGTTGGCCTATGTTTAAGAATTAAGATGGTGTTATTTCAGAGTCGAGAGATCTTTATTGGAGATCCCATAGGCTTAGAGGTTATCTATTTGTCACTTAAAAACAAGAATCTTACATGACCTAAATTTTCTTTTAGAGTGTTTATACAATATTCAGTAGAGCACTGTGATTTAATCACTTATTAATGGATATTGTTCCCTTGGTGTTTAAAAAAAAAAAAGTAGAGCACTAAGCCAGGGCCGGGGGGGTTGTATTTGTTTTGGCCAGCGCTTTGGGGAAAGCTAAATAGTTTCCGGGGTGTGAAATTTTAAAGGGAATATACAAAATTTTGATAATTTTCCGGAGAAACATATCTTATGGGGAATATTTTTTACCTCTCTCTCTCCCCGCCACTCTCTCTCTGTCTTCTCCGACCAGGTCGCCGACCGGAAACTTGCTGGCGACCTGGTCGGAGAAGAAAGAGAGTGTGGTGGGGAGAGAGAGGTGAGGTGGGGAGAGAGAGGTAAAAAATATTCTCCATAAAATAAAGGGTTATTTCCCAAATGGCCGCCAACTTTGTGACCAGCTTCCTGCCTGGCCCCCTACTTTAGCAATAATTCCCGTATGACCCCCTTTTTCCGTTATCTTTAACTTTCCGTTACTCTCTCTCCTCCATCTTATATTCTCTCTCTGCCAAGTCACCTATCACGCCACATCATTATCTTCTCCGGCATAAGTCGCCGGCCGGCCAAATTTCTGGTCGGCTACCTTCAATTTTTTTTTATTCTCTCTCTTTCTAAAAAGAATTTTTTTATTTCCTCTCACCTCTCTCTCTAAACTCCAGCGAAGGACAGACCTCCGGCGAAGGGAAACCCCCTTTGTCGGAGTTTAGAGAGAGAGGTGAGAGGAGATAAAAAAAACATTTTTTTTAGAGAGAGAGAGAGAAGAGAGAGAATTAAAAAAAAAAATTGAAGGTCGCCGGCTGGAAATTTGACCGGCCGACGACTTATGCCGGAGAAGATGATGATGTGGCGTGATAAGTGACTTGGCAGAGAGAGAAAATGAGATGGAGGAGAGAGAGTAACGGAAAGTTAAAGATAACGGAAAAAGAGGGCTATACGAAAATTATTGTTAAAGTAGGGGGCTAGGCAGGAAGCTGGTCAAAAAGTTGGGGGCCATTTCGAAAATGAACCCTAAAATAAAATTGTCAAACAAAATTGACCAATTTTTGACCGAGTCTTCATACCCCGAAAACTATTTTGCTTTCCCAAAGCGCTGGCCTTTGTTTTTTTTGTTCCAACAACCAGACCCACGTGGAAGCACTAAACGTATCCTAGTCATCACCTGTTGTCTGCCACGTTGTCATAAACCATCGTAATAAATCCATTCAGTGGCTATTAATTGCTATATCGTGGGTCCCTGTCTCAATAAACATTAGATCTCGGGCATGTTTTCCCACAGAATCCAGATGAGCAGAATCTAGATGACGTGACGCGTCACTCCTTGGTCCTCCACTCTCTATGAAGAGGGGGGCTGTGGGCAACACCGCCCAAAACTAGTGGACCAAATTAAACCGAACCAAACCGAATCGTTACTGGATCGAACGGAACAATGTTTGACTCAGGATATATGAAAATCAATCAACAGATTCCGACTTGATTTTGTTTCAGTTTCGGTTTTTGAAAATCGTCCAAGATGAGTCTGTTGAACTATATGTAGGGTTACTTCTATTATGCTCGCATAGGTGTCTGACAATTTGATTTGGTCTCAATGACCAAAAACATTTCAAGAAATACCCTTAGGCCCCAAAATAGAATTTAATCAAAAATGTAAAAAACTCAATATCCACACAATTTCCCTCCTATCCTCCACTTAAGCCAATCTTTCCTCCACCTAATCTCTCCCTCTCTCCACCTTCATTTTTTCCGGCAGAAAGTTACTGGCTGGTAACCTCTGGCCAATAACCTTCAAGAGAAATATTATTCTTCTTCTCCCTTTCTTTCCTCCATTTCTTGCTTAGTTACATTTTTTTCTCAACTCAGTGTCAAGTCAAATCGAACTCAGTCAAATCAAACCGAACCAAGCCGAGCGAAGTCTGTTGACGCTTTGATAGGCTTAGCTTTCGCCGACGATTTAGCCAAACCGTCATTTATTGGTTTGGCTTCAGCCTGACCCTAAATAATCGACAATCAATCGATGTTCACCCCTACTCTTTAATCATTGGTGTCATTTGGGCCAGGTCGACCAGAGTCGCTTATTAGATGATCGTGACGAGTACCAACTGGTCCAACCGTATGTATAGTTTATATCGGTCGCCCAACAGATATCTTGGCTCAACTTAGGATCAGATTTGTTTACAAACAGACACACGGATGCGGGCTAACCCATATGGCTGTAAAAATTAGGAGTATTTGTCGATTGACTTCCTAAAGTGTGGTCAGCTTCTCGCGTGCGTTTTTAGTTAGCGAAATGTCGAGATGTCTAAGTTTTGTGTTCTTTTATGCATTGAGTAAAACATCAAACTTTAACTTTCTTATATTGTTATATTTTCTTTTTCTATCCTTGTCAATCTTCTCATTTTTCATCTCCATCATTTCTTCTCCTTATCTTTCTGCCTATAGCAGGACCACCGTAGGTGAAGGTCTTAAAGATTTTAAAATTTTTTTTTTTTACCTGTGTTTTTTCATCTCCATCCTTGTCAATGTGTTTTTTCTTTCCCAGTCTCTTCCCTTTTCTCTTCCTCACGAACGAACCCAAATCGTTAAACAAAGAGTCATGAACAAATTACAAACCCAGGACTTCGTCTATTCGTGGATCTTTTGTTCTTCACGAAAAAAGTGCGGGTTCGTTTGTGAAGAACAAAGTTATTTTTTTATGATAACTCTAAAAAAACTGGGATCATCTCGACATTTTTCGTAACTTAGAGAGTCAACTAGTCACTCTTTTAAGTCCTAAAAAATGTAGTTTTTATAGAAAAAAGAAATGCACTTCCTCAAATATATTACTACTTTTTTATGATCCTGGCCCATTATAAACCAATCAAACGGCTCAAATTAATCATTGATCAAGTTGACAATGCCCTACTTAGGTAAGTAGGGCCAAAAAGTGTAAAAAGGAAGTTCTTGGTCTCTGTGTTCTTTTTTTTGTGTGGGTGGGAGGCCTTTTACATCAATAAATGATCTTTTATTTTATTTTATATTTTCTTTCAAAATTTGGGAAAGAAAAAAAATGGAGATCATGGTCAGGACTCACAAGAGCTAGCATTTAGTAATGTCTTATTGCCTTCATTGTTATTGGTAAGAGCCCTATGAATCTGGGGGCCTAAGTAGGAAAGGTGGGTAGTCTCCCTCTCTCTCCTCCCTCTCTAGAGAGAGTAATAATTATACATAATTTCATATTCTCTAACAAATTTAAAAAGCCTTTCAAATCTATGAAAGTGGAATTAAATTATATAATATTTAAAATAATTTCCTCATCATTTTTATTCAATATTTATTATTAGAAAATTGGTTAATAATTTTTATTTCTTAAATAATATTAAAATTTATTGTGGACTTATTTTATAAATATTATAAAAATTAATAGAGAAGAGGCTCCCACAAGCTTATCATTTGAGAATAACTTCACTCTCATCACATGCAACTCTCTCTCTCTCTCTCTCTATCTCATGGCCTCTATTTATACCTTCCATGACCCCTTCTTCTCATTCACTCAAAACCAACAACAAGAACTTTCTTCTTTCTCTCTCTAAAAACTCAAAACAAACCGAAAAAACTTCCTCCTAAAACCCTTAACTACTTCTTCAACCCAAAACACCAAAACCCTTAAATACATTCTTATACTTACACCTAGCTTACACTTCCATTTTTAGTGAAAATGTTTCGTGTATCAGAACATGAAAATTTCTTCTCAAGAAGATGTGTATGGGTAAACGGTCCGGTAATCGTCGGAGCGGGTCCATCGGGCCTCGCCGTCGGTGCTTGTCTTAAAGAACAAGGAGTACCCTTTGTAGTCCTAGAAAGAGCTAACTGCATTGCTTCTTTATGGCAAAAGAAAACTTATGATCGTCTCAAACTACACTTACCCAAAAAATTCTGTCAACTACCCAAACTTCCATTCCCTGAGGATTTCCCAGAGTACCCATCAAAGAAACAATTCATTTCATACCTCGAAAATTACGCGAAAAAATTCGATATAAACCCACAATTTAATGTTAGTGTTCAATCGGCTAAGTATGATGAAACTTGTGGGTTATGGAGGGTAAAAACAAGTACTTCTATTACTAATAGTAGTAAAATTCTTTTCGGTAATCGATTAGAGGTGGAATATATTTGCCGGTGGCTTGTCGTGGCTACCGGAGAAAATGCCGAAAATGTAGTACCTGAAATAGAAGGGTTGTCTCATGAGTATGAAGGGAAAATAACACATGCTTGTGACTATAAATCCGGTGAAGAATATCGGGGAAAAAGGGTTCTTGTCGTCGGATGTGGGAACTCTGGAATGGAACTTTCTCTCGATCTTAGTAATCATAATGCTTTCCCATCAATGGTCGTTCGAAGCTCAGTAAGTGTTACTGCATTTCATATTTCTTTTGGTTTATTATAAGCATTACTCTGACTCAAGCACGCTTTTTATGAAATAAAAAAAAAATATTCTGATTGTCATTCTTCATTCCTTATAGGTTCATATTTTACCTCGAGAAATTTGTGGAAGATCGACGTTCGAGTTAGCTGTTATATTGATGAAATGGTTACCATTATGGCTAGTTGATAAACTTTTATTAATCATGGCTTGGTTAGTACTTGGAAGTATGAGAAAATATGGAATTGAAAGACCTAAAATGGGTCCATTAACACTCAAACATGAAGAAGGAAAAACTCCTGTTTTAGATATTGGTGCATTGGAGAAAATTAGATCTGGTCATATCAAAATTGTACCTGGAATTAAGAGATTTTTCAAAAATGGTGTTGAGTTTGTTAATGGTGAAACTCTTCAAATTGATTATGTTGTTTTAGCTACTGGGTATCGTAGCAATGTTCCTTCTTGGCTAGAGGTGAGATTTTTATTTTATTTTATTTAAATTATTAATTTTCTTCATTTTTTTTCATTGGTTTTATTAGTGAATTTCTTAATACCCATATCTCAAAAAAATTAAATTAAATTAAGAAATGCTCAAATTTTGATTTTTTGGATTAATTGAAAAATACCCATTATTTTGTTTTCCTGAAATTTCCCCCCAAAATATAGAGTTAAATCAATATTTTTTTAATGTTTGTTGTATTTAAAATGAATAATAGAGTGAGAAAAGGTATACTAATTTTTTTTGGTTGTGTTTGGTTTTAATAGGAAACTGAATTCTTTTCCAAGAATGGATTTCCAAAATCCACATTTCCAAATGGTTGGCAAGGAAAATCAGGATTATATGCAGTTGGATTCACAAGGAGAGGTCTGTCAGGAGCATCTTTAGATGCAACAATGGTGGGTAGAGACATTGGAAAAGTTTGGAAGGAAGAAACAAAGCAAAAGAAGTCAACTAAAGCTTGTCATAGAAGATGTATTTCTCAGTTTTAGAGATCTGATCTAGTTCTGAATTTCTTCTTTTTTTATTGATTTATTATTCCACATTAATTAATAGCTTTGTTTCATTTTTCTCGACCGTTGGATCGTGCATCGAGATGTACAATAATAAAGAAATACATAAAAGAAAGAAAATATATGTAGTACTACATAAATATGAAGCAAAAGAAAATCAGCCCTCTCCAAAAAGCTTATATTTTGAAGAAAGAAATTAGGCATTTTGTGTATAGAGGAAGATGAGGCTTTTCTTTAGGGTATTGAATTTTTTTTTTATATTGTATAATTATTTACTTGATCAATTTCAATGAAAGATATTTCCATTATTTTTTTTATCTTGTCTTTTGGATTACCAGGTGAAGAATATTTTGTATAATAAGATTCACTTGCAATACTACTTGTACATCAATTAAGCCTGTAATTGACAATCTTTGGTTGGAGTAGTCACAAACATGGTTTTGCACTTTTGCCCTCCGGATATAGGGTCTGAGGCATTACGGGTTTATACCTCCTTCTCACTCTAGCTTGATAAATTATCCAATTAAAAAAGTGTAGCGATGATCATTTGGTTTTCTTATACATGATTATTTGTATGCGGCCATGGGTTGAAAGTCCAAAAGTTAGGAAAAATTCGGTCCAAGATCCACCCTTAGAGATCTATAGGTTTTTAGTCTTTTGTCTAAAATGCCAAAATACCCACAGTCAACAGATTTTATACATCTGGTAGTTTGTGCAATGCATCTGGTAGCTTGTTTAATGCATCTGGTAGTTTGTATATTGCATCTGACAGTTTGTACAATGCATTTTTACATACGTAATCCATTTTAGTCTATGATTTTAGGTTCTTAGCATCTGAAAAATTAGGTTACGAACTTGACTTTGTATGAGTCTTAGATGTAATGCATTTCTAATTCAATGTTGGTATATTATATCTGGTAGTTTGTACAATGCATTTTTAAGTGTGTAATTGTATCTGGTAAATTGTACAAACTATGTGAATAATGTACAATAATTCTGAAAAATGCATTGAGAATCATAAGTGATGCTTGAAAAACATGATGAACAATGTAAGGTACAAGTTCGACAATGTAGTAATTGTTGAATTATAAAATACAAATGAAATATACATTGTACGTAATGTATGGTACAACTAATACAATGCGACAATAATGGTTAAAATATAAAAGAAGCCTGAAGAAAATACATTGTATTATCATTCCTTACACATTCTTAAAAATGTATATATTGTAAATCATTAGACAATTAGAACATACATCTTAAAACATGTACAAACTATCTGAATAATGTACCACACTATCTAAATAACGTACTATAATTCCGAAATATGTGTACATTATTTAGATAGTGTGTTTGCATTTTGTTCATTGTTATTGGGGGTTTTTTTAATAAAAGGGGAGAATGGTCAAGCGAAGTTTGTACATTCTACTTGGTAAAGCAATTCTCGATTTATTTTTGTACTATACACTATTTTGGAATGTTTATTTAACAACCACCTTCTATCGTCGTGCACCAAACGTTGCCACCAACTACCATGAACTCTTTTTTTTGTTGAACTTCCACCATGATGAACTCCTTTCGACAAAAAAAACCCACCATGAACTCTTTCAAAGTAGAATAGGGCAGCCTTCCCTGTTCCAACGGAAAAGTTTACGAGAAATGGGGTAGGGTCACTCGTATCCGTCGGTTAACGGGTGGTCCTTCGACACAAAATTTTGATCGTGAATGTCCGTCAACTCTTTCGGATTGGTCAGACACTGACTGTTATGACTATCGGGTGTCCATGGACATTTTTTTTGTCTTGGTCGAACAGATCGGGTAGCGCCCTTTCAGGTTTTTTCCCACCACTAAACTTGGTCGACCCGGCTGACCGGATGCTTGAAGTGCTGTGGGTTTTCCATTCGCAAATTGCAGAAGTGGAAGCAAAGAAGAAAGTTGAGGAAGAACGACGGCAGGATTAGGGTTTTTTTTCATGGCTCCAGCTTCCCTGCATTTTGTAATTCTCATAGCCAATTGATTACAGATATCAGGTTAGGTCAACAAATCTTCCCCAAATCCCCTTTAAATTCAGTTCAAGTTTTTATCATTGATTTTGTTCAGCAATGTTTCGTATTCTTTATAAAGATTTCAGTCACCAAATCAAAACCCAAGAACTATTCAAACCAATATATTTTAATCTCTCATTAGGGTTTCTTCATGATAATCATAATCACAACCCAAATCTCAAATTTTTCTCTCAAATCAATGTTGAATCTTCAAAAAACCCTTCATTTACAATAACTTATCTTGTTAACACATTTGGGTTTACTCCACAAAAAGCTTTGGCCTTTTCAAAAAGGTTTAGTTTTTCATCTGATGAAAAACCTAATTTAGTCATCACTCTGTTTCAAAACTATGGTCTAAGTAAAACCCATATTTCTGAACTCGTTTCTCGTCGTCCAGATATTCTTTTATATGATTCTGATAAAACCCTAAAACCCAAATTTGATTTTCTTAAAGAATTAGGGCTTTCTGAAGAAGACTTATCAAAACTTGTTGCTTCTGATCCATCATTCTTAACTGGTAGTTTAAAGAATCAAGTTAGACCTGCTTTTGATTATCTTAAAGGGCTTATTGGTAACCATGATGATGTTATTGTAGCATTCAAGAGATACCCTAGTTTATTACGATGTAATGTTAAGAAAGTACTAATACCTAATGTTTCAAGCTTGAGAGATAATGGTGTTTCTAATAGTATGATATCGAAAATGATAATCACACAACCTAGAAAAATCGCTTGGAAGATGGAACGATTTAAAGAGACTGTTGAACGTGTTAAAGAGATGGGGTTTGATCCGTTCAGTCCGATGTTTCTTTGTGCTGTTAAGACAATGCTTAGTATAAGTAAACCAAAGTGGGAGAAGAAATTAGGAGTTTATCAAGAATTTGGTTGGTCTGAAAATGATGTTCTTTGGTTATTCAAGAAACAACCGATGTCTATGATGATATCGGAAGAGAAGATAAGGAAAGGGTTAGAGTTTTTCATGGTGAAATTGAAATGGGAACCTGCGAAAATCACGTTATCTTCGTGGATTTTGTTGCTTAGTTTGGAGAAGAGAATTATTCGAAGATGTACAATTTTTGAAATTTTGATTTCGAAAGGGCTGATTAGATTAAACAGATCTGGTTTGGGTAGTGCTTTGAAAATCAAAGATAAAGATTTCTTGGATAAGTTTGTGATTATTCATCAAGAAGTAGAACCTGAGTTGATGAAAGCTTTTAATGGTGAGATTGAATTTACAGAATTTAGTAATGTTGTTGAGGTTAAAAATTAGATCAATCACATCAAACCCATTGTATCTGCAACTACTGATTTTTCTTTTGGTTTAAGGCATATGGTTTAGGCCTTTTCTTTTGGTTTAAGGTGTATGGTTTAGGCCTTTGATCGATTACTTCTTGTTGTATTTTTGTTTTTCTTTCGATCGTTGAAATTTTGATATTGTTATTGGAAGAGTGAGAGAAAGAGTGCAATGACGAGATCTTTGATAGTTTTTTCATAGATTTTATCTTGTGAATTAAATTAACTCTTTTTAAGAATGTGTCTTTTGTTCTATTACAAACTTGAAAAGACTTCGAAATTCATCGAAAATATTAACCTAGAAAATGACCACTAATGTTTGATAATATAACATTAGTTTTGACACATAGTTATTGATACCCAACCACGCGTGGTGGGTTCTTCGAAGGTGCGAATAACACTAGCTATCTTTTGAGTGGTTTACCTGATTATAATCGTTGAAATAGTTTTTCATAAGTTATCGTAAAAAACTTACTATTATGAGTAATGACTCAAAATTTCAATTCTTTCTCTTTATATATCGAAAACATTTCTTTGCAAATTCATATTCTTTTTACAATCTGACTTGTCTAAATTTGATTTAATCTGGTCATTAGTAAGATATATATATATATATATATATATATATATATATATATATATATAATTTGAATTGCTTAGCGTGTGCCTCGAATCCTTGACCTCTGAGGTGGAAGATTATACTTTTCACCACTACAACTAAAGGTTGTTGGCAAATAATTATTCATTATCTCTTAGACAACAATCTCTTAATACAAATTTCTTTACGTCTTACACAACAATAGACTAATATCAATGTGAGCTAGTTGCCCCAAAAAAGTAGACACACGAGTTAACGTGAGCCAGTCGCTCCGAAGAAGTAGACACACGAGTGAAACAAAAAACAAACATTTGAAATCTACCCGAGAGGATTGGGGACGACCATTTAAACGAACTAAAGTAAACAAAAGTAGACTCGGTCAAAATAGAAAAATGCCCGGCACCGAACTCCAATTATATTGATTAGGGTTTATGCTCTCAAATAAACCCTTTGCTACCCTAGTTCTGGTTCAAAGTCAGAGAGAAAGCTATCCAATCTATTACAAGAATCCTCAATAGAAATCTTCAAATTAGTAAGTTTCATCTCAATTCTTCATCACAACATTCTTATTTATCTTTTTAGATTCAATGTTTCGATTACTTCCTAGTATTTCAAGGTACCAAATCACAAACAAAAAACCAACAAAACAATTAAATCACTTTTTTATTGTTCTTCAAAATCAAAACCCTAGTTTCAAATCATACTCAGATGTAGCACAATCTCCAGAATCACCTTCATTTACAGTAGATTATCTGATAAGTTCATGTGGGTTATCACCACCAACAGCTCTAGCTGTAGCAGAGAAATTTAAATCTCGTTTGGTTTCAACAGAAAAACCTGATTCTGTCATTTCTCTATTCGAAAGTCATGGTTTAACGAAAACCCAGATTTCAGATTTGATTTCTAAACGTCCATCAGTTCTTTTAGCTGATCCTGATAAAACCCTAAAACCCAAAATTGAATTTCTTCATGATTTGGGTGTTTCTGGTCCAAGCTTAGCAAAACTTATTTCTTCTGATCCAACATTGTTAACTAGAAGTTTAGAAAAGAGAATTATACCTTCTATGAATTATCTTAGGACGTACCTTGGTACAAACTCTGAGGTTTTAATAGCTTTAAGACGTTCCACATGGGTTTTGCAATACGATGTGGAGAAAGTAATGGGACCTAATATTGAAACAATGCGAGATCATGGAGTTTCAGAATTGAATATATCGAAATTGTTAGCCTCACAACCTAGAACGTTAATGCACAAAAACGTTCGGTTTAAGAATATTGTTGAAAAGGTTAAAGAAATTGGGTTTGATCCATCGAGTCCTATGTTTTATCATGCTGTTAGAACAGTGGCGGGTATGAGCCAGGTGAGTTGGGAGAAGAAGCTAGTTGTGTATCGAGAATTTGGTTGGTCTAAAACTGATGTACTCCGGATGTTCAAGAAACAACCTTTTTGTATGATGGTATCTGAGAAAAAGATAAGAAAAGGATTGAACCTTTTCATGGAGGTATTTAAGTGGAAACCGTCGGAAATCTCATTACGCCCATCGTTATTGCAACTTAGTTTGGAGAAGAGGACAATTCCAAGATGTTCCGTGTTAGAAATTTTAAACTCTAAAGGTATTAGAACAAACAAAATGAAATTGGGTACTATTTTAAAACTTAGTGAGAGAGAATTTGTGAAGAAGTTTGTTGCTGAGAATCAGCACGACATCCCTGAAGTGATAAAAGCACATAAAGGTGAATATAAGTGTTCAGGATTTGGAGAAGTTTTTAAAGCACATAAGGGTGAGTATTCAAGATTTGGAAAAGTTCAGAAAGACTCGTCCGTGAAAGTTAGAAGAGGTAAGGTTATACCCCTCGTTGCAACTTCTGCTTAGTTCCGATAAAATTTAACTTCAACTGATTTATAACGAGAAAACTGTGGGTCGATAGAGTTTTGAAATCGTCACGGTCTAAGTGAAACTCAGAGGAAACCTAAACACAGTTGTTCCTTGTTATCATTGTTTAATGATATCTTTCTCTTGCGGAAACAAATTTTCATGTTAGATATTGCCACTGATTTCATAAGTGACTTGAATTCGGAAAGCTTCTAGATTTTGCAAGTTCACTAAGAGATTCGGTTAATTTTGAATTGTCTATATTTCTATGTTGTTACATGTTCTTTAGTTTTTTACTCCAACTGCACTTTATCACAGACCCGTACGAAGTGTTTAACCCTGTCCTGCTAAAAATCATTGTTTAATGATATCTTTCTCTTGCGGAAACAAATTTTCATGTTAGATATTGCCACTGATTTCATAAGTGACTTGAATTCGGAAAGCTTCTAGATTTTGCAAGTTCACTAAGAGATTCGGTTAATTTTGAATTGTCTATATTTCTATGTTGTTACATGTTCTTTAGTTTTTTACTCCAACTGCACTTTATCACAGACCCGTACGAAGTGTTTAACCCTGTCCTGCTAAAAGCACCTGCCAAAACTGATATTAGTAGGCCGAAATTTGTTTGACTCGAGTCAATGGACATTGACCCTGAGACCCTATAAGCATCCAGCCAACTAACCTATGTATTATTTGAAGTTCACCTATGTTATCTCTTCTACCTTCTTGGCATAAAAAAACCTTAACAACCTTTCTTTACCACTGGTATTTTCTGACACCGACTATTACTTGATGTTTGTAGTGATGTATACAACAACCTAATATTTGATGTTTGAATACGTATGTATAGTCTGGTGTACAAAAAATTTTGAATCTAGACTACTTAACTCGGACTAGTCGGGTCTGGGACTTACCACAATGTAACCGATCAACTGACTGACTAGTTTGGACCTGTTAGATCCCAGACTAGGCAGTCTGTTTGGACCTGTAAGGTGCCGGATTTGGCATCCAGTTTGGACATGTTAGGTCCCAGTTAGACCAGTCCGGTTGGGCTCCAAAGCCTTCATAATATGTTATTCACTTTTTAACCATTTAAACAACAAATTAAAAGGAAACTGTTTCATAAAAGGTAGGGCTTTTAAACCAAACTTCACACAAGCAAATATAAGTTAGATTCATGTCTTTCTTAAAGAATTTCTACAAGTAAATAAGTCTTGGGTGCTTGAGTGTTAGAAAGGAGAATTGATAGAGAAGATGAGCGAGAGGAAGTGGGAACGAAAGACGGAAAACGTGGTAGAGAAACAACAACGAAAAGACGGAATGGTTCTTGACATTAAGGCCTAGCCGTTAGGGAGCTAGGTGGTGCTTGGGAAAAAAGCGCCAATAAAATTTCTATATTTTGGGTTGTCTTCTAATAACCCTACTCGCTAATAGCAGTTTCAGCGGATGCTTTTAGCAGCGCCTTTGTCTAATATGAATGTGTTGTGGTTTCGCATAAAAAAAAGAGGAAAATATTAATATAAACAATTTTCGCATTTCATTATGAATGATAGAGCTTCATTATTACATAATCTCACATTGAGTATTCATTTCTAGTGAAAAACTTCACTAAAAGAAGAAACCCAAGGATCTTAAAACAAAATTAAACAATGGAAAAGAAATAGACAAAATATAACTGATAACAAAAAAGAGAGAAGCTCTGTTCAAGGATCATCCTAATGAAGATACGCGAAAACCCTAATTGATTTTTCATCTATTTCTTGTGGGAATGGTCACCGACTCCAAGTGTGTTCTTGATGCCATCGACTGCACCTTGTGCCATGTGTGCCATCTGCTCTCCGGTCTGTACATACAACGATATACCGTCAGACAATATATGCGAACATCAGGAAAGGGGTTTCTATTATGCAAATGCGCGAGTTTATTGACATTTAGAACACTATATTCGTTGCTTTCGAGGGTTACCATCACTCTATAAAGATGTTGAGACGATAAAGAATAAGAGAGAAACTCAATTTATATAGCATAATTACCTGTTGGAGAAAGTTTCCGGCTTCCTCCTTTTTCTGTTGAGCAGAGTTGGAGTCGCATTGTGTCACTTCTGCGGCTTTGTCAGTAGCGGCGTTAGCCGTGTTCTTAGCAGACTGCACCCACTCCTCAGTCTTGGCCTGTGAGTGGCCTCGGGTTGAACCAGCATTGAAGTTAGACATTTTCTTTTGGGAGATTGATTTGATTTCTTTTTCTTCCTTCTTTGATTTGCTCTTAACACTTAATAGAATGGATGTTTTTTGATGTTTTGGTTTGTGAGGTATAAATAGAGTGATATTGGCTCATTAGGTTTTGACAAGTGGCTGATGGTTTTAGAATGATAGTACGAGTTTTACTCCCATTGCTTGGTTCAAATTTGTGGCCTTATATTTGGGGTTGGACCTGGAAAATAGGGTTTGGATTAATTTCTTCAAAAACAATTTATACCAACCACCTCCTAATGCCTATGTGTAAAATTAGAGTTTTGAAATATAAGAACAAATTTCAACAAAAATAAATATAAAAACAAGGGTCCCGATAAAGAAATGGTGCAAGGTCTAAAATCGGCTAATATGGGGTTGGTCTAGCAATGTTGATATTTCTTGGTGTTAATTCAATTCAAACATTTGGAGGAGGACATGTCCTAGATTTATAAAGTCGGTCTAGTTCAATCAATTAGATTTTGTTGTGTTGCGCGAACTACCAACACTTTGTGGCAAGAAGATACTTACAAAGATATTTTTTTTTTTATCCGTTACTCTATACAAATAGGAGGGAGAGTAAAATAGCGCTACTGAGAGGAGACATGTGGTGGTGGCTAGCGATTGTGGTGATAATGGTAAAGAAAATGAAGATGAAACTAACGAAGGGTGTAATACTGTATAAAATTTAGAATAGATGACCTATATAAAATAAAGCAAAAAATAGTTTTATTGCCTCTAAAATAGTTTAGATATGGCAGTATCAGCCTTGATTTTTTGCGTGTCCTTGGCGAACGCATAGACGGGAGCCTCTGCACTTTAAGTTGAAAAAATGTAAAGGTTGTGGCTTTTTTATTTAAAAAAGAGTTATTTTCTTTTTGACCCCTAATTTGTTACCCAACTTCTTTTATGGTCTCCTATTTTTTCTAAATTCAAATTTTGCTCTCTCTTTTCTAACGGCATGTAGCCACCGTTTAAGTCATAAATTTTCTTCCAAAGCTGTCCTACGTGAGTTAACGTGCGTGACTAGAGATGTTTTCTCCTTCCGGAGGTTGTAAAATCACTACCCATCAATCATTATTCCTTCATTTTTCAAAAAATGAAAACTCTATTTCAAATACTAATGGTGATTAACGGCTGAGTAGAGGAAGAGGGAGAGTTGAGAGTGAGGAAGAACTTGCCTCTCTCACTGTAGATCTCCCACTCTCTCACTGTAGATATTTTTCTTCACTATAAATCTCTCTCTCTCCCCCCTCGCTCTGTATATCTCTCTCTCTTGCGTTGCCTCGCTCTAGGAACCTTAGACTAGAGGAGGGTTTCGAAACCTCCTCGAGGGTTTCAGATTTTATGACTAGCCGACCACGAGTTATCAACCATTGCCGGTCGGCCACGTAATATTTTGTGGCTGCAAAATCATCCTTGAGGTCTGGTTCCAGCCAAGGGAGTCAGTGAGAGCGTAAGAGAGAGTCAGTGAGAGCAGTAGGAAAGAGAGAGAGGAAGAGAGAAGGAGAGAGAAAGACATTTGGCGATGAAAATTAGGGGACAAATTTTAACCAAGTAATTTTTTGGGCTTAAAAATCAATATACCTCCTAAGTAAATGTTATCCGACTAAGTCTTTATGCCTCGTAAACTTCTGTTTATGCCCCAAAGCCGTCGTCACCTAACATAATTGATTGTGTTTATTTCTTTCTGATCAGTTTGTATGCATCTACACACACGACAAGTCTCTTTATACAAATTATGGCAAATTTTATTTACAAACTCAAAATTTATATGAAAGGGCCGTTTAATTCGAAGTTTGACGTCAACACTTGTTTGTCCAAGTGGTTGACAGTCCTGACATAACTCCAAAATCCTGGATGTCCCAGGTTCGATTTCCAAGGGAGGTGAAATCCAAGTTTGATGGACGTTAGGCTCTTTAGTATGTTGTTGAGGTTTAGGCCCCTTTCATTAGTGGTTTAAACTTAGGCAGTTATCGTGCTTATGACATCTTAATGATAATTGAACGTGAGTACAAATTTATGATTTATTGTACTTGAGTAAAAATAAAATAAAACTACATTAGTTTGGCTTCAGACCCCTTAGCCCCTTCGGTCGATCTTTAAGGACAAATATATGGATCAAATTAAGAAGTTATAAAACAAGGGTTAGTATAAGAAACGATTCGGAAACTATGTTTTCTACGTTTAAAAAACATAATGAGAAGAAAACATTTACATCTAAATTCACCTGATATTTTTTAATTGTTGGAGAACATAAAAACATTAGTATTTTCTTTACAAAAGAAACAACTTAGTATTATGGCGTACGCTTAGAGACACCCCTTCGCGTTGTGAAAATAGTAGCATACAAGACTAACCTTCCCCTTATGGGATTCTTTCTCAGTCATTTGGGAGCAATCCGTCTTGATGCTTAAAAACATATTATAATGCATTGATCCTACAATTTAATATTCGAGTCATGTCTCGCCTCACATTGTGAGAACAAGCCGAAGTGTATTATAATACGTTGATCCTACAATTTAGTAATCGAGTCATTGGAGCAAATACCACAATCAAAATGCTAAAGCTAACTTGATATCACAAAATAGCTCAAAAACATAATTCAAACATCATAATCCTTTAATTAATAGTAATTAAAACACTAGTACGAATGAAATTCACCAAAAATGATAGCGAACAAGAAAAATCAGACAGATTCATGTTATTCCGATCCACTAAACAGAAAATCGCCACATGAAATTTCTCCCTAAAATAAAATCTACCTAGTTTCTCTTGTTTTTTAACATTACGACTAAAATATACGGAACTTGAGCAATGACAGAAGATATGTTATATTATAAATATATTACCCCAATAAGTAAAGAAAGGTCTTTTCTTCTTCTACTACTACTTGTTCGTATCAGATCCCTCTTTTATTTTCTCATCAGCAGCCTGAGGAGCCTTCTTCATCATACGCTTCAAACTGCACCCTTCGGTTAATCTTCCAATAGGGTTAGTATCTTTCTCTACCCGGCTAAAATTGTTACTGCATTTGTACACATAGAGAGAGAGATCCATATACTCATCAAAAACCCTAAACCAAACCCTAGACTAGGTTTTAAATTTGAATACATGCAGTATATAAAATACTTACGTAGTATGAGAAGATGGAATTAAACGCTGTAGTTTATGTGACGTCTTCTTCGTCCCCGGTGGATCCAAAAGATCAACCCAGATTGGTAACTAAAATCCATCATGAATCATCATCATGTGTTAAAAGATGTTAGTAATTAATACACAGATGAATAAACTATAGAAGCAGAATTGTACATTCAATGAAAATATTACTATTAAAAGCTCACCGGACTCATTGGAAAGAAGAGATAGGGAACAGTAAAAACCCTAGTTTAAGATTATAGATGTATAAATTTAGGTTATTAGTTTGGTTTTTGGTGCGTGGCCGTATGTAAAAAAGATACTGCCGTTTTTGGGAAAATAAAATACTGCCTAGTGCAGTAGGTTATTTTAAGACTATAGATGTATAAATTTTAAAAAGAAATTGTAAAAATTTGACCAATCACCAACACTAAATTCGGCCATCAGTGACGTGACTGAGAATTTACGGGTCTGGTACAAAATTTTAATCGGGACCCCTTACTTAGAAGTCTCTTCTGACCGCCAACAAAAATATAATAATGGACTATCAACCATTTAGCCTCTGCCTACAAAAAAGAAAAATAACATTGTGCCTTATGGTGCCTACAAAGAAAATAACATCAAGTCTTCGTGCTCTAAAAAAACGCAAAGAAAAACATTGGAAGTTCCTTGTTGGGGATGTCGTTGCACCGCTCGCACCCCCTCACCCACGCCCCTGTCTGCCACTACCACCAAATTCGGCCACCAACACCACCACTTTTCCCCCTTGTTTTTTTCTTCTTTCTTTTTCACCACCGCTTCTATTTATCTTTTTTTCTCTCTACTTCTCTTCTTTCTCTCCCCATTCTTCTTCCTATTTTTGTTTAATCTGACAAAGGGGGGATCTCTTTCATCAGAAAACTGGTCTGGATTGGGAGAAGCCCAAACCAGTGCGGTCTAGAGAGCAAATAGCAAGAGAAAGACGAACATTATTCTTAGAGGTTGAAAATATGTAAAAAAAGTCTTTTGAGGGATTAAAACCAATATTAACCTAAACATAAAATACACATATGGCCTAGTGGTTCAAGATTCCAGGAAATAAAAAAGAAATTATAAAATTATTCCATAATCCTATATATTTATTAAGAAATTGATAATGCTTCATCAATGGATAACAATCATTAATGCAAAATGATTTTTCACTAACTTGCACACTAGTAAGTATAAATTTTTCTTTGTTTTTTTTTTTGAGAAACTAGTAAGTATAATTTCACTACTGTGAAGCCAACAGTTATCAATATTGTCTCCACTTTAGACACCTCACGCAGGTACAGAGTTTTGTTCTTGGCGAAGGCTCCACGAGCCCCCCAAAAGGCCTCGATACTTACCAAGCTTGAGCGTACACCTATAGCCCAGGCTCCGGACGCTCTCGTGAGAGATGTGGGACTATCACAACTACTTTAAACAAAAAAGAAAACACAATTTCACTCGATAATATGGGTATTTCAAAAAAAAAAAAGTGATAATGTGGGTAAAGATTTATTTCAATGTAACTTTTCAATCTTTTCTTCTAGAATTTCAGTCAGTTTCTATCAGTCGAGACAAATACAGTGTTCGAGATTTCTAATATCAGAACACTTTCAAGATTTTCTCTTGTAATTTTAGTGTCAAAGTTGTCATAATTTTCATCCACTTATAATTTTTTGAGAGAAAGAAGAGATTTTTCGACTGTTTCAAGTTTTAGTTTTTCAATATGTAGATTAAATGTTTCAATATGATCTTATGAAGTGAATAAATAATATTATGTGAACATTCTCTTGAAGAAAATGTAGCTACTAAAAAGGCCAATGTCCTTTTACTAATCGGATCCCAATACACTATAGAGATGTCCCTCTACCAGATATCTCTTTCTTCTCTTAAATTGTACATATAATTTTTGAAAATTAAATTAATACCATTTCGATTGAAATTAGTTGTCAAACTGAACAACAAATAATATAGTTCTCCAATAACAAATGATAACTAAATTTTAAGTTCGATTATATGTTGTATAGAAGATTCAAGTGAAAATCAACTTTATTTCGAAGAATCGTTTCTATGTTATCAAACACAACCTAAAAAGTAGTATTGGAGAAAATTATCACTATATAAGGAAATAGGTTGGATTGTGCCTCCTCAACCCTTGCTTTACCCTCAATATCGAGCCAAAACTTGAAACTCTAAATGAAGAAATTTGTTTTTCCCAAATTTTAGCTCAAAATTCTTACCAAAATTGTGATCATAGCCCTCTCCAACAACTCTTCCTAAGAGCATCTCCAATGGAAGACTCAATCTTAAAATTTTAAGTGCCACCTCGGACTTCTTAAGATGATGTGAAAGTAATTAATTTTGATATGTCTCAATTACAAACTCTATTTTTGAGATCTCTTTTAAGAGTCTTAAGTGTCATAGTCATCAAATTTAATTTTCAGACTAATAGAAAGTCTTTCTGATCTCAACCACTTTTTCATATTAAATGTATGTGTGACATGTGTAACTATTACAGTTTTTAGAGTGTTGCATTGGATAAGGACTTGAATTAGAGACACTCAAGTTAGACACATAGGAAAGCGAATCTCAATTGAGACTTAACACATAATTCATTTAGAGTTTTTTTTGAGTTTTGCAGTGGAGATGCTCTAGTTTATACTCCTCAAGCTAGTGATGTTTATTCTGATTTTTCACAAATTCCGAGCTTGTTTTCCAGTCCGCTTTCGCTAAAAAATCATTCATAGAAACAATAGAAGTTTTTAGACCAAGATTTTGTGCCTCATTATGAAGATAACAACCCTGTTTCTACATCAAAGAGTGAGAAATCAGAGGATTCCTCAGGGAAGAGGGGATTTAAGATCTAATGGAACTTAAAGGGCTTTGGAACCGAGATAAGCGAAGTATCCGAGCAATTCCCGGGGTTTATGTTGATCACATTTTCTTATGCAGAATGGAACTTTGTATGATTGAATTGCATGGGCAGGTTCAAGCTGGAATCAGTTACTATTACAGCCGACCAGCTCGAACATAATCAATTCCAAGCGTACACAGTTCCATCCTGAAGATAAAAATGTCACCACCATAAACCTAGGAATCGAATATACAAAAGTGGATACATCCACAAACATACAAGACAGACCTCGGAAGTAATCTCACTAAGATTAGGGGGCTAAAGTGTTTCATGCAGGTAACAATAGCATGTATCGCCCTTTGATCTTGAAATATTCACGAAATTGGAAGCCTGTACATAATTATATGGAGCCAAATCGACTAAAGGTAAAGGTCGTAATGGCATCCTGTCTCATCGTCTACTTGAAGACCAGAGATTTATCTGCAAAACTTTTTGGAGAAACAAATAAGAACCAAGTTGGCTGTTGGTGAGTCTTGAACCAGTCCTTGAAGATAGTGTGACAGTTTCATCTGCACAAAAAGTTTTCCGAAGAGTGAGCACTGAGAACATACATGCGTATAATAATCAAGATACGAGATACAAAAAGACCAGCTACTCCAAATTTTGGCGAGTATATGCATTAGTTGGGGTCAAAGTATAAAATCACAAACTGAGATATACTCTTCTTTATCTGATAAGAAAAAGTAAGATATAACTACACATAAGTATGTGTTCGACCCAGTTGAGTAAGACCCTGCCCTTTTTAGTATTAAAGCTTCCGTGTACGATATATTTGGAACCCTACCTTCCTGAAGGGAATGGCAAGATTAGGGGAGTCTTTTCTTGAAACATATGCCCTAGTCGCTTCAAGATCCCAGGACATTATCCTATCCGTTTGCTTACTACGATATAAAGCTAAAGCTTTCCTAGTGCAGCTTCTTCAGATACCACGGCTTCACAGGTAGTGGACTTGGTCTTATATGGCGACATGGCCGAAATGTACTATTAGATAGATATCGGCTTTGTTATGGTACGTAATACCAGGAAATAGCCAATATATCACGATATCAATTACATAAAAACCTATACCAAATCGAAGTCTTGGACTGAGTACTAACTAATTAAACACAGACATGCCAAGTAGTAGATCTAATGCTTTAATAAATAAAACGCATAGGCTACAAACTGTGATGTCCATGCCATAAACTAGTATGATTATGACAATTTTAATGTTGAGGGAAATAGAAAAAGTCAACAGAATTATGCTTGTAACTTTGTATAGGATAACTGTTGCAAGAAGTTAACCGAAACATTTTCAACAGATACCAATTATAAATTGAACACCTGAAACGTATTACCCGAACAAAAAACAGCCATATAACTGAGAAGAAATTGAGCAGAAAGGGCGTTTTCTTAACCAAAATCATTAGTAAAGCATAGAAAAGTTTGCATTTGTATCATTCGAGAAAGGGTTCAGACAGTTACCATAGACGCGGAGAACAGATCCAAGCATCATACGTAAGGCAATGGCCATACTCTTCAAGAGGCTAGTTGCAAATAGCAAGCTTCCCTGTCCAATCATCAACTACGCCGTAATCAAGACTGAGCTCTCTCAGTGGTGGGATATTCTCGACCGCGAAAAGCATAAGATGAGGGTACAGTAGATTATGGTGATCATACAGAACGTACTGAACCAACACATTAGGACATGAGCTATGGCTAATATAACAAGCAACATTCCTCATTCTCGACACGTCCATTGCGAAGTCCAAGGGAGGAATAGATGGGTAGGTGGGCCGTGGATACTCAGGGAAAACTTGAGAGAAGTCCCCCCATTCTGCCCACCTTTCAGGGAACCGACTTGGATAAACCAAACCATCACCATTCATCGAAAGTACCATAGCTTGTTGCCTAGTAAGCACCACTCCAGTATACTCACAAATGAAAGACCCAGCAGTAATCATATCCAACGGTCTAACTCCCCAACCCGTTTCTCTCGACCTAAATATTTCTAATCGGTGCTTCAACCCTTTTTGGGTTACACGATTGCGGCAAGTTGGAGGGCAACCACAAAATGTACCACATTCAAATATCAACTGTTTCCCTCTCAAGAGCATCCCATTTCGATCGTAGGCGAACTCTCCTCCATTTTTTTGAGCACAGTAACAATCATCAGAACAAGCATAAGCACAATTACATCCTGTACCGGAACCCATTTGCTGAAATGCAAATGGAGGGTAAACAGACATACCTAGGTACTCGAAAAACAATGGTCCTTGATCAGAATCGATATCATTAAATACGAAAACAGGCACACGCTCCTTTCCTTTTGAAAGATCAAGTGTTAAGTAACCGAAAGGCCTGGCAACCAATGGATTCAATCTTAATTCCTTAGAAAACCTAATAATTGAACTACCCATTACAGGTTGATCTTCAATTCTCACTAATTTATACTTATAAACACCAAAACCAGATTTACCAATATCAAACCAAGAATCAACAACTCTATAAAGACCATCATAAACATAAACTTTATTAGTAGGGCTAAGCTCATATTTGATTCCCCTAATTACTCTAATTTCAATCCCATAAAATTGACTCCTTTCTAAAGCAAGATTACCTCCATCAAGCTTCTGATGAACAGATTGTCTTGAAGAATTCGGCATTTGCCCGCCATGGCCAGTATATATGATCACATCACCAGCATCTTCATCATCTTCATATCCACCTGAAACAATAATGCTAGTAGCAACTGGTTCACCACTACTACATCGACCAGGTCGAACGTAATCGATTCCAGCTTGAACTTGCCCATGCAATCCAAGCATACAAAGTTCCATCCTGAAGAAGAAAATGTCACCAATATAAACCCCAGGAATCGAACCGATAATTCGCTTATCTCGATTCAACCAAAGCCCTTTAAGTTTCATTAAAGAAGAAGCTCTTAAATCCCCTCTTCTCTTCATAATCCCTTCATTTCTAACTCTTTCTGTTTCTTCAGATAATGAAATTCGTAATGATTCATAAAGCATTATTGTTTTTCTAACTAAATCCCTAAAATACTTATGATCTTCTATAGTAAGTGATGAAACCCTAACCATTTCAGATGATCGAGAATCACTTCTCTGTCTCCGAACAATTGTTGTAGAAACACTGTTATTGTTATTATCTTCACAATGCGGAACAATTGCCCTAGAATTTGGATCCACAGCTTCATTTCTATCATAACTATGTGAATTTTTGGAGAAAGCTGACTGAAAAAGCTCAGAAATTCTGGAAAATTCAGAATAAACATCACTATTTTGAGGAGTTGAAACTGGGAAGAGTTGTTGAAGAGGACTAGGGTTACAATTTAGGTTAGAATTTGAGGTGAGATTTGGTGGGGAGTAGGAAATTTCTTGATCTAAAGTTTCAAGTTTTGGTTCAATTTTAGGGCAAATTAAGGGTTGGGGAGGGAGATTTAGGTCTTGAAATGGGACAATAGAACTCATTTTTTTCTTCTTATAATAGTAATTTTCTCCTTTTCTTTCTCAAAGAGATTAGATTTTCATGAGAGAAACAAATTGTGCTTGTAAGACTAGGCAAGTAAATTTAGGGCACAAAAATATTTCTTTCCTTTATAGTCTTACTCAGAGTTCCTCAGAAAAACCTTTCAGTAGTACTAAGTGGCATCTTACTGGCCACCTATTCCGCAATCGTGTCGTAAATGTATCATATAGATTGTAAATGATTGTAGCATTTTTTTATCAAGAATTTTTAGTTAAAAATTCATTGTGACATTAACCGGAACAATGTCTTTTGTCATTGGTATTAAGATATTATTTGTATTCAAATATTAATGTCAATTCCAATTTAGGTTAGAATTTGAGGTGAGATTTGGGGAGGAGTAGGAAATTTCTCGATCCAAAGCTTCAAATTTTGGTACAATTGATCTCAACAAAGAAACAAAAATTTGGTTCAATTTTAGGGCAAACTAAGGGTTGGGGTGGAAGATTTAGGTCTTGAAATGGGACAATGGAAGTCATTTTTTTTTCTTATAATAATTTTCGCTTTTTCTTCTCAAAGGGATTAGATTTCCATGAGAGAAACAAATTGTGCTGGTAAGAGTTGGCAAGTAATTTTAGGGTACAACAATGTTTCTTTCCGTTATAGTCTTACTCAGAGTTCTGCAGAAAACAAAAAAAGAATTTAGTACTAAGTGGCATTTTATTGACCACTTATTTGATAATCGTGTCATAAGTGGATTGAGTTAGACTCTAAATAATCGTAGTGTTTTAGGATTTAATTTGTCTGAAAGAAAATTAAAGAATATTTATAAGTATCTGATTGGGTTTTAGAAAAAAAGTTCATCTTAACTCGTTATAAATCCTTATCTATAATGGAAAATCTGACTTGTGTCGTGAAAACTCATTGTTTGTCACTATCGTTTTTTATTATTGGCATTATTATATCACCGTGATTTTCGGTTAATAAATAAAAAATAATCAGAAATGATAAAATTGGGACTACATCTTCTACATTAAAAAGACATCCATGATGCTACCAATTCAAAGTGTAATTTTATAAAAATCTTAAATGTGGTTGTTATGATGATACTTGACCTTTTTTGATGATAGTTTCTTATATACTTGAATTTTTAAGTAAGCATAAAACAAACAAAAGAAAAGATGAAACTCTATATTGGTTGTATTTCCAAATCTATAATAATATTTTGAAATGAGATCTTATTCAAAATCTCCCTACCATTCTAACGTTTCTTTTGAAGACACAAAAAAAATGTATGTTTGGAGGTGGGCAAAGCCTTCAGATTCCTTCATAAGGCTTGATGTTCTTCTTTCACAACACATAGAGAAGAGAGTTATTTTTCAAATTTGGATAGTCACCCCCTCAAGTTTAGATTTTCCTTGCTTTTAAACTTACAAAATAAGGATTCTTCAATCGACAAAAATATTAGACATTAAAATAAATTAATTATTAGAGAATGCATCTAATTTTAATGGAATAATATCGCATGAAAGTTGAAGACTGTGCCCGTGGTCAAAAGTAATTTTGAAGGTGACAAAAAGCAATCCAAAATGTACGAGAATTCCTTGGATTCTAATCATGTCAAAAGTGATAGGTACTCGAAGAAAGAAAAAAACAAGTACGCTAGCTACAATTTAATATTTTATTTCATGTAAGAGAAGAGTACATAAAAATCAATAAGTTAGTCCTACATTAGTAAAATGTATATCTCCAATCTCTAGTGTCTAATGTTAATTTCTTTTCTTTTTTGATTTCTAATACAAGATCGGAAGATAAAATTTTGCGATAAACTTAAATGCATAAGCCGGGTTCCCATGTAGATGGCATGCCATATTGTCCAAGGGAATGTGAGAACGTGTCTGCACAGAATCACACCCATTCTAGTGCATTTGCCATGACTTCAAATATGTCAAGGGATGGCGTCCATGCACACTTTTTTCCCAATTGAGATGAAACTGTGGGGACGTTTGTTTTACCTTGCTTTAAATCAGCTTATACGATTCGATATCATTTGCTTTGATTTGTAATAAAAGTTAGAAGTAGTAACGGATCAGATTGTTCTGATTTTATTATCTATTCTCTAAATTCTGTAATTTGATGAAGTTCATGTAATAATAGTGTTGTTGATCTTTTTATTTTTCAGCATGTATGATATGATAGGTTCAATCTTGTGTTAGAATTACATATACAATGTGGTGTGGTGGTTGTGTGATGGTTTTTCGTGTGGTTTTCTGTAATGACTCCATATTGGTAGGGCGGCTTAGGAATAGTGATAGTGGTGGTGTGGAACAATACATTTCCCCATAAAATAAAATTGTCAAACAAAATTGACCAATTTTTGACCAAGTCTTCACACCCCGGAAACTAATTTGCTTTCCCCAAAGCACTGGCCTTTTTCTTCTCTGATTTTACTCTCGTTTCTTGCTCATCTTCTTGCATAAGCCCAAGTTCCAAGACTATTTGAAGAAGAAAATTAAAGTTCAACTTATTTTGGTCGAGTGAAACTTAAACCCTAAAATCTCCACCATCGGACTGGACCTATGCGGGCTTGTTGCTTGCTAATACACAAACCTAACAATCCGGGCATTCTTACTAGCACGGATCACGCATTCTGTGAGTTTGTATAAGCTTTCTGACTGATCTTGGTCTGAGATCTCTCAGACAGGACAGTCCCACAGATTTGTACTCAGCTACTTTTTTCTTAAACTTATACTTGTAAGCTCTTGTTTATCTGTCTTACTTTTTCTGGGCCAGACAGGACACTCTGCGACCCCTTTAGGTCAAAGGGATCAGTCCATCCAAACGCCCTTGAGAGGTCTGAGACCAGATCAGCCCGAATACGTAGATCATCAACTCCATTTTTTTCATGCCACATTGTAGATGAACATTCAAACTTCAAATCTTAACAAATGAGAGAAACAATACATTTTAACTCGAAAGGATCGTAATCTTACAAAAAGTTGTTCTTATTAATCGTTATCTGAAGGAAAAGAAACGACAATGACAATAAACCAATTAAGCAAAAAAAAAGTACCGGGAGCACGCAATACTTTCCTTTTCCTAGTTTGAAACAAAGTAATGGAACACTGAAACCAACAAGGTCCTCTTTAATGACCTAATGAAGTATAGAAGAGAAACTGAACGATGAACCAATGATTGTAGAATATACCTCGCTTATAGTAGATAAGACTCAACTACAGTTCGGCCAAGCTTTTCTTGTACGTCCTTGGGAGTTTCGATCTAAATACAACAACATTTTAGAAAATATAACTCAGAATTGCATACTCTATTCTGAACAAATTGAAAAGGAATGGTTTGGAAATTTGGATGACTTACCGCATTTAAAGCTTTAAAGACAGCCTTCACTGTGTTATGAGGATTCCTAGAGCCAATGACCTAAAAAAGAAAACAAAGATCAAATATAAAACACCCAATTTGCAAACCGAATCGTTACCCTTATTTAGATTTTTTGGAACTAATTAAGTACCTTTGACTTGATATTTTTAAAACCAGCTAAGTTTAGGATGGTTTGGACAGTTCGGCCAGCCTTCATCCCTGTTCTTGTTGCCGCAGGCCATAGATATACCTACATAGAAATATAGTTGAAAATTAGGGTTGGAAATAAAAACAGTATTTAGTGTCAGAGTCTATAGTGAGAGAAAGAGAAAGAAAACATGAGATATAAAGAACCTTGGTTTTCTTATACTCAGTTACAACTGCATGGGCGATTGTGTGTTCTTCGTATCGGTCTACATAATGTAGATTCTGGAAGCATTTCTCATATGCCTGTGTTCAATAAAATAATCAATTAGTAGCTAACAAAATAGAAAACAAAAGAAAGTGTTGAAACCTAGAGGATAATAGGATATTAAGACTCTAAGACGAGGGAAAGAAAAAAGTATGAGGATTAAGTGCCTTCTTTCTGAAACTACGAATGAATACATGCTTGCTATCAAAACGAGATTAAAAGGTGACTTAGGATTGTTCCCAACTAACACTATTAGAGTTTCTGAGAAGATCCATAATTTAGTGAGCTCAAGCTCATAGGACATAGTTTGAGCTCTATTAGATTTTCGTGAAATAACGGATAATATGTTCACGTCCAAATGTCAAAAAGTACTGTTATTAGCTAGAGCTCGGGATACCAGGTTGAATACATAAAATCATCTTTCAATAATATAGTTCAAACATCTAGAATGAAGTTAGAATGGAAAAAGTCGAAATAGCAACTAACAAATCGTACTGAAATCAATATCCTAATGTTGTTGAAGGTCTGAGTACCTTTTGAAGTGCAATGGGTACTGCTGGACCTTTGGCCTTCGCGAAACCAATAACACCGTGATAGTTCCCACAAGCTAACATAGCAGTGTACTTGATAACTTGCCCACCCTAAAAAGATAACGGATAATGAACTTCGGGTCAAGGAAGAACCCGATTTAAAATATGAGAGAGAACAAATATGAAAATAAAGAAAGACAACATTACCTTAGTAACTTTACATGTTCGGTTCACATCGATTAGTTTAACATCAAAACCCTGCCATTGTTGAAGACAAATCTCAAGTTAAAATTGGTAATCACAAACAAAAAACGATAAACAACATCATATGAGAATGAAAAAAAAATGTAATATAAGAGAGTGACAAAACCTATATAAAAAGTTAATAAATGAGATCGAACATAAGATAATGTTTCATAGGGTAACTGTGAAAGATCGGTAATACCCACTAAAGGAAATTCAGCCTTTCACAAAACTTGATTTCTACACCAAAAAGTTATTTCTCCATTTTTCCCATTGTCACGCCTCATAGTAAACAATTCGAGGAAGAAAACCGAAGGGAAAAATAACTTACTTTCCTGTAAAGTGGTCTTCTTTTCTTCTCTGTCAAAGAGTTCCGTTCTTCTGCAAGATCCCTTATCTCCTCCTCTAAAACTTTACCCTTCTTTCCAAAAGTATGATCCAATTCGGCTAACTTCTCTTCGAGCTTCTTATCAATGGCGTTAAGCCTCTCCATCAGTATCTCATCCTTATCTTCAACGAAATCGTCATCATCATCGTCGTCAAGACCCCCTCGGATAATTTGCTTTTCTTTTTCAAATCCTCCAGCATTCTCCAAAACATCAACAGATGGACCGACTTGCTCATGCTGAATAACTCCAAAATTTGCAGGATTATTAGGATCGTAAGCCTCCTTCCACTGCACCATTCTCATTGATCTATTCAGTTTTTGAAGAAGCATGAACCTTTCCTTGCCAGTAGCATCTTTCACACGGTTCATTAACTCTCCAACAACTCTGTATTCGAACGGTAGCTGGAGATGTTTTTGCTCGAACTTGTCGACTCTATTCATCCATTTGAACGCATCGTCAAGAGTTTCTGAAAGAAACGAAACGCACAAAACGAAGGATCATGAAAACCTTAACATGTTCATCCAGTTACAGAAACACCATTAAGCAATGAACAATCACAGATGACATGCCCATTTAAACATAAAACCCCATTTTAAAAATTTTCAAGTCAGATTTAAGAATTTCAAATACTGAGGAATTCAATCAATAGCAATGCAGTTCCTTACTTAAAAAGAACACCTCTCGAGAATTCAACTAAATGAGAAAAGTAAGACAATTCAATACAGAAGTCCAAAAATACATTAAAGCCATGCTTCGGCACACGGGAATGGAATGCGGTTACTAGGGATCACAATCATAATGGTGTTTGGTGCATGGGAATGTATCTGCAATCACATTTTGAGGAGGGGTGACATTCCTCCAAAAGGGGGAAACGCAAAAAACGGGTACATGGTGGGTTTGAGATTCGCTTTCACTTGGAATAGTCAATTATATAATCTACTGACAAAATCAATATCTGCCAATCCTATTCGCGACCCAACCAAACAATAAATGGAAGCATTGTGATTCGTAGGACTCACATTACTGGATCGCTAACCCTAATGACAGCATTCCTTTCATTTACGCCAAACTACACTAAGATATCTTGAACTATCAACCAAATGAAGAATACCAAATGTCATGAAACAAACATAATCTAATTCAAGTTGCATTTTTATTCATTTGCATAAAACAGTTAGGGTTTCTATCAAATAAGGCCCATATGTTTAAAAACCCTAAATTATTGATGGGGATTAACCCATTTGTAATATAAATAAAAATGAGATTGATTACCAGCATCAGTGAAGTTCTTAAGTAATTCTTCATGCCTCTTAAACTTCTTTTCAAATTCATCAGATTTTTTCTTAATAGCATCAGGTGTAAATCTCTCATCATCTTCACTTTCTGAGTCAGTAGGTTCTTCATACATATCGAGACTTCCTGAATCTTTCAATTTTTCTTTCTCTAATTTCTCAATCAATGGACCAATACCCATATAATCTTCTTCTTCTTCTTCATTTTCATTGATTTCAATACCAGCTTTTTTCTTCTCATCTCTTTCCTTTTGTTTCTCTCTCTCTACTTCAGCTAATAGTTCTTGGATTGTTCTAGAAGAGAAAGAAGAAGAAGAAGCTGAAGTGCAGAATCTAGAATGGGAAGAAGGGTAGCCTAGATGATGAAGAAGATTTGATTTAGGGTTTGGTGGGGAATGATGAAATTGAGGGAGAACATTTTGGAAAGATGAGATTTTTCGAGTGAGATTGGGGAGAGGATGAATGGGTTTATTTAGGGTTGATCTTAGAAGAAGAAGATTAGTCCATCTTCCCCTTGATTTGGTTAAAGTAGTAGCGGCCATTGTTGTTGGAGAAAACTTCTCACCAGGAAGAGGAAGCCATAAGAGAGTGAAGAAAATAACTTCAAAAACCCTTGAAGATGAAATTAATTTGGCAGATTAAAAAGTAATAGTACTATAGGCACCTCCACATTATGCCCGATCTCCCGACTGAATCCCGACCACGTCACCCGTCCGGGTTCGACTATGGGGCCGGTCATAGCATCACTTGTTCTTCCTTCTCTCCTCCCACCACTACAACTACTACCCGACCGTCGCTTCCGACTAACATCCCTATTTCTCTCGCTAGAATTAGTTTCAGTCGTTCTCTCAGCAAGATCGAATGGAACTTTAAGGTTTTAGTCAACGATGAAGTTGTGGTAGTGGAGACTGTAGTTTTGACGATTCTTTTTTTTTTTTTTTGGAGAATCGACTGCAATGGCAGTTTACTGACGACCCTTTTCTGACGTTAAGTCTGATTGTTGAGAGGTGTTCAAGACAATGTTCATTGACCTGAGTCAAACCAACCACCCGTTCACTAAGAGCTATTCGAGCGAGTTTCTATGGAACTTTTCGCAATATTACCTGCACCACAATTTTCGTATATTTAGAGAAAGAAAACAAATTGAAATGATAGTGAACTTGCACAATAGTCTGATATCTTCAAACGGTAGTTGCTCAATTGAAAGTGTATTTGCTTTTGTGTGAACAGGTCTAGACAATTTGAGTCTAACGGCGAATGAGCTTATGTATGAAGAGGTTTGCGCAGGGGAAATTCATACGGTAATGGACTCTCCATTGACAAACTTATAACTTTGAAGACAGATAGTTAAGTTGAAGGAAGATGAAGACAAGTCTGCCACAACTTCTTACATTGGCGACTCTGTGAGTGACTTACTTTTGTCTGCTCAAAGGGACAAGTGCGGGGATGGTGGCAAAACAGATTGCATATGGGAAAGCGACAAGTTCGAAGCATGGGACTTGGGAAGGCCTGTCTGGTACTATTTTCACAGTCGATAATTGGGTTGAAATACATTCACTCATTCTGGGTCAAGAGTAGAATATCATTCTCCCTAGTCTATCTCTCTATTGGAACAAGTTTGTTGTAGTACAATGAAAATATACAGATAGGTACTTACAAATAAAGGGTGGCGAATATTATCTAGGGCGACGAATGCTAAATTTGGCAGGCCGAGTTTATGCTACTGTTGAGATTAGGTAATAATTCTCACTATATGAATCTTTTCTCTCATTCATCAATCTATGTCTTAACTTAATATAAGCTCACACTAATCGTCAACGTCTTCGATTTTTAATCTTTTGTGCAGATAACATGAACTTTCAGGCAGCTAATATCTCAGCAATAAGGTCAAAACATATATACTTTCGCTTTTCGGGCTATATAGAACTTGGGGTAAAAATAGTACTGAATTCTAGCTCATTCTTTACCTGGTTGAAGGTAAGCAGTTAGTTTGTTATAGTTGACCCTGTCATGACACCCAAATTAGAAGACTTTTTTTAGGGTTTAATGAAACAAACGTGCATCACACAAAGATAGCTAACTTGTTTTTTTTAGTTGTCTTCTTTCCTTATCACAACAACAAAATTCTAACCTTAACCTATGATCTTGTTTACTTCAATTTCCTCTAAAAACAAGGTACCCAACACTTTTGTGGTGTTGGTCTTGGTGTTTGGTGGTGGTGGTGCTTTTTTTTGCAGCGGCGGCCGGCGGTGGCAGTGGTGATTAATATCTGCCGGTTGCTGGCTGTCTAGCAAAACGAGTACCGTCATTGTATGTAGATAACGGGTGAGATGGAGAGGACAAGCTCTGCACCAAGGAAGGTAATGTTAGTAGCAGATCCAACTCGTGAGTCGGCTGGTGCATTACAATGGGTTTTATCTCATGCACTTCTTGAGCAAGATCAGTTGATTCTTCTCCATATAGAAAGTGCTCATTCGTGGCGAAATACCTTATCTACCTTCCTTAAAAGATCTTCTTCAACATCACCAAAGGATGGATCGTCGACTAGTGCTTCTTCAAATGAAAGTGGAAAAGGATCGGAACGAGGCGTAGTAGGCCGTGGTAGTGGTGGTGGCAGTGGTGGTGGTGGAGGAGGAGGTGGAGGTAGTGAAGGTTGTGGTGATGGAAATGGTGATTTGGAATTCCTAGAAGAGATGAAGAAAGCTTGTATAGCAGCACAACCAAAGGTGAAGGTGAGAATAGAGAAAGTAGAAATGATAGGGAAGGAGAAGGCTTTTACCGTATTAGCCCAAACCAAAGTTTATCGAGTCGATCTCCTCGTCGTAGGACAACGACGACATCTATCTAGTGCAATATTAGGGTGAGTTATCTTTCCTTTCATGCCTACTTACATGTTTACAAACAGTAATGCTCCGTTCGCAAAATTTATCTGACACTACTAAATACAAGTCACCAGAACATTACATTTTATGTTTTCGAGATCTTAAAACTCAAATCCTCGTAAAATGTGAATAACCAATGGTTAGATGATCTTGTACTTACCCCAAAAATATCAGGGTTTTGATGTTGTTGTCTTCTTTGTGGGAATGAATACAGATGTAGATTGAGCACACACTCAGCAAAGGGAACAAAAGGAATGGACACAGCAGAATATTTGATTGAGAACAGTAAATGTACCTGTGTTGGAGTTCAAAAGAAGGGACAAAATGGAGGATACCTTCTCAATACCAAAACTCACAAGAACTTCTGGCTTCTTGCTTAAAATACACTTTTGTTTTCTTTATATCCATAACAAATCAAAATTTGAAACAAACCCTCGATTGATTTTGTCGTCGTCGGTGAGGTTTGTGATCTTTCTTCTTCTTCGCCGCATTTTTGCTTCGAGTTAGCTGAACTTTTGGGTGTATGTTTGTGAGATCAATCAATCAATCTGCAATTGGAGTTTTAGATAAACATGTTGAATTATGTTTCTCTTCGTCATCATTCTTCAATGTCCTGCTTTAGTTCTTGATTGAATAGAAGTTCTCTGTGTTCTTCTGAGATCTTTTCGAAGTAAATATAACATGCCCACAACAAAAATGATACGAAAAAACCGTAATATCAAAAAAGACATGAGAAAAAGTACCATTCAAAATGAGTACATATTCACAGCATTGAAGGATCAAATTCTGCAGGCATGAAATATTACGGGGAATGTCTGAACGTTTTATTGAATTGGAACGGGAATTATTTTCACAATTAGACAAACTAAAGACCTATAAATTCTGTAATATAAACATTTAGTGCTCTTGATACTTGATAGTTAAAAGTTGTATACTTCATTAATGCATAAGCAAGTTCAAATGGCATCCGATAAATGAATTTCACACTAAATTTCCATTCTCTAACCGAGTTAACAAGAAAGTCGGTAATTGTGTTGGGGACACAGAACACAGATGGTATTACAAAAAAAAAAAAAACTGTATACAAATCCGAAAGAAGAAATTTATAGTTCGTCGTACATGTTTTCTACGGGAATCTTCATTTCAGGAACCAAATTTTCATGAAACCCGTTTTCAGCAACTTGAGGTCTTAAATCTGCCTGTCCAATCATTCCTGCTTTGATCGCTTCCGTGACCTTCCGCTGCAATTTGAGAAGTCCCATGCGTTTCGAGACGACATAAAGAACAGCACAAGAGAAGAGGAGAAAACCAACCACTAGTATTATCCTGTCCAAACATTTTGTAATGAGAATTTGTGAATGATATAAGATCAAATGAGATAGTGAAAAATGATGACGCATCCATTTTTGCTTTTTCTTTACCTATCAAGTACATCTTGACGTTTCATTGTGGATAGTAAGTTTCTTGTTCGCATCAGTAGGGAACGGTGACCCTTGTACTCACTTTCGGCCTTTTTTAGTACTCCCGTTGATTCATCTGTAAAGACCACCAAGTTTCTTATGTAAGTCCTGGTAATTTAAAGTCGACAATCGTGGGTAACTTTGCATAACAAGAAAAGACGAACTCAGGAAAGAAGCAAGACAAAATCGAAAAATGGAACAAATAATGAATGTAAAACAAACTTATGAAACCTATACACAGAGATGTAATAGAAAAGGTGAAATGTCCACTGAAGTACTATGGCATTATTGCTCCTTGACCACCAATTCCTAATGCAAAATAATAGCAATAAACTAATTTATTTGACTCCAAACCTTTTTTATTCCTTTTATCAACTTCAGTTCAATTACGCCAATACAATTAACTGACTGACGGTTGGAATTTGTGTAGAATGGGATGGTATTAGCATGGTAGAAACCAATCATAAGTCGACTCAAAAGTCAACGAAATTCACTACATCATCTCGTGAGTTAGAGTGGGGTTGCTGCTTAAATCCGAAATTGGCTAAAGAAAAAAAAATCTTTCACCATAGTCTTGGAGAAAGGATTTAAATGACTATATAGAATGTGGGTATCTGCCACACAACAGGTATGATTTGAAAGAGAGAACCTACCAACAGTCGCTAGTGTGCTCGCACTTCGTTCAACCTCCTGAAAAACAATAGGATATCAGAGAATTCATAGAAAATTCCACTGTAGAAGCAGTTACTAATCCCGTTAAAGAGGTAAAACGTAAAACAACAGATGTTCTTGGGTTTAAAGAGAGATAAAAAAGCTAATCATACCTGAACCATCAGTTGACGAGTGCGCCGAAGGCTGTCTGTAATGCTTTCTGCAGCAGAAGTCATTCCAGCCTTTGTTCTAAAAGACAATTATATATGAAAAACGACTTCATTTGTCAATAAACAATTTCACAAAGATAACCGTGTGAATTTAAAAAAAAAAACAGAAGCTGGTAATATAATGATTGTTCTTCCATAACTAGCATGATCTAACTCAAGAAAGCGCGGTAAACAAAGCAGAAGGTAGTGGCAAAAGAGTGGAGCAAAACTCGGGAAAATCATGGTTCTAAAAATTGTGGGAACGTTATCATATGAAACAGAAGCTTCGATGTGCACACTTCCAGTAAACTGAGTAAGTAACAAATTTCGCTAATGAAAAGTCGGTCTCTATTCATCACCCCGTTAACCGGTATTTGCTTTGTGAATATCTCGACTTTTTCAAGTTACATCTGTTTTGGTGGATACCACGGTAACCTAAAATGTCTAAAAATACTTCGATGGCGAGGGAGAGACTGTACATACTGTAAATTGCGTCTGCGAGTTGTAGACTCTTCTCCGCCTCCCAAAAGAAGTTCCCTCTGTCATCAACATAACATTATTGCAAAAATGAGTAATCAAGTTCAACATTGATGAAACCTAATAAACAAATTAAGACAGGTCAATTGCTTAGTGTCTAAATTTAGACGTTACCTTGCTAATCTCTTGACTTTTATCCGGATTAACAATTCATTTACATATAAACATAACTTATATAATTATAGATCCTAAAATCCGGGTTTAAGTCCTCAAACAAAATAAGATTAATTTGTAGTAATTTGTAATTTGATGAGGCACCAGCAAGTGAAGATCATGTTAAAACCCGTAAATAAAACAAATGTAAGGTTTGGCTTATAGGAATAAGATCGAAATATCCCAACAGGAAATTGACTGATCAGAAAGAAAATTCCAACATCAGTAAAATTATCAAACGAATGGGTTGTTTAAATTTCAGTACATGAGAAATTTCGAAAATCCATTACCTCAGCCTGAGCAGCTTTCTTCATATTTTCCTTTGCTTGGAGATTAGCACTCCTCAGTCCCAAATGTAAACTAAAACCATGAACAGATAGAAACTTAGCCATGAAATGGAGTCAAATACGTACGAACGAGAGAGTGAGATTAAAACCTTTGGTATTGATCTTTCCATGATTTCAGTGTTGATTGGGCAGATTGTTCTTCTTCTTCAGTAATCAATTGTTGTGCAAGAATATCAAGTTTGAACTGCAATGACCTAAGTAAAGCTAACCCATCTTGTGCAAGACCATTTAGTCTCTGAAGAGAATTTGCTTCCTTCTTTACAATTCCAGATTTACCATATTCTTCGATCGCTTTTACATGGTCTCGGACACGTCCAAACGTCTCGTCCCACTCCTTGATCACATTCTCAACAGCTTGCTTAACTTCATCCATGAAAATCCTAACAATGGTCGTCTAAATTAAATCAAGTTAATCTCATTTATAAATAAAAAAAATCTATTGACAAACAATTACTCGACAACCTTCATATTTTTGTGTGTTCCCTAAGAATTCTTACATCAAAATTTAACATTTCAATGAAACCCCTAATAATGGCAGTAAATTCAATCAAGTTAATCTGAATTACATATCAAAAATCCCTCGGGGTACAATTACTCGACAACCTACATACTTTTCCTGTTGGCTAGAAAATCTTGCATCAAGATTCAAAATTTAACATTTCTTAGGTTTATATGATTATCTAAATTAACAACAATTGTGAAAACCAACAGAATCATTAATCAAAATGCAAAGATCCTAACTTCGAAACCATGAATAGTTCTAGATCAGAACAAGAGATAAAACATTGGTTATATTTAAAGTTTCTAACACAACCCAAAAATCTATCCTTCAATAACCCATTGTGCCTACAAACAAATTAAAACCCTAGAAGTTCCATTGGACTTGAAATCAGAAACAGAATTTCCTCCCAAAAAGATAAATCAGTATACCTAATGTTTCAATTGAGGGTTTAATAAAAAATCAAAGAAATAAAAGAAGAGATAAACTTACTTACAGTTTAAAACCAAAACCCTAGTTACCCAAACTAAGGGAAGATGATATGATAACCTGGGCTGATGAAGAAGATCTCACTAGACAAGGACGATCGTTTCCTTTTTCACTTGGAAGTTAAAGAGTAATAGATTCGGGTACCAATGGCACCGGTAATATTTGTTTGTTTCGACTGGAATCGGATGGGTCCCCCCGGGCCAAGAGTGGATTCGTGTAAAACTATAAAATGATCTTCTAACATCAAATAATAGTGATAATGTCACATTCATTCCTCTCTAAATCTGACCCGGTCACGTCAACCGGTCAGGATTTAGCCCGAGAATGGCCTGACATACCATCATTTTTGGTTGGGTGAAATCTAACCGTTCAAGGCACATTTCGGCCCGTTCTTGTTTTTCCGACATTTTTATCACTTCTCAACTTTACGAAATGGTATATACACTTGTTTTTACCTGATACACTCGAGGTTATTCGTACTCACGTGTAAACGGTAAATCTATTTTTATCCCCAACACACTCACTTTTCCTTTACACACTCACTTTTCTTATACAAATACATGTTTGTCAAATGTTTTGACCAGTGATAGACTATCGGAGAGATGAAATCGACGTGTAACATAAGGTATCAGTGCAATCACATCGACATGTAACATTATTGTAACATTCAAGTTGTCTGGAGGTTGCTCGGCCGACTTGACAGAAAAGCTAGATATAAACACAACTTTCTATTGAGATATTTTACGTTTTTTTTTTTTTTATTATAAATAGATTCTAGGTAGTGAAATCAAACCAAATCATGTGATGGTTTGGTTTGGTTTAGTTGACATTAAAATGGTTGACAACAAACCATATTATTCTTTACCTTTCCGCACCATGGTACCATAGCTACAACCAAATAAGATGCATACTATTTAAGCTTAAACTTGATAGAAAAATGGAGAAGAAATGATCGTATTTTACTGCAAATTATGGTAGACCTGCTTCAGAGTACAGTTAAACCTTAAAAAGTTCGATCTCATTTCAGTGATCTAAGGGATCTCAAAATGAAATACAGTATTTCCAATATACAGCATTATCTCTGTTACAAAATTTCAGAATACAGTTGATTTACACTTAACATCAACTTTGCAGCTATCCCGAAAAAGAAGCGAAAACGAACATGGAGTAACCACCATAAAAACCCAAAATTGGTGCAGAACTCTGGCCAGCTCGATGTCACAAGTAATTACAACTTTGTTACAGATGACATGAAACACAAAAACCTTGAAAAAATGGTGGAATTCTTTCGATATTTGAATTAAGAGGTAGATGATGAGCCGTTGACTGAACAGTGCAAGGTTAGATTTTCTAAGACATTAGATGTACCGAAATTACGATGCTTACCATCGGCTACATTTGTAAGTCGGAAACCTTGGTTAGGAAGCTGATTGATGAGGATAGTTTCGAGTAAGGTTGCAACACTCTTTCCGGGGACTATAATGTAAATGAACGATACATTCTGCATTCCTTCTTTTGATCGATGAGCACGAATTCTCCCCTCGAGATCATCCGTCTGTTCAAACAGTTCATGTAGAGAGTAAGTGTAGGAAACTCATGCTACAGTGATTTAATAACTCTGAATCAAAAAAATACAATACACATTACACATTTGTAATTTTCAATGGGTCGAAGTAGTAAGGCTCGTGATTCAACTGAGCTTGGGCCGAGTTCGGACTTGGAACTCAGCTTGCCCCTCCCATCTACCCTGTACTTTTTCTTCATTTCTTCATCGTTTTTCATATCTTATATGGAACTAGAGAGTCGTAAAAAGAACAATGTATGTCTTCCATATAAGAGTATCATGTAATATCTACGGGCCTCTCACGACAACGAGAACTCTCATGACCAAAAATATAATATCAAAGGGCCTCTCCACTCATCACTTAATTAGTTTTGAAATGGACACCTACGAAGGGTACAAGAACTACAGACACGAGATAGGACCCAATGGCCACATGTGATATCAAAGAGCACCTCACACAAAGGAGCATGTGAGAATAGTCCTGCAGGACAATGAGTACTCTCATGAGTAATGACCAAGATTATACTATATAGGGTCTCTTCACTCATTTTCAATTGGTTATGGGTTGAAGTCCACAAACTTGATAATGAATAAAAGAAGGTATTTGGAGGAGTGACTCGGGCCTGGCTGACCCAGGCCGAAGTCTAGAGCCCAACTACCTCGCAATGAGAATGAATTACCTCTCCGACATATAACTTGTTATCTGGTCGAAACAGCACATAGACACATGAAGAACCAATTACTGATGGAGGAGGTTGTTCTCTAGCATCAACAGTAATACTGGTCACTTCTGCAAGTTCTGGTAAATTACTTTGCTTGTAGACCTCAGTCAGCTTCTTCTGACAAATAATTGTAATAGCAGCTGCAACTTCCTTCCGAAGAATCTCGATGGGGTTTGGAATCTCATTCATAATTTTCATTCTGGTCTTATCTGCTGGCTCTTCAGCCTCATCAGTGAACTTCCTCTGAATACTCAAACTCTGCAGCTCTATTTTTTTATCATTTTTTCCAAGACATAAATCGTTACCGTTGAGAGATCGATATAACAATTCTGCCCTTCGGATTATTGTTTCAGGAACCCCTTCCCTTTGGGCTGTTTCAAAAGCAAGACTTTCTCTACATATCCCGTTTATCAACTTCCATGTTGGTTTTGGTTGTCCATCAATAATCTCAGTTCCCATTGCCTTGTAGACTATATTATTTACTTTTAATGGTAAACTAAATATTCCATGTAAGTGGGTAGAAACAATACCCAAGCAACCAATATTATCAAGAGTTTCGATGATGCTACCAGCAATACACGTCCCTTTTGCTGTTTCTGTTCCTCTGCAGATTTCGTCCACAAGCACGAGACTCCTCGAAGTGGCTCCAGTGATTATAGAACGAATCTCTGACATTTCAATCTGATAAATTAATTTAATTTAGATAACCAAGAAAGTTGAAGATACAAATAAATGTAACAAAGCAGCCAGAGACCAAATTAAAATAAAAAAACATCATTCAAATTCTGTGCCTAAATCAGTTGAACTAGGAAAAGTGAAGTACGAAAATAAATAAAGAATAAGATGGACCTGGAATGAGCTTTTCCCATCTGCAGGACTATCATATGATTTCATGTGAAGCATTATAGAATCAAAATGTGGAATCAATGCACACTCAGCAGGAACCATCAATCCACATATTCCAAGCAATGCAACTGTGCAAACTGATCGAAGCAAACTCGATTTACCACCACCATTCGGCCCAGTAAGAAGAAACAATGATTGCATATCCACTGTATTATTTATGGCACTGCCTTGTGCCACGTCAAACCAATAAGGTGATAGCCCGGTTATCTTCATCTTGTTAGATCCATCTGATGACTTTTTACCCTACATTTATTGTAGGAAACATGTGAGAATATGTAATGAGAGTAGGAAGTATTAATATTGAAAGCGAAAAATAGAAAGGGAAACGATTAAACATAATTATTTATGATGTATCCATATCATTAAATATTTCATCAATTCATTCAATATATATCTCCCTTTCTCTTCTTATTCTTCTACCTCTATCTCACCATTTCTAGTCTACAAACACTATAGGTTTTTGGCTTAAGATCTGACTCGGCTAATTCGTTTGAAGCTCGACAAATTAGCCCGTGGGGTAATATGGATGCTCTTTTTCTAGAAATTCTTTTGCGGTATCGAATACTCTTTATGCTTGGATGCTCTTGTCGCATACAGGCGGGAGAGAGAAGAATAGCTTCTTACACGCATTTCAATGGACTCGATCAGTATTTTTTTAGAGGACCACCTCAGCATATATAATGTAACATTTTTTTCGTCTTTATGTGATCAGGGAACTTGCATATAGTCGTGTTAGAACCATTTTGAAACTGCGCTCAGACCATAATATACCAACCACTCTGGGGTTACATTTTCTGTACATAATGGTTGGTCCAAAAGTACCTACTAACTACAACAATAAAAATTATTTTGTAGTTTTGTACAGCCATTTTTCCATGCACTTTAAAGTAGTTTGCAGAGACATACTTCATTAGAGTTCCTAATTCTATGAAATTATGGGTACCCTTTAACCACACAAGGTTTATTGAGTAAATGACTCCATCTGGGGCTCCAACCTGTAGGAGAATTCATCCCTACATATGCATGATGAGCTGCATAAAGTGATTATAAAATAGGTTAAATGATACCTTTGTACTGTGAAACTCGACTAGGGTTGGAAAAACCCACTTCCTTCTTCTCCCTTCACTGCGTAAAATGTCAGTGATTAGGGTCACAGTAACCAAAGAATGATAAACTATCGAACATCAATTATATAACAAAAAAACAAAAATGACTGAAGAATAGTATAAAATGCCCATGGTGAAATCTAGCTATTTATACAAAACACAACCTCACGTGAGAGAAAAGTGCCTTCGCAATGACAAGCAACATCGAAGAGAAAACGAGAACGTTTATCTTAGTCTGCAACTCTGCAGAAAGTCCCTTCAGCAATTCCAATACCCTTAACTTTGCCTTAGCACCCGCCTCATGATACCTGAAGCAGAGACCATCATCATACCCTTAATCAACATAGTCAAATTTACTTCTGGTTAATTAAGAAAGACAATAATTTTCAACTTAAGATGGTAGGTAAGTCAAGACATACCTGGTTAATGCAGCCTCGACCTTTTTAGTAGTAAACCATTCCTCTCCAACCTTTCTACCTTTTGAATCTATAGCGGGTCTGAGCTGTTTGATTTGTTCCTCTCCAGGAGTACCTGCCCATACAGCAGGTGCAAAACGTTTTCCCTTGAACCAAACTGCTTCATGCTCTCTAGCATACATTATTTCACCCTTCGGACCCCCGAGTGGGGCTGTCGTAGCTTTTACCCGAGACACAATTGGAATGAAATCTTCTGTTAACTAGAAGCGATCAAAGCACCGTGAGCATTAATAGGAGCTTAATTCAAGTTTAATCAATATCTTTTTGAACTTCAGCAGCATTTTCAAATTCACTACATTGACAGATAAAAGTAATACTGGAAGAAGAAAAGACACCCATTCAGGAGTACCAGACTGAGTTTGAAAAACCTACAGCTATTGATAAGGCCTCAGCTGCTCTCTCCACTTCTGCAAAAGCTTCTTCGGCATGGATCCTCTTCACACGACCTTTCCATGAAGATTCCATAGCCTCAAAAAAGTCATTGGGGACGACAGGAAAAGAACTGATCTTCTGATCCTTTTCACCATCTAGAGATATAGTTTCACCAATTCTCTTGGAAACCCACCCACACTCACTTACCTAGCAAAAACAGTACAAGTACAGCTCAATAGAAAACAATTACACCTAAGAGTATCATTAAACAAACAGTTTGTAACCTCTCCCAGTTCAGCATAGAAGTTTTAACCATCAATGAAAAAATGATTAACAAAGACACCCCGTAAAATCAGATTTCATTTCCTCAAAAAGTAATTCAGATCCGTGTTTTACTCGCTTCCAATTAGAACTACAAGTCAACTCAATTATGGACCCAACACACAAGGCACATGGTAGCAAAATGATTATATTTTGGTAGTATAACGAAACCCTTAAACGACATTTGCACAAGTTTGTCAACCAGAAGAGGATAGACAGTAGAAAACACAGCACCACAGATATATAGATCCGAATTTATTTATAACTTCCAGCTCAGATTGACAGACTGAATCCATGACGTGGAATGCTCAAATATTCATCATGCCGTCACGGGCACGTGCAGAAGTAACATCCTTGTTTCCATTTTCCAATCAAAACAAAAGATAGAGAGGTAATATAACACAATGAATCTAAGCATTTCAAAGACAGAATTCATCCATTATATAGTACTTCAGCAGCAAAGTAAACATTAAGTTGGTATACAAAGGCGTCAATTTAGCTTTCCAATTTGTGTTAAGAAAACAAGATTTTCTAGTTAAGAAATGTGGAAGAAGGGAATCCTCGATACATGTACTATTCCCATAAAAATTGTTCAGGTGTACTAATGCAAAAACAGCTTAATCAATTAAAATCTCGATCTCACGTGTGATCTCTTTTGGCCATGGATGTAAAAGAAATTAAATCGTACCAGGGTCTCAGATTCAACTTTCAAACCGGTCGCCACCCACGTAGGGTCCAATAGTAGTTGCAGGATATTGTCAAGCTCAGAGTTTTTATGCATCTGCAATATTTCATCAACCACATTCTTGATTCTGCAGAACTCTACATGATTAGCCTCCTTCGACTCAAGCAACTTCACTAGCTGAAACCACGATCACAGATGAGCTATATAAGTCACAAAATGACATACAATAAAAAAAAAATATATATTGGAAGTGACATACAATAAAAATTGAAACCGTTAAATTGCATAAAAATGGTCCTAGGCTCTTAGGGTTTACTCTTTCACGTTTTCTGGAAAAAGGCTTTACGACTTTCAAGCACTTTAGACCTTTATACAGTTCATGATAAGGCTGCAGGAGACACGTGGAGCAGGTAGCTATGAATCAACTAGATTAAAACCCTCTAGAGCGATGTAAATTGTTTGCAAAATAAAATTGTAAGAAAGAAACAGGGGCGATGTACTTTCTAAAAGGAGATGTATAACCGTGCTTACAGATATTTCCAGCAAAATTTCCGCCAATGGAGTCACTACGTCAGTACGTTGGAAACCAATGCATTAGAACCAAGGAAAGAAATTCACTGCTCGCGTACATCCTAATATCATTTTACTTCTATGACTTAATAATTTGGTAACATCTGTGACTGTGTGTAACTATTGGGAAAGGGAACTGCAATGGGTAATTAAAAAAAACTCGCCAAGAAAAAGGGGAGACAACCAATTCCACCAACAATTTGAAGCTTAGCAAAGATTAAGTCGAATTGTCCTATGAGACTTATAAGAGAAGTTACCCTAACACAACCTTTGCAGCTGATACACATGTGAACTCGGGGATTGAACATGTTACACTGCTCATAAGTTTGCACGTCTCTGCCAAAGAAAAAATTATTCACGCAAATTTCAAGTTTAAACTGTGCATGTAATGAGAAAACTTAATAGAAGAAATGAAAAAAAGAGGGCAGCGGACCAAATAAATCATCATGTATTGCAGAGAAAATAGAAGAATGTTCAGATAAATTAACAAACGCAACAGCCTTTAAAAGTAAGGAACTGACGGCATGAAGAGGTCAAATAGTCACGAACAAACAAATCGAAAGGTACTGTGTAAAATTGTAAATAACTGACATTTGTTTCGTTACAAGTGTTTACTGTTCTATTTGAGCATAATGGTGCAATAGAAATTTCTCTGTCATATCGGTACTTCAACTTCATCCTTTCTTGCTGAACTCTGAAGTCAGTGTTGTGACCAAAATAAATTCTTGATTCCACTTTTGATATCCCAATTTATATAAGAAAGAAACACGACAATATGTGATTATCCATATTCTGCATGTGACTTCTATTATCTTATCGTTGGGATTTAGGAATAATAATGGTGATGCTCTTGTAGTCTTGTATTGGAAGTTCATTTCAGTCATAACATAGCTTCAATCAGTCAATCACATCATCCTAAACTTACAAACTTGTTACAATGTTAATGTGTCAATCAGACATGATTCCCATCCATTGCACTCAGAAGCTGTCTATAACAAACTTATATATAATACTATACCTCAATGTTTTGCACAGGGAGAGAGGTAGAGTTATACATATCATTGTTGTATGTACGACTTATAGATTATTATGAAAGTATAGTGTGATTGTGGGTGAGATTTTGGAGCTATATCGTGTATATGATGTGAAAATAGAGCCACACAAGATATTTTTAGTTTCAACCTTTTACAAAAATATTAGTATATCACACGTAGGAATTGCTAATAATCTTGTGTCTTCTAAGAAACAAAACGCGCACGGAGGTGGATCGTCATTTTATTTTTTGCTTTCCCATAACATATTACATTATGACCCAACAAGTCAAGTCTGTAAATCAACTGGCGAATATACTGCATTGGTGTTCCTAAGGAAGATGTGCATGCTCATAAAGAAAGATGCTTGAAGTTGAAAACACGGTCAAGACAAAGAGCCATCATACAAGTTGATTTTTACTTATCAGGCACGAATGGTAATTACCCAATGATCTCATAATTTACATGAATTGGCATCTTATCAGTTATTATAAATGATTCTTACCTTGAATCGCTGATGCAATTGCATATGCTGGAGGGTTGAGAAGTAGATCTCTTAGGTACCTAAGGTATGACAAAGCAACCAAAAAGGTGATAAATTTAAATGCCTCCATGAATCAGCTACAAAAACATAAGATTTACCCACAAAGAATATAAAACGGTATGACAATGCAACGAATGAAAGACTTGACTTTTAGGGTCATAAGGCAATAGCAATTTGTTATCCGAAAAGGAAGGCAAAATTGCAAAAACAATTTACACCTAGCTTGACAATGACAAGAGTATAATATATGACATTCGCTCATGGATAGAAACTTGGAATTTGAAAAGAAGTCACAGAGTTCCTAGAAGAATCAGGATGAAATAAATACCACAAGTAGCAACTACCAGCAAGGCTTGTCCTGAGTTTTCTATGGCCCGAAGTGAGTTAAAATTTTGTGGCCTTTATTTGAGGGACTGAACTAAGTAAACAAGTTATATTTATGTCGAGACATAATAATTTCATACTTTTTTTTCCTATTTTTCAGACTTGTTTGATGATTCAAATCTTTTTGATAACTTGATAAAAAAGTATATAAAATGAACTCATTCAAACTTATTCTTTCAGATAAACAAAACAAAAGAACAAGAGATCTGGAGATGTATTAAGTGTTAAAGAAGTAAAAGATCATGCAAATGAAACATCAAGCAACCAATTGCGATTAAAACCCGAATAACATGCTCAAAGATTTAGGAAACAAGAAAAAGTGATCCCATTTGATAACTTTTAGGCTTTGAAGATATCACAATTCCATAATATGACGACCAACATTATTTATTTTATTTTTAATTTTCTATTTTCTCTTATTTACTTATTTGGAGTGGATATAATGTCTACTGAAAATGTAGTGGTCTCCTATAGTTCTTTTTGTTGTTGTTTTCGTAATTAAATTGTCGAACCAGCTTCTTCAAAATAAAATATTTTTTGTTCTTTATACTTATGATCTTTATACCAACCTAGCGTATGAAGACTATGAATATTATATAATGTATTCAAGAAACAAAGTTGTAGTTTTATGATTTCATTCCATCATTGTACTAGTCTACTAGATATGTTACTAGATACAATTAAGTTCAATAAAATATGTGATTTGTTTATAAGATTAGTTGTAGCTCATTTGATTAAGCATAAGGTTTAGTATTCGAGTTTTTCAAACTTGGTAGGAAAAAATCAACAATTAGTGTACATTTCTAATTGCAAATTGTTTTGCAATGATAACATACACAGTAAGGAAAAAACTTTTAAAAGAAAGTACGAAAATAAAAAATTAAAAAAAGGCCTGGGGGATTCGAACCTTGTACATCCTGGTCTCAAGAATAGGGTTTCAACCAATGAGCTACAATAGTGTTTTGGTGAACTTTATCACTAGCGTAACTAAATTAAGTGCACAAACTGACAACTAGTGTGTTAACCTCTTAAATGTGGCCCCCTTGGGCCTGAGGCCTGAAGCGAGGCTTTGCCTGCTTTGGCCTCAGGTCCGGCCCTGACTACCAGCCAAAAGATTAAAACCAAGTGGCTTAAACAAAATATGTGAAGAATATAATGTAATTACTCAAAGCCACATAACTGCTCTAACTAGAATCGACAAGAATTTCATGATACAAACTTAAAGGATCTTGATCAAACCATAAGAAGAACAGGCGTAATGATGTCTGCCATCCAATCGATCAACAGACAAACTTAACAAATGAGAATATAAAAGAGATAAGTTAAATTATTACATGTAACGGTACTAAATCACTACTTTACAAATACTTCCCGAAAGAGAGCTGAAAAGTGGAAGAAGAATTTGGCTTACAGTATAGGAAGGCCACTGCAATTCGAAGGGAGCAACACTTTCAGCAAACTTGGTATTCCTTCTGTTGGTATTGCACCTGGATTTATGCAGATGAAGAATATAAATGTCAAGAAAATGGTGAGAGAAACAGCAGTGTAAATTCGAAAATGATTGTAAGTGGTCAAACCAACCAATTTGTGTTGCCGTGCCAAGGTGCAAAGGACGGGGTCTTTTCTCTGAAGACACAGTAACATTTCGAAATTCCACTTCATCATCAAGGCCATGGAGCTCCCTTACCTTAAAAGCTCAAACAGGTTCACCATTTCTATAACTTAGAACAGCACATCAATAGGCATGAACAAAACTACAGGTGAGCAGAAATATATGATGCAAACCTTGCACAAAACCTCGGTGACTGGGTTACCATCAAACCATTCAAAGAGTCTGCCACTACATTCCCCCCACAACAGCCCTCCTTCGCCAAATTCCCCCCAGCGGGAAGTGCCTATTACAACTCAATTACAGTAGAAACTTATGCAATTAGATTATGAAGACGCATCTACAACTTCATGCCAGCACAAACTTAATGATTGAGGAAAATGTGACATCACATCCAATCGAAGGGTAAAAAAACTTGAACAGATGACAAACCTGAGGAATTGTTTCTTAGCGACGTATGCAGAAATAATTGATGGTAACGACAAGTGTGGAGCTTGGTCACCAGAGCCTCTTCAGTCAGCCCATCTTCCAGTGAAAATGTCTTCATGGTCTCGAAAACTAACACTATGCAATAACCTTTTGCAGAACGAGATATCCCTGACATGAGAACAGTTTGTAACTGTAAGCGAGTAAGAGATAACTGCAAAAGATACAGCTGACAGAGAAACGATAATAGTTCTGCTATAACCAGATGTGCACCTTTATAGAGCCTTGAGGCGCACTAACTCGGTCAAATGACAATATTTTGACTTTTGAAATCATCCTTTTGGTTTGTATCAGGCTATTAACTATTAAAGGACATGCCAATATAATATGTGTGTCAGTGTGTGTGTGTACATATATATATATATATATTTATCCTGGCGGGTGGCAGGTAGCACGTGCTTTCATGCAATGTTGTGAAGTCGTAAATCGTTTTTTGTTTACAAAAATCGTATCGTAGATCGAAATCGTAAGATTTAATATTCAGTCATATTATATATATGTACAAAAATCGTATTGTAGTTCTATCTGGAGCCAGTTATCCCCACCAGAGTTAGTTTTTTCGTGTGGTAGCAGTAAAGAACAAAATCCCAACCACAGACATGTTGAAAAGAAGAGGTCTGCCGATCCCCAACAGATACATCGTTGCAAGGAGGAAGAGTAGAACATAGATCATCTTCTCCTTCGCTATATTAAGGTACGACCACTATGGGATTTCTTTGTCAACAAATCTAGGAATGTCTGGTGCGCGCTAAAGACGATTAAGCAGGCTTTAACCCGATGGAAATATTTCAGAGCGAGGAAAGATAGGAAAGAGGTCTGGAATCTGATTCCCTTGGCAATCATGTGGTCGGTGTGGAAAGATAGAAACGAAAACCTTTCAGCTCTTTGGCAGTGGAAGACATCTTAGCTATGTTATTCCACTGCAGCAGGAGTGCCCCTTGGGCCAAGAACAAGTCATATACAGACTTTATTTTAAACTGGGAGGCCATCATGCTGTAACTTTTAAATTATTCTCCTGCTTTTTGTTTTTCTTTTAACATCCTTGTACATCCTTTCTTTTTTTTCAATATTAATTCAAATTATTCACAAAAAATTATTTTAATGGGTACAACAAAAACCAAATCAATATTACCTTTTAGTGAGCAACACAAAGAATATATAATCAGATTTTTTACAAAAAAGAGATGGAATTTGCATACCAACAACAGGCATTGGCTCTGGAAAATCAACATCGTCATCCACTGAAGCAAGTCCAAAAACATAAGGGCTGCCTGGATGTGCATGCCTAGATGATTATAACAAGTCCGAAAGAGCATCACGAGAAGCAGAATAGGAAAAGCAACCCAAATCAGAAATACAAAATAAAACTGAAGTTCCCTTTATCATCATCAAGTGTACAGATATAAAATAGAGAAAACATTAAAGAAATAGAAAATAAAAATACTGATATATAGAGAAAACATCAAAGAAATAGCAAGCCGCAAAGAAATACTCATATTTACCCCGATATAAAGCGACCTTTGCGAGAACGAGCTTGAGTTGGACCTTGGACTTCCTCAACAATACACTGAAGAAAACAATTTTTTATATCAATTAGAAATGCATGAAGTACCTCCATTCTCTATATTGAGTACCCTGTTTCCTAGAGTGACACAATATCTTATAAATACCATCCTGGCACAAATTGAGAACAGACAATCTGTCATGCATACAAGATGCATTGGATACGATTCAGGTAGATACAGAACTTAAAAACTTAACTTCAGGTAAAACTAGCTTTACTTACAACTGAATACCCACTGCGAGTTAAGTCATCCAAAGTCTGCCTTAAGTTCTGCAATAAAATGAGGTTACAATGCAAGATTAGCTTATTATAGATTTTCAAAGCCTCTACCGTCCACAATAACTTTCCTTAATCAGTTTTTTCAGTCTAAACATAAATCAATCATTTAATTGTGGCCTTAAAGAATGATATTTAACATTTTACAGAAAATAACTATAAACCTGTAAGCTCGTGAGAGCATTAGAAGTACTAAAAGCTAAAATAACTGAATGAGTTCTTACTCGTGATAGCATTAGAAGTACTAAAAGCTAAAATAAGCACGAAGAAGAAGTAATAAAAAGAATACTCAATTGTCTTACTGGAAGAAGAGTAAGAACTCATTCAGTGCACGGTGGTTTAAAAAACTAAGAAGGGATATTGAACCATAGGAATAACTACGTCGGACCAAGCATTTAGCAATATTCTGCCACTATCGTGCTAATCCTTCCTTCCTCACTAAGTCACTATCACAGATTTGGTCCTTGGGATATCAAGAGATCACCCACTTCTATTTAAAATCAATTTCCAAATGAAGTAATGTCAGCAAAGGGATACTGCAAGAATCGTGTAAAATAAAATAAGACTAACATATTATCAAAAAAAAAAATAAGACTAACATAAATCATTACCACGACAGGGCATCCAGCTCGGGGAATACTATCTGTACGTAAGCCACCAAAAGGATTCAAACCAGCATGCTCAACAAGAACACAAGCGTCAATGCCAATGGCTTCATAGAAATCCCCAACCTGAAGATAAGAGTGGTTATGTCCATCTCTCGACAATTGCAACGGAATATTTCATAGGAAAACAAAACATGTTTCAAGTAAGAAGGTAAGAATCCCGTAAATTTCATGTATCAAAGAAGTGTGAAGAGGAAGACTCATACTACTAACAAGGTGAATATGTTGGACCATGGTTACAAGAAAATGCGCAGAACACGATAAAACATACTCTACATAGTAAAACTTCACGCGGAAACCTTGATTTGAATTGCAATATCTCCCAATTAAGTGTCCCTTCTTTCAAACTACATCAAAGAAACAATCCAATAATGTGTCAATACAAGCTGTCAAAAGAGCAAATAAACTGGTGAAGATAGAAGATATAAGCTTGCTAACGTTGAAAAATAAATAAGCAAAAGAATCAAACATAATTGAATCAACTAGCTCGATATTCAATGCATACTAAGTAATTAAGCACACTAGTGTGCATACAGGGAAAATGTCATGTTTCAAGCAAACCTGAAGTCTCTAATGACCCAGATGACACTAAAAGCAAATCTCCCAATCATCGATATTGGAAAACTTCACTTGGCGGAATCTGGTTAATTGGGAGGATAATCAAAGATTGATCCGTCTCAATCATTTGAATTATAACAAAAGATCGTTCAACTTGATATTCTAACTATTATGTTCTACAAATTTGAAGAAATGATTTTCTTTTCTTCTAAAAACTTGAACGAGTACATTGAAAAAGAGAAGACGAATGTGCGGAGCTTATAATGTTGCTACAATGGCTTCCAAATTATACAATCATTAAAAGGTAGAAATTTGGCCCAGGCCTATTTTCTGCTTCAATTTGGAAAGTAGCAGCTTTGATGTCGAAAATGATGCTTTCCGCGTCAAAGGCTTTCTCCTTGAATATGAAGTTGTTTCTGATCTTTCAAATTTTTCATATGAGAAGCCTTGAGCAGAATTTTCAAAATGGGCATCCAGTCCTTTCTACACTGGTTCCCATACCAAACATTAAACAAGCCAATTATATCCCCCATGATCTTCATCGCTTCTCAATTGGAGTCTCTGAACAAGTCATTTGTTGGTTTAGCGGTTAACTTTTTTAAAATATGATACGATTATTGATCCCAATTGGTGACATGAATGCTATAAGAGAAGAACAAAAGAAAGACTGAAAGAGTACAAACTTGTGTTATTATTGAATAAAGATGTATAAGAGTACCTCTCACCTTCCATTTCTTAGGCTAACATCGACCCCAAGTAAGTTCGAGTACGTAAGCCTCTTCACAAGCTGGACCGAAGAAGGCTTCCTGAGCATTTCCATCCTCTGCAATATGCGAAACCTCATTAACGACCAAAACTCACAAGTATATCAAACTAAATAACTAATACACCCATATACACACACGCACGCACAAAACATTTGTATAATGCTTTGATAAAGTAACAAATTTATCAAAAATCAAACTAAACAAACCTCTTTCCACCACATTATGTGAGATACATCTTTATCTTCTAAAAGAATCTTGGGTTTTAGTTCTTTCGATTTCTTGATTGTACTGTTGCTTGCTTTCAGAAGCCTGTGTGCTTTAAAGTAACGAACTCGATCTCCCCTTCTACTTCTACAAAAAAAAAAACAATCTTTCTGATTAGCATATTCACCCAATATAAGACACAAAATTCATGAAAAGAGCTTGAAAAAATTCAGGGTAAGACCCATAAACAGGGTTTAGGGTCAAGGTGAGATCATATTGATAATGTTCATCATCTTTTATAGTAAAGAACAACTTGCTATGGGGTATGGGGTATTCATAAATGAGGAGAAAACTGTTTTCAGTACAAATGAAAATGGCATATACACATAAGAGAGAGAGAGAGAGAGAGAGAGAGAGAGAGAGAGAGAGATTACAGTGGGAAAGGAGATGAAGTGAGTTTTTGAGCAGGGGATTGAAGCAAGAGAGTTAGAACTCGCCAGCGCGGGAGAGAAGACATAAAGGTTTTGGTTGTGAGCAAGTGCATGGTTCTCTTCTCTCTCTGGAAATCGGACTAGCTCTGTTTTCTCCCCCTAAACCCTCCAAACTAGCTCTGGTTTTCTCTCTCTAGAACTCAGCTTGTTGCTCTGGTTTTCTCTCTCTTAGGGTTTTCAGTTGAGGGTTTTTTCTGTAATCCCGCCAAAAAAAACACAACGACGATATTAGTGGACGTTTGATATTTCTTGGGTTAATTCCATTTTGGCCCCCTAAATATGATCAACTCATCAAAATGGACCCATGAAGATGATCAGCTTCCAGTTTAGCCCCTTTTTCATTTTTCCGTCTTTTTTTCTGTCAAACGTTAGTGACGCATCATTTTCTTACCAAATTTGCCCCTTTGATCATATCTTTTTTTCCAACCCAAAAGCTATAGGTCCCAATATCTCTCTTTTATTCTTTGACTTCAATCTGACAAATAAATTAAAACAAAATGAACTTTTCTTTTTCGTCGTCTTTTATTTCGAAAGCAAAACTCTAGTTTCAATTTTGCATCATTTTTACCGATTTGATCAAACCAATGCCTCATAGTTCTCCAATTTCTTGTTTTTGAAGTATATTTCTTTATGTCTTAAACCTTCTTCTCTACCTTAACCGAGAATATTTCAATTCTCCTCAAACTCCCATCAAGTGCGATGTCGCTATACTCGACTCTCATTCAACTTCAATAACACCAAAAGTTTCAGATCGTTCTTTTCATCTTAAAACATTTGGAGTTTCAGTTTAATTCTCTGGAGGTGAAGCTATTTTTTTTATTTGTATACTTGTTATATCTACTAATTTTGTAGATTCAAATTATCGGCTTGAAGAATTTAAGAAGATTCATGTTTGTAGGATAGATTTGATTCCCATTTTTTCGATGTAAGACCATCAGAGGTTTGACAAGTAGTGAAAGGTGTGTTACAAGATGCATTTTCTAAGATTCGCGATGAAATTCCTAATTATGAACATTGGAAAGTGGCTTTTCAACCAAATAACATCTTCACCCCTGATATCATTATAGAAATCGATATTTTTTTGAATAACCAAATAACATCATTTTCAACCAACCAAATTCTTGATAAACTCCTCATTTCTTCTCTCAACTTGGTTTAGTTATACTAAGCATCGCTCCACTAGCACAAACAAACATTAAACTAGACAGATCAAACCCCACTACTTGTAAAGGAATGAGAATTGTTTGTTAAATGATGGTTGACGATCGCTAACCGAAGATTGACAAGAAGAAAGTGACCAACGATAGGGAAGGAAAGATTTTTTAAGAGAGGGGCTGAAAAGGAACGGATAACTTAGCATTTAAAGTTGATTGTCGGAATGATGACAGGAGACCAAAATGGAAGTTGGTCATCTTTAGGAGGCCATTTTAGTGAGTTGGTCAACTATAGGGGGCAAAATCGAACCAACCCATATTTCTTTCCGACCCTACTCTCTTCCCATTTCCATTTTCTATAAAATAAAGTTTAGCCTTATATTTTACCGTCAATGCACTTTTTATTTTTTTCGAAGCTGACATAATTATTCTCGCTTCTCCATATTAATTCTTGATCTTCAACTTTAGGGGACTTGCTGTCATCTCCAATTTATTAACCTCTACAAACAAGAAATATAAATGTTTCTATTACGACTGTTGCATAAACTTTGAAGATCATTGTAAGTGTTTTTTTTTTTAGGTGCAGTACGCCGGAAGGCATAAATAAACAAAGAGTTCTTCTTAAACATTTCGTCCTCCACCATCATCCCTAAGATTCATAATAATAAATGATTCAATTGTCACTATAGGCTTTCTTCAATGTGAAAGTATCAAAGTTTAATTATATGAAATATGTCTTGGAGGCATTTTGGAGTACTGGACAAACATAGGGGCCAAACGTTCAAGTTGATCAGAAATCGGGGCTAAAAGGGTAACAAATTGGGGCTATAGGAGGATTCTAAGTTTCTAACGCGGTAACGCCTATGCTCTATTCTCTCCCCTCGCCTCATTTACACCGACGTTTAATTTTGCTCCGATCAAGAGTCTTTCTGGACAAATTAGGGTTAGGGTTTCGTTATCAATCTTCCCATCATCATGCACGCACTTAAAGAAAAAGTTGCAAACAAGTTTTCTCGTATTCTCGGTGATTCTCCCTCTTCTTCTCCTTCTACCTTTTCCAGCGTTTCTCCCGTCTCTACACCTAAACTTGAGGTAAATCCTTGATCGGAATTCGATTATATCTCTTACGAATTCATTAGAATCGAAATTTTGATTTAACCTTTCCAAATTGAATCGCTTTAACTTCATAACATATATGATCAAAAAATTAGGTCGTAGTTTTGTGACTTTTGATGATCTCTCAACTTGGTGAATTATTAGCTGATACTTGTGTAATATGGTTTATAGAATTATAGGTTTGTTAAACTTTGAATCCCCAATATCAGCTAAGAAGTAGATTTTCTGATTTGGGAAATTAATAAACTTGTTTGATATGACATATTTCGATCATTTCGGTCGAGGTTTAGTTTCTTGATCATGCATTGTTAAGAAAGAGTATTTAAATTTCAATTTTGGCAGAAATTTCGGTAAGCATGGAAATGGAAATATTACGATCATTTCGGCGGAAATATTTTGAAGTTTAATTCCTTGACCAGGCATTGTTAGGAGAAAGTAAATTAATTTCGGTTTTGGTGGAAATTTTGGTAGGCTCGATCGTTTTGGTTGAAATATTTTGAAGTTTAATTCCTTGAACCTTGATCAGGAATTGTTTTGAGAAAGTATTTAAATTTCAGTTTCGGTGCATATTTGTTTAGGCATGGGAATAGAAAAAATTTGGTCATTTCTGCCGAAATATATCGAAATTTAAGTCCGGGTACTAGCCCGAGTTACAAAGTTGCTACTCCTTTGTTGCCATGTGAAACTTCATATCTTTCACTTTAATGATTGAATAAATAGGTTTCGGTTCATAAAGTCCTTCCTCGAAATCCCTTAGTTAGTTGTTTGTGATTATTATCCGTTTGAAATATGACATGGCATTCATACTCACAGCCCGCTCCACGGCCTAAGCAAGAGCGACATGGTTCTGGAAGATCTTTCTCGTCATACCTTTTCTCTTTCATTCCAAAAGCAAGTGCAGATGGACACAAGACAGATAAACGTCGGCATGATATTAAACCCATCCGATCACTTTCTAACAGATGGAGAAGCAAAAGTTTTACATCGAGAGAGAAACCACCAGATTTTATTGATGAGAAGGGAACTGATTTCCAGATGAAAGAAACACCTAAGGCTTTCGAAAAGGACGGAGAAGATAATCATGCCTTGAGTAACGCTAGTAGTTCTGAGAAATGTGAAGAAGCGAGCACCTCACGTACTTCAGTCAATCACTTGTGCAATCTTATGGATGACTCGTCATTTATATCGTCAGATCTGTACGAGTTTTTACAGGCAACTCTTCCTAATATTGTGCAAGGATGCCAGTGGGTCTTGTTGTATAGGTAAATTTTGTTAATTAAATCATTCTCTTAAGATGATATCCTGTTACTTTCTTAATCTTGTTTCTTGATTTTCTATTTGTTTTCAAATGAAGGGCAGTACTTTGAAACATGGGATATCACTTCGTACCCTTCTTCGGAAAAGTGGTGATCTTCCTGGACCTTGTTTACTCGTAAGTCCATGTAAATTGTGTCGAAAGATCCTTAACTGCAAATGCAGGATTATTACTCAATTGAGGAGATGCCCCTTCAGATTGACATTTGGCACAAATAAGTTTTATCATCTCCTATGACTATGTAGTTAGTTAATCTGTTTATTTGTTCTCTATAATCACGGCGAGCTAATTTGAATGATGTCCATATTGTTTCAGATTGCTGGAGATATGCAAGGCGCTATCTTTGGTGGGTTGCTAGACTGTCCTTTGAGACCTACTGCTAAGAGAAAATATCAAGTAAGTTGTCAATTTATCATGATCTTGAGAAGATCTAGCACGATTCTTTCGTGCATAGGGATTTGAAAGTTTCACTTTTCTGTTCTGTTGGCACGCCGCACGCTAACATCGATCTTCCTTATTAAACTTTTTGGACAGGGGACAAACCAAACATTTGTATTCACAACTATATATGGCCAACCACGACTCTTCAGAGCAACTGGTAATCATTTTCGTTATTAAATTGTTTTCCTAAACATTTTTTTTGGTAGATAATTTTGCTCCCGCATCATATTCTTTCACTTGTAAACTGTCTGATAATGATATATGTAAATACAGAAAGTTAGAACCTTTTTTTTAACGTAATCGTAGTAACAATGATTATGATTGATATAGGTGCAAATCGGTTTTACTACATCTGTTTGAATGATTTGTTGGCACTTGGTGGAGGTGGAAGCTTTGCATTATGTTTGGATGAAGACCTGTAAGTGATTCCCTCTTTAATAGTACTCGATCTTATGTCAATATCGTTAAAGCAGCCGAACAACGCTTACTTAGTCATTGTCTCCTAATTCTGTAAATTTTTTTGCACAAGTTTACGGGGATCAAGTGGACCATGTGAGACATTCGGGAACTTATGCTTGGCTAGTAGCCCAGAATTTGAATTGAAGAATGTTGAGGTAGGATTAGCCTAATTGCACTATAGAAGTAAGATGAAAGTTAAATTCCATTGATTAAGGTGATGTAAGTCTGAATCTGAATCGTATGCTCAAACTTGACCAAAATCAACCTAGATAAGCCATTCAAACAAATAAACAAACATTCTGAAATTTGATTCAAGTTAATCGAGTCAAATTTCAGACCTGAATGATAGAAAAACATAGACGACATAAGTCAAAATAATCCCTTATTCTCTTCGTCCTTGTTTTGAGTCTGAGAGTTTGTTGTTGGTATTCAAACAGCTATGGGGGTTCACACATTCTTCGAAGTACCTTAAATGATGGGTAATCCGGTAATCTGCGGAGAATGAAGCAGATATCTCATCCCTGTGTAACTCCTTACCTTTGCTTGTGCCATTTTTTATTCTTTCTCCCAATATGCTTTTCTTTATTCGAAGAATATTTTGATTATTTCCCTTACTCCCTAAGTATATGGATTTAGTATTGTAGAATGAAATATTGTATTGAGAAGAGCTTATGAATTTTAGAACAACATTTGCCCATCTATCGTTGTCTTTTATCATGATACTTGGACAGAGTGATGAGTTTTTTCTAAGATTCATTTTGATAAACTTGGTTGTAACTTAATCTCGATAAATTTCTTATATGTTCCTCCATTTCTTCATTTGGAACAAATTTTGGTGGTGTTTGTTTTTTCTCATTGTCCGTGTCTGATACAAAGCTCCATTTTTTTTTCTCATGAGTCAGATTTCACATTTAACTTGAAGAAAAGAACAAACATATGGATCAGTGTTCAATTTCAAAAACACTGATTTGCTATTCAATGGTATTTTATCTTAAATTCATATATATTTGATATTGAAATTGAGTATGTATTGAAGGCAATAATGGATACCATTGCCCTAAATTTTGGGTTTTTTTATTAACATTCTTTGGATTGGTACTTGGTAGTGATGATTATATAATGCACTAGTTGACCAACAAATTGGAGCTTTTATCATCTCTTCACATGGGTGGGTGGTAGGCTCAATAGATTGTTTTTTTTTTTATGAGATGCTCAATAGATTGTTAACACAATCTGAAGTTAAAGGGGACTAAATTTTTTTTAATATTGTACAAAATGCGAACGGTGAACTTATTGATAAAAAGTTGTATTTGATTCTCTTTGTATCTTAGTAATTCAGTATAGAAAAATCAAGAGATCACACGTTCTCTCTTCATGCAGTTTAATCAAATTTTACTCAGTAACTGATGTTGCATCATTCTAACTACATACTATCATGCCGATAACACCAAGTCTAAAAGTATTATAGCTTTTAACATCAATTATTTTGAGTAAATGGTATTAGCTCTCCTCTATGCACAAAATGAAAGTGGAAGCCGCCCTAGATTGTGTAGGGACATTTCAGTCATTTTACCCAGCGCTTTAATAGAGTTAAATAAGTAGACTAATAATTAGGAACTAATATAATGAGGACTACAGTAGAATAAAATAAGAAAGTCAAGGAACAAATTCTGAGTATTCCAAAAGTGAGGTCTAAAATATAATTTCCAAGAGGTTGTGAGGGGGATGAAAACATACAAATTTCAAATTTCCAGAGAGAATTTTAGAGTTTCGAATTTCAGTAGTGTTATTGGCTTACCCACTTTCTTCTTCTTCCTCCTCTTCACTTTCCTTATCCTGAAATTATGAGTTTTGAAATTGTTGAAGATCGAAAAAGACAGAAGAAATTGAAGTAATTACATCTTCATTTCGTAGTTCTTACTCCAATGACTATATTTGGTTAGTTTCTTATTTACTCTGTAATCTCTTTCTCTCTTTAGATTTTAATTAGAGAATAGTAGAAGTTGGATTGTCAAAATATTGGAGGTTATGTTTGTGTACGTTCTCATTGTCTGAATCTGAGTCGTCTGCCTCAAATGAATTCAAAACTATGTCAAATCAACCATTAAGACGAGTCAGACATCAACAATTAGACGACAAAAAACTGATTTGAAATCTGATTCGAGTAGATTCATATCTCGAGTCAGATTTCAGATCTGACTTCGACAAAAACAAAAATTATCTATTGTGTTTTGTGGTGGTTGTTTTGAAGGATTTTCCAAGTCTTTGAATTCTTTGTCCATCTATAAAACAATAAAAAAGTTTGATACTGAATTCTTAGAATAACTAGTACCAATCAAATACTTTCAACAAAAAAAAAAAAATAGTACCAATCAAATACAAAATTGAAATTATCAACTTTGGTACTCTTCGATTTGAAGTTCTTGATTCTTACTTATTCTTATTGAAAGTAAGGGGGACTTTGTTTTCTCTATTTGATAAGTATGATTTGACTTTATGATTTTGATGGGGTTCTCCTATTTTAGTTCTTAGGCTCATACTACTTTTAGGTTATGTACCGAATCATTAACGTCACAACTTCATTTATAGTATGTTTGGATGAAGGAATATATTAGGATTTGATAGAATCTAATTCCTTGGTCTGTGTGCCACCTAAATATTTAGTTGGGATCTTAAATACTATGGAATTGCTTTTCCTTCTTTTGTATTGGTGTAAATCCCAACCTATGCCACCTAGAAATCCTAGGAATTCTAAATCTTATAGAAACTACGTTTCCTTCATTCCTATTGGTTGTAAATCCCAATCTATACCTATGATTTGGTGGACTTTCCCTCCCTTATTGCTAACCAAATAGACCAAGGAAAATCCTATTCATCAATCTTATGAGTTATGACATGACTATTTGGTGAGATATTCCTTGGTTAATTACTTACCAAATTGACCAAAGAAAATGCTAACGATTCATGAAACCTACCATGCATATTATCTTTAGGGTTATTTCCCAAATGGCCCTCAATTTTGTGACCAGCTTCCTGTCTGATCCCCTATTTTAGCAAAAATACTCATATGACCTCCTTTTTCAGTTATCTTTATGACCCCCTTTTTCAGTTATCTTTAACTTTCCGTTAGTCTCTCTCCTCCATCTCATTTACTCTCTCTCCCACATCATTTGAGAAAGCCACATCATCGTCTTCACCGGCAGCGGTCGCCAACCGGTCAAATTTCCGGTCGGCGACCTTCAAACTTTTTTTTTCTCTCTCTAAAAAAGATATATATATATATTTTTAATTCTTTCCTCTCTCACTCTCTCTCTAAACACTCCGGCAAAGGGAAACCCTTCGCCGGAGTCCGATCTGTCCAAGAACGAAGAGAGAGAAAAAAAAAAATTTAAAGGTCGCCGGTCGGAAATTTGGCCAGCCGGCGACCCCTGCCGGTGAAGACGGTGATGTGGCGTGCTCAAATGATGTGACAGAGAGAGAAAATGAGATGGAGGAGAGAGACTAACGAAAAGTTAAAGATAACTGAAAAAGGAGGTCATATGGGTATTTTCCTAAAGTAGGATGCCAGGCAGGAAGCCGGTCACAAAGTTGGGGGCCATTTGAGAAATAACCCTTATCTTTATCCTATTACAACTGGCTGCCAAATTTTCCTATAAACTCAAAATAGTAATTAGTAAACTTATTAATCATGTATGCTTAAAAATGAGATCTTTCAAGTCTCGAATACAATCCGAAATCTTGTATACAGATTATATTGAATTAGTAAATTTTGTTTCATTATTTCAAATTTCATTTATGGTTTGTTTATGAAGTCATGACATTGATTCGGTCTTGTATTCTGTTTTTCGGTGAAACTTAGTTTCATTTTTCTTTCTTCTGGTTTAAGCTAAAGATGTGCCATTGTTGGTTGGAAGATAAAGATGGGAGAAAACTCTGTCGATAAACAAGAAAAAGAAAATCAACTTGAGGACTCACAACATAGTTCGAAGAAAGATATAGGATTGAGAAATGCAGATGATACGAAGATTTGGAAAGTGAAGCTTGGAACACTAAAGCAAGAGACTAGTTCAATCTACCGTAAGAGTCAAAGAGGCAATCGAGAATCATTTCTTCAAAGGCAACACGAGAGTGATGTTAGAATTCCTAAACAAACATGTTCGATTAGTACGAACGAGAAATATCTTCAACATTGCTTGGATGTTGCAGAACTGAGAGGGCATGACTCTGTTGTACTATATAGTTTAGCAAATCCATGCAATATCTCCATGAACCCTAAGTCTTCAAGAAATGATAAGATAAGACGTAAACGTGACACGGATAGTTTAGTTACTCAACAGAGGACAGTAGGTATTGTAGTTGGAAGGAAGATTGCGAGTAACATCTTGAGGAGCCCACGGTTACGCCAATTTGGTTGTGTGAATGATAATTCGAACTTAGGCAGATCGGAACTCACGAGTTCTCCTGGTCCAAGTCTCAGCTCACTAGAGAAGCTAGGAAGAGAAACAAAAGTAACACATCTAGGAAACCAGAGTTACGAATTTGAGGCGTGGAATGACAATGATAATTCGATCTTTACGTGTTCAAATGAACCACCTTCATCTGCTTCTTCAACCGTTTCTCGGGGAATGCTTCACTGTAAATTGAAGAGAGGAATTCCATATTTTGTGCTCTTTGTCGATGATGAAAAGGAGGTCTATACGGCCAGTTCGTGGAAAATTCAGTCATCCGAAGATAAAGATCTCGATTATATATACCTGTTTCATTCGAGAACAAGTAGTCATAATGCACAAGATCTTGTGGGTAAGATGAAAGTCTCAAATTCTTTGTCTATAAGCTCAAATAATCCCAAAACTTTGGATACACATTTTGTATTATTTCAAGCTAAAGAGAAGCATTTGACTAAGTTTCAAAGTTCACTCCCTACTATTAGAGAGAATAGGAAAAACCCATTCTTTGTCTCTAAGCTCAACTCGTACAAGGGTAGATCCAGCAGCAAGTTTAGTGGAGTCAGCTCTATATGTGAGGATTTCTCTTGGGACTTGAGTGACGATACGTTTGATAATCTTGATGCCAGTAGAAGAAACCTCGTAGAATGTTTGCCCAATCTCGAATTAGTCGCTATCGTTATGAAAACCCCTGTTTGTGATAATAGTGAAGAGGAGATAGTTGGAGGTTGGGGCTTGAAATTTTTAGAGAAAGCTAACTTTCGGGCATCCGTTTCTTCTAATACTGTCCAGGAAAGTTGTCTGCAAAATCGGAGCGACTCTAGAGCAAGTATGACTGTTTTAGTCGCGGAGGGCATTCACGGACAACCGATAACAAATCAAGGTGGTCCATCGAGTCTTATTGAAAGATGGCGATCGGGTGGCAAATGTGATTGTGGTGGGTGGGATATTGGTTGCCCTCTCAGAGTACTAAATGACAGACCAACGAAACAACTCGAATTACCTTACACCGGTGCACAAGAAGATCGGAAGCAAAGGGATTTGATCATAGAGGTATGTTCATTACTCCATCTTCTATTCTTTTACTATGATCTATTCATATAGTCACCGATCAACACTCCCCTTATCACTTCCATTTTGTTTTGACAACGTTAAGATTTGAACCGTGATCTCTCCGTTGGAGTGATATACATGTGAACACTCAACCAAAGTGAGTCGTCTCACTGTCACTTCGGTTATAAACTTCCGATTTACATATCCGACCCATACTATTAAACCAAGATGATAATCTATAGTTCCAAATTTCTAAATATAGGCTATATACTAGTATAGTGTAAGGGTTTCCTAAGAGAGCCGTTGAGAGTAGAGTAGAGCGAGGCGCTCAAGAATTCCTGCCTGTGGAGATTACACACAAACTATCATTGTGAATATCCATCCAGTATGGAGATTACACACGAACTACGAATCGTTGTCTCCATATGCCAATGGGTTGTCAATTTGATGCTCGTATTTGATATTTCGGTCGAAAAATTCAAGATTACAAAGAAATGGATCTCATTTTGCAGGGCCAGACGAAGCAAGACCTACCCACATTGAAGATGGCGAAAATGGAAGATGGGTTGTACGAGATTCATTTTCAATCAACAACATTGTCATCTCTGCAAGCTTTTTCAATTGGAGTTGCAAATATTCATGCTCAGAACCAATCTCTGTACCCAAAACATGTAGAGAAGTTGAAGCAACAAAACTCAAGGTGAGTTTTATATAAATGAAAATGTAAATCTTTCTTTTATTTATCTTGTATAGTCTGTTCATCTCGGAATGAGAATTATTTATACAAGTATTTTGTAATATTAATGTTTTTAGTCTTGATTTTTGTCTGTCGATTCTTTTGTCTTTTAATTTAGGGCTGAAATTGGATTCATTAGGACGAGTTATGCGTACAGACGAACGACCCTTTGTACCTACAATCTTTTGCACTCAAGAGAGTTGTATGTATAGACAGAGAGCAACTGGTTACCAATCCAACAGAGTTGGTTCGGGCGATAGTCAGATTGAATCCGCAACAACCCCTTTCGCTCACAAAAAAGGGGATCCCGAAACCGAACCCGCAACAATCCCTTTAGCTCGCAAGAGAGTTGTATGTACAGTCTGAGGGCAACTGATTACCAATCCCACTGAGTTGGGTTGGGGGATAGTCGGACTGGACTGGCCAGTGGCCATGACCCCAACGTAACTCGCAACAACCCCAAGCCATGGCCATGGCCCCAACGTAACTCGCAACAACCCTAAGGTCTTTCATGCAAGAGAGTATTTATTTTTGAGAAATCGACTAAGATCTACGTTAGTCGTTACAAGGCATTGATACATCATGCAGATGTGATGAGCACGATAACTTTTAAACCATAATGAAAGAGGCCTAAAGCCCGACAAATTTGTTATATGGTGGACTTCATGCAAGAGAGTTGTATGTACAGGCTGTCTGTTACCCCTCAACTGAGTTGGACCTGGGGATAATTCGATTGAACCATGGGTTGTTGCCAACCCAACCGGCAACAACCCCCAACCCATTCGTGCAGCAGAGTTGTATGTACAGATTGAGTGCAACTGAGTTGGGTTGGGGAATGATCCGACTAAATTGGTCACGGTTTCAACAACCCAGACCCCTTTCATGCAAGAGAGTTGTATGTACAGACATAATTCTACGGGTTACCATTCCGACTAAGTTTGCCATGCATTATCCCCGACCTAATACATTCACAGAACCACGAGTTACCTATCCAACAAATCATCCTTGGGTTATCCCCAACCCATCCTAAAGAAACCACCTTATGCAAGAGAGTTTAGTGCGCAGAAAGAGGACCGCGGCTTACCCATCCGACTGAGTTGGTGGCCATGGTTAAACCAAATCTGCAACCATCCCTCAGGCAAGGAACTATGTACCGCCGGAGGACCTAAGGGCACCAATCGAACCGAGTTAGCCATGGGTTATTCTCAACCTGCAACAATAGAGAGAGTTGTATATACATACAGAGGGCCACGGTTAACGGACTGATCACTGAGTTGGCCATGGGTTATTCCCAACCCAACCCCCACATAATTTTATGAAATCAGAACCGAAGTTATCGACATCAGACAAAACAAACGGTTGCCTCCATTGGGTTCAGAAAGAGAGCTATATATACTCAAATGTGCATATATATAGAACACACTGATACAGAATAAAACTACACATAACATGTTTGCAATAAACCTTTTATTACAACCACTTTCTCCCACTACAACAACAACAACAACCACTACAGACTCTTATTCAGATTCTTCCATGATATTATTAAACCCTAGCTTTTCTCATTCTGTCTCAGTCTCTTCCTAAGTAACAACAATAAACATATCCATAAACTTGAGCATATAATTAGTCAGTCTTACTCATATAATTTGCTTCCTGTTGGAGCTTCGCACAGTACTCGAACAAGCTTCCATCGAAACATCTTCGAATTGCCTCTTTCGACAGGAACCCTTCTTCATCTCTTGCCAATATATACAGTAATGTCCACTCAGCCTTTGCTGCTATCCTGTTGTTTTTTAACAAAAAAAAGAGAAGCATATTAGTTCAAAACAAGTCGGGTTCGTTCGTCTATCGAGTTTTGTGTATTTTATTAACGATGCGTGATGAATTGGAAAAAAAGTAAACACAAACCAGCCAAAGGGATCGTAAGCAAGTCGGTTTCCTTCTGTCATGTTCCATATTTCCCTGAATGTGAGTTTATCTGGAATTGTACGAGCGTACTTGCTAAATATGTTCTCATGGTTCACGGGAACATACCTGTTCAATTTCATTCAAATATCATGGTCAAACCACCTTACCAAGGGAAAAAACCGGCCCACGGAAGGTACCTGTCTGGGCGGTTGGCCCCTCCAAAGTACCCATGTGTGGGGTTCCCCACCAAAGTACCCGTCACAAGGGGGATGGCCAACCACTGGGCCGAGGGGGTTCGCCCAACACTAAAGTACTAGTATGTGGGGTTGCCCCACTAAAGTACCCGTACGTAGGCCTGACCCACCAAAGTACCCATATGTGGGGCTGGCCCACTCAAATACCCAAACCGAGGGCTAGTGCACTCAATCACCCGCTGACCCATTGAAGTGCATGTACAAACGGTTGGCCCATTAAAGTACCTGTTTGTGACCCACTCAAGTACCCGCCTGAGGTGTTGGCCCACTAAAATACCCTTGGCCTACTCTCAGATAAGAACTAGAAAAGAAATTTATGTCTTAGAACTTACCTCCCTTCAGTGTCATAAGTTGCAGAATCACTTCCATGCTTGGATTTATGGATGTTGTGTATGTATATTGGGAAAAAAGGTGATGGCAACCACCCCTTCATAATCAACATTGAAGTTAGAAAATATACGAATTATGTATCTTTGAGAAATGAACCATTAAATAACACAGTGGATATGTAACCCAAGACTTACAGGCAAAGTTGCATAACTCAAGCTTCCATTGATAAGGATCGCTATAATGAACGAGGCGATGACGTTGAATCCAATAGCACGAAGTCCTGCAAGATAATTAATCCTCATCCGGATAAGTAAATTAAGAAAAAAAAACATGACAAGTTTAAGATTCTTTGTCAGTAAGTTAGTCCGAGGCTCAAATTAAGAAAAGTGAACATTGAATACGTGGTCTAGATCGAAGAATGACATTTGTTGTGACAAAGTGTAGCACTACATTTAATATGTGAGGGAATAATGTGGGTAAAGGATTGAAATACCCGAGTAAGTTTCCCAAGGATAGATGATGCCATTATCGTCCATGTCGAAGAAAGCAACATGTTGTTGAAGAACACTCATATTGTAATGCTTGTGGCCCCATGTTCCATTTGGGTGCTCTGTATCGGGTGCAACCAATGCTCGAGGCATATCTATTATTCCACCACATATTAGATTTTATTATTAAAGCATAAGATAACCTTAAACATAATTTAGTTGAATAAGAACATAACCCTCATTAAGTTGACCTAAGTTGCAAGATACAAATACAAGTAAGAGGAATTATCTTCACTTATCATGTCCAAGACTCCCAAGTAAGAGGAATTTACTAAGTAAAAAAAAAATAGATGGGTCCTTCTACCAATTTTGTCCTTAATTAAGTGGTTAGCTTTTTCCAATTCTAACAAGTAAAAAATTGGACTCTTCTCACTATTATATCATTTTCAAAATTTCTAACTTAAAATGGGAAAATAATTTAGGTCCTATCATGTATCCTGACGATACATAATAGATGGCAGGAACTACTCTCTTATGGACTCACGTTTCATGTACAATGATGGAAACACAATTGCCAAGAAAAAAAAAAGATAATGTGTTTTTTTTTCTCGAGAAGTGAACCAAGATAATCTCTTTATCTAGTGACTAGTACTATAGATAGGTCAAAAGTGACAATGACATTATATATACTAAACCAACAAAACCCTTTCTTATAAAACCCTTAAAAGTGGGATCGACCATCCCTAAGGCCACAACCATTTGCATCTACAATGTAATGTCATTTATACGAGGGTCAGTCACATCAGCTTTAGCAGACCAATTTTTCGGACTAAACAAAAAATTTTGTTAGGACATATCTTAATCAAGTACATATATAGTATCGAAAAAAAAAAATTGTTCATAAGGTGTGAACAAGAAAGGAAATAATAGTATAAGAAGAGAAAAGGAACTGACAAGGTTTGGGAAGGGTATTTTCCAAGTCACCACGAACTCTACGTTCAGCAGTAACAGGTGCCTGATGAGCCACCGTCTCTAATGCTTCATTTCTACCCACCCCACCACCACTACCACCACCGCCGCCACCACCACCACTACCTTGCTGCTGCTGCTGTGGCTGTTTATTACTCACATCTCCACCACTCTTGACATTTTTCACAGTTACCTCCGCCATAATCTTTCACTCTCTCTATACTTTCACTCAAAAACTGATGTCTATAACTAGCTAGCAGCTAGTGTAAAGTGTGATGGGTGATGAAATTTATGGTGTGTTTACACGTGTGAGGGTGACTGTGCCACACATGTGATCATGCATGTCTCTCATTTTGTTTTCGAAGAAGCGTTTCTGACATGTGGTTTCAGAAACGAAAGACTCGTTCTTTTGTAAATTTATTGTGTTGAATAACGTGCCCTACCAACATTTGTGGCCTAACCTAGGGCTTTTGTGGATCCAATGCTCTATCACCATGGCCACATATTGAGTTATACTGTTGTAGCATGTGGCCATACCAAATTTCTATCCGTAACGACCCGACCATTGGACGGGCCGTATCAACCTTCGGCATGTGGTCAGTCTCAATTTTTTCGGACCAAATGATATTTTGGTTTGTAGATGCACCAGAACGATAAAGTGAATATAAAAGTCGGTTCAAAATAGTAGGAGACGACGTTTATGCCAAGGTTTGGTGCTCTATCTTTTATTTAAAAGTTTATAGTTTCTAGTGATAGGATCGGTGTATAGGGGTTACTAACGAGTCGTGACTGCATAAAATGGTTTGACCGGCCCCTTTATTAGCTACACTGGACCAGGATAGGAAGTTTATAAACGAGCCATTGCAAACTTGCTACGATCAAATGGGTTGGTGTGGTTGACTTTTATCCTCACAAGGGCGTGTTAGGGCTCACAAAGTCGAGCACCTGGTTCAAAAGCGGGTCATGCTAGTCTTACTCGAACCTATATTAGTTTGTCTAGGTGTTTTAGAACCGATGTTAGGCCATTAGTAAACTGTAAGTGGTGGTGTGGCATTGTTGATGTGAATATGTAACAAATCAAGTAGTGGCCGTTATCGATATTGTGTTTGTTTTTGGCACTCCAAGCGAAGTCCGCATGTACGGAGTTTTGTTCTCGATGAAGGCTACGCGAATCTACTCAAAAAATCTCGCCGCTTACTAAACTCGAACATACACCTATAACTCAAACTCCGAACACTCTCGCAAACGTTATAGGACTATTACAATTGATCCGATACACTTAGTTTGATATTACTGTGATGAGGTTCAATGGAATTTTGCAATGGTTTGAAACATGGCAAGTCTCTCTCTGGATGTTGAATCTCTAACTTCCTAAGTATTTGATAATTAAAAGGGGTATTTAGCAATACCCCCTCATCCTTAATGTCCAATTAGGGATGCCCCCTTTTTTAATTGGATATTAGGGATGCCCCCTTTTTTACACTTAAAAGTACTTAATTACCCTTATCTTCATTTGTTTTCTTCAATTTCTTATATATTTTTGGTGTTATGCTTACCAACAAGTTTTTGTTTCTCATATTTATTTTTCTCTTATCCATCTTTTTCTAATTTCCCAACAACATTTATCGAAAATTTAAAATTGATAAATCACAACAATTCGAAATAAAAATCGTAAATTGTAATAAAAAAAATTTTAACTTACTAATTTTTTAATGTATACGAGTTATAATTAATAAAAAGAACGATAGATATCAAGAAGTCTTCTTCAAATTAGTTACATATATCAATTTTAACGTTAAATGAGAAAACAAATGTGAAGTTAAATTTTTTTCTTTAAATTTACAATTTTTATTTCGAATTGGTTTAATTTATTAGTTTTAATTTTTCGATAAATGTTGTTTGTAAATTATAAAAAGATGGATAAAAGAAAAAAAAAACTACGAGAAACGAAAATAAGTTGGTAAGGATAACACCAAAGAGGTATAAGAAATTGAAGAAAAAAAAATAATAGAGATAAGGGTAATTTTGTACTTTTAAGTGCAAAAAAGGGGACATCCCTAATATCTAATTAAAAAAGGGGCATCCCTAATTAGACATTAGGGATGAGGGGTATCGCTAAATACCCCTAATTAAAATTCATAGACAATACAAACTTACAAAATCTCTCTCCCGTATATAGATTTTACTACCACCCTCTGTAAAAGTAGGTGTACAAAACCTTCCACTCTCTTAAAGTGGGTGTACAATAACGGTCACTTCTAGCGGGCCCAGGGTCTGTCTGGGCTCTGGTAACCCGGCCATTTTAAACCCTGTTGAATGGAAAGGGCGCGAATGATGGGCAGAGGAGGAAATTCCGGTAATAGAAGTAGCAATATGGCAGTGGCTCCGCCGGAGGCGACGGAGTTGGAAGCTGAATTAGAGGTGGTCGACAGTAGAAACCGAAGTTGCAAGGCGGCTCTTTGGTTAGTAGATCAATTGGTAACCTAACTACCTTTAGACACCTATAAAGATTTCTTCCAAATAGTATATTAAACCTTTTCAATATGATCTCACCTTTTGATGATTAATTTGATTTTTCTTTGTAAATTTCATGTTATTATGCATTTTAATGAAATGGGCATCCTCTAATTTCCTTCTTTCTTTGCAGTTAATACTACTTTTATGGATCTAATTTAGCTTTTTTGTTGTTGAAATATTGCCTAATCAATACAATCATATAGGGAACAAGAAAAACTAGGCAGACTCTGGCAGAAATCCTAATAGGCTTGCCGTGATTTGTGGTCGGTGGATCAGAATCATCAGAAGGTGAATCAGAATCATCGGAAGCAGGAATCACATCAAACCACGTAAGATTTCTAGCCTATTTTGGCAAACTAGGAAACTCGGATTAGTAGAAATAAAGCTAAAAATGAAGTTAGTTATGTATATTATCATTCATGATACATATTGTTACCGTTAAGCTAAAGTTAGTGGTTGTACTGGCGTGAATTAGTTCGATTGGTTTATGATCCATGTATGATAATCTTTCACCTTCTTTGTCTGTATTACTTTCTATTTCCCGTCTCGGCTTGGTATTTCGATTAGTATGCCGCACAGCTTATACTTATGACTTAGCTTTCTTCAAGCTAAATGGTCGTCAGACTCGTAACAGACTCCTTCAATCAGTCTGCCATGTGCCCTCATTAACAAACTTCAGAGTTCGCCTCCTAATCCTCTGACACCTACAAATGCAACCATGGTACATCGTTGTCCCGGGGCATTAACTTTCTTATTTTTGCGCACAACACCTTTATATTTCATAAGACAAGTAAATTGAGTCCACGATTGCTATTCGGCTCATCTCCCCCTTATGTAGTATGCTCGCCCTGCTTGATATACCACGAAAATTGAATCTTGAATCCCTAATATTCGTGTAGATTGTGTTGTTTCACTAACCCCATAACTTTTGTGCATATGATTTCATCATAGATTGAGTCTTCCCCGAACCCAATTCTATGTCTTCCTCACTCTAGCTACTTTTTCTCCCCATGTAAATCTACCTCAAAAGGTGTGCAATTCTATCAATCTAAGTTTTGTTGATTTAGGCAACAATGTTCGATTTTGTGCAATTCTTTTCCTCTGAAGTATTTAATGATACTAACTAAATTTATATGTCAAAATGTTGTTATTGCAGTAAAATCATATTTGGGAGAGATTAGTAGTCGGTGTCGACAGTGTGCCAGATTCATACATGAAAAAGAATGAAGGTAAGTTTGATAACCCGAAATTTTGTTTCTGAAACTATCAGTAATTACCATCTTAACAGTATACTACAATTTTTCGTGAAGTCGAAACGTAAACAAGTTTAATAAGAGTAAGAAAGATAAGGGATAAATACATTTGGTTATCAAGCTAAAAACCCAAGTCTTTCACCGTTCTTCTTCGCCAATCGAATTAGTCCTTGTCTTTGTTTTGCATCAGCTCCAATTGACTTACAAAACTCAGTAATCACCTAAAAAATAATCGAAAAAAACACCAATTAAGATTAGAATTTAAAGAAAATCGAAAAACATGCCAACAACCCTTGGCTGGAGTGATCAAACACTTGTGTGACTGACCTCCATATCAGGATTTCAAGGCACTTGGGTTTCAGAGTTCAGGCTCCCTTAAAAAACCTATCAACTTGTACCAGAAAAAGAAATCGAAAGATCGGAGTTTTCATAAAGAGATTAAGTACTTACTTGTGAGTGTAAAGCAATGGCTTTCCCTCTAAGTTGATTAAACCTTTTCTTTCCGACGATGTTACGTGTTACTACAACAATCGGTGCGAACAAACCTTTACCTTCATTAACATTTTTCATGACTGGGTTAAATCGAATTGGCTTAGCGATTCGAACCCATTTTGGAACTGAGTTTACTAATAAATTATGATCTTCACCTTGTAAAGAAGTAGTACCCCAACTTCCATGAAAGGAAGAAGATAAACCTCCTTTGAACCCAGTTGCAGAAACTGAAGTAGCCATTGATTTTACTTCTAGTAGTTTTGAGTTTTTGAAGATATGAGTGAATGAAGAAAGAAAGATAATTGTGATTCTTGATTCTTCTTAATAGTATATGAAATATGTGGTTCTTGTGTTGTTAGAAATTTTCTTGCTGATTTGTGTTGTTGTATTATTTGTTGTAATTTTCAGGGCCTCTTGGTTTTAGTTGGAAGTTAGTGAGAGAAAGAAGTGAGAAATGAAGAGCCACACATTGGGGGTTAGGAAATCTTTTCTATTTGTCCAAGTGGACGGTCACAATTTAGGATTGGGTTGATTCACTTGACTGTGGACTTTGTCACATAAAAGTTATGTAACATGGTCAAGATGTTCATCCTATGTTGTTTTCGGTGTACTGATTAAACGATTATGTTGTTTTCGGTGTACTGATTAAACGATCAATATTTACTTACAAGGGGAAAATTTCAAAGTTTATGTGCTCAAGATTATCGTCTAATAGAGAAATCTTAGAGGTTTATCTTGAAATGATAAAAATGTTTTATCAATGTTAAAATCAACTACTATTAATTATATCTTTGTGGTTTTGAAGGACAAAATGGTAATCCAAACATTGTCTGATAAAGTTAAAAAAAAAAAAAAGAGTTGCAAATATATCTAATGGCTCTACGAAATAAAATACAAGGGTTGGGAGCCAGGAAGAAACATTGCATTGAAACCAAATTTGATTGAAACATCAAACGCGCACAAATGCTTTAGAGGAAACAATATAAACTCGTATATGAAGTGAACTATCGAGAAATGACAGGACTGAAGGGCTTCGACCTCTCTCTCTATATATAGGGTGAGAAAGAAAAACCTAGAAAATCATTATAGGAAGAATTTGTTGCGTGTGGGGAGTCTATAATTTACTACTTCATTCTAATTATGTATAGGTAAGTATTTAGATATAAGGTTGGCTTAAGCTTTTGGAAACCTTAGAATTAAAGCAAAATATGGCAGACCAAACCTTACCATCAACTTCTCTTCTACTCAAACCTTAAGACTACTCAACTCCCCTGTTTGGTACACTTTGATAACTACCCAATACCTCTCTCCCTCTCTCATCCTACCCCATTTCATTTAAAACCTCCCTCTCCCTTCCTTCTTCCTCTGAGGAACCTTCTCCATTATTATTACTCAATCTTGGGTCATTTTTTTCTCTTCTTCACTTGCTTCTGTAATGGCGTCTAATACCCAAACGGGTTTAGTCGCGGGTTCTTCGAAAGTTTGTCGAGTTTGTAGTGATGAAATCGGGCTAAAAGATAATGGTGAAGTGTTTGTAGCTTGTTATGAATGTGGGTTTCCGGTTTGTCAACCTTGTTATGAGTATGAGAAGAGTGAAGGAAACAAATGTTGTCCTCAATGCCACACTCCATATAAACTTCATAAAGGTTTCTCACTTTCTCCCATTTTCTTCTCTTTACTTTTACAATAATTCAATAGAGAATAATCACTTGTACATTCTACTTCAACTATGATCAGTGTTTTTTTCCTTAAACAGTGAAAACAACCGTCCACCAGAAATGTCTAAGAATAGAATGTAGAGGTACCAAGTGGACGACCGCTTTAAAATTATATTATTTATACTGTTAATTGGTACCCATAACAATTCGATAAATCAAATTTTGTTGCTCTCCCTTTATCAAGTTCTCAATAAGGTTATTCTGGCCTTTAGATAGCATCAATAAATTTGCCCCTAATATAAGTTATATTTTCGCCAACGACTGGTAACTCAGTTAGTAAGTGCATATATTCCTGTTGGTTTTAGACCATTTAATTTCGTCAGACTTTAAGTCATTTCATTTTGTCAGACCTTAGGTGAATAGTATTTCGGCAGCATGCTTATCACATTGTATCGGTGCCTTTGTACGGACCATTGTAGTCAATACTAGAAAAAAAAAACACATTCTTTCAAATTGCACCAGTTAGTGAGGCAATTCTAGCTCCCCATAACAAAAGCAATATTGACTTTGAAGCCCAATTTACAGGTTTCCCAATTGGACAAGGGGAAGAAGAAGAAGACAATGATTTAGAATATGAACTTCAGCTTAAAAATCATCAAATTGAAATACCAGAGATTCATCACAATGTTGTTAATCCCTCGGTAATCATCTAATTACTTAACCACAATCATTTATTTCTCTAATTCTTCACTTATTCATTAATTAATCACCACTTAATTTGTCAATTTTACAGGAAAATGGTGATTTTAGTCGACCATTTCGTCATCCTAATGGACCTGGGTTTTCTTCCATTGCTGGAAGCAGTAATTCCTCTCAACTCTATCTTTTAACCCATTTCGAAATTTTTTGAATTCTTCTTTTGGGTAGTTTTAGATTTTGATTTTGAGTTTATTTTGACTTGATTTTGGTAGTTGTTGGTAAGGATTTTGAAGGTGAGAAAGAAATTTACAGTAATGAAGAATGGAAAGATAGGGTTGAGAAATGGAAAAATAAGCAAGAAAAGAGAGGGTTGATGAGCAAATATGATGGTGGAAACAATGATCAAGAGGATGAAGATGATGTTTTGTATGCATTTCCATCTTCTCTATTATCTTCATAGTATAGTATATAAACCCTAGAATTTATAACTTAGATGATATTTATGTGAAATCTTACTATATTATAAACATCACGGTTACGTATTAGACTTTTAGATTATAGCTTTCAACTGCATTTACTTATTGGAACACGGTTGTTTGTCCAGGATGGCTGAAGCTCGGCAACCATTATGGCGAAAGATCCCAATCCCTTCGAGTAAAATCAGTCCATATCGAATTGTCATTGTTATCAGGCTCGTAGTTCTCGCATTTTTCTTACGTTTTCGTGTTATGACACCGGCTACCGATGCCTACCCATTATGGTTAATTTCAGTTATTTGCGAGATATGGTTTGCATTTTCTTGGATTCTTGATCAATTCCCAAAATGGGCTCCAATAAATCGAGAAACATATCTCGATCGTTTATCTTTACGTTTCGAACGTGAAGGCGAACCTAACAAATTATTACCAGTCGATTTCTTTGTTAGTTCCGTTGATCCATTAAAAGAACCACCGATCATAACGGCAAATACGGTTTTATCAATCCTTGCGGTTGATTATCCGGTTGATAAAGTAAGTTGTTATGTATCGGATGATGGTGCTTCGATGTTATTATTTGATACATTGTCGGAAACAGCTGAATTTGCAAGAAGATGGGTACCATTTTGTAAGAAGTATAGTATTGAACCAAGGGCACCTGAATTTTACTTCTCTCAGAAGATCGATTATTTGAAAGACAAGGTTCAACCCACTTTTGTGAAGGAAAGAAGGGCTATGAAAGTGAGTTAGCTACTCAAAACTTAATTTCTTCTTAGCAACTATTAGAGATATCTCAGCTTCTTTGACCATAGGTTTCATTTGCCACTACTAATATTTGCATGTAAATTACCGAGCTTTATTGAAAACCAAAAGCTAGCCCGGATTCCCATAGTTTGAAATATAAACTACTCTAAGTAGTCGACTTAGTTGAGTTGTCACATGTATATCTCTCCACACGAGAGACAGAGTTCGAATCTAAATGTTGTGAAACAAGAAGGAAAGTAGTCAGCTTAGTTGGTCAATGGCAACTTAGTGAAACCTTTGGTGTTGGGAGTTCGCGAGTTCAATATCTATCTGGCCCAGATACATTGTCGTCGGTGTTGTTGCAGGGAAGGGGAAATAACCCAATTGTGTTTGAATTGGTTTATTCCTTTTTTTTTTGGGGGGGGGGGGGGGGGGGGGGTGGGGAAGTTTGGATGTGATATAGAAATTGACCGACTCAATAGGATCTAGAACTGATTATTGTTGTTACTTGTACTAAAATTGAGGTTTTCGTTGGAATTATAATTGCAGAGAGAATATGAAGAGTTCAAGGTGAGGATGAATGCTTTGGTAGCAAAGGCAATGAAGAAACCGGAGGAAGGTTGGGTTATGCAAGATGGAACCCCTTGGCCGGGAAATAACACTCGTGATCACCCTGGCATGATTCAGGTTTCTCTATTTCACCTCTCATTCTAATCTTAAAACTAGGTTTATTTTCGCTCGCCGTCTTTAGCAGGAGCTGACTCGTTTAGATGGTTTACTCGAGCTGATTTTGGGTCCATTCTCCTTGCAGGTTTACCTAGGAAGCGCCGGTGCACTTGATGTGGATGGTAAGGAGTTGCCTCGGCTCGTCTATGTATCTCGTGAGAAGCGACCTGGTTATCAACATCATAAAAAGGCTGGTGCGATGAATGCACTGGTAAGCATTAGTCTAAATCAAAATTTACGTATAAAAATAGAATGATTGGTAGATCTTAATTTTAGTTAACGTAATCATTTGTTACTTTTCATATGTGATTATAAGGTTCGAGTATCGGCCGTCCTCACGAATGCACCCTTCATATTGAATCTTGATTGTGATCACTATGTCAACAATAGCAAAGCTGTAAGAGAAGCTATGTGTTTCTTAATGGATCCTCAGTTAGGGAAGAAGCTATGTTATGTACAATTCCCACAACGATTCGATGGTATTGATCGACACGATCGATACGCTAATCGTAATGTTGTGTTCTTCGATGTAAGTTGGACCCATTTTCGCAAAGACCCATTTCGGTTCTTTCACTAAAAAAACTGTAATAACTAATAACTAACTTTCTTATTGCATTTGATGCAGATTAATATGAAAGGTTTAGATGGAATTCAAGGTCCAGTTTATGTTGGAACTGGTTGTGTATTCAATAGACAGGCCTTATACGGATATGACCCGCCGGTGTCAGAAAAACGACCGAAGATGACTTGTGATTGCTGGCCTTCATGGTGTTGTTGTTGTTGCACTGGGTCGAGAAAAGCAAAATCGAAATCAAAGTCGAAGAAGGGATTTAGAAGTATATTTGGAGGAATGTATAGCAAGAAGAAGAAGACGATGAAGAATAACTATTCTAGGAAAGGCTCATTGCCTGTTTTTGATCTCGAAGAAATCGAAGAAGGGCTTGAAGGTTATGATGAGTTAGAGAAATCATCTTTGATGTCCCAGAAGAACTTCGAGAAACGATTTGGTCAGTCCCCGGTGTTCATTACGTCGACGCTCATGGAAGATGGTGGTCTCCCTGAAGGAACAAACTCTACTGCTCTTATTAAGGAAGCCATTCATGTTATAAGTTGTGGGTATGAAGAGAAGACTGAGTGGGGGAAAGAGGTAATTTCATTCTTCAAAAAATCATCTCTCTCTCTCTCTCTCTCTCTCTCTCTCTCTCTCTCTCTCTCTCGCTCTCTCTCTCTCTCCATATACACACACACACACATCACTCTCCTCGAAACCCGACTTATGTACTTTGCAAATTCTAATGCCCAGGGGAAGTGGGTAGTTCTAATACCTCCCTCAACCGAGGGTTGGAGTTACTGAGCACTCCCCCTCCATGCAGAGCTAAGGTTACCAAGTCCCAAACCATCCTCGAGACACCAGCTCCGATACCATGTTAGAGCCCATTAGGCTGATCTCTCCTTGAAAACTGACTTGCAAGGAAAGGATCGCCCAAGGCTTATCTACGTCGGAAATTTGAATGCCCCAAGTGATATGGGATATTGCATATAATAACAATATACATTTACATTTCTGATATCGAATCTATATTGTGAACAGATTGGATGGATATACGGTTCAATTACAGAAGACATATTAACAGGTTTCAAGATGCATTGCAGAGGATGGAAGTCAGTTTACTGTGTACCTAAAAGACCAGCTTTTAAGGGTTCGGCTCCGATAAATCTTTCTGATCGGTTGCACCAAGTTCTTCGATGGGCTTTAGGATCCGTTGAGATCTTTCTTAGTCGCCATTGCCCATTATGGTACGGTTATGGTGGGAAATTGAAATGGCTAGAAAGATTTGCTTACACAAACACCATTGTTTACCCATTCACTTCCATCCCTCTTCTTGCGTATTGTACCATTCCTGCTGTTTGCCTTCTCACTGGAAAATTCATCATCCCTACTGTAAGTCGTATTTGATTTTAACTCTTAGGCTTTTTGCTTGATTGTCTGAAATTTGAATCTGACTCGCCTAAGTTTGAATTATCTGAAACCGAGTCATTTACGTTGACATGTTATAGTTAGGGAAACAATAGTCATTTAACGACATTTCAGATGGTGGACTCTAAAATTCATACTTATTTTATGTGGGAGTCGAATGGACCTGAAATCAGCACGACTGAGTCGGTCATCCAAATGTGTTTAGATGCACGAGTCAGATAAAAAAATAAATACTCGGAAATCTGGCAAGAGTCAATTCAGATCTCGAACCAGAGTTCGTATAATTTGAAAAGAATACCATCTTACGACATTTAATTTGTCTCTTTTGATATCTCTAACTTGATTTCATGTTCTACAACAGCTTACAAACCTTGCTAGTGTCTGGTTCATGGCTCTCTTTCTATCCATCATAGTAACCGGTGTTCTTGAGCTCCGGTGGAGTGGTGTTAGCATCGAAGATTGGTGGAGAAACGAACAATTCTGGGTAATCGGAGGTGTTTCTGCTCATCTTTTCGCCGTTTTCCAAGGTTTCCTTAAAGTTCTTGCAGGAGTTGATACCAACTTCACAGTTACATCAAAGACAGCTGAAGATGCTGAATTCGGCGAGCTTTATCTCTTCAAATGGACTACTCTTCTTATCCCACCGACTACATTGATCATCTTGAATATGGTTGGAGTTGTGGCTGGAGTTTCAGATGCCATTAACAATGGTTATGGATCATGGGGACCTTTATTTGGTAAACTCTTTTTTGCATTTTGGGTCATTGTTCATTTATATCCCTTCCTTAAAGGTTTGATGGGAAGGCAAAATAGAACTCCCACCATTGTTGTTCTTTGGTCTGTTCTTCTTGCTTCAATTTTCTCCTTGGTTTGGGTTCGAATCGATCCGTTCCTGCCGAAACAAACTGGACCAATCCTCAAACAATGTGGAGTGGAGTGCTAGTGGTCCGACACGATTTGCTTCGTTCCACTTTCTGGGTTCTTTTTCTTCAATTTTTGTTGTTATGCTTGTGATGCTTGTGGGTTTTCCTCTAAATGTTTGATACTATTATATACTAGAGAAAATGGTTTGTAGATAGTCTAAGGAATGACATAAATATGCCTTCTAATGTTGTAGCAATAAAGATTCCATAAATTTTAATACATGTTATAGCTTTTGCCCTTTTTTTATCTCTATATCTTATACATAAAAGAGGTGAACTTTGAGTAGTGTTTTATGGTCCTAACACGATTTTACACACAAAATCTCTCAGTATATCAATTGAGGTGACATGAGTTGAGTATATGGGTACCCGAAACGAGTATTTGATATGCCAAAAACACTATAATGAGTAAAAATTGCATAAATTACAACTTTCACGATATGACGAACGTATCAAACTATACTTCTCCAACATTATAAGAGCATGAAAACACACAACAACACAAACCTTCAAAATAATAAATCAAAGAATTGTAAAAGAGACACAAAACAACAATTTCTCACTATTTTTCACATTTTCTCTCTAATATGTGGCATAAGCTTCATTGTTTAAAGCTCTTTCCAATCTTGCCTCAAAAGGAGTAGAATCCCAATTCACTTTCTTATCCTGCAAAAACCCAAAACAAATTACATCAATTAACCCCTACTAAAAACATCATTGTAAGAAGAGCACCCAAAAAAATTCACTTTAGAATTTGGAATACCTCTCTGTATTTACTGGTTCTGTTTGGAGATCCTCTAATAGAAGAGGATGAACATGAACCTGTAGTCTGGTTTGAATGGCTCCAGTATGTTCCAACAGTACCCAAGATAGGCATTTCATCTGGATTATGATAATGAGTTGGTGATCTTCTCGAACCCGATGATTTTGGGGAGAATTGGTTAAGTTCTTCGAGAGTTAAAGCACCCAAGGTCGGTCGATCTACTTGAGTTTTCCGTGAATAAGACCTTGAAGGGTTGTTTACTTCAGTTGAACTTGTTTCAATGGTGTCACAAGATCCTAACCAGGTCGAAAGACTAGCGTCCACAGCTACTTCTTGCTTCGAAGGACTAGAATATTGATCGAAATTTGAATCGAAACTGAAAGATTGATCAATTTTTGTGTTGAAACTGAAAGATTGATCAGTTTTGGGATTAGAGCTGAAAATTGATTGCTTGAAAGTAGGCTCTGGACTAAAGGGTATGCTTAGTTCTAACTCCAAATTGATGTTTTCCTTCTTCTCCTTCAAGGGTAAATTGGGTAATGAAGTTTTCGCCTTTACGGTTTTCCATTGAGTTAGATTTTCAACAGGATTCAGTACCGAATGAACATACTGACTCCTATCTCGAGCATTTCGATCACACCCAAGTTTCCTTTTTTCTTGTTCCAATGAATCATCCATTGAAGTTGCAGAAAACTCTCCTTGACCTAAGTTTGAAACATCATTGTCTTCATAGTGGTACTGGTCTTCGTAATCATAGTCTTCATAATCTGATTCATCTTCGTCATTGAGATCACTTTCATCTGATTCCATTTCTTCATACTCGTCGACGTCGCTGTCACTGCAGTTCCTATATCTATGATTAGATGGAAAAGATCCCAAACTCGAAGAACTCGAGTTTTGATCTTCTTTCTCTCCGTTTTCTTCTTCTTCATCCTCACTCTGTGACAAACTATTACTAGTTTCTTGATCTATAACCTCCTCATAAGCTTTAACATTCAGATCAAAAGTCACCTTCTTTTTAGTACTAAAGCTCAATTCCTCCTCATTTTTGTCTCTGCAAAACAACAAACTTGAAATTCTTTAAGAACCCTAAATAGCAAAACACAAAAACCCTAAATAGCAAAACACAAAACCCTACAGAAATGGGTAGTTAACCTTGATTCAAGAACTGGGTCAATGGGTTTTTCTAAGATCTCTTGCTTTAAAGACTCCTCTGATTTCAGAGGTTCATAAGATCCATGTCTCTGCAAAAAAAAAAAATTCAAACAACAGCTCTGTTTATAACTAGATCTGAAAGAATGATTAAGCTAAATTTAGTGCTAAATTGGTGGAGATAAATATTCATGTAGAACTACTCAAAAAGAAAGAAAATGAACAAAATAACTGAAATTTGAAATTAATAACTGAATCTTTGATACAGATTAGGAAATGATAAATGATTGAGCTAGTAGAGAGAGAGAGGGAGAGCTTACTTGAGCTCTGGGTTGGACTCTGTTTGCTCTTCGTTTTCGACGATTTTGATTCTTGGTAGAACTGAAACAATCAAGAAAACACCCCATTTTAGAGATCTTTGTTTAGTTTCAGAAAACAAAAGAGAAGAAGATCTGATAGAAAATGTTCATAGTTAGAGAGAGAGAGAGAGAGAGTAGTAGAAGAGGATTGGAAGGAAAAGAAAAGAGAAAAGGGGTGAGAGGCAAGATGAATCAAATTTAGGAAATATGACCGTTAGAAGCTGTAATGATGTGTGAAAAGTGTGTCTAATTTTGTCCGTTAGTCTGAGAGATGGGTTAATTCCACTTGGACCCCAATTAATGAGTAATTTGAAAATTTGGCCCCCGAAACCATACTCCTGTTAGTCAAACTTAACAGTGTTTTACCTCTATTCAGAAGTCTTTCATTCTCCATCATTTCTCACTTTTGTACTTGTTGAAAGGGTCGCCAAAAAGGTCGATGCTAGGCAACTTGTTGCCATTGTCGGCGACCTTCAACATAATTTCTATTTAAAGTTCTCTTCTTCTTCTAACCTGGTCATCAAACCCACCACCGTTGAATCTTCACCTCTCTCTCTCTCTTAACATTAACATTGGTGTTAGAGAGAGAGAGATATGCCGACAGAGTGGCAAACAAAGCAGGGGGGTCAGGACAGAGGAAGAAGAAAATTTATAAAGAAAAAAAACTTTGTTATTTAGGTGAAGGTCGTCGAGAATGGTCATCAGTCGTGTGTTGGGGACCTTTCGGACAACTCTTCCGGCGAGTGAGAAAGAGGAAAAGGATAAAGAAGGAACAACTTTAGGAATAAGGGTAAAAAGAATTGACTGTTGATTTTAAATGAAGAAAAGTATGATCTTAGTCGCCAAATTCGAATGTTGAGCAAATATTGAGTCCAAACTTTTTGGTTGGTCCAAAATTGGGCGCAATTGAAATTAAACCCTATTATTACATTGGAGTAAACTAGTTCTCTGGAACTACACCAGAGAAATCTTTGTTGCAAGCAAGTAACTAAGAGCGAGTAGATTGTAAATAACTACGATCACAAATTTAGAATCTATTATATGATTGCGTAAGTTTGTTGTATCAACAAAATAACTCAAAAAAGAAAAGAAATAACTCAAAACTACGTGCACATATAAAGCTTGTTGTAATATAGTTGTACAAATAGTGTTCCTATAAAATTCACTTTAGTTATTGGTAACATGTTTATTCCTTGGAGAGTTGGAGATATTAGGATTTGAAGCTTACCAGGTGTTCCGAATAGTTAAATACATAAATTCTTTTTCTTTTGTGTTTAAGTGATATTTTTTATATAATCAGTGAGAAGATATAAAGAAATAAATTATAGGAAGTTAAGGATACTTGCAGAACATATAAAAGAAATCAATGACCATTAGTTATTTGTTTTTTCTTTTTTGTTGAGCACCATTAGTTATTTGTTGCTGGGTAAAAGAAACAGCTGTGGATATAGTTGTTTTGACAATCAATAAATGCATAAAAAATTGTTAAATTGATCTCTTTACAATTTTCGAGACATCGTATCCTCACTTTACATATTAGTAATTTAATTTTCCATATAAGTCGTCTACGTCTTGACCAAATCATTTATATAAATGCAACTCATTGATAAAATGTTCGTCTTCCGTCACTGAACTTCAATGATACCAATTACTATCTTCGTAAAATCATGGACGTTGTCGAAAATACATTTGTGATGTAACCTATAGTACCACTATAAAATCACATGATGGTTTGATAGGCCATATAACCGTGACAAATAAGATTGAGATAAAATTATAGTAAGTTAAGGATACTTGTAGAATATATAAAAGAAATCAATGACCATTAGTTATTTGTTGTCGGGTAAAAGAAACAACTGCGGATATAGTTGTTTTGAGAGTCAATAAATGCATAAAAATTTGTTAAATTGATCTCTTTACATTTTTCGAGACATCGTATCCTCACTTTACATATTAGTAATTCAGTTTGCCATATAAGTCGTCTACGTCTTGACCAGATCATTGATATAAACACAACTCATTGATGAAATGTTTGTCTTCCATCACTGAACTTCAACGATACTAAGTACTATCTTCATAAAATCATGTCCTTTGTCGAAAATACAGTTGTGATGTAAGCTATAGTACCAGTATAAAATCACATGATGTTTTGATATGTCATATAACCGTGAGAGATAAAGATTGGGATAAAATCAAATATTTCCAATCAAATTTTACTTCCAATTAAAAGGGGATTTAGGGTTAGGGTTTAGTTTGATGAAACCTTTGACCAATGAAGTTCCAATAGGAAGCGCCAACTCATCAAAACATCAAAATATTACTCCACCTTTCACTTTCTCTGGCTTCCGATTGGCCAACACAAACAAAACTAAATCGTATCCATCGATTACTTAAACAAATCTAGACCGTTAATAAAAATCAATCTCAACCATTAAAACGAAAAATAAAAGATGGTTTATTCCTAAATCCTTATATTCGTTTTGAGAAAGCTGAGGTCGGCGTTTTGGCTCCAAACCCTCATCTTCTCCTCCTACTACTACCTTCGCTTCGCTCCCTTCTTCTCTGTAAACCCTAGAAAAAGAAAGTTATAGAGAGAGAAACAGTGATCAAGATCTAGAGAGAGAGAGATGGATTCAGATCAAGGGAAGTTGTTTATAGGAGGAATTTCATGGGAAACATCAGAGGAAAAGCTTAGTGAGTACTTCGGAAAGTATGGAGAAGTTGTTCAAACTGTTATAATGCGTGATAAGATAACTGGTAGACCTAGAGGATTTGGGTTTGTTGTATTTGCAGATCCTTCGATTTTAGATATGGTTCTTCAAGATAAACACATGATTGATGGTAGAACGGTGAGGCTTTTGAAAACTTGTTTGTTATACTCTTCAATCCAATTAATTAGATTGGTTTTTTTCATTAATTTGATTCATGGGTTTTCTTCTTTTGTTCCATATTTTGTTATTTAACTCATTCTGATTTCTCATTGTTTCTTGTCTTGGTGATTTCTGATTATATATTGTAATACAATACTTTCTGTTTGGATTTGCCCTAATATAAAGCTTAGAGTTGTTCTTAATTGAATTAGGTTCAACTGTATAAGCTTTGAAGTTTATACTTTTATAATAGAATTAATGGTAATAGTACAAACCAATCAACTATTATATGATTAACTCCCCCAAAATTAGATGAAGTTTAGGTACCAAAATCCCCCAAAATTAGCAATCATTAATCTCAACTTTTGGGATTTGTAAAGAATATAGGGTTTTATATAAGTTTTAGTGAATGTAGAAAGTAACAAATATAGTAGTAGCTATATGAAGCCAGTCCTCCGTGTTCGTTGTGCTGTAAACAAGCTTCACTTTAGCACTTCGTGTGGGGGATGTACATTAGTTTTCTAAATTTAAGTTGTGGGTGAGGGGATGAATCTTTGATTGCTTACTTGAAAATGAAATCTATGATATGCTTTATAAGTTTTGTTTATTCTTCTTAGATGTGTTAGGTCTATGAATTGATCTCTAGTATCTTTATTTACTTTGTTTCCTTTTACAGTTTCGTATCAGTAGTTAATGCTTTTGTTATTCTACAGAGAAAACATCTACTTTTAGAATTGACCGAAGTGATAAATCCATCAGTCTTTTTCTGCTTTTGGTTAGGAGTGGGTTTGTTCTGTTCCGCAACAATGAACTTAATGATTCTAATTAAAAAGAGAAAAATCGACGATGGAACCGTTTTGCCATCCATCATTGCTAGCACTAAATTCAAAAACAAAATCATCTGTCCTTTTTGAAGCACCGTTTCATATGCTATAATTATTTTTCTACCATCGTTTGATATGTTTCTAGACTGGTTTGATGTATATTTCAATCTGGTACACATTGTAGGGTCAATTTTCCATGTACCTGTACAGTTCTCTCTCGATATATATATATATATATATATATATATATATATATATATATATATATATATATATATAATTTACTGTGGTGTAATGAGTGCTTTGATTTTCAGGTAGAAGCTAAACGAGCTTTATCAAGAGATGAACAGCATTCATCAGTTAGATCTGGTAATCAGAATGCAGGTAGAAATTTTGGAGGTGGGGGTAATATCAAGACTAGGAAGATATTTGTTGGAGGATTACCCCCAACCTTGACGGATGAAGGATTTCGTCAGTATTTTGAGTCATTTGGTGTTATAACAGATGTAGTAATTATGCATGATCAAAGTACCCAGAGACCTCGTGGTTTTGGTTTCATCTCGTTTGATAGTGAAGAAGCCGTTGATCGAGTTTTAACCAAGACCTTCCATGATTTGGATGGAAAATCTGTGGAGGTCAAAAGGGCACTTCCAAAAGATTCGAATCTTGGCGGTGGTGCTGGTGCTCATTCAGCTGGTGGAGGCTATCAGAGTTATGGTAATTCTGGTTCGAACGGAGGTTCTTACGATTCTCGATATGCCCAACCTCAGGCTGGTGGAGGTGGTTATCCATATGCTTCTACTGGCTATGGGCCTGCTGGTGGGTACGGGTATGGTGGTGCGAATAATGGTTATGGTGCTTATGGATACCCTGGTAGTAGTCCTGGATTCGGTGGGCCATCTGGGCCTTATGCAAACCCCAATGCTTCAACTGCAGGTGGTTATGGACCTTCTGGTGGTCCAAGAGGTCCATGGGGTGCTCAAGCTCCTTCCGCATTTGGCTCGTCTGGCTATGGTACAGGGGCTGCATTGACTGGTCAATCTCCAAATAGTGGTGTTGCTGGCTATGGAAGTCAAGGTTACGGATATGGTGGTTATGCAGGGAATAATGGGTCTTATGGTGCTAATCCAGATGCCTACGGCGCTGTTGGAGGACGTGCTGGTAGTGCCCCAAGTAACAACGGTGGTGCCAGTGGAGGAGATCAACAAGGTACCGCCTATATGGGGAGTTATGGTGGTGATGCTAATGGAGGTTCTTGGAGGTCTGACCCTTCACAACCTGCAAGCTATGGTGGTGGACAGATGGGTTATGGTAGTGGTGGTGGATATGGTGGTGCTCAACCTAGGCAGTCCCAACAATAACAAATTTTCTTTAGGCTTCAAAATGTCCACTGGGTGTTCTACAGGGAGGGACCCTTCTCTCTTCAACCATACACTGATGATGTTTTTGTCTAATTTCTGCCTATCACGGGTCGGCTCTTACAGGACGACGACAGATTTTTGAGACGGGTTGGATTGCTTTTAAGTTTCTATTTACTAGTTTATAATTAGAAATTCTAAAGGAGTAGATATGCTTCTTTTTCTTTTTCAGTATTCCCTTTCAAACTGTAGTGCTATATTTAGTGTGCTTTATGTTGTGGTAGTACTTATTTCGAGCTCTCTCTATCTCTAGTGTTAAAGCTAGAATAGGTTATCGTAAACTTTTATCTTTTCGTTTGGATTATAACATTATATAGAACTCAAATTATCTATCGATCATGTCACTATCTTATTCTGTTTGCAGCCTGAGTTTGATGAAGCTTCATATTTAGAAACATATGCTTGTTAATGGTAGATATATACAGCATGTTGTAGTGGTAATCACTTATGAGGAGTTTCTTGCTATTGCTAGAAGATCGAAATATACAGCATATCAGTAGATCACTGGGTAGCGCTAGCCGTAGCCGTAATGGTAGTTGACGTACTTGAGAATCGCATAATCATTTTCCTCCTGTATTTGCCCTTGTTCTACAGGAGGAGAGAGAAAGCGAGAGATGTCCGCCAGGCCGCCTCCAGTCGTATTATTCTTCTTCTGGCTGTAACTGAAGCAGGACCTCGTTCGATTGGCCTCATTGTATAATGCTGAACAGGTTAGCCCATCTCAGAAAATGATCTTTGGTTTGTCAAGTAGATAGATATTTCATGTGATTCTATTCTTCTAGGAACCATACTTTACTTTACCATACATAATGACAATTTAGTAAAACCTAGAAAAGTTCGTGATATGTCCTGTTATTGGTGTGTTCTTTTAGCAATTTGAAGGGTTGGGATATTTCATCAATAACAATAGGGTTTAAGTACAACTGTTCATTCTGCAAAATCGACAAGCTAAGATAGCTGAACCTTATCCTGGTTGTTACTTGTCGAAGGAGTCCCCTGTATCGTGAATGACTTTGAGAGCCTTGAGCGACCGAGGGTTCAATCTCTCAAAGGAGGTTGTGGCGAGGAAAGGTAAGCCGGCAGACGAGGTAGTGGCTCTGATGGGTCGGAGTACCAAACAACTCGAAGAAGACTTTTAGTGGTGCGTGTGAAGGGACAGGGATCGGTGTTTTGGGTGCTCAGTAGAAGGTACCAGTGTCACCCACTACCAGAGGGTAAAATAGCTTAGACAATCTCCGGATTTTTGTCCATAGAAGGATAGAATTGGTTAATAGCTTTCTAAAGAAAACGTATTTTCGACTTGATGGAACATATTTTCTCAACTCAAATGGAGCTAGTTTGATTGAGTGAGTTCCAAACCTTCAATCAGAATTAAATGCTAGTTTGATTGTATGGTGAGTCTAGGTTTAGCTTCTCAAACACCAAGGACTTATTGATTTTCCTCACACAACGGTAGTGATTGTCAGACTAGACAGGATGAGAGCACTCTACTTTTGTAATTTAGAAGATTATATCGTCGAGTCGTTTGTTCCCTTTTAACTCATCTACTATCAAATTAGGTTTAGGGGAGGATGAGATTACTTTATCTAATAGCCAAAAAAAAGCACTCTGAAATGGAATAGTGGACTTTGTTAGGTTGGATAGAGTGGGTGGGCATGTGATGCATATGGTGTTGTAGTTGTGATGGAATATTTCTGCTTTAGTCCATACTTGTGTAGTTGTGTTTTAAGTTGGATCGAGTAAAAAAAAAAGTGATAGAAGTGATTGATCTATTATCTAATCATTTCTCATCTTATTTGGTTTAGGGTTTCTCGGCAATAAATACGAATGTGATAGGATAGCCACTTGAATACTAGTTCGATACTCTGAACTTGTTCAATATCCATACAAATCAGTGTTACGCATGATGCACATATCTGAACGTTCAAGAGATGTAGTTGTTTAATCTGGATGGTTTAGGCGCTACATATCATTTGACCTCTTGAGTATTGAGTCAAAATTTTGAAGTCGAATCCAAATGTTTGACTTAATATATTTCTACGTGGTATTATTTGATTGCGTATAAGCAATATTATCCGATTGCATATAAGCAAGTCAAATATACTCCATGCATGTAAAGTACTTATAACGTTAGGGTTCAAAGACAAGTTGGTTAACCAACCTTGTCTATTTGACAAAAGAAGTGGATCCACCCACATACCACAAGAATAAATTCCCATAGAGAGAGAGAATATGTTGAAAAAAACAAAGTCCATCTATAAATAGAGAGAAGTTCATAAAATAAGAAAATATTAGAAGATAAGAAGGGTGTTTTATTGAGAAGAAGAGAGTTCTTACATGAAGAAAAAGAGTCTAGTTTAGTAGCCAAGGATGACTTGCCTATGTCCTCCCTCAAGAGGTTAGTCTGGTACACCATGTCTAGTGCTAGGGTTGAATATACCTATTTTTCTTAGTGTACATATCTTCTCTATCAACATCTTAAGACATTTTTGACTTCACGAGACCGTCTATGTAAAAAGAAATTTTCTTCGACCAGTAGTCGGCTTGGGTGTTAAGCTTTTGTGTGATGTTCATAGCGAGTGTCCTTGGCTAACTTGACCGGTTCTTTTCTCTCATGTTAGACCTTCTCTTCTTCCTTCATCAATTGAAGAAAGATTTCCTGATCATTTGGAGGTAAATTTTAAGATTTTACTTATGTAGGTTTCATTAATCTTCGCTTTTGAAAGATATTATTAAGGTAAATTACATATTAGATTTTTAGTTATAATAAGTAGGCAGTAATTCAGTTTGTTCCGACTTGGTTGGTCGCTTCTAGTGATACCACATTATCAAAATATATTATTCGTAGTATAGTAATATCTCACATGGACAGATTAAGATGTTGGGACTTCATGAAATTCAATTATCAAAATATTAATCTAACAACCAACATAACTAACAAGTTTTATTTTTTATTATTAGTTAGGAGAGTTTCATGCTTCCATATGAAAGAAATTGTTATGTTTCCAGCATAATTTAAAGGAAAATATACTTAATTGATCTGATTCATTGTCTCACTCATTGGCTAGGTTCGCGTAAAGTGCATTATGGATTTAGGGTTGATATTTTCTTACTATCTCCTTTATAAAATAGTAGTTCAACGTTAATGGAGTTTTTATTGGATTTCGACCGGACCCATCTAAGAAGTGCTAAAGAACGACTCCACGGTGAACTTTGTGAAAAACATAAATGAGGATATGAATATACTTGGACATATCTCAGTGACAAGAAAAACTAGATAGATTTTAGACGAAAATTCTATAAAGTTTGTCGTAATTAGTGATTCTAGTGTTTAATTCGTTGAACTATGAATCACAACAAATCACATGAGATTTATGTTCAGATTGTCTAGGTTGTCGTAGTGCGTGCGCGAAATTCCCAAGAATTACACTAAAAAATTTGAATACAAGAGGCAAACAACATATACTTTGATTCATAGAGGGAGAGAAAATGATTGCAACATGTCCTTAAACTAACTTGACTTTCTCTCCTTTTAACAAAAAAAGAAAAAAACTTACTCTCTCTACACCAAGAATGATCTCAGCACATATGAAACCACCGTTGGAGTTGATATGGGTTAACAATACCTTCAATTTGGGTCCCATTACTCTTCAAAATTCTAGCCACGTCAGCATAAGTTTGATGACTTGCCATCGGTGAACTATGCTTGGGTGGCGAATCAGCTGCCGCTTCCATCCTTGGTTGGTCCCATTTCTGCCCTAGCAAAGTTCCACGTGTTAAGAACTCGTGAGCTAAGTAGCCGGCTAAGAGCCGATTATCGCCAGCCGGCTCGGCTTCTTTATTATGAGCCGTAGTTGGAGCCGTTTTTACTTGTGACATGTTAACGGCGTCAAAATTTGTTTCTCTCTCTTTACGCTTTCTTGACGCCTCTCCAAGCGTCAAAAGGCCATTAGACTCATTAGACATCCCGATTTTCGTTATAGAGGTAAAAATGCAATAGCATTCAGAAATAAGGGTAAATGGGTAAATTCAATGAAACGGTAGAAGTCAAAAGAGGAGAAAGAAAGTTGGGACAGGATTTTAGGTTAGAGGAAGTGAAATATATTGAGATTCGATTTGATGGTGGGAGGAATCCGATGATTCAATCGGAAGTGATACACCGCCGGCGATCTGATTGTGGTTGTGGTTTGGAGCTACCACAAAGTTTGCTTCCGGCGACTTTAGATTTTTGAGAGAGACTGTGAGAAGCTTTGGGGAGGTGTGATATTTATAGGATGAGCATTAATAAATGGCCTTAATGTTTCCTAAATTATCAGGTTTGCCATTTAAATACCAAAATGACCTTTAATATGTAATGACAATGAGGGCACCACTAAATTGGTGGATTCACCATTACTTTGAAAGGAACATGTAAAAAAACAAAAGAGTTATTTTGGGAAGAGGACAAACAAGAGTATGAGGTGAATAGTTTTGGACATAAAGATTATTTTTTGAGTTTAGGACAAGAACTAATTTTATTATCTAAAAGTAATGATGTTTAATAGTCCTGAACGTCAGTTGATTGTTGCATTAGTTGAAAGGCCACGGCTTTGGGGAATAAAGAAAATTCTTTGGGGAATGAAGACTTTATTCAAAACTGGTCAAATGAGATTGATTTTTTTGTTGCTAAGGGGCTTGTAATTTTGAGAGTTAAAAAAACAAAAATTAGAAGAAACCGTATGATAATGGAATCTATTGTTAAAAGAATAGAAATGCACAATAATATTGTAGAGCAGAGAAACAATTGAAATACCCTTTTTCTCAATTCAATTAATACAATCACAATAACTGCAGCAACCATGACAGGACTTGCATCTACTGGTTTAATAATGGGTTCGCCTTCATCTCTCTTGGCTCTCAAGTTATCATCAGCTCTGTTATATTCAGCAGCAACAGGGATGTTGTTAGTGATGAACAATATTCAACCTTCACAACTAGCCTAATAACAACTAAATGTGTGGAGTATTTTCCAGAGAAAAAGATAAGATGAACAAAAAATTTTGTTGAAGTTATGGAGGAGATGAGTAAAGAGAGGAGAGGAATTAGGGTTTCTGATTTTCTCTAGAAGAGGGAAGGACTTGGAATAAAAATTTTACAAACATTATTAAGCTAATTACATTAATTCTTAGAATTTTTGGGTGTATGGCCCAAAAAAGTGGCCCTAATAGGACTTTTAGTCCTCCCTAATCCCATAAAGGGTATAAAAACCAAAATAATCTTAGAAATAGATATCTAATCCTTTTGGTTCAATCTAGAGAGCAATTACAAATCCCTAGAATAATTATAATTTATTAATACCCATAGTAACCTTTCTTAAATATCTAAACAGTTATAAGATCAAAATCCGTTAAGATATTTTCCATTTTTATCTCACTGTTTCTCTCTCCAATCACGTTTTATATTAAGCAACCGTGATCTTCATTAGCTTTCTATAACCGAAACCTTCTGGTTTTGTCTCTCTCTACATCTTAACCGAAACCTTCTAGTTTTTTTCTCTCTCTCTCTCTCTCTCTCTACATCTTAATCGAAAAATCCTCCATTAAATCAGAAACCTTGTTTCATATTCATTTGAGTTGCTGAAATCATCTTCATCATTGTTAATCAGGTAAAACAAAAATCAATTTAAAAGTTTTCTGATCCTGTTTCAGTTTATTATAGTTGATTCTCTCTCTCTCTACATCTTAATCGACTGAAAATCTTCCATTAAAACAGAAAACTTGTTTCATATTCATTGGAGCTTCTGAAAATCATCTTCTTAATTGTTAATCAGGTAAACAAAATTCTTCTTTACTGATTCTGTTTCAAATCGAGTATGTTATTATTGTCTTTCTCTCTCTCTTAAAGTTTCATTAATGTTTTTGATATTGATGAGATAATCCTTCATTACTGATTCCTACAAATCGAGTATACTTATTGTTGCAATCAATCATCATATCAGATAACTTTAGATTTGCAATTTAAGCCTAATGATATTCACACTTTTTCTTCAGATCTGGTTTTCAATCTGTACGGATTTATGAAACGTGCGTTTTTCGTACGGTTCCTAATAACAGAATTAACATTACATGTACTTTACCATAAATTATCATACTTTACAGTAAACTATGCAAACATCCCCCGTACGAGGTTTTTGAAAATGAGAACATGATATATGTATTTTCTAACAAATTATATATACTTTATCAGGAATATCATGAAACTTATATTATTGTCCATAAATTATGCGTAATTTATAGAACATTACGTATGTTTTAATCTCAAAACAGTACTCGTTTCATTATTAGAACAACTTCGCTTTATTTATGCAAATATAGTGTACTTTGAAATAAATTATATATAATTTACATAAACGTTCATGTCATTTATTGTAAAAAATATGCTTTTCTATAAAATTTATATGTATTAATCTCTCTCCATTTGTTATCACAGATGGAGTTTCAAGTAGAATCATCAAATCAAAAAAAGCAAATCACACTGAAATCAGAGGGGTTCGATAAGATATTTACAGATGGAGTTTCAGGCAATATAGAATCAACACAGGGCATGATTTCAAATTCTTAAATAATGATTTGAACCGCGTTACTGATGTGTGTCATGTTGAAGATAGCAAATGAAGCGTGCATGTGGGCACCATTGAAATGCGAATCCATGTTCATAACTGATTTTATTTCTTCGGTTACCGCATCTACTATATACTTCCGGTTCTATTTTTGACAATCTAATGAATAAAATTTTATTATTTTTGATAAATGTATCATTATGTTTCGTAAAGTTTGCATAATTTATTCTAAATTAGTCAAGTGTTTTCTTTTGTTTTCCTTTTCTTGGTGGCTGAGCTTGCTCCGACCTGTAATAAATATAAATGTTGCATAAAGCATAAACACTTAGATACAATATATATAACATTATACATAAATTATTCATTCTTTATCATAAATTACAAAAAGTAAGATTTTCAAATAAAACCCTAAACCCCAAAAATTACATTACATGTTTAATAAAGTATGCGTACTTTGTTACTGAAATTTGTCTAAATCTCAAACAAAAGTAAGATTTTCAAATAAAAATTAGGTTTTTACCGATTATAAACCATTACCAAAACGATGAAATACATTGTTTTCTGATCTATTCAAATTCGATTATTTAGGGTTTCGGTTTTGAAAAGATTTGAATCTGGATTTTGATTCCGAAACGGTTGAGAAAAGAGAGAAATGATTGATTCTATACACAGATTTAATAAAAGATGTAGACAAAGGATAGAATTTCATCGTTTTGATTCGAATTCGATGTGCGTACGATTGTTTAGGGTTTCGGTTTTGAAAAGATTTGAATCTGGATTTTGATTCCGAAACGGTTGAGAAGAGAGAGAAAGGATTGATTCGTTGCTTTTATCAAATCCCATAAATCACGCTGGAAAAAGATGGAAAATACGCTTTAATCCCCGACTTCATTAACACCCGCGTGTTTTGAACGAGGGACATGGACGGTATGTATTTTGTAAAGTATGGATAATTTCGTCCATTAAGCAAAAGGACTAAATATCCATGTTTTGAGAAGATTGGATCATAAATCTTTTTAGAAGATTATTTTGGACCTTATACCCACGGACCCTAATTTTTAATGTATTACGTTTTCTATATAAAAAATTATTCTCCGAAGAATTTTGAAAAAAATTTGGATTCCCTCAAAAATTTATTCCTCGGAGAATTTTATTTATTCCCCACAACCGCGACCTAGTTAAAAACGTGAGATGCTTTAAATACTAAATTTAAAAGCACTTCCATTTAGGAAAAATATCACAACGTTGAAACTTAGTGGAGATGCAAATCCATAATTATTGATTATCTGTTACCATAGTAGAATATCAGCCTTACGAGAATAGTTCCCATGGCCTTTAGGGTGTATACGTGTGTTTAAAGTAAGTTCACATCAGTTGTGAACATTTTTTATCTATGCTGATCGATGTATGATTGTATTGTCACTTCAGAGACTTAAGAGACCACTTCAGACACCTACATGGCTAGGTAGGATAAATTTTAGAGATAACCAGTGGATGTGATGTGAGGCTCATTTTCGTGACCAATTAGCAAGACCTATTTTGACAGGTGACTTCTTGACCAATAACGAGATGACTCGACTCAATAACGAGTCGTTGACTCAACCGATTCAACCACGACTCGGTTAACCTTCGACCACGAAATTAAAAAACGAGAAATCAGGGCAAACTTTTTTTTTTTTCATTTCCGCCGGACTCACAGAAGAGATCTAAAACTTCCTCTCTTCCTTCCTCGATCCGATTTCTAGGGTTTCTGATCTTCAAACTTCCTCTCCATTAACCTAACAAGAAGAAGAAAGAAATGGTGAGAGGATTACTCAACAAGCTTGCTTCTCGATCTCTTTCAGTTGCCGGTAAATGGCAACAACAACAACTTCGTCGTCTCAATATCCATGAATATCAGGTTCTCTCTCTCTCTCTCTCTCTAGAATCCTACTTAATGTTCTTTCGATTCCAGTTTTATTCTCGATTGAAGAATAACGAAGGTTTGATCTTGTTAATAGGGCGCGGAGTTGATGAGCAAACATGGGATTAATGTTCCAAAGGGAGTTGCTGTTTCTTCTGTTGAAGAAATTCGTAAGGCCATTAATGAAGTTTTCCCTGGTGAAAATGAGGTATTCAAAGTTTCTTCATTTCTCTTTTGTGTTAATTTTGTTTCAATTTCTTCCATTAGTTCATAAGTGTTCTTAATTAGTGATCTTGTTTTGATTTAAGTTTGAATAAATTAGGTCTTGATTCTTGTTTATAAAAATTGGGTTTTTGATTGTGTTGCAGTTGGTTGTTAAAAGTCAAATTTTAGCGGGTGGTCGTGGTTTAGGTACCTTCAAGAGTGGTCTTAAGGGTGGAGTTCATATTGTTAAGACCAATGAGGTTGAAGATATAGCTGGTAAATTATCTGTTTATTACCATTATGTAACGTGTTTATTGTCGAATTATGTTCTATATTATTCACCATGTTCTATTTCGTGCTCTACACGGTTGAGGCGCACGTTCCAAATGTCGATCCTGTAATCTGTACATAGTCCTTATCTCATTTTTATCTTTGAAACACGTGATGGTACACATCGTATTGTTTAGGGACAAATATATAGTATAGTATGGCAATTGGCAGATATGCAAAATATGTCATATTACTTATGTGGTACCTTGAGTTTATGACATGTTTTCTAGCAGCTTTTCTGAATTTGGATAAACTAGGTTCTTCAGCTATAGAAAAAAATGAAATTTGTTTAGTGCATTCATGTTCTTCGTCAAAATTTGCATATGGGAGATTGTGACATCAAACTTATATTCTGGGTTAGATCAAACTCAAGAATATATCTGTTACATTCTTTATTCAGTACGGTGGTTCAATAAATTGGGAGTTTATATTTATCTAACTCAAGACTTTGATATTTTATGGTGATTCCTTATCTCAAATACCTACATTTGCAGGAAAGATGCTGGGACAGATTCTTGTCACCAAGCAAACTGGCGCACAAGGAAAAGTTGTGAGCAAGGTTAGGAGTAATCTGGCCTTTTCTGTTTTTCATATTTCATTTATAATCCATGAAATTGTTGGCGGGCAACAGGCAGTAGTATACCGTTTTAATTTCATGAAACTATTAGAAATTGGTTAAAATATAAAGTCAATTTTGTACCTTCTCATACTCCGTCGGGACTTAAATGTTAATACTCAACAATTGTATATTTTCTGCAGGTTTACTTGTGTGAAAAGCTATCGCTTGTCAATGAGATGTATTTTGCAATCACTCTTGATCGTACGACTGCTGGACCAGTATGTTTCTGAAACAATTGATACCGTTCCTCTGTTATCATTTATATTAGCTGTCTACTCAACTCTCTATATTTCTTATGTTTTTTATGTTTGTATAGTAGTTGACAAACATATCGTTTATTGGCTAGTATAAAGAAATTTTGTACAGTTTCAGAGATACATACTATAGGTTCAAAATTAGACCTTTTACGATGATTGATTGATTTGGAGATTTCTTTTTTTTTTTGAAAATTTGATTGAATTTAGTTGGAGATTGATTGAGTACAGTACCATATAATGTAACTATATAGTTGACATTAAACTCAATGATATAGATCTGAAAAAAACAACTCAAAGCTTTACTGAAGTTGTACTCCTTAATTCAAATTTGTGTCAATATAATTTTCTCTTCTAACCTCTTTCATCTTCATAAATAAGTTTGAGATGAATTTCGAATGATGATGGTTTTGAATGGATGAATGTTTTAAAATCGTGTCTTCAGCTGATTATTGCCTGCAAAAAGGGAGGGACCAGTATTGAGGACCTAGCAGAGAAATTCCCTGACATGATAATTAAGGTAAAGCTCATATTTTATGTCTCTAAATTACGACAATGATTCCCTCTTAAAAATTTCAGGGCCTACATACTCCATATGCTGTTTAAAAAACACTCACACACATGGACAAACTAACATTTAGTTTACTGCTGCTACTTCCAGGTGCCTATTGATGTTTTCAAGGGAATAACTGACGAAGATGCTGCAAAAGTTGTTGACGGGTTGGCACCTCAAAGGGCAGACAGAGATGCTTCAATAGCACAAGTGAAGAAACTATATGAACTTTTCTGCAAATGTGATTGCACCATGTTGGAGGTGAATACTTATGTTTATCTTTTGACGTACATACTGAAAATTGTGTAGATATGTTTAATCACTCGATTTCCCAACTTCCGCAATCGTGTTTTACATGTATAGCGTAATGCTTATAATTTCTATTTTTCAGATTAATCCGATTGCTGAGACTTCTGATAACCAATTGGTAGCGGCTGATGCAAAGTTGAACTTTGACGACAATGCTGCTTACCGTCAGAAAGAGATATTTGCATACCGTGATTCATCGCAGGAGGACCCTAGAGAGGTCTGACTTGTAATCCATGTTTATCCTGATGAATTGTAAATTATTATTTCTTATTCTTCCCGTCTTTGTAGAAAAGGCAGATCAGAAACTTTATTAGATAGATAATTGAAGATGGTACTCTTAAACAAGCAGTTTGTAGGAGTGCAGAAAGAAGCTAGGACCTAGGAGAACATAATTCTATTTTTTGTGTTGTTTGTGAAGTTGTTGATCAAAGAAAGAAAATCTTTCTAAGCCTTTTGCTCTGACAGGTGGCTGCTGCAAAAGCAGATTTGAACTATATTGGCTTAGATGGAGAAATTGGATGCATGGTGAATGGTGCAGGGTTGGCAATGGCAACAATGGATATTATTAAGTTGCATGGAGGAACTCCTGCCAATTTCTTAGATGTTGGTGGAAATGCCTCCGAAAACCAGGTAACTTGCAGTTTAGCATTTTGATTGCTCATTTGCTTCTATATTGGCAATGGCTCCTATTAAGCCTCTTCTATGGATCACAAAGAGTTCTCTTGATGTTGTTGATAAAAATGTTTTAGTGTTCTACCACCGCTTGAAACACGTCTGAAACAGCACATTTGGAACTTTGTCATACTTTCAACTTTTGCCCCTACATCTGGCGAACTGATTTATGTTCATATCTTGAGATTGTTTGTCTAAGTGCAATTTAGTAATGCAATAATCCAAGTTAAATATTTATCTTTCTCTTATTGAAGGCAAAATAAGCTAATAACGTTTCTAGCGGAGTAATACTTCTGATAGAGAAACCGACTGGCCTTGAGAAGGACCTGAAGGTTCTTATCACCTTCTGTATCTGCTTTTATCGTTCTAAAGCTAGCTGTGAATGATAACATTGATTAAGTATTACCATTCATGTTCTGTCATATGCGTCTTTCCCGTTAGTTTAAATTTTCAAATCGAGCTTGCATTGACATATTGTCAATCTTTTTACAAGATACTGTCCGTTGAATAGGATTTATAACATACTTAATGTGTACAATTGATACTTGACATTTCAGCTTAAGCATAACAGGTTATTGTTTTATGTGTAGAATGAAGAAGTATCGATGATATTAACCTAGGTTCCTCCTAACAATTTATAACTTTCTTATGAAGGTGGTAGAAGCGTTTAAAATATTGACATCTGATGACAAGGTGAAAGCAATCTTGGTCAACATTTTTGGAGGAATCATGAAATGTGATGTGATAGCAAGTGGAATCGTCAACGCGGCCAAGCAGGTAGTTACTTTCTCAGTCACTTCATTTTTCTCTGGTAGTAGTATCTGAATGACTTGATTCTTCCCAGGAAACGCCTTTTTTTCTTTGTCCCTGACAGGGAACATAGTAACTATCTTTGCTTGAGCGGAATTTCTTACTCTCATCGATCGTTCTTTCCCACATCACCATAAGAAAGTCTTAATTTTTATTAACTTTTGTTTGCTGCATTCTTTTCCCCTTGTTAGCTACAAGCAAGGGTTCTTTTTTATTGTGACTAAATCCGAAGTCTTCCATGAATAACTATAGATTTAGGAACAAAAACCGAGGAACATCACAAATCTAATTTGAGTCTGACTGTTAGCAGAGAAAAGTTGATTCGACTTTTTGAATTGTCAAAGTTTGGAATTCCGAAGTTATTGAATTCCAAAACCATTCCCCCGCTCAATAATTTTCCTTTAGTGCTCACTAATTTTTTATGGTGGTTTTTTGTCAAGGTTGATTTGAAAGTACCTGTGGTTGTTCGTCTTGAGGGGACTAACGTCGACCAAGGGAAACGAATTCTAAAGGTAACCAAATAATAGTATTTCTTTCCTTCTCATTTGTAGGCCTAACAACTCTGTTTGATTTTCATTTGGTTTCTTTTCCTCTTACGAGACCTTCATCTAACGAGATAAATAAAAACCAGCATGTTAACCATTTTCGGGTAATTATGAAATATGCAGGAAAGCGGGTTGACACTAGTTACCGCCGAAGATCTAGATGATGCAGCTGAGAAAGCAGTTAAAGCAGCAGCAACAAAATCAACTTAAGTGAATTTCGTTTGATCACGGAGAGACAGAGAGAGGGGTTGTTTAATTCAGCCTGATTCTTGTGAAGATCTCAGGTCGAATTTTTTTTTTTGAGTGAGGAATGATGACATACATAATGTAGTTTTTTTGGGAGTTGCAACTATAGGACGGCTGACCCTGAATAAAAACTCGATATAATACTATCTACGATTATTGGAATTTTTTAGACCTCATTCCTGCATTAATTTTCCTTGTTTTGGCTTGGCTTGGACTTCATTTTTACTTTTCTACTCAGAAGAAGTAAAGCTTCTGTAGATGCTCAAGTTAAACAAGTTGACCTAACTTATAGTAAATGAGAGGGAGAGAGAGAGAGCTCCAACAGAAGCTCCGTTCACACACTGAGGTTGCGCTACAACCTAACTTAATTTACTACTATTTGCTACATTACCTGGGTGGGAGTTGCTAAAGGCACCTAGCGGAATTACTATTCGTCCTGGGTGCCTATTGGGAGACACCCAGTGCACTCTATGTCCTAGTTGTTTTTTTTTTCTTCCTACTCTCCTTTGTATCATCATAGCTTTATCATGGAAACAACTTTTTTTCACACTCACCGTCATCCATCTAAAGTGAAGAGTTAGAGAGAAAAAAAAATCTTGTTTTAGAGAAATAGAGTAAAACCATAATGGAAAGGACGTTAATTCCAAACCAACCTTGATCTATGATGAGTTTGAAAGAGAAAGAAGCCTGGTTCCAAAACCACCATTAAAAGTACTCCCGAGGACCCTACTCTCGGACCAGTCTGAGACCTAAAGCAAGTGCTCATACTGGTCCAAGTCCACCAAAGCCACCATTAAAAATACTTAGGGACCCTACTCGGACTGGTAAGAGTCCGGAGCCTTGCTTTGGGTTTCAGGCGGGTCCATTCGTGCCCAAGTGCTACTAGATGTTTGGGGTCGAATTAGCCCGGGTGCTAAAAGCAAATTTCAGGTGCTTTTAGCCGCTCCCTACCTTGGAATGTTACTAATTTGCGGCCCTGCACGTTACATTAACTGCTATGCCCTAAATTGGGCCATCGCTAACATCACTATCCCAAAACTCTGCTTCACTAAACTACACGATCCAAACTAACCAGTTAAACGACCAAATAACTTTAGCTCCCTCATGGACTTCAAGAAGACGACAGAGAGATGTAATACTTGCAATATAGCTCATGCAGGCATTACGTATGCGTAATATAAGTGTTGGGAAATATCCACGAACCGAAGGCTAAAACACAGATGAATGACACAAAGATGTAATTGTCTAGTTTTCAAGAACATCAATCGCGCTTCCATTTCATACATTCCGTTATAATACACCACACCAAAAAAAATTTATAAGATGTCGAATAAGATATCCTAATAATGGCTCATGAATTCAACAAAGATGATTCACCATTTTATATATATTTCTACAGGAAATAGTTCTACGAGAAATAGCAACTTATCTCATGTCTACAAGAACGACAACAGAAGAAGAAACGAAGATTAAAGTCTATAATAACTTATATTTATAGCTAGAAGAGAACTACATTAAGTACCTCCAAATGGCAGGACGATCTCTTGATATAACAAGCACCCTTGACGACGAATAATCGAAAGAAGGAGAGTATAAGTCGTTTGGGCCGATAACATCTCTAACATTCTGAGTTTTCACATAATCAACAGCCGGCGAAGTAGATCCTTCATCCTGCAATGTATCAAACACAAACAGACCTAACCCACACACACCCATAACAAAATTTGAATTCCCCCATACTTGAGATATAGCTCTATAATGGATGTGAGCGTTGGACTCTGGTAAGGCGTAAGTGCTCTGGAGTGTCCCTTTCCTCAACGAGTAGTGTTGAATACGTGAATGAGATTTCACGTTTGTTGTTGATGATCTCTCGTCTGTACATCCGAGAAAGATTGAATCCCCACCGGAGAAGATTGACTGAACATTTATTCCGTGTTTGGATATTCTCAGACCCACACCAGATGGGAGACGGAAGTCCAAGACATTTATTGAATCTTCGGTGCAAAATACACCATCGTTCCCTTCAACACCTGAAGAACTTAACCTGCATTTCAACAAGAAAAAAAATCAGAAATTGTAAATCACTGGGAGATAACTTCTAGGTCTGCCAGACTGCTTTGAATCATAAACCACCAAAGCAAAATCCCCAAGCACAAATAGTCGTTCAGCTTCCAAGAATTAAGTGTTTTGGGTAGGTTGTTAGTAAAACAAAGTGTATAATACTAATAGAGTACAGAACAAATTATTATTACCGTTTGCGTACGCCTCCACCTAGCTCAGCATCAGTGTTATTTACATGAAGAGCAGAAATTCTTCGTCCATTTAAAGGAATAGAGAGCAAAGCCTGAGGAGTGAGTGAATTCACATCCCAGAGACTAACAGCTTCTGTTTCAGCTAAAACCACCTTCCCTCTATTTCTCCAGTGCAAAGGACTTGAGTAATCCATCACCGTCACTGGCCTCTGTACTTCCCATTTCATAACCTCATCACCATCACGTATGTCATAGACTTTAACAACCTTCTGAGAACTCGCCGTTGACACAAGAATAGGGCCACAGGGTTTATACCACCATTGTCGATTTTCAGGAACCACTATTGTAGTTAAAGCATTTCTTCTGTATAAACCAATGTTGGGTAGAGGACCGAGTACTTTTCTTGAAGTAGTTATTGCCGCATCCTCGACATGAAAAGCCTGAACATCTTTATTGTAGAAATCCCATGAGCAAAAACCCGAGTCCAAAGCATTTCCAGATGATGCAGCAACAACATATCTTCCTGAGCAACCATCTGCACCAGCAGCACGAATTATCCAACAGTCGCCCCATAAGTTCGGTGAGAGACCAGCAGGGGGCTTATATTCAGTCTTCTCCTAAAAAGGCATATCTATAATCAGTTAACATACACAGGCTAACGAATGGTACTTTAATGAAAAAGAAGGTGAACGAGAAACATAAAAAAAATAACATTAATGAAGCCTGCAGATACAAGATTAAGACAAAACATATAAACTTTATAGTAACAGATCTAATCTAATGAACAATTATGATCAAGTAATGGAAAATATGCAATTCAGAGTTTCAATGCAATATATATGCAATTCAGAGGAGTAAAGGCTGGAGCTAAGAACGCAGACTATCAAAATAACAACAGAAAACTAAGAAGAGTGAAGATTAAATGCGATACGGGTGATTAGAAGTTATACCTCTGAGTTCGTGATGTCATAAAAGGAGCACGAACCATCTTCATGAGCAAGAAGAACTGATTCGCCCTCTGACACAAACCATCCACCTGTGGAGGCCTTCTGCCCTATTTCATGGAGCTGTTCCACACGCAAATCTTCAATCTCATCTAAGACAGCCATAGGTTTGTTCTCTTGGTCATCAAAGCCCTCATTGACATCCTCAGTATTGAGACTCATCTCCGCGTCAAGATTTCCGCCAACCAATGTATCTGTACTATCTTGTGCTGCACTACTTTCAGCATCATCCATCTCTTGAACTTCATAGAGCTCCAAACCAACACACTCATCCCGTGTATTTCTCTCTGGTTGTTGCTTGTGAAGGGAAGCCAAGAACTCCACTGCAATAGGGTTATCATCGATTGAGCTTAACCGGACCACATCAGACTTCACCCCACTGCTAACTTCCGGATGATGTGGCTGCTCAGCTTGACTACTTGAAGATGATGTGCTCAACGACATTCGGTTTTTAAGTAGTTTGTGGTGAGGAAAGAGTCTTGCTTCAAGTTCTTCATGGTTCAAGCCTTGAACAGAAGCTTGCAAATGAACCACTGGCTTGGTTTCAGTTTTCTCCAAACATTTGGACTGTAAATCACCACTTTCAACAGTTTCTATCACAACTAACTCGGAATTATTACCAGTTACAACATGTACCATGGATTTCTCTAATCCTGATATCTTCTCTTGGATATCTGAGATTATAGTCTTCGATCCGTCTGTGTTGTTCATATCTAACATATCCTTGGTCCGTTTGATGTCCGATGCAATTCTTTTAACCTTACCTTCTAAAAAAGCGAGCTTCTCATGAAGCTTGCTTGGGTACTTGTTGGCAACTCTAGCACCTTTATCTTCTTGAATAATTCCATCTTCTTTTGAACTTCCCAAAATGTTGAGCTCAATCGAAGCTTTCGACCTTAGCTCATTCATATTTACACCAACAAGACCAGCAGACCTCTCGGAAACCCGAGTACACCCAATCCCAGAATCTCCAACTTTGTCTACTGAATTAAAAATTGAATTGCTTTTCTCCTTGCGATCATCTATGACAGTTGAAGTATTAGACAAACCCTTACTCGATATCTTCACATTCAAATCTAAGCAGCTTTTATCCTTATTAAAACAATCTTCAATCAAATTAACTTCTCCCTTATTATCACTCAACGAATTAACACCACTCAAATACTTTTCAGCTATTTTAACTTTCAAAGGTGATACCTTTTTATCATTTACAACATTTCCAGCACATTTTCCTGAACTCAAAGAACCATTGATTTTAATACCATTTTCATTTCTTGAACTTTCCTTTGAATTCGAACTGAAATTAGCCTTTTTCTGTGTAGATCTATCCAAAACCCTAGAACCACTAGATTCTTTCCCTTTAATTAATCCAACTAGATCGGCACCACTCACATTTTTGTCTTTAACTAGGGTTTTACTAGATCGATCAGTAACAGAAACCCTAGGTATACGATCTTTACGAAAATCAGAAAGAAATCTAGCAAAATCATAAGGACTAGAACTTCTACCTTTTGGAACTGATGAAGTAGACCATCGAACTTTTGAATCATTATCTCCATCTTTAGTTGAACCGGACGATTTATCAATCCGAGGTATTGGAAGCGGTCGAATCGGCGCCTGTTTATTTGATACGATCGAGTCTTTCTTACAAGAAAATGAATTAGGGTTTTCTTTTCCAGTTGATTTTCTTCTGGAAGTAGCGGAATTTTCTTTTTCAGAGATCGGTGTTAAGATCTTGGATGACATTAAAGGTGCTGATGATAACTTCCTTCCACCACCACCACCACCACCGCCGCCGCCTCCAATACTTCTGACTTTCTTACGAACCGAAGATGACATTAGAGAGATAGAAAGGGAGAAGTTTTAGAGAGAGAAAGAGACGATGACAGAGAGAGATAGGGATGTGTTTGGGAGAATATAAATGGAGGGAAAATGGAGGTGGGATTTTGAATTTAAAACCTAAAGTCAGGCTCCTACTTATTCTATCACGTGGTTCGGGTTGTCAAAAGACCTGGTGGATTCACAGGCCGATTCAACCCGTATATGTCAAGCCAAACCTGAGACCAAGTCGGCTTGGCTAAGCTTAGTAGAATAGATATAAGGGGAAGTTTCATTGGCACCGCAATGTTCATAAGAGTTATTTCCTTTTTAGCCCCTAATTTCCTTTTTAGCCCCTTACTTGTTATAAATCCAAATTTAGTCTCTTATTTTAACGTAAATACTCTTCCTATAAATATTTTTTCAAAATAAAATTATTAGAAAATATCTCTCTCTACCTCACCTCTCTCTCCACCACACATCTCTATCCACCTCACCCCTCTCTTCTCCGAGTAAGGTCGTCGAAATTTTTCCAGCCGGCGACCTTCGTCAGAGATGAGAGAGGTGAGGGGGAGAAGGGAGAGGTGAGGGGGAGAAGAGAGAGGTGTTGTGGAAGTGAGGTGTTGTGGAGAGAGAGGTGAGGTGGAAGTGAGATGGAGAGAGACATTTTCTAATAATTTTATTTTGAAAAATGATTTATAAGAAGGGTATTAGTGACATATACATTAAAATAGAAGGCTAAATTTAAATTTATAAAAAATAAGGGGTCAAAAAGGGAACTGGTCATAAAATAGGGGGCTAAAAAGAAAATAACTCTTTTCATAAAGGGTAATTTTAAAGGCACCCGTACTGTGTTATTGGCGCTTCCTTCAGGGTAAATTTTAGAGAATAATGGGCGCCAATAGATGTACAAAAGTGTCTTTAAAATCCTTGTCCTTGAGACCTTGACCCAAAATAGGAGGATTCAAACAATGTTTGGATGATAACTTTGGTTCTAACTCAATTTTAGCTTGAAACAATTTCCCTTTTTCTTCTGTCTATCGTCCAAACTTTAAAATAACAGATTTTATTTTTCTTTCTAAGTTCGATTTCATGCGATAAATCTTTGAAGTCTCTAAAGTTTAGGTAAAAAAAAAAATCAGTTAAACCCTACTACCACAACTGAAGACGTTTGAAATAAGTTGAATTAGACACTGGATATATACGAATGTCAATTTTCCAATTGTTCAAATTCAGAGCCAAATTAGAATTGACCTTATCTCCATTAACGTGTATACATACCCCCTCAATCTAATTATCTCTTTTCACATTTAGGTGTCGTTTGACAATACTGAAATAAGTTATTTTTTTTACTTATTTAAGTAAAACAGTTAATATGGAATCTGAACACTATACCTCGTATAAAACTATTTCTATAGAAATGTTGTACGAATAGTCTGCCAGTAAAGGACAAAATCGGGAGATATATTGGTAATGTAAATAATTGCATATATTGCGATAATGATGAAACTCTAGATCATGTACTGTTTTAAGACTATGCACGAGTGATATGGTTTCACTTTCAGATCAGGTCAAAACAACTAACTACAGTAAAACTGTGGATTGAGCAATGGAAACAATATGACGAAGAACTGGTGAACTTATATGCTAAAATCCTTTGGTTTATATGGAAAGCTAGATGCGAAAATTGTTTCAACCCTACAAAGCAAGAACCAATACAGATGATACACCGAATCAACAATACGTCGACCAAACCTCTTAAAATTGATACGACAACAACTAATAAATACAGGGAGAAACCAAGGCAACAAAAATGGAGACCTCCGTCGACACCATTTCTCGAAATCAATGTCGATGCTTCTTTTAAGCCACTATTAGAACAGGAATAGGTTGTATAATTCATGAAGAAGAAGCAAACTTCATCGTAGCCATGGTAGATACAATCAGAGGACAAAATACTGAAGAATATGAGAGCTTAGCCATACACTACAATATCTTATGGGCAATACAGCTGCAAATTCAATATGTCCACATAGAAAGCGACAACCAAAACATCGTCAACTACATCAATGAACAAGGGGACGAACTACACTGGCAATCCAAACAGATCATCACAAATTTCCTAGATCTCAAGAATAAGTTTACGAATATCATATTCACTTATGCTCTGAGGGAAGTCAACACCAAAGCAGATGCTCTAGCCAAATGGGGTAGGAAAAACAGTCAGAAATTTTTTTGGAATGTAATACCAGCTTTTCTTTCCGCCCTTAGTTAGTAGTTGTAGTTTGTTTGTATGGATTTGGTTTTTTTTTTTATGATATATTTCATTAAAAAAAAAGTAAAAAAGTTAATATAGTAAAGCAAAAATTACTGATTTCACTTAAGTCAAAATTTGACTTTTTTTTTTAAAGTTAAGATTTTTAGCTTTTAACTTTAAAGTAAAGTAACTTATGTTCAACACATACGTGTACTTTTCTTAACAAATTTTAAAGTAAAGTATTTGTTCCAGCTTTCTAGGGTTTCATGTATATTGTATACCTGAACATCAATTCTAATAGAGAATTTATCATGTTGACTTAGTTCTTGGTATCAGATTTTTAGGTATCAATTATTATTTAGTTATATATTCCGGTTTAAATATTTTTCGTTCTTAAACATCTTTTCATAAAAAGAGAGCGTTAACTTCTGTTTCAGTCCCTTTTCGTATCAAAGATTTTTTATAATGTTTGAATTTAATCTCAAACATTATATGTATTTAAGAATTTGCATTTTGTTAGACTTGATGCTCTTTCATTTAAGATTTCTTTAGACTTATTAACTTTAAAATCTAAAATCTAAAAACTCACAAAAATTCTTTTTATTCCTTGAGGTATCAATTTTTTAAATTTAATATGTTGACTTAGTTCTTGTTATTAGCTTCTTAAATATCACTTATCTTTTTTGTTGAAAGGGTATCAGTTATTTATTTAGTTTTCTTGTCGAAAGTGTTTATTTAGTTATATATTCCTTAAAGTATCAAATTTTTGTTTTTGTTTTTGTTTTTGTTTTTGTTTTTGTTTTTGTAGTTGTTAATGCGTAGACACCGCCTATTGGCTACCCGATTGTCGTTGGAACACAGAATTAGCAAGTTTGAAAAGGCATGTTTGCGTTTACAAAAATAAGAGTCTCATCGCGCTCTGATTTCTTTGTTCTTCTTTTTTGTGTATCTAGGGCCAACTTCACGCTCTTGCACCTAAGACGACGCTTATACCGATTCCGGAGGATGTCGGATACCTCTGTGTTGGGAGTGGAGCCGCTGCTGCTACAGATTGTATCAGCCAATATAATTTTAGCAGAAACATGATTTCTCTTTTTTTTGTGTATCTAGGGCCAACTTCATGCTCTTGCACCTAAGACGACCCTTATACCGGTTTCGGAGGATGTCGGATACCCTCTCTCTCTACAAGATGTATGATTTTACTATATCATTTGGTTGATCACTTGACTCCCTTACTCTTCCATCTCCATGAATGTCAGGTTTTAACCGTAGAATTAGCTTTGGATTTGAACATATTGATTCAAATATCTCTCTCCCTATTTTTGTTTCTCTAGTTTCTATTTGGTCGCTTCTTTTATGTACTATGTTTTCAAGAAATTAGCCCCTCTCTACTATTCCTTACAACAACGTTGTGGTATCTGGTACGTGGACTGTGGTGGTGTTTTCCTTTGGTAGTGGCGGTGAAATATTTGAATAGGAGAAGGTTTTATTAGTTTATAGAGCCATAAACATCATTTGACATATTTCAAATATAGGGTTTTTTCTGAGAATTACAAACCCCTCTATAGGGATGATGTAATTCTTCTCGGATCCGATACACGAGTCGATGTAGTTAATCTTTTCACTCGGAAGAGAAGTAAGTGTTGACCGGTTCATTTTTATTATCTTTTCCATTTAATGAATTATCAACATGTCTAAATGGTTTTGCTTTGCAGCTAAATTCTACCAAAGGAAAGTCCACTTTGTCGGGAAAGGTATCTATGTTGCCCGTTATGGCTGGAACCAAATAACACTTCATGTGGCTGATGCATTACAACAATAGGTTTCTTTCCTTTAAAGTTACTTCTGTCTTGACCCTAATAATCTATATATATTTACATAACATGTTTTCCTTTTTTGTAGTTGAAAAGGAAAAACTCGCGAACTCCTATAACAAAGAACTCAGGGCTTTCCCGTCATGCCAATAGAATTGTTTGTTTTGGTATTAAGAAAATAAATTTTTAATAATTTAAGCCAAAGGGCCACAAAGAGTATATATTTAATAATTTAATAGTAATTATTATTATAATTTAATAATAAATTATTATTAGTTAAGCAATTAAATTAATAATTTAATAATTGCTAAGCAATTTATTAATAATTGCTAAGCAATTTATTAATAATTTCTTTAAGCAATTTATTATTAATAATTATTAACAAATTATTAGTTAAGCAATTATTAATTATTAAATTATTAATAATTATTAAAAAAATTATTAATAATTTATTTAAAAAATTATTTAATAATGATTAAATAAATTATTAATAATTTAATAAAGAGTATACATTTAGACTGCTTAAAAAAACTTATATTTGGTTTGGAAGGGTACGAGTATACACTTTTTGTAAGCACGAGTATACATTTTCTTTTATTTTGGTATTAAGAAAACTAATTTTTTTTGTTTTAAAGGATACGAATGAGTACCATCTCATTCACTTTAAAAACTAATACTTGGTTTTGAAGGATACGAGTGAGTATCATCTCTGACAACTATCAAGCCAAAGGTTGTAACGTTTGTTAAAAACTAATACTTGGTTTTGTAATAAGTCCAATTACCGCTTGACACTTAAAGTTGGTTTTCTTCAACACTAAAACTGACATGAGACTTTTCTATTTGAATTCAACGTAACATCAAGTAGTTTGGTTCAAATTAGAGAGTATTGGTTCAAATTAGATAGTAGGCATGAACTTACAAGTAGAAAACTAAATTCCAAACCCGTCAATGTCTTCATCCGTGTTATTTGACCAATTGGGTTCAATCCAACTACATAGTAATTGGTTCTTTGTGTTGTAAACATTCTTCAAGGGATGTTGACTCCCAACAGAATGGTACATACCTGTTTTAAGTGAATAAAATAAAATACTTTCATTACGAAATCTAGACAGGTAGACATTATTCTCCGTGCTACTATTAGAAGCAATAGCAGCGATACAATAGATATCACTTATGAACAACATATACTTCCCCAAACTTTCAACTTTAACCCATTTCTTCCTTGACGAACCCAATCTAAAAATCTTAGTCCCCTCTCCTAGATCCCCTACAAATACTGATAAGAGATTTCCATCACACTCTACCAAGAAACATCGATTAAATGAAGTACATGGTCTTGTAAGTGTTTTGACAAGTTTCCATTTTCCAAAGGCATCCTTAGAACGAAAAACCGATAAAAATCCGTTTGAATCTAAGCAATGAAAAGCTCCATTGAGAAAAATAAGATTGGCAAGACATGTCACAATTTCTTATGTATTCCTGCGGAAGGTAACAATGAACTGAAGATATTTTGATAACACCAAGAATCTTGTCCCCGTCCGATGGAGCGAATGTTAACTTCGGTGTAGGAATGTATAGAGATAGCAAAAACTACACAGTCTGAAGAAGTTGGTGATGACGAGAAAGACATCCTACTAAATGTAGAACCTGTTTCATCGAATACGTCTGGGATCTTAATCGTCCTTTTTGTGAAGGGATTGAAGAAGAATACTTTTGTCCCTCCTTTAAACATCAACAACCAACCACCCTTTGAATAACGGATTGAAGCACCTGACAATCCAAATGCACGTAGGTTCATGAGATACTTGTTATTGTTCATTGGGTTTAGGAACGTGTAGACGGGGGAATCCCTTTTTATATAAAACCAACCACGGATATGAAGATTTCGCCTCAATGAAAGAAAGTTTCCAATTCACTTTAGAAATTGCCAATTGATTTGATTTAGAGACATCACGAAAATATAAGTAATCAACTGGGTTTAAATAACTAAATATCGACTTCAAGATATCCTCTTTAAGATTGTCGAAAGTAAATACACCTTTTCATTGACCTTCATTATAGTTTTGCCCCTGATCATAAACATTCTCAATCTCTCGTACACCACTCATGTTTCCCACTGTTAACAAAACATTCCTATCTTCTTCTTCTTCTTCATTCGTAATACAACCGTCGACAGGCAAAGAAACGAGAACATTGTTATTTTCAACGTCGAATTTATACAAATTCTTATCCTTGGTCATTGTATAATACACAACCCTTTTTAAGACCGAGATGAGAAGCCGAACAAGATGCAGTCATGGAATTTTGACCAATAAAAAGCACATGATCACCAAAACTTGTAACCTTTCTCCAAACAAGTGTAGATTTATCCATCTTGTAAATCAGTATATCCACCACACTTTGGTGGAAGTTCCCACAGACCACCGCCATTGTGAGGCCAAATTTGGAAAGTACCAAACAGATGCCAAAAAAATTACAGTAAGAATTTTAAGGGTTGAGCCGTTAAGGTGTTCTTAATTAGTAGAATATCAAGGATTTATTTTGAGATGCTGCGCCAGATACCAGACTGGGCAAACTCTGGCCTCATCCACATTACAGAATCAGAAAGCTACTGAAACAAGTCTCCTTGGATCAGCCTATGACATCCTTCTTACGAAAGGACTCTAATATATAGTTGGCGCCCAACTTTTCTGATCACCTTTTTCTGGTGGTGATACAAAAATTTGGTTACTGGTCGTTTAGATAAGTTTATTCTATATATCCTAATATTCTCATTCACCTCGTGTTTAATTGACTAATTTATCACCTCATGTTTATCAAATAGCAATGTTCAATAAAATGATTATGTATCTATAGAATATGCTCAACCTCTCGTCTCTCCATGTCCTACTTCTTAATTTCAGACTTGTCTGCCCTACTACGCCTTTCGCTCCTGACAGTATAGGGTATAATCCCATCTCCCAACAGGCAGGTCTAACGGAAAGCTTGTGCGGTGGTTAGCTTCGAACTCCAAACCCAGTCAACTGATAATCAGGATTTAAACAAAGCTCCAGACAAACTTTAATCGGCATAAGAAATCAAGACATAAACCTGCATTATCTTGCTGCAATATAAAAAACTTATCCCACACATTCTCTAAAGGGGTTATATTAGGATCAAACATAAATAGTGGTTAAGGATCAAGGACTAGTGAAGGGATGAAAGGGCTGGTAAGAATAATAAATGTAGTCTAGGGTTAAATTGTGCTTGTCTTCCTATCTTCTGATATCATGATGCTCTCTGATCATAGAATCAGGCTATATACAGCAAAGCAGTAAATGAGACCAGTAAAGTCTCCTTTTAACTTCAACATGAGTGAACTTTCTGACCACTACTGAAGCTATTATTTGTTGGGAAAATTTATAAGGCCTCCTTAATTTTGTTAAAAGGTCTCTCCATGAACCATTTCAGTGTCAAGTTCGTAACAGTAAGATTGTAAGAAAGGAAAGCGATGTAATTCGGTTAAAATAAGAGGGTAGCAATAAATAAAGCTTCTTAATGAAAAAATAGGATTCGTAGCACATGTAACTAATTTCTCATGTAATTCCATGGAGGAAAACTTGAAACTGTAGAAAGTGCGACGCCACCAAGTATTCTCTCCTCGTCGAATGAAGTGAATTTCAGTTCTGCCATAAGAATGTGTGAAGACAGCAAAAACTACACAGTCTGAAGAAGTCGGCGATGATGAGAAAGACATCCTACTGAATGTAGAACCCTTTTCATCGAATACGTGTGGTATCTTGATCTTCCTTTTTGTGAAGGGATTAAAGAAGAACACTTTTTTCTCTCCTTTAGACATCAATAGCCAACCACCCTTTGAATAGCGGATGGAAGCACCTGATAATTTCAATTCACATAGGTTCATGAGATACTGTGACGAAGGGTCAATATTAAATTCCATCTAAAATGAATGATAACCCTTAACCTAAGTCCCTTCGTCTTACTTTGCCTGTGTGGAAACACAACCACCGGCTGCACCCACTTAAACACTTCAATCTTCATGTTCCTTACTTTGCCTATTTTGGGTTCCTAGTCCAAAAATCTACCCCTAAACACACATTTAGTCCACCCTAATATCAATATAGGATTTTAAGCCAAAATAATAATTATAATGGATATTTAGTCTAAATTAGTTAAAGTATGTATATATGTCAAAGTTAGTGCGTTTTTCTACTTATTGTTTCTTGTTTTGTTTCATAAATTACCTGTTATTTATTGTTAAAGTTTCATACTTTATTTCATCTTTTTTTATATGTGTCATACATAACACATCATGTATCAACAATGTTTCTTCCAAAACGGAAAAGGACTAAAACCCCACTTTTTGAGAAGATTGGACCTTAAATCCTTTTTGAACTTTATTTTGGACTTAAAACTCATGGACCCTAATTTAAAATGTATATTGTTGAAGTTGAACTATTGACTCCTTACGCTTTATTCGTCAGACACTCATTTTGTGAATTTTATCGTGGCTTGCACATTTAGAATATCCTTTTTCATATTATGTTGGTTTGATTGATTGTTTCTTTGGGTTTTCAAGTAGTGTTGTCTTGATTTTATGTTTCAATGTATCAAGAAAGTAATTTGATTCGTCAATTTACATGGAGATAAACGGTTCGAATAGATGGGTTGGTATCCAGTAATATTTAAACGGCTAATTGAGGATTTGGATGGTAACAGAACCAAACCAAATTATGAGTGGTTCGCTAACGGATGACTCTAAAATACCGGATACAAACTAAAGAACACCCTTAGGTCTTGTGATTAATCGGAGCGCCTACATCAGTTGTGCTGGGCGCCTTTAGCCCTCCTGACTGCCAAAAAAAAGTTTCCTTCATTTTCTCTTTCTGTCAACTCTTCTCTGTTAAATTTCCCATACACGATCTTCAAATTCTTCTTCATCGTCGGTTAACTTGCCGGCATTTGATTGATAAAATCTTCATTCTTTTGTCTTTCAGTTCCGATCATTATGGAAAGAAAGATCTTTAGGTATCTTATCATTGTAAATTGTTTATTAATTATCTCCATTTAATATACTAATTTGTGAGAAAAATGTTAGTAGTAGTTGATATCCCTAGAAAATATTTGGTTTTGATTAAAAGGGTTGTCTTCTTCGGTTGGTTAGCGTCAATTTGAAGCAATATAATAGGGTTTGATTTTTTGACGGTAAAATAGGGATTTGTTGTTTATTATTTTTTCGATTTTTGCTGTTGGAGGTTCTTAATCAATTATTTTATCAGAGATTAAGGATTTCGAGCTAGGGTTTTGTAATTTTGTTACTTGGGGATGTAATTTGTTGTTCAAGAAGGAAGAAAAAGTTGGGACTTTTTAGGGTTTGGTTGTTTTTTATTTGGTCTAGTGAATCTTATTTGAGCTTGGGTAGGAGAAATTTCTTCTTTTTTTTTTGAGTAATTTGGTGTATTATGGAGAATTCTATTGGTGGAAAATTCAAGCTTGGGCGAAAGATTGGAAGTGGGTCTTTTGGGGAGCTTTATCTTGGTTAGTTTTTTCTTCTTCCTCTCCAATCTTCTGGATTTGGGTATGTGTTGTCTCTGTTGTTGTTTGTTAACTGTGAATTTTTGATGTTTTTAATGGTTGGGTTTTATTTAGGTACTAATATACAATCAGGAGAGGAGGTTGCTGTTAAACTGGTATGTCTTGGCTTTATTTTGGGTTTGAAATTGATTCTGAAATCAAGCAGATCTTAAGATGTAGATTAAGATCAATTAGCTTTATTTTAAGTCTGGTTTTATTTTTAGGGTTTGCTTCCTTTGTAAAATATTATTAATAGTGAATTTTGCTTCATTTGGGCCTTCAATCTCTCATTTGTGATTTTCGTTAGTAAATTAAGATTTAACATGCTTTGGGTGTTCATTGTGCCTTTTATTATCCCGGACTTCTGGAGAGAGAGAGAGAGATAGAAAAAATGGAACCTAAGATTTTAAGCTAGTTATATGACTTAGTTGGCTTATCAATGATCGGTAGATTCTCAAGGCTATTGGTCTTCCAGTTCGTTGTAACGAACGAAAGAAAAAAAACATGGAAATTGCAAATGGTTGTGCGGATTTGCCCTGAAATGGTTTATTAACGTAAGCTTGTCTTGCTGTTGTGCTGTCTAGGAATCTGCAAAGACCAAGCACCCTCAACTTCATTATGAATCAAAAGTGTATATGCTTCTCCAAGGAGGAAGTGAGTTTCTTTTCTTTATTATGATTTATTTTATCTCAAAAAAATTCGTTCTCTATGGTTGAAGTGTTTCATTTACTCGTCATTTCGATATGAATTGGTTCATTTTTAGACTTTTAGTCAGAGACGAAATGAACCTTTCATCAATAGAGGCAATAGAGTTTGTTTTGTGCACCTGAAAACAATGGGTGCCATCAAATTTATAGAGGAATCAAACTTTAATTGACATATTCTTAAATGTTATTTGTATGAAGCCGGAATACCTCACTTGAAGTGGTTTGGGGTCCAGGGCGAGTATAATGTCATGGTTATCGATCTTCTTGGGCCAAGCTTGGAGGACTTATTCAACTATTGCAATCGAAAGCTCACATTGAAAACAGTGTTAATGCTTGCGGATCAGTTGGTAAGTGCATGTCTCTTCTGCTACTCTACCGGGAGATTATAATTGAAGAGGGCTTATCTCTTGTAATGACATCAAGTTTATCTGTTACTCTTTCATGTTAGCTAAAGCCATCATTTTTTTCCTTCTTTATTTCATCTAGCTAAACAGGGTGGAGTACTTGCATTCTAGAGGTTTTCTTCACCGTGACATCAAGCCTGACAACTTTTTGATGGGTTTAGGACGCCGAGCAAATCAAGTAATCATTTTTCACGTGGAAGTTTATCGTTTCTATATTCAATACGATAGACATAGAGCATGTTTTTATATGTTTTTTGACAGTAACTTGTCCTTTTTTTGCAACTGTGTAAACATAGTTCTTTCCGTAACCTTCGAAACCTTACAATGTCTATGCTGTTCTTAGTCTGATATTATATTTGTCAAATAAACTTGTACTACAATTTTATATAACGTTTACTGAATTATTGTGGTATAACTTGCCCTCTCAGGTGTACGTCATTGACTATGGTCTTGCAAAAAAGTTTAGGGATCTGCAAACACACAAGCACATTCCTTACAGGTATAACAATGTTGTTCTGTTCCTTCTTGACTCGTTCCGCAAGGACGAAGTCAATTCCATTGATTCTTTGGCCCGGTTCCCCCGGTGAACTCGAGGGAGCTGCCAGCTTTAGACTTCAGAGTCAATAGAATGAAGCTCAGCGGGTGGCCCTGCTTCTTGCTACCATGTATTGGTTTGTACACTAAGTCCCATGAAGACTAATGCATTCTTTTCTTGTAGAGAAAACAAAAATCTAACCGGTACAGCTCGTTATGCTAGTGTCAACACACACCTTGGAGTTGGTAGGTTAAAATTTTATGCTAGTTATATAATTTCTGAACTGGGTTTCCATTCTCAGTTTGAAGGGTCAGATACAACTTAGCTTTATATCAGTTTTAATTGGAGTCTCCTTCCTTTACAGAGCAAAGCAGGAGAGATGATTTGGAGTCCCTAGGTTACGTGCTTATGTATTTCTTAAGGGGAAGGTACAGTAAAAGTAAAGCAAATCGTCTGGTTCCTGTTCTTTTGTTTCTTGTTTTCCATTTTTACTCGATCCTGAATTTATTGTTTCCTCTGTTTCTGATTCACTTTAATTTGTCTATCAGCCTTCCCTGGCAGGGATTGAGAGCTGGGAATAAAAAGCAGAAGTACGATAAAATCAGTGAAAAGAAGATGCTAACTCCCATAGAGGTATTGTCCTTTTTCCGCACTCTGTTAAAATTATAACTTCAATGCTTCTGTAGAATTTTTACCACGAAGTTATAGCTCTTATATGAGGGATAAAGTCCTACTGAGAGCTAGGTTTGGGATACTGGATCTGGGCTCTAGTGCCTTGACTTTCAGCTCATGCTCCGTTCTTCTTTTATGCTGCATCTAAAGAGGTTAACTGGTGCAGTTTGAAGTGAATTTTGTGATTTTTATTAATACTCAACAGGTTCTTTGCAAATCGTATCCATCAGAGTTCACATCATACTTCCATTACTGCCGGTCATTGCGGTTTGACGACAAACCAGATTACTCGTACCTGAAAAAACTATTCCGTGACCTATTTATTCGAGAAGGTAAATTTCAAACCTGTTTCTATTTCGTATTGCATTTTGGTTGGCTGTTGGAGTTCTTCCAGGTTGGATTTTTGAGATCAAATAGGAGGGTAGATAACTTCAAACCTCTATATCTATACCCATATATCCTAGTTGGTAAAGCCCTAATCTTCATTAACCTTAGTGATGTAAAGGGTTACATATTATCCATGAGTGAATACCTTGTAATGGCTTGTAATTTATCTGAATATATGAAGTTGTTTTGGATGATCGGATCTTTCACTTTGTACTTGACTCAGGTTATCAGTTTGACTATGTATTTGACTGGACTAGCCTGAAATATCCTCAGATTAATTCCACCTCAAGATCACGCGTAAGTGCATCTAGACTGTCTTATTTGGATTTATATCCTTCAATTCCGTGTAGTTTCTGAATTTATATATCATTTACAGCATTCCAGTGGAAAATTGGGGCCAAACCCAGGGCCATCTGCAGGAAGAACTGAGCGAACTACAGGTTTGCTTCTTCTTTTTTTCTTCCCTTCTCTTTTTCTTGGCATAGTTGCAGGTAAAGAACAAACCCTATGTGCAGAACATGGTTTAGAACTTTGTGGATATCTCATCCAATTCGGTTTGACTTGTTTTGGGGGAATTTTCATTTAGCAGACTACGCAAATACTTAATGAAGTTTTCTTGTACTTGATTAAAACTTCCAGCCGTATTTTTTTTTTTCGTTTTCCTAGAATGCGTAGTTTATCCTTAGGTGCTGAAATGTTCTCTATTTTCTCCAAAACATATAACACTTCGCGATTTACATTAATTTCTTTAACAGCGGGACAAGATATTCGAGAGAAATTCTCAAGCGCAGTCGATGCATTTGTCAGAAGAAACACCACAGGTTCTGGCTCACATGGCGATCACTCCAAGCACAAGAATTCAATGGATGCACCATCATCCAAGGAAGTGGTAAGTGATTTTGACTTGAGTAGACACTTCTTGTTAGGTGTTTTTCGCTTCCTTGCAGCTATGGTATTCCCCAAGGCTTCTTTTCTGCCCACTTATTCTGACAAGTAATGGTGTACCCCACTCCCCTTCCCCAAATTCAGATCTGAAATCTGATCCGGGACACATTGTAGAATGTTTGTTTTTGTTTGACTTGTCTCAGCGACGGACTTGGCCCGATTCTGAGTCCATTTCAATAGTCATAAAATCAGTCTCAATTATGAGTCCATTGTGTGAAATACTGTAACTATTATGAACATGACCAAAACAAGAAAGATGTAGACAATTCAGACTCGAGCAAGTCAGACTCAGACAATGAGCAAAACAAATACCACTTTAATATCTTTTTTTGAAATGCATCTCAACTTTGTTTTGATTGTGCTTGACAAGGCACCTGGTATTGAAAGAGGACTTCGTTCTTCATCCCGCCACGGCAGCACTTCGAAGAGGAATATTGGTTCAAGCACCAAACCTAGCTCTGGGGAACCCAGCGAAAGTAGATCAAGTCGTCTCCTCTCAAGCAGCAGCCGCGGTGCTACTCGTGGGACCCAACCTGGGCTTGAATCCAAGTCCACATCCATCTCTCGTATTACAAGTGGAAGAGCACTTCATGATGATCCTGTTCGTAGCTTTGAGTTCTTAACAATTGGTTCAGAGAAGAGGAGGTAAGAAGTGATCTTGTTTCCAAGATTTTTTGTTGTTAGTTATATAACTATAATGTTAATACTAGGCATTCGAGATTTAAATCAGTTTTATGGCTTTTGGTGAGTCATTTTTTTAACCTTGGAGAAGTCATTTTCTTGACTTTTAGGAAGTCATTTTATACTTATTTGTTTCGAATTGCATCTTATTTAAGTCAATTCCACTTATTAGTTAATCCCTACCGGAAGCGTCTTTGTTGAAGTGTGATTGAAGTAGTAGAAAGAAATTAAAAAAAAGTGTACGTTATCAATCAATTTAAGAATCTCTTTCAACAAAAAAAAATCAATTTAAGAATCTCACTTCGATAAAAAGTTGTCTTTTGACTTCTTAGCCAACCTAAAAGATTCATTCTAATATCTGCATTATGTACCTTCAAGTCTACAAAGTATAACCTACGTTTCTTTTCTCTTCTTCTTTCTTTTGTGTATTAATTTATCTTTTTATAGAGAAAAGCAAGCTTAACAAACGTTCGATTATGACAAAAGATTCAAATTGTTAAGAGTATAGGATGACCCATCGGTTCAACAAAAAAAAAAAGGATGACCCATCACTAAGTAGCGAAATTGTATGAACATTTGAGAGAAAAAGAATAACAATGGCCAAAGGTCGAAATGGTCAAGCTTAAGTCATTGGGTTCTGGTTCGGTTTTGGTGAACACATAAGTGGATTAGGTTTGGGTTTTAATTGATTCATCTATCTCTTTTTTCATAGGGACCCGTCTAAATGGTATAGAGACACGGTCAAAAGTCCTAACTTATATGATTTTTTTTCCCTCTAATTGTTTGTTTAAATGATTTAGAAAGTGGATAAGATAAAGGATTTTTGAGTTAGAAGTCCAATTTTTGGAGGGTGAACCCAAAATAAATCCAACCTTGTCAAAAAATGAGTTTCCAGTCCAAATGTCAGGACAACTCATTGTTTCATGTTTTTTTAATCCCCCTTTTGCCCTTGGACGGGACATGCTGACGTTTCCTGACCAAAAAAATCTGGATGGTAAATAAAATAATTTCCCGTACACAAAAAAAATTCAAATTTTCAAATTTTTTTGAAAGTTCAAACAAAATTTCAAATTCCCGCCCAGCAAACCATCTCAGCCCGGTAAATAAAATAATTTCTCGTAGACAAGAAAATTCAAATTTTCAAACGAAATTTCAAATTCCCGCCCAGCAAACCATCTCTTCCCGGTAAATAAAATAATTTCCCGTCAAATTTTTTTGAAAATTTGAATTTTCAAACGAAATTTCAAATTCACGGTACAGAAGTGTCTAGTATAGAAGAAAATTTTCGGTAAATAAAATAATTTCCCGGTCACAAGAAAATTCCGGGTACAAAAGTGTCTAGTATAGAAGAAAATATCCGGTAAATAAAATAATTTCCCGGTCATAAGAAAATTCCGGGTACAAAAGTGTCTAGTACAGAAGAAAATTTCAATAAATAAAATATTTTCCCGGTGCGTCAGACAATTTTTCAAAAAAATTTTGTTTCTCGGGAATTTTTCGATGGCAATTCCGTAAATTTCTGACCCGTACAGATTCTGGTGGACGGGTTGTCAGATTCTTTTTCAGACAAAAAATGGTTTCCCGAGAAAATTTCGATGGCAATTTTGTAATTTTCGATGGCATGAACCGTAAATACTTTTTTTTCCAAGGGTCATTTCGTCATTTTTTTTCCCAACCTGACTCTTTGGACCTGCCTTTCATTTTTTGGCTACTTAGGATGGGAAACCTATTTCCTCCCTCATTTTGGATGGTTAACCCAATCCCTCTATTATAAATTGTGGAGCACGTTTTTTATTTGATTTGGAGTATTTATAGTTATTAACGAAATTTTAATTTGCTCTAAAAATCAATCAGACAGAATCGACCATACCGTCCTTTACTCATACTAAGGGCACCCCTGAATTTTGGGAGCCCCGGGGCTTTTCTCAATTCCAACGTTGGGCTCCCAGTAGGGGCCCCAAATTCAAAAAAGAAAATCAATTATTATAAATAAAATTCATTAAAATTAATATTAATTAAGATTTAACAAATAACTAAAATTCATACATAATCAAAACAACTAAAATTCATTTTCCTTTTTTCAATTTGAGATCAATATCCTATGAAGAGCAAGTTGTTCGGGATCCATGTTTGAAGTATCTTTTCCCACAAAGTCTATCCCCATTTTCATCCGTTGAATCTTGTTGGTATCTAGTTGCACGTCTAGTTTTTTGTCTTCCACGACTAATTCTTTTGCTTTCACTTCTAATTCTTTGTGTTTGACGTCTATTTGTTTCTCTTGAAGGAGTATACTTGCATTGATAAGTTTGTCTCTACTATCCTGTTTCTCAATTTTCTCTTTCCAAAAATCAAGCGCCGCAGAACTAACACTACTCTTGGATTTATCTCTAGCCTCCTTGCTTGTTTTTCTTTCAAGTGTTCTTTGTTGGATTGTTAAAGGAGATCCTTCGTCTTGGTCTAAAGAAGTTTTTCTTTTGTGTGACGAAGATTGAGATAAATTTAATGACCATTTGGGACGGTCTTTCAAAATCTTATAACAATGTTCGAACTTAAACTCTTTGTTGCCGTTTTGGTTAAACAATACTTTTGCGGATTTCAACTGCAAAAATAAAATTTAAAAATTTCAAATATGTGTCAAAAATAAATTATAATGTTGTCAAAATGTAATATGAGTAATTACCCGATCATCATCATTTTCTTCGCTTTTTGGGTTCCTTTGCAACAATGACAAATACCCACAAAACTTCGCGCATTGCTTGTTAATTTCACTCCAACGACATTTAAGACCCTTTGGTACACGATTTTGATTTGTACGCTCGTTGAAGTGTTCGACAATCTTGTTCCAAAAAGTACCCGCTCTTTGATCATTGCCAATAATCGCATCAGTGACAATATGTAAATAAGCATTAACGAGCACATTATCATCATCATTAGTATAACGCTTACTAGAAACCGACGACATTGGCGTTTCATTACAATCAAAACTTTCTTCGACCCCATCATTCGATAAATCAACTTCATCGGCATAATTGAAATCGGAGTTTAACATTTCCGCATAACCTAAATTATTCAAATTGGCATTTGGATCTATCGAAAAAATAAAAAAGAATGGAGGAAGAGAAATTGAGAGAGAGAGAGAGAGAGAGAAAAATAATGCAAGAGGAATGGAGGAAGTAGTATTGAGAGAGAAGGAGATGTGAGGAAGTAGTTTGTGGGTGTGGGGTGGGGTGGGGTGGGGTGGGGTGGGGTGTGTTGTGGGCTGGGGTGGGGGGGGGGGGGGGGGGGGGCACTTTCGGCCTCACAAGGGCGGTGGTTGGTGGGAACTTTCCCTTTTATCTTCACGGCCGATAGGTGGTGGTGGGTCTCTCCTTCTGTATATAAACAACGGAAACTATTGTGAAGAACCACACTTATTACAGGCAATAGAAGCTCCGACCGATTCCCACCCATGGCGACACCACCAACGCCACCAGTTGCTCGGCTTATTTTCCCTCTCAAGAAAGGTTTTTGTGAATCCTCCTCCACGAGTTGCCATCGGCTGCGGCGGGAAAGAAAGTGTATAATACCAGAAACAAGTAGAAATTTATCAAATTCTGACCCAAAAGGAGGATGGTTACTTATGATCGACCACGACGACGGTGATGATAGTTGGTCGGAATTGGGAAATTGCTGTTATCTGTGGAATCCAGTTACTTCAGAGAAGATTGAGTTACCTACTACTAGTCTTAAATCGTCCTCCTCCGATTTGAGTCAGGAAAAGTTTGGTCTGACTCATTGTGTTTTGTCTTGTTCATCAGGTAATAATAATAATTCTGTTTCAATGGTTTTCTTACTCTTTAATCCTATCATAAGAAAAACTAATGATGATAAAGTAGACTTCTCTAGTTTGTCTCCCTTGCTTTTATTTTGCCGACCTAGAAGAGATAAACATTGGGGAAGAAAGAAATTAGATGATGGTTATTATTCTGTTAAAACCCTAATTAGTTGTTCCCCACCAAATAAAACAACTAGTACTGAATTATATCTATTGTCTTATGGTTGGAAAATTATCAAGATTGATTTTTTTGATGATGATGATGATGAAACCTTAGAAGAACATATTATAACCACCTATTGTGGTAAAAATGTTTTTATTGATCTTTCATCTTATAGTTTGAGTACTAGAAAAAAAATACAAAATATAAAATCTGTTGGTGATGAAATATTTAAGGTTATTATATATTACAATCATGAATTTGTTCACGAAAGTGTAGTGGAGATACTAATTTACAAGATGGATAAATCTACACTTGTTTGGAGAAAGGTTACAAGTTTGGGTGATCATGTGCTTCTTATTGGTGAAAATTCTATGACTGCATCTTGTTCGGCTTCTCATCTCGGTCTTAAAAAGGGTTTTGTGTATTATACAATGACCAAGGATAAGAATTTGTATAAATTCGACATAGAAAATAACAATGTTCTTGTTTCTTTGTCTGTCGATGGTTGTATTACGAATGAAGAAGTTAGGAATGTCGTGTTGACAATGGGAAACATGAGTAGTGTACAAGAGATTGAGAATGTTTTTTATCAGGGGCAAAACTATGATGAAGGTAAACGAGAAGGTGTATTTACTTTTGACATTCTTAATGAGGATATCTTGAAGTCGATATTTAGTTATTTAAACCCAATTGATTACTTACATTTTCGTGATGTCTCTAAATCAATTCGATTGACAATCCCTAAAGTGAATTGGAAACTTTCTTCCACTGGGACGAAATCTTCATATCCGTGGTTGGTTTTATATAAGAAGGAATCCCCCATCTACACATTCGTAAACCCAATGACCAATAACGACAAGTATCTCATGAACCTAGGTGCATTTGGATTGTCAGGTGCTTCAATCCGCTATTCAAAGGGTGGTTGGTTGTTGATGTCTAAAGGAGGGAGAAAAGTATTCTTCTTCAATCCCTTCACAAAAAAGACGATTAAGATCCCCGACGTATTCGATGAAACAGGTTCTACATTTAGTAGGATGTCTTTCTCGTCATCACCAACTTCTTCAGACTGTGTAGTTTTTGCTATCTCTATACGTTCCTACACCGGAGTTAACATTCGCTCCATCGGTCGAGGACAAGATTCTTGGTGTTATCAAAATATCGATAGTTCAAAGTTACCTTCCGCAGGAATACACAAGAAATTTGTGACATGTCTTGCCAATCTTATTTTTCTCAATGGAGCTTTTTATTGCTTAGATTCAAACGGATTTTTATTGGTTTTTCGTTCTAAGGATGCCTTTGGAAAATGGAAACTTGTCAAAACACTTCAAAGACCAGATACTTCATTTAGTCGATGTTTCTTGGTAGAGTGTGATGGCAATCTCTTATCAGTATTTGTAGGGGATCTAGGAGAGGGGATTAAGATTTTTAGATTGGGTTCGTCCAAGAAGAAATGGGTTAAAGTTGAAAGTTTGGGGAAGTATATGTTGTTCATAAGTGATATCTATTGTATCGCTGCTATTGCTTCTAATAGTAGCACGGAGAATAATGTCTACCTGTCTAGATTTCATGGTGAAAGGATTTTATTCTATTCTCTTAAAACAGGTATGTATCATTCCGTTGGGAGTCGACATTCTTTGAAGAATTTTTACAACACAAAGAACCAATTGCTATGCAGTTGGGTTGAACCCAATTGGTCAAATAACACGGATGAAGAACTTGACTGGTTTGGAACTTAGTTTTCTACTTTTGAGTTCATGCTGATTTTCGATTGAAAACAAATGCAATTAGGTTTGACATATTTAATTTATTTCTTTTTTCCTTTCCTGCTCTCTTATTTAAACAAACTACTTCTTGTTGTTACTTTTGTCTTCATTAATCATATTCTTATTTAATGCCTTAGCAAAACGAATATTAGGTTTTCATGCTCTCTAGTCAAAACCCCCCAAAACTGTGTATAATAACACAAATTTTTGTCGAGGTTTTGCATATACTCTCATATGTATGTTTTTGAATTTCTTAACATGATATATGTAGTACACACTAGGTTGAGTTTCGTATCATACCACATGTGCTGTATGCATATACAAAATATCCTATCATATATCATATAGAGAGAGATACAATATACTCACACACACACACGAGTGGTCGGGCAGACGAGTGGTTAGGCGTAGGACAGGGTGAATCGACCGATTTTCGATCCTTAAAAGTCTGTGTGTACTGACTGCTGAAGGCTTCAAGTTTCAAATTGTATAGTGAATTCAAACATTAACTTTGAGCCTGTAAATTTTGTTGTGAGCTCAAGCATTTGGCAAGACCTTCATTTAAGGTGGTAAAACAGTTAGCAGGAGAAAATTACTCTTAACTTGGCCTCAAAGTCCACTCTGGAACTCATGGCATGGCACATATCCCACAGATAGTCCATGGAGGAAGAATTGTGCCCTTTTATCTCATTGCTGTAATAACATCCTGAGTCTGAGTCTTCATTAGGGTCATCTTTGGGAAAAGATCATTTCAGAATCAAGTCTCAAAGGCAAGGTAAGAGCACAACTCTATTGTTCAAGCTGTAATACAAATCAAAAATCTAACCGGTACAGCTCGTTATGCTAGTGTCAACCCACACCTTGGAGTTGGTAGGTTAAAATTTTATGCTAGTTATATAATTTCTGAACTGGGTTTCCATAAGGGTCAGATACAACTTAGCTTTATATCAGTTTTAATTGGAGTCTCCTTCCTTTAAAGAGCAAAGCAGGAGAGATGATTTGGAGTCCCTAGGTTACGTGCTTATGTATTTCTTAAGGGGAAGGTACAGTAAAAGTAAAGCAAATCGTCTGGTTCCTGTTCTTTTGTTTCTTGTTTTCCATTTTTACTCGATCCTGAATTTATTGTTTCCTCTGTTTCTGATTCACTTTAATTTGTCTATCAGCCTTCCCTGGCAGGGATTGAGAGCTGGGAATAAAAAGCAGAAGTACGATAAAATCAGTGAAAATAAAATGCTTCAATGCTTCTGTAGAATTTTTACCACAAAGTTATAGCTCTTATATGAGAGATAAAGTCCTACTGAGAGCTAGGTTTGGGATACTGGATCTGGGCTTTAGTGCCTTGACTTTCAGCTCATGCTCCGTGCTTCTTGATTTCTTTATGCTGCATCTAAAGAGGTTAACTGGTGCAGTTTGAAGTGAATTTTGTGATTTTTATCAATACTCAACAGGTTCTTTGCAAATCGTATCCATCAGAGTTCACATCATACTTCCATTACTGCCGGTCATTGCGGTTTGACGACAAACCAGATTACTCGTACCTGAAAAAACTATTCCGTGACCTATTTATTCGAGAAGGTAAATTTCAAACCTATTTCGTATTGCATTTTGGTTGGCTGTTGGAGTTCAACTTCAAACCTCTATATCTATACCCATATATCCTAGTTGGTAAAGCCCTAATCTTCATTAACCTTAGTGATGTAAAGGGTTACATATTATCCATGAGTGAATACCTTGTAATGGCTTATAATTTATCTGAATATATGAAGTTGTTTTGGATGATCGGATCTTTGACTTTGTACTTGACTCAGGTTATCAGTTTGACTATGTATTTGACTGGACTAGCCTGAAATATCCTCAGATTAATTCCACCTCAAGATCACGCGTAAGTGCATCTAGACTGTCTTATTTGGATTTATATCCTTCAATTCCGTGTAGTTTCTGAATTTATATATATCATTGTAGAATGTTTGTTTTTGTTTGACTCGTCTCAGCGACGGACTTGGCCCGATTCTGAGTCCATTTCAATAATCATAAAATCAGTCTCAATTATGAGCCCATTGTGCGAAATACTGTAACTATTATGAACATGACCAAAACAAGAAAGATTTAGACAATTCAGATTCGAGCAAGTCAGACTCAGACAATGAGCAAAACAAATACCACTTTAATATCTTTTTTTGAAATGCGTCTCAACTTTGTTTTGATTGTGCTTAACAAGGCACCTGGTATTGAAAGAGGACTTAGTTCTTCATCCCGCCACGGCAGCACTTCGAAGAGGAATATTGGTTCAAGCACCAAACCTAGCTCTGGGGAACCCAGCGAAAGTAGATCAAGTCGTCTCCTCTCAAGCAGCAGCCGCGGTGCTACTCGTGGGACCCAACCTGGGCTTGAATCCAAGTCCACATCCATCTCCCGTATTACAAGTGGAAATACACTTCATGATGATCCTGTTCGTAACTTTGAGTTCTTAACAATTGGTGCAGAGAGGAGGTAAGACGAGAGGGAGATTATGGTTGTTGTTAGTAATACAACTATAATGTTAATACTAGCCATTCTAAATTTAAATCAGTCTTATGTCTTGGGTGAGTCATTTTTGAACCTTGGAGAAGTAATTTTCTTGACTTTTAGGAAGTCATTTTATACTTATTTGTTTCCAATTGCATCTTATTTAAGTCAATTACATTTATTAGTGAAGCCCTACGGACGCTTCTTGAAGTGTGATCAAAGCCGTAGAAAGAAATAAAAAATATCGTACGTGATTAATCAATTCAAGAATCTTCACTTCGATAAAAAGTTGTCGTTTGACTTCTTAGACAACCTTAGAATTTTTCTCTACGAAATATAAATATTAACCTAAATAAACAATCGCATCCTTGTCCTTGATAAAATCAGGTCAATCAATTCCAAATGAGTGTGATACGCTTTCCTCCTTTCTTCTATCTATAGTCCAAACTTTAAAATAATAAACTTTATTTCTTTCTCTAAGTTCGATTTCTAAGATAACTCTTTAAAGCCTCTGAAGTTTAGATAACAAGTTCCAATTGTTCACAAAATTCAGGCCAAATTAGAATTAACCATATCTCCACATACCCTAAATTTTAAAGTCTAGCTTCTATTAAGTTTCATATCCATTACCCTTTGGTGCAGCAGGTCTCAAACTCATGAAGTCGTGAGATCAAGTTTCGGTGAAAGCATTTGCTATCAAAATTTATCCCATGTAATTTAGACAATATATTAGAGAGACAATATATTAGGTAGTTCTCGTGCTCATCACATTTTCGTGATGTATTAATGCTTTGTAACGAATAACATAAGTGGATGGATTTCTCAAAAAAAAAAAAAACCAAAAAATCGTACTGTAGTCTTGGGAGGGCCCTAGTGACCGACTAACTGTATTTAAATTGAGTAAGTGGGTTAGGTTCGGGTTGGATGAATACATGAGTGGTTTAGGTTCGGGTTTTAATTGATCCGTCTATCTCTTTTTGCCTCTTTCCTTTTGTGGTGGTGACTGACTTCTCTTTCTCTCTCTAAAACTTCTCTCTTTCTCTCTCTAAAACTTTATTTTCAAGGGTTTCGAGGTCTCGAATCTTTCTGAAAAAAATGCCAGAAAACCTGTGATCTGATCTCTCTCTTACCAGACAAAATTTCTACTTCCCCTCTGAACCCCCGCCCCCCACCCTCTTCTTCTAACTTTCTCTCTCTAACTCTCACGCGGGGAAACCAGAAACCCATACTCGTCGTCTCTGATATTCGAGCTGTAGATTTGAAGTTTAGTATTATTGATTCTTAAAACATTATTGAAGAATTTAGACGAAATTGTACAAGAAAAAGATCTGAAGATCTAGAATTTTTTTTTTGAACAGCTTGGGGAAATCTAGGGTTTGTTGATAATGGTGTTAATTGATAGAAGATTGATGATGTGTAAAGGTCTTTTTGGATTTGGGTATAATCATTAAGTTGGAGAAGTGGGTATTGATTTATTTTATAGGGTTATAATCTGGTGATTGGATTTGGGGAGTTAGGGAAATTGAAATTAGGTTTTTGTTTGTGGAATTGGGAAATTAGGTTTGATGATGGATAGGGAAGTAGTGGGGGATGTTACATCCTTAGACCCAGAATTATTGCAGCTTCCTGAGGTATCTCCATTGGCAATCAAATTGAACCCTTATGTTGCTGAGGAGCTATTCTCTCAATGGCTTTCACTTCCCGATACGAATCGACTGGTAATTAATTCTCTTGTCATTCATTTAATTGTTGAAAATTTCAATTTGGGTAATCTTGTTATATATATATAAACTTTTATTCTGATGAACAAAATGTGGAAAAAGAATTCTCAGAAACAGTATATTGAGAGTAATTGGAGGTAAAGTTTGTACATATGTGATATGTGATATCAGAAGTAGTGAAAACCTAACCCAGTTTCTCATTTCCTAGCTGGAATAGTCTTACATCGGTTCGAACAGCTTGAGCTATAGGTGTGTGCTCAAGCTTAGTAAATACTAAATACCATGGCCTTTTGGGTGAGCTCCTGGAGCCTTCGCCAAGAACAAACTTGTACCAGGCTTGGGTTTGGGTTTCAAATTTGGGGACATATTGATAATCGCTAACGCTTGGGGGGTTACATTAGGCTAAATTCAAATAACCTTCAAATGATAATCAAGTAAATGCAACGTAGTTACTGGGAAATTGGAGATACCCATGAATTAAAAAAAAAGTTTTAGATGCTTTATCGTTGTTTTTGATATCATGCAGGTAAAATCTTTGCTTGAGGATGCTAAATCAGGTTCTCCTTTGAGTGTGGCTGGGAGTTCTACCAGTTCGAATGCTGCTTCGAGCAATTCATTACCTTCCATGTTTCCAGCAGGCAGTGCACCCCCACTTTCACCTAGAAGTTCATCTGGTTCCCCTCGTGTTATGAAACGCCAAGGAGCTGGTCCTTCTTCTTTGGGTTCTCCTCTAAAATTAGTCAGCGAACCAGTAAGAGAAGTCATACCGCAGGTATTGATTAACTTCTAAATATCAGTATTGGGATTCCATCATTTTCTGTTCACTTTTAATGACTCGAAGTTATGTCAGATTGTCAGTTGGTAATGCATGCATGATATCTTTATATATTGTTCTTTGATATGGAGCTTGATAACGCACTTGGATGCTTTCAGTTCTACTTTCAAAATGGTCGCCCACCGCCGAATGAACTAAAAGAGCAATGCTTGGCTAGAATTGATCAGCTTTTCGCAGGCCACCCAGATGGACTTCAAGTTCATGGTGAGATAACCATCTGATATGTATATCCTGTGTTTTTATCAGCTTGTCGCTGCATTTCAAGTCTGAAAAGTTTTTTTCCTTTAATTTAATGTCATAATTGGTAATATTCATTTTGTTTGTTTACTACAGAGTTTAAATCAGTTACAAAGGAAATCTGCAAGTTACCGTCATTTTTCTCCAGCTCTCTTTTCAGAAAGTTTGACATAAACTGCTCTGGAACAGTGACAAGGTAAGGCCTATTAGATTTGTTTGCCTTCTTATCCTTACAAAAGAAAACTATTGAACCTTTTCATTTCATGCGTCAGAGAATGATTTTTTTACCTTTCTTCAAATACGCTTTCCTTTATGAATATATTTGTAGGGATGCATTTGTTGATTACTGGGTCAACAACAACATTTTGACGATGGATATAGCAACTCTAATATTTACAATTTTGAGGAAACCAGAAAGCAAGTTTCTTACACAGGTCTCTTCTCTTCCTTCTCAAGTCACTGCTTGCAAATACCCTCAAGTTTGTTTTGATCAGCCTGGACATAGATCTGCCTCAGAGTTATAGTCACCGTACGAAATGAGCTGGTTTGCTCTGAAAAAGAAATGATTGCAGTTCTGAGGCAGGATCCATTGTCCTTCTTCTTCTCCTTTATGCATTGTAAACTCTATGTCTTGGTCGCAGGAAGACTTTAAGCCAGTCCTGCGAGAACTTTTGTTAACTCATCCTGGGTTGGAGTTCTTGCAAAGCACACCAGAGTTCCAGGAGAGATACGGTATGCTCTTATTTTGTTAATCAGTTAAACATGTCCTTTGATGCCACCGGTACTGAGTTGTAGTTTCACTGTAGAACTCTTGCCTAATTCTTCCAGTGGAATATTGATATGTTAGGATTTCTACTGCAAAGTTGCACGTTTGTTGTTACGTTATCTCGTCTTATCTAGTATGTTATTGCATCTGTTAGATGCAGAAGTTCGATTCACAGATTTTATAGTTTGTTGGGAAAGCCATGATAGTAATTTTTTCGTATTCTATTTCATAAACCTTTGCTAATATTATGATGTTTCGTTGTTGTTATTTCCCATGTACGTGCTTGAATTACTTGTATATGCATGTTATGGCTCTAGTTTTCTTCTCTCATATTTATGGTGCTAGAATATATTCATAAACATTGTAACTACTGTTAGTGTGCTCTTTGATTAGATGGATATGTCATGACTAAAACTTATGTTTCAATGAACCAGCGGAAACTGTCATATATAGAATATTTTTCTATGTAAATAGATCAGGCAATGGCCATCTTACCCTACGGGAGCTGAAACGTGGAGATTTAATTGCTGCAATGCAACATGCAGATGAAGAGGAGGACATTAACAAGGTTTTGAGGTAGGTTCGTAATATTCAGTAGAATAATCATAGAAATTGATTTTTACGGTAGTAAAAGTACATTTGGTTTTCATTTTGGATACAACTTTTATTCAACGAATAGGTAGGAAGTTTTTGGACTCTTTACTTGTTTCTCATATAAATCAGCAATTTCTTATTTATCTCTGGTACGTAAATGAACAGCAATCCTGCCATCTGCTATTTTGTAAGCCTAGAGTTATTGGGTCATCAAATGTACATCTGCACTAGGCATTAGTCGAAGTTTCCTTCAATTCATTGTTGAGGGTAGGTTCATATTAATATATTATATACATACATGCTTTATAATTAGTAGTTATGCATCAATTGTTGAGGATGAGTTGGTAGTAGCTATTATCTGAAAGGAAGAAAAAAGTAGATGTAATGAAATTGAAAGAGTAATGCTGGTAGAGTTAGTTCAACATTGATAGATTCTCTTGTATTCCTTTCTTTGAACAGATATTTCTCGTATGAACACTTCTATGTTATATACTGCAAGTTTTGGGAGCTCGATACAGATCACGATTTCTTGATTGACAAGGAGAATTTGATTAGATATGGTAACCATGCTCTTACTTACCGGATTGTTGATAGAATTTTCTCACAGGTGTGCATTGTCATTTTTTCCATTTCGTTTTTGGGTAAACCGACTTCCTTAGTTTCAGTGAAGGAAAATTTTAATTTACTTTGATTTCTTTTCCGTCATCTTCTTTTTGATTCTATCCTTCTTAGATTCCAAGAAGATTTACTTGTAAGATTGAAGGGAAGATGGGGTATGAAGATTTTGTTTACTTTATGCTGTCGGAGGAAAATAAATCATCAGAACCTAGTCTTGAATATTGGTACGACTTTCTGGACTCGCCTACGATTTAGGTGTAAAGAGTAGATGTAACAGAGCTGCAATTTTGAACTAAACTGATTCCTTTCCCATCTATTGAGCTGCATGTGATGAGATTCTATTGCAAAACTTCCTTGGCCTATTTTGGATTGCTAATTATTTATCTATTATTATCCTCTTTAAAGGTTCAGAATTTATTTTTCAGGTTCAAATGTATAGATTTGGATGGGAATGGTGTACTCACACCAAACGAAATGCAGTTCTTTTATGAGGAGCAGTTGCATCGAATGGAATGCATGGCCCAAGAACCTGTGCTCTTTGAGGATATTTTATGTCAAATGGTTGACATGATTGGACCAGAGGTTAAAACTCTTCACATAGTGACAGCTTAGTTTCCTCTATCGTAGATATCTTTTTTTAGATGAACACACCCAAGTTTTCTTGCAGGATGAATGCCAAATAACATTACGTGATTTGAAGGGCTCCAAGCTTTCAGGAAACGTCTTCAATATCCTTTTCAACCTCAACAAGTTCATGGCTTTTGAAACTCGTGATCCATTTCTAATTCGTCAGGTACGTGTTTTTATTACCTTTCTTCTTCCCAGTCTATGTGATCTATATATGCCTCAGTGGGGTTGTGAGCCAACAATATGGTGGTATTAGTTACTGCTTTAGTGAGCTAATGATGTGATGTCAATGTATGGTCAGGAACGTGAAGAACCTACTTTGACAGAGTGGGATCGTTTTGCTCATAGAGAATATATCAGGCTTTCGATGGAAGATGATGGCGAAGATGCCTCTAATGGTAGTGGAGAAGTTTGGGATGAATCACTCGAGGCTCCCTTCTGAAGGAAGTGAGGTTAGTCTCTCTCTCTCTCTCTCTCTCTCTCTCTCTCTGAGACCATCGAGAAAGCCCAGAGAAACAAAGAGTTCCAGTGGAAGATTCTCTCTCTGGAGTAGACTCGGCCAAAGTCCCAACTGTGAACTTATAAGTTTCTCATGTGCATAGAAGGCACATAGATCTTCAACTGACTCTTTCAGTGGCAATTACCCAACTTTTATTGAGTGAACTTATAAGTTTCTCAGTCAGCAAACTTATCTTACTTCTTCACCTGCAGGTGCTTACTCTAAGCTGCTGGATAAGCACGAACCTGGTCTCTGAATGGAGAAACTCATCTGCCAGGCTTAGAATCAATGACCAACTTCATTCGTGTAAATCCGAGCATGCCCATGTCAAAATGCAACTCAGATGAACATTTCCGACCAGCAAACACCCTGAATCTCCGCAAAGTCGTATTGGAGAGTGTGAATAGTGACTAATCATCATCGTTATCTAGGTACAACAGTTTCGGAATATTGTTGTTCGTGTTCCTTATCAATATCGGGGGAAATTGGTTTCGTGTCTGGGTGTTTTTTGTCATTCCGAAATGTGGGCAGGCGTTTTTTCGTTCAGCTTTAGTGACAGATGTTGTTTTCTTTTTCTTGCGTTGAGGGGCGATAACATTTCAGTTGTTTCAACCATTTTTTGTTTATTTTATGTAGACAGGTTCGAAGTATTGTTCTTTTTTAACTGAATTCAAGAATTGATGGTTATGGATGAAGTTGGACATTTATATCTATTTTAGTTTGGTCATCTCTTTTTTTTTCTTTGCTTTCGAGAGAACAAATTATGCTTTAAGAGGGTTAAATCTAACAATAAGTGTTATGATTGTATTTTTTTTTTACCAACGTTTACTTCGGCGTTATGATTGCTGAGCCGTCTTATAAGTCCTATGTGAACCGAAAAAAAAAAGATAACAGTAACAACCCTAGCATCTAACTAGTGAACTATTAAAAGATTGGGTTAAAAGGGGTTTACTTGCCAACTAGAGGTTCAAATTTGCCCAATGTTCAATTTTGGCCCGCAAGACCATATCTTAGTCTCCATTTGTTAACTTTTCCTTCCTCTCTTTACCCATACCTAATAAGGTCTTTCGGACTATAGTTCAGATCGAAGTTCCCCAGGAAGCTTCAAGTTCAATATCAAAATTGATTTTTTTTCTTTGTTGAAAGTCTTTAGAAATGCTTGGCGGTCATTGTCCATAGATGATAAAATAGGGTAAGAAAGTAAAGAAAATTTAATTGTTAAAATCGCCTAACGGAAATATGGTCTTGGGGGCCAAATTGGAATATCGGATAAATATCGGAGCCAAAATTGCAGCTAGTTAAAACTTGGGGACCAAACTGGAATTAACCCAAAAAAGAAGGGGGAAAACGTTATAGTAGATTAACACAGCGTTAAAAAGTGGAGGGAAAGTAAAATGAAATTTCTTTGAAATCCAAAACTGAAATAAAATTCCCTGCGATTTCCCGCATTCACTCCTCTTTTTTGAAACCTAGCGAGAGACTTCTACTTTCTCTCTCTTCGCCTCGGAAGACAAATCGTTCTTCAAGCAAACCCTAGAAAACTCTTCCTTTTTCACAGAGATTCAAGGAGTTTCAACAAGATCGTAGATTCAATCTTTCCATCCTTGAAGATCTGAACTCTTCCAGGTACCACATCTCTTCTGTTTTTCTTTTCCCAGTCGATTTGATATCTGAATCTATTGATTCATTTGTATTCTTGTTTTTACTACTATTCATGAAAGAACTCAATTTGGTCTAAAAGTAGTTTTAGGTTTTGATTTAGGTAAGTAGATCGATTTCCTATTGTAAAAGGTTAGAGGCATATTGTGAAATCATTTCGTAGTTCTGATTTCCTTGTTATGATTTTAGATTAGGGCATTTTAATGCAGATTTAGAGAGTAGTGAAAAATGGCAAAGGTTGCAATGCGTGGATCTTATAGTTTAGGAGGAGGAGGAGGAGGAGATGAGTTGAAAGTTCAAGCTGGAATGCCAGTGAAAAGGAAGACGCCATCAGAACTGAGAGTAAGTTTCTGATGCTTTTCTTTAGTCACTCACTCAATAGCTTATTTTAATGTTCTTATATGCAAACAACCCCTCCTGCTGCTAATTGCTAGCTTTAAAAGGGTTTTTTTCTATTATGGATCATAATAGCTCAGATAAGACATAGTTTCCTTTTTGTAAGTTTAGAAAAATTGGAACCGGTACAATTAGTGAGGGAAGTCGAACTTTAACTTTTGTTTAGGGCACATCGTAGAAAGACCTAACTTTAATTAGAAATTGCCAGCAAGGAAGTGCGGAACCCAACTGAAGCTTTTGGCCTGAATAAGCCTGGTTACTATTTTGTTTTGGAAAATGTATATAAAATTTTTTCAGAACTGCAGAAGTGATGTAATACTACAAGAGGATGAACTAAGTACTGGCCATCTTGATCTTGGTTCTCTCTAATCTTATAATTATGTATCAGAAGGCATGGTTTAAAAATTAGGTAGATGCGTAGCTCTCGATGCGTCTTAAACCCATATGGTCTATTTTCACCTTGAGGCGGACAATAAAAAGAAAAGTACTGACATTGATTAAGTTTCTGCAACAATAAGAAGTAAGAAGGTTGATATTTTTGTTTCTTGAACACTTAAAATTGTATAACACTTCTCTTTTCCTAAACAAACTGCCTTGAAACAAAAAATGCTTTTAAACATTCTTTGGCAGAGAGTAGGTCTAACTCAAATGGTCACATGGATGCAACTTTTGGATATGATTAAATTCTTTACTTTTTAATTAGCACTTAACCTTCAAATGTTTGCAATGTTGAATAGAAGTAGCTTTAAACATGCAAGAACATTGTATATTCTGTAATAAACTAGTAATTCTATTCGCGGAGAAGCACTATTGAGGCTGCTAATTTAGCTAGAATTAGGGCACTTAGTTTTTGTGTACTATTTGTCAACTACCACAGAAAATATGCTCAATTATCTTACTCTATTTTTAGAGGCTTTATACGTCTAACATGTTCAACACTGACTTACGTAGAGTGAGAGCTCTTTACAAATTTTTTTTCGTTTGACGTATGTGACAGGGAGAACAATTGAAACGAAAGCATAGTGTAGCGATTGCAGAAGAACCTGCTTCAAATTTGCTTGGGTCTGAAAAGTAAGTATTCTTCTTCTTTTCTTAGTGAATTTCATATTTATATCCTATTGAATTCCAATATCACTTTTCTTAGGAACACCAATGGAATGACTCTTGGCCTTAAGAAACTGGAATCATCAAAAACTCCAAGATACATCGATACACGCATGGATGAAGTTTATCCTGTTAGAAAATCTAGCAACATGCTTAAAACGCTTTCTGGAAAAGCTAAGGTTTGTATTTCCTCCAGAAGTTACATAAACCGTATTTACAAAACATGGTTAGCCTCATCTACTTGATGATCTAATTTTATTGTAGTTATTATTTTTTCGGTTCTTGGGTTGAAATGCATCTGATCATATTCATTATAAGCAGGAAAATTTTTCAAGCGAGCAGATTAGTTTTCTAAAAGATCCCTCAGCTGGACCTGGTTTAGCTGTTAAGACTCTACCTCAACAATGGTATTCCTTTCTGATATGAATGCTATAACTTTCTGAGAATTGTCGAGCTCAGTTCTAACTAAGCATTTTGATTCATTTTCTTGTTTTTGATTCTACGACTCTGCTAGTCATGATGATTCAGCAAATTCATATGTGTCTATCGAAGCAAGTACATTACAGGCCTGCCGAACAACTGAGAAATGTACCCAGATCACCTTTCGCACTGTTGCTGAGCTTTCCCGGGGTAATGAGAAGTCATCTGGTCAGCACAATCTTGATATGGTAACTATAAAATTCTCAAATAGTAGTAAGACTGCTTAATGAATATCTCCATTTCGGTAATGTCGTTACATGATTTCAATAGAATGCAGTGTTAAAAGGACTGAATGTTCGTGAAGCCCCAAACACTTCCCAATCTGCTCTCGACTCTTTCGAAAAACGTAGTGATCTTCCATTTATATATTCAGGAGAATTTTCCTCCGAGTTCCAGTCTCCTGGTCCTAAAACTCCTATTGATCTCACTCTGAAAAGTACAATGCGGTTGGTCTCTTCTTCCTCCATGAATTGGTAAGTGTAAAAGAATTTCTCAACTTCTCATGCTTCAATATCTTAACTGAACCTCAATCTGAAATTGAAATTTGGCTGTATTTGGTCTTATTGAAGGCTTTAGATATGTAAAAATTGGGTATATCATTATCTTTACAAAAACTGAGAAAAGAGAGTGGGGATTGCAAAGACAAAACCATTAATAAGGTTAGTCCTTGTCCCCACTCTTGACCCTGTGAGCAGCCGCAAGTGTCAACATTGAGAAAAAACAGCTCTCCACTTCCATAGAAACGGTTATCCTCTTTGCCCTAAAAGAGCGAGGTGAGGGTGCACTTTCTCGAGGCATAAAAAGAGCGCATATCGGTGTCAAAAAGAAAAATGACAGTGCACTTACATAGGAACAGTTCATAACATGTTACTTAAATTTGTTATAGTAATATGAAGCCTTTCTCTAACAAACAAGAGTCTTGGGAATTTTCAAACTCTATTATGTTCAGAAGTTTCTAGAGTTAGTAAGGTTGGAGCTGATACTATGTTAGGTCGACGTCGTATAACATGCTTAAGAACTGGTTTAACAAGGATTGGTGCATCGTTGTGGTTTACTTGTTTCTCTTACAACAAGAGTTGTTATAATTTGAGGATATTTGTGCTCATTAAATTTTAGTTATAAAGTTTACCATTTTTATCTACTGATATTTGTTGAGGTCAGCGACGTCAGCCATATAACTGCATCTTCTTTGTGATTAACAGGTGCCATAGGTTAACTGCCAGTAGTATGTTCTGTGCTACAGCCCAGTTGATGCCTCAATCTGGTTCTGCGAATAAGAGTTATTGTGGCCAATTAGGATCCGTCTCCACCGATGACGTATCATTTTCCAAAGCTCTACACTCATGGGTGTTTCCACAATCTTCCCTTCCACCTATTGTCATATCTGCATTGAACTCGACTTCTTCCCAAGGAGGTTAGTCCGCTAAACCTATTATAGAATGTATATACATACATATATCAGACTAAGTGACCTCTATAACTTAAACTGATGTTTCTATTGGCACTTAGCAGAAGTGGATTTCTTACAGAAACGGCGACTGGCTTGGGAGGATTCTTTCCGGAGTCTGTACTTCATGCTACGAAAGAGCATGTGCGATATCTTCTATGGTAATTTTTCTACATCATATTTCAGTAAAATAGTGCTCGATTGACACATTTTTGTAGTGAGATACTATTAGAGACAGGTCATCTGACTTCCACTGTCAGCCGAGATCCAGAGACACCCATCCCCATAGAAAGTAAATATTAATTGTTAGATGACCCTGTATCAAGAAATTTGTGTCAACCTGTCATTCTCCATATGAATATTTGACTGTGCAGCATATGTTCCAAATTCAAACATAGTTTGTTAAAACACTTTCAGATTTTCATCATAATACGCTAACTTTTTCCCTCTAAATCTAGTGTGTACTTCACAGTTTGTGGTGATGTTCACTGGTGGTTATTTCTTGGGAAATAAAAAACGCTCTTGCAATGCTTATATATCTCAGTCAACAACAGGCCTACGGTCTTTGCTAAGAGAGCATGTAAGGTTTCTATCTTTTTCGTCGTATAACTGATGCTGCATCATCATTGTTACTTTTCTCTGATGTTTCTTTTTTCGTTGATAATGAACAAAATACTAGGACATTTGCTTCTCTATGCCTCTTTGCCATTCTGAAGTAGAACAAGCTACCATGGAAGATCTTGCCGAACTCTCGGAAATGGTGAAGCATAACCCTGGACAGGTTTATTTCTGCTTCTTACTCTTTTAAGTTTATCTATTTTTATCCTTATGGTTGATACTCATTCTTGCCAGCTTGGGCAAGAGTATCGGTAGAAAGAAACTGCCCAAGTCGTGTACATCATCTAGCTGATTGTCATGATCGTTGAAGTCTTTCTAAGTCAAACTTCTTTGTCAAGTTGTCAAGTAAATCACTTCGGCAGGATATTGCTTTAGTTTATACATATAATAATTGCTGTCAAGACTGATGTAGTACATCGTAGTGCAGACTCGTCGTGTAAACTCCATGTCTGACATGAATAACAATCCTCAATCTTTGCTGGCGATTACTGGAAAGAGGAGTGTGCATGGATTGTATGACTTTTTGTTAAATTACAGGTAAGTACATATCGTACGATATTAATTCAAAGTTTTCAAAAAAAAAAATGGTATCATACGATTTTATAACATTGACTGGAATGAGATTTGGACTGGATGTTAACTTCCTTTTATTTTGATTCTGTTAGGTCATTCTTGAGTTTGTTGAACGCTGCTGATGTTCCTGTGCTTTATTCACCTGTTCAATTTCAAAATGCATCTTTCTCTGCTCCAGAGGTGAGTATAGGTCGATTCACGATAAAACAATGCCATTTGCTGATTGTATTTTATCTTTTTCATAGAGAATCTGATCGTTCATTTATTTTAAATCTTCAATTTGATCAACTTCAAAGAGGCAATTATTTTTCTTGCTTGCTTGCTGAGTTTTTTTTTCTTTAAAGTAAATATGCTCCTTTGAAGTTCAGTGGTACTAATAATATTTGTTAAGCATGGGGAATTAGATGCAATTACTTCTTTTGTTTCTTTTTTATGCCGCTGTGCTGTTTCTCCTTAGGCTTATGAAAATTGAAGATTTTACACATCGTCTTATAGAATATGGATATCTAATATACATTATATACGATAATTTAGGCGACTGTAGACTAAATAATGAATATTAGTTTATATGTAGAATTCATTTATCTTAATAATCGAAAACTAATAAGTTTCATATCACCATCAAATAGAAAATCAATAAGAAATGTGGGGTCCCCAAAATATAAACTAAAGCCTTTTGAAATGTGGAGACACAAAGAAGGTGCCTCTAGCGACATTAAAATTGACTTGGTGAAGTGTTTACTGATCTTATACTCACTTTCTTAATCTTGGTAACAAATTCGAATTCATATTGTTCTTATTGTAGGTGAAATGCCAAGAACTGAAGAAAGTTGATGCTGTTGTTTCCACTCTAAAAGGATCTTCTCCTAGAGACGGTTCGAGGGAGGACTCAGCCTCAGGAAGTTATTACAGCATTGAGATAAAGGGCGCCATTCTTCCTCCATGGACTATATCTGGGATATGTGCCGCCATGAGCTCCAAAGGAGTGGACTTTGAGGCCAGGTACAAGTAAATTTCTCTTACTAAAAAATTTAAAACCTCGTTCGAAGTCTTACATAATGTTTGAGTTCACTATGAACTTATCTTTACTTCAAATCTTAAACATTACCTAGTTAACTCAAATAGTTTGTATTAAACCAGTCATCATAGACTCCTAAACTCTTATTTGGTAAATTAAGGCCAAAGGATCAAAATTGGCGATTGAACTGAGTAAACCCTAGACCCAGAGTCCCTAGTTGTTACATTTGAAACTTAGAGTATAATTGCTGGTATATATTTGTGTGTACATTATATCTATTAGGTTGAAGACCAAATTTCATGTTGGTGCTTGATTAAAAAGACATGGCAAATAGTTTGTATTTATCCATGCATGTACAGCCCCTGCAAATCTATGTAAATTTCTCTTATTTAGGGTAATGGTTAATGAACGCCAGATTTAAAGTCTTAGATCCCTTGAAATACCCAAACGCAGGACGGCTATGTTATGTTTGTGGTCGTCCGACTTAAAACCAACTGGTAATGAATGGAGAAGACCTAGATATTATATTCTTGGTTACTAGATTACCCTCTTCCCATGTGGGACAATCCTCCTCGGCTAATCATGTACGAGTAGAGTTTCTAGTAACACACTCAAGCACATCTTTTTTCACATTAAGCATAAGATCTCCATCTTGTTTTCTAAACCAGTTTGTCTTTTTTGGGTGTTATTGCAGTTTTACGGATGAACCTATTTCAGTGGGTTTAAATGTTGCATTCGACACACTTCCTCCGAATCCTGAATCAGAATCTGATAAAATCATGGATGAGAGTATTCATCCATTTGGTGTTTCAGAAGGTCTTATAGTGCCTAACTTGAAGTCTTCATCACTAAAAAGTCTCAAGTACTCAAATGGTTTTTACACAGGTTCTCTTTCTCCCATATGAACTTCTATCTATCTTTTAGGCAAAAAGTGCTCTAATGGCCTAATAAGAAGAATACTTATGTGTGTGGGTGTGTGAGTGTGAGAGAGAATGGACAGAATATACTCAAATGGTGGTTCTTGCTGTACTAACTTATAATTGCTATGTATCTTGTTGACAAATCTATTTGTGGAAGAAATGGTCTCCTTGAACTTTTGAGGAAATGGGACTATGAGGGAAATAATGTATGATAATTAACTAATTTCTCCAACTTCAACAAAACAAATGAGAAGAAAATAGAATGTTTTTTTTTTTTTTAATTTACTGGCAAGCATATTGTTTGTACATCTTATATTGTTATGTATGGTCATCCCTTCGGAGAAATGACAATTTTGTGCGGGAAAAAATTTGTTTTCCATAACCCCTCCCACCACCACATTTCCACCTTAACAGGTCGCCAGCAAATTGATGTTGCTTCCTGATTTTTGTAAATAGAGGAGAAATAGTACATTTTGATACTTCCGTTACATGTACAGAAGACATCTTTTCATTAAGAATCCACTTATACAAGTCTGAACAATCGATGCTTTAGAGGAGAGTGAGTGGAGTGGTTGATGGCGGTGTGGTGGGAATTTCAAAATTAGTGACACCCTAGATGTTTTTGTCCCATAGAATATGAGAAACTACTGCCACATCTCAATCAGTACTTCTCTCTCTAAGGGGGAGCCTACTCGGCCCTTCACTCCTGAATGGGTATAGAGATGTCTTCAGCGAAGCATGTCTCTGAAAGACGACGACTTCCTGCACCTAACCGCCCCCCTGCCTAAATTATACTTAAGTTCGGTACGGGTTGGGATATGGGTAAGCCATTGGACATAAGAGGATGAGGGTCAAACTCTTAAGTTTGTTGATGAAGACATTCGACATGCCTAATAAGTAATCTGTCACGAACTCATACGCCAGTACCCAAGACCGGCCAAGAGGGTCTAACGTTTTTCTATACAAAAAAAGAGGTTTTAGGAACCCGACCAACCCGACATAGCCCGACATAGCCCGACAGCGTTGCTGACTTCATAAATTCCTGATTTTCAGCCCCAGCCACTGTTCTTCTTCCCTCTCCTTCAAAAACCAATCAAAAAGGGTTTCTATTTATTCACTCAACCCACAGTTCTTCCTCCACTAAACATCAATATTTACTAAAAATTTACAATATCTTCAAGAATTTCTGATTATTTTTTATCTTCTTCTCTTAATTGAACAAGATGAAGGTTGTTGGATTGATTAGTGGTGGGAAAGATAGTTGCTTTGCTATGATGAAGTGTGTTGAATATGGTCATGAGGTTTTGTTTCCTTCTTAAAACCCTAATTTTTTTTTTGAAGTTTGAAACTTGGGTTCTTATTAGATTCTAAGGGTTTCACTTATACTGTTGTAACTAGGGTTCTTATTGGATTCTGGTTTTGTTTTTTTTTAGATTGTTGCATTGGCCAATTTGATGCCTCTAGATGATTCTGTAGATGAATTGGATAGTTATATGTATCAAACTGTAAGCTCCTTCTTATATCTCTTCCTCAACATTTATGTATTTTAGTCAATCAGTCATTTTGAATCACTGAATTCGAATAAAAAAGATAGATTTTATTGTTTAATGGGATATTTTTTGATGGGTTGTTTCCTCAGGTAGGTCACCAGATTGTGTTAGGCTATGCGAAATGCACAGGGTTGCCATTGTTTCGAAGGCGAATACACGGAACGACAAGGTTAGTATTCTAAGTTGGGAATTTGTTTTATTTTGTGGTTCGCAAAGGGGAGGGTTGGCACGAAAAGGGCACGACCCAACCCGCTTAGAAGCAACGATAAAATGACACAGCCGAATTATTAATGGCCCGTAATGGTACACCGTCACCAAAAGGTCCATATCGTGCCAAGTGTTCTCCCATGCCAGCCCGTTTGGCCACGCCCCATTAACAACTGTGAAACAACAAGCCACAAAATGTGAACTGCCGCGACAAGCCACAAAACGTGAACCAACCAAAATTTCAGGAGATTTCCTTCTTCGTTTCTTAATTTTGTTAGAGTATCGGAGTATCAATCATGAAATAATATGAAATGCCATATTAGATGATCTCACGTAGTAATTTTTTCCCCTTTCATCGCTTATCTCTGTTCATGTCATTTTGTTAATTTAGGCATCAAAACCTTAGCTACCGAACAACTCAAGGTGATGAAGTCGAAGATATGCTTATTTTGCTATCTGAAGTTAAACGACAAATACCCTCGATTTCAGCAGTTTGTTCTGGTGCTATTGCTTCTGATTATCAACGGCTAAGGGTGGAGAGTGTCTGTACAAGGTTAGGACTTGTTTCACTTGCATATTTATGGAAACAAGATCAATCTTTGCTCCTTCAAGATATGGTAATTTTCCATCACAAGTTTGAAAGATGAGAGTTATTTTTTCACTATTTTTGTCAGATTTTAATGGTTTATAATTACCTTTTTTGACAGAGTTAACCGTTTGACTTGTTTGTTCGACAGATAACAAGTAAGATTAAGGCTATACTCGTAAAGGTATAATACTATCAATTTAACATTCTATGACTTCTTATTTGCTATATCCTGTGACTGTCCGAGGCTCCGAGCATCACTTTCTTCAGCTTCCATGATCTAGTTAATGAAAAGTAGCTAGAAAGCTATTGAAGTACGATTTCACTAGCTTAAATCCAAATGAAACCATTTTGATGCAAAAGTGAGCATAGAGCCATTGAGCCATGATACATATTAGTACTGCGTAGAGTAATATATTGATCATGTACTATGTTGGTCTGGCATACAAATTGTAGCTTTTTATGCCCTTTTGAGCTTCTATATTCCCATTTACATTTCTTTCCAGAAGTGGCTTCATTAGTCATAATCTCATCAACCTCATTCCATCTGTTTCGGCATGGATTACCACTATACATTAAAATGCTTTTCTCATACTTTTGTACTAGAATTATGAACGGAAGATTTGCATTTATGTAGGTTGCGGCCATTGGATTGGACCCAGCAAAGCACTTGGGCAAGGAGCTTGCATATATGCAACCCCAACTGCATCGACTGAAAGAGTATGTCTGGGTCTGTTGTCTTGTTTTTTGTGATTTTTTGAGTTATTTTAATGCTTTGTCTTTCAGGTTATATGGGATAAATGTCTGCGGAGAAGGAGGAGAATATGAAACACTAACACTTGACTGCCCTCTTTTTAAGGTAATTTCCGAATCTTAGTCATACTAAATTTTGTAATCCACATTTTGAACCCAATGACTTATGGCGAATGAGTATGGCACATGGTATTTTATAAAATATTGTTTTGTTCATGTGTTTCTAAATTAAGAATGATAAGTTGCAACTTCCAAACTTTGTTTATAAAATTAAGAATGATAAGTTGGAAAAATTTCCAAGCTTTGTCTATAAAATTGTTCAAAAGCTAGTCAGACTTTCTGGAACTATCATAGGTATCTAACATCTGTCATTTCCAGAATGCCCAAATTGTGCTTGATGATTTTCAAGTTGTACTTCATTCTCCGGATTCCATTGCTCCTGTTGGAGTCCTTCATCCCTTAGCTTTTCGTTTGGAACATAAAACGGAGTCGATTTCTTTCAGTTGCAATAATGGAACAGATGATGCCTGGTCAGACGGAATGTGCTCGGTATATGAAGTCCAAGGAGATTCCGTACCAAAACATGAGACGAAGAGCCAACCTGAAGATTTACTTTCCGACTCCGAAGCAATTACAGTGATTAAGCATCAAATTTCAAAAACAAAGCGGGATGACACGTTTTCCCTAGGTTGTTGGATTGATAATTCTTGTGAAACTTCAGAAGGTAAATAGTTATCACCTTCTGGAAAATGGGATTCGAGTAGAGTAATAAGTTACTACTTTAAAACATCTTCTCAATTCAATTTCTCATCCCTTTTTGTGATCTTGTTGAAATATTGACGTCTGATTTATTTTCTGGATTGATAGGATTGCAGAGAGACCTGGGTTCTGTTCTAAAGAAAATCGAATCGCGATTGATTCAAGACGGTTTTGGTTGGTCAAATGTGCTTTACATTCATCTCTATATTTCCAATATGAATGAGTTTTCCTTGGCAAATGAAACATATGTCAGTTTTATTACGGAGGAAAAGTGTCACTTGGGAGTTCCATCTCGTAGTACAATTGAACTTCCTCTTATGCAAGCTAATCTAGGGAGAGCTTATATTGAAGTTTTAGTGGCAAACGACTTGAGCAAAAGAGTGTTGCATGTTCAAAGTATTTCTAGTTGGGCACCTAGTTGTATTGGGCCATACAGCCAGGTATGTAATTGGTTTCCTTCATCACTTTAGTTCATCATAATTTTCCAACGGAAGGATGGTTAGAATTCTATAGGCCAAATTTTCTTTTGTCAAATATATATATAGGCTTCAAATCCCTATTTAAAATTTGCACCCGGTAAGGTTTCAAGTTTGCGATGTTTCCTTGGGGAGCCCAAGCCTGACAATATCGACATGTATTGTTAACCAAGAATCTCAGGAAATTGGGTCTTCAGAGTTTGGCCCAGATTTCTTGATTTTTGTTAATCAAACTATTTCTCACAATTAGTCAATTTATGATGGATTTAGAAGTTTTGGGGCTATTATAGTTTAATGTCATTTTCTTCAGTTTTTCAGTATACTTCGCTCTCTTTTCTTTTCAGGCAACTTTGCATAAAGAAATACTTTACATGGCTGGGCAGCTAGGACTTGATCCACCCACAATGAAGCTTTGTGGTGGAGGAGCTACTGAAGAGATGGAACAGGCACTGGAAAATGCTGAAGCCGTATCTAAGAGCTTCAACTGTTCCATAGCTTCTTCTGCGATTGTCTTTGTCATTTACTGTTCTGCATCACTCGAATGTTCTGAAAGGAGTTTAGTTCAGGAAAAGCTCAAATCATTCCTTGAGCATAAAAGATCGTCCGAGCTGGACTGTGCATCTGAATTGCTCGATCCCATTTTTCTATATGTTCTTTCACCTAACCTACCAAAAGGGTATCAACTACTACGCCTTAACGGACTTTTCTTTGAAACACTTTTAGTTTCTACTTCCTCATTGACTTCAAAAAATGCTACTGTTAATGGAGGCAAATTTTAAATCCTGTTAATTTGTTATGTTGCAGTGCACTTGTGGAAGTAAAGCCTGTCCTTTATGTTCCAGAAGACATAGAAACTGAGATTGAAACCGATATGCAGGACTCATCATGTATAACAATTCCAAACTACTGGGACTTCGAGCAATCAGAGTGGCATGATTCTTGTTGCCAAAAGTACGTTATTCCTGGAAAGATATGTGTTATCGCTCTGAATATTGTGAATCAAGTAGCAGCTAAGATCTGTGCTGATTCTTTTGGTGCTGATAAGCACAGAAGCGAACCCCAGTATTTTGGTTCAGAGAAGCACATGAAGAGAATAACAAATTTCTGCATTTATCTGCTTGATAAATTCCTTATGCAAAATGGCTTCTCTTGGGAAGACATAACGGTAGCTTCTTTTTCCTTTGGATCGATCCTTTCTTGATTATATTATCAGTTCTGTTGTCATTATATGATTCATAATAGTATACATATAAATTCCTGTAATTCGATATTGATTTTTGAGGTCTGAAGAAACTTTTATGATTTACGTTGCAGAATCTGAGGTTCTACTTCCCGACAAACCTTTGTGTCGCTGCTGGTACTTTGTTACAGATCTTCACTAACGCGTTCAATGAATTCGCGGAGAAGAGCAAGAGGATCAAGATGGATAAAGACGAACCAATTTTTAACTTGATTCCAGTATTGGGTTCTGGCAAATCAGCAGACATGAATGATTTGATCACGTGTGAGCTTTTCGCATCCAAAAACCGATAAAATTCTCAAAAAAGAACAGAGACGCGATTATAGATGTAGAGAAGTAGAGAAGGAATTGAAAAAAAAACCGAAGTATGAGAAGACACTCAAGAGAGTCAGAATACGGCAATGACAATGCTTCTGATTTAGCCAGAGGCGAAAACATATAGCTTTGGGATTTCTTAAGGAAAAGTTTCCACAGATTATGACAAGGATAAATCAATTGGATTTGGTATTTCATGTATAACAATTTTAGGGTTTTGATAGATCATTTGAATGTCTACCGAATGCCCCAATTGGAGAACTTAACATATTAAACTCCATTGTTGAGTTATGAAAAAAGTATGGTAATAAGAAGTGATTTTGTTATATTTATAAGATTTTCTCTTCATCTTGCCAAATGAAATTGATATTAGAAGATATTTTCTTCCACTCGTGATATCCAAGTTTATGTAGTGAGATCAAGGGATTGAACTCTAGGTAGGTGAGCTCACAATTGGGACTCATTGAGTGTGTAAGCAATAGAACTCACGTTTAAAAGTTACAACTCTGGCTGGTAAGCTATATCTTGGTTTGAAAGTCATTTTACATGGGAGGTCTAAATTTTGTGAGATTTTGAGATTAGTGAAGTTTCCTTCAAATTTTAATGCAAAAAACTAAATTTGGCTTTAAAACAAAATCCATGACTAAGAAACAGATATGTGTTGATTTCGTTTCTATACCAACCGGATGATTTGGTCCTCAATTGTGTCTGGGAGTTTGATTTCCAAAATTTGTCAAACCTTCAAATTTTACCCTCGCGATATTATGTATTATATTTTCTTATTGTTTGTGTTCAACTCACCTCCACTTCGTCATTCTCTTTCTTCCACCTTACATTCTTTAACCTAAAGAGGTCGTCCGCCGGTGAACTGACGACCTTAATTTTCTCTTAACTTCTCCTTCCATTACCTCCATTACCACTTTCTCCACTTTCTTTCTCTGTGTCTTCACTTTCTCTCTCTCTCTCTCTTCCATATCTCTCTCTCTCTCTCTCTCTTTCCCTCTCTTTTTCTCTATCCCTATGTTCCGACGAAGAGAAACCCTTCGCTTGAACTTAGTCCGGATTTGGGGTAAACCCTCAAACCCAGACTCCCTATTCAGATGCTATAGCACACAAAATTTCTCCGAATTGAGTTTTTGAATGGCTAAGCTATGGAATCAACGCTTAAAAATTTAAATTCCATGGTTATGCTATCATATCAATTTGATAGTTATTTTACATGAATAATACGTATTTTGTGCTATTCTCAGATGGGTGAAATTTCCTTCAAACTTATTTACATGAATGGCTAGAACATAACTTTTATTGAGAATGTGTTTTTGAATGTCTAAACTATGTAATTAAGCCTAAAAAGTTCATAGGTAAACTATAACTTTTGTTTGGAAGTGATTTAACATGGTTGATCTAAATTTGGTACAAGTTTGAGATGGACGAAATCACGAAATTTATTTTAAGTTCAAAAGTTGTATAGCACACGAGTTTTCTTCCAAAATAAGATTATTGAAGTTTAAACTGTAACATTTGCTCTTAATTGTTAAAGGTCCATGGCTAAGCTATGGAATTTTCTCTTGAAAGTTAAAGGTCCACAGCTAAGCTTTGGATATTGATTTGACCTTCCCTCGATTATGAGATCGGAGAAATTTATTGTAAAATTCAAAACCTATGACATAGGAATTTTCTTCATTTTTGAATATTTAAGCCACAGATTTCGGTTTTAAAAGTTAAAATACAATGACAACAATAAGAATATTGATTTGAAAATCATTTTACATGAACAATGCAAATTTCAAACAATCTGAAATTTACTAAACCTCCTTCAACAATTTCAAGGACGTTATTCTTCCGATAGAAAAAGAAAGAGGCCATTGTAAAAGTGTTTCACCACTGGAATCAATATAACAGAGTAAAAACATTATAAAAACAGTAATAACATTAATAACTAATAGTGAATTTTCCAACTCCACAAATGAGATGATCAATGTAACTAGGTCTGACTTGAACTGCTTTTAATCCCAAAATTGGTAAAATACCACAATCTAAACAAGTAGCTAAATAAAACAAATAAGTTTATAAACCTCATAACCAATCTTGATTTCCAATCGGAGGTCTCACGCGCTCTGCTTCTTTAGCTTTGAAAGTTCTTGCCTGATAGCTCCACCTCTCTGTATATTCACATTATAAAAACCTATTAGTTCACACACAATCCAAAGCTAAAACCCTAAAGATTTTGGGAAGGAAAAGAAACAAACAACTGCGACTATGAAACTTCAACCGAAACCAAGATTGACGGAAAATAGAAGTGATGTTTGAATTTGAACAAACCTTAATCTTTGCCAACATAAGCTTGAACCTGTCAAAGTCAGTTAGGGCAGCCCTTCTCTTCTGGACAATCAATTTTCTACCCCAAGAGCTGTTCTCCCACTTGTTCTTAACATCTGAAATATCATAAACAATTGGTTTCGGGTTAGAGCGAAGAAACTATAGGTACAATTCGACAGAACGGTTTTGCGTTCACATTTTTTCCAGCAAAGGAAATAGTATACGACTTGCCTGCAGCTTCCATGGCTTCAATTAAGGCTTTCTTTTTGGGGATTCTGCCTATGTCAATCTTAATGTCTGTCAACGACAGCCTCTTGAAGTTCATTTGGCTTCTAACCATATCTGGTGCATCGACAAGAGCCTGTAACATTTTACATTAAAATACAATCACAAAAATGAATGCATGTCTTATTGTCACAAAAGCCCACAAAAGCCTCGACTTGCATACAAATTCATCCGAAAACTTGCCCTCGCAACTTATTTTTTATATGCCAAATAAATTATATATATACATATATATAATCCTCTAAATACGATATATGCCATTTATGCTTGACCAAGAAATGGTAAAGATGCTGACTTCTTTCATTTGACAGGCCACTTCATTTACGGACCGTTATGAGAAGAAGCAAGCTAGTGGCTTAATGCTCTTCACTCGAAATCCATCGAAAGAAAATAACTTTTAAGTGCTGGAAAAAGTAACTAAAACATAGGCTGCTTCTAAATTATGTGTTGCAATATGTATGGTTAGTGAAGGTCGATGAAGTCTTGACCCTTTATAAGGTTATAGTGCGAGAGACCCAAAAACGACAGAATATTACTTCTTGATAGAAAATGAGTTATGTACAGCCCAAATGACCGCCTACATGACCGCCTCATATAAGACAAGGGGCAAAATCTTCGTTTCATACCTATGAAATGACAATTTTACCCCTTATCCTATATGAGGCGGTCATGTAGGCAGACATGAGGGGGTGGTACATGTATCATCCTCCTCCCTGGTTTTGATGACATTAACTCAACTTCTAACCAAGATACCCGATGTGAGTTATGCAATCCCATGCCAAAATTTGTTGAGTAAGACTAGATAAGTACGACTATCCAAATTTTGATATGTTCGTTCGATAATCAAAGCATCTTAGATTTGATAATCAGAAGTAGCATACCAAAATGAATTAGATAGCTGAGACAAATGGGTTTATTGAGCAAACAGTCATAAGATAAAAGCACTAAAATCGATCAACAAATACGAATGAAATTATATGCATATTCTTCAAGCTCCCACATAAAGATTTCACATCTTCTTCAAGTTTCACAAGTAATTCAAGTTTGCAGATTTATCTAAATCATATCACTAATTACTCTTACAGTCTTAGTGAACAACACAAACTACACCATAGTCCATACAACGCAAAACCCTAATCACTAGACCTTGTTCTTCAAAATATATGAAGTAAACCTAAACTACACTACATATAAAGCAAAACCCTAATCAGATACTTAGCTAGAAAGAATTGAATGAAAGAAACCCTAAACAGCTAAACTGAAACAAATAAAAATGAAAACTTTACCCTGTTCTGATCAACAACGTCGACAATCACTACTAGTCTCCCATAATCTTTTCCGTAATTGACAAGAGCAACTCTCCCAATCTCCACATACCGCTTGAAAGGCTAGATATCAAAATAACAAACACAGATACTGTCAAACCCTAAACTTCAAAGAAGATCTACTAAAAGGAGAGAGATAGAGAGAGATTAACAGATATGAAGTAACAGATGGTTTCAGAGATTCACCATTTTTGAGAAATCTGAGAGATTGTGAGTGAAGAAAGAGTCGCAAAACTAGGGTTTGGTTTGGAGAAGAGAAAGGACTAGGGTTTCTCTTTTCTCCTTTTAATTTGTTCAGGTCAAGTGAAAAGCACGTGCGTTCTCAACGTGTCAACTGGTGGCCCATAGTTCGTAACTGTCGTGTCTTTAAGAAGGTAAAAATTTAAGGGAATTATGGGCCGACAATAACTGCCGAATTACTACTGGCCTAAATCCCGACGAAACAATTAGATGGCCTCAAACCTCCAGGAACTACATTATTTATACCTCAAATTCAATATTACTGGATTTGAATTTTCATAGGATCGAACCTGAGACCTCCGCGATACAAAGTAGATGCACTAACTAGCTACCAGTTGTTGGCTTAACTTTTAAATATTACGAGAAATGTTATTTAGTCCGAAAATGAGGCAGACCACATTGCAGAAAACTGATATGGTCGGCTCCCATTGATCAGGGCCATGTGAGAGAGAATTGAGCGGAAAAATAACTCATAAAATCCTAATACTAGCAAAAATGCAACTATGTTTTAAAATGTCTAAAGTATCCTTTCAAAAATAAATGGTTAGAAGCATCTCATCCTTCCAAACACTAACAAAAGTCATGACTCAAAAGGATACATTAGTAAAATGTCATTTTGAAGCTAATGCTTCCTATATAGATTTCTAGCCGTTATTTCTCAACCCAAAATTTAGGACAAGTAATGGTATTGACAAAATTACAAACAACAAACATCTTGCCTTAGTTGGGTTTGTTCAATTCCAATGTACCATTTCTTCAAAATTTATTCTTTCTTCTCTCTCTATCCCTCTCTTTCATTGATCAAAGAAGTTAATGGGTGAATTTTTCGTTCGTCTTTTCTTTCACGAAAACTTAAAGGTATGAGAGTACAATGTATTTCAAATTGCATTTCTTTGAATCGGTAGGAAAACTTTTTGTTTTTCCGACGTTTCAAGATCAAAAAGTCAATATTGTATACAAAGGTAAGCATTTTATAAAAAATTTATGGCTAATTTCTTTTGTGTTCTTGTTTTAATGTCGATAACTATTATGTGCATAACTTTCTAATAGAATCTTAACGTGGTCCTTTTTATTTTTCTCTTTAATTTGGATAGTTCTTCATATCGCCAAGGAGGAGGTTTTATTGCACAAGTAAATGACAATGAAGATGAAAGGCCTTTTGAAAGGCCTACGATATATTTCACAAATTTTTGGTTAAGTAAAATTTTGAATTCGTTTATCGTTCTCGTTGTACTAATAGAAAATCTAATAATTCTAACATAATTTTAGATGTATAGCAGAGAAGGAAGAAGATGAGGAGGAAGAAGAAGAAATGCAAATCGGTTTTCCTACAGATGTAAAACACGTAGCACATATAGGATGGGACGGTCCTGCTGTATCTTCACCGAGTTGGGTAAGAATTTCATTTCTTTTTCTCCTTTAATTATTTTATACTATTCTAGTTCAATTCTATAAATATACGTATTAACATTTTATTTTACAATATCAATATGCAGATGAATGAGTTTAGAGCGAGTCCGGAAGGTTCATCAATTTCAATAGGTTCCGATCTTACGAAAGACAAATCTTCAAAAAAATTAACTTCCCAAGGTTTGATGACACACCTTCACTGTCTGCTCATTCTACAACCAATGTGGGACTATACTAATTTTTCATAGTTTTGTCCATTTAGATTCAACACTGAAAAATGCACCAAAACCATCGAGACGACGAACATCCAAAGGCGACGCTTCAACCTCGTTTGACTCTATAAATAAAGAAAGCAACGAATCCATAAGGAAAAACCCGTCAAGACGTCAACGAAGTGGCGATTCATCGGAAAGCACAAGACCATCAAGGAGAAACGGTTCAATGGAAGAGGGAACTGATTCGACAGTTTACGGTCAAGATTCATCGTCGATACCAAAACAATCTAAGAAGAAGAATAAGTCTAAAGGATCATCAAGATCCGGAGATGGAGGGTCGACGAGATCTAGATCTAAAGGTTCAGATTTGCCTAACATCAATGAAGATGGTCCTGTTTCTCCCTTTATGGCTTTGAAGTTAGAAGACTAAAACAACTTTTCTTTTTTTGTGGCAAACTAAAAGAACTCTCTTCTTGTGGTAATTCTTGAAGTGAAATTATTGGAAAAGAAGGAAGAAAACACTTGTGTGGGATTCAAGGAGGACAAGTTTTATGACTTTGAATTTTGGAAGAAGCTTTTTCTTTATCTTGAAGGTAGTTCGGAAGGTCATATGCCGCTTTAGTTTATTTGACTTTTAAAGTTTTAACAAATACATTACAGATAAATACTGGATGACTCCGTTAATGGGTAATTTCTGAATGTCATACCACAGACGAAAGTTATTGACAAATATTTGTATTTCAGACCCATGATGTACTATTTATTGGATGAGACAGGTACTGGGTAATTTTTTAATTTCAAACAATGTCATTCTAGACTAATGTAGTTGCTATTGTTTTTAGAGTTTGTGAGTGTCCCTATAGAACAGTTTTACAAAATCTATGAACATATTTCACCCTTGTGATGTATTTAAACTATTTAATTTAATGTGTGTTGTCTATTGGGTTATTTAGTATATAGACCCCAGTTATTTACCTATATTAGGGATCCACCCCCAAAACGATAATGCTTTAGGGGTTACCCCCATTCTCTATTTTTCTGTCAAAAACCCGTTAAGTTGCGAGCGTGCCAGTCACGCGAGCTTCCTTTGACAAATTTGCCCTCTCCATCAGCTTTACTGTTGGGGGTCCTTCCCTAAATAGTTGTTTTACGGGGTCCTTCACCATTTTAATGCTACTTCCTATCTTTTCATAAGAAAGCTGTGATTTTAGTGCAAACAAAGTTCAACTCTCTTCCAAGTGAGTAACTAGGTAGAGGTTTAACTTGGGTTTTGGAGCTCAGCTATAATGGAGTTCTAGAAAAGAAGGTTCCAGATAAATGCGAGCTAAAATTGGAGAAAATTATTAGGTTTGAGTCATTATGCTCAATTTTAATGTGCTTCAATTTAGTACTTGACCTTGAATTTGAAGCCATTAAGCAAAAGTTCTTTGCTTTTGAAAAAAAATCAAAAGTTTTTCAATCGTTTTCTCTTTTTCTCAAGATCAGACTGTTATTCATGTAATGTAGTTGGTATTTCTATCTTTTTCTCTTGATCTTGAACAAATTTAAATACCAACTACATTACATGAATAACAGTCTGGTGTTGAGAAAAAGAGAAAATTAAAGATTGAAAAACTTTTGAATTTTAGGTGGCATTTATCCGAAACCTTCTTTTCTAGAACTCCATTATAGCTGAACTCCAAAAACAGGTTAAACCTCGACCTACTTACTCACTTGGAAGAGAGTTGAACTTTGTCTTCACTAAAATCACAACTTTCTTATGAAAAAAAATAGGAAGTAGTATTAAAATGGTTAAGGACCCCTACTATAAAACAATTATTTAGGGAAGGACCCCCAACAGTAAAGCTGATAGAGAGGGCAAATTTGTCAAAGGAAGCTCACGTGACTGGCACGCTCGCAACTTAACGGGTTTTTGACGGAAAAATAGAGAATGGGGGGGGGGGGGGGGGGGGGGGTAACCCTTAAAGCATTATCGTTTTGGGGGTGGATCCCTAATATAGGTAAATAACTGAGGTCTATACACTAAATAACATTAATGAAGAGAGTTTGGAATTTGATTTGCCTAAAAATCTTTCTACAACAATAATCGAGTTTTTCTATACACCAAAAGGATTAATTCACCGAAATGACACTTTAAAGATGATCAATTTCCAAAATCATATGCGCGTCCTCTGCAAAAAATAACTTATTTTGGCCTGTGCACATGGGCGTGTTGTTTGTAAAAGAGGTGTGTGCACTTGGCCCTCCAATGAGACGCTAAATTAGTTCTTTTTTATAGAAGTAGATTACGATCTACGTTAGTCGTTGCAAGAGATTGATTCATCATTAAGATGTAATAAACACGATAACCGCCTAGATTAAACTAATAATTTAATGTTTGGATTTATCCCATGTAATTTTGACATTAAATTAATCTGTTGTAAAAGGGGGAGTGCTTCTACATTAACATGTGATCTTCTGACATTATATTTTAAAGCAACTTGATACCGATCGGAGACGAAGTATGATACCATTTATAAAGGTTTAAACACTCTTATCAAATGCGGTGTTTTAAAATATAAGACTCTGAAATGCCAAAACTAACAACATTATTAGTGCCATAAGGGCTTCTCCTCACATTCTAATAAGAGGTTGGCTTGGGAGTTGGGAAGTTTGTATGACACTAATTTTATCCAGTGCAATCCAATTCCAACCGGATTGAATAACACAATTTTATCCAGTTCCATGAACAACCACGCGTCAAATTTACTGCGTCACTGTTTATCTCATTATTAGGTGAGATGACTGGTTTTTCATTTTTTAAGTTTCGGTCTTTTTTAATTTTGTGTTTCATATTTAGTTTTTTGTTTTAGTTTCAGGTGTGGTTTTTTTTAATGGATAATTTTCGCCTTATATCAATTAAATTGATATTAACTTTTCCGTTCATACATACGTAAACTAATAAATTAATATAATTAAATTATAATTAAAATAAACTTAAAGAAGCTGGTCACAAAGTATGGGGTCAAATATTTTTTAACTCATTTAAATATTCTAATTCATCGAGATTATAAAAGTAAGTGAAACAGAAAGACTTAAAAAGTATACCTGAAAAGATAAAAATAAAATTTGGCGAGATAAATAGTTATTTAGTGAAATTTTAAAATTTTGTCCTGGAACTAAAAACCTCACGGCAAATTTTTTCGGCCGCGACTTTGGGAAATAAAGAATAATCTCCGGAGACAAAATTCACTAGGGAATCCATGTTTTTTTTGTATATTCTTGGGGAATATTTTATTTTAGTCCAAAAACTCACTTAATCAAACATTGCCCCTTAATCTTCATCTTCTCTATCACCTTCGCCACAGCAACTTCCCACCACCACCATTCCGACCACCTCATTGCCACATCTTCTCTTTCCTCTATTCTCCTCTCTAACTCACGGTTACCCTCTCTATCTATCTCTCTCTCTCTCTCGCAGTCTTTGTCTATCTTTCTCTTAGTCTCTCCCTCTCTCTCGGTCTGTATATATCTCTCTAAGGAAAGCACAAAGTTCGTGGTCACGAAACGTTTTGTGCCCATGAAATAGTAATGGCCACCAAACGTTTTGTGGCCACGAAATGGTCATGGACAAAAATGTTTCGTTGCCACGAAATCTTCGAAGAGAGTTTCACCAGAAACCCTTCTCGGTGTCAGGTTCCAACGAAGAGAACACTTCTCTATGTCGAAGCGGTTTCTGTGCGAGAGAGGGAGAGAAACAATGAGAGATCGATTGAGAAACAATGAGAGATTGAGAGAGAGTTCCAGGTACAGATCGATCGATGGAATTTTTTTTCCAGAATTTTGATTGCTCTAAATATACCCATAATATAAAAAATCCAGGTACATATCCATTGAGCTTTATTGACCAAATTTTATCACATCGAAGTGGAAAATAAAATCAACACCATCCGTCTGTAGTCTTCCACAGATCTATGGAACCGTACTATAAGGGAGTCTTCCTAACCTTTATCTCATTTAGCTTTAATCTAACTTTATATATATTTTTTAGTTATTTGTAGCCAACAACTTCATTCGATCAGTTCAACAAAAAAAAACAACTTCATTCGATCTATATTTTGAAAATTTGCATCATCTCCATAACTTAGGTGTTATCTCCTCTCTTTAATAAAGAGACAACAAGAGATATAGTCTAGTAGTCTAGCTTGAGAGAAAAGAATATTTAGACACCATTAGCCTACATAGATCAATCTCCTTTTCATCTTTCGATCACATATCGGTTTTCTCTATTCATCAATCTCTGTTTACTTTCCATGGTTATTTCGATTAGGGAGAATTACTGAAACCCCCAATTCTGATAATGCGTTTACTGAAACCCCCCACTTTTATTAGTAATTACTGAAACCCCCCACTTTCGTTAGATTTGACGGTATTGTGCCGTTAGAGAAAGTGAAATGACCAAAAGACCATTTACTAAAACCGGACCTAATTAAAGTGGGGGAAATGGGGCGCCTTCGACTAAAATGTGGGGCGTTTATATCATTGAAGTGTCTTCTCCCTCATGGCCTCACGTACTGAACCTAAATCGCTCATCTCCTCCTCCCTAGTGAAACCAGACGAACTCCCACCTCCATGAAACGATCTCCCTTGCTGAAACTAGACGAAGACAAATCAATAAGCACACTTTCCGAAGATAAACCACTCAAACCACCCCTCAGATCACCACCCAAACCACCACTCCATCTTCACTTGACCAGCAATTTGGCCGGAAAGGCATCAAATTTACACAATCCAGCGACACCCCAATTGTCCAACTTGCTGTTAGAAATGGAATTTCTCTTTCTCTTCGAATACCCGACGGTCTAGTTACCTCCTACAAACCAAATTTTTTTGGAAAGATGATGGTTATGAAGAAATTCTTTATACTGTACCTGGTCCTGTTGGTTCAAATTCTATTAGGTGGTATTGGTTTAGTCCTTAATGATGTTTCTGAATCAAATTCAATAGTCACACCTATATGTAATACGGCTCAGTGGGTCGTTAAAGACATTGATTCTGACTCCATTGATGCTCTTCAGGTACTTCAATTATATACCATAACCATCTTAGTGAAAACAAGAAACAAAAAACTCAAATTTTCTTGGATTACTCTGTTTTTTCGCTTATTTATATCACATTCACTTGTGGTATATTCGATCTTCTCTGTTAGTATATTTCGATCTCAATTATGGGTTCTTCTAATTTCGGTTCGAGAAATTTTATTTGAGCTATTTTGTTTGCTGTTGCAGGTGGAGTTGAGTTGCAGTAATGGAACTCTTGACATAACTTACATTATTTCATTGTATCCTTTGAGTATGGCAACAGCAGTAGTAGTTAAAAACAACGGCAAAAAGCCAGTAAATTTAACGAGTGCTATTTTGAGTCATTTAAAATTTAAAATGAGAGGTAAATCTGCAGTTCAAGGACTTAAAGGTTGTTCATACTGTACTCATCCACCATTATCTTCGACCTTCGAAATCTTGTCTCCTGTTGAAACAATGAAACCTGACTCTTCTTCGGGTTGGTTTTCTAGTCCTGAACCTGAACTTAAACAAGGTTTATGGGCAGTAGAAGATAATCTATTCACAATGTTGAAGAACAAGTTTAGTAGAGTTTATACTGCACCTCCTACTGAAAGACTAAAGAGAATATATAGAACTCCGCCTTCGAAATATGAAACGATCGATCAGGTAAACACTTTCTTAGAATTCTCATTTTTTCCGACTTCTATTTTGATGGTTTCGAGTATTTTTCATCATTTTGGGTGTTTCATAGATCAATTTGCTTTGTTTTCTCTTCGTTTTTCAGGGTCGAGAACTTCTATTTAGGATTATAAGGATGGGTTATGATGATATTTACTTGTCAAGTCCCGGTTCTTTCCACGAAAAATATGGAAAGACTATTTTATTTGTACGGGTCCTGTGTCTATGTCAGTGCCCGTAGTTGTGAATCCGGGCGAAGCTTGGCGGCGGCACAAGTTATTGAGCATGACAATTTGTAATTAACATATAAAATCATAGTTTATCTTTCTAAATATTTGTAAAATGAATGAATTTGTTCATTATAATCAACTAAATCTTTTGTTGAAAGAATGGTCAACCAAATTGAAATGTAAACCTGAAGTCCTAAAGACAATGTCATTCAAATTTGATCCAATTCTCTACCCTGGTTCTGGTATGTGTGAAATCGTTTTTGAAGTTGTGGTCGGTGAAATAACGAAGAAAAACTACTTCGTTGAACAAGAACTTCAAGCGCATTTTAGTGTCTAATTTTCGATGTTATAACTAAGTAGAACGTAATTACTAATAGAAGCGGGGGGTTTCAGTAAACGGATTATCAGAAGTGGGGGTAAAACGTAAGAGGACAAAAAAGTAATATTGAAAATATCAAAGTTAAACTAACGAAAGTGGGGGGTTTCAGTAATTATTAATAAAAGTGGGGGGTTTCAGTAAACGCATTATCAGAATTGGGGGGTTTCAGTAATTCTCCCTTTCGATTATAACTTGTTACCCTACCGCGGGTCGACTTTCACTTAGATGTTCGTGGGACAAAACTTTCTTTATATTTGGAGAATTGTGGCCCCCACCAAATCCAACTTACTAAATTTGGCATCAGCTATTTGTCGGACAAAACTTTCCAAATTTGGCCTCAAGACGGCGGTGGATTGAGCGGCCAGATGGGTGGTTGGGTCTCTCCTCCTCTATGTAAATAAATATTTGAAGGGGAACCCTTGAAAGGTTTAGAGCTCCGATCCATTCCCATGGCCGCGCCGCCACCGCCGCCACCGCCACCCCCGCCACCGCCACCCCCAATGGCTCAGCTTATTTTCCCTCTTAAGAAAGGTTTTTGTGAATCCTCCTCCACTACTGGCAATCGGAGAAGAAAGTGCATAACACCAGAAACTTATGATCGGCGATTACCTAATTTTAATCCACAAGCAGGATGGTTACTTATGATGGGCGGCGACGACGACGACGATGGTGATTATAGTCGGTCAGAATTTGGAAATTGCCTGTATCTGTGGAATCCAGTAACTTTGGAGAAGATTGAGTTACCTACTAGTCTTAAACCCTCTTCAGATTTGAGTCAGCAAAAGTTTGGTCTGACTCACTGTGTTTTGTCAGGTAATAATAATAATAATTCTGTTTCAATGGTTTTCTTACTCTTTAGTCCTATAGTAAGAAAAACTAATCACTTTCCCTTGCTTTTATTTTGCCGACCTAGAAGAGATAAGCATTGGAGAATAAAGAACTTAGATGGTTATCATTCTATTCAAACCCTAATTACTTGTTCCCCACCAAATAACACAACTACTAGTACTGAATTATATCTATTGTGTTATGGTTGGAGAATTATCAAGATTGAATTTTTTGATGATGATGATGAGACCTTAGAAGAAGATATTATAACCTATAGTACTGGTGGTCAAGATGTTTTTTACTATCTTTCATTGGGTAATTTGTTTATTAAGAATAAACTAGTACATAATATAAAATCTATTCGTGATGAGATATTTAGGGTTATTATATATTACAATCGTAATTTCGTCCACGAGAATGTAGTAGTGGAGATACTCATTTACAAGATGGATAAATCTAGACTTGTTTGGAGAAAGGTTACAAGTTCGGGTGATCATGTGCTTTTTATTGGTGAAAATTCGATGACTACAGCATCTTGTTCGGCTTCTCATCTCGGTCTTAAAAAGGGTTGTGTATATTATACAATGACCAATGATAAGAATTTGTATAAATTCGACGTAGAAAATAATAATGTTCTCGTCTCTTTGCCTGCCGAGGGTTGTATAACGAATGAAATAGAAGAAGAAGAAGAAGAAGAAGAAGAAGATAGGAGTGTTGTGTTAAAAGTGGAAAACAATAATGGAGGTGAACCAGTAGGTGTATTTACATTTGACATTCTTAATGAGGATATCTTGAAGTCGATATTTAGTTATTTAAACCCAATTGATTACTTACATTTTCGTGATGTCTCTAAATCAATTCGATTGACAATCCCTAAAGTGAATTGGAAACTTTCTTTTGATGAGACCACATCTTCATTTCCGTGGTTGGTTTTATATAAGAAGGAATGCCCCATCTACACATTCGTAAACCCAATGCATAATAACGACAAGTATCTCATGAACCTACGTGAATTGAAATTATCAGATGCTTCCATCCGCTATTCAAAGGGTGGTTGGCTATTGATGTCTGAAGGAAAGAAAACATTGTTCTTCTTCAATCCCTTCACAAAAAGGACGATCAAGATTCCTAACGTATGGGATGATAAGGATCTTACATTCAGTAGGATGTCTTTCTCGTCATCACCGACCTCTTCAAACTGTGTAGTTTTTGCTGTCTCTATACATTCTTACAACGAAATTGAAATTCACTCCATCCGACGGGGACAAGATTCTTGGTGGTGTCTCGCTATCCAGAGTTCTGCATTTATTTCTGCCGAATTGAATAAGGAATTTGTTACGTTGGCTACGAATCCTATTTTTCTCTATGACGCTTTCTATTGCTTAGATTTGAACGGAAGTTTAGTCGTTTTTCGTGACGCCTCTGGATGGTGGAGACCTGTTGAAACACTTAAAAGACCATGTGACTCATTTAGTTGTTGTTTCTTGGTGGAGTGTGATGGAAATCTCTTATCAGTATTCACAGGGGATCTAGGAGTGGGGATTAGGATTTTTAGATTGGATTCCGTCAAGAAGCAATGGGTTAAAGTTGAAAGTTTGGGGAAGCATATGTTGTTCATAAGCGATAACTCATGTACCTCTACTATTGCTCCAAATAGTACCACGGAGAATAATGTCTACTTTTCTAGATTTCACGGTGAAAGGATTTTATTCTATTCTCTTAAAACAGGTATGTATCATTCCGTTGGGAGTCAGTATTCTGCTGAGAATTTTTACAACACAAAGAACCAACTACAATGCAGTTGGATTGAACCTAATTGGTCACAGAATACGGACGAAGAGCTTGACTACTCGTTTGAAATTTAGTTTTCTTCTTATAAGTTTATGCTGGTTTCAATTGACAACCAATATTTGATTAACTTTGACATAATTTATTTATTTTATCATATTATTCTTTATATGTTTGAAGATTTAAGACGGTTCTTTAGATGTCTTTTTCTTTTGTTTCGAATCACATTCATTCGTCTCCATCAACATTCACCATCTAAGAATTAAGACGTTTTCTAGAAGAAGAAATAAACCAATCGTTAGGGTTTCTCTTCTTTGTATTTACATTCCTCGCTAACAACACATATTCAGTTGTCGAGCATACCATTTCTCTCGACATATATCTTGTTCAATATGTGTCAACCACATCAGCTTTTAGTTTTTTTTTGTTGAAAGTATCAACTTTTAGTTTGTGATCAAACTTATTTTTCAGACCAAATAACATTTTTCAACATAAAATGGTCTTCATCAAACCTCCATCTCTTCTCTCTCGCTCTACTTCTTCTCTCTCCCTTTCTCCGTTCTTCCCTCTCTAAGTTCCGACGAAGGAATGGTCCCTTCATCGGAACCCTTCGTCTGGATCTGGACTCCAGATCCAGGTGAAGCAGTCTGTTTCTATCACACTTGGTTTTCGACGAGGGGGCCTCTCCTTTGCCGGAATCATAGAAGAGACTAGAAAGAGAGGGAAGAGAGAAGATAGAGAGATGACAACCGGAGTTAGTATCGCCGAAGTTGATGGAAGAAACAAAAGTTATTTATGTTTCCACCTAAAACTTTGTACCCAGAATTTTTTTGTTATTTCCCCAAAACATCGACTTTTTAAAACTACAAAACTGTTTTTGATTTTGCCGTTTTTAAATCTATTTAGAAATACTATTACGAGAATCCTACTAATTTTTGTTTATGGATAGCTCAACTTCCATCTTACTTTTTTTTACACATATGTGTTATTAAAAATGTTTAAAAATTTCGATATAGTTATTTGATTTAATTTTTTATAAAGGAGTTGCAAGCCAACTTGAACGCAATCAATTTAAATTTCCTAACCTCAAAGAAAACAAAAATCAATTCGGACTCCAACTTGGATGTAGTTGAATGCATTGCATTGCAAGAGTTGAATGCAATACATATTACTCACAGTGTCCCAATTATACCATTCCAGGGTTGTTGGTTGCCCTAATTCACCATGTAATTAGAAAAATAACCAAATAATATTACTCAAGCACAAATGCGCAACATCTAACTAATTTGGTACCAAAATAATTTCAAAACTTGAATTATATAGTATATAGATTGTGCCACAAGTTCTTTCAGAAAGAAGATCTTCAAGAATTGAACAAAAAATATATATCCAAAGACTAATGAGGAGTACATATAGAACACTTCAAACATATTGACACCGGAGTCGGATTCCTGAGTATAGAGACTTGTCTCATCACTAAGTGATCGTTCTTGTGTGTCGTGGTCTCATACTTAAGTTAGTCTAGACTACGAGCTACAAGTAGAGTCACGTGAATTAAATCTCTACTGAGTAACTTGTATACAAAATCACTTAAACACTATGTTGGTTAATCATAAATAATTACTGTATGAACCCTATTTGGATCTCAACTCCATCAGGGTCACCAAGCTTCTTACATGCTACTGAGTACTGACTGAGCTTTTCATAAACAAGGGTTTAAGGCGCCTTTTATTTATTTATTCACACATAAAGGGGGCGCCAGTTGTGATAATGCCAGGCGTTTTTAGAAATTCCCAAACCCCTCTCCGTTCCAAAATCAACCTCCATCCCAAAATCTTCAAATTCGGATTTAGGGTTTTAAGGTTCAGACTTCCAATTTGATTCTCAATGATTCAATCTATCTTCAAATTCGGATTTAGGGTTTTAATTTGGTGTTGGGGTTTAGTATGATAGAGGAGGAGAAAAAGAGATTTTGCTGTTCAGGAGACGATTCAGAAGAGAAAGCTCCAACAAAGAGGACATACTCTTCTTATCAATTGGGTACTTCTTCTTCTTCTTATCTTTGAGAAATTCTCATTTATGATTGTATTTGAATTAGGTTTCTTCTTCCACAAACAAGTTCTTTGTCATAAAAATTGTTTCTTTAGAAGAGTTTATTATTATTATGGTGCTGCTGCCTCATTATTGAATGAACCCTCATTTGAATTTGATTTAACTCCTCCAAGAATCAAAAAGGCCATTGTCAAAAGTAGTAACTTTGAGGGTATAACTAGGAAACCACCACCCACATTGTTTCCTTTAGTAATCAAGGTATTTCATACTTTGAGTTGGAAGGTTGCCCGCGGAATTAGTTTTTCTATAGCTGTAGAAAAGTATGGATTTAATCATGCTCTTGATGCATTTGTGATTAATGTTCATATCTTTTGCTCTGCTGGGATGGGTCGTGAAGCGAATGTGTTGCTTCGGGAAATTGTATGCTATTATAATGAATTTAGGTGTTATGACTATATATCGGAATTGTTTGATATCTTATTCCTTCCCCTGTCATCAAATGGGATGGAAAGGTTAGCTTCCGTTTTAGATGTTTCTATTTGTGTCTTACTTCGGTGGTCTTCAGTGCTTGAGAATTCCGTTGATGTGTTCTTCCGTGCTAAGGATATTGGGTTTGTACCGAGTCTTCTCACTTGCAATTTATTGATCAAATTTTTGGTTAAAAATAACAAAATACAACTTGTTAACAATATATTTGATGAAATGAAGAACTCCGGTCCACTGCCAAATGTGTATACATACACCATTCTAATGAGTTTTTACTGCAAAAGAGGTTGTGGGGAAGAATTTTTGCGAGCTAAAGAGATGCTTGTTGAAATGGAGATTCGGGGAATTAGTCCGACAGTCGTGACATATGGTACATATATTCTTGGACTTTGCAGAGTAGGATATGTAGAGTCTGCTTTGAAGTTCCTTGTGGATTTGAGATGTAGAAATCAACCATTGAATGTTTACTCCTACAATGCTGTTATGTGGGGGTTTTATTGTAAAGGTGGGTTATATGAGGCTACGAGGATTTTCGAAGAAATGAAGAGCTACGAGGTATCACCTAATGCTCGTACCTACAGTATTTTGATTAATGGGTTTTATAAACACGGGGATTTTAATCAGGCCCTAGAAATTTTAGACGAGATGATGAAAAATGATTTGGCTCCTGATGTTTTCAATTTTACCACTTCACTACATGGTTACTGCAAACAGGAAGGCATACAGAAAGCATTGGAGTTGTATTACCTCTTGTCGAAGCATGTAACATTACCAAACAGTGTTACTTGTACTGTTGTATTTGATGCATTTTGCAAGAAAGGACGCATAGACGAAGCCTATGCATTCATAGATGAAATTCTAGACAATGGTGGTATTCCTAACTTGTTTACCTACACTTCAGTTATTAAAGCACTGAGTAAGGAAGGGAGAATGGAGGAGGCCATGGAGAAATTCCGGAAAATGCGAAAGGAGGGTTTTGATCCTGATGTAGTCCTTTATGGTACCCTAATAGATGGATTTGTTAAAAAGTCACTTTGGAAAAAAGCTTTTAAACTGATAGACGTAATGATTAGAAATGGGGTTGGACTCAACAAGTTCACATACACAAGCTTGATTATGGGACTATGTGAGAATGGGAGCATATGTGAAGCTTTGAAGTTGTTTGAGTTAATGAAAGGAAAGGGTATCGACATTCCTGATAAAATTGCTTACACGGTAATGATTCATGGCTGTTGTAGAAATAGAAATATGAAAGAGGCTTGTCGACTATTCTCTGAAATGGAAGAGAATGGCCATACACCTGATGTTGTTACTTATTCTTGTCTGATTGACGGGTTTTGTAAGTCAAGTCAAATGGAAGAAGCTGAGTTTATGTTTACGCGAATGATTAGAAACGGGGTTGAACCCAATAAGCTTACATACACAAGCCTGATTACCGGACTACGTAACAATGAGAGCATAGATGAAGCTTTGGAGTTGTTTGAGGAAATGAAAACAAAGGGTATCGGCGTTCCTGATAGAATTGCTTACAAAGTAATCATCCATGCCTGTTGTAAAAATAGAAATGTGAAAGAGGCTTGGCGACTATTCTCTGATATGAAAGAGAAAGGTCCTACATCCGATGTTGTTACTTATTCTTGTTTGATTTATGGGTTTTGTATGTTAAATCAAATGGAAGAAGCTGAGTTTATGTTTACGCGAATGGAGAAAGATGGAATAACTCCTAATGTGGTGACTTATACTACTCTAATTGATCGCTACTGCGAACTTGGTCGTCTAAATAAAGCTCGTGGATTGCGTCGCCAAATGCGGGAGCGGCTTATCTTGCCAGATGATAGATATTTAGAGTCCGGGTTGGATGCAGCAATGGATGCAGCCATGGTTTAGAAAGAATTTTTTTTTACCCTTATGTTTGAAGCAATGTTTGTACTTCTTTTTTCTTTTCTTTTTTTCAATTGGGGAGTTGTCATTTTTGGTATCATGAAGTAAGTGCTTGGTGCTTATTATTTGGTGGGTTCATATTTGTATATTTATATGTTTTGATTTTTCTAACTAATGTTTCAAGTAGTGTTCATGTGTCTCTCTCTGTATGAGGTATTGATGAAGAATTTTAATCATAAAGATTTTAGTTTGTCAAAGATGATGAGCTAATTACAAAAAAACAATGTGAAAATGAATTAGTTTTAGATGACCTTGCTCATCTATATTTTTTTTGTCCCAAAATAACTAGTCTCATTTGTTGGAGTACTTTGTTGAAGTTTTGAAATTTGTGACCTATAGCATCTATTTTTCTGGGTGGTTATTTTGGTACATAAGAATTTTTTTTGAAAAATTAAAGGGTGGAAGACTAAAAATGTTCTCCCAAACACACCCTTTTTATGTCGCTGGTCCGGCGAAACTCGCTGGAATTTTTCATCTCTCTCTTAGGCGTACAGATGATGATATCATTGACCCAATAGACAAGTTAGATTTGCATTAAAGATTTCCGTTTAACTTTCTCCATATTCTATGTGTTATTTATTTGTGCAGGCGAGTCACGAGTGTCAGGTTTAACATCGCTAGTTCGGAACAGGACATGCGGACTTGCTTAGATTGTAAGTTCTTATATTTGTAGGAACATGAGTCTTATGCTTGGTCTTTATTTATTTGTATCTTATCTCACGACATAGTGTTATTGGCTGTGAACATTCAGTGTTATAGCTATGCATCATAGCTTGGACACTATCAAATGCTGGCGCGTTTTGCTCTTGCCGAAAATGTATTGATTGGAAGAGAAGCTACAACTTTATGCAGGTATTTTCATCGTCGGCACCTTGAGATTTATGTTGTGTTTTTCTTTCATCGAATGAGTTAATTCAAATGAGTCACAAAACAAATAAATCCTAAATCTGACCCAAGTCACAGATTTCAATCTGACTTTTACTTGAGTAGGTGTTTTTGATATGTACTTATCTTGTATTGCCACTATGTCTGTTATGTACATTTTATCACATTCCACTAAGAATCTGAGGACTATAGCTTGTAAACAGGTGGTTTAGTGTTATCCCTAGTAATGTATATGTTTGTAAGAGACGGTTCTTTAGATGTCTTTCTTCTTTCGCTGGGAATTCCATTCACTCGTCTCCATCAAAATTCACCACCTAGAATTAAGACGTTTTCTAGAAGAGGAAAAAGACCAATTGTTAGCGAGATTGAATACGGGTGAAGCTCGTTAGGGTTTCTTTACTTTGTATGTACAGTCCTAGCTAACAACACATATTCAGTTACTTCTCTTTCATGGCCTTTTTCTAGCTACAGTTTCGGCAAAGTATAGAATTTCTGAACTTCTTTGCATTTCTTACTCTCCTCTGTACTTCTTGGTAATTATTTCTATACGAATGATGAAATGTTCGTTTTTTATCTGTTTGAACTAGAAAATTTAACGCCTTCGATTCCTGAATGATGAAATGTTGCCTGAATGTGTCTCAATTGATAATATAGCATGCCCAATTTACACTTCCAGGAATGCCGAGTCATCACTTGAGCCATGCTTGGGACGTCATAATGTTATACATTCTATAAGTAGTGTTCAGGAGACAAGTTAGTAATTCAAAATTTTCTCATGAACACACAAGAATCTAGGGACTAATGTTTGTCACAAAATCAATATGGAAATATGAACATAAGGTAATTATTAACATGAAATAATTACATACCTTTCTCCATTGTAGAGATTAGAAACAACTTCTTACTATAACCAATATAAGCTCCTTATAACCAATATAAGCTTATCTCCTTACTTTCTACAAGATGAACTTCTATACTCTTTTCTCTTCTATTCTTCAAGCATTAGTGATGGAGAGACTAGCTTGAGTTAATGAGCAAGAGCATAGGTATCATCTCATACTCCATCTCTATTTATACAAGTCTCTAATCCATCATAGAGTTTGTACAAGAAACTACATGGGTGTCATGTCTTCCTTATGTGTCAAGCAACAAGACAACTAGTTGTCAAGACACAAGACAAGTGACCCTTATGTGTCAAGCAATAAGACTACTAGTTGTCAAGACACAAGACAAGTGTCCCTTATGTGTCAAGCAATAAGACTACTAGTTTTCAAGACACAAGACAAGTGTCCCTTATGTGTCAAGCAATAAGACTACTAGTTGTCAAGACACAAGACAAGTGTCCCTTATGTGTCAAGCAATAAGACTACTAGTTGTCAAGACACAAGACAAGTGTCCCTTATGTGTCAAGCAATAAGACTACTAGTTGTCAAGACACAAGACAAGTGTCCCTTATGTGTCAAGCAATATGACTACTAGTTTTCAAGACACAAGACAAGTGTCCCTTATGTGTCAAGCAATACTACTAGTTGTCAAGACACAAGACAAGTGTCCCTTATATGTCAAATAACAAGACCATTAAGTGTCATAACACAAGACAACACACCTCATGCTTATAGATTCAACACATAGTTAGTGTCCATAGATTCAATACATGAATGAGTTTTATGAGCCCAACAAACCTTTAGCCTAACAAGTCTATACATGGTCTTATTGTATGGGACATACTAATGGGGCTTGTTCATGAAAATTGGCAAATGGGCCTTGCATGAACATAACCCATGTTTACATTCTCCCACTTGGACTATACAATTAAAAACAAAATTTTAGGTTTTCAAAGATCATTTAAAACTTTTAGTAAATGACTTGGTTTAGGCTCAAAAACATGCACGCGCACATTTTTGAAATAACTCCATTCATATCTAGTGAACACAACCTCATTAACAGGTAGACTACTAATGCGAGTCATAGCGGTTACATGCCTTAAAGCGACACAATTCCTTCTATGTACCACGACATTAGCAACTTCCTAACATTACCATTCGTTGGAGATTAGATACAAAATCAAGTACACAAGTGGTTTTGTTTCAATTCAGCTATGTCTGATTAAGACTATTCCTGTCTAATCAAGACTATTCTTGTCACTTTCACTCATTTCGATTATGCACATATGAGTAAACAAGAATTTGAAAACATAACATTCATGGGATTCCATTAGTATTTATAGAAACTTACATACATATTTAATCCACTATGATACAAGGATTACTAAGACCCATCGTTGCAACATGTTCCTTAAAGGTCTTAGATACCAAATCCTTAGTTAGTGGATCAGCTACCATACACATGGTACTAATATGTTCTACAATTACTGTATGTTTCCGAACCTCCTCTTTTACAATAAGATATTTGAGCTCAAGGTGTTTGATTCTTCGTGAGTTCGAATACTTATCATTTTTAGAGAAGTATACTGCGGCAGTATTATCACAATAAATTCTCAGCGGCTTGGCGATAGAGTCGACAAATCCAAGTCCAGAGATAAAATTCCGCAGCCATAAAGAATGAATTGTGGCTTCATAACATGCCACAAACTCAGCCTCCATTGTGCAAGATGCATAAATACTTTGCTTAATGCTTCTCCATGATATCGTTCCTCCAGCTAATAGGAACACATATCCAGAAGTGGATTTTCTACTATCAGTACATCCAGCAAAGTCGGCGTCTGAGTAACCTATTACTTCCAGATTATCTTTTCTTTTGAAAGTAAGCTTATAGTCTTTCGTTCCTTGTAAGTACCGCATCACCTTCTTTGATGTTTTCCAGTGAGTCATCCCTGGTTACTTTGGTGACGACCAAGCATTCCTACTGCGAAGCTAATGTCTGGACGGGTACATACTTGCGCATACATAAGACTTTCTACTGCAGAAGCATAAGGAATACTTTCCATTCCTTTTCTTTCCAAATCATTCTTAGGACATTGCATGAGACTTAACTTATCTCCTTTCTGTATTGGTGTATCAGTCGGTGCACAATCCTTCATGCCAGATCTCTCTTAAACTTCTTCGATATAGCTCTTCTGAGACAAACCAAGTAAACCTTGTTTTCGATCTCGAAAAATTTCGATCCCGATCACAAATTTTGCCTCATTCATATCTTTCATTTCAAAGTTTTTAGAGAGAAATTTCTTGGTTTCATACAATAGACCAAGATCATTAGTGGCTAGGAGTATGTCATCCACATATAAGATCAAAAATATGAACTTACTCCACTGACCTTCAGATATATACATTGATCAACAATGTTTTCTTTAAATCCAAAGGTCACGATGGTATCATTAAACTTAAGGAACCATTGTCTGGAGGCTTGCTTAAGACCATATATTGACTTATTCAATTTACACACCATATGTTCTATACTCATTTCTGAGTAACCATCTGGTTGCTCCATGTAAACCTCTTCCTCTAAACTCCCATTTAGAAAAACTGTTTTTACATCCATTTGGTGAAGCTCTAGATCATAATGAGCCACTAAAGCCATAATAATCCTAAATGAGTCTTTTTTTGATACATGCGAAAATGTATCATGATAATCAATGCCTTTTTTTTGAGTGAAACCTTTTGCAACAAGTCTGGCTTTATATCGCTCAACTGTGCCTTTAGAGTCGAGTTTGGTCTTGAAGACCCATTTACTCTCGATTTTCTTACACCCATCAGGCAATTGAACCAGATCCCAGACTTTGTTCTGTTTCATAGATTTCAACTCTTCATTCATTGCATCAATCCATTTAGAAGAATTATTGCTATTTATTGCTTGTGAAAATGAAACTGGATCTTCCTTGTCCCGATATCATGTTCAGATTCCTGAAGATATACTAAATAATCAGAAGAGATGGCAACTTTCTTATTCTCTGAGATTTGCGTAACTCTACTGAATCATGAGATTGTGGGTTCATTAATTGTTGTTCACTATCAACAGTTGGATAGTTTTCATGAGGAACAACGGTATTTTCAATAAGTAAGGGTATGGGAACATTTACCCTTACTTCTTTAATAACCACATTTCGTGGTTCAGTACTCCCACTATTCTCATGATTCTAAGGAATCTTCCATTGCCAGTTTCAACAATTCTAATGGTATGGTTAGGACAATAGAATCTATACTCTTTGGATTTATCAGGGTATCCAATAAAAAATCCACTGATAGTTCTTGAGTCCAATTTCTTTTCTTGTGGGTTATAGATTTCAGCTTCTGCTGCGCAACCCCAAACACGAAAGTGCCTTAAACTGGATTTCCTACCAGTCCATAACTCAAAAGGAGTTTTAGGAACTGACTTACTAGGAACTTGGTTTAAGACATATGCAGCAGTTTTAAGAGCTTCACCCCATAACATAATAGGTAAATTAGAATTGCTCATCATGCTCCTAAGTCCTAACCATATCCATTAGAGTTCTATTACGCCTTTCAGCAACACCGTTCTGCCGAGGCGTTCCTGACATTTTATACTGTGCACAAATGGCAAGTTTTTCTAGGAGTTTAGCAAACAGACCAGGATGTTGTCCCAATTCGTCATACCTTCCATAATATTCACCACCTCTGTTTGACCTGATGATTTTCACCTTTTTATCTAATTGTCGTTCAACCTTAGTGATAAAAATCTCAACAACAGTTACTGCCTAAGATTTATCATGTAACAAATAGATATACCATAACGTGAAAAATCATCTATAAATGTGATGACATATTTCTCTCCACCAATACATGCGATGGAGAGAGGTCCACAAATATCAGTATGGATGATCTCAAGAAGTTCTCTGCTCCTTGTGGCTCCTTTCTTGGTGTGTGTTGTTGTCTTTCCTTTTATACAATCGACACACATCCCGAAATCGGTGAAATCTAGGTTTGACAAAATTCCATCCGTCACTAATCTCATCATTCTTTCTTTGGAGACATGCCCCAATCATTTATGCCACAAGTTGCTAGAGTTCTCATTTATTTTATGCTCAATTCCAAAACTTACATTAGGATATAGGCTTAAAATAGATTCAGCAAACTGATTATCAAGACTGATTTTATATAGTTTATCATATAAAACGTCAGAACCTATAACACATTTACTTTTATACAAGTCAAAACGTTGATTTCCTAAAAACAGTTTATAACCCAAAAGATCTAGTTGAAACATAGAAACTAGATTACGAGATACGGTTGAAACAAAAAGGGTATTATACAAATCCAAAAAACAACCAGTATCAAGTTTTAAACGATAGGTTCCAACAGATAAAACTTCAGAGGAAATCTGGTTTGCCATAAAAACGAAACGTTCGGTCTGACTTGGGTTCCGGTTTGAAACAAAGCCCTACATCATTTTAGAAACATGAACATTAGCGCCCCTGTCGAGCCACCAAGTGTTAGAAGGAATTTCATCAAGATTTGATTCGAAACATACAAGAGCTAACTGCTCACCTTTCTTTTCGAACCAAGCCTTACGCTTTGGACAATCTGCCTGAAAGTGTCAAATCTTTCTACAAAAATGGCATCTGAATTCCTTCTTCTTAATATGAACTTGAGGAGCTAAAGCAGGTTAATGATTCTTTGGTGCGACAACTTTCTTACCTTTCTTGGCCTTCTAATTCTTTCTCTTAACTTCTTGAGTAACAAGATTAGTAGAGAAATTTTCTTGTTGTCTTAACCTTGTCTCCCCTTGAACTAACATACTAGATAGTTCATTCACATTCCATTGTTCCTTAAGTGAATTATAATTCATCTAGAATGGTCCATACTGAGGAGGCAAGGAATTCATAATAAAACAAACAAGAAAAGGCTCCTCTACATTCATACCAAGTATCTTAAGTCTCGCTGCAATGTTAGTCATTTCAATTAAGTGTTCTTGCATACCTCTCACACCGTCATACTTTATGGTAGTGAGTTGAGCCATTAGCGTGCCAACTAGAGATTATTGGCTGCACGAAATCTCTCCTCAACTGCATTAATGAAGTCTTTGTAAACGTGGGTTATGTTCATGCAAGGCCCATTGGCCAATTTTCATGAACAAGGCCCATTATTATGTCCCATACAATAAGACCATGTTTAGACTTGTTGGGCTAAAGATTTGTTGGGCTCATAAAACTCATTCATGTATTGAATCTGTGGACACTAACTATGTGTTGACAACAAGATAAATCTATAAGCATAAGGGACACTTGTCTTGTATCTACACTTAATGGTTTGTTGTTTGACACATAAGGGGCACTTGTCTTGTGTCTACACTTAGTGGTTTGTTGTTTAACACATAAGGGACACTTGTCTTGTGTCTACACTTAATGGTTTGTTGTTTGACACATAAGGGGCACTTGTCTTGTGTCTACACTTAATGGTTTGTTGTTTGACACATAAGAGACACTTGCCACCCATGTAGTAACTTGTACAAACTCTATGATGGATTAGAAACTTGTACTAGTATATATAGAGATGGAGTACAAGATGATAGCTATGCTCTTGCTCACTAACTCAAGCTAGTCTCTCCATCACTAGTGCTTGAAGAATGGAAGAGAAAAGATTATAAAAGCTCATCATCTAGGAAGTAAGGAGATAAGCTTTAGCTAGTTTTTATCGAAAATTCGTAAGGCGATAAGCTTATCTCCTTACTATCTACAAGATGAACTTGTATACTCTTTTCTCTTCTATTCTTCAAGCATTAGTGATGGAGAGACTAGCTTGAGTTAATGAGCAATAGCATAGCTATCATCTCATACTTCATCTCTATTTATACAAGTCTCTAATTCATCATAGAGTTTGTACAAGAAACTACATGGGTGTCATGTCTCCCTTATGTGTCAAGTAACAAGACAACTAGTTGTCAAGACACAAAACAAGTGACCCTTATGTGTCAAGCAATAAGACTACTAGTTGTCAAGACACAAGACAATCCTTATGTGCCAAGCAATAAGACTACTAGTTGTCAAGACACAAGACAAGTGTCTCTTATGTGTCAAATAACAAGACCATTAAGTGTCAAACTCATGACACAAGACAACACACCTCATGCTTATAGATTCAACACATAGTTAGTGTCTATAGATTCAATACATGAATGAGTTTATGAGCCCAACAAACCTTTAGCCCAACAAGTCTATACATGGTCTTATTGTATGGGACATACTAATGGGTCTTGTTCATGAAAATTGGCGAATGGGCCTTGCATGAACATAGCCCATGTTTACACATAAAGCCCATAACCCACCTACTCAAATCCACAGATGTGAGAGGTGTAAATGTATAGACGATGACTCTTCACTATACTTGAAATTTTGTTCCCCGTCCACGTCATGCAGATTTATCATAGATGTGACACTTACTGGTCTCACTTATTGCTTTGCTGTATACAGCCTGATCTCAATGGTCAGTGAGAGAGAAAGAGAGTGAGAAGGAGAGATGGAGATGAAGTGGTGTTTGATATTTGTCGTGCTTGGTGTAGTATCATTAGGTCAGACTAGTAATGCATGTAGTGCCTAGTGCTACTGTTGCTGCAGCAGGTCTCAATGACCAGAAGAACTTCATTGGTTCTGCTAGGGCTAACGTTTGTGGTTTTTCTGGCATTAGTATTGGTGGTGTTTGTGACCTAGGTGGAGCAGGCTGTGTGGGTGATCTTGGTGGACTAGCTAGGCGGTTCAGGTGGTGGTAGTGGTCTTGGTGGTGCAGCCGGTCTGGGCGAAGGAGCTAGTGGCCTCGGTGGGGCAGGCGGTTTGGGTGGTGGTAGTGGTCTTGGAAGAGCTACTGATTCGGGTAGTGGTCTTGGTGGCTTCGGCGGTGTTCGCAGTGGTGTCGGAGGTTTGGGTGGTGCTGGTGGCGGGTGTGATATTGGATGTGGAGCTAAGGGTCTTCATCCTCGCCCGTAGTCTGTTCTCATGGAACCATTAAATCAGCTATTTATGTTCAAGTTATGAATTAAGTTTTGGGTTTTTTGAGCTTACCCCCTCAGAATTAATTGGTAATTGAGTTTACCCCCTTCAATAATTGGTAATTGAGCTTACCCCCTTGAATTTAGATTTTTTGTCAAAATTACTAAGGATATGTTTGGTATGTGATAATAAAATCAGAAAATAAATAATATATAAACAAAATCAATCTTACTTTTCAATGCAAATAGTGTTTCTCGACATAGAAAATCTCTGGGGTGCTTACGCGGCACACTGTGCAGGCAAAGCATTAGAGGTTGTGGATGGGGAGTCTTTAGGGTGCTTACGTGGCACGATATTGCAGACAAAGCATAAGAGGTTGTGAATTGGGCGTGAATTTGATTTCATTGGAATTCAATTATTTCATTTTGAGTCCTTCGAATTTCAATGAAGTTGTCTTAACAAGTTAAGGTCAAATTCCATCAACGGTCCTAACGTGATTATCTTTCCGTCTTCATTTACCATGGGACCTCCACCATTTACTACATTCGTAATTGGTCTGATTTGATCATAAGGCCCTTATTCCAAAATTACATCTTAGTCCTTACGACAGCATAATAAAGAATTACGTTCGGTGTTTTCCAAATAACATCACTGGGAATTGGATCACCTTGGACCTTGGTAAACTTGTGGGGTATGTACTCAATCTTCATCCATTGAACATTCACACAACCGAGATCAAGGTGAACTTGCTTAATGTGTTAGAGCACAACAAAACACACGGACATTGGAGTCAAGAATCCTAAGGATAAAGACTTGTCTCATTACTAAGTGATTGTTCTTGTGTGTCGTGGTCTCACACTTAAGTTAGTTGAGATTACGAGCTACAAGTAGAGTCACGTGAATTAAGTCTCTACTGAGTAACTTATAAACAAAATCACGTAACACTTATATAAAGAGCAAGAATTAGGACATAAATCCTAGCAAAGTCAGACCCTAAATGAAAAGTCCTAGCCATTGCAAATGGAACCCTCTTTGGAATTCAACTCCATCAGGGTCACCAAGCTTCTTCCATGCTACTGAGCTTTTCATAAACAAGGGTTTAACGCGCCTTTTATTTATTTATTCACACATAAAGGGGGGCGCTAGTTGTGATAATGCCTGGCGCTTTTAGAAATTCCCAAACCCCTCTCCTTCCCAAACTCAACCTCCATCCCAAAATCGACCTCAAATTAGGGTTTTAATTTGGTATTGGGGTTTAGTATGATAGAGGAGGAGAAAAAGAGATTTTTTCTGTTGAGGAGAATTCAGAAGAGAAAGCTAAAATGCAACAAATAATGACATATTCTTCTTATCAATTGGGTACTTCTTCTTCTTCTTATCTTTGAGAAATTCTCATATATGATTGTATTTGAATTAGGTTTTTTCCAGAAACAAGTTCTTCATCATAAAAATTGTTTCTTTAGAAGAGTTTATTATTATTATTATTATGGTACTGCTGCCTCATTATTGAATGAACCCTCATTTGAATTTGATTTAACTCCTCCAAGAATAGAAAAGGCAGCCATTGTCAAAAGTAGTAACTTTCAGTGTATAACTAGGAAACCACCACCCACATTGTTTCCTTTAGTAACCAAGGTATTTCATACTTTGAGTTGGAAGGTTGCCCGCGGAATTAGTTTTTCTATAGCTGTAGAAAAGTATGGATTTGATCATGCTCTTGATGCATTTGTGATTAATGTTCATATCTTTTGCTCCGTGGAGATGGGTCGTGAAGCGAATGTGTTGCTTCGGGAAATTGTATGCTATTATAACGAATTTAGGTGTTATGACTATATATCGGAATTGTTTGATATCTTATTCCCTCCTCTGTCATCGAATGGGATGGAAAGATTAGCTTCTGTTTTAGATGTTCTTATTTGTGTTTTACTTCGGTGGTCTTCAGTGCTTGAGAATGCTGTTTATGTGTTCTTCCATGCTAAGAATATTGGGCTTGTACCAAGTCTTCTCACTTGCAATTTATTGATCAAATTTTTGGTTAAAAATAACAAAATACATCTTGTTCACAATATCTTTGATGAAATGAAGAACTCCGGTCCACTGCCAAATGTGTATACGTACACCATTCTAATGAGTTTTTACTGCAAAAGAGGTTGTGGGGAAGAAATTTTGCGAGCTAAAGAGATGCTTGTTGAAATGGAGATTCGGGGAATTAGTCCGACAGTCGTAACATATGGTACATATATTCTTGGACTTTGCAGAGTAGGAGATGTAGAGTCTGCGTTGAAGTTCCTTCTGGATTTGAGACGTAGAAATCAACCATTGAATGTTTACTCCTATAATGCTGTTATGTGGGGGTTTTGTTGTAAAGGTGGGTTAAATGAGGCTATGATGATTTTGGAAGAAATGAAGAGCTACAGGGTATCACCTAATGCTTGTAGCTACAGTATTTTGACTAATGGGTTTTGCAAGAGAGGGGATAAAGAGAAAGGTTTTAGCTTACTAAACGAAATGGAAGGCAGTGGCATAGAACCTAATCTAGTCACATTCAGCCCTTTCCTGGATAGTCGATGTAAGAGTGGACTAAAGAGTGCAATTGATTTTTTTAAGAAACTTGGAGACTCTGGCTGTAAGCTTGACCATATTGTATATAATATTATAATGAATGGATGTTGTAAACATGGGGATTTTAGTCAGGCCCTAGAATTTTTTACAGAGATGATGAAAAATAATTTGGCTCCTGATGTTTTCAATTTTACCACTTTACTGCATGGTTACTGCAAACATCAAGGCCTAGAGAAAGCATTGGACTTTTATAGCCTCATGTTGGGGGAAGGAATATTACCGAACAGTGTTACTTGTTCTGTTATATTTGATGCATTTTGCAAGGAAGGACGCATAGACGAAGCCTATGCTTTCATAGATAAAATTCCAGACAAGGGTGGTGGTATTCATAACTTGTTTACCTACAATTCAATTATTAAAGCACTTTGTAGGGAAGAGAAAGTGGAGGAGGCCATGGAGAAATTCTGGTTAATGCGAAAGGAGGGTTTTGCTCCTGATGTAATCATCTATAGTACCTTAATAGATGGATATGTTAAAAAGTCAGATTGGGAGAAAGCTTTTAAACTGAAATACGAAATGATTGGAAATGGGGTTGAACCCAACGAGTTCACATACACAAGCCTGATTACAGGACTATGTAACAAAGGGAGCATAGATGAAGCTTTGAAGTTGTTCGAGGAAATGAAAAGAAAGGGTATCGACATTCCTGATAAAATTGCTTACACCGTAAGCATTCATGGCTGTTGTAAAAGTAGAAATATGAAAGAGGCTTGGCGACTATTCTGTGAAATGGAAGAGAATGGCCATACACATGATGTAGTCATATATAGTACCCTAATAGATGGATATGTTAAAATGTCAGATTGGGAGAAAGCTTTGAAACTGAAACACGAAATGAGTAGAAATGGGGTTGAACCCAACGATTTCACATACACAAGCCTGATTACCGGACTATGTAACGCTGGGAGCATAGCTGAAGCTTTGACGTTGTTCGAGGAAATGAAAAGAAAGGGTATCGACGTTCCTGATAAAGTTGCTTACACCGTAATCATATATGGCTGTTGCAAAAGTAAAAATATGAAAGAGGCTTGGCGACTATTCTCTGAAATGGAAGAGAATGGCCATACACCTGATGTTGTTACTTATGCTTGTTTGATTCATGGGTATCGTCTGTCAGGTCAAATGGAAGAAGCTAAGTTTATGTTTACGCGAATGAAGAAACATGGAATAACTCCTAGTTTGGCGACTTATACTATTCTAATTGATGGCTACTGCAAACTTGGTCGTCTAGATAAAGCTTGTGAATTGCGTAGCCAAATGCGGGAGCAGCGTATATTGCCAGATGGTAGATATTTAGAGTTGGGGTTGGATGCAGTCATGGAAGAAAAAGAATAAGCAGATAAGAAAATGAGAAAGCCTAAGCCTTTTTGTTTAACTCAAGCGGCCAGGCCATCAAGAGAAAAGCCACCCTCCCCTCTTGGGTGAGTGTTGTTCTTGGTGATTCTCAGCTAGAACTTGCTTGTAAGCCATCTATCTGGCTGGTTGGTTAGTTATAGCACGGAGAATACTGTTGAAAGTTGAAAGTTTGGGAAAGCATATGTTGTTCATAAGCGATAACTCATGTATCTCTGCTATTGCTTCAAATAATAGCACGGAGAATACTGTCTACTTTTCTAGATTTCACGGTGAGAGGATTTTATTCTATTCTCTTAAAACAGGTATGTATCATTCTGTTAGGGGTCAATATTCTGCTGAGAATTTTTACACCACAAAGAACCAACTACAATGCAGTTGGATTGAACCTAATTGGTCACAAAATACGGATGAAGAGCTTGACTACTGGTTTTAAATTTGGTTTTCTATTTATAAGTTCACGTTGGTTTGGATTGACAACTAATATTTGATTAAGATTGACATATTTATTTATTTATTTTAACCGAACTACATCGTTTCCTTTCTTACTGTAACGAACTTGACCTTGATGTTACTTTTGTTATACTTCATCATATTCTTCGTTAGTGCCTCAGCAAAAACATTTTTCATGCTCTCCAGTCTCCACCAAAATCACCAAAAATAGTCATCACACCGAAGTTTCATAATACAGAACCTCGCTGAAGTTTTGCATGTATTTCTTCAATATGTTTTTCACTGGCTTAACAATAAAGGTCGAACCAGTATAACTAAGTTAAACTTGCATCTTCTCTTTCAAGTTTATTAGTTTTAGTTAACTATATATATATTCCTATGGTGGAACTTTGGTGGCATAGGCTGGTCTTGACTTTTTTTTATGGCCCAATACGAGTTGAAAGAATGTATGTGGCGTTAATCGCCTGTTCGAACATTTTCTCCAAACATTAGGAGTTAATCATTGGGATTTTCCAATCATTTGAGTTTCTTCTATGGTGAACTTTGCAAGTCCTTCAGCTCCAAGTTATACATCTGGTGGGCTGTTGCTTCCTTCATGGTGGACAGGTGATAAATAGCCAGGAATCTATCTTCTAGGCATATAGTATGGCACCATACGTCATTCATGAAGCTGATTACCTTTTCTTCAACCAGGTGCTATCTTGTGATGGTGTTAAACCCTCTCAGTCCGTGTTGAACGTAAGCTCCATCCTTAGGCGTGTCGGCTTGAAAATAACAATTGTGTAGATCACACTAAATATTGGTGGCATTGTCACCATGAGGATGGAAGAGCCAATGTTCGGAGTAGCGGAGTCAATGCGCTTAAGCTGAATTTTGTGTCTCTATTTGCAACCTACAATGCAATTGATTGTCTATTGCCTGTTTCTTTGTTTTCTCACGAATGGGAACCGGTGTTATGTTCCAATAATCTGGACATTTATATGGATCTTGGTGACAACCTCACCAATGTGCTTTTTCTTCCGGATGTGTGAGTTGTGTCGTCTATTATTAAATAAAAAACATACACTTTGAGGAGCTGCCGAAATAACATTATCATCTTGAACTGGTAGAATTCATGTTCATAAGGGTGTCTTGAGGGCGAAATAGTCAGCACTTCGTGGTACAAAGGAATGATTTTTCTAACTATTGTTTCAAGTGGTGTTCATGTGTTGTGATATTTTCAACCATTTTTTCTTCGCATTGTTCTCTTTCAACAATTCTCTCTTATTTATTCCATCTATCCTTAATTATTGTAGATCTTTACTATACCGTATGATATTTATGTCTTGTTTCGATATTTTAGCGAATTCTTTTTTGTCGGGTTATAAATGTGAGTGAAGGGCAAAAAGATGCAAGATTATGGTTTTTCTCGAAAGTATCGTAATCACACTATAATCTTGAAATAGGACTTTCACGATGCCTGAGGCACGGGCTATGCCTAGTTTTCATAAAAGTCGATGTTTTGAGAAAATAAGAATTTTTTTTGGAGAAGAAAGTTTAGACTGGAAATAATTTTTTTTTTGTTTCCTCCAAACACTACCAACTTTTAATGGTTTTATTTTCTTTTCCCTCCATCTTCTTTCCACCACTATCAACTCCGACAATCATTAACTCCTACGACCATAACCCTAGTCTTCATCTCTCTCTCTTTCATCATCCTTTTCTCTCTCTTTCTTCATCATTCTCTCTCTCTCTCTCTCTCTCTCTCTCTCTCTCTCTTCATCCTTCTCTCTTTTCTCATGTATCTCTTTTTTCTCTCTTCTATAGTTCCGGCGAAGCGAAGGATTTCGGCGAAGGGACTATTCCCTTCGTCGGAACTTGCAGAGAGTATGAGGGGAGAGGTAAAGGAAAGGAGGAGAGGGGAAAGAGAGAAGGATCGGAGAGAAGATGAAGTCGTCGGCTGCCGCCGGCAACTCCGGTCGGCGACTTTCTACGGGCTACTTAAAAGGTATGTTTGGGGGATGATTTTTGGGTTTTCCACTTTTTACTTCGAAAATTTTCATGTGTTTTTCAGAAACACCTACAGTTACGAAAGGAAGAAAACTTTACAAAAAAAATTGGTTAGGGAGGTTTTGTAGCGCCCTGTAAGTGTCGAAGGCAACTCTCTCGTGTGAGGGAAGAAGGCGCCTTTAACACTTATCAGAAGCACTCTTAGAACTTTGTTTAGGGTGGCGGTGGCACAATACAACTTTTCCCTACCCTAATGTGTTGGAGTCAACACTTGATATTATTGACACAAACTCAAAAAATATTATGGAATACACAGTTTATTGAACTTGGATTTTTTTTTGGAGTAAAACCATACATTCAAACTAAAGTGTTACAAAGTTCAGACCCTTACAAACGAAAAACAATAAACTTACAAACGTAAGGGACTAAACACATAACAGATTTAACAGTAGGACAGTAACTGAGTGACAGCTGTTGGGCTTGTACTCTCATACGGAGACCGTTGATTTCCCTCATGAAGCGCCACGGAGTATCAAGATCGACGGCCGAGATTAGGTCGAGGAGAACCCTAGCGTCCCCTTCAAGTATATAATCCTCCAACCCTAATTCCCCAACCAGTTCTAAGCCGCACTCTAACCCCTTCATTCAACGTGGATAGCTGAGATAGGATCAATACTCCATTTTTTCGTTCCAATGTTCAAACCTACAGAATTTCTAGCTAGAGTTACACATGAAGCTTGATTAACACGATAAGATCCATCAAAATTTACCTTATATATACCAAGTGGAGGTGGACACCAGTTTGCTACTTGCATTAAGGGGTTAGTAAGATTTAGGTAAGTTCTCACCTAAATCTTACTACACTCAGATCTATTACATACCTTAGTTGTTCTCTTACTATCCACCAACATATAACGAGATCTGGTTGTTAGTTCCTAAAATGATGATTGTTTATGAGTTTCCACTACAATCTTACATAGATGTCGTTTCCACTTCGTCCATCCCACACATCAGACATAGCTGGGGTACTTTTGTATTCTCTTTCCAATATTACTAAGTGTTGGTGATCCCTCTTGAATCATTTTCCAAACGAAAATCTGTATTTTTGGATTCATTTCTAGTATGTTCCAAAATCTTGGCCAAGGAAAATTTTGTGCTTGGTCTGGTAATGTTGGGACAGTTTTGATCTGAGTGTAGTAAGATTTAGGTGAGGACTTACCATTTTCTTTGGGAGACCAAATCAATGTGTCTCGTTGAATGCCTCTGCAAATTGATGTATGTTTACCAACATTTATCGACTCCACAGTAAAATGCCTTGTTTAGTAGCTCCACGTTCCATTGTCCTGTTTCCTGCATTATTGAGTCAGAGACCCAAAAAAATGTTAGGAGGTAGTTTGTTTATCAAGATAGGGGTATTGTCTATTAAGTTTGGGACCCAAGGGTTTGATCTGATTTTGATTGTTGTACCATCTCCAATTAGCCAAATAATATTCTTTCTTATAACCTGTTTTGTATTTATTTCAACAAAAAAAAAAACCTGTTTTGTATTTCTAGTGGCTTTCCAAAAGGGAGATGATACTTGTGTTGATTCCGAAGTCCAGAAATCATCTTCCTTTAGATACTTCGACTTCAATAACTTTACCCAAATTGCTTGTGAATGAGTTAAAAATCTCCATGTCATCTTTGCTATCGGTGATTGATTTACGTCTTGGATAGAACTTGATTTACGTCTTGGATAGAACGTATGCCTAGTCCTCCTCTGTTTTTTGGACTTGTGATTATCTCTCACTTTATATTGGTCATTGTTCCGTCGAGAAAACCTTATAAGCATTGATGATTTCGGTTGGTGGCTGACTGACCTGTTCAACTGTAAATAAATTCTGAAAATAATCAATGAGTTCTTTTGAGATTTCCTCTTCGTTTCTTGAGATTTTTCCACTGGTAAGGGTAAGTTGGTGGATTTGGTTTTTCTGTCTCTTTGTCGACATTGCAACGTGGAACGTCTTTGTATTTCTATCGCCATTTTTAACCCATTTTACCCTTACTCTTTGTTCTGCTTTTTTTTTTGGATGATTTCTTTCTTGGGAATATGGCTATTTAGGTAGAAAAACTTATCTTAATAACTGAAAAAGTCCACACCTTTTACAATTAACTAAAAATTGTCAAAATATTATAGATAAAGATTCATTGAGTTTAAAATAATATGAATATTTAGTAATCAGGTCATTTTTAATTTGTTTCCTTCCTAAAATACCCTTACCCACTAAATTTTCTCTCTCTCTCAATAAACCCAAAAGTTTTAGGGTTTTTTGCCCTTTTCTTCATCCCGATTCTTCTTCTTCTTCTCTGTTCTTATTCAATTTCATCATCATCTTCATCTTGGCGAGGTTTCCGTCACCATCATCATTTTACGCCTATATGTGACTGTTCCCATTCTCCATCTGAATAAACTTGCTAGAAATCTGTTTAATATGCCCAAGATTGCCTACTCGAGCAGCCTTCCATTAGAGCATGATGTCGGGTGAAGTCAAATAATTTGTTTAGGTAATATTTTATATCATGATCAGCTTCATTAGTTGCTCAAAATTGGGATATGACAATCATGAATCATATAAAGAAGCAAAGGTTTTTGTTTCTACTTGCTTTATTGAACTAGAGAAAGAAGAATTATATTGGTAAAAGTAAAATATATTAGGTTTCTGAGTTGGGAAGTCTAGTTAAAGCCAAAGATATCCATGAAGATGCAATTAGATTACTTGGGAATGAATTGATCAATATGTATGGGAAATGTAAGTTTATTCAAGGTGTTTGATGGATTTCCTGTTAGAGATGTGATTTAGTGGACTTCAATTTTGGCTTGTTATATTAAATGTGGGTATCCAAGAGAAGCTCTTATGATTTTCCGTCAAATGTGTTTGAATGAGGCAAATTCCAATTCTTTGACAGTTTCATATATCCTTCCCGCTTGTTCGGATTTAAAATACTTGAACTCGGGTAGAGAGGTTCATGGTTTTTCTGATAAGAATTTGTATGGGAGATAACATTTTTATTACTAGTGGACTAGTCAAAATGTATGCTGATTGTTCAAGCATCAAACAAGCTCAATTTTTCTTTGATATATCTAATTAATTAATTTTAGTAATTCGATATTAGAAAGTTCACAACTGAAGTACGTATATGTCAAAGAACTATGCATGTCTAAGTTTGCAACAAAAAAAGTATCTATATGTTAAAGAACTATGCATGTCAATGTCATCAACAACAAGTTTCATCCAACATGCAAAGCTTTCAAATCATGTTTGTAATCTATATTTGCAAACACATGTTTGCATAACCTATTGTTGCAAACACATGTTTGCAGAACTTGTTTGCAAACACTTGTTTGCAGTTTACATTATGCAAACACATGTTTGCATAACAGATTTTTGCAAACACGTTTGCAGAAAAACGTAAAGAAAAAAAACGTCGTTTTTCTGGGTTTTTTTTTTTGAAAAAAAGTATTGAAAGTGGATCTTGTTAGAAAGCTAATGAAAAATTATTTCTAAATATATAATTTTTATAGAAATCCGACATCTCAAACAAAAGTTATATCGATTTAAAGTTTAAAGAAAAATAAAAGAATTTAATTATACAAAATGACAAAAAAGATATTTTAGTATTTGCACACTTTTTGACCTCAAAAAAGAAAATTAGTATAAATACTTCATCACTGCCATTGTAACTAGTCACTTTCCATAAAGAAAATTAGTTTCAGAGGGAGAGGACAGATTCATTAACATGGCGGCACCACCACCACCACCACCACCAATTGCTCGGCTTATTTTTCCTAGTCGGATAGGTTTTTGTCAAACCTCCCCCACTACTAGCCATCGGAGAAGAAAGTGCATAACACCAGAAAATTATGATCGACAATTACCTAATTATAATCCACAAGATGGATGGTTACTTATGATCGGCGGCAACGATGATGACGACGATGATGATGATAGTTGGTCGGACTTAGGGAACTGTTATCTGTGGAATCCGGTTACTTTGGAGAAGATTCAGTTACCTAGTCTTAAATCCTCTTCAGATTTGAGTCAGAAAAAGTTTGGTCTGACTAAGTGTGTTTTGTCTTGTTCATCAGGTAATAATGATAATTCTGTTTCAATGGTTTTCTTACTCTTTAATACTACCATAAATTTTGCTGATGACGACGAAGATGTTGATGATGATCATGAAATAGTCTTTTCTGGTTCTACTCCCTTGCTTTTATTTTGCCGACCTAGAGATAAACATTGGGGAAGAAAGAAACTAGATGGTTATTCTATTGAAACCCTAATTAGTTGTTCCCCACCAAATAAAACAACTAGTATTGAATTATATCTATTGTGTTATGGTTGGAGAATTATAAAGATTGAATTTTTTGATGATGATGATGAGACCTTAGAAGAACATATTATAACCTATTGTGGTAAAAATGTTTTTATTGATCTTTCGTTACATAGTTCGATTACTAATAATCAAAAATTACAATGTGTAAAGTCTGGTGATGAGATATTTAAGGTTATTATATATTACGATCATAGATTCGTCCACGAAAGTGTAGTGGAGATACTGATTTATAAGGTGGATAAATCTTTACTTGTTTGGAGAAGTGTTACAAGTTTGGATGATCATGTGCTCTTTATTAGTGAAAAATCCTTTTTTAGTAAAAATTCCATGACTGCATCTTTCTCGGCTTCTCATCTTGGTCTTAAAAAGGGTTGTGTCTATTATAAAATGACCAATGATAAGAATTTGTATAAATTCGATGTAGAAAATAACAATGTTCTCGTTTCTTTGCCCACCGATGGTTGTATTACGAATGAAAAAGAAGAAAAAGAAGAAGAAGAAGAAGAAGAAGAAGAAGAAGATAGGAATGTTTCGTTAGGAGTGGGAAACATGAGTGGTGTACCAGAGATTGAGAATGTTGATGATGAGGGGCAAACCAATAATGGAGGTGAACAAGAAGGTGTACTTACTTTCGACATTCTTAATGAGGATATCTTGAAATTGATTTTTAGTTATTTAAATCCAATTGATTACTTACATTTTCGTGATGTCTCTAAATCAAATCGATTGGCAATTCCTAAAGTGAATTGGAAAATTTCTTCTCCCGAGACCACATCTTCATATCCGTGGTTGGTTTTGTGTAAGAGGGAATCCCTCATCTACACATTCGTAAACCCATTGCACAATAATGACAAGTATCTCATGAACCTAAGTGAATTTAAATTATCAGGTGCTTCCATCCGCTATTCAAAGGGTGGTTGGCTATTGATGTCTAAAGGAGAGAAAAAAGTGTTCTTCTTTAATCCCTTCACGAAAAGGAAGATCAAGCTTCCGAATGACAGGGGTTCTAAATCCAGTAGGATGTCTTTCTCGTCATCACCGACTTCCTCAGACTGTGTAGTTTTTGCTATCTTTATACATTCTTACCGCAGAATTGAAATTCGCTTCATCCGATGGGGACAAGATTCTTGGTGTTGTCGCACTTTCAATAGTTCCATGTTTACCTCCGAATTGGGGAAGGAATTTGTTACGAATCCTGTTTTTCTCAATGACGCTTTCTACTGCATAGATTTGAACGGAAGTTTAGTCATTTTTCGTTCTAAGAATGCCTCTGGACGATGGGGAACTGTTGAAGGACTTAAAAAATCATCTGCTTCATTTTGTCGTTTTTTTCTGGTGGAGTGTGATGGAAATCTCTTATCAGTATTCACAGGGAATCTAGGAGAGGGGATTAAGATTTTTAGATTGGATTCCGTCAAGAAGCAATGGGTTAAAGTTGAAAGTTTGGGAAAGCATATGTTGTTCATAAGCGATAACTCATGTATCTCTGCTATTGCTTCAAATATTAGCACGGAGGATACTGTCTACTTTTCTAGATTTCATGGTGAAAGGATTTTATTCTATTCTCTTAAAACAGGTATGTATCATTCTGTTGGGGGTCAATATTCTGCTGAGAATTTTTACAACACAAGGAACCAACTACAATGCAGTTGGATTGAACCTAATTGGTCACAGAGTACGGATAAAGAGCTTGACTACTGGTTTTAAGTTTAGTTTTTAATTTATAAGTTCATGTTGGTTTGGATTGACAACATCGCTTTCCTTTATTACTGTAACGAACTTGACCTTGATGTTACTTTTGTTATCCTTCATCATATTCTTGCTTAGTGCCTCACCTAAAACTTTTTCATGCTCTCTCCACCCAAAATTGCCAAAACTTGTGTGCAACACACCAAAATCATCATAATACAAAACTCGCTGAAGTTCTTCATGTATTTCTTTAGTATGTTTTTCATTTTCTTAACAGTAAAGGATGGAAGAGCGAATATTCGGAGTAACGGAGTTAATGATCCATCACATGCGTGTAAGTCGGTAGGTGTTGTGGGTTGAGGAATTGTTCCATCGACGAAACCTAACTTATCCTTGACTTGAAGTGCCATTTTCATCACATATGTTTATGGTGTTTATGGTGGGAGAGAGAGAGAGAGAGAGAGAGAGAGATCTAGTAGTATAAGATAACGAAAAGATAAACATGAAAGTGAACAAAAAGAAGATGTGAAAGACACAAGGATGAGGGACTTACTGTACATAAATCCCTAATTCATAACCTTAGATTCTTTATTGTACGATACAACTTATTTCTTCTTAATTTTATTTGTTGTTACTCATTAGAAATCCGGGTATGCGCATTAAGCTGAATTTGTGTCTGTATTTGCAACCTATAATGCAAGTGATTGTCTATTATATGTTTCTTTGTTTTCCCATGAATGGATATGGGAACCGGTGTTATGTTCCAATAATCTAAACATTTATGTGGATCTCGGTGACAACCTCACCGATGTGCTTTTACTTCCGGTTTCATTTGTTCGAGCGTTATTGGTCTCAAGTTTGTTTTTTACATGGCAACTAACGGATGAAGCCAAAAGTATACTAGCAACGTGTTTTAAGTCCTCTTTTGCGTATGTGTGAGTTGTGTCGTCTATGATTAAATCAAATAACATATATTACATACACTTTAAGATCTGCTGAAATTACGTATTATCATCTTGAACTTGTACATTTCATGTTCATAAGGGTGTCCGGGGGGCTAAATAGTCGGAACTTAGGCGTACAGAGGAATGATATCAGTGACAAAATAGACAACTCAGATTTGCATTAAAGATTTCCGTTTAACTTTCTCCGTATTCTATGTGTTAGTTATCTGCGCAGGCGAGTCATGAGTGTCAGGTTTAATAACATCACTAGTTCGGAACAGGACACGCGGACTTGATTAGATTATAAGTACTTACATTTGTAGGAACATGAGTCTTATGCTTGCCTTTTATTTGTTGGTATCTTATCTCTAGACATAGTGTTACTAGCAGTGAACATGCAGTGTTATAGCATGCATCATAGCTTGGACACTATCTAATGCTTGGCGTATTTTGCTCTTCCCAAAAATGTATGGCTTGGAAGAGAAGCTACAACTTTATGCAGGTGTTTTCACCGTCTGCACCTTGAGATTTAGGTTGCGTTTTTTCCTTTCCATCGAATCAGACAATTCAAATGAGTCCACAAAACAAATAAATCAGTTTATTACCTGCATATTTACTTTAAAATCGAACTCAGAAGATATCTTCCTCAATCTGCAAAACCAGAAGAACCCAAATCTTATTATTAAACATAGAAACAAAAGGAAAATGGGGTAATAGAATCACTCCTCAAAGATCTAACACAATTCATAGTTCTGGGTAATAAAGGTCAAGTTCTTAAAATTAGCTTGAAAAATGGAAAACCCACTTCCCAAAAAGCTTAAACAACTATGGTTGTCACAAAATTGGGGTTGATTAATTGAATGATCTTATGGGAAAATTAGGTATACAGAACAGGAAAAAGAAATTAAAAGATTCGATCCTTTTCTTTTCAGAATTCCCATGAACTTAATCAATATATTATGAAACAAAGTAGAAATCTATGATTCTGTTCATGAAGCTTTGAAGGAGAGACAAACTGAAACTAGGAAAGAGGCAAAAACAAAAGGATTTGAAGAAGAAGAAGAAGAATGAGAAGGAGCATGAACCTTCTTGGAGCAGGTGAAAGGAGAATATCGAACTCCTTCCAGCGCTCAAATTTGAAACGTTTTATACTATTATAGATGGAGTACCTATCAGGACTAGTGATATTGTTTGTTTTGACACATGACTGCTCTTCCAAGCTAGTAGCTCCTATTGATGTGGTGTATTTTTGACACTTCAAGATCTTATAGTTTTAAAAGATCATTGGAAAAGGTGTTTAAACTCTTCCACATGGAAGTAATCCTATTTCCCTGAAACTATGGTTCGGGATGATTGCTTTGGTTTTTCTCATTGTTTGAGTTAAACTAGTCTAAATTTGAACAGTTCAACTAAAATGAACTCAAGTAAGTTATTCAGATAAACCAAACATCACGGCTAGAAAACTCAAATAAATTGTTCAAACGAACAAAATATCACAACTCGAATAAGACATCTTGAGCAGCAAGGGCAGACTATTATATTTACTTAAGTTACCCTTCATTTTGATATTTTACTTTCCTTTCTGTTTTTTTTTTTGTTGAAGATATGGTTAATTCAAAATGATCCAAATAAAAAGAGTTGTGCAAGAAAATAGAGAAAATTTTATCCCAAAATAACTTTTCATTTGATTGACCAACAAATCCCCAAATACATACATAATGAAAAAAACAGAACGTTTCATTAACTCTCTCTTTATTGATCTATTATGACTTATAGATCAGTACAACATATATTTTCGCCAACATAGCTAACTTGCCGAAAATGAGGTTCATCGATAGAACGCCATGTGTCTACTTGATCGGAAAGGAGAGTTATCGAACGGATTAGCCTTCTTAAATTGCGAAACGGGATTAGTGATTTTCTTCTTCTCACCTTTGATTTCAGACCTGAGCCAAGCTTCCACAACAGAAAGTAGATTGGTAGCGGTTTTTAATTCAATGAGATCTGTGAGTTTCTCGGTTCTTTTCAAGTCACCTTCTTGGATATATGCTAAATCCGTTGCCCATGTCTCTAATCCGTCGAATATATGGGTTGCGTAAATAATTGTTGCTCCTCTCTGTCGAACGATGGAAACCGAGAAGTAATTATAGGTTCTTGTTTAAATGAAGGACCGACGGAAATGAAGGTAATATTGTTTATGGAGTTAGAAATAGAAAAAAGGGGCTCACCTCTTCACACTCTTCCTTGAAGAAGTCAAGTAGATCCAACCTCGCGACGACATCTAGGTCAACTGTCACCTCGTCCAGCAACAGTACCTGAATAAGTCATAATAGTCAGGTTGTCAGTATCGAGCGAGATATGATTCGTTCGAGTTGCAAAAGAATTAATATGGTAGCAGAACTAGGTTCAAACGTGATGAGCCCAACAATCGCTCATGTTTCATATCATCAACAAAAAGATTACGTGCTTAAAGAAGGTCACGACTGAAGGGGCACGTGAGTTAGTACCACGTGGACAATGTAACAGACAAGGGAAGATATTACCTGGAAAGGATGAAGAAGACCCATACATATTTGAACTCGACGACGTTGACCATCTGATACTTTATGCATTCGCCAGTTAAGATCGATTTCAAGCAGATCTATGAGCTTCTCTCTCCTAACAGGGTCAACACCTTCAACTACAAAATTCATCCACCACGAAAAAGAAATGAGAAAAGGATGAATATGAAGACAAATTCAAATTGTGGTTTTCGATCAAGCAAATCTGAGGAGTGTCAAATGAAGAAAAGTGAAATGAAAAATCCCAGAAATGTAACCATTTCGAAGAAATTTGATGCTTCTGTAGCACAACCTTCATGGCTCCATCTTATAACAAATTCGATAAGTCTACCAGTATCCTGGTCTTTCTATAACAGTAATGTTGTACCATATTTCAATCTGGTATTAGTGGACCTAAAGTAAACAAATACTAGTTCTAAATTGACAATACGACACTCGATAAATTAGATAAAACAACCCCAAAAAGCAGGATCAGTTAACTTATTCTCTCTATTTGCGAAAAATACTTCACTTCGTAACTACGAGTTTGATTTCAATATGGAAAAATGGGTCAAGACAGATCTTCAACAGGCACCAAACAGTTGAAGCTCTGTAAGTACGAACTCCTTGAAGATGAATAATGCTATCACAGATCATTGGGGAAAATTGTGGCGTTTGCACCTAAAATAGTTTCTGATTTATCAAACATACCTCCAAATATCATGTGTTCAGCAGAAAAATCTCCTTGGAGTGGAATCTCCCCCTGAAATTAAGCAAAAAAAAACAGGTTATTTTAATTAGGTATGATGAGTGTTATTTGGTTATGAACTGTTGAGATGTTTGATGATAACGTTCAGTGCTTTGAAAATATAATAGTCTATGAAGACAATGGAAAGTGCACTGTTTCATTCGAAAAGTTGAAGTCCTTCGGCTCTTTCGAGGAAATGAACAAGAAATTCCACGCAGTGGCAGAGTGACCGATTTCCTTTTGATAGCTTTTGAAAATCTTTTCCGCTTTCAAAATTAATCTATGATACCATGCTAATGTAATGAATACCAGCATCAAATCAATGTAAATGACATTTGATTATTATGTGAACCTATAAAATTCAATTGGTGTACTACTTATTGGGCATCCCTGTCAAAATAGATGGATGAATCAACATAAACAATTCTAAACCAGGTTGAGTATAGGGCGTTTATAGTTCCAATCTTAGGTTAAGCATAGAACTTAATAGGGAATGCTTCTAGAGTTACCAGCTCCCGTGCACATCAGTTTGGATATTTACATCCCAAATGCAGTTTACACGAGAAAAGTTAACAAAAAGTTTAACATGAAAATAACAAATTAGTGACGTCTCAAAATTTAAACACATCCAGAATTAATCAACCATTGCCAAGCAGTTGATATTGCAAATGTAAATGGAAACCAAACTACAGTTTCGTTTCCTAGCGCGGAAACGTCCTTTCTAAGGTATACAGTATTAATGTATATGTATATAAGTAAAAAAATAACTCGTAATATAAGTTTCAACACTTTGAGTGCTCTCTCGGCACAATAATCAATGTATTGCCTCTTTCTATAAAAACTCATAATATAATGGTACGAGATAAAGGAAGCACGAATGAACTCACAGCAGAGCCGACGGTTTTACTCCAAGAGCCTCCCAGGTAGGATAAATTTCCACTACAGACTAGTCGAGTGTCATGAAAAGCAGAAGAATTTAGCACTCGTACCACATCTTTTCCTCCAACCATATGCTTACCCGCTAGAATCTTCAACAAAGTTGTCTTCCCTGTATCAAAGTAAAACATTATTAACATTTCATTCTAAACAGTTGCTAACTTCAAAAACCTCTTCGTATTATCTGCTATGAATATCAAAAATAATTTGAGAAACTAGATCAAAATTTATGGATGACACCAAGATAATGCTCAAATTTAATGCAACTACATAAATGGCGGAAAAAACACAAATTCAGCACCTAGAATTGCTCAAAAGTTCGATTTAACTACTGGAAAAAGCAAATTCGGCCTTGTTTTCAGATCAAGCAACAAAAATTGATGTCTCATAAGGATATGGCGGGAAATACACATGCAATTCATAAAACTGCTCAAAAGTTCAATTAACTACTAGCAAAAGATCAAATTACTCATAATTTTCAGATAACGCAACAAAAACCTAAGTTTCTTATCAAATTAATGGATAATACTATGATCATCAAAGAGATGAGTGTTTTACTATGAAGAAATTTGATAATTATTCAGATCCATTAGCGCCAACAAGAAGACACCAGCAACCAGGAGAGATATTAAGATTGAAACTACTAGAAAAAAAAAAGTGTTTTAGTGAATGACTTAAAAAACACAAATTCAATACCTAAAATTGCTCAAAAGTTACTCGGTTGGACCTAATTTTCAGATCAAGCAACAAAGACCGATGTTTCATGAAGAAATGGCAGTAAGAACACAAATTAATTCCAAAAATTGCTATTACCTACTAGCAAAAGATCAAATTACCCATAACTTTCAAATCAAGTGACAAAAACCTAAGTTTCTAATCAAATCAATCTCTAAGAACTACAATTATCAAGAAATCAGTGTTTTACTACGAAAAAAACTCAAGGAATCAGGTATTACCAGATCCATTAGCGCAACAAAAAGACACGGAAGAACCAAGAGAGACATTAAGATTGAAATTACTAGGAAAAAAACAGTGTTTGAATAACACAGCCAAGAAATGAAATTTCAAACCCCTAGAATTGCTCAAAAGTTCGATTTAACTACTCGAAAAGAGCAGATTTGACCTAATTTTCAGATCAACCAACAAAAATTGATGTCTCATTAAGAAATGGCGGGAAAAAACACAAATCCATTCCATAAATTGCTTATAAGTTAGATTAGACATGAATTTTCAGATCAAGCAACTATGATTATCAAGAAAATCAGTGTTTTACTACTAAAAAGAAAAAAAAAGTGAAGGAATTAGGTATTACCAGATCCGTTAGCGCCAATAAGAAGACATCGAGAACCAGGAGAGATATTGAGACTGAAATTAGTGAAAATTGGAGGTTGACCTTCGTAAGAAAAATTCATAGCAGTAACTTCAATGCTTCTTGTTTCATCTTCTTCTCTTACTTTCCCCATTTTTCGTCTTTCTTCTTCTTCTTCTTCTTTTGTGTGAAAATTGAAAAGTGAAAACTCTCTGGTTTTTCAAGTCTCCTTTTTATATGTTTTTCTGGTCACCTAATTTGATGAAATTTGTTTACTTGGATCATTCTAATCCATACAAATGTCAACTTCTTACACGTCCTACGTATGTTTATATGTCGGGTCGTCCACCATGAGGAGCTAGGGCACAATCATAAAAGAAAAATGGTGCAGCTAAAGGCCTAAAGAGCTGTCATGTGTAATCCGGAGGCCTAAAATATTTTGTTGGGAGTCTTTAGCCACTCCTAATGGAAAATGGTAAAGTCAGAAAAATGGGTGTGACTACAGATCGAATACGGACGTAGCCGACACCTGTTGGAGGCCCCTCGTGAGAGAAAAATGGTATGTTTGTCGTGAGCCGACAATGTCGACGTTCGAGCTCTGACGTGTCTCATTTTTCGTGTGGTTTAGCATTCTTGTTCATGAATTAGAGTTGGTGTATTTCAACTCATAATTTCTTTCTAATTTAGCGAAGATAGAGCTTACCATTTTAATGTTTTCAACAATAGTTGAGATACTCTTGTTTTGACTATGTAAGTTGGTTGAATCATCTCATCAAAAAAAAAAGTTGGTTGAATCGGGACAACTTAGTTGGACGATATATACGTTATCTATGTGGAGACGAACTTCTTCACTCTGGATCTTGTTTATTCAACTCAAATTTTGGTATTTCACTAACTTGAGTTGTCGTTCATAAGTTACATTTTTATTTCAAGGAATCAAAGGTAATCATCAGAGTTTTATAAAGATGTGATAAACACCCCGTTCACGAACCCAATCACCACTTCTTGTTCCTTTCCTCTCCTCCCACCACCGTGATTATCGTCATCATTGCCTCTTACTATCATTTATTATTTTGTTTCTCTTTGAATTTATTCCTCTCTATAAATCGCTTTCTCTCTTCTTTTTTTTTGTAGGATCTACTGAACCTTAGTTTTTGTCGATTGTAAAGAAAAGCAAATGTGAGAGAGAAGAAATCAGTGGTAATGAAGGTAGTTGAATTTTAATGAATTTGTTTAAAAAGTTGATTTTCCACCGATAGTTTGCTGCACAATATTTTTACGGGCCGCTGCGTGCGACCCTTTTCGGACATCGAATCTGAGTGTCAAGAGATTGCTCGGTCAAACTAACCACCCACCGAGTTAGAGATATATGGCTGGGTGCGGATCGCTAGCAGAGAGGGGGGAAGGGGGGGGGTCAAGAGTAACTAAAAGAAAGATGAAGGACTTAAAACGAAATTAAAATTTCTTCTTCCTATTCTCCTGAGTCCTAACATTTCTTCTTCTTCATCTGCTCGTACTCACTTCACCTCTCCAGCTGCTTCACTAAACCAGGTTTCTCTCTCTCTCTAGGTGCTTTGTTTTTGCCCTAATCACTCGATTTTTTCCTGTTACCTCATCCGCATAGATGTTCTTTTTATGTTTCTAATATTTCTTTCATTTCATTTTAATGTCACTTATGTATTGTTGAATCTATATACACTGACTGAATTAGGGTTAACTTTCAATTTTCACCTCCGTCTTTAATCGTTTTGAATTACTGTTATATCTGAATGAATCTAATAGTATAAATTAAACGAAATTAGGGTTAACCTGAAGCAAACTAAATGAATCGAACAGCTGTTGGTGATTCAAGAACCTAGATTAACTCTAGCCCTCGAACTGTTCGATTAAATTCCCAAACGAAATTTGTTTGCGTATACCAGCCTATTCGAAAGTTCTTCACTAGAGATCACATTAGTATCGATCAAATTATGCTACTGATTCAATTATTACAAGCTCTTAGAGCATATACAAATACAAGAACCTCTTATTCGAATTGCGTACGTATAGCCTTGGAGATGGATCATTCAATGCTTCATGTTTTACAGATGCATACCACATAATACCGTTTGGATTATAACAGCAACAATGTTTCTATCTTGGATAAAAGAATTTATTCGTACTTTATCGGGGTTTTTTGTTATTACTTGCTAAGAATAGAGATGATTCTGCTTGCTCAAATTTTGTAGTGACTTGAAGTAACTCATTTGTGGTGCTGCTATGTAAACATAGATTGCAAGTTGTGGTTTTGCCTGCACAAGTGGGTAGCACGCTCAGCATAACTATTTGTGCCCTATGGGTACGGTTACACCTAGTGTGTGTGTGTGTATATATATATGTATATATGATCTTAATCATGTATTCTTGTTGTTTCAGTTAACTTTTGTGAAGAAACTGTGAAGGAATGATGAGAGAGACAAATACTGAAGCAAATTCCTCCCTTATTTTGAAGCAATTAGAGCATATATTAGAACATGATCCTCTCATGTAAGTTCTCTCTTCTACCTCAGTTCCCATAAATTTAGGTAAAGTCATGGAAGTTTCTGAGAATGAGTTAATTGTTCATTGTTAATCTTTCGTTCTTTAAGTTTCGTTTTTGATAAGATAATCAGCATTTAATCAAGGTAAAGAACCACCCACAACTCCTCGAATTTTGTATCGAAACATATATCTATATCCATCTGTAACGTTCCAAGCCTTAACAAATATTGATTAATATTGTCCCCTCTTGACACCTTGGCCAAGCCCAAAGGGTACGGGATTTTGTTCATGGGAAGAAGGTTCCATGAGCCACCTAAAGGCATCTACATTACTAAGCTTGCCCAGGCATTTGACACTCAGGCCCAACTCCAATAGGCACGGGGTTTTGTTCCCAAGGCCTTGACACTTGCTAAGCTTGAGTACAAACCTATAGTAGGCGTGAAACGCTCTCAAAAGTGACGTGGGCCTTTTACTCCATCCATGTGCAGAAGATCAGCCCATTTTTTCTTATAATATATGAGTTTCATTGTTCTGATTTATGTTTTCAAATTTTCTTGTCCATTAATCTTGTTATTTTTTTTGTTTTTGTCAGTGATGAAGTAGGCTTTATACACCCAACCCAATTTGCAACACTGAATGGTGACGTCTCAGATGAATCGAGTCCAGTAGATGAGATCGTCGATCGAAACATGTCAAATGTTAATATTTTGGAAAACACCAATACCATATTTTGGAATAGAGATCATAAGTTGGCTATTTCAACGCAAGTACTTTACCCCTTGTATACTGCTTGTAAAAATGCTTTTATGAGTGCAGATAGGCAATATAAGATGGTAATTAATTCAACAAGAAAGACATATATATTTGGTGATGAAACTGCAAGTAACAGCTCTTCGGATTCCGAGAACTTCCTTGAAAGTGAAGTAATGAAGCATAGCAAGGCTCTTTTGTTGTTAAGCTGCGACTTTGGCACCTCTTGGAATTCGAGGTTCTTATCATCGAACTTGTATTTATTATTCTCTCTGTATCGATTATTGCAAGAGTCATCTTCTAATGTTTGATTGGTTGGAAGTAGTAACTACTTGATAGTTAGATGACGTTTGTGCAGATTATCTATGTCTCATATATTGTTGTTAACTGTTGCTTATTATCTGTTAATGTTTCTTGAACGAATCCATGGTTTAGTTATCGTTGTTAAAAAGTAGTAGCAAACTTGGGAATGTCGTCATTTGGCTTTAAGAAGTCACTAAGCATTTTTGTTTAATATCTTTCACCAGTATGTCATAAATCAACTATTTCCAAGCTTCCAAGAACATGTTTGTGCAAGTAATTTGAAAATTAATTGATTAACAATTGTTGAGTAATCTAAATATTATTAATCATCGTATTTTACATCTTTGTTCATCACGAATTGGTATATGTTGTGACAGGAAGCTTGTCTTATCAAAGAAGCAACAGTTTTCGTTGTTTATGGATGAACTTCTGTTTTCTACCCTGATTCTATCTTATTCGCCAAAAAGTGAACATGCTTGGAGTCATAGGTAATTTATAATTTTAACAAATGCGTAGTTGTTTCAGTTCCACTGGTAAAATGTAGTAATATTTATTGTTTTAAGTTAATCGGCGGCACCTCTAATTATATTATTCCTTTGTGACTATCAAGCTAAGGGTTTGAAACATTCCTTACAAAATGTTAGTTTGTCGCAGGCGGTGGGTTATTAGGACCATTTCCGGGAAGTATCAAAATTTACGAGAGCTAGTGGAAAGAGAATCCAAACACGTGGAGAAATTAGCTGAGGTTTATTTTTCATGAAGGTTTATTAACTCCTCATCTCACGACGCTTAAGTAATCTCCACAGCTTTTAGGTTTTTTATGCTGCTTTTAGGGAAGTGATATTGAGTCATTAACTTCTTCGTCTTTCTCCTGTCACAAAAAAATAAAAGTATAAGTTAGTATAGGAGTGGAATTGACTAAACAATGGTCTTACGACTTCACTTGTTCGAAACTGTTTTCATAGTTGAACACTTAAATATCTCTTTGAGATTCTTCTTCCTTTCATTTTCCGTTCACGTTGGCAATAACCTCGAATGTCCTCTAAAAACAGAAACAAGAGAAAAATGTAGTGGATGATGAAACCTCTTATAATAATTAGGCATTTGTTATTGCACTCTTTGCAGAAATCAAGAATGAATTACCGCGCATGGAATCACCGTTGCTGGCTCATTTCCTACTTGACAAGTAGACAGGTCACTCTACTAGAATGTTGCAGTTATATATATATGTTCTTTCATTCGATATATTCCATTGTCCGTCTTTCGATGGATTACTTGTAGGAAGTTCGTATCTTCTTTTTATATGAAATAAACAAATGAAAATGCATTTATTTAGGTACAAGATGAGTTGAACAAGTCAAGAAAATGGGCCGAGTTGCATGTTGCTGATAATTCCTGTTTCCATTACCGTCAAGTGAGTTTTTATTTCTTGAAGTTTTGGCATAGTTGTGACTGTGATTTTCAACACCACTATATGCGTTTTCCTTTTTCACTTTCTTTTAGCTCATTACCTGAACTCGGATGACATCTTCACGTGCTGTACTATATTTGATAAAATGGATGAGGAATGTTAGTTATAGTTAGTATGTCAAGTACATTTCTTACATCTATGCTGTGCCTAGGACAGAATTACAGAGACATCTATTTGGTCTCTTTCTTTCTCAACCAACTCAGAAAAATAGAGGAAAAATAGAGAAGTAGTTACTAGCTGAGTCCAGCTGATCCCTGACTCATGATCAACTATTTTAGTGACTCACTCAGGAAATCCGTGACCTTGGGGACTGGTTTGGGTACTGCTGAGTCAATCCCAGTCTGATCATGAGTAAAAATTAAAAATCTGCACTTTTATCCGAACTTGGTGAAGGAGTCTGTTTTGCTAATTATATGAGTAAAATTTCCCTTTGAACAAATGAGATGTTTTAAGAACTTACCTTGCACTTGCTGCAGCAACTGTTGCTTCGGATGCTAGATGGTCCAAATATGAGCATATATACTTCGCCCGACCTTTATCGTGTCTGGAAGGTATGTCTCTCTTCATTGATGCATACGAGATGCTTGCTAATTATTTTCTTACACATGATCGTATAATCGAAATCATGTTTTTTTTTTTAATTTATTTATTTTAATAATTATTGTTATAATTCATATTCATTGATATTTTACTAGGAGGAGCTCGATTGGGATCAGACATTGATAACACGATATGTAGGGCGAGAGGTACAATTTTTAAGTTTCCATACTATCAGAATAAAAGCAAAATCACCTTCCAGAGACACTCTAGGAACCCTAGTTTATGATCTCATTAATAACCATGTGCTTTCTTTTTTCTGATGATCTTTTTTAGGCTCTGTGGATTCATCGTCGGTTCCTCTCACAATTTCTGATAAAGCATTTTGCTGTTGTTCAAGTCGATCCCCTCCATTATGAAGGAAATGATCATGTAAAAGATGTGATTGGTTTTTTTATCGATAATGAAATACAATTTGTTAGCTCATGCTTGATTATTCAAGATAATCACTTTGAGGACTGGCAGACACAGGCAGTACTCGCCACTGCTTACATTTTCTGGATATCGAAGGTTAGTTATACGTATTGTTTCTTCTTCTTGGTGCTTACTCTTGTTTAAACTTAAGTAGATGCTTGATGAACAGTCGTAATCAACAAATTTTTGGTAAGCAGCTCCCGTTGCTACAATTTTCCAAACAGCACCAAGCTTTAGCTTCTTGTCCCGGCTTTAGACACTCAAACCAATGCCCTGCGGATACATACATTTGTTCCTGGCGAACGAGTGCGCGGCCCACCCAAATGGCATTGCCACTTACTAAGCTTGAGGAAGCAGCCAAACACCTATAGCCCAGGCTCTGGGATGCTCCCCCAATCATGCTGGACTATTATAATGATCCTTTTGTATCTGCTCCCTCCTTCACCGCATTTTGACTAGTTTTTAAGAATACCCATCTTGAAGCGAAAAATGTTAAAAAAAAAATTCAGTTGTAACTGTAACGACTATGAACTGTTACAGTTTTATTTTACTATTATTTGACCATTTACATTAAGTATGATTCTTTTGCTTGGTTAGAGTTTGATTTACGGTTTTATATTATGTACCAGCAAATCCCTCGTTCGGAAAGGGTAGAGTTGCAGAAGTTGCAGGAGAAGATAAAAGAATTGGGAGATCTTAAGACATTACTCAACAAGTTATGCCCAGAGAAGACATTGCTTTGGGATGGTTTAATTTGATGAAGTTCATTATAGAAGTTATGTTATTTAGTAATTTATAATTATTTCTGATACTCCAAACACGCATAAAAATCTGGTTTTGATTCTATTTCATTATTAGTAATTTATTATCATATTTGGATTTTTATAGTTCGGGTTCTTATATAGACAAGTTTCAGAAAGAAACCATATAAAATACCCAAATTGTTATTGTGACGGTTTTGATTCTATTTCACTAACAATGGTCACAGACAAATTGTTATTGTCGTCGATTTTTTAAAGAAAATTCATGTCTCATGTCTCTCTTTTTCCTTTTTATCCCCACTCTCTCTGCTTCAACTTGGCTAGATCTCTTTCTATATATATATATTTCTCTCCTCTCTTTCTTTTGTTTGTGGGGTGATGAGTTTCTCTCCCCCTTCTTCAAATAGAAAGGAAGAAGAGAGAAGGAAAAAGTAAGAATATGTGGTGGTCGGGCCGGAGGTAGTAGGAAAAGAAGAAGTGGTGTCTTATTTTTCCTCCCAAATAATTTCTTTTTCTTACTCCAAAAGAAAGAGTAAAATTTCGAGACATTTTGATCGAAATATTTCAATTTTCATGTCTACCCAAATTTCCATTGTACTTAACCAAATTTTTATAAACGATATCTTGTCAAATAAATAAATTTCAAATATTTCAGTCGAATTTACCGAAATATTTTCATTTCAATTATGTATGAGAATCTTGACCGAAACTAAAATTTCATTGGTCCAACACAACTAACGGAGGGAACACGGTAAAAATTTGCAACAAAAAAAGGCGGGTGAAGAGATGGCCAAATACAAAAGCGGGTCTATCCAGACGTATGACCCGTATCCATGTTCGAGGTTTAAGAGTTACTACTAGGGTTTTACGCATTTTGAGGATTATTTTTGAGAAAGGGGAAACTCATTCGTTCTTCTTTATTCTGGTAATCCTTTTCATCTTTATGAGTTGGTTTCATTTAATCTCCATTACAGATAGATCAAAACCCTAATTTTCGAAAGTTTTCTTTCTTCTTTTGCAGAGTTTGTTGATTGAGTATCATCATTAAAGATGTATCTTCAGTTCTACATAAACGAAAATGGCGACAAAGTCTACACCACTAAGGTATTATAATAACCTTCTTCATAGACACAATAACATTTGCTGATTGTTTTTATTTCTATTTCTGGTTGTTTTTTGTAATATACGAAGAAATTATTTTAGGGTTCTAATTTTCATTGAAGATATATCTAATCATTTTAGGGTTTTTTGTACTGAAATTTCCATCGAAACCAAAATTTATTTACATTCTCTTAACAATAGCTGATCAAGGAATTAGACTTCAAAAAAAGTTGCGCCGAAATGACCAAAATATTTCCATTGTCACGAAATTTTATTCCTTGCATCTAACTACTTGGGATATTCAAGAGAGCTAACTAATGGCCCCGAGGGAAGAACCAGTGACACTCTTGGTGTTTCTCGACCAACTGAGCTATTTGTGAATGTGTGGGGGATAAGTTTTTTTCACTGCAGCGAGATAATGCAGGGTTTATGTCATGATTTCATCTGCCGATTAGAGTTTGTCCATTATCAGTTGACTGGGTTTTGAGTTTGAAGCTTAACCTCCACAAGCTCTTTTCCTCACACCTGCCTGTCGAGAGACGGGAGGGTACCCTATATTGTTAGGGGCGAAAGGCGTAGCTGGACGTACAAGTCTAAAATTAGGGAGTAGGACATGGAGAGACGAGGAGGGGATTCGCATATTATATACATAAGTAATCATTTTACACATCATTGATAGAGCATTGCTATTTGATATATCAGGATATATATAGAATTAGCTTATTTGACTGACCAATAACCGAAGTTTTGTATCACCACCCAAAAAGGTGCTAAATCCGAAAAGGCGGGTGTGCCAAATATAAGTTAGAGCCTATTTTACCTGTGTTTTTTCGTTCACACTTTACATTCATCTATCTCTTATTAAGTTCGTAACATTTGTACTTGCAGAAAGAATCACCCCTTGGGCGAGCAACCGAATCTGCTCATCCAGGTAATTTTCCTCGATTTATATTTGATCAATCTCAATTTTCCTATACTGTCAAATCTCTGATTTCGTTTTAATTTTCGTAATTTTTAACAAATATACAGCCTTAGGCCTTAACTACATATCTTTGTTTTCTCGTTTTGTATTTGTACCCTCTTGTTTGTTTTATTGTAAAGAGTAAGGTATTTGGTAGTCTATTTCTCTCATTATAATAACTCTTCATTGCTTTTGAACTGCAGCTCGTTTCTCCCCCGATGATAAGTACTCAAGGCAGAGAGTTCTTCTGAAAAAGCGTTTCGGACTGCTACCCACGCAAAAGCCAGCACCAAAATATTGAGAGAATAATACACCATCTTTTGTTTTTCATGTGTTTTTTTATCCGATATATGGGTGGAGTGGAAACCAAGTCTTAATTCTATCAAGTTGGAGCTGTAAAATGATACTGAAACTAGATTATAAACGATCGAATAGCATGGATTGACAAGTAAAGACGATTGGTAGTTACAAATCTTCAGCTTCTGAGTTTACATATAAGATTTGTTTTGTTATTTGTTCAATAATGTTGCAACTTTGGGTATACATTCACACGAGACGAGTTTTTTTAGATTTGGGCTTCATGTTCAATATTTTTGAAGTTTTTGATTTATGTTCAAGGTATATCTAAGGCTTGGCAATCTACGCAAACGGCAAACTTATGTAAAGTACCTTAGCAACCCATGCAAACCTAGTGCAGAATATGAGGGATTTTATGCACAAACCTGTGCAGTATTTTCATGTGAAAAAAACTCTTGAGCAAAAAAAGCTAAGCTAAATGTCACTGTCTTCCAAAACCTAAAGAAAACCAATAGTCTTCATTGTCGGGTTCATTTTTGTCTGAATATGACGTCTGACTCGATTAAATTGTCTGATTATGACGTCTGACTCCATTAAATAGTTGGTTTAAGTTGATTTTGTATCCATCTAATCAAAGAAATTCAGACAATGCAAAAAACTAACCAGCTCAAGAAAACGAACGTGCTTATAAAAACTTCTTTTTTTTTTCTTTCTTTTTACATTGCGGGAATTTTTGGAGGAAGTAGCTCTTCTTTTCACTTTCAGCAGTTGAAGGTTTCTAGTACTCCCTCTTCAATCTCTCCCAAAAAACCCTAGAAAGTTTTTTTTAATCTCATTCACATTTTCAGTCCAATTCTCTCACTATTATACTCTTTCTCTCTATATATATATTTATGCAGGAATGACGAGAATTCATGGATTTCTCTTGTTAATTTTCTCATTTTCCATTTGTCAAGCTTCAATATTCCATCCGATTTCAGATAATCATCGATCTGCTGCTTTACAACTTTTCTCATCTACTGATGGATCTTACGAAAGGTAAGAAAAACTAGTTTGTTAACGAACTAACTTTTGTGGTTGTGATTAGAAAATCTCTTTTATGAATGTTAGATCTTATTGTTATTGAAAAACATGATCTTTGTGTGTTTTATTATTCGAATTGATCAGTTTCTATTTCGCTAGTTGTGAATGTCGAAAACTGCATTGAATTCTATTTGTTGGGTTTGGATGTTTAGAAGATTGAATATTTAGAGTTGGAATAGATTGGACAGAATTCATTTTCTAGTGACAATACTACTTTACACTGTTTAGGGTACTTTGGGCCATGTTTGGCCCGCGGGAAAGGAATGCAATTACGAGGAATAGCGCAGTTCAATTCCGTAATATGACTCATGGTACTTCTGGTCATGTTTTGCATGTAGGAAATGAATCCAATTACGAGGAATAGTGGCCGTAATATGATTCATCGTATTCACGACATCTAACTGTATTATTTGGTTTGACCAGGTATAGGATTGATAGAGATTATTTTTGTCCATAGATTATTTAATTGACGATTCCAATGAAAAGGAGATCGCAAACCCACCCACGCCCTTGGGATCTCCCCTTGAGTGGGAATGTGATTTCTGATGCATTATCGTGCACCAAACACCATTATAGAATGGGACGATTCCTAGTAATCACGAATTCACGATCTGTTCGTGTGCGCGAAACATGACATTAAGGTGCACTGCCAGTAAATGCAAGTTCTCTTAACCTAAATTTGACCAAAATAATGAACGTAATTGGTCTCTTTGTAGTGACTAGTGATCATGTTTTCAGAAAGTGCTTTCTTAACTAATTTCAATTAGTTAGTATCTAGTTATGTTGCAAACTTACTCTCTGATTTTATACTCATCTTTGTGTTTTCTGGGGAAGGTTTTGAATTTAGTTATATTTTCATGAGCCACTGCCAGCTACATGCAACATGTTACTGTTGGTTTCTTCATTTTTATCTCTTTTATTTCTCCAATTGTGTTCGTCATAGTTATGCTTAAACCCTAACTTGTAGCTTTACTTTCTCTCAGATTAGTTATTCTTTGTACATCTACTCGTTTATATAACTATTTGGAATCAACTGATTTTCGGTTTATGTGTCAGCCTAGAACAAACATACGAGGCGTTAAGAACGTTCCAGATTCTTGGTGTAGAAAAAAATGCTGGTTTAAGTTCACGAACATGCCAGCTTATTGTGAAGAACCTTCAATCTTCGTCTTCTAGTCTAAAGGATTTGTTCGATGCCCTTAGAGTTAATAGCATCTTGAAATGTGAAATTGATGGGGGTACTTTCGAGGTATTCTCTTAAGCTATTGTCTCTGGTGAATTTGATAATATTATGGCTTTTCAGTCATATTTTACATATCTATGTATGCATGACCGTCAATTAATATGAGTTCCTTTGCAAGATCTTAATTTCTCCCTTTTTCTTCAAGGGCATTATTTCAAAACTTCAAGCGTCAGTGAATGATGCAAGCTCATTATTCGACTACTACCGCTCAATTGGAAGTTTGGTACTTCTCAAGGTATTATCTTATTGAAGTTACTTCCTCTATTGGATTTTGTCCTTTTTTTTGGAGTTCCCTTTCTTATCATATTGCCCTTGGAATCAAACTGTCTGGTTCACTTTCTTCAGTCGATTCTGATGCAGGACAAGCTTTCTGAGAGTAATGTACTTCTTGCTGAAGCAGATGGCATTTTTCGTTCCATTAAGGTAAAATAATTATCGGACATTAAGTGCTTTGTTAAATAGTTTAATTCCCCTTATCTCTTTCAAATTAACACTTGGAACCTTTTATTGACAAATCTGTAATTGCTGATCTGTTATTTTCAGGCTCTTTGTCAAAGTGATGGGAGATGGCGCCATAGTTCAAATGGTGCGGAATCTAGCATTTATGCTGCTGGTATTGATTCTTATTCCAAGAGACTAGGATACCAGATGTCATTATTTTAATAGGAATTAGTCTTGTGATCTTGTCTATTTATGCACTGTTGGACTGGTTTCTTCGTTTATACGCAGTTGAGGTTGATTTTGGGACCGAGTTTGTATACTTCTAATTTTGCCCCCTTTCCTTGTTCTTGCCCTGTTCTTTTTGAAGTTGGGTTGTGGTCATCTCAAAAATATAATGCTTCTTGCAGGTCTGGCACTTGAAGCTCTTGCTGGAGTTGTTTCATTATCTTCTTCCGGAATTGATCAATCATTAGTAAGCCAATTTATTGACCATTACACAGATCATAGTTCCTTTAGATCTTAAATCCAGAAACTACTGTTTCATATCTCTAATTCAGACAGAGAAGAAAATATTAGCATCTCGGATAGAGTGACAAGACTTGTTATTTAATTTTCTATGGACAAGCCCTGAATGCTTATCATTTTACAGTAGTTCCACTTAACTTTTGTTATTTAATTTTCTATTAGTTCAACAAAAAAAAAACTTAAAAGGGTTGCTTAATTTTGTAGATTGGAACCGTTAAAAATGATATAGTGAAGCTTTTTGACAGTCTTAAACAGTACGGTATGTATAAGTCTCTCTAACTGGAAAGCTATTGTTTGTTGTAATATTTTGCATACTATGCTTTATGTGCAAACTGAAGTATGGGATGATGCTATTTTTATAATTGTAAATTTGTAATTTGTGGTGCCACATATGCGCCTATGCGGTACTTATGCTGATCTAGCAGCTTTAGCACTAACCTGTTGAACATGCTTTCTGAGACCTCCATAACATTTGTGCTATGAATATTGTTGTAACTCGCTTTTGATTGAGTGGACATCAAGGGTCTACCCAAGTGCCCTTATGCTTCCTTCGCTTGATCTCTGGTCCTCATCCTTGCATCCCACTTTCTCAAAGACCTCAAGGTGCTACACAGTTTTCCGACCTTGGTCTTTCTTTTGGTCGAATTGGAGCAATTAGCTTCTCCTATTTAGTCCTATCTGCTATTTGGTCAGCTTAATTGGTGGGTTGAAATTGTCATGTAGATGACAAGAATTAGGTAACTTGCTAGATGCTAGATTCCATAGACTGGGTCAATGGGTGATCTATTGCTTTGGATGCTCTCTAGATCACCTGAACACTTGGTAGAACCGTGACGTCTCCATGCATGGCATTTGTAGTAGGACATCTGAAAATCAAATCGAGATCTCTCATGCATCACCACCTAGTATCTGACAACATCCAATGGATGTACCTGACACCTGAACAATGCTTGCATGTGGAAAGAGTTTCTATTGTAGCAAACACTCTTCATCACATATCTTAGGTTGTGTATGGCTATCTGTGAATAAATTTAGACATTTATAATGCCTCTACATGTTCGTGATTCGTGCTATGTAACAAAAACTAGGTTAAGGAGTATTTAGAACCACCATTCCAGCCCGTATTCTTATTATAAAATGGACTATAATATTCTTCTTTCAGCTATAATAAATTGAACTCATGGTGCATCTTTAATTTACGTTTCCCATTGATACTTGTATGCTCATCTAACATAGCTACTGTTCCATCTCCCTTTGATCTTTTGGTTTTAGATGATGGAGCCTTATATTTTGATGAGAAGCTTGTCGATGCACGTGAAGATCTGGGTCCTCTTTCAAGTTCATCATCAGTAGTTCGTGGGGTGGTGGCTTTCTCAGAAGTTACATCAGGAAAACTTAATGTAAGTGCCACAGCATAGGAATCGACATGGATCATGTCATGTGGCCTTCGAGTGATTGGCTTTCTCATGTTGCATCTGTTTTGGTTTCAAAATTTTCAGCTTCCAGGAGATAAGCTATTGGGTTTGGTTAAATTTTTTCTTGGAATTGGGGTTCCTGTCAGTTCCAAAGACTTGTTCAATCAGATAGACTCACTATATTACTTGGAGAACAATAGGTAAGTACTTTCTTGCATTCTTTTATTCAGTCTTTGCTTAGAGAGTACTTTTGTTTGAACATGGTCTCTTTTTTTTAGCGTAGTCTGAAACGATTCAGCAATAGAAGTAAGCATGGTAGTTTACACAAAAGTATTGTGCTGGCACAGGATTTCCGTTCCACTGATCTTGTCACTTTCAGCAACCGTGCTTTCATTGACCAACAAGGATCAGCTCAAGGTCGGTTATCTGGTTTATATCTTGCAATGTCTTTCTAGGAAGCTGGTTTTTGGATTTCTTTGTTTGATCATGATATAAGACAATGTTTTGAATCAAGTTTATCGATGTCATGTTAAGTGCCATGAAATGCTAACAAGTTAGTAACCTTATTAATGGCGAGGTTATATTTCTATTCGAAAATCTAAATCATTTGAATAACTCGAAGACATGCATAGGATCAACTCTGCACACATCACATTTTCTTTTCTGATTCCGGTAATATGGAACTCCTATTATGATGAAGTCCTTCCGATGGTTCCCAAGATTGTTTTGCCCTCAATTCTTTTACCAATATTCCCATTTTTGTGGAATGTTGCTTACATTACAGTACAAAGTTATTTAGGTTTTATTTTTCTTTTTAAATACTTTCCAGGTTAAGGTGACTACTGCGCTTGGATCAGATGCGCCTCCTGTAACTGTAAAACTTGTACAAGCTTCCTTCTCCAGTTCAAAAGCAACTCCATTAGTTGAAAGTCAGGTACAACATTGTGAAGATATTTCGGCCTTTCTCTTGTTTGTTTTAGAATTCCATGCATTATCAGTTCACACTTAGACCTTTCATATACTCGGTATGGTTGGTTATATTTTTTCGTCAATTTATATTCGTCTTATCTTTGCATTTGTTGTAATTCAGGAACTCAAGTTTATCCCAGAAAGCAGGGACTATTCTTTGGATGTCCTCTCAATGGGTTTTGATGTTGGGAAGTACAATTTCGCTTTTAGGGTAATATTGTTAGTTCTTTATGTCTCTAAAAGGCAGGGTTTCATCTTACCCACTTGTTTGATGTACAACTTTGACTTCTGTAGGTTTTGCCTCATGATCCTGAGCATAAGAAAATCTATGCTACTGGAGGTCAAATCCAAGTTCCAATACTTGTTTCGGGATTCGTCAAAATTGACAATGCTGGAGTTGCTGTTCTGGATAGTGATCTTCAGAGCACAGAAACAAAGCAAACGTAAAGTCTTTATTTCAATATTTAATAGCATGTTTACATTTCAGCAGTTATTCGCTATGATCAAAGTAAAAGATTTTTACATAAAGTTTGAAATAGGGTTCCGTTTAGCTAGCTGAAAGCTATTCTGATTTTTGTTCAGGTTAGATTTATCTGAAGAAACTTCTTTATCACTGTCAGCAACCCATCTTCAGAAGTTGCAACTATCGTTTCAGCTCACCACTGCCCGTGGCGATTCTTTTAAGCCACATCAGGTCGGTGGTTGCCTCTCCTCGATGACACTTATATGATGCTTCTCTGCATGTTCATTCATTGACTCCGAATTTTATTTGCAGGTCTTTCTTAAGTTGACACATGAAACCAAAGTTGAGCATATATTTATCGTGGGAAACTCTGGAAGCCAGTTCGAAATAACCCTGGTAACTATTTTTCTCAATCTTATTATATGTCAAAATGCTTTTGCTGTGAAGCGTGAATCTGATGAACCAAATCATTCTTCTGACCTTGCCAAAAAGTTTGAAGTAATTTCGTACTTCATCTAGATTGACCAGTCGTCTGTGTTGTAGGACTTCCTTCGTTTGGTTGATCAACTTTACTACCTCTCAGGAAGATACGATATTGAACTTACAGTCGGTGATGCTGCTATGGTAACATCATGTCATTACTCACTTTTACGTTTTAAGTCCCCTTTTTATCTACTTATTTAAAATAGGGTTTGAAATTATTTTTCAGGAGAACTCATTCTTGCGGGCTTTAGGTCATATTGAGTTGGATCTACCCGAAGCACCAGAAAAAGCAACAAAACCTCCTCCACAACTTGTTGATCCTAACTCAAGATATGGACCTAAACCCGAGATTTCTCACATCTTTAGATCCCCTGAGAAGCGTCCAGCTCAAGACCTTTCTTTCGGGTTCTTGGTTATTACCATTTTACCATTGTTTGGGTTCTTAATAGGGGTAAGTTATTTGGTTTCTATCATATGCATTGACGAAACAACGGTCTTTACAATGAATATAATATGTTATTAAGTAGTTCAATTAATTGTATATGAAATCTTAACAGCTAATACATCTGGGGGTAAACCTAAAGAACTTCCCTTCCGCATCAGCTCCTGCTACATTCGCCACGCTCTTCCATGCCGGTATTGCAGCTGTTTTATCGCTGTACTTGCTTTTCTGGCTCAAGGTACAGTTTCTGCTCCCATTACTCGATGAATTATTCCCATGTCATGAACCCAAATGCCTCTAAACTTCTCATCATTTAGTGCTTGTTTTCAAATTGTCGAAATCTGACTCCCCCAAGTTCGACTTATCTGGATCTGAGTCGTCCAAGTGCTTGAGTCTGACAAGCTGACTTGTTTTGGGCCTAGAGCACAATAGTCATTTTAGGTTATATCAAACAATCGACTCTAATCGAAACTTAGTTTAGTCTGATTCAAGTCAATTAAAATATCTTACGACTGTCTTTTCTGGTCTGCATTTTGAACAGCTGGATCTATTTACTACATTGAAGATGGTGGGATTCTTGGGAGTCTTCCTGTTGTTTGTGGGGCACAAAACTCTTGCTCATCTGGCCTCAGCTTCAGGCAAGCTTAAATCTGCCTGAGCAAAGGAAAGCTGATCTTTTAACTTACAGTTTATTCTTTTTCGAGTTTTTTTGCCCGATTTTTCTACCCTCAAATAACTTAATTTCTTGATGAATTTTTGTAGAAGCAACAAACAGATATTAGTGAGAGAAAATATAGTATGTCCGGTGATAATGGCATTGGTTGTACGAAAAATTATTAGTAGTTCACACAAGAGGTAAATAGAAAGTTTTAAAAAATGAGGCTATTTGAAGTTACTTCTCAAATTTTGTTTGCTTATTTACTTGTTGGTCTTAATTCATGAAGAGCAAGGACATTACTTTCATGTATTTGAGCTTTAATAAGGGTAGGAATTGTTTGTTTTGTTCTAAGTTCCACTCCGACTTGTTTGAAAGGCCGATCTTAGTTTCAGAATGTTTCTTGTTTGTTCGATTCATGGAATGATCCATTTAAACAGATTTTAGTCTATTTGACTTGTGGAGTCGTAACTTCCGTTGTGTGTAAGTTACATAGTGACATGTTGTTCTTGACCACACATCAATGCTCATTTTTCACTTTATGCTCAGAGGAATCAGTTAGACTCGTACTAGTTAGAGTATGACAAAAAGATCTAGGAAGGTGATTACAAGGTCGCGACCTTGGGGCATCTGAAAAAGTGTAAAGGGAGACTTGGTCAATAAGATATATTTGAGGGGTATTTGGAGTCACTGAACATTGACTTAGGGGGCATATTCTTTTGTTAGCCCTAAATTGACTTGATCAAACATTGTCTCCTAATCAAGGGAGAGAGATGCCGAGTGAGAGAGAAAAAATGCGACCTAGAGAGAGAAATAGTGAGAGATAGAGGGAGATGGAGCAAGAAAATGATAGATGAAGAGAGAAAGAGGGAGGTGAGAGAGAAAAACAGTGTGAGAAGGAGACCGAAAGAAAGGGCAACAATGGGTGAGAGAGGAGAAGAAAGGAGAGAGAAGAGGTGGCAATGGTTGTCGGAATGGTGGTGGTGGTGAGAAATTGTGGTGGTGAAGGTGATGGAGAAGATGAAGATTAGGGGAAATGTTGGACAAACAAAATATGTCCTCCAAAATGTACAAAAAGATCGGCCTATTTTTACCTTTGGTCCAAAAACTTATGAAGTTGTATTTTGCTTCATCTTTATATTCATCTCTCTTTTACCACTATAATTTATTACTACCACCAACACTTCAAACTACTGACCACCACTGCCACTTCTTCTCTCTCCCTGTTAGTTCCCTTTCTCTTTTTCCAACCATTCTTGCTCTCTCTTGCCATTATCTTTCTCTCTGTTAGGCGAAGATTAAGGGGCCTCGAGGAGGGTGTTCAACAAAACCTTCCTAAAGAGTTTAAGACTTTTGTGGACGTTGAGCACGAAATGTTTTGTAGCTAGTCAATCAGGAAAATGTATTGTGGCCAACAAGCCACAAAACCCTCGAGGATGATTTTCAGTCAAAGCCTCCTCGAGGTTTGGTTCCACCACAGAGACCACTTTCTTTCTCCGAAACAGACAGAGAGATATAGCAGGAAAGCATGAGATGTGGAGAGAGAAAGAAAACGAACAAGAGAAAGAGATAACGAGCAGGAGAGAAAGAGGGAACGAGCAGGAGAGAGAAAGTCAGCACGACAGAGAGGGAGATGAAGATTAGGAGGGCAAAAAGTTAAAATAAAAAGATTTGAGACTCAAAACGAACTCGTCCCCTGAATCAAATCTAATTAAACAAACCTTTATTCGTGTGGGACTCTTCAGGATGCCCTAAAGCCCCCGTCTAAGAGGGGTAGTCAATCAAAACATTGATTGACATTCTAAAGTTTGCGAATGACAGTGGCATTCAATCGCTGACATTTCAAAGTCCAAAAATGTCTGGAGCATTCAGTCAAAGACATTTTAAAATCGAATGTCTGAGGCATTCAATCAAGAACATTTCAAAGTACGTGAATGTCAATGGCATTCGCAAATCTATGGACTTTGGTAGATTTGAACTTGGCCGCGGCTTTGGGGAATAAAGAAAAGTCTCTGGGGCGTAGAGACTTAGTGAGTCAAGATTGACTTATGGGACATATTTAGTTTTTAGTCCAAAAATTGACTTAAATGATTTTAGTTCCTAATCTTCACATCCTCTCTCTTTGTTTCTTCGTCTCTCCCACCTGTTGTTCTCTCTCTCTAAGTCGCACTTCCTCTCTCTTGCTCACTCTTTCACGACAATCTAGATAAAATACCTAACATGAATGGAATCTAGGGTAATTTTGCTATCATTCTAAAAAGAAATTTGGAGTTCTATGGAGAACCAATACCATCGATTCGAGATCTTTTAAGTGAAGATTTCGTTTCGCTCTACAATTGTTTTGAATCACTTTTATCCTCACTTTACATCCTACTCTCTTGGATACATACATTGTTTTCATGGAAACCCTATTTTAGGGTTACCCAAATTGATATAGTTAATCAGTTATGAAGTGTCATCTCTCTATACTAGATTCCTGATTATTCTTGACGCAATAAGTTAATAAGTCGATCTTACATGATTTGTAAGGGATTTTTATTGGTTTATATGAGATTATATTTTTCCAAAAACAAGGTAGGTAACTAAGCATGTATCTAAGAATATAATCAGACTATTATTTCATGTGTGAATTATGTTCCCTTTCATGCTATGTCAATTCTCTGAAGTTGGTTTGACTTCAATCTCACCCCGAGAGAGAATACTTTGATGGGGTTCAACTTCTAGCTCAATCTCACACTAATATTTTTTTTCTTATACATACAAACATTTCATTTCTGAGTCAGGAGGATTCCATTGCATTATATTAAAACATATTTGAGCCTTCGAGTCATCCAGGGTTTTACTATTATCCAATGGGTTTGCTAATATCAGGAATGAAAATCACAGAGAATGAAACAATAAGCAACAGAGAGAGAGAGAGAAAATAGGAGAGAGAGAGAGAGAGAGAGAGAAACATAAGAGAGAGGGATAGAGAAGATGAAGATTAGAGAGCAATGTTAGATCAAATCGATTTTTGGGCCAAATAGAGAATATGCCCCCTAAGTCAATGTTTATTGACTAAGTCTTTATGCCCCTGAGATTTTTCTTTATTTCCCCAAAGCCGCGGCATTGAACTTTCATTGACATCTTATGGGCTCTAGTGTAAAAAGAGAGTCAAATTTGTCAACTAAAAAATGAGTGACTTTCATGGACATTTTCATTGAAATTTCAAAAGTACCATGATGTTTTAAATATACATTATCTGCATGCTAACCCGCTTTGTTTACGCCGAAGAAATCCACCATTTATTGACTTGTGTTAGATGGTATAAATAAAACAAAAATAACAATAGACTTTCATGCTCGTAAGATGATTTTAAGGGTCATTATATGACCTTTAAAGCCCAAAATATCTTTAATAATGGTAGTCATGTATTTATTCATAGCCATACTATGTTGAATGTAAAGACTCCTTGAGTCTATGTCAAAAGATAAATAAGAAAAGGAATAATAACATCATTGTTATAGGATGGTGCTTAACCTTTTAAGAGGAGCACCACACTCTTGTCTCCCACCAATGTGGGATTGCTTTACAACACACCTTCCCAAGACCACATCATAGTAGAGCGAATCGTGCTGATAACGTGTTATAGGATGGTGCGGACCAGCCTTCCGGGCTGCTACTGTCTCCCACCAATGTGGGATTGCTTTACAACACACTCTCCCAAGACCACATCATAGTAGAGCGAATCGTGCTGATAACGTGTTATAGGATGGTGCCGACCAGCCTTCTGGGCTGCTACTGTCCCACCAATGTGGGATTGCTTTACAACACACTCTCCCAAGACCACATCATAGTAGAGCGAATCTTGCTGATAACGTGTTATAGGATGGTGCCGACCAGCCTTCCGGGCTGCTAGTGATACTATCCGTTTTGGCACATCTGGGCCTCACGGTTTTAAAAGGCCTCACTAGGGAAGGGTGCTTAACCTCTTAAGAAGAGCACCACACTCCTGTCTCCCACCAATGTGGGATTGCTTTACAACAATCATGTTAATTATTAATCTATTTATCACTATATATTACATTTTCATTTACATCTATACAATGTCAATGAAAATTGTAAATGAGAATCCATAAGGATTAATACAGCGACATTAAAAACGTCATTGAAATGATAATGAGAATGGAGAAAGTTAATGGACTCTCCATTGTCAATGAAAGTGTATATATACATGAAGTCTATGAAGATCAACCAAAGTGATTACATGTCTCCGCCCTCCCTGATTCAATTTTCCAAAGAAGAAAGAGAATCGTGCAATCTAAGGGGATTTTGTTCACCCATTTTTAAGGTAGGTTAAAGTCATCAAACAAAATCAACCTCTTATCCCCTAACATTTTAAATATTATCCCTATCATATTGGAGATTTCATCTTGCAAAATTCCTCCAATTTCTAAGTTCTAAATTCACACACACTTTCTCTCACTCTCTTTCTCACACACACACACACACTATACAGAAAATTATGGCTTACAGTAAGTAGCTAATAAGCACCCAAACCCAACCACCAATGGCAGTTCTTTCAACTGAATTCTTCCCACATTCAATCCCCTTCAATACCCACAAACCATCTTCACCTTATCATCATCAAACCTCCACCATCACTTGTAGAAACCCTAGCTCCTCTGATGACCTAACCTCCAAAAACTCACCCAAGATAAGATTTTTAGCTGAAACAAAACTAACCCATTACCAATCACTTGATTTCAAAGAAACCCATCTCATTAAACTTCTTAACAGATCTTGCAAATCAGGAAAATATAGTGAATCACTTTATTTTCTTGAATGTATGGTGAATAAGGGTTATAGACCAGATGTTATTCTCTGTACAAAACTCATCAAAGGGTTTTTCAATTCAAGAAATGTTGATAAAGCAACTAGGGTTATGGATATTTTAGAATTATATGGTGAGCCTGATGTTTTTGCTTATAATGCTTTGATTAGTGGGTTTTGTAAAGTTAATCAAATTGATTCTGCTACTAGGGTTTTGAATCGAATGCGAAATCGAGATTGTTTACCTGATGTTGTCACTTATAACATACTTATAGGAAGTCTTTGTAGTAGAGGGAAATTAGGGTTAGCTATGAAGGTTTTAGATCAATTGTTAGAAGATAATTGTCATCCTACTGTTATTACTTATACAATTCTTATTGAAGCTACTATAATTGAAGGTGGAATCAATCAAGCAATGAAGCTTTTAGATGAAATGTTATCGAAAGGACTTAAACCGGATATGTATACTTATAATGCTGTTATTAGAGGAATGTGCAGAGAAGGAATGGTCGATCGAGCATTCGAATTTGTTGAAGATCTTCCATTAAAAGGTTGTGAACCAGATGTTATCTCATATAATACATTGTTAAGACCATTGTTGAACCGAGGGAGATGGAATGATGTTGAGAATTTAGTACAAAAAATGATTTCGAGGGGTTGTAATCCGAATCTTGTTACTTATAGTATCTTGATTAGTTCACTCTGTCACGAAGGAAAAGTTGAAGATGCGATCGATGTTTTGAAGGTTATGATGTCTAAAGGAATATCACCAGATACCCATTGCTATGATCCATTGATTTCTGCATTTTGCAAAGATGGAAGATTAGATTTGGCATTTGGGTTCTTAGAATATATGATATCTAATGGATGTTCACCTGATATTGTCAACTATAATACAATCTTAGCAACTCTCTGTAAAAGTGGAAAAGCAAATGAAGCCCTAGAAATTTTCGATAAGCTTGGTAAAACGGGTTGTCCGCCGAACGTCAGTTCATATAACACGATGATAAGTGGATTATGGAATAGTGGCGAGAGAATGAAAGCTTTGGAGATGGTTTCGGAAATGGTAAAGAAAGGAATCGATGCTGACGAAATAACGTATAATTCTTTGATCTCGTGTTTGTGTAGGGAAGCAATGGTTAAAGAAGCGATCGGATTGCTAGTAGATATGGAGAAGAGTGGACTGAAGCCGACGGTTATCAGTTATAATATTGTGTTATTAGGGTTGTGTAAAGTTCATGATATTGATTCTGCCATTGATGTTCTTGCTGTAATGGTTGAGAAAGGTTGTCTGCCAAATGAAACAACTTATGTTTTATTGATTGAAGGAATGGCTTATGCTGGATGGAGAAATGAAGCTATCGGTATAGCGAATTCACTTGTTTCTATTGGCGTTGTTTCGAAAGGATTCTTCAAAAGATTGGTCAAGGCTTTTCCTATGATCAATTTGCACAAAGATCTCACCATTTTAAACACCAAGAGATAAAGTGTATTTCCTTCGATATATATAGTTTCGTCCGCAGAACTACAAGTACATTTGGGTGTTCTTCGTGGTGTTCTATGGAGGACCCGCGTTTAGGGTTTTGGATTTATGGGATAGACGATCGGAGCAACATTGTACTTGGGGAAGATTGAAAGTTAACAAATGGTGTTAAGATTTCCATAAACTTGAATTCTTGTAATTAAACATTATTGAACAGAGTAAATTCTTAAGTTTTGCATTACAGAAACTATCAATAGTAAATTGTGATACAAAAAACAAATTCTCTTGCCCTAAAGCAACAATAATAAAAGACACCGAAAGGATGATCCATCTCCAAGTTTATCGAGAGTTTCCTGATTACAAGAAAAGAATATATATGTCAACTTTAGTGTACAAAAAACTATTGTTATTCTTAAGAACAAAATGAACCAAAAAGTGTAGAAGTATCGGTCGAGGTGGCTTCAAGGAAGTTTTCTAAAGCGGTAGCTAAATCCGGCTTCAAGGAAATTTTCTAAAGACCTAGCTAAATCTGAATTGTCTGTGACTCAAATCGACCCAAAATCAGCCACTCAAACGAGTCAAACAAAAACAAGCATTCTGAATTTGACTCGAGTCAACTCAGTCCTCGAGTCAGATTCATTTTGACTTGCAAAAAAAGAACACTATCGAAACTGGTGTAGCGTGTTCTCATGCTATGATGATTCTTACATGTCAATAAGAAAGGGCCTTACTATTAGCTATCTACGCCAACTTACTAGCCATGTGAAGGCTAATTCGCTTAATTTGATAGCTAGTGGTCTGCAGATTAGATTTCCTAGTAAAAAGATGAAGCGAAAACAAAAAAAGTTAACACGAAAAACCATTAAATCCTCCGGGTTGTTTTGTTTCTGCTAAAATAATATTTTTGATGATTTGGTAACAAGGTTTTAGTGAAGTTAGTACCTTAGTTATGGGGCAAAGTTTGAGTTTATTTGTTGTTGGAGTCTCACTTGTGCAACACACTTTTCTTTGACGGCTTTTGCTTCTTATGAGTGTGGTTCTGCAAATGGTTATGGAACAAAAATCAATTCTAAACAAAAAAAGAACAGCAATGGATTTAGAGAGCAGTTCAGTTCAAAGTTCAGAATCTACCTTTTGCTTTTGCAAAGCCTCCATATCTGTCCTCTCCTTCCAGCTACTCTTCCGCAGTTTTATTGGACGGTTTCCAACATATTTACCTGTAAATTCAGGTCAAATTATTTTTTAATTTGTGCAATCAAATGGTGGCATACTTCAAATTTACGCATATAAAGGCGGTATGATTATTTTCTTTTGTAAGAATTAGTATACGCCTGTCACTCATCGAGGCATGCGCCTCAAGGCGGCACTTCGTTTTCTCGGAGCAAACTGGCGAACCGCCTTGAGGCAGAAAAACGTTTCTTTAAACATAGAGTGGCATAGTGCAGTACAAATTCATACTGACTCACACATTCTGGTCGACCAATGAGCTTATACATGTTGACGAAAATGATAAAACAAAGTAAACAGAAAGAGTCGAATGCATTGAAATCCCAAAATGATAATAAAAAAAAGAAATGCACAAGTGAAGTAATTTTATTCACCGTTCATTTCTTTAAGGGCAGCAGCAAGGTCTAAAAGGTTGGCGAAACTGACAAATCCAAAGCCCCGGGTTTTTCCAGTCCTCTTATCTCTCACAACCTGAGACATGAGACAATAAAATGTTAGAAAAAGATCTACTCAGTGTTCTGAAAAAATGATAGAAAAGCTGTTCTACCTTAGACAGACAAGGATGTCGACTCAACAAACTATTTAACATACTGAATTTGATATTTGGTACCAGTATTTGTATCTATTGTCGGTAAGATGCATCAGGTACACCGATACAATTAGTGGAAACATGCAGTACGGGATAGGACTGCATGTTTATACTATCTTGTCTTTGTCATTAGGTAATTTGATTTTATTTACACTATTCTCACTCAGGAATCAACTGATAATACATTGCACATAACAGGAGTTAATCTGGAGAGGTATTATGGTCCTAATACTGTTATCTGCAAATTCACATATTATCCTTGGAAGTGACCAGTGGCGAAGCCAGAAACTTTTATAAGTGGGGGCACCTCTTTGTTATAGGTAATGAAAGAATTCCACAGTACGCGATCAAGCTAGGATCGAAAAGCAAATTCTTAACAAAATTTTATTTATAGTTTAGATATTCCGTGGTAATTTTGATGTATAACAATCAATCTCTAATTTTCTCAATATGGATCAAAAATCTTTCCTCCAACTGGATTCCCAAAATATACTGAAATACAAAACAAAGGAAGGGATGAAGAGATAATGGTGAAGATTAAGAAGAACGATGCTAGATGATGAAGAGGAAGTGATCGTAATTGAAGAAAAGATGAAGATTAAGTTTTCTTTCTAATAACATGTTTACCATAGCAAAAGTCTAAAAAAAACAATTTTAAAATTCAAAATACAAGTCACCGAAAAATCAGACAAAATCAAAATTAAGGGGGACGTTTAGAAAACTCATCATCTCTACGAGGCCATTTTATTTAGTTGGTTACTTTGAGGAGGTCAAAATTGAGTTATTCAATTAATAAGAACCAATTTTAAGCCAAGCATGACCTTTATAATGTATTTTTAATAAGTAGTCATCTTAAACCAAACAATAATTTCAAATAGTAGACATTTTAGAAAAAAAAGTGTAAGTAGTAGAAACTTTCTAGAAAAAAAGAATGTTGTGTGTGGGGCTCGATCCTTTGACCTCAAGGTTGAAACATAATCACTTCACCAACTAAGCTAGAGAAGAACTATGTTTATAATAGAGATATGTATATATATCTAATATAGCGGCAAATGTCGCATAACATTAACGAGCCACGTTAGGGTCGTGGGGGCCTGCGCCCCCACGGGCCCCTATGTGGACTCGCCCCTGGAAGTGACTTACGACATAAGTACCCCAGTGTCGGGTATGAACATCGAATGATACTTTAAAAACTAACATGCATCACCGGGCTAATATGCAATACGTAAGATTTAAAAGAAACTTACTAGTTTTAAAAGATAACTTACTAGTTTAAAAAGAAACTTACTAGTTTTACAAGAAACTTACTAGTTTTACAAGAAACTTACCAGTTTAAAAAGAAACTTACAACTTACTAGACTAAATCTCAATCTGAATGAAATTGATGACTTTAATCAGGGTCATCTGAACACTTTTTCTCTCCAAGGAAAGGGGAAACGTAACTCGAACTCTCAAATTACTAGATTTAAAAGAAACTTACTCTTGCCATGTTGAACGAAGGAAACCTTGCAAATGCTTTTGATAGAACATCATCATTCACCTCGTTTCCAAGATCCCCACAAAATAAGCGATGATCATCTGCAAGGCACTTTCACTATCCGTTAACCCCATAAACTAGAGAAAATAACATTATCAGAAAACAATGATCTAAGTTTCCCAAGGTGTATTATATGAACTTGATATTCCATGGAATAGTGGCAAAACAAGTGTGATAAATAGAACTATAGTATTTGAAAAGTTTCAGGAAGTACGGAGAACGAATCATACGAAATCCGTCTCCAGCCCATCTTCTCCCCAATTTTATTAGTTACTATAATATTGATACTGTAAGAAATAACATAAATCGAGAAGTCAAGCGTATGTGGGTCATACTTTCTGGCCACTCTGCAAGTGTTGGATCTTCCCACGTCTGGCCGGCAGCTTTACGAGGAATAGCTCTCTTTTTCTTTTCTGCCTTTTGCTCACTCTCACTACTCGCAAGTGCAGCTTTCACACTTTCAAGAGCTTCAGGCGTAATTGTCTGCTGATCCCTTTGAAACAACTGATGCGCCTATTTTTTTTAACAAAAGAAAGAAACATGGAAGCAATGAAAAAACCGACATAATATGCATCTAACCAACATCATTAAGCTGTTTACGGGTGTGTCTGCTGAGTTAAGAGATGATCAAATAGTTTTAGTGCTATGCAGTACGACTCGGCCGAGTCAGCCGAGTGACTCGGGACTCGGCTCGGACTCGGACATACACCGAGCCGAGTCCTGACTCGGATCTGACTCGGGTCGTTACTAGTATATGCCAATTTTTTTTCCTTTATTTGTCACATATTAATTCTGTTTTTGAAAATATTCTAGAAATACCAAAATTTTCCGTTTCTTTCAAAAGATTATTAGTAGTAAGTTGCAATTACAAAGTCTATTAGTAGTAAGTATTTAAACCTTTGGAATAGCAAAAGATTTTCTAGAATTATACCAAAACATTGTTATAGAAAGTTGCAATTTAGTAGTAAGTATTTAAAATCTTTAGAATACCAAAAGATTTTTTAGACATAAAAAGAAAAATTTATTAGTAGTAAGTATTCAAAATATACCAAAGGATTTTCTGAATAAAATATTTAAACTACCAAAACATAGTTTTAGAAAGTTGCAGATTAGTTGTTAATTTTCAGTTTTGAAGTTTGAACATGATTACATTTTGAATTGACGTATTAATCATATTATATGGAGTAGATACATTAGTAACTACTTATGGGAAGCAATGAGATCGACTCTGGCTGACTCGGCCGAGTGACTCGGCTGACTCGCCCCCTGACTCGGACTCGGATCTTGGCCGAGCCGAGTCCGAGTCCGAGTCGTACTACTTAGTTTTAGTGTCAATGTATCAACAAGAAAGAGTGTGATATGGGATTATAATTGTACCATCATTAGGTTTCAGTTTTTTTCAAACTCTACATCTTGAGACTGATTATTATCATTATCCTATATCTTCTGGGCGTCAGAGTTTGTAAAGTAGATAAGCCTTGGGCAATCATTTCATCGCAAGCCAGTATTCAAAGAGAGTTAGGCCCACATATGGTATCAGAGATAGTGTCTCAGGGATAGTCAGGACTTAGTATCCTTATCCATGTGTGGAGAGGGAGTGCTTAGTGAATCCACCCCTGTCGTTGAGGGGAGGTATTAGCATTATCCCACACGGCCTGGACATTAGAGCTTGTTAAGCTGATGGGCCCCGGGCAATCCTTTCCTCGCAAGAAGGTTTCAAGAAAAGTTAGGCCCACACATGGTATCAAAGCTAGCGTCTCGGGGACGAGTCGGGACCAGTAACAATAACCTTGCAGGGAGTGTCAGAGTTGCTCCATCCCAGGCATTGATTGGAGATATTAGCATTATACCTACACGAAATCAACGCTCCATTTTTTAATCAACTCTCTTGGTCTCTCTCTAGACGGACTTTTTCACTTTCGATTGACGGTTGATTCCTATTTAGGTCTAGGGTTGGTCTAATTTTGTCACCTTCTCTATCATTTGTCCAGTAATCATGGTTATCTATAAACCATTAGTTAGTTTTGCCATTGTTAGTTAAATTTGATCAAGTTTAATTCCCTCTTTATGTAGCAAAAGGCAACAAAAGTTTGAACCTTTTTCATTGAAATCCCTTCAATTAGGCAAAACCAAGAAAAACCCTAATCTAGCGTACATACATACATGATAAAATATGCAAAAAAATCGAAAATGAGCAAAAGAAACTTGAATTAAATTTGAATTGTGCCCTAACCTGTTGATATTGAGGCAAAGCATAAGACCCAGCAGGTACAGGGGGTGGAGCTGCGTAGGGTGAAGGATGAGAGAGAAGATTGGGTGGTGGGGGACGAGGAGGGAATTGAAGAGGAAAAGAAGGGGGTTGAGAATTAGGGTTTTGATAGAGAGGGGCAGGAGGATTATTAGGTTGTTGTTGTTGTTGAAGATGAAAAGGAAGAGGGAAGTAAGAATTATTCGAATATGTGAATTGTGAAGAAGATGGATTTGAAGTTGAAGCAGATTCAGATGACATTTTTTTGCTGGTTATTGAGTAGTAGTTTCTAGGGCGATTTGAGAATTAGGGCTTTTACTTATAGGTGGTGGAGGAAGAGAGAATTGAATCTTTAGGTGCTCTAGAGTTCTACTTTTGGCGCCCCTTGAGAATGGGTCCCATCATTTGGGCTCAACCAAAGCCGATCTTAATATGACTTGGGCCGATTGAGTTTAGTCTACTTTGGTTCTGGACCTTCTGGTTGAGTTTTGTTGATCGGTCGAACCGATTAAAAATGTTTAGAGTTGTGTTTGACACTTATCCCCCACCCGTATCCCACACGTATCCCGATTGCATCATCCGACACTTATTCCGATCGCCGATCGAACCATATCATCGACGTGTCCAATCGGCGAACCATATCATCGACGTGTCCAATCTTCACTCTCTAAATTTTGTTCGAACGCATACCGACACGGCTCAGATAAGTGAGCATTGAGACATGTTCCTAACTAGAACCACATAAACCAGAGATGAACAAATGTAAACTTCAACTCTTTGAATGTAAATGAGAATTAACATTGATTTTGAATATCAAGCATCCTTACAAACACGTTTCTTTCACAAATTCCTTATAAGCATTGAAGTGATTAAAGAACAAGGTCCCCTTTTAATCAGAGAACAATAAAATAATACAAAAAAATACAATAGAATACTAATCAATCAGAATTGGAATAACTTTTTACAGACCAGCTGAGACCAATCCATGCAATGTGATGATACCGATGACAACGTTTTGATGGTTTACGACTGGTAAGAACTGCACCGGCGAGGGTGGTGCCTCCATCTTCTTCATGGCTTCAACTGCCATTGCTTCAGGAGTAATAGTTCTTGGGCTCCTGAGGATAAAACATTTTCAAAAAGACGTCATTTCAGAATTCATGAGAACAAATTTCGGCGGCCACATTGGCCTGAGTTACTCAAGGATTAGGACAAACGGCTAAACCGCCCAAGTCAAGGGTTGGCAGTTAACTTAGTGCACTCGTCCAGTCAGGGCTTCATTAGTTTATAACAACGGTGCTTGTTTCTTTGGGTTCCCTGGATCTAACTCGACGAGTCTAACTTTCCGGAATACGAGTCGTCTGAGTTTCCCTTGTCTGGTCACTGTCACGACTATGATTTCTAGTGATTTCAGACAATGGACTCTTAATTCAGACTTGGTTTATGTCTAGTCAAAGGGGCTCAAAAATCAGCTCGAGTTAGCCATACAAGAGTTGGATAACCACAGACATTCTAAAATCGAACTTGATTCAACTCATATCTCGAGCCTGTATTTTGAAGAAAAACAAACACCACAGAAGATAAATTTGATAAATCGATTTGTTTTCTTTACCTGTTGCACATTTCACCGACTGTAAGTTTGAAGATTGCTTCTCCACTAGCTTTGAGCGTTCTTCGTAGATCTCCGTCCGTGAAAGTTCCAATAAGATGGTAATCATCGTCGATGACAAGCAAGCAACCACATCCTTTACTCGTAAGTTCTACGAGTTGATCCATTATCATATCTCCTTCTTTACACAAAGGAAGTTCTTCTTGTTTCTTCATAACATCCTTCACCTACACCACAAATAATTCAACTCCATCTTCAATACTCATTCTTCGTCAATGTCATTCAATCCTCTTCTAAATCAGATCTTAAGAAGAAGAAACAACAACTACTCCAATTGAAATGAAATAAAACAACAATCAACCTCGACTTCACTAAACCAACACGATTTCAAGATCAATTGTCATATCCAAGAACATGAATTTAGCAGCATAAAAGTTATAGAAATCAAAATTGAGCTATACCCGTTGTGATCAATGATCATAGGAACAAACTTTCAGATACAGCAGGGAAAAATGATGATTAACCAACCCTAATTTGTACTTAAATGAGATACAAGAAATACCCATAACTAAAATGTACCAATGACTAGAAATCAAAATTGAGCTAGACCCTTTGTAATCATAAGAACAAACATTCAAATTCAGCAGGAAAAATGATGAAATACAAACCCTAATTTGTATTTAAAATGTACCTGTAACTAGAAAACAGAGCCAAAAAAGAGAAACATGAAAACCCTAACTTGCATTATCCATATATAATAACTCCATTATTACCTACCTATCAGATCTAAATCACCAGAAATTAATAATACCCAATTCAATTAACTTCTTCTACAGTTAGTATATACTAACAAATTAGGGTTTACTTTCAAAGAGAAAAGGGGATCAAAATTGAACCTTAAAAATGAGACTTTTCCCAATTCTCCCAGCAGGATGATTAGCTGCATATTCATCTTTTGTCAAATTCTTAGCAGACATTAAAGCAATAGCAACTGTATCTCCAAATACCATCTGAATAGCTGTTGATGTAACTGGTGCTAAATCAAATGGACATAATTCTCTCTCTAAAGGTAAGACAACATTCAAATCACAAACCCTAGATAACAAGTTCTCTATAGAAGAAGTAACAGAAATCAAGAAAACCTCTTTTGCTTTTGCACAAGGAACCAATTTCAAAAGTTCTTCAGTATTCCCAGATTTACTAAACAAAACAAGAAGATCAGATCTTGATAAAATCCCAATATCTCCATGTAAAGCATCAGTAGGAGAAAGAAAACTTGATTTAATCCCTAAAGAAACTAGGGTTTGTGAAATTTTTTGAGATACAAATCCTGATTTACCAACACCAGTGAAAAAGATTGTTCCTTTAGCATTTAAAAGGGTTTGAGTGAAAGTTAGGGTTTGTGATAGATCTAGGTTTTGGAAGAAGAAATTTAGGTATTTTTGTTGAGATTCGAAGAGTTTACGAAGGTCATTAGGGTTTACTTGGGTTTCTTCTTGCTTAATTGGGAAATGAAGATCGAAGTTTTGTGGAAGAGAACCCATGATTGATTTTTGTGTTTTTGATTTTCTCTCTCTACTGGTTCTTTGAGAGAGAGAGAGAGAGAGAGAGAGAGAGAGGTGATGGTAGAGAGAGAGAGAAAGGGGAAGAAACAAGTACATCTGTTAGATCACTTGTATAGGGATACCTATATTAGTGTAATGGGACCTCCAAAATGTGGTCTCTACAAGTAATTGGTAGAGGGACATCACTCCAACAATGCCCTCTCATTTTCATGTCTCCAACAGATCGTCAGCTAATCTATTGGTCTCACTCAACACATGAATAAGCAAATTGATCTCACTTCATCTTCTCTGTGAGCATATTACAGCTGGCACTTATGATGTTGGGAAGTGGTTTTGGGAAATTTGGCCAAAACTCCCTAAAAACTTTGGCCTTTGGTTAAAAAGGATTGGACAATTTTTTATGGGCTTCAGCTCCCTGTGGCATTTTTGTAAATTATTATCTAATATAGGGAAAAGACAAAACTGACCTTATTGCAAACTAGTTTGCAAACCAGTTTGCAAACCAATTTGCAAAGCAGTGCAAACTAGTTTGCAAGGCAAAGCAGATTGCAAACTAGTGCAAACCAGTTTGCAAATCAGTTTGCAAAGCTCTGCAAGGCAAACCAGATTGCAAACCAATTTGCAAAGTAGTGCAAACCAGTTTGCAAATCAGTTTGCAAACTAGTTTCCAAAGCTTCGCAAAATCAAACCCTAACAAAATAAGTAACTAAGAAGTAAGATTATATAAAATGTGAGGGTTTTTGGAAAATCTGAGGGTGTTTCTAAAATTTTCCTTTATACAAAGGTCAATTCAGGTATACAAAATTAAGGGATTTTTAGAATTGTCCTTCAAGCCTATTTCCAAACTTTTCATGGTGCCTAGAAGGAAAAAAAGATAACTTGTCTTTTTGACAAAAAAAACAAAAAATTGGGTCTCCAGCCCAATTTCCTGTTTCTGAAAATCACTAAAAGACTGATCTTGTGATCCTTGATCGAATGGTTTTCCTCCGACGAGATGATGATTTGAGATAGGGGAGGAGATACCTGCAAAGACACTCAACGCTCAAGTCAATTTAGTATTGCGGGTTAAGAAAGTAATTTATTGAGGAAAAATTTAAGTTCCTTTGTTAGGGCAAAATCTAATATAGCATATGGGTTTCGATGGCGATGGTAAACCACTGGCTGAAATGATGTGGTGGTACTACACCAACTTGATGATCGTTGATCGCGCGTGTATCTTCTCACATTATCGTATCTTTTGACAATAACAATTATTGTATGAAAAAGGATCGTTCGCATTATCTATTTGGTCTTCAACAAAGTTGTTGTTCTTTTCGGACGAGTAGAGCTCAAGGTGCCGATTCGACTTCTACAGACCTCCCTACTTTGCCACGATGCAATGCCAGAGCACAAGATGTCGAGCTGACTTCTGCAAACTTCCCTACTCTGCTTCAAGGTCAAAGTATGACTCAGGCGCAAAGCTGACTTGGATCCACTTCTTCGCTTGTCTCTAGGCCAACGCAAGAGTCACTGGTTAGAGTTAGACTCAGGTGTTAGAACTCTTTCAGGTTCACCTTCTTGATAGCTCTATTGAGGGTTCATTCGCGTGCATATAGGCGTTGATAAGTGTGTCCCAAGTCAATCTCTTGACTTCTTTTCTGATCAAAATTGATCAGTATTTGACTTCGAACCACCATCGTTGTTGTCTTCTTCATCTTTTTTCTTCCTCTTCTTCATTCTCATCTTATTGTCGTCTTCCTTAGTGTATATTTTTTTTCTCTATCTTTCGCCTGTGATGAAGAGGTGCTTCGTCTTAGACGACAAGGCTTGGTCTAGGACGAAGCAATTGCCTTTGTCGGAGTTGAAGGATTGTCAATGACCAAAAGTTCTTCTCTCAAATCAAAGAAGGGGGAGAAAGAGGGATTTTTGAAGTAGAAGGAGGGGGTTATATGCACTTTTACTAGCAAAAGGACTGACATGTCATAATGGACGGATATTATCTCCATAAAGTTGATGTCCAAATACACTCACCCTAGGTGTCCCTATATCAGAGACTACTTATTGGGTGTATAATAACGGGATCACTAGAATACGCGGGATGCGTAGATTATTACGTGGACAAATTTACGCGGCAAAATTTAGAAAGACAGTTGGGTTTTGACGGTGAGATCTCAAATTTATTATGGGAATTATTTAAGTAGAGTGCTTTGGACTTAATGGTGCATTATTATCGTATTAAATATTCATCTAATTATTTTCTTTCAAACCCGACTCACACTTTTACGATAAGAGATGTGATATATTTGTCTTTCAACTCACATCGTCGGTGCAGAAAAAAAAAATCAAACACTACTTATGAGACGATATACAAGAGAGTGACTAAAGCATGTCATATTTTCTAATTCTTCTATTGTTTTATTCCTTTTGTATTCTCTTTGGATCTTTTATTATGTGTTATCCCACTTCATATTTTTGTAGATCATTAACTTTTGGAAAGGGGGAGCACTTTAGAGACCAAGTTAATACAAAATTTGTGTAAGGGTATTAAAGATGGTATCAGACCAAGAATGTGTCATCTATACTCAAACATAATAATTCAACTTCATTTTCTTATTGCCTCAACTTCTCTTTAGAAAGGTGACGAAGTATCTGTGTTCTAAAATTGAGATTTAGAAGGTGGAAATCAATTTAATGATTTAGTAACCATTCTGACTAAGGATTGTTGACAAGCTATTCAAACTATAACACCAATACACCATGCCCTTATTATCTAGTTTTTTTACTTCATGCCCAAACCTGCAAATATGCTTGTAACCGTAAGGCTTATTATTCCACCTAAAACGCATCAACATCACAACATACCGTTATCTGAGCGATTTATTTAGACCCCGCCGGAAAAACGTCTTCTTTGCAGGGTATCTAACTTTGGGTGGAAATTATTGGGAGTTTTTGAAAGAGGGAGTTTGAGCAGAGTGAGGACGAAGAGAAAGAGAGAAAAAAATGGGTTGAACTCCGATGTAGTGGTGGTGCTAGTCAGCCAGTGGTGTTGAGAGGAAAGGCAAAAAAAGAAGAATTTTTGTTCCCAATAGTCATCAACAATGGGGCAAACTATCGATGATTCTTTGTCGGTTTGAAAATAATAAGCAGTGGTGAGTATTGGAGCCACGAATCAAACACGTACTTTTTAAAGAGATAAAATAGTTAAATCAAGTGAACAAAAAAGAAATGGGTTGTTGAGAAAGCAATCCAGCGCCTTACATAGACAGGAAACAAGATTAATACAGATTATATTACAAGAGGCTCAAACCTTATCATGGCATCCTAATTTTATGACGATCACTAAAAGTTGTGTTTTGATCCATTCTTGATTTGTTACCTAGTAATGTATGCAAGCTCTTAACTTGTACAATCATGTTCTCTCTTGAATTATCTTCATTGTGATCTTCATCCAACAATCTTTTGTTTCTTTTTGACCAAATCGAACAAGTAATAATAGAAGAGATGCTCGTAACGTTTTTCGGTCTTTGTTCTTCTTTATCTACTATATATTCTTGTAGAACATGAAGTATAGATGAAGAATTAAGAAGGGAACACCAAACTTTCCTAGTAAATGATGTGATAGATTAATTTCCGAAGACTCGCTCTGTGCATTTTCTTTTGGTCGAGAGGAAACTAGAACTCTGAATTTTCATTGTATTTTTCATCAATTACTCTGCACGGAAGACTATTGGTCTCTTGGCCATATCTCCACACGACCACGCCCACTTATTAATCATAGCTTGTTCGTTAGTTCTACACTTTTTTAGGTTTTTTGACATTACTCTTTAATTGGTAATTGAGTTTACCTCTTTCGATAATTGGTAATTGAGCTTATCTAGCTCCTTCGATTTATTATTTTTGTTAAAACTGCTAAGGACATGTTTGACATGTTATAATAAAATCATAGATTAAATATTATGTCGACAATATCAATCCTTACTAGTAATAATCCCGACGACACCAAATAATAAAGTAAGAAATCACAACTACAAGGAATCGCGTCGAAGTATTGTTGTTCTTTGTAAACACATTTCTTTCACGGACGTCAAACACGACCTTTCTGTTTTTGTCAAAAATAGGAAATCTAAGAGGGTAAACTTAATTACTAATTATTGATGGGTTAAACTCAATTACCAAATATTGTTGAGGGAGTAAAATAAAAAACTCAGTTTTTTTTATGGTGTGATTTGGGGTAATAAAGAAATTTTCGGGAGTACAAAGTTTTGGGTGAAAATATATATATATTTTTTTTTTTTACAAACACCACCGAGTTCTAATGTTTTTTTCATTTTCCTCTTCCAACATCCTCCCTTGTCCCTTCCTACTACCATCGACTCTGGCGACCATTAACTCCGGTGAAAAAGACCAGGCGACTATCTCTCTCTTCATCCTTATCTCTTTTATCTTCTCTACCCTTCCCTCTACTCTACTATCTTCTTATGTTCCAGCGAAGGGTATCCCCTTCCCTGGAATTTTCGTATGGTGTTGCTAGACGAAGCGGGTAGAACCAAACTGCTTCACCTGCATATCTGGAGTCCAGATCCAGACGAAGAATTTTGGTGAAAGGACCGTTCGGTTCGTCAAAATTTAGAGAGAGAACGATGGAGAAAGAGAAAGGAGAGAGGAGAGAGAGATCGCTGACCGTGATGGGTGGCGACTTTCTGCCGGCGATTTGAATGGTGTGTATGGTGAATATAGGTTTTTCACCTTTTTCTCTCTAAATTTTTTTTTGCTTCTCTAAATGACCCACCTTTTTTGTTCCCATCCCTCTTGTTTTCTGATTGTGTTAAATATTCCACCAATTGTACAACCCAATGTTACATCATTTCAGCATCATTGACCGCCTCAAATATTTTTGAATCGTCTTATCCACCGATTTTATAATTAATACCAGCAAAAAAAGAAGAAGAAATAGACAGTACAAAGGCGAATACATGTTTCTCCAAAACATCAACTATATGTATAATAACTTGCATGGAGAATGTATATGTGAGACAGTGAGAGTGGATATAATGTTGTGACATATAGGAGCTAGCTAGGGTTTTCACTTTGATAGGAGGAGGAGGAGGGGAAGGGGGGACATAAATTCTGTAGAGAGCAGGTATCCACGTGGGCCGCACGTTTAGTGTTGGGGGGGTTCAGGCTCTGGACATAAACTACCGTACACGTCAATCTCCCTTTCCCAGCCCTCACTTGACTCTCTACTTGATTGGACTTCACTAACTCCTGTGGGTCCCACCCATCCTTGACTGGCCCCGGCCCTTCTTCTTCTTCTTCTTCAAAATAAATACTCTCTTTTCTCTAAATTTGTAAATAGCCCCCCAATGGTCAAACCATTCTTTTGACTACATACTTATCTATTATATATATTTGTCCAATAGTTACGAGATTAACTTTACATATTAGAGGAAGGAACCCCGAAAGCTATGCAAGATCGAAGATGAAAATTATACTATATTTCTACTTATCATTGCACCAAACGAAGGTCTGATTAGTCTGACTACAAAAATTATATATCAGCCGATCTTGTGCTATAAAAATTGTAAATACTCCGCGACTTAACCCATATATCTTGGAAGACAAGCAGAATTGAATTATTTGAATATGTCATGTAACTATCAAAAAGTTATTATGAACTCAGACCACTTTAATAGGATATTATTTGAACTTCGTCCATTTTTTCGTCATAGGGTTGCTTTTAATTGATTATCCATGTCTGATTTACTAAGAATTATTTCTTCGACTCAATCAGTTGTTTGTCGTGTATTTCATAGTGGGAGATGCTACTAGCAAGAGGATTAGGCTTGCATAAAAAAAAGGGGGGCATTATAGGCCCACCCAAAGGGGACACCACTTAACTTCATTGATGTCATTTGTGTGAGAATAGTCCCACATGGGAGAATGGGTAACTAGCAATCAAGAATATAAAGTATAGGTCCTCTCCACTCATAGCCAATTGGTTTTGAGTTGGATGGCCACAAACTTAACATGGAATCAGAGCTAGGCCCACACGTGATAGGCTTAAAAGCCACACGTGTTCCACGTCATCCGTAAAGAAAAAAAAACACACGTGTTAGGCTCAAAGAACGCCACACGTGAGGGGGCGTGTGAGAATAGTCCCACATGGGAGAATGGGTAACTAGCAATCAATAATATAAAGTATAGGTCCTCTCCACTCATATCCAATTGGTTTTGAGTTGGATGGCCACAAACTTAACAATTTGAACCAGATGAAACAGCCCTAAAGTAAAACCTACCTACTATCATGTTTGAAACAGTAAGGATTATATTCCAAGCTCTGAAAGATGTAAGAGAAGGAAAAACTTTGATCACTCTCTCTTTTAGAATAGTAACCCTAGCTAGGCTATGAAACAACTAAACCTTTCAAGAGTACTACTAGAGAAATGCACATCAAAATATCAAATATTAAGGTAATTTTGTGATCATCATTATATGCAGTTTCTGTTTATGAGATAAAATGTTCACTCACACTTAGTTGGAGATCATAGCCTTTCAAACAAAGGGTAGCTAGGTTTAACAAAGGGTATATGAGTTTTGTCATTTACCCTAATAGTATGACTACTTAACTATTTTCTAATCCTTATTCTTCTATAATTACCTCATTATTGTCATACTCTTAGAAGTTGAATCTTTTAACATTATGAAATAGGTTTAGGAATGATCATTGATGGGTGCTATTGCCATGAATGAACTTAAGAAATAAAAACTATATATATCTTCTCCTAAATGGGATGATTATTGATGGGTTAATTTGTACTAATTAATTGATTTTCAAGCTGAAATCTTCTTGTATAATACTACCCAAAACATATAATACAAAAAAACAATGTGTACTAGAGGGTCATCATATGTATTGTCTAAGTTCTTGATTATATGTACTTCATTAGGAAGTGAAAGGTCTTCTCCCTAGATCATAAAATATATGTATAAAAGGAAACTGGGAAGATCAAGACATGGTTGTACACAATGTGTATTAGAGGGTCATCATATGATCTCTATTACTATTGATGACATGAATGAACTTCCAATCTGGTACATATATATACATATACACAGAGAAGAGCTGATATAGCCACTATACATACATATTTCATTACTATATTTGTAGATGGATCATAGTTAAAAAGCAAGAGGACTAATATATAGTATTGTAACGCCCCGTGTTCAAAATGTGCACAAGAGACGTCCCTACGATTCACAGACGAGACTAAACACCGACAAAGTCTCCTTTGTAGTGAGTTGCCGGGTTGACTCTTGTATACATTTCGGGCACCAGTCGACCGTTACAAGTAACGCCCCGTGTTCAAAATGTGCACAAGAGACGCCCCAACGATTCACAAACGAGACTAAACACCGACAAAGTCTCCTTCGTAGTGAGTTACCGGGTTGACTCTTGTATACATTTTGGGGGATCGTTACAAGTAATGACATGTTTTGCTCATAACATTAATTGATATCATGGTACTACTGCATCACATTAAAAAAAGAACAAGAGGTTAACTTAGACAGCTAACTTGCAGATACATCCACTAATTGAACTTAATTAGGGTTTGTGTATCAAAAACCCAAACATGAAAACTGCATAAACAAACTAATAACTACTACAACAACAAGCTTAACTAAATAATTAAAAACTTACATGCTTCATTTATTTTTGAAAATGGAAAACAGAGACATACCCAAGTAGTAACAAGTTTGAGTAATTAACCCAGAATAGAGATCTCCATTACCCATATCTTCATTAGATGATCATACACATTAAGTAGTTGCACCATTAGTACTTGATGAAGGTGGCAATTGAGTTGATGAAGTACTAATTAATTGATTAGGAGGACGCTTTCGTTTCTTCTTCTCGTAGCTAATCCCTCTTGCTTTCGATTGTAAATCACGAACTTCGCGTAAGTAAAGCCTAATTGCTCGAGCACCAAATGGGTTAGCTTCGGGCTTTCCACCGTTCTCTTCAAAAGCAGCACGGAGACGTCCAATCAGGGCATCGAGGCTTCCCCAAGCTTGACGAAGAGGGCATGGGCATGGAGCTGGTGGGTTCGGGTGACCGAAGAAAGGGCAGATTTGTGCGTGGACTTTGGTTTTTCCAAACTGATCAAGGTAGCGAAGGAACTCGAGGACATGGGCACTGCTGCACCTGGAGAGAGACAGTGGAGGTCTGTGGTTTTTTAGGTATTGTCCGAAAGTGTTCCAGTCTCGACGTTTCTGGCTTTCGTATCGACTCAGGGTTGGAGGAGAGGACGATGAAGTTGCTACAGCAGATGAATTAGCTGAGTTGTTAGTAGTACTCATGTTGGTATTCTCTGAGCTTGAGCTTTCAGCTCCAAATGCAACAATTGTTCTTTCCATGGAATTGTGGTGCTGATGAAGATGAAATGATGATGATGATCTTTCTTGTCTCTATAGTTTAACCCTAGCTAGTTCCTCTAGTTTGTGAGTGATCTGTATCTTTTTACCTTCTTGGAATCTGTAACAGTGCAATCTCCTCTTTTATAGTGTGATGAAGTTGAAGAGTCTTGACATATCAATCTTCTTGGGTTTCTTCCATTTCATTAGCTTCAAGAAAGAAGATATAGATGCTAGATTTCTTCTACTTGCAGGTGCTTCTTAAATGATCTCCATAAGAGACAATACCATATAGATATATATATAGAGAGAGAGAGAGAGAGAGAGAGAGAGAGAGACCAGGTGATTCTTAGATGCACTGTTTACTTGAAGAGATCAAACTTCTTTCTTGTTTGGAAGACTTCTTAAATCTCACAAAAAGCTTTGATCTTATGTGTTCACATGGTATCTAACTTCTATAGATGAGAGAGAGAGAGATTTTAGGGTTGAAGTTTGGTGAGGATTAAGATGTGATGAGGGTAGTCTTATTCTTCTTAGGGTTTCTTGGATGATAAGAGAAACATACTAGACAACAAGCTAGCTTGAAAGCTTTGATATAAGACCTCTCTTCTTATTCTTTTCTTTATATTTTTTTCTTGTCAAAAATGCTAGTTGTTCCGATTTTTGGAGCGGATCACAGCCAGAATGGTGACGTAGTCGGTTCCAATTGGTCAGACTATGTAGAGAACGAAATTGTCTGACTAATTAGAAACGACCACGTCATCATTCGGACCGTAGTCGGCTAAAAAAGTTGGACATAATATCACCTCTCTTTTTCTTGTACAAACATATAATCTACTTTCTTCCTTGTTCTTACTTCCTAGGGTTTCATTGAATGATACTATACAAACCTTTATTTAATTTTCTTTTTATGGAGTAGGGTAGTACAAGCCCTAAAAGCTTGTTTGATTTTTCTCAATTTTTAGTGTTATCTTCTTTTTATATTTTTCCCTTGATCATGGGGTTCTTGAGGGGAAAACTAGATACAAATTGACTACTCTTGTGACCCCTCTCCCTCCTATTTTGTATATTTTAATGTCTACTGACATTAAGTGCATCATTTGCTTTATTTTCTGATAGGCCAAAGAGAAAACTCATATTGGGTCAGTAGATTTTATTTTTGCTGGAACAATGGGGAGAATCTCAAATTCCTGTTGTTGGTGATGCATCTATAGTGCCCTAGAGAGTGAAAGCTATAGTCACCTAGAGAGAGAGAGAAGTGAATATTTGACATAGCTTTTATTGAAAAAACTTCCTTTCCTTGTCCTGTCTCACCAATAAGCTAATGCCCCATGCATGTCTATATTAATTATTCACTTTTATTTATTTATCATATATTTATTTTGATAATATTTTAGAATCCCATCATGTCCAATATGGAAATCATAGTATTTCTATAAGCATCAAATTTACTATAATGGAAAACAACTGGATTGGGAACCCCACTCCTACCTAGGTCAAAGAACTCTTAATCCATTTAAACCTCCACTTAGTGTGTGTGTATATATACATATAGATAGGGGTGGAATCGGGGCGGGATCCAACATTTCTTAACGGACGCGGGCAGATCGGACTCGAGAGTACTCTGTTCGATCGGCCTATCGGGTTTTTCAGACCGGACAAATAATGGCATTTGTGTGTCCGCGGCTAGGTTCTGCTCGGGCTCTAGCAGGCTTAGGCGAACAGGTCGCGAGCTTTTTGAATACAAAAATAAAAAAAAATTAATTAAAAAAACCAAAATTTAACTGAAACTCATCCATTATATTAATATAGTCTTTAGACAAACATTACATTAAAAGTTGAGATTTCAATACATGATTCAGTCTTTGATTTACATTATTTAACATAAAAAAAACGAAATACAAATCAGATCCTGAGGTTCAATACCTGATTCAATTCTTGATTTACATCATTTAACATAAAAAAAACGAAATACAAATTAGATTCTAAAGTGAAGTTCTAAAGCTTCAAAACACCTTATTTGATCCATAAATCATCGGCGCATCGGTCGAACATTCATTTTTTGGGATTATTAACCATTTCGATTATCAGAGAAGGTGCGGTGGTCAAACAATCTTCGACGAGATTTGTCGTGTAGGGACAGTGGAGTGGTGGTGTCGTGGTGACTGGTGAGTGGTCTGGTACTCTGGTGAACGAAGTCTAAGGTGGATTATGAAAGAGGTGGAGGCTTGGAGGATAGAGGTGGAGTGGTGTGGTGGAGGTGGAGTGGTGGAGGCAACTGGCTACTGGGGTTTGTAAAGAAAGAATGAAGGGTTTGGGTGTAATACTTATAGAGGAAGACATTTTGATCCAACAGCTGAGGATGTCTGCTGAAGAGACAAGATATCTCAGTCGTTGGATCATAATCTGACGATGGGTTTAGGGTTAATAAGATGGGCAGTCGGGTAACGGGTCCTATACGGCAGTCGGCCGGTCGAGTATCTTACTGCGCGGGCCGGTCGCGGCCATCTAACGGGCGGGTGTAATGGGTCGAGACTTGGGTAAGAGGCCTTACCCGAGTCCCGACTGCTTCCACCCGTTATAACGGGTTGGGTATGCCCGAGTTGGGTTCTTCTCGGTCGCCGGATCTTCATGGTCCGGACGGTTAGGACCGGCGTTCGGATTTCCCAACCCTGTATGTAGATAGGAAGTTCATTAGAAAATATAAATACCTTAAATCTATCTTAGTTGGGGGTAATATATATCTATCTTTTTACTAGGGAGATCAAAGTTTGAAGTTTTTCGTGTGCGTGAGTATATATATATATATATATATATATATATAAATAGTTCGAAATAAGAAACTAAATAAAACTACATGTAAATTTTAGGGTGACTAAAAGGTTATATGTTGTGGCCTTGCCGGTAGTTTGACGAGTATTTTGCATATATATATATATATATATATATATATATATATATATATATATATAGGGAAATGATAGAGTGACTTAGAAATTGGTACTTAGGGGGTGACATATTTCCTCATTTAGAAACAAAAGCGGTCCCCACCGTAGGCAAACTTTGAAAAACCCTTGTCTTTTAGTGATTCCACATCAGCTGGGCATTAAAATGCCCAAAAATTTGGGCACTCTAGCATCTCCCATATATATATATATATATATATATATATATATATATATATATGAAAGAGTGAAACTTCTTTATGTCTCTGCCTTTTTAATTCACTAAGGCAATGCAAAGCTCATGATGTATTATATGAGATTGATATGTAATCAGTTAACATTATGGAGTGGTATGACTGTATGAGAGGAAGAGATGAAGACGGTAATTAGAGTGACGGATGTTTCGACGACGACGATCATCTCTTTCTTCATGACAACTTGGCAAGAGAAACCGACATATCAAGTGTGGCTGACTACGACGATCCTTGATCAAGAAAGACGAAGGTGATCCTTCTGTGTGAGTTTCTCTCTCATTTCCTCTCGTTTTTCACGTCTATCTCTCAGTATTGAACCATCATGATCTCTCTCGGTATTTTTGACATCGGAAACCCTATATGGTTTATTCGCCTCGATATTAAGGGAACTCGGATTCCCCTTTGTTTTGGATCCGATTGGCTGATTTATATACATTCGTGAGGGGAAATCGTCTCACTTTTGAACTTTGATAGTCAGACGGATTATTTGTCGATGGATTTTGCCGAAAAGATTAAAGTTCGTTGTAGGTGATATTCAAAACAATACTTGATGTTGTCTGTACCAGGAGTGTAAGTTCTCCGAGACAATTGATGATGTTCTTGATGATACCGTAATTCATCTCTCCTGTTATATATAATTAAGTTAAATAGATTCACGAGCTTTAGGATCATCTCATGTGTGATCTTTAAGATCCTTAATCTGTGACCTTTAGGGTCTTTTATTTAATTTTAATTTTTTTTTTTCAATCTTGTACTCATTTTTCTTCATGTTGTCTTTACTTTTGTGAAATTCATGCTGTTATTTTCTTTAGTAAATCGATTACTCAAAGGAGTCAAAAACATCAAAACCATGTAATTTGTTGGATTGTAATCCTTCTATAAATGAAATTTTATCAAAACGGATTAAATAAAAGGTTAATTTTATTTTGGCCCCCTAAATATAACCAACTCATCAATATGACCCCCTAAAGATGACCAGTTATTAATATGGCCCCTTTTGAACTTTTGTGTTGGTTAACTTTAATAGTCAATATAAATTTTACTTTTACTCTTCATTACAAATAAATTCGCCCATCCTTTTATTAATTTTTCATCGGAGATGAGGTCGTCAGCTTCTAAGATGACCATTAGTTGGGTGACCATAAATCATAAATTATAAATCTATGAGTGGAACTTGTTAAATTTATGATCATTCAACTCAAAATCAATTGTCAGTGAGTTGAGATAACCTAGAAATTATATTCTTAGTTGCTAGATTACTCTTATCCCATGTGAGACTATTTTTGCAAAACTAATCAGGTTGAGTGGTTACATGTATACCTCCACGGCAAAGATCAGAGTTCTAGTTTTAACATCGTTAGAAGAAAAACAAAATATGACAAAAAAAAGAAAGAAGGAATTCTATTCATCAATATGTGATGATGTATTTGAATTGGTTTTTGTTGTTTTATTATTTTCTTTTTGATTCAATCCCATGAATAGTGTGATGATTCCTTCCTTATAACTACGTAGAGTCCATACCCTAGTTTTTGCAATTAATGAACAGTTCTAGCACATTGGATACCTTTGATTATTTTTCTTTGACCACTTTTTTACCTAGACTACACCAATGGGTACAAGACATTAATACATGATGAAGCGACAATAAAAAACGCATCAAAATTTATGAATTGACTAATCAAAGTAGCGACATGATTATAAGACATATGGAGTCGTTACATGCTAGATATCAACTCTTAAGGGCCATCTTAAGCGGCCTAAAACCAATAATCTACTTTTACATTTACTTTATTTATACCCGATAATAAATCTTGAATTTCCACTTTTATGAGATGAAACCTAAGACCTGAGAATTGCGAAGCGGGACCAAGGACCGGTGTACATTTTAAGTCGTTATAAACCATACTATTTTTAACCTATAGCATTCATATATATATATATGTATGTATATATATATATATATATATATATATATATGATATATCCACCACCCTAGCCATTGGATGATTGTGTAACAACCAAGGGTTAGTGATTGTGAGTTTATATCACCCATAAGTAAACAAAAAATAAGAGGGTGAAGGAGTCACTCTAAGGTACTATCAGCACGTGCCACGAGACAATTTTGTCGGAGATTCATAATGACGTACCATTTTTCTTCTCTTTTCTGACCCCACCCCCTACCGTTAAAACGTTAGTTTAGAAAACCCCAATTTAGCCAATAATTATCATATAGAAGTGCTTTTAAATGATTTAGACATACTAACCACTCCTATTATGTTTTTCTCGAAACTGCCAAATTTGGGTCGATTTCAACTATTCTCTGAATTTGTTACCAACTCCGTAAGTTAAATAATAAGTATATCTCGATTAAAAGTACATTTGTGTTATTCTGTGTGTTTAATTTAACTCATATTGTTTTCTCGTAGTATATCTCATCTTTCCAAACAAACTCACTTTATGTATAGAGAAGAATCTGTAGTGAGTCTGTATATTCCCCTAAGAGTAGTTAAAACGAAAGAGGAAAAAAAAAGTTTGAAAAGAAAAGGTAAAAGTCGATATTCCCTAAGAGTAGTTAAAAAGAAAGAGGAAAAAAAAGTTCGAAAAGAAAAGGTAAAAGTCGAAAAAATGACAAGTTAATTTAACTGATATAATGATTGGTTAGACGGAAAAATTTGCTTTTTGTCAAAATGTATTACCTAATTTGGAAAGTTAGTAAAAAATTGGGGGCTAAACGAAACATTTGGTCAAATTGGAGGGTAATTTGAGAATTTCTGTATCTATTAGTATAAGAGAATCTCAGTGAGGAAGAGTACGGACGTTGAGGGGGCTGGCAATAGCCAAATGAAATGGCCCCTCATCAAATGGCAATTCATTTGAAATGACATTTTTATGCAAAAATTCAAAACCTAATTTCACACTCAACCTTCCATCTTTTTTACCCTCTTTGTATTTGCTCCAATTCAGTGAGATTTGACATCACAATCATTGATCACAAATAGGAAATGATCCTATGTATCTCAAAGCTTATGATCATGGTAATCCGGCGGAGCCACGGAGTTGGTTCGTGGTTGGAGGAGGTGCTCCGCCGGTGCTTCTGGTTGAGCCACCTTGGTCACATATAAGTGATAATGACCGTTCAAATAGAGAAACATAACATGCGCCAAAAGTACGTAAAATGACTAAATTTTTCATAAAAGTAGTGGACGTATTTGTAAAGTAAGAACTACGTATGGTACACTAACCTGTTAGTTTCCGTCCCACCCTTTCTATCTAGTCTATTCTTTCGATAAGATTGACAAAACGAGGAAAAATCAATTGAAATAACAAGGCGATGCTATACTATGTTTCTGTAATTTTAAGAAACTTTGTTTTTGTTTTGTGCATTATTGATGTAGGGGCCCTTTCAGATCACTATTACACGTTGGAGTTTTTCAGTCCACTATAAAATAGGCGACAAACTTATTATCACACTTACCTAACTCGTTGCACATTCCTTTGTCACCCTAGCGGTAACTTGTCATAGTACTCCCTAAACGGTCCTAAAACCATTTTGTTGTAGATTAACGCTTTTTTTTTTTCATAATGATGTTAAAAAGATTAACTCTAAGGTTGAGGCTTGAACCGCTGATAAGAAATTGTGCCATCAGTACATTGAGTGAAACTTCAGATATGACTTTTGTGCCATCAGTACTCCAAGTGAAACTTTTCTTAAGAAAGCACCCCCCAAAATTTAGGGTTAGGAAGTTAGAGTCCAATTCAAATTATTATGCACTCAAACTAAATTTCCAGCCCACAACACAAATCAATTCACTTTGAATTTTAAGATCGAATACTTTGAACATAGAATTAGAAAGTCTCCACGAACATCCCACGGTATGCATTCTATAGCTACGGGACGAGAGTCAAGGCGCCATTGTACTATCAAAGCAAAAAATTATATACGTAAGTAGGAAAAGTTGGTTGTACAAACAGACCTCTCACATAAGAGATTTGTGTGGAGGGTCGGGAAATTGGCTAACTCAGTCATCAAATTATGTAGGTACAGATAGCAACCCATGGATATATACTAGAAACCATAAGGGTATACTAGAAACACGTTCTTAATAGAGACATCCTATGGTATTCAACAAACTTCGAACAAATATATTACTATCAAACTCTATCGAATTCATATTTTGGTTGAATGAGTCACTCTGAATTTCAATGTTATAGCAATGAGCTTCAATCATATTACAAGTACAAGATAGCCAAACTAAAAATGATGCAGAAATTTAATCAAAAAGAAACTAATTGCAACGAAAGAATGAAATCCAAGACTTCATATAAATATCGAAGATCAATTACAGAATAACAGTATATACACATAAATTTTCAAACCTCCATTGAAGTACACCATATCAGAACTCAAGAAACCTAGTCGATTATTTGTTTATTTGACTACATGTGTTTGCAACACGCAAAACTAATATAGAGAAATGGCTAAAACAGATATGTTCATCCGTGATTCAAGATTAGTTATACGTTTCACAACTTACTGCAAATTGACATTATCGTAAGACCACTTTAATGAAGGTTCAAATAGAAGAACTGACATGGAGATGAAGAAAAAATGAATCTCGAAAAGAATGGCACTAGCATGAGAACACCACTGAGTTCGAAGATCTTCATCGTGACTTTGTTTTCCCAATAGATCCTTCTCGCCTGTCCCGGAAATGACTAAGAATTTGTTGTGCCTGCACAAGTAAAGGTCTATTATTCTACCGTTTTAAGGCGAAAAGAAGAAAACAGTCTATTCTCTCTAACCCGTCTCTCTTGATTAATTACTCCTCTCTGTATAACCTATCAGCTCTCTCACTGGGCCACATCCCATATATACTAGTTCTTTTTCGACTATTTAAAGCAATCATGAACTTTATATTAGAAAATGGAGAACTCAATAACGCAGAGACTACTCTTAGTTTAATGCATACCTTCTCCTTGGCTCGTGGCGTGCCAGACTGAGATAACGCAACAAGAGGTGGCACGGCTCCTTCTTGAAGAACCAAACTACAGAACTTATGGCTACTAATACATAATTGCAATATGATCGAGGCAGCATTCTCTTTTCCTCTCTGAGAACCGGTTTCGATAATCTCCACTAACAATGGAATCCCACCTTCACGAGTAATTTCTGAACGACCCTCTGAAATCATTGACAAATTTGCAAGAAGAGCAAGTGCTTTATCGGCCATTCCTGAATCAGGGTCCATCAGTTTGACCAGGTATTTCACTGCTCCAGCCTGAACTATTTGTGCCTTGTTATCGTGAAAGATTGATAAGTTGAATAAGGCAGTAGCTGCATCTTTCTTCCCTCTGAGAGTTCCGGAACCCAAAAGATCAACTAAGGCCCGGACAGCACCAGAACGGCCGATCTTCACTTTGTATTGCTCCAAAACAGAGAGACTGAAAATAGTTGCAGCAGAATTCTCTTTTGCTTCCTCACTTCCTGACTTCAGAAGATGGATTAGGGGTTCTAATGCTCCTGCTTCTTCAATCTTGATCTTGTTTTCATCATTGATAGATAAATTTAGTAGAGCTGTTACTGCATGTTCTTGAGTTATTTGCGCCTTTGAATGGAGCAAGGAAACCAGAGGAGAAATGGCCCCATACTTGGCAATAAGGACACGGTTCCCCTTGTTGTGCTTCGAAAGTAGCCGTAGCTCTGCTGCAGCTGCTGTTTGTGCGTCATTTGATTGACTGGATAAATCTTCAACTAATTTCTCAACGATGGATGAAGTTGTCAAATCATCAGACCCATAGTCTGTTAATGGTAGAGAAAGGCTTCTATGATTGTTATTGTTTTCATTCTCACTCTTTGTTACTCTAGATCCAGACATGTAAATTTTTTCCTCTGACGGAGACGGGGACTGAGATGGAGAAAATGCCGAAGCTCTACTTAAAGGAGAAGATGATGGACGATATTCGGATGCAACTTCTACTGACGGCTCAGTTATGTCACTGTGTCTGCTTGACAATCGTGGTGAGACCTCCAATTTTTGCATCTCATACTCATTTTGAACTCCACGGAAAGACCTGGAAGAGGAACTACTACTGTGTAAAGAACCTGATACACTATTTACATGGTTAAAATTGCGAGAATCAGATGATGGAGAAGATGGGACGTTGTTGCTCGAAAGTTTTATATTGTCATCCTCAAACCAACTTGCAATTAGAGCCTTCACTGTGTAATTAGGAATGAGGTTTGTATGTGTAAGGGTTTGTCGGGTTTTAGGGCATACACTCAGCCCATGATCGAGCCACTTCTGTATGAAGACTTTCTCATAGGTCTGTCCAGAGGAAACAATTACAGGTTCCGACATAAGTTCCAACGATAGTGCACAACGAAAATGTCGAGGAACTGGTTGACCCTTTATTACCTCAAATGAGTTGAGATCCACTTTACAATCACGGATCCGCCAGACGAGACTTATGATCTGATTGATGAGGTCCAAGTCATCTTTCTTTTTCAGAGCTTCTGCTTTAGTTCTCGCTTTTTCCAAGGATACACTCTCAAGGAACAAGTCCTCACCTGAGGCCAAGCTAAGTAACTCCATAATTTGTATTAGATGCTCGGTGGAAGGAACAAGATGCTCCTTTTGATCTCTCAGAGCCTCCTCTATGAAATCTGATATTCTATCCTGCTCTCTATACTGAAATCCCTGCATATTTTTCTGGAAACAATTCACCAATATTAACACACGTCTCGACTGTCCGAAAAATATAAATTTATATCCTTAAAGATACCGATAAAAAAACACAAACTTCTGACACTCTAATACTGCAAGTTAGAGTGAAAGGAGCTCACAGTAGAGAAACCCTTTCCAACAAGGAAAAAAGATGTATGATCTCCTATAAAGTACCTTAGTAGCTGATAAACGTGAAGTGAGTGGAGTCAGCCGAAAAACTTTACACAATATGTCAATAATCTCCAATGTGGAACTCTGAACTTTCATTGCCAGAGGTTCACTGTGTAAAACCTAGAAATAGAAAAGGAGAAATCAAGAAAGGAATTTCATACAGTATACTTTGGGATATAAATATATGAACTTTTTGGAGTGTACAAGGGAAAAGTATAACTCTATATGATACTAAATAAATGACTGCCACATCAGAAATAGCTGCAGACGGATTGACGAGAAGAACCCATTTGCCAATCGTATGAGCTTCCTTTTTCAGTTCTATTTTTGTCAGGGAATAATATGGATGTCCTCCCATGTTCTATCAACACGCTAAAGAATTAGATGTCCTTTTTCAGTTCTATTTTTTCGCGTATACGATATATACAGCGTGGAAGTAGGTCAAGATTTCTATTGGCAAATAGGTGGTTTCCAAGTGCATGCCCAAGTACTTACCACTTAATGGGTTGTAATTGCTCGTACAGTGATGATCTTTTCTAATTTGGAAACGTAAAGTAAAATCAGAAAACTAATAAATGGGACAACTATGAGAGTTAATGTTTGAATAAATTTCTTTTGGTTTCCATACAACTTTCAAGTTATCACGTTTGCTCGACTTACCAAATCTTAACAGGACTGTCATGTAATGCGATTTGAGCTTATTCTTAACAGTCTTGGCCTTCATAAATCCAAATTCAGTATGGGTCTTCCTAAAATGTCCCCCAAGAGATAGCACATGTTAAGTCATAAATTCTTTCTACTTTTAACGAGTGACCAATCACGTTCGTTGATTGCCCTTATCACAATGTCCCATAGTTAAAATTGGAAAGAATTTACGTCTTAACATGCACCATTAGGACACAAGTTAAGAAACTTTATTGGATATTAAGTTTGTTCACTAAATAAAGCTCAAAGACATTCAAAGAATTAATCTAAAACCAACCCAAAGTGCTAGAATGATAAAACTCACACTGTAAATCTTGCTCATTTTTGGACACCACTTCTCTAAGAACTCTCTAGCTTCATTGACAACCATATCCAATTCCTCGAGTTCTTTAACAAGCGTTTCGTTCATAGTTATACTAACATCAACAACTTCATCAAGAATTGGTTTCAAAAGCTTCAATAAACCCATGATATTGAAGTAATCTCTCTCAATCACTGTTGATTCCATAGTTTGACATGCCACTAAAAGAATGAGCCGAGATATACTGTTGATTAAACATCTTAAAGATTTCTTATCCATCAAAACCTGTTTCTACAAAGTAACAAAAAAAAAAAAGAAAGTATCATTCAATGAAAATAGCTTGATCTTGATTGACTATGAGTTCAAGATGAAAACTTTAAGATCTAATGACATACCCAAGACTTGAACTTGCACAAATTTCTAAGTTTTTGGGATGAATTTGCACAAATCTCTAAGCTTCTTGGGCGAATTTGCACAAACATAAACCCTAACCCACCTAAAGTCTACAAAACTTGAAGTTTTAAAAAATGGGTTTTTGGTAAAATGAATTAGAAGCATCAAAGAGTTTCATATGGCAGCTTAATTTAAGCAACTACAGTCTCAAAATAAAAGCAAAATCAAAGCTAACACAAGCCTTTATAGCTTGAATTTGACATGAAATTCAAGAAATCAACTAATTTCATCTCCTACCCATTTTAAGATTCCATGAAAAGAATCAAAACCCTAAAGAAGAACAAAAAAATTTCTACCGAGAAGAGAAAAAAATGAAGCTTACTTCAATACTTGTTACTGCTTTTAGTGTAATGAAAGCAATAAAACCCCCACGGATGAATGAGTTAAACCTAAAAATGGAAGGTCCAATAACTCTGGGTTGCCCTTTCCATCTGGAGTGCCACAGTTTAGAGAGAGAGAGAGAGAGAGAGAGAGAGAGTTGAGAAACTGTAGACTTGCAGTTGGAAGTGAGAAATGAGAGAGAGAGAGAGAGGGAGTTGAAGGGGAAAAAGGGAAGAAGTGGGTCCCTAATATTAATACCAAATTGGGGAGGGTTTGGGAAATAATTATTTAATTTGAAGGATATGAGACGAAATCTAAATCACTATCAGTTGATAATATAAATTAAATTCACCTTCTTCATTTTGTTTTTGTTGAAAGATCACCTCCTTCATTTGACCCATATTAAAAAAAAATGTCATGGAATCTTTTCTTATGGATAATGTCTAGTTGGCCTCGTTGATACAAATTATGTTCACCCTTTTGAATCTTTTCTCATTGATTCAAAAGGTTTTCGTGGGTTGTGTTTTTCGTATTTTGATGGTCTGTTCCGTAATTTTTATTGTTTAATTTTTCTTCAGCTGGACGACGGGTTATTAATTCAGTGGTTTTCAACAAAAAAAAAAATTTAATGGTAGAGTGTCCCCCTTGATAATTGTGTCTGGATTGTGAGAGATCTCAACAACATAGACAATTCAATGTGGAGAGATCTCAACAACATAGACAATTCAATGTGCTCGTCAACGCCTGACACAGAGATGTGAATCATCCATGACACATTAGTTAACGTGCTCAATCCTTTTCGAACTGGAATTTGAAACCAAACTTCTCTTAAAAATGATAGAAGAGCGATTCATGTGAGATCCTTATGTGGATCCAACTTCTACTCAGTTCTAGGTTTCGGGCAGTACGAGGGTTTCGATTATATGGTAATATCTTAGTAAACTCACAAAATCTTTGTGAGGAAGAATATTCCTCGGCGAGAAACCTTTTTTTCTAGTTGAAAGTTGTGAGAAATCATTTTCAAGCAAAAAAACAAAACATGAGATGGAAATTGGACCTACTCTGGTTGCCCTTTGTCTTCCCGAACCCTAAACAAGTCCACCATTTTAAGCAGTGACCCAATTTTACAAAACCCTAATTTTTGTTCACTCCAACATATAACTTGAAGATTGAATCTCAAGTCTTCCAATCATGAAATCACTATCAGTCTAGAATGGTTGAAGAATCATTTTGGTTGTTAGGGTTTTTGATGTTATAGGTAGGGTTTATTATGTCACTAATACTTAATACAAAATATATAAGAATTGAAATTTTAGGTAGGGCAACTAGTCAACTAGATATCCTAACAAGACATTATTAGTGATCTGCTTCCTAAAATATCAGACAAACAGACAATAGTAGCAAAATTAGTTGAGCTGCATGGATCAACTTGGGTGGTGTCCTATATTTAGGAGAAAATTTTGTACTTGAATATTTAAAATTGTCTAACAAAGCGTTTTATGCTATTGACACTGTCCACTTCGATACACCCGTAACTAGATATTCAATCACTTAACACTTCTCAAGTAAGTTAATGATTACCCCATCGACACACGACACATTCTTCATTCAAGCCCCATCATAGTCTATCATATAACGTCCTTGCTCCGACCCAATGCATCGACATAATTTATAGATGGGTCGTTCGAGGGAGGTATTAAGGTCCCATCTGTCCACCACCCTACGATTCTCACTCACATGTTTGGTTCCGGATGCCATTTTAATTTTGACTTACTCCCCGATATCATTCATGATACTTGTCTGCGGTAAAGAAAGAACATAAGCTACGAGTTTGTTGCGCTCCTTCCACACGTGGTAAATGTAGGCATTAAAGATTAGGCTCCAACAGAGGCGCCCCTAAAGTGATATAGGCACCACTGGACTTCTTCATCCCACCTGCTTGCACTTGTCTGTTGAATCTAATTGAATTATGCCTGGAGAATCAGACTGGGTTAACTATGAATGGGAACTCGGTGAGTTCTTCAATATCGAAAAAGAAATATTTGTTATGATGTTGATTTTACCCCTCAATGTTGTCTTAGATCCTACTCATTAACCTCACGTAAATGCTGTTGTTGGTGCAGCATAGCTGCCATATTGTGTTTCTTTAAGACTGAGATATTCATTTGGCGAAGGCCCTCGTGTTTATTTCCTTGGGATGGAGGACAGCCATGGTGGCCTAGCTTTTGGGTTTCGATTGGAATACTGGGGGGAAAAAAGTAAACAGAGGGTTGCCCGGACTGGTGAGATGAAACAATAATACCATTAAAATAACTAACACTTTTTATTAAGTTAATAAGAAACCCTAAAATGGTAATAGTGCTATCTGCTAGCTCTACTATGTACACTTGACCCTTTTTCCGATGGTTCAAACAGCATATAGCTTTAGAACATTATCTATCTTGGTTCGACAAACGGGGCAATCCCATTTCTTAACTTTAATCTCATTCAAACAAGACATACATCCTGCCATATGACCACAAGGAATGCAAGCACCTTCGATAGGGGCATCGAAGCACACCACACATGAAGAATCACCACCTTTCTTTTCTTTTACTGCACGGGTTCTTACTGGGTTTTTCTCCGCGATGACTAGGGTTGATAAATCAATTGACTTGATATCGACTGTGGGAACGGGCTTTTCTTGGGTCATTGGGAGAACAGGAGGATGGATATTGCTCTTCGAAGTTCTATTTGAACTTGATCCAACTTCGAACGTACCCCAACTTTTGTGAGAATCCTTGGGTAGTTTATCTATCTGTTCTGAGCAACTTGCTTCCCGAGGAGGAATACGAATGGGCACTTCGATTGGACATGGACCCTTCGGGTTTGGATTGTCCGTCAAACTCGACAAACTATTATCTGTTTTGCTTGCACCTGAGATTCGTTGGGAGTCAGGAAGAAGTGGTGGTTTCACTTCCATAGCAGATTCGATATATGCAGTTATTAACTTGGCTAATTCTCGATCTTCTTCAGCACCCATTTGTGTAGTTACCCCCAGTGTCTTCTTCTGCAACATTCAATAAGTTAATACTTCTTTTGCCAATTTTTCAAACAAGTATATTAATTAGTTTTAAGCAAATGATCCATGTTCATGGTCGACGAAGTGGAATTATTAATTTGGCATTTAGGAAATGCAAATTTCAACATCGATGATGAAACCACAAAGAAGAAAAATGGCAATTTATTGATGACTAGATTTTATGCAGATTTCACAGTTAAGCCAAATTGATCTGAACTGCTTCATTCTATTTTGTACCTCGGGGATTTTTCTGCATGCATCGAAGAACAATTGAAGTTGTTCATGGTCACCTTCATTTGCGGATGCAAATTTATGCCGTGTTTCTGTCAAGTAAGAACCGACTCAAGTTGATTAGTACAAAATATATAATAAAATGAGGGATTGAGGGGAACCAAATAATGGAAATTATACTCATATCTACAAGAAAATTTTCGAAGATATGCATTCTTTCAAATAACTCAACTGCCTATGCCTCAAGGGAAGATTCAATTACCATAATAGGTATCAGCAACACTAACCCCCTGAGACGTCTTTATAGTCCATTTAGGGGACTACTTTGTTCCATATAAGTACTTTTCGAAGGACTAAAGCATTCATATTTCAGAATAACACTAAATCATATGATCTAACTAAACTAGGGATTATTTCTGTTTTTCGATGTATTAGATGTGAAGCTTTTTAGGTCTATATGTGTCCATTCTTGTACTTACCCCTTAACAAGAAGAATTGCTGTAAAAGAAGTTAAGTTCCGTTCGCTTTTATCTTTATTCGTCTTTCCATTTCCCTTTCTTTTGATACAAAGTTGATAATCTTTACGTTTTTCGACATGATTCATACAAGTATATATATTTCAAGAACAGAGGAAATAAATTTCTAGTTTTTGATAGATTATTTTCAGGACTAAGAAACGTACTTGTGGCCTTGTTGAAGATGATTACTGTGGGATCTGATTGGTTAAACTTTGGCTCCTCGACTTTGGCTTTTTGAAGTTCAATAACGTCACGAGGGTGTGCATCCTGTGGATTCGTTAAGAAGATCTCAATCAGACAACTTCTTAGAGAACATCATTTTAGCATTTTAGCTCATACTTCCTGAGGTAGTGTTTGTTTCCTTCCAAGTTAGATCTGAAATCTGACTCAAAATTTTGAATTGAGGAGGATTTCAGATTGTTTGTTTGACTCATCTGAATGGTTATTTGGGTTGATTTTGGATCCATTTGGTAGACAATAAGAGAAAAACAAACACCACCTAACTAGAGATATTTGAAGGCATCCATTGAATTGCGAAAATGGAAGACTTGGCTTCAAAATACGTTTTGCAAGTATGCACGTAAAAGAGTATCATTTCCTAAGGTTGGTTTCTTCAAATCAAATTCAGATCTAAAATCTGGTTCGATGTCTCAATTGATTCCAGTCAGATTTCAAAATCCTTTTTTTATCTGACTCGTGTGTGTGACTTTTATTAATAGCTAAATCAGGATGGTTTTGGATCTATCTCGGTCAGACATATTAAGTCTGAGTAAGAGCTTATTGCCTGAATTGACCTGAAACAACTATCATGGCCCTCAGAAAACAAGTCAGACTAAAAAGATTCAGATTCACACAGAAAAAAACACCACCTAGGGTAACCGATTGTGCTCTAATCTTACCTGCCCACTAGAATATACAGCAATCACCAAATTGAGAGTCTCCGTATGATCATGGGAAACACAAGGTTTAACAACAACCCAGCTGCAAATAGAGCAACATCATCGAAGAAAGACTTAATCCATGGATAAAGTAACCCAAATAACCACACTAAGCAAGAAGAAATGAAGAAGGATAAACATAAACGCATCCGTGCACGTCGAACGAGAGAACCATAAAGAACAAGTTCAGAAAAACAAAAATAACTGAAGGAGAAAGATGTGTGAACATTATACCACATCTTTTTAGATACCCATTGAGGCACAAGTGCTTCAACAAAGCCCGATGCACATGATACACGAAGCCAGCCAGAGAAAAGGCATATACGACTCTAGAAAAAAAAACGATCACAAGCAAACATTTAAAGAAAGATTTCAGCATGCATGTGAAAAAAACTTTCTCAGAAGAAACGATACTATTAACTAATAAACATTGCAAACATTTTAAATAACATTTTGGGTACCTCAATTTCACGAACAACATTTGTATATCCATTCACTCTCGCAATCAGAAATGGAGTATGGCCGTCTTTGTTCGACAAAAAAACGTTCGCTGAGACAACTCAACAGTTGACTAATTAGTAATTAAAAATATGAGGCGGTATATTCAAGCAAGAAACTTAACCTCCAAGCACCAATGTAGTTGATAATACGAACCTCCGTGGCAAAGGAGTAACTTAACGGTTTGGTCAAGGCCTCTCTTTGCCGCATGATGTAAAGGAGTACCGTCATGTTTTCCTAAAGTACAACAACAGAAAGATATGAAACCGTGCATAGGAATACAGATTCTTCATGCCAATTTGATTATTTCGTGAAGTAATTAAACAGAATAAAGTAGATATAAAAAAAACTCGAAGGAGTGAACCAGTAGGCAGAAGAAAAATAGAAACGGATTTTAATCTATAAGTACAAATTCCATTATCTTACCACGTCCATAAGCGTTAACATTGGCACCAAGTTCAAGCAGAGTTTCAGCAACATAAATCAGATCAGGATTCATACATGCCACAATCAAGGGATTCTTTCCGTCTCCATCAAACCACTACAAAATAATCAAGTATTAAACATCACTTTCTTCACACACCACAACGAACATGATTAGCACTAAGGTCGTGTCTCGCGCGCGGAAAATCAATCTTGTAATATGATTCCGTAATCACAATACTTTACTCTATATTTTGGTTTGATCATGAACATGAACGGTAGTAGAAATTGATTTTGTACATGGATTATTGGACATACGATTCCAAGCAAAATAAAATTGTAAACACCCCTAGGTTTTGGACTCCCCTCCAAGGCTCCAAGGCCGTATTTGGTGCACGGGAAAGGAATGTGAATACCAGAAATAGCAATTCTATAGTGTAAATCCTCGTAATCGCAATACCTTACAATATAATTTGGTTAAGTCAGGAATATGACCGGTAGAGATTAAGTTTGTCCGTAGATTATTTCATTGATGATTCCAAGGGAAGGGAATCCCATCCGCCAACCCCTTCGAATTGCACCCGCACGCCAAACATGGCCTAACGGGACCCCCGGTACATTCTCATATACCAAACACAAATTTAAAAGCGATTCCGCTCTTGGCTCGAAACATAGCCTAATATGCATTCTAGTTCCACCACAACTAAATCAATCACATAAAAATCTAACCTAATTGAGAAAATAAACTAGGTTAATCCTATAACCAACAATAGAAAACCTAAAAAAAAAAAAAAGTTGGTATACCTCAAGACCTGCTCCTTCATGCCTAAGAGCTTTGATCCCTTTGATGTTTCCAGAACTGACTAACTGAAATAGTTGCTCATCTTTGGAGTCTAATTGTCCCATTCTTCTTCTCTCCATGAAGTACTTAAACCCTAAACCTATGGGTATCTAATAACTTTTCAAATAGACCAAACACGAAAAAAGAAAATCTAAAACCCTAATATCACAAATTTGTTGAGAAACATGAAGTTTATCTCGAATTAGTTTTCCTGGTTTTACTGGAGTCTGAAATTGGTTAGCAAACTTATTAGCCAAGTAGGATAGTTTTTTATATTATTTACGTCCAAATCCAGTTATTTATATTAATTATTGTTTAGTCCAATGAATTTATACTTTTATTTAACAACCCTTTTGTTTAATCTTATATGGTTATTTGTGTTTTACTATGTACCCCGAAGATAGGTAAAAGAGAAGGGGAAAAAAAAAGCAAAAAGAATAGAGGGTTAATGAGACGCTTCTCTCAGTCATTAATTACGTTTGATGAACTTATGTACTATTACGATATAATAAGGACGTATTAAAGACATAATACGACTAGATAACACATGATAAGACAACAAACAATCTGCACAGAAACCGATCCCAATTCAGAGGAAGCAACTCTACTAATGGAAAGTATAGCAAAATACTAATAAATGGATAAGGAAGCTTTTATCTTATGATCATAGAAGTCAAATAAGATTAGGTTACATAAAGATATAAACAAGACACAATTATAATATAATTCTGACCATGTAATTTCACGATATAACTAAAATATACTTGTTTGAAGAAAGGCCGTACTAATTTTTCTCAGTTGCTTTTGCCGATACGGCACACGCTATCTGGAACCCGAAAAATAACATAAGTTGTGCTATGAGAAACATCTTACAACCTTGAGAAATCATGAGCATAAGCTACTGGTAAAAAGATCAATGCCCATAAGAATGGAGAAAAAACTAATAGATGATTTCCATTTCTAAAGAAGCTGAATTACAATGAGAGAAAGTATTTATCCTGAAAAAAAATATACAAATTACAACAAAATAAATAGTACTAAAAGAACAAAAGAATTAAGGACGATTAGACTAGATTATCATTCGAAAATCAGGGTGATCTTTCCCAAGATCTCTTTTTTCGATTTTCAGTTCATTCAAAAAAAAATATCGGGTTTCTATCATCGTTCTATAGTAAAAAAAGAAGAATCTTCAGACTATCTATGTTCGTCATGAATTTGAGTAATCTAAATGCTTGAAGCTAGATTTTGCTTCTTCTTCATCAGGATTTGTTCCATTAACGGAAGATCCGGTTGAAGCGTTGTCTGTTCCACTATTATTGTACTTCTGGAATACCTTACTTCCGTTCTCGTTCCACCAGTCTGATGCTTGTTGTTCATCAAACTTTCTTTTGCTGTAGAATCACATATAAGTGGCCAAGTTAGATGGAAATATTCAATATAAACATGTTAGAAATTATTATTTCTAGATTCTCCTAGAGTTTTACTCGAAATCTTACTTAGAAGCTGATGTGGCATTATCTTGTTCAAATAATTTCATCAACAATTTTTAAAAATCTCAGTGATTTAAAATCAACGAGATAGGGTGTGCCATCAATTCTTTGGGTAAGACTATAGGTGAAATTCTTAGGTAATGGTTGTTTGTTTTCTAAGTTAGATTTGAAATCTGAATCGAGTTTCGAATTGACTCGAGTCAGATTCTAGAATGTCTGTTTATGCCCGACTCTTGATGTCTAGCTCTTCTGGATGAATGGTTTGGGTTGATTTTTGGTCCATTTGAGTCACACGAGTCAGACTCAAACAATGGAAATATATGAAATATATATATATATGTAATGCTTTTATGGGTGCTAGTTCAAAGCAACTAAAAGGCCTGGTACATACCTGAATCTAACTCGTTTGAAGAGTTTGGCGCCATTCCGTAGTTGAATGAGAGATATATAAACCCCCGGTTCGAATTGCTCAACCAGTTCATCTCCATTTTTCAGTGATGAATTTCTAGGTGTTCTCGAACCATTTTCTAAGCTCCGGTTGGAAGCAGAATCCCTGGTATCAAATGCAGATGGTTGATTCCCTTCGCTGTTCTGTGATTGGTTAAGAACTCCTCGATGATCACGATTATCAACCGTTCTTAGATCTTGTTCGTTAGTCGTATCCATTTTCAATTTCTCAGGCTCTGTCATGGAAGAAGTAACTTCCGATGGGTGCAGTAAGGCCTCTATGTTAGTATGCATGGTTCTTAAAGCTTCACTGTCATAAACCTCGGGAGGTAATGTTTCTGTCATTCCCTTCAACTGAATTGCATATAAAACCAACAAAAATTGGATTAGCATGTGAGAGGCGGTATATATGTTGACTAATGTCCTTGTTTTAGTTGTCTGCAGAATTCAATTTCTCTAAGCTTACAGGTTAAGACTTAAGAGTTATATATACCCTAACTGCACTTAAAATTATTTACGGCTATAAAGAAATCATCCATTGGAGATTCTCATTTGACTCAGCCTAGCACAATGCGAAGCCGAGTTAGAATGGGTCATGGCCAAGTCGTCGATCTTCAATGGTAAAATCTATTATTGACGTACGTTTTTAATTTTGCCAGTTGATACTTCAAAAGGGTGCGTTCACTTCTAGCTTTCCGTGATGCCTCCAATATTATATCGGATAGAATAGACATACCTGAGCAGCAGTAGACTTGACTACTCTCATTGCTAGTATACACTTGGAGGATTCCTCGTCAGCCAAAGAAGCAGCTTCTAATGCTCTTCTCTCTGATTTCTGCAGCTCCAAATTTTGGTAATCGCACTTTTCTTTCAAATTCTTAACCTAGATATGAGAAAAACCGAAGCTAATTTATAACGAGCAAGAACTGCAGATTCAGCTCTATATAGTATCCAAGAATCAGTGGGAAGAGACTCGGCAAGTGAATTAAGATGTGAAATGAGAAATCCTGTTACTTACCTGACCTTGTAGCTTCAAGACTTCTTGGTTCAAAAGTTCATTAGTTTTCTTAAGGCTATCAATAAGACTCTTGGAAAATACAGGAGTTGCAGATCGTGGAGGGCTTGGCTTTCTTGCATACGGTGAAGTAGGTCTAGAATTTCCTGATGCCTTAGGTGAAGATGTAACAACTGGTTTTAAAGAATTTTGAGGTATAGTCCATGAACTCAACGAAGACGTATCTTTGAATTGCGAGAAAGACGAAAATTGGGAACCTCCGGTCATAGAAACAGAATCAGATCTACCCTTTTGCCGAACGGGCTTCAATGGGTCCATGATGGGAGATATTAGAGGTCTTGAAGATCTTAAGTCCACTCTGTCAAACCTCTCCCCACCGTCAATTGATCGTCGAGGCCCAACGTTTTTTCTGACAGTAGAGACAATACCATTTTCAGATGATTTAAGTTTCATAAAACAAGAATCACAAACTCGATGTGGTTTTCCGGGTGTTGGAGCTAATGCTGCTTTTAATGCTTTTCTAGAACTGCAAGCATGGCAGTGAACTAAACCACAATGGTAACAGTTATGTCTCTTCCGTGTAAAACCGAATGCTTGCCTACATCCCGAACAGAGAGATTGATCTGCACCTGATACCCACTTATGAATGCATATACTTGTTGTGAAGTTTGACCCACATGATATACTTTTTACGTGTCTATCTTTTAGTGCTTCGACAAAAGTTGGCGCTTTTCGATCTTCAATATCCCCATGACCCAATCGTCCATTTAAACCACAACCCCAGGTGAATACTTCACTTCTTGATGTTAATACAGCAACATGACATGAGCCACAAGAAACTTCTTCGACAAATTGACCGACTAATTTATCTTGTATCAAACAGGGCAGTTTACCATTAGACAGTGGATTGCCCAGCTGACCAAAATCGGTGCTTCCCATTGTAAAGACGTGGCCTGACGTTGTGAGAGCGACCGTGATATTCTCTCCACAAGCCATGTTTTGGAAACTGTAATCCGAAAGTGATGGAATACAAGTAGGAATGAGACGAGCTTCCTTGTCCCCATGACCCAAGCGGTATTTATCACCGTCTCCCCAAGTGAATAAGTTTCTAGATATAATATGTGAACCAGATTGACCTTGAACCTCTGCAATAGCTGCAGTATGCCACACTCCACAAGCAACCCTAACCGTCTTTACACCACTTAAAGCTTCAACCTCTCTTGGGTATGCAACACTTTCTCGATCTCCATGCCCTAAAACACCAAATGTTCCATCACCAAATGTAAACAATTTTCCGTTGGTAGTAGTCAATGCCGAATGCCATGTGCCACATGCTACAGATAGAACTTGAAGTCCCTCTAGAGGACCAGAGAGTCTTGTCGGAATCGAGTGGCTAATGCCAGTGCAATTACCAAGAACTCCAGCATGATAAGACCCATCTCCCCAGGTAAACAAATCACCAGACATAGATATAGCACATGTATGATACTCACCACAAGAGACACTATCCACATTACTCACCGCCAAAAATTCAACAAGGTGAGGACGGCTGGGATCTCCGTCAACTCCATGACCAAGTCGTCCCCCAGATTGTTCACCCCATGTGAAAACCTCACCTTGCCTGGTAACAAGAGCAGCATATCTAGCACCAGAAGAAATTTGATGAACATCTAAAACGAAGTTTGTCTCTAAGGGCTTAGGAAGCAGCACATCGGTTTTTGACGGAATATGACTTGAAGACCCATCACTTAAATTCCTATCACAACAAACCTCTCCCCAGATGTAAACATCACCTAAAGATTCAATATCATCTTGTCCAGAACCTTGACTTGAATAGCTAGGAGCGGCACTTGAAACACTAAGTCGAAAACCATCTGCACCACTTGTTCTTGGTTGCATGTTTGTACGATCTGACCCTACATCTGAACTTATCAAATAAAAAGACGAATCACCGGAATTAAGTTCCACTGATGCTCTTCCGTTATGATTACGAGAAAGATTTGAAAAGGCGTCTAGTGTTGCATCAGAAGAACGGGCATTTTGAAGGAAGTCCCCGTAGTCAGAGAACTGGAAAAAGTGGTGAACAGGAAGAAATTAATCAATCAAATGAAGATTGTAAGAATAACGGAATCGAAATATTGTGATAAGCACTTACATCAGAAAGATTACTTCGAGTACGCCTAGTTCTTTGGCCTGGAGATATTAATGCCTTAAGGCCTGAAAACCACAAGTCCGATTCTGCTTTGTCTTTGCATATCTGAGAATAGGAATCTTCACACTTAACATAATATACTGACTATAAAATCGACAGTACCTAAAAATGAAGTTCATTTTTCAATTGTGATGAATTTTCAAGAAAACGTAATCTTTTCTACTCCACTAACCAGGTCAAGAGATCTTTCCCCATTTTTATATAGAAGAGAAAAAGATAAATAATCCTTTTCAGGGCGAAGATACCTCCTAAACACAGCCTGCAGGTAAAAGTATTGGTGAACATCATTACACATATTGCCGTATCAGTAGCTTAAAAATTGAAATTAACAAGAATATCATATAGATTTAGAGCAAAGTGCCTCACAGTCCTCTGTCCGGCGATAATCCGTGTGACTGAAGATAACTTTAGATTTCTTTCCTCTCCCCGCGAATACCAAATTAGTGTTGTTTCATCCTGTAAATAATGTCACTTTACTATTTTAATGTCCTCTTGTAGCATCTCGTACAAACTATTGTATCACGAACAACTAAAAAAATCAAATAAATGAGTCAAAAAGGACAGCATACTCACAGGAGATATTCGGAACGGGCAAAACTTTGGTTTCCCTTTTCGGCTATACTTGATTAGCTGAGTACCCTTCTTTAAAGCAATGAGTGCCTTCAAAGTAAGAAGAAATGACTCAAATTAGAGAAGTATACCCGATAAACATAATACTCAACTTCTACTGGATCAATAACCATCATTTTGACAAGTCGTGGTATGCCGTACTGCAATCAGGTGAAATGGTGTCAAGAGAACTCTTGCATAGAAACGTAGCCAGCTTCATTAGCCAGAGAAAGTACCCAACTTCCATTTACAATCACTCTCATAATTGACTAGGGGTAAAACTGTCGACCTAAGCTTTGTGGCTCGTTGGTCATATAGTCTAAATGACTAGATATGTGATCAACATCTGTAGACTAATTAGACTGGCGATGAAAAGCGAACGGTTGTCAATCAGTATTTCGGTGTTCCAACGAAATACATAAAGCATACAAATAAGGCACTTGAGGTGTACATATCATCATTTCAACCTTATCTTGGATCCTGACTCAAACAAAGTTAGGTTAATATTTTTCACCCGCGCTTGGATTCATTCTCTTTAGTATTTCTCGACAACAGATATTAAATAACTCTCACTTAAACCAATATCTTAACCCCGCTTACCATTGCAAAAAAAAAAAAACCAATATCTTAACTGTTTGTTGACAAGAGACAAAGAATATGCTTGTGTGGAGTTAAATCCACTATAATACTTTCAAGACCCATCGTTTGGGAACACTACATTACTTACCGTACTCCTCATTTGACTAGACCATTCTTAGTCGGGAAGAGTAAGATACTACTAATACCTCCCCTCAATGACAAGGTTGGAGCCACTCGCTACTCCCCCTCCACTGGGGGCCAAGGTCACTAGAAGTCTCTACCCATCGCTAAGACACTAGCTCTGATACCATGTTATAACCAATTGCGGCCAACTCTCCTTCGAGCCCGGCTTACAAGCAATGCGGGATAATGCTGATAATTATATCATTATATCTTACAAGGAATGCCGAATAATGCGATGAAAACAATAGTTGGAGGGGAAAAAGACTGACTTGCTCAATGTCACGTTCATAATTCGCAAAAGTGACAGGATCTGCCATTCCATCTGAAATAATTGTTTAAAAACAGACGGAGAAGCTTTTCGAACCAAATCTGCATCAAGTAGGAAGGCGACTTTGATGATGATGATGATACCTCAGTCGTCATTGATGACAATGTTTTCTTTCGTGGCCTAACATCAATTTCTTCAATCAATCGATATCTAATACCAAAAACAAAAAAGATCTTTTTATGAATTTTGTGAAAATAGTCCCACATGGGGAAAATGACTATCCAGCAATCAAGAATATGATGTCTAGATCTTCTCTAGTCATTACAAATTCATTTTGAGTTAGATGACCACAGACTTGACAAATTCACATAATATAAGATCAATCAAATCAAAATCAAAATAAAAAAAGACCCCTAAACAGTGATCAACCAATCAATCAGAGAAGATTCATAATCATAAACATGAACAAGTTGTTGGTTATGAATCCAAAGAAGATGAAAATTTTGGTGAAGAAATTGTTACCTGGTGGTGGTGGGTGGATTTGGTCCGGAAAGTAAGGAAAGATGAGAAATTGGGAATGGTGGTGGGATTGAGAGGTGAGAAATTTGGTGGGTATCTTTTCGCATGTTTAGGAATGTTTGTAGGTTGAAATTTCTGGCTGGCTGGTCGAAATAACAGAGTATAAATACATGAAGTTGTCAAACTCATTAGTTTTTGGTGTTCTAGCAAGTGGCAAGAAATATGATGGTCAATTTCTCTATTCCACAGTTACATAGTGAGAAAAAATATGCACCAAATGGCAAACTAACTTTCTTTCCCAAGCTGGTCGCTCGGTAGTTATCTCCACTATCGCAGTGGCTGTTCCCCGATACCAAGTTTTGCAATTCCTAAAGGCATTTGCACTTGTATTGAGTCCAACCAAAGGACGTTTTGGTGGGGAAAATCCAAAACTATCCACACTCTGAACTGGACCTCCATATGCAAACCCAAAAAACTTGGAGGGTTGGGGTTTCGTCTCCCACTCCTTGACAATCAAGCCTTCCTCAACAAGATCAATTGACGTCTCTTGAATAACCCTCAAGCTATTTGGGTTCAAGTGCTCAAAGGGAAATACTTTCCCAAATCTAGGAATCCTTCTCTTCCCAAAGCTACTCACTCTTGGCCCTGGAAATCTATCAGCAAGCAGTATATCCAGATGGAGAAGTTGGTGTTCTGGGATATCAATAAAGGTAATAATATTAGTATCTGGCACGACTACTGGATTCCCAATCATCCTCCTCCCATTGCTAATCAGAGAGGGTCTAATCTGGAATGGGTAGCGCAACTCATTACTAACAACCAATGGGATATGAATGTTATTAATAATTGTTTTGACAATGAGATTTGCAGATCAATAGCAAGCATAAACTTACAGGCAGACCAAGATGATGAACCAATCTGGACTTTAACAAAATCAGGTAACTTCACGATTAAATCTATGTATACCTTTCTTAGGACAGGTAGTACTGAACCACTTCAAGATCAAAACGATTGGTTATTCATTTGGAATATAAATACTATTCCACGAATAAGATTATTTTTATGGAAATGTTGTACCAATAGTCTACCAGTTAAAGACAAAATTGGGAAATTTATAGGAAACTCATTCACCTGCATTAATTGTAATGAATCTGAAACTATTGACCATGTGATGTTACATTGTACTTTTGCGAAAGCAATCTGATTTCATTTTCAGGTCAGAACGGGTCAATTGACTACGGTCACGCAGTGGATAAAACAATGGAAAACACTGGATGAGGATACAATCAATTTATATGCTAAAATACTATAGTTTATTTGGAAAGCCAGGTGCGAGAATTGCTTCTCAACGAATAAACAAAATCCCCTACAAATGATCTCACGGATCAATAATGCTTTTACTAAACAATAAGTCTATAAAGACCGTCCAAATCAAACCGCATTGCAACCGTCTTTCCACCTTGTACAAAAAGACAAAAATTTAAAAAGGGTCCCACACTTTTCAAATGCTTATGAAATTAATAAGTTGTTGTTTCAATTTAACGGAACAATGAGCATGCCGTTATTGAAAATCAATCTCAACCATTGGTTTTCAATGGTTAAGATTTAAATTCCAAAAATAACTTTTCTTTCTCTACAGCCTAAACACATCACTTTAACTTTACTCATTCACCAGGAAAGTAAAACCCTAATGGAGAGGTTCATTCTTGTCGTTGGCTTCCTCAAGAATATATTCATTAACAAATCGATTTTTCTTCAACAATCCCCACCCAAATTATTGGAAAAACACACTTCTCTCCATATTTGAAGGTTAGTGAATCATTTTTTATTGTTTTGTTTGAGGAATATATGGAAGGAATTCCTATACACTATAGTTTAGATTCTATGGAATTTATTGATTCTGAAAATGATTGTGAAGAAGATGATTGTGAAATAGAAGAAGAATGTGTAGAAAGTGAAATGGATGTCAATTTTTTGAAATATAACAAATTGGAATTATTAGAACTACTAAAGGTAGGAACAATACACAATAATCTTGCTATTGTGTTTGAACTCTTTAAGAGATATGCTTTTTTATTAGGATTTCCGGCAAAGAAAAGAACTAGTAAAAAGGATTGTAATGGTGTTCAACGATGGGTTACATTTTCATGTGGTAGAGAAGGAACACCTAAAAGTACTTCTTCCAATTGCTTAAAACCAAGACCCTCATCCAAGACAGGTTGTAAAGTCAAGATTAGAATAACGCTTGAAAGAGATGATAAATGGAAAGTAACGTCGTCTTTTCTTGACCACAACCACCCTCTCAGTCCTAGTAAATCTATATTTTATAAATGCAATAGAAACATCAAACCATCCGTAAAAAGAGCTTTAGAATTAGGAGATAGAGCGGGAATTCGACCATGTAAGAATTTTGGCACGATTGTTGAAGATGCTCATGGATATGAAAACCTAACTGCAACAAGGAAAGATTGCCAAAATTATCTAGCTCAAGTTAGACGACTACGCCTTGGTAAAGGTGATGTAGTTGCAGTTCAACGGTATTTCTTGAAAATGCAATCGCAAAGTGCAGATTTTTTCTATTGTATGGACCATGATGAAGAGGGTAGGTTGAAAAATGTGTTTTGGGCAGATGGGAAGAGTAGAAAGGCTTATAAAGAATTTGGGGATGTGGTAGCATTTGACACGACTTACCTGACTAACAAGTATGAAATGCCCTTCGCTCCATTTGTCGGTGTAAATCATCATGGTCATACGATCTTATTCGGATGTGGTCTCATTTCAAATGAGGACACAAACACATTTGTTTGGTTGTTTCAGACCTGGCTCGCTTGCATGGATGGTTGTCACCCTCAAGGAATAATCACAGATCAATGTAAGGCAATGCAAAATGCCATTGTGGAAGTCTTTCCTAACACTAGACATAGATGGTTTTTGTGGCATATTCTGAAGAAGTTGCCTATAAAATTTGGTAGCAATAAACAAAAAGATCAAATTAGTTCTACATTGCAGTGTTTGGTGTATGATTCACAAGACCTCAGAGAGTTTGAAGAAGGGTGGATAAAAATGCTTGACAAGTATGGTTTACATGAACATAAATGGTTGAATAAATTATACGGGGAAAGACACCTTTGGGTTCCAATTTATCTTAAAACTAATTTCTGGGCAGGCATGTCAACTACACAACGAAGTGAAAGTGTGAATGCCCTTTTTGATGGTTATGTTCATGCTAAAACAACTCTATCACAATTTGTTGAACAATATGGTCGTGCACTGAGAGATAAAGCTCAAAAAGAAGCAGAGGCAGACTTTAGGTCATACGCACACAAGATACCATATGTGACTAGATTTAACATTGAGAAACAAGCCCAACAAGTGTACACCACTGAAAAATTCAAAGTATTTCAGCAAGAGTTGATTGAATTATTATACTGCAAAGACATACATAGTTATCAAGATGGTGCGTTTACCGTACATGACATACGGTCTGATATTGTCATTGGAGATGGTAAAAAGAAAAGAATGGTGTATAAGGTTTACTACAATCAGACAAATGGTAGTATACACTGTAGTTGTTTTATGTTCGAGTGTTCTGGTATGTTGTGTAGGCATTCTATATTGGTGTTGCAGGATCTTGGTGTTGACTTCATTCCAGAGCAATATATTCTTCGTAGATGGAGAAATGATGTTACAAGAGCACATACGAAGATCCCAATTGGATATGATGATTGGGATTTAAGTGAAAATTTTCGTACTTATGATCGACTATGTCGTGCATTTACTGAACTCGCCGACTTATCATGTGATGATGATCATGTCCGGGATCTCTACAACTATAGCATAAACCATGATTGAATCCACTCATGTTCCACTTTTTTGTGCAACCTGCAAATATTTAGATACATTAGTTATATATGAGTCTTAATCTCCATGCCTATAAACTTGAAGAAAACTATAATTCTTGGTAATTTAAGGGGCTATGGTCATAACAAAATAAAAGGTTTAGAATTCTATACTCATCTTCCACTCTATATTAATCAGTTGTATCTTCCACTTTATAATTTGTTAAGCAGAAATGAAATTAGTCTAAATTTTTTATAACATAAATTACCTTTGGTGCAAACTTCAATTAGTATTTTCATAAACCCAAAATTATTTCAAAACTAAATCTAGAAAGATACATAATTCTTAGTAATTTCATAAACCCAAAATTATTTCAAACCTAGATCTGGAAAGATACATCATTATTAGTAATTTCATAACCCAAAATTATTTCAGACCTAAAGCTAAAAGATACATAATTCTTAGTAATTTCATAAACTCAAAATGATTTCAAACCCTGAATCTAGAAAGATATATGATTTTGTAATTTAAGGAACCCTAAATTATTTCAGACATTAAATCTAAAAATATACTTCAATAATTTCAAGTACTGTTACTAACTTTGAGAAATTGATGCAAGTAAGTGTTACTCCCAGAATAGTTGGTTAATCTCTCCACTAGGGTTTGTTACTAACTTTGGAGAAGAAAAATTTCTTACTGAATGAGAGTGAATGAGTAAAGTTAAAAGGAAGGGGTGTGTTTAGGCTGTAGAGAGATAAAAGTGCTTTTTGAAATTTAAATCTTAACCATTGAAAACCAATGGTCGAGATTGATTTTCAATAACGGCATGCTCCTACTTCCGTTAAATTAAAACAACCACTCATTAGTTTAATAAGCATTTGAAAAGTGTGGGACCCTTTATAAATTTTTGTCCTTTTGTACAAGGTGGAAGACGGTTTCTATACGGTTTGATTTGGACGGTCTTTATAGACTTATTGTTTACTAAACCACTCAAAATTGAGACCATTATAACTAACAAATGCAGGGAACAACCAAAGATTACACAATGGAGACCTCCATCGACACCATTCTCAAAGTTAAATGTTGACACATCTTTTACCGCTATCTCTGAACCAGCAGGTGTAGGTTGTATCATTCACGATGCAGATGCAAACTTTATATTAGCTGCAACGGGCGTGGTTCGATGTCAAAACGCAGAAGAATGTGAAAGCTTGGCCATTCATACTAGCATGTTATTGGCAATACATTTAGGATTAAACCATGTTCATATAGAAAGTGATAATCTAGCAGTAATTCAGTTCATTAATGGCCAAAGCAATGGACTTCATTGGCAATCTCAGAAGATATTGAAACAAGTGGTCGCTCTTAGGGACAAGTTTGAAGAAATTATATTCACTTTTACTCCGAGGGAAAGCAACATCCAGGCAGATGCGCTAGCAAAATGGGGCAGAAGATTGAAGAAAAAAGAAATATGGAATGTTGTACCTTCTTTTGTTCCTAAACTTCTATAAACACTTTGTATATTTGGAGTTTTAATGCTATTTTCTTTCATCAAAAAAAAAAAAAAATCTAAGAGCCCTCCAACAACTAATAAACGACTACGGGTTTTTTAGGTCAGACGATGAATTACAATAGATTATCTCTGTTTTTCAGTTCAAGGATAACTCAGACTACCAGAAACTGATTAACGACTTAGTTGTAGGCTCCGATTAAGGTAAACTCTGAGAAATACCTAAGCACTCTTCTCATTTTAAAGCCAAAAAACCGTATTCACTCTCACGAGGTCTTAATCCAAAAATTCAAGTCGAAACTAGCAGGAAGGAAGAAAAAAGTGACATCACAAGCAAACAAAACCACGTTAATAGAAGGAACATTGAACTTGATCAACACTTACTTTATCGGGTTCTCCATCATTACTCGAGGGACTTTAAATAAATTGGAGAGATCAAAACGTAACTTCTAGTGGAATCAAGATTATGAAGGACGGAAGAGCATTCCATCCCTTGAGATATCGTTCAGAAAACCTAAGGAGTTAGGAGGACTATGGATCAAGCAAATAAATTGGAGAGTCCAATTATGGGTTACGAGTTTACCGAATCAAAAACTAATATTTGATAGCGCGACTAATGTTAACTTAGTGAGCACAACAACCATCAACGAAATGGTGATTTATGGTCGGTAGTGGTGGTTTGAATCTCCAATAATGATAGACAAAATGAATAGAGTAGGACTAAATGAATCGAAATCACCATCAGTACCGCACAAAAAGTGAGATGTTGACCTCATGATCTGGACCGAAAAATCATCATCAGAAACAACAATCTGTACCGAACATAAAGTGAGATCTTGACCTAATGTTCTAAACCAAAAAATCATCATCTGAAACAACAATCTGTACCGCACAAAAAGTTAGACCTTGACCTTTCGATCTGGACCGTCGGATCTGATTTTGTGTTCCAATTAGATAGACCTTATGATATAACAAAAATAAATCCTAAACTAAATCAAACAAGGAGTAAAAAAAAGAAAAACACTCCCCAAACATAATCGGCTTTGTTGCGAAGATCTAAACTTCAACTCTCTCTCTCTCTACATCTTTTCTTCTTCTTCTCGTTGGCCGGCGGTCGTACAGTACCGGCCATCTCTCCCTTCCGATCGGAGACTTCATCATCCGGCCATCGAATCCCTCCTCTTGATTCAAGGCAAGTGATTCATTCGTCATAACATTATCTAAAATTCCAGTTTTTGGTTCTTACTTTTTCAATTTCTGTACATTAAGATCGATCGATTATGAAATTTGGATCTGAAATTTTGAAGTTTTGGTGTTTGGATTTGCAATTTTTCTTATTCATCTGGTTTTTGATTTAACATAAGTGATTCAATTAGAAGTTTGAATTAAGCTGATTCTAGAAAAAAATCGATTCTTGATTGATAATTTAGTATGATTTTCATGAGATCAGGAAGTTTTAGTGTCGTTTTTTTTGGTTTTTTTTATTAAGATGGGAGATCTGTAGTTATTTCTGTCTGTTTCAGTTATTTGAATTCTAGGGTTTGAGTTAATTATGGTTATTACTGATTGAAAATTTTGTCACTTGTGTTTGGTGTCGACCTTTGTCACGCATGACTTGGGTTCCTTCACGAACTGGACTATAATGAGAGCATTAGTAGAGACATTGGTTATTTTAACCTAGCTATGCATTTATTAGGTTGGAATGGGTTTAGCTTGAATTTCGTTGTTTCTCTGTTATAATATCTATTTTGGTAAGAGTTGGAGGTTCGTCTTGAGTCGACTCCCGATATGGAAACGACATAGTCCAACACGGGATGGATGCGTTTTTCGTATTGTGCTTGATACTAGATCGTTTTTGCATGTCGTTACATGGCATAGAATGGCACAATGTGTTTAATCCTTATAATTGGTATGTGTTATGTTTTATTTTCTTGTTATTGTTCAAGTATGTTATCTCATAGAAAGTTTTTTGTTTTATTTTAAATATATGTGAATGAAGCACAACTAGTTTTAGTACTTCAAAACGAACACTTCGAATAAGTGAAAGGACATGTGTGTAAGATATGAACTGGCCTCATTGTGGCCATGAGAGGAACCTTATATCATTGGAGCAGAGTGCAAAAATGGGCAAGATTAGAGGCTTTCTCAGTTTCTGTACACAATAGGAGTGCGTTAATTCATAACATGTAATTGTAGCTTTGCAAGATTCCATAGCTATCCTTATCTATAGAGCCACAATTTCTTTAGAACCAAACATTGTACAGTTCTCTATTGTTAATACAATTCGTACAAAGTTTCAAATAAAAGTATATGGAATGATGTGAAGAAATTCACAAGTTTGCGCTAATTGACGTCTTGGACCTACTTGTATGTTTCACATGGCACATTGCAACACGACACGACACTTCAGCCTCTAGTCCAACACCGACACAGAATGATTGAACCTCTATTAAGAGCAATATTCTTACATTCTTATTTATTTTTCAGGTTCGGTAAATGGCACTTTGATTGCTATAGAAGATTAGACGAGTAAACATGCAGCCCATGGGAAATGAAAAGCCTGGACCTCCAAATTTTCCTGGAAGAACTATATCATCACCTTTTGCTCCACCGCCTGTTCCTACAACACCCTATTTATCCTCTGTTCCTGGAGCTGGACCCGAGTCATCTGGTAATAGAGCTGCCACACCAGCTATGTTTAATGGTCCAAATGTGCCTCCCTCACAACCACCTTATGTACCTCCCGGTGTAAGTCCTTACCAACGTTTTTCGGCACCACAGATTCCACCACCCGCTCGACCCTTGCCCCCCTTTGGTGGTCCACCTTCTGGGCAGCCAATGATACCACCATCCACTATGCCTTTTGCTGGTCAACAAACTTTGAGGACTCCACCTGTTCCTTTTCATCAACAACCCCAATTTTCATCAGCCCCAATGGCGCCTCCACCTCAATCTCAGACACAACAACCCCAACTTTCATCAGCCCCAATGGCACCTCCATCATTTCCTGCAGCAAGGCCAACTTCGTATGGATATCCGTATAGGCCTGCTCCAGTTACCCAAGCTCCTCCACCGGCACAAGGTCCAGCTTTCCCAGGAAGCTATGCACCACCACCTCCCTTGGGAGCTCAGATGAATTTCAATTCAAGGGAGCATTATCAAAATCCTGGTGGACCACCTGTAGGAGGTCTCCCGGACTTAGTTGAGGAATTCAGCTCACTATCAGTTGGGTCTGCTCCAGGATCACTGGACCCTGGATTTGATCCCAAGTCACTGCCAAGGCCATTAGATGAGGACGTTGAGCCAAAGTTTCTTGCCGATACATACCCCCAGAATTGTGCATCTAAGTATTTACGGCTCACAACTAGTGCCATACCAAATTCGCAGTCTCTGCTTTCAAGGTGGCATTTGCCTCTGGGGGCAGTGATACATCCTCTTGCCGAAGCTTCTGGTTCGGTCAGTAACTCAGATTTTAGTATTCTTTTCTTCTAATGTCGGAATTCCTGTGCATTAACCACTTCAATTTCTTATGTTTATCTGACTTTAGCTTTGAAATCTCTGATTCAGGAGGAAGTTCCTATTGTCAATTTTGGATCTAGTGGGATTATCCGTTGCAGAAGATGCCGTACATATGTAAATCCATATGTGACTTTTACGGATGCAGGACGGAAATGGCGTTGCAACATGTGTACTTTTCTTAATGACGGTAGACTCTCAACTAATAGTTATCTGTTTCCGTTTAGTAGATATTTCATTTGTTCTGTTTCACATCAGGACAGTAAAGTTGATATTTTCATTAATTATGACTTTTTTGCTTTGGTGGTTAGTAAAGCTAAATATTTGCTTTTAGTAGCACACTCAAGCCGTATATACCTGGCTTGGTGCCGCTTAAAGCTAGTCTTAAACAAAATTTTTGTTCCAGAAATAATTCCTCGTAGTTAAAGAAGATATCATCATTTAGGCTTCGTCTATGAGACTATGACCTGTGCCCTTAGCTTAAAGAGCTTCGTAACAATAACAGTAGCACAATGGTGACTGATTTTATAGTTCAACTCAAGAGAAAGGTGGCATTTTAGGGATAAAACAATTGCAGGGATAAAATTGGTTAAAAATGTCCCTAACTTAATACGGATAAAAGATATCATAGTAAGCAAGTACTACTAAAGTTCATTTGTGCCAACTTTTAATAGTGATGAATTTCTCTATTTTGGAGTCCAATTTTGAAGTATCCAAAGTAAAAATAAATAAATATATAAGGAGCGGTCGTTTAGTAGGGAGAGGGATGGATGAATGAGGGGGTTACAATTTGGTTGAAGATGGTGTTAAAGCAACTTCCTCTGAGAGGTTTGATCCCTTTAAAGAAAAAGTCTAATCCCTTCAAAAGTGCGTTTGAAATTAGTAAAACCGACGGCATGTCACCGACAGCTCAATATGATTTTCCTGGGAGGGAGATCTCAATGATGAATTGCTTGGGGGGTGTTTCTCTGTTCTGATTAAAAGATGGAAGTGAGTGGCGAAAAAGTAAAATACAAAAAAAGTTGATGCTAGTTTCTCTTTTTCTTTTTCATTGGGATTATATTGTTAAAATAGATATTAACTTGGGCGGAGGTCATAGTTTAAATGGTGAACTTGCTAATCCGTCTTTACTCTTTCAGTTCCTGGTGAATATTTCAACCATTTGGATGCGAGTGGTAGAAGAATTGATGCCGATCAACGGCCTGAACTTACAAAGGGTAGTGTAGACTTTGTTGCACCGACAGAATATATGGTCAGGCCTCCAATGCCACCATTGTACTTTTTCCTCATCGATGTATCAATATCTGCAGTTAAAAGTGGTATGCTTGAGGTAAGTTTGCTGCTGAACAGATTACCTGGATTTGTCAATAAACAGAGGCTATGAAAGTAACATGATGCATCAACCATCCTCTGTAACTTTTAGATATTTGCATTGCTATTCATGCATTATATTATTATATCGTGAAATGTTGTATTTTTAGTATCTTTTTCCCTGTAGTGTCGGGTACTTGACAGGACATTTTGTATGTACAATCACATATTGTGAGGAGCTAGAACCATGTAAGTTTAACATTTTTGTATAGTGAAACAATTGTTGATCCCAAGATAACAATTACGTACGTCATAACTAAAACAGATGTGTGTTACCTTGTCCCTCTTTGGCAGTTTCCACTCGCTGTGCCTATCAATTCATACCAGGATCATATGAACACTTGTACCAATACCAGTAGAATAATGAGATGATGCTTATAAAAATAAGAAGAGAACACGACTGTTTGAAGAATATTATATTAGTTTTTCAGTAAGTTCAATGTGGTGAATGTGATGCTCTTGTTATTTTTTCCAGGTTGTTGCGAAGACCATAAAGTCTTGTTTAGACGAGCTCCCAGGCCACCCACGAACACAGATTGGTTTCATTACTTTTGACAGCACGTTACATTTCTATAATATGAAGGCAAGTTGCTCTTTATCTCTTGATCGTATTATAGATTTGATGTAACATTATGGTTCTTCGTGCGCCTAACTATATAGAACTAGTGTATCTTTTCCAGATTCCAATGTTTACATCCTCTAAATTAGATGTCTTATGCAGTTATTCTAACATATTGAACTTTTCTCTTGCCAGTCGTCTCTAACACAGCCCCAAATGATGGTAGTGTCAGATCTGGAGGATATATTTGTCCCGTTGCCAGATGATCTCCTTGTAAACTTGTCCGAATCAAGAAGCGTGGTCGAAGCTTTCCTTGATAGCTTGCCTACCATGTTCCAGGACAACGTAAATATGGAGTCAGCTTTTGGTCCAGCTCTTAAAGCAGCATTTATGGTTATGGTGTGTTACCTTTTACATGCTCATTGATTTATTATATTCATTATGGTTTTCGGTTGGGTTTTGTTGCTTAAGACTACAAGAGCCAAATGAGCAAATCTATGTTAACATCTGCAATTCTGTTTACAACAGAATCGACTTGGAGGGAAGCTCTTAATCTTTCAGACAACACTACCAACTCTCGGTGTCGGTCGATTAAGGTTACGTGCAGATGATCTTCGAGTATATGGAACAGATAAGGAACATGCACTAAGAATTCCAGAAGATCCATTTTACAAGCAAATGGCTGCTGATTTTACGAAGTTCCAGATTGGTGTGAATGTGTATGCCTTCAGTGACAAATACACAGATTTGGCTTCTCTAGGTATGTATTTTATTGCAGAGCCAAAAATAACTTTATTCGTGTAGTTATACTTCTTACTTCAATTTCCATATCTTTTATAGGAACCCTAGCAAAATATACTGGTGGTCAGGTATACTATTATCCAAGTTTCCAAGCCGACATTCACAAAGAGAAGTTGAGTTACGAGTTATCCAGGGATCTTACTAGGGAGACTGCTTGGGAAGCTGTCCTGCGTATAAGATGTGGAAAAGGTAAATTCATGAAGCTCATCTTTTTTGCTTGGTTGTAAAAAATTTCATTTTTGTCTACAAGAAAGTTGAGTAGTTCTCAACTAGGTGCTAAAAGACCTGATTCTTTTCAGGAATACGATTTACCACATATCATGGTCACTTTATGTTAAGGTCAACGGATTTAATGGCGCTTCCCGCTGTAGACTGTGATAAAGCCTTTGCAATGCAGTTATCTTTGGAAGAGACACTACTGACAACTCAGACAGTATATTTCCAAGTGGCCTTGCTGTATCCTTCAATTTAAGTAAAAAAGTTGGAAGTAGAAAGTACTTGCTCTCAATTAATAATCTATTTTGAATTGGTTTTTCTTTAAACGGCAAATGAATATATTAACAAAGGGTGGATATTTATAAAGAAAGCTAAAAACAAACCAATCTATTTATGCTTAAGGATGTCATGCTCTTACTATCGCTAGAAGTAGCAGAGAAATTGGAAACTTGTTTTTGTTGCATTTTTATCGCTAAAAGCAGTTTCCTTAGCAAAAAAAAGATATACCTCATCTTCGGGAGAAAGGCGCATCAGGGTCCATACAGCCGCAGCTCCTGTGGTAGCAGATCTTGGAGAGATGTACCGAAAGGCCGATGCTGGTGCAATTGTTTCCCTATTTAGTAGGCTTGGTAAGATTTCAAAGGTTTAGGTATTTACTCCGTATGGCTCTCGAATAGGTTTGGTACTTACATTTCTGTCATCTGATGCAGCAATTGAGAAAACTTTGTCGTATAAACTGGAAGATGCACGCCAATCCGTGCAAATGAGGATTGTGAAAGCCCTTAGGGAATATCGGAATCTCTATGCTATGCAGCACCGTGTGGGAGGCAAGATGATATATCCTGAATCACTCAAACTCTTACCTCTATATGGATTAGCACTATGTAAATCCACGCCTCTTCGTGGAGGGTTTGGTGACGCTCAGCTTGATGAACGCTCCACAGCTGGTTATACCATGATGACTATGCCTATTTCAAGGTTGCTAAAACTTCTATACCCTAGCTTGATTCGGGTTGATGGGTATCTTGAGAAGGTTAGAAAGTTTCCATGCAAATGTCATTTTTTTAGTATGTCTTTATTTTTTAATGCACAAGTGGTTTAAGTCTCAGACTATACTAACTTGATCTTGTCTGTAGGCGTCAGTTAATGCTGATGATTTGGAAAATTCGTTAAAGAAGTTACCATTGGCTTCAGAGAGCTTAGATTCTAGAGGCCTTTATCTATATGATGATGGACTTCGCTTCATTATTTGGTTCGGCAGAATGCTATCCCCTGACATAGCTAACAAGTTAGTTGGGGTAGATTTATCTGGTTTCACTGATATCTCCAAGGTATGTTCTTCTTCCCCTGCTGTAAAACGTAGATCCTTAATGTAACAGTGAGATGTTCATATTCTTAATCACGGAGTAGGGTCGATTTCGAACTCACTATGCGGGAGAAAAAAATGCATTTTTATTTTAAGGGCACAATTAACATTCTAGGCCCTCATATCCACCTGGCCATTGTTCCTATGACGAGATTTTGCTAGTATTTGCTTTAATCTCAATAAGGTCAGGACATTTTATTTTTCGGCAATTCATCTTGGTTTGCCGAGCTGGATTATAGCATAGCACTCACAACTTATTTTCCCATTTATAAATATCGATATTAGCCTGTAAAAGCCAAATAACTTAAGATCTCTAAACGGTTTATATACCTAATAGGTCCATATAATAATCATAAACCAAACCCGTATGGAAACATCATACTAATATTCTATGTTTCAGTTGGTTACCTTTAACTGAATATAATGTTTTTTTTCTCCTTTTATGGATTCTTATTGTTCTTCTTCAGGTTACCCTAAGTGAGAACGACAATGATGTATCAAGAAAACTCATCAAATTACTCAATAGATTTAGGGAGAAGGAACCTTCCTCTTATCAGCAGTGCCATCTTGTTAAACAAGGTGAACACCCAAGAGAAGGTTTATTGCTACTTGTGAATCTAGTTGAGGACCAGATTGCAGGAAGCAGCGGCTATGTTGATTGGATACTACAAATTCACAGACAAGTCCAGCACAGTGCATAAAATGTATAAAGGTACTAACAGCTTATGGTAAAACGTTGCTATTTGTTTCTCTTGTTGTTATGTGATATAAGCCCCGAAGCCCAACACCCAACACGTTCCCCAGAGCCTAGTTTAGCCACGGGGCCATGCATGCCTGAAGCTAGAATATATGGGTAGTGCCCACTGGTCTGCTAGATTTAGTCGGTCAGGCTAGGGATTGAAGCATACCCGACGGCCCACCCGGGCCTTAGACTTAGTTGTAGCCTTATAAGCAGCTCGAGGTATAGCGTCTAAACTCTGGGTCCACACCAAGTAATTATGTGATCGAATCTGCAGAATAACGAGTTTGTATTTAGGTGGATGCTTTCCTGTTTCTGACTGTCACGGTATTGTCTCCTCTTCGTGCAGCGGACTTTTCTTATAGGATCACTGAATTTACAATTTCTCTCATCACTTACAATATCAAATTCTCCAATTCAATGGAAAAACTTTTAGTAATTCTAGTTATTTCCATAATCAGTTCCTAATGGGTTTTCCATATCTGTTTTTAGGTTATTTCTTCCTAATCTCGGAAAGAGTTTAGCTGGTCTGGAAAATCCTCCATGGTTTCACTTTCCAAGATTTTAAGATGGTGAAAGAATATGAGATCAATGTGTTCATCCAACATGAAGCAATTTGAGGTTAGATCTTGAGCTACAGTTTGAAATGGAAATTGACCATGAACACTCCAATTTTTAAGAACAGTTTAGTAGATTTTGTCGAATAACATTAATAATAATTTAATGGGTGTATCTTAGTTTCTTAGTTTGTTCTAGTTTTCGACTTCAAGAATAAGTTTTTTTGTGATCTTGGATTATTTCATTTTTCAATTTTTTTCCATCATACAATATATTATGTTAGTTTTGGAGTTTGTTGTTAACTTGTTAGTGAAGAGTGAATTTTCATTCATATCTCTAGGGCTTTTTTAATTCCCTTGGCAGTTTTTTTTTTGTTTGAGAACCCTTGGCAGTTTATGTTATGTTGATATTTGCCCTAAAAAGGGCAAGTCCATGTTTTTTTTTTCCTTAGGCTCGGAAGTTTCGTAATACATTATGATTTAAGAGACGTGCGAGATGAAAGTCTCGTGCACAGTTATGAATGAAAAAGAAATGAGGAATCATCTTTTCCACTCGGCCTCTCCCATTACATTCTGAATAAAACATCATGATGAAGTCATAACGCTATGTATCTATGTATCAGGTCGGATATTTAAGTATCTTCATGACTTGTGGACCTCTGACTAATTTAATATTTTTCGTGGATCTTTGGCCCATTTTGGAATTAAAATGGATATTTGTTCCATATGAAAATGAAGAGGTCGTACTGGGCTTGATTGATGGGCCAGGGCCTCCATGACTTGCCAAGTGTTCTATCAAGAAACTAGAGAACTTGGGGGGCCCTATGGAAATCCAAGAAGAGGAGCTTAGGCTTGGCAATATTTAAGCCTCTATAGAACCTGTGAAAGGAGTCAGGGACCAAACCAAGCAACCACTTTAATGCCCCACTACGTTTTATCTTCGTACTTGGTAGTGTTTCACAGTGAGTTGTGATTGGACTATACAAGCACGACCTACTTAACTAGCGTGCCCTAAATAAGGCCAACTTGGGCTTGTTATAGGCCTCGGACAACCATCCTTACGCGGGGGTGGCTCGGGTAGCCTAGTGCACTTGACACCACTACGTTCAAGAGAAGCCGTGTTATCGAGTGTGCTATTGCTAGACGTTTTCAGTTTGGCAAGGGCACGAAACTCGTTAACAGCCCTGTCTAGCATGTTTATATAACCACAATGCAACCAAGTTGTGAACTATGTAGGAGTAACGGTTGATTGCTAGAGTGTGTATACTAATGTCTTTGCGAAAATGTTATGTGTCGAAGTTTATTAAATCCTGAAAATCCATATGGGGCATTAAAAATTGTTGTCAAAATCATTATTGTAGTAACTTTTATGAAGAAATTACTAGTGTTTTTCCATTTTTCATCCTCAACCAAAATCTTTCTTTGTGTTTAGATGTGAACAAAAGACTTGTTGAAAATTTGTTGAGCTCCAAATCTTCAAACTTTGACTGCAATGAAAGGGTTGGTGCTACTACTAGTCTACTAAAGTACTACCCAACCCAAACAAGGCAGCTAGAGAGAGAGAGAGAAAGTGAGGAGAGAGAAAGTGAAGAGTGAGTCAGTGGTGAATGTGAAAAGTTAGGGAGTAGGTCTCTGTCTGTCTGTGTAGAGAGGTCTTTGAGGTTTGTTTGTTTTCCTAATTTTAGTTCTTATCATTCACACGGTTTTGACTTTATGGCAGAAACTCCTTTCTGGACCCCCACGTGTTTACTTTAATGCTGACATCACCTTCTCAATTTTGATATTAAACTTTAAAAAAACTCTTTTTTTTATTAGGGTTTCAATAGTTTGATCTTTTAATGCTCACAATGTATTTGGTATAAGTAATTGTAGCACTCCCATCACTTACACAAGATTGAAGACTACTTTCATTGTACAACATAAGTTTGTAATAAAATTGAATACCATAGTTGAAATGATTAGAATGTGAATGTGGGCGATCGGATTGCGGCTCTTAATTGTTGATCTAACAACGTTGGACGAAATACAGTAGTCTATGCTAGATTTTTGCCAGACTAAAATTATGTTTCGGGAGCAGACATTGCATAACCTTTGTTTGTAAATCACGTAAGAACCATCTGGTCAATATATGTTCCTGACCTATTGCGAATACCCTAAACTTGATTCAATATAGACACTCTCCTTCTGAGTTTTTTTTTATCCAAATTATAGCCTCTCTCTCCATTTCTCTCTTCAATTTTTAAAGAAATAAAAAAAGGAGGAGCTTTATCTTCCTTTCACATTCAACTCCACCCATTGCAAACTAAAAAAAAAAAAAATCCACCCATTGCAATTTAAGTCCTGGCTGTCACAGTAAGACTTTTACATGTCCATCTCACCTCTCTCTCTCTCTTGAAAGAGATTTCATTTCAGCCTTTGATGTGTTCCCTCTTCATTAACTCTTCCATCATTTGTGTGTGACTTTTCTTTCCTTTTTAAGATCTTAACATACCCATTTCATTGTCTTCTCTCTCTCTCTCTCTCTCTCTCTCTCTCTCTTCAACACTCATCACTTGTATGCTAACCTACCCAATCAGTGTCCAACTCCAAAAGGATTTGACTACTCCTGACTCTTTCTTCATCATCTCAATGTTGGTATTAATTCATTTTTGACATCTCAACTCTCTCTCTCTCTAATCCACCATTCTCTCTCATTCCACACTAAATCCATCAATACTCTGTTACTCCATTAAAGCCTCAAACTTTGTTCTTTTTTCTTCAACAAACTAATCCAAGAACAAACCCAAACTTGGGTTTTTTCATGGATTCATTACCAAAAAGCTTCCACCTTTATGGATTTCATCATCAAATCTTTAATACCATTAAAACCCAAAACCAACAAATCTATCAAACCCCTCCTCCTCTTCCTCCACATTCCCATGAAACTAGTTCTCCCATCTTAATCATAGCTATATTAGGAATCATAACCACAGCTTTCTTACTCTTAAGTTACTACATTTTTGTTATCAAATGTTGGTTAAATTGGCATAGAATTGGTGTTATTAGTAGACTTTCTTTTAGAAGATATGAAGACCCATTAATGGTTTATGATCCTTCTTCCGAACATCGAGGTGTCGATGAATCTGTTATTAGATCAATACCCATTTTTCAATTTAAGAAAATGGTTCAAGATAAAGAAGAAGAAGATGATAACTTCCATGAATGCTCTGTTTGTTTAAATGAATTTCAAGAAGAAGAAAATTTGAGAGTTCTTCCTAGTTGTAGTCATGCTTTTCATATTGATTGTATTGATATTTGGCTTCAAAAAAATGATAATTGCCCACTTTGTAGATCAAGTATTTCAATCACTACAAGATACCCATTTGATCAAATTTTAGCTCCAAGTTCATCTCCTCTTAATCAAATTCATCCATTTACAGAGACTGTAATTACCACTAATGAAGATTTTGTTGTAATTGAGATTATGGGTGATAATGGGGAAGATCAAGTTAGACCGTATCGACGACAAGAATCAAGTAAATCAGGAGAATTGGAGCAAACACTAAGTCAAATCAAGGAAATTAAGAACAAGAAATCAAGGAAATTTCCTAATCATGTTTTAAGTATGGGTGATGAATGTATTAATAGTAGAGTTAAAGATGATCAATTTTCAATTAAACCTATTAGAAGATCAATCTCCATGGATTCTTCAATTGATAGACAACTTTATTTATCTGTTCAAGAGATGATTCAACAGAATATGCAGCAAAGGAATCTAATCAATGATGTTAGTACAAGTGAAGAATCAAGTGGCAGAGTTCGTCGATCGATCTTTTCGTTTAGCCATGGCAGAGGATCAAAAAATGCAGTTCTTCCTATTCAATTTGAATCATAAACAAGTGTAATCTATCTATCTCTGGCTTATAATTTTTAATTAGATGTTACTTAGAGAGGCACTAGACCTAGGGGTGGGAATGGAGCCAGACTGATGCAGAAGAATTGACCGAAAAATACACCGAAGGATTCATTGCGGCAAGAAGTAAAGGCAAGCAACCGAAACAACCAAAATCAAAACTAGGGCTACCCATGGGCATGTAAAAGGAGGAGCACCCCTAATTAGAATTAGTTTTATGAAAATAGTATAGAATTTGAGTGTATAGCAAATTTGGAATCTTGGGGCTATCTCCGTTAAATTTGTTTTTGTTTTTGTCTTCCCCTTTTTTTCCTTTTTACTATTTGTGATAAAAAGTAAATCTCAATGAATCATTAAGGTGATTATGGGTATCACTGCTTAAAGCCAAATTGCATGGGTAAGTTGTTTAATACCACTTTTTTGCTTTTCTTCTTTTCAATTTTTGCCTTTACTTTCATAAAGTGATTTTATGTTTATCCTCCATCTTTTGTTTTTTCTATAGAGAGAAAGAGACCTATCATAACAAAAAATTGAAAGAAACCCATAAGAGATTAAGGGTCCCCATATTTTTGAAAAGTACTCAACTACTTCCTCTTACTTTTCCTCCAATAATTTGATGTTATGTCAAGAAAAAATAAAAAGAATCAATTGTTGGAATGTAAATTGTTTTGGTTCAAAAGTCATATGGTATCATACCAAGTTTGGGAGTAACGGACCTCAACAAAAAAAAAAAAAAGTTGAGTAACGGATTTTATTCGGTGATATCATGTGTTGTTTTATACCGAGAAAGACAAAGATCAATTTTCATGTGTTACTTTCTAATGATCTTTACTCTTTTTTAACTTTGTTGACATCTGCAAAAAAAAAAAAACGACACAAGAAGAAGAAGTTCTTAATATAGCTAGGACACACTTCCGATATGATACAACCACATAATTTCTTAAACTCTTTATAATGCACTCGACGATATTGCATTTATATGTGTCGCGGTTATGCCTAGTATGTACTACCCTTTGGTCAAACTTGCTACAATAGAAGACTACTCTTTGTGGAAGAGTCCAAGGACTAGTTTGAGAAACTCTCCAACAATTTCTTTTTGTCTTTTTAAGTAAGAAAAGTATTGAGTCAAGAGTGACATGAAAACTAGTTGTGCTTTCTAAACATTTATTTATCATTATGTCAATGAATGTTAATATGAAGTTATTATAAAATAGAAATTATAAAGTAAAATTTATATGACTATATTGCAAGCTTGCAAGACAATATTGCAAGCTTGCAACCCACATGCTAATTCAGATAAAATGGAGGGTTTTCAGTTTTTCCCTCAACTTTGGGGTTTGAACTTAATTCAGGGTGATTGTTTTTAGTGATTTCTTCCTTAAAAAAAGATTAGATCTAAGTTGGTTTCTAGAGAGAGAGAGAGAAAATAAAATATTAGGGTAAGTGTGTGAAATACTTATAATGTGGAAACAACAAGCAAAAACATCAGAGTTGCAGACATAGCATATGGTGGGTAAGTTGGGGAGGCACACTATTCCAAATTGTAAATCATAATTTAATCTAATCCATCAACTAAAATAGTTAAAATTATAAACCAATTCCTCTCTCTCTAACCTTGTTTAAGATTTTACTAACACCTCATTGATTCTCTACCCAACATCTAGACCAGTGGAGTGGAGTGGAGTCTTAATTGGCTTAGGTGGACGACTGGACGGTCAAAATTTAGAGAGAGTACATTCTTTGTAATTCATGTCTGACCACCTAAACTAGTCTAGCAGCTTAGGTGTCGATCTTTAATTAGTTTAGGTGGACCGTCATATTTTAGAGAGACAAGTGAGATTCATTTCTCTCTCTAAACACGCCTGTCCACGTAAACTAGGCGAGATTCAGTCAGGTTAGGTGTCAATCTCACTTATTTGGTTACTCAAAACATGAATCTAACTCTGATGTAATCCATGACTCAATATAGTAAAAAACTCTGATGTAATCGATGACTCAATGTAGTAAAAAAGAATATGTATAAACAAATCTTCTCTCTCTAAGTTCAAACCTTCTCTTGTATTAGATATCCAACTTCTTCCCTCTCATTGTGTGTTTCTCGCATTTTTAATAATTTTAAAACATTTTTACCTTTTTTTTTAAATAGAGAAGTTGGGTTTCATGTGGTGATTTCATCCTCCAGTTTTTTTTTTTGTTGAACTTCCACCAGTTGTTATTTGTTTAGTTCTTCATTGTCTTATGTGTGTCTCTGTATTGTCGAGTGTATGTACGTGCGCACACACCGGCATTTTTCTAGCGCATTTGCATGTGTGCATGTTGTCATGTGTAAGGATAAAAAAAGATTGTCCCGCTCCAAACCTACCACAAGATTCTAATGGAACTTACTGATTTTTAATTACTATTTTCATAGAGGGTTATCAATAATACACATTGGAAGAAGTCATTCAAATTGAAAACATTTAGAAGTGGATTCTTTTTTGAAATTTCGTTTTGGCTCTCAATTTGTGATCAACTAGTTAATTTAGCTCCTGCAAGTATCAAATAGTCATATTTTTACCTGTAAGAGCAACTCCAACCTGTGTCCGGCGGAGGCCAAAATTTAAATTTTTGGCCTCAGTCGGGCACTCCAAACACAATCGACACTTCAGTCGACCCTAAGAGTAGGATCGACTAAAGTCCCCCAACATGACTGTTGGGGAACCCCAACGGTTATGTTGGAGTTGATCCTAGCCGCTGGATCAAATCCAACGGGTAGATCTTCTCCTTTGTTTTTTTTTTTTTTTTTCTATTTTTTTAAAATTTTACTTAGTTTTAACATTTTTTTAAATTCTAACGAAAACTCACACATTAACAATTAAAATACATCCACCAACGAGTCGGCCTCCGACTTTGAAAAAAAAATTTATTTCGAAAATAGTTCAAATACATGTTTCACACATACACATGATCCCACACGTTTTTTAGACTGAACTGAAGCTGAAAATTTTGAGCGGAGAAATAGTTTCTCGGTCTAAGACAGACTAGAATTGGAGTTGCTCTAAAACCATTCAGAGTAGAAAAAAGACTTGTGGGAACCAAAACAATAAGTTGATCACAAATTAAGAACTAAATCAAAATTAACCATTTTGATAAAGATGGAAACTTTTTTGAAAGAGTTGAAATTTGGGGCTTGCAAATTGCAAAATCAACCTAAAATTGACAATTTTTCTTTTTGACAGGTGGGGTGTCTTTGAAAAGTTCTAATAATCATGAGAAAGAAAGAAGAAAATAGAGAACAAAAAAAAAAAGGGTATGGACAGAAGAAAAGCTTACCTCAAGTCATAATAGGTAAGAAAAATGGTTATTTTACTTCCTCTGTGAAGTCTGAACTGTTTTAGGGTCAAAGAATAGGTTTCTTGTGTTCATTTAATAAGGCAGATTTCTAGGTCAAAAAATGTTTAGGAGGGACCCATCAATGTCACATGATTTCACAGGTAGTTAAGTTAGTTGAACATAATACAGGAAAAATACTTAGTAGTACCAACTACCTATTTGCAATTAATAGATACACTCAAGTAGTTGACCTAAATTATATATATATATATATATATAAGTCAGACCCATACTCCCATTATTGTTTGTGTGAGGGGGTGGTGGTCACTGTAAGGGCAAAGGGAGTCTCTTGAACCAATTTTGTGGATACTGAAAGAAGCCCATGACAATTTGAAGCTAAATACAGTCCAAGACTATACCCACAAATGGTATCAGAGCCAAAGTTGTGGAAGTTTTTCAAGTCCTATTGTCGAGGAAGAAGATATTCTTCCAGGTCCCAACATGTGGTGATTATGTTATACGTGTGAGAAAAAATTTGACATCTTGAGCTAGCTTTTGGGGTGATCAGGAAACTGGAGACCATACCCACACCCTATAGTAACTTCAGTGGGTATAATGTGAGATTTTGCATCTATATTACCTCTGCGGACCATAAAATACTACTATTAAGGATTGACATAATTTGCGCATGCCAACAACCCTTGGTTGGAGTGGTAAGATGTATATTTCCACCTTCGAAGTCAAGGGTTCGGGGCACGCTAAACATTTAAGAAAAAAAAAACTTAGTTTGTGTATAATGGGTCCAAAAGTAAAATCCCAAGTTAAAAAATAAGTGACCTAATAACTGAGACGAGGGAATATATGTGTTAGTAATACATGTTCTTGTACTGGCATTTTCACTAACCCGTGTGTAACACCTGTGACGGTTGTCGTATACTAATATAACTCGCGCATGTTACAAAGTTCAATGAGAATGAAAGAAAGTGTAGATAAAGTTTTTGAGCAACTTCATTATACTACATTGAATGATAGAAGGTCTAAGATCTACCTAAACTTTGTCAAGGCAAACAAGAGTTTACTACATTATAGCGATCAAATTGGAAAGAACAAAGAGAACAAGTCATGGAAAAAAGTTTGTAATATGGTCTTGAAGCTGACCTGAAAATCAGCTTCCATACTTGTGTTCGATACAAACCCAGCACCACAAGGTAATGAATGGCATAATGGTAAAGCTTTCATTGGGCCCTCGTCGAGCGCTAAACACGGGCCTTTTTCTTTAATTGCTTAAGAAGCCGATGAGGTTATCTGGCTTCACTCTATGAACTAGGCCCATGACTTTCCTGTGCATCAAATTCTCTCAGTGGGAACTCCAAATGTGTCATAGTTTCAACCCAATAAAATACTAGTAAAAAACTACTCCTAAAGCGAAGATAAAAAGAAAAAAAAAACTAAAGAAACATATATTCGCATTAAGCATCTGCAAATTCTAATGTGAATTGAGCTTCTTCTTTTGTCAAGAATACAAGAAGATATCTTCAAATACTTCCTTCAATCCAAAAACTACATAAACAGTTTGCCATTGTTATAAAAAGCATGTATTCGCCCAATTTGTACTTACCCGATGCCTGTTTGGACATTGACAACATCGACTTTTGATTGAAAAAGTTAGGAATCAAGCTTTCAATTCTTCACTAATATTCACTGGAGCTGATTTTGCTCCAATGCCTTATTGGTGTTCTTATTCCTACCGAAGTATAAAGAACACCGAAATAGGAAGTCCAAGTTATCTTTTAAATGATGTAGTAAACTTATTCAATAATCTGATATCTTCAAATGGTAGTTGCTCACTTGAAAGTGTATTTGTTTTTGGTGAATAGGTCTATACAGTTTGTGTCTAAGGCAAATGAGCTTATGTAGGAAGATGAGATTAGCACAGGGGAAATTCATACCGTAATGGAGTCTCCATTTAACAATTTGGTTCAAGTGAAAGTCTTAGGAAAGTGGGTACTCAATTTGGTGTTTCGATTTTATTTCGAGGTTCGGTGACGAAACAAATTCCATCCGTGGGAAGCGGTGAGTTCGATGGAGGGTCAGGAGGCCTATCTGGCTATGTGGTACTAACAGATAAACGATGGCGAATATTATCAAGGGCCACATCTAAATTTGTTAGGCCGAGTTTATGCTACTATTGAGATCAGGTAATAGTTCACTACATCTATCTTTTCTCTCATTCACATCTTAACTTGTTATAAGCTCATTAATCATTAACGGCTTTTAATCTTTTGTGCAGATAACATGAATATTCGAATAACCAATATATATCTCAACAATAAGGTGAAAACAATTATACTTTTGTTTTTCGGGTCTAAATAGAACTTGGGGTACAAAGAGTACTGAAATCTCATTCTTATATGAAGAGATGTTCTTGTTACTCTGATTTTTTGAGAATATGGCAAACTAGAATGATATTTAGGAATCTCCAATTATAAAGGAATAATTCAAAACTTAAAGTTTTATTAGGAGTGCAATCATCATTCACAAAGTCTTAGATGAATTCCATCTATAGGCATCTCTCCATTAACTAACTTAAGGACCGTTAAGTGTTATTAAGCTGAGTATAACTAATTACACCTAGCTTACACCTCTGTCCGCAACAGCTTTAGCAGGCACCACCTATGTTTCCTCGTCGATTGAAGATTGCAGCTCCACCTTCTTATACAGATTACCCAATAGGATGCCTACTTTTTCCTGTAATGCCCTTTTGTGGCTAGATATAGTCTATATATACGCACTTTCTTGTTGCAAGAAAGATGAACTCGAAACGTTCCAAAGTATAATATCCATTGCATTCTATCATAATATTAAAGAGCATGAAACCGTTGTTCTTCAAAATAGGAACAAACAACTTTTCTTCCTTCAACTAAAGAATCGTGCATTTCAATTTTTTTTTATCGCATCTTTCTTCAACTTCAACTTTTAATTGTCTAATTAAGTAGCTCCTTGTCTAAATCAGTAGCTCCTCCTTAGTTTAGAAGTCTTAATTTTTAATTCACGAGACAGTGCTCTCATCAATAGTCTAGTGTCTCCTCAAAGCTTCTACTAAACCATATATATTACCAACAAATTAAGTTTAGGAAACCTTTAGCATTCTCCAACATCTCATTTTCACTCTCAAGATTACCATAAAGGACGGTACCATGGTTACTTTTAAAAGTCATTGAGTTAAAGACTTCTGCAAAATAGAAAATTTGATGAATGGTAACGAGATGAGACAAGAATATGAACACTTTCCATGAACGGGAATAATTGTGATAAATGACAATAAAATGAATAATTTGTTATTAAGTTCTTGAATAATAATGTTATGAAGTCTTGTGGCTGTCCCAACAAATTTCCACTTTCTCTAACATTACTTTATATTAGTAGAAAATTAACATCTTCTTGTTCTTCTATTTCTCCAATCTCCAGTATCATTCTCTCCTCTAAGATCCATTCCGTTCTACATAATTCACAAATACCAGCTCATCTTCTTAACTAAACGAGTAGCAATTTTTTTTTCGTACATTTTGAACAATCTTGCGTTTCTTTCTTACTTCTACATATTTATGGGATCGATAATAAATAATTACAACCCAAGTGAAGTTGTTGTTTTAGCATAATGATGATTTTTCGCTTTTTCGAGCGCATTGTTGTTTTCGGTTCTTTTTTGTTAGTGTACTCAATCAAATCTTTAGTAGCTTTCTGGAGGTCTCCTTTGTCAAGGATTAGTTGTTTAGGTTCTTCAACTCTTTAGCGTCATGAATGGTTTTACCGTCTATCCTTCCTCAACTTCAGCTTTTAATTGTGTAGTTCAGTATAATATTATCAACCATATTAATTTCAGAAAACCTTTAGCATTCTCCAACATCTCATTTACACTCACAAGATTTCCATGAAGGGTTGCACCATAGTTAGTTTTACAATCCATTGAGTTAAAGACTTCTCTAAAATAGAAAATTTGATGAATGGTAACAAAATGAGGCAAGAATATAAAGACTTTCCTTGAAGGGAACAAGCGTGATAAATGACAAAAGAATGAATAATTTGTTAATAAGTTCTTCAATAATAATTTTATGATGTCCTGTGGCTGTAACAGATTATCTCTTTCGCTAATATTATTAGTAGAAAACTAGTATCACCCTTTTTCATGGAAGTTTGAACCGATTTTCTTAAAAGTAGTAGAACCTCTTTGAGGGGCCAAAAGGGGATGCTATTTTGGGTACTTCCTTTTAGGGCCTGGAAAACTATCCACGAGCTCGTGGCCTGAAGGTGTCTGCCTGGACCGACTCAATAGAGAGGTTGCCCGAGCCAGAACGGGCCTGCCCGTTTCCCACCCCTACTCCCTTTAGTTGTAAAAGGAGATTCTGCCAAGGCCAATTTCCTCCTTGTCTAAAGTTTGTGTTTTACCTTTTAACATTTTTATTGAGCTAACTGAAGACCCACTTTCAAGCAAATTTTAAGCTTATAATCATTCTTATCAAATATAGATTTCATAGCTTCAAATACTTTCTTTTTCTTCAATCTTGACGATAAATTTCGAGATGGGCTGCCTGAAATTTGTTTATTTTAGTACTGCGGGTAAGTAATTCACACATTTTCTTCTCTGGTTTGTAATGAGTGTGTCTGTGACTTGCGAGAGAAAATTTCTTGAACAAAATCTCTAGGCCTTCGTGATTCTAAAATGAAACAGATCCAGACAACGGAAAAAACAAGCACCATGTAATGCTAAATGGGCCAAAATTTTGGTCTGAGCATAATTGAGTGATTATGTGACGTGCCTATTTTCTACTCCTGGACATGCCACATTATCACTCGGCCACACTGAGACTAAAATTTCGGGCCAAATCTGACTTTCCAACGGGATTATCTATTCTCATATTGATTCCTTATTTACTGCTTTAATGAAATCTAAATAATCAACAATTATACTTCTTTAAGTGGGAGCACAATTTACTGCTTTAGTGAAGGTCTAAGATCTAACTAAACTTTGTCAAGGCAACAAGAGTTTACTACATTATAGCCATCAAATTGGAAAGAACAAAGAGAACAAGTCATGGAATAAAGTTTGTAATATGGTCTTGAAGCTGACCTGAAAATCAGCTTCCATACTTCTGTTTGATACAAACCCAGCACCACAAGGTAATGAATGGCATAATGGTAAAGCTTTCATTGGGCCCTCGTCGAGCGCTAACCACGGGCCTTTTTCTGTAATTGCTTAAGAAGCCGATGAGCTTATCTGGTTTCACCCTATGAACTAGACCCATGACTTTCCTGTGCATCAAATTCTCTCAGTGGGAACTCCATTGAAAGCATGTACCTACACAGAGCAGCAAAAAAAAGGAAAATTAAATTCTAGAGACCATTTTCATGAGAGATTAGGAATCAAGCTTTCGATTCTTCACTAATATTATAGGAGCTCATTTTTCTCCAATGCCTTATTGGTGTTCTTCCTACCAAAGTAGAAATAACACCGAAATAGGAATTCGAGTTACATTTGAAATGATAGTAAACTTATACAATAGTGTGATATCTTCAAATGGTAGTTTGCTCACTTGAAAGTGTATTTGTTTTTGGTGAATAGGCCTTTAGAATTTGAGTCTAAGGCGAATGAGCCTATGTACGAAGACGAGATTAGCACGGGGAGATTCATACGGTAATGGAGTCTCCATTTAACAAATTTGAAGCTTTGGAAGAGATAGTGAAGATGAAGGTAGCTAAAGATGAAAACAAGGGTGCCGCAACTGATATAAGAATCGTGATTGGTTCAAGTGAAAGTATTGTTGGGGTCCCTCCTTATAATAAAAGGACTCCTAGTTGGAATAGGATTTCCCTTATTCCTTGTTTGGGGGAAAAATAGAAGTTTCTATTTTTTCAAGCCTAAAAAGGAATTCCTATTTCTTTTGGTAAACCTCCCTATTTATCATTATGAAAGGGAATGAAAGGGAAGAGATTATACACAACAACTTCCAGAACAAAGAGAAGTCAGAGAAGGAGAGATTTCTGAAGTGGTTCTTTCAAGAGAGATTGAAAGAGCAGAATATTGGTTTGAAGAAAAGAAGATTATTAATCTTGTAAAGCAATTTAGTTTGTGGTTATCTTCTTCAACCTTTAGGAATCTAGGATTTGTTCAAATCCTAAGGAGTAAGAGATTTTATTTCTTTGTTTCTTTGTTCAGTTTATCCACCATAGGTTTGGTGAAGAGTTGTCCAAGAGTGTTTCTACACATCTTGAAGAGTTGTGTAACCCATTATTTAATTATAGTGGAAGATTTCTGGACTAGGTCCCGTGGTTTTTTACCTTCTAGTTTGGAGGGGTTTTTTGCCACGTTAAATAATCTTGGTGTCTCTACTTTTACTTTCACATCGTTTATCTTCATATTCCTGAACAAGTTAATTAGGTTATTTTTCCTAACAAGTGGTATCAGAGCTAAGGTTAGATTTATTGTTCAGAAATATGGAAGTGAATACTAATCGCATGATTAGTTTAGATGGAGAAAACTATTTGATGTGGAAAGCAAAAATGGAAGATTTGTTATACTGCAAAGACCTAGCTGCACCCATTGAAAATCACGGTACAAAACCGATGAAGATAGATGAAGAAGACTGGAAGGTATTAGATCGTAAAGTTGTTGGATTTATTCGACAATGGGTAGAACCCAGTGTTTTTCATCATGTATCGACGGAGACTTCCGCTTATAGTCTATGGAGGAAATTAGAAGAATTATATGATCAAAAGACAGCTGCCAAAAAGGCTTACTTGTTCAGAAAGCTAGGAAAATTACAATATAAAGAAGGAACCTCAATCGCTCAACACTTGAATGAGATGAAAAGTCTAGTAAACCAGCTTTCTGCAATGAAGTTAGTTTTGGATGATGAGTTGCAGGCCTTACTTCTTCTAAATTCTTTACCAGATAGTTGGGAGACATTGGTGGTGTCTCTTAGCAATTCTGCTCCTGATGGCATAATGCGTATGAATCACGTAACAGGTAGTTTGTTGAATGAAGAAACAAGAAGGAAATCATCGTCGGACGAGTCTCATTCAGAGGCACTTGTTACAGAAAGACGGGGGAGAGGTAAAAGTAGAAAACCTCATAACCGTGATAAGTCAAGGGGAAGATCAAAGCCAAAGAAAGAAGTTAGATGTTTTGGTTATGGAAAAATGGGTCATTACAAGAGTGATTGCAGGAAACCAAAGAAGGAAAACAAAAAGGATGATGAAAAACAAGATAATGTTGCGGCAGTTGCCTCAGGTGATGACATTATCTTACTCTCAGGTTGTGGAGACACTTGCTTAAGTATGGCTGAGTCAGAACCAGAAACAACATGGTTGGTTGACTCAGGTGCTTTGTATCATGCTATTCCATGTAAGGATTTCTTTAACTCTTACAGAACTGGTGACCTTGGCAAAGTCAGGATGGGAAACTTAGGTTTCTCAAAAATCGTAGGAATTGGAGAAGTGAAAATTGAGACGAGCACAGGAAGTACATTGATCTCAAGAATGTGAGGCATATACCAGATCTTCGATATAACCTAATCTCTACCGGAGTATTAGATGATGAAGGGTACCACAGTCACTTTGGTGATGGAAAGTGGAAGCTCACAAAAGGGTCAATGGTGATAGCAAGGGGAAAGAAGTGTTGTACTTTATACAGGACTCAAGTAAAACTGTGTAAAGGAGAATTGAATGCAGTTGAAAAAGATTCTTCCACTGATCTTTGGCATAGAAGACTCGGGCACATGAGCAAGAAGGGACTTCAAATCCTTGCTAAACGACAAGACTTACCGAATGTAAAAGGTATAAATTTAAACACTTGTTCTCATTGTTTAGTAGGAAAACAACATAGAGTTTCCTTTCAAAGGAATGCATCTGAAAGAAAATCCAGTGTTTTGGAGCTCGTTTATTCTGACGTTTGTGGACCTTTAAAGGTCAAAACACTTGGTGGTGCTTTGTATTTCGTTACTTTTATAGATGATGCTTCCAGGAAAGTTTGGGCATATGCCATAAAGACCAAAGATCAGGTACTTGCAGTTTTCAAGAATTTCCACAACATGGTAGAACGGGAGACAGGAAAATCATTGAAGTGCATTCGCACTGACAATGGAGGAGAATACATCGGGTCGTTTGAAGAGTATTGCAAAACCCATGGTATTCGACATGAACAGACAGTTCCCAAAACTCCACAACAAAATGGTGTAGCAGAACGCATGAATCGCACTATTGTGGAGAGGATCAGATGTATGCTCTCAGAAGCTGAGTTGCCTAAAAGTTTCTGGGGTGAAGCAATGCGTACTGCATGTTATCTGATCAATTTATCACCTTCAGCACCATTAGATGGAGATGTAGCTGAGAGAGTGTGGGCTGGGAAAGAAGTCAGTTATGAACACTTAAGGGTGTTTGGTTGCAGGGCTTTTGTGCATATACCTAAAGATCAAAGAGCAAAGCTTGATGATAAAGCCAAGCAATGCATCTTTTTAGGGTTTGCAGATGAGAAATTCGGATACAGGTTATGGGATCCAGTCGATAAGAAGATTATTAGAAGTAGAGATGTGGTCTTTCTTGAAAATCAAACTATTGAGGACTTCGGGAAAGTTGAGAAGCATGAGAATCATAGTAATGATCTCATTGATCTAGATCCACATATCTCTTCTAAGGTTATGCATGATAATGCAGGTGAAGAACAAAATCATGAAGATGTTCCTATGGGTGATGATGTTGAGCAAGGAATGGAAGTTCAACATGAACCACCAGCTGAATTGAGAAGATCGACTAGAGATAGAGCACCATCTACCAAGTATCCTCCACACGAGTATGTGATGGTTACAGATAGTGGAGAACCACAGTGTTATGAAGAAGCCCTAGATGATGAACACAAGGAGTGGTTGAAAGCTATGGAAGATGAGATTGAATCGTTGCATAAAAACAACACTTTTAAGTTGGTTGAAAAACCTAAGAATAAGAAAATTCTTAAAAATAAGTGGGTGTTCAAAATCAAGACCGAAGAAAGAAATTCACAACCACGGTATAAGGCACGCCTAGTGGTGAAAGGATTTGGGCAAAAGAAGGGTATTGATTTTGATGAGATTTTCTCTCCGGTGGTGAAGATGTCCTCTATACGGTTAGTATTGGGATTGGTTGCAAGTATGAACCTAGAAATTGAACAACTAGATGTCAAGACCGCTTTCCTTCATGGTGACTTGGAGGAAGATGTGTATATGGAACAACCAACAGGGTTTGAAGTTAAAGGTAAGGAACACTTGGTTTGTAAGTTAGAGAAGAGTTTATATGGGCTGAAACAAGCACCAAGACAGTGGTACAAAAAGTTTGAATCATTCATGAAGGATCAAGGGTATCACAGGACGGCTTCAGATCATTGTGTTTTCGTTCATAAATTTCCTGATGGAGATTTGATTATACTTCTACTTTATGTTGATGATATGTTGATTGTTGGTCAGGATGCTAATAAAATTAGCAGGTTAAAGAAGGAACTAAACAAGTATTTCGATATGAAAGACTTGGGTCCAGCAAAACAAATTCTTGGCATGCATATCTCTCGTGATAGAAAAGCTGGAAAACTTTGGCTATCACAAGAAAGATACATTGAGAAGGTTCTAGAAAGGTTTAATATGGACAAGAGAAAACCAGTGAGTTGTCCATTAGCCAGTCACTTCAAGTTGACTCGTGATCAGTGTCCATCAACTAGAAGTGAGAAAGAAGAAATGGAGAAAATTCCTTATGCTTCAGCTGTAGGAAGCTTGATGTATGCAATGGTGTGTACAAGACCGGACATTGCATTTGCAGTTGGAGTAGTAAGCAGATTTCTTGCTAATCCAGGCAAAGAGCATTGGTTAGCAGTGAAGTGGATTCTGAAGTATCTTAGAGATACGTCTAAAGCTCGTATATGTTTTGGTAATGATAAACCAGTATTAGTCGGTTACACAGATGCAGACATGGCAGGAGATGTAGACTCTAAAAGGTCCACATCAGGCTACCTATTTACATTTTCAGGGGGAGCAGTGTCGTGGCAATCTAAATTACAAAAGTGTGTAGCTTTATCTACTACAGAGGCAGAATATATTGCCATTACAGAATGTTGCAAGGAGATGTTATGGATGAAGAGACTGTTAGAAGAACTTGGTATGAAACAGGATAATTATGTTATTCATTGCGACTGTCAGAGTGCCATCCACCTCAGTAAGAATTCTAGTTTCCATTCAAAGTCCAAACATATAAATGTGAGATACCAATGGATCCAAGATGTTCTTGAAGAAAAGGTGTTGAAGATCGAGAAAATCCATACTGACGACAATGGTTCAGATATGATGACAAAACCATTACCCAAAGGCAAACATGAGCTATGTAGCAGTGTTGCAGGTTTGGGGATGGTAGGTCCCTCTTCATAAGTCGGGAGGGGGAGTTTGTTGGGGTCCCTCCTTATAATAAAAGGACTCCTAGTTGGAATAGGATTTCCCTTATTCCTTGTTTGGGGGAAAAATAGAAGTTTCTATTTTTTCAAGCCTAAAAAGGAATTCCTATTTCTTTTGGTAAACCTCCCTATTTATCATTATAAAAGGGAATGAAAGGGAAGAGATTATACACAACATCTTGGTGTCTCTACTTTTACTTTCACATCGTTTATCTTCATATTCCTGAACAAGTTAATTAGGTTATTTTTCCTAACAAGTATTAGGAAAGTGGCTACTCAATTTGGTGTTACGATTGATCCTTTGTTTCGAGGTCTCGTGACGAAACAAATTCCGTTCATGGAAAGCGGTGAGTTCGATGGATTGTCAGGCCTATCTGGCTATCTGGTACTAACAGATAAAACGGTGGCAAATATTTATCAAGAGCCACAGCTAAATTTGTCAGGCCGAGTTTATGCTACTATTGAGATTAGGTAATAATTCACTACATCTACATCTATCTTTTCTCTCATTCACATCTTAACTTGTCATAAGCTCATTAATGATTAACGTGCTCGGATTTTAATCTTTTGTGCAGATAACATGAACATTCGGACAACCAATATCTCAGCAATAAGGTGGAAGCATATATACTTTTGTTTTTCGGATCTAAATAGAACTTGGGGGTACAAATAGTACTGAACTCTCATTTTTATATGAAGAGATATTCTTGTTACTCTGGCTTTTTGAGAATATGGCAAACTAGAATTATTTTGAGGAATCTCTATTTTTAAAGGAAATAATTAGAAACTTAAAGTTTTATTAGGAGTGTACTTATCATGCAATAAGATACCTTCTATACTTTTTTCTACTATGCCTCTTTGTTGCTATACATACTCAATGTCTTGTAACCTAAAAGGAGTTGTGGTTTAAAAATATTATCGGAGTTGTTTTCTATACTTAAAATCAATGACAATTCAGACCTAATCAATTGTTGCAAGAAAAATGAACTCGAAACATTCCAAAGTATAATATTCATTGGATTATATCATAATATTAACGAGAAAGAAACAGTTGTTCTCCAAAATATGAACAAACCACATTTTTCTTCCTTCAACTAAAGAATCGTGTATTTCAATTTTCTTTATCATATCTTTCTTAAACTTGAACTTTTAATTTTCTAACTCAGTAGCTCCTTCTTGGTTTAGAAGTCTTAATATTTAATTCACAATATGGCAATCTCTTTTATAGTCTAGTGTCTCCTCAAAGCTTCTACAAAACCATATAAATTATCACATATTAAGTTTAGAAAACCTTTAGCATTCTCCAACATCCCATTTTAACTATCAAGATTACCATAAAGGTATGTACCATAGTTACTTTTACCAGCCATTGAGTTAAAGACTACTGCAAAATAGAAAATTTGATGAATGGTAACAAGATGAGACATGAATATGAAGACTTCCCATGTAGGGAATAAGTGTGATAAATGACAATAGAATGAATAATTTGTTGTTAAGTTCTTCAATAATAATGTTATGAAGTCTTCTGGGTGTAACACATTATATCCTTTAAGATCCATTCGGTTCTACATAATTCACAAATATCAGCTTATCCTCTTAACTAAACCAGTAGCAATTTTTTCCCGTACATTTTGAACAATCTCGTGTTTCTTTCTTACTTCTACATTTGAAGCAAATGGTAACTATGAACAAGAGTCTTCGAACATTGGATCGACCCAAAGGGTCCATCAAAAGAATACTTTCTAACACTTTTTTATACAATTTTTATTGCCTTTGCCTATATATCTTGCCTTGAGATAAACTAAACTAGAAACAATGGGTCTTTGCCGGGTGGGGTAGTAAAAACAGAGATCGATAATAAATCACATATTTATGAGTTCGATAATAAATCACTTATTTATGAGATCGATAGTAAAAACATAGATTGAGAGATGAGACTAAACTAAAGATCGATAATAAATCACTTATTTATGAGCTTTTCAGAAGTAAAAACAGGGTCAGCATCCTCTCTATTTTATTAGTACTTTTTTTTTCGGTTTTAGCGGAATGATGATTTTTCGCTTTTTCGAGCATTGTTCTTTTCGGTTCTTCTTGGAGCTTCTTTGTTCTTTTCGTTCTTGCTACAACTTCATCTTTGGATAATTCTATGATGTCAGGGCAGTGTCTATAGTCGAAGTAATAGGAACCAATCTGCGAGGTTGTGTTTTTTAGTTACTGTACTCAATCAAATCCTTCCCAGCTTTCAACAGGTCTTCTTTGTCAAGGATTATTTGAACGGGTTCTCTTACTCGTTAGCGTTCTGAATGGTGTTATATGTTCGAAAAAATGGGCACTTAGGCGTAGCGGAAATATAAGAGTTTTTCCCCTTTGTGTTAGTTGCGAGGATAATATAGAAGAATAGTGGGAGCAATAAGCAAAGAATTTAAAGTAAATAAGACAAAGATTTTTAACGTGGAAAACCTCCTCAATGTGAGAAGTAAAAACCACGGGACTCGTAGTCCAACCAAATCAACTATAATAAACAAAGTAGTTACAGACTACGTCCACCCGAGACTCAGACCCTTCCCAAAAGAATCAATCTCAAAGAAGAAACACGGAGAAACCCTCACAAGAAAGAGCAAAACAACCCAGAAATCTGCAGTCCAACACGACCCTAAATTCACTAGGATTCCGGCGACCAATCAATGATCCCTCCGTACAAATACTAGATGAATATGTCAAGAACAGTTCTGCCAAATTTCAGCTTAATCGGAGAAGAACTCACCGTCGGATTTTTCGTCGGATTTTCCGAACAACGAAGACTGCGCGTGCTGAAAAAGTTCTGCCCCGCTCTTCTCGGCAACCTCCTTCTCTCCCTTCTTCTCTTGTGCTTTGTAATTGTGTTTTCCCCCTTTGGTTCTCCTCACACACATCTAAATTAGGTTAAGGTAGTATTTATAGACTCCCCCTTAATCCTAATTTCACCGTCATAAGTAACCGACCCAAAGAAACTCGACTCGGGCTTTCCTAATCCAAACCCAACTAGGTTTCCCCACTAGGAGGAAAACCCAAAATTATAGTCTATCTTTCCTTAACTTCAACTTTTAATTGTGTAGTGCAGTATCATATTATCAACCATATTAATTTTAGAAAAACCTTTAGCATTCTTCAACATCCCATTTACCCTCGCAAGATTTCTGTGAAGGATTGCACCATAGTTAGTTTTAGAAGCCATTGAGTTAAAGACTTCTCCAAAATAGAAAATTTGATGAATGGTAAGAAGATGAGACAAGAATATAAAGACTTTCTTTGAATGGAATAAAATCGCGATAAATGACAAAAGAATGAATAATTTGTTAATAAGTTCTTCAATTATAATTTTATGAAGTCTTGCGGCTGTAACAGATTTTTCTCTTTCTGTAATGTTAATAGAAAACTAATATCACCTTTTTTCATGGTTGTTTGAACGGATTTTCTCAAAAGTAGTAGAACCTCTTTGAGGGGCCAAAGGGGATGTTGTTTTGGGTACTTCCTTTGAGGGTCTGGAAAACGATCCACGAGCCCGTGACCTGAAGGTGTCCACTTGGACCGACTCAATATAGAGGTTGCCCCAGCCCGAACAGACCTGCCCGTTTCCCACCCCTACTCCCTTTAGTTGTAAAAGGAGATTCGGTCTCCTTGTCTAAAGTTATTGTGTTTTACCTTTAACATCTTTGTTGAGCCAACTGAAGACCCACTTTCAAGCAAATTTTAAGCTTCATATCATTCTTTCCACCTCAACAGATTTCATAGCTTCAAGCAGGGGTGAGCAACGGTCGGTTTTTTTCGATTTTGGCTCAAGCCAAAGCCGAACCAATAAGTGGCGGTTTGATTAAATCGTCGGCCGAAGTCGAGCCGATCATTCGGCCGGCTGACATGGTTCGACTCGGTTTGGTTCGGCTCGGTTGAGTTCGATTGATCGGTTTAACCGATCACAATTTAGAGAAAATTGTAAATTAATGTTTACCGAAAATAAAAATTAAACTCTCGTCATACTTTTCCGCCATTACATATGCCGAAATAAAAATTAAAAATTCATCGTACTTTTCCACCATTACAAAAAAAATAAATAGAAGTACGAATACAAAATCTATAATTTTAAGTTACTAACTAAGAATAGGTTGTGTAAATAGAAAATCAGTGAAGACTTACCTTTAAAACCTATAATTTTAGCAAAATGATAATTTTGGTAACAAGAAAATGAAACTTCTTTAATTTGGTTCAAGACTATTCCCCCCTTTGAAGACTTGCGCTTTCTTGAGTCTTGTTGCAGCTTCCTCTTTGGACAATTCTATGACATTAGGGTTGTCTCTGTTGTCCTACTTTTGATCAAATCCTTAGCAGCTTTCTTTAGGTCTTCTTTGTCAAGGATTAGCTATGAACGTTGTCCCTCGTCAATAATATAGTATCTCCTCTAAAGGTTTAGCATTCTCCAACATCTCATTTACACTCGCAAGATAGAAAATATGATGAATGAAAGTTCGAACCAATTTTCTAAAAGTCGTTGAAAACTAATAGCACCCTTCTCATGGAAGTTCAAACCAATTTTCTCAAAAGTTGTAGAACCTCTTTGAGGGGCCAAAGGGGATGTTTTTTTTTTTGATGAAAAGTTATTGTGTTTACTTTTAATATCTTTATTGATCAAACTGAAGACCCACTTTCAAGCAAATTCAAAGCTTAACATCCTTATCAAATTAGAGATTTCAATGCTTCAAATACCTTCTTTTTCTTCAATCTTGATGATAAATTTCGAGATGGGTTGCCTGAAGTTATGAGTTTCCAAAAAAAAAGAACCACACATTTCTTGCCTGATTTGTAACGAGTATGTGTGTGATTTGTGAGAGAAAATTTCTAGAACAAACTCTCTAGGCTTTCGTGATTCTAAAACGAGTCAGATTCAGACAACGAAAAAACGAACACCATGTAATTCTGAATGACCCAAAATTTTGGTGATAGCATAATTGAGTGATGATGTGACATGCCTATTTTGTACCCCTGGACATGCCACACCGAAACTAAAATTTCGGGTGAAATATGATTTTCCAACGAGATTATCTATTCTCATATTGATTCCTTATTTATTGCTCTAATGAAATCTATATACTTCTGAGCACAATTTTCGAGGCAAAACACTACAAGGACGGTTTTGACAAACGAAACAAATTCTTCAATCGCATGAATGAAGTCGTCGATTTCTCTTTGTGTATCGAGTTTTCATCATCTTATAGTACTCAGTCACAAAATTGGAGCCTTTATACTAGGGGCTCCGCAAACAAACAAACAATATAGAAACAAGCAAACACGAATTATCTGCTACCACACCATTCATACGAATACACGAATATATCAATCATATGAAAACATGAATAGTTGAGTAATAGGTCTCCATTTTAAATTTGTGTTTTTCCCTTACTTGCTTGAAGACCATTGACATCATAAGAAAAATACTTCACACCATTTGAGTTAAAATTATTTATTTTTCTCGAAAGTTGCTTATTCATAATTGTTTTTCTTAGAAATCTAAATCCCATTTTTTTTCGAAAAAAAAATACTAAGTGTACAAAGAATCTTTGACAAAATTTTCATTCATGACTGAAGTCTGAAGATGAAGAAGGTTTTGGTTTTGATGCTCTTTTATTGCTTTCTATTAAGGACTTTAGTGTTGTTGTGGGCATCTTTTGCTTTTAAATCTCTCCCTTCATTGTTAATGCTGACCCAATAATATGGGCATATACTACAGCACTTCATTTCATCATCTAGGTATTAAATTGGTTAATAGTAGAACTTTAGTAGAGTTCATGCAAGTTCGTATCTGCCAATGGTAAAAAAATAAGTAATAATAAAGAGCTACCAAGAACTTAATAGAGGACAATAATGGTATGGAATCACATATTCCCAATAAAAAAATCTCGCTCATATGATCTTCCAGGCTCCAGCTCTAATAATATCTTCTAGCTTCCTCTGATTTCTTTTCTACGTCCATCTTGCCGAATCAACAACAAATCCACTGGCTATGGTGGAACTTTTGGACTTAAGAATCCTTAAGATTCAAGAGTGTTAGAATTTTTGGTGGCCAAACATACCAAAGTATCATGATTCCTACCAAATCCTATATTTGATAGGAATCCTACTTAGAAATTCTGCAACCAAGCATACCAGTATCTATCTTTTCTCTCATTCACATCTTAACTTGTTATAAGCTCATTAATCATTAACATTTCCGGCTTTTAATCTTTTGTGCGGATAACATGAACATTCGGATAGCCAATACATATCTCAACAATAAGGAGAAAATACCATGAAAACTTATATACTTTTGTTTTACGGGTCTAAATAGAACTTCTGTAAGATTTCTCACTTTGAAACTTCAATTTTATTCAATCACTTATGTTCTTTCTTAGTTACATTCTTATTTATACTAAGTATATGTAGAGAGAGGAAGAAACAGAATTAGTAACAATACAACTAACTAATTCTGTTATTTACACAGGGGGAGTGCTTATAGACATGGTGCAGTCTGGCTTGACCTGTGACTTCTGTTGACTACTCAGTCTTCCTTGACCTATGACTTCTGTTGACTACTTTGACCCTTAATAAGCCGAAACCCTAAGTGTATCTCTTATTCTTCTTTCCTCTTTTCTCTTCTTCTCTGCCGAGAAACCCTAGCCACCGAATGTATCTCTTATTCTTCTTTCCTCTTTGCTCTTCTTCTCTGTCGGGAACCTCAGCCACCGAGTGTGTTCCAACATCCCCCCTCAAACCGATGGTGTTGAAGTGTGGAGAAACTCCATCAGTTTGTTGCGAAGATGATGGAACAGATCCAGGGATAAACCCTTGGTGAAGATGTCGGCTAACTGCTCTTTGGTTGCGATGTGATGAACCACCACAACCCCACTGGTTACCAAATCACGAACATAATGAAAGTCGACCTCTATGTGTTTGGTTCGAGCATGGAATACCGGGTTCGAGGCTAGAGACTTCGCACTTATATTATCACAGTAGAGCACAAAAGGGCGAGTCATCGAACAGTGCAGTTCATCAAGAAGGTAAGATAACCAAATCATCTCAGTTGCTGTTGTTGAAAGTGCTTTATATTCGGCTTCTGTAGACGATTTTGCTACTGTCGCCTGCTTTTTTGAACTCCATGAAATGAGACTCGAACCAAGGAAGACACAATACCCTCCTGTGGATTTCCTCGAGTCTGGACAACCAGCCCAGTCTAAATCTGAGTAGGCTGTTAGAGTAGTAATATCACCTGCTAACAGTCGAATACCTGAGCCAATAGATCCCTTTAAGTATCTTAAGATTTTCTTCACAATACTCATGTGGATTTCTGTTGGTTTATGCATGAACTGTGCTGCATAATTGACTGCAAAGGAGATGTCTGGACGAGTCAGAGTGAGATACTAGAGACTTCCCACTAAGCTTCTATATTCTGTTGGTGATGGTAGTTCAATACCATCAAGGATAGACACTCTCTGTCCACTGGAAACTGGTAGCTTTGAAGGTTTGCAATCCAGCAACTTTGCTCTATTAAGAAGCTCCAAAGTATATTTATTTTGTGTAAGGAGCATACTGTTTGGAGACTTGTCATGAGAGACCTCTATACCTAAGAAAAAGGCCAGAGACCCCAAGTCTTTCATCTTAAAGACTGTGCTTAAATCAGCAATGAGCTTTGATAGAATAGATTGAGAGCTCCCAGTGAGGATTATGTCATCTACATATAAGAGAAGTACCACTGTGTCTGAATTTACATGATAGAAAAACATTGAGTGATCAGTGGTACTCTTATGAAATCCATATTCAACCAAGAAGGTAGCAAATTTGTGAAACCAAGCTCTAGGAGCCTGTTTGAGGCCATAAAGAGCTTTGTGCAGATGACACACATAATTTTCCTTTTGGGGTTGAACAAACCCTGGTGGCTGCACCATATACACTGCCTCTTCTAATTGTCCATGAAGGAAAGCATTTGATACATCCAACTGTCTGATATACCAACATTTTGTGACTGCTAATGTAAGAACCAATCTGATGGTGTTCACTTTGACCACTGGACTGAATGTCTCAGAGTAGTCAATGCCCTCCTGTTGATGGAACCCCTTGGCAACAAGCCTTGCCTTGTATCTCTCAATTGAGCCATCACTCTTTTGTTTTAACTTGTAGACCCATTTGCATCCCAAGATATTCATGTTGTTGCTGAAAGGTACTAAAGACCATGTCTTATTGAGTTGTAGTGCTTGAAATTCATCTTCCATTGCTTTGCACCACTCAATACTCTTTGCTGCCTCTTTATAAGTAGTGGGTTCAGTGGGAAGATGAAGTATAGATAGGTAAGCAACATCCAAAGTGTGAGGTGATGTGAAATGGGCCACAAAGTCAGCTGGAAGCTGCTTAGGTTTGACAATGCCATTTCTGCCTCTAGTGATCACCTGTTCTGATTGGAGAGGTTGTATTGCTACTTGTGTGATAGCTGGTGGGCTAGTAGTATGACTAGATGTCCCTATCTCATGAGAAGTCATGCATCCTGTCCCTGAACTAGCTGGTGTACTAGTAAGATTACTAGGTGTCCCTAGTTCAGGCCTAAAAGAATGAGGTTGGTCTATAGGTGGTAGAGACAATGAAATAGGTGGTTCCACTATTTGATCACACCTAGACTGTTTGTTAGTGATGTTAGCATAAGGAAAGTTGCTCTCATCAAAACTTACATGTCTAGACACATATAGTCTTCTTGTTATAGGGTCATAGCATCTATATCCCTTATGCTCATGACTATAACCTAAGAAGACACATTGTACAGTTTTGGGGCTAAGTTTGTCTTTTCTGAGTTCACCTAGATGTGGGTAACATGCACAACCAAAAATTCTAAGGTTTGTATAATCAGGAGGTATATGAAATAGTATCTCAAATGGTGTAAGACCCTGAAGTGTGGGAGTAGGAAGTCTGTTTATAATAAAGACTGCAGTGCTAAAAGCATCAAACCATAGATTTTTTGGTAAAGAGCAATGAAAAGATAATGTATTACCCAATTCTGTGATATGTCTATGTTTCCTCTCTGCTTTTCCATTTTGCTGTGGAGTGTAAGGACAAGAGCTCCTGAAAGTGATACCATGCTTGTCTAGAAAGACTCTAAAGTCTCCTTTCTGTAATTCTGGTGCCCCATCTGATTGGAAGTATACTATTTTTTCTTTGAGTAGATTCTCTGTTGTTGCTTTAAAATGGGTAACGCACTTTATGCTATCTGATCTCACTTTCATTGCATATATCCATGCATACTTGCTGTAATCATCTAGAAATAAGATATAGTATCTTGCTCCATGAGGTGTTTGAATAGGAGCTGGTCCCCATATATCACAGTGTATCATGTGTAGTGGATGATTAGTTGTGCTAGAGGATGATGTGAAGGGTAAGCATCTGCTCTTTCCCAATTCACAAGATTTGCAGAAAGGTTTATCATTTATATTGGATACTATGATCTTATGCTCTTGATGAAGTTGTCTGATGGTTCCATTGTGTGAATGTCCAAGTCTAGCATGCCATATGTCATAATTTGTAGTTATCTTGGTGACATGTGCAGCTGTAATATCTTGTGATGTTCTTACACATTGTGCCTCTATAGGGTATAGATTGTTTCTCATTGGCCCCTCTGCTAAGGTCTGTTTGGACCAAATGTCTTTTATTTTGTAACCCCAAGGCATAAACTCTACTGAACATGAGTTATCTTTGGTGAACTTGGATATAGACAGTAGGTTCCTTTTCAAATTTGGGACACATAGAACATTTCCCAAGTCAAAAGCATGTGTAGATGTTAGAAGAGTGGATGTACCTGTGCTAGCAATAGGTAGGAAGTTTCCACTTCCAACCATTACTGCTTCTGTGCCACTATAAGGTTGAGAACCCTTTAAATTATCTGCAGAATGTGTCATGTGACTGCTGGCTCCTGTATCTGCCAGTCATGATGAGTCTTTCCCTTGTATAGGACTGATTATAGCATGACATTCTTCATTGTTTACTTCTTGTTCTTTTTCTGTCATGATAGCAGTGTAACATTCATGAAACTTATCTTCATTGCATTCATTTCCCTCATATATTTCAGCATTGTTGCATTCTAATAATGGTTCTTCATCATAAAGATACATTTCATCACTTGTATCCTCAGCTGTTTGATCTTGATGTTCCTTTGGACTTTGGGACTCAGTGTGATATCCAGCAGGGTTCATAGGTCTGTTTGGTTTGTACCTAAAGAAGCAAACTCCTGCTGAGTGTCCCCATCTTTTGCATATACCACAAGGTACTGTTGTAAAGTCAAAGTCTTCTGCCTTCTGGTTCTTGGTTTGTGAATTGGTTGCTGGCATATTAGAGTATGACCCTTCTCTTCTTTGAGAAGGTTGAGTTCTATAATAAGTGGGTGATGGTCTACCATTTCCTCTCTGATATGACTTTTGAATTGTTCTTTTGGTATAGTATGCTTCTGCATCTTGTTCTTTAGTATGTAGCCACTGCTCATGATGAATTAGCCTAGACTTGAGTTGTGCTAATGTTAGTTGTTCATTGTTGGCTCGAATTGCTACTATGAACTGATCATAATCTGAATCAAGACCTTGTAAGGCCATCCTGACCAGTTCTGGGTCACTGACTCTATCATCTACTGACATCAAAGAGTCTGATGTCTGTTTTAATTCTCTTAGGTAATCTGCAACAGAACTGTTTCCTTTCTTGATATTTTGCAGTTTCTTTCTTAATTGGTCTTTCCTTGATTCAAGGCCCTCATTGTTTGTAATCTCAAGGTAATCCCAAATTTCTTTTGCAGTCTTTAATCCATAAGTGTCATAGTAAATGGATTTAGATAGTGTACTTTTGAGAAAAGACCTCACAAAGCTCTCTTTTGATCTCCAAGCTTGAAATTCTGGATTTACTTGTTCTACTCCTTGTATGAATTTCAATTGTGATGGTTCCTCAATAGAACCAGTAACAAAACCTAGTAAATCATAGGTACTTAACATATTCTCTATTTGGTCTCTCCACATGAGATAATTGGTGTCATCCAATTTCTCAGTGATGAAATTTGTGACTGAAGAAATGGGTGGAAGAGTACCTGTGTTTGTATTTGCGGAAGCCATGAAATGATGATGGTGATGATAATTGCTGGTGTTGGGTCTGAAAAAAACAGTAAGTGATACTGTTCCTTCTCTTTCTTTAAATCTTTCCTTTTAATCTTGATGATTCTTTTCCTTTTCTTGAACCTTTTCCTTTTAATCTTGATGATTCTTTCTTTGAATTTTGATATAATCCTTCTTTTATGTTAATCTTGATCTTCTTTGTTTGTTGATTTTGATTTTATGAGATGTTGATGTTGATTTTGGGAGATTGCTTTTCAAGTTCCAAGAGGAGAAACCCTAATGATCTAACACAGGCTCTGATACCATGTAAGATTTCTCACTTTGAAACTTCAATTTTATTCAATCACTTATGTTCTTTCTTAGTTACATTCTTATTTATACTAAGTATATGTAGAGAGAGGAAGAAACAGAATTAGTAACAATACAACTAACTAATTCTGTTATTTACACAGGGGGAGTGCTTATAGACATGGTGCAGTCTGGCTTGACCTGTGACTTCTGTTGACTACTCAGTCTTCCTTGACCTATGACTTCTGTTGACTACTTTGACCCTTAATAAGCCGAAACCCTAAGTGTATCTCTTATTCTTCTTTCCTCTTTTCTCTTCTTCTCTGCCGAGAAACCCTAGCCACCGAATGTATCTCTTATTCTTCTTTCCTCTTTGCTCTTCTTCTCTGTCGGGAACCTCAGCCACCGAGTGTGTTCCAACAACTTCGGGTACAAATAGTTCTGAATTCTCATTCTTATAGGAATCTTTAACTTTTTTTTGTTGAAATAGGAATCTTTTACTTTAAAAATAATAATTCAAAACTTAAAACTTAGATAAATATGGATGGATTGACTCTATTGTGGTTTCAAGATATCATTAAGTTGTTTTTAACTTAAAATGACTCACAATTCAGACATGATCAATTGTTGGATGAAAAATTAACTCGAAACGTTCCAAAGGAGCTCCTTCTTGGTCTAGAATTCTTTATTTTTAATTCGTGAAACAATGATCTCATCATCAATAGTCTAGCGTCAAATTCAGCCATGTCAAGAGAACACTCAATAACAAGGCATACAAATTAGCTAAATGGGCTCGTATATACTCAATGCACCTTACCTGAAAATTAATGTTGACGTCTCTTTTACAAATATTAACTCTAACATTGGTACCAGTCTTATTGTTCACAATGATCAGTCAAAATTCATGATAGCAAAAGCAACGTCGATTCGAGCTAGAAATAGTGAAGAAAGTGAGGCAATAGCTATTCTCCAAGTTCTCACTTGGGCGGAGGAAAACCAGCATAATACTATAATTGTCGAAAGTGATAGCATCAACCTGATCAAGCACCTGAAGAACCCAATGCACAAAATTCAATGGCAATCAATGCTCCACATTAGAAGTATCAAGGAAATCAGGAATCGTCTTGAAAGCGTCAAATTCAGCCATGTCAAGAGATCACTCAATAACAAGGCATACAAATTAGCTAAATGGGCTCGTGAGAAGAATCTAAGACTTGGAATAATGTCCCGTACTTTTTAGTTACTATGTATTATAATGGTACTCTAGTTTCGCTTTAATGATATTGCATAGTTCAACAAAAAAAAAATTCGATGCACCTAAAATAGAGACGGAAAAGATTGATTTCTTTGACGTTATCTGAAAATTGACACATATGGTTATAATTTGTATGAGATTAGGAGATCATTCACACTAGACAAACTAAACGAAGATATTAGATAGTTTTTGTTGTTGGAACTCCAATCCAAACATATTTATAGTAAGATAACTTTGTAAATTTGGTAGAAAGTATAATTAAAAAAAGCACATTTTCCGAAAACCTTATTTTAGCATAAATAAAACCGGATCAAAATTGTGTTTGGTAGGTTTGAAAAAGAAGACTTAGTTAACAGAGTTGTGTCAGTTATATATAAAGTATAGATACACCCTCAAATCCAATAAAACCCGTCACCACTTCGAGTAGTTAACACTCGACCAAATCCAACGCTTGATGTAGGTTATCTTATAACTATTAGTGGGTTCACCGGGCTGCAGCCCACTAATAGCTCCTCTTGAAAATTCACGGTGCTTACCAGCAGTGCTAGTATACATTATATGCTTAGGTAGCTATATTTGTCGTCACTTTTTAGCAAATGGACCCTTGATGGTGGGGGCTCAGTGTGGGCGCCCTATCCGCACTCGCATCACATGGTGGTGATGCACATACTAAGTTTAGAAAACTTTTAGCATTCTCCAACATCCCATTTTCCCTCACAAGATTACCAATAAAGGATTATACTATGGTTAGTTTTCAAAGCCATTAAGTTAAAGATGTCTCCAAAATAGAAATTTGATGAATGGTAAGAAGATGCCACAAGTATATAAAAACTTTCCTTGAAAGAAATTAGCGTGAAATTAGCGTGATAAATGGCAAAAGAGTGAATAATTTGTTAATAAGTTCTTCAATAACAATTTTATGAAGTCTTGTGGCCGTAACAGATTTTCTCTTTCTCTAATATTAGTAGAAAAATAATATCACCCTTTTTCATGGAAGTTTGAATGAGTTTTTTCAAAAATGTAAAACCTCTTTGAAGGGCCAAAGGGGATGCTGTTTTGGGCACCCCCTTTTAGGGTCGGGAAAACAGTCCACTAGGTGTCCGCAAGGACCAATCAATAGAGAGGATGTCCGAGCCCAGACGGGCCTGCATGTTTCCCACCCCTACTCCCTTTAGTCAGAAAAGGAGATTCCCTGAAGGCCAATTTCCTCCTTGTCTGAAGTAATTGTGCTTTGCCTTCAACATCTTTATTGATCTAACTGAAGACCCACTTTCAAACCAACTTTCAAGCAAATTTTAAGCTTATAATCATCAAATATAGATTTCATAGCTTTAAATACCTTCTTTTTCTTCGACCTCGACGATAAATTTCGAGATGACCTGCCTGAATTTGGTTTATTTTAGTACTGCGGGTAAGTAATTCACACATTTTCTTGCCTGATTTGTAATGAGTATGTCTGTGACTTGTGAGAGAAATTTTCTGGAACAAAATCTCTATGCTTTCGTGATTCTAAAACAAATTAGATCCAGACAACGAAATCTGTATAATTAACAATTATACTTCTTTAAGTGGGAGCACAATTTTCCAGGCAAAACACTACAAGGACGGTTTTGACAAACGAAACAAATTCTTCGAACGCATGAATAGAGTCGTCGATTACTCTTTGTGTATCAAGTCTTCATCATCTTATAGTACTCAACCACAAAATTCGAGCCTTTATACTAGGGTCTCCGCAGACAAAGAAACAGCATAGAAACAAGCAAACACGAAATATTTGCTATCACACCATTCATACGAATACACAAATATATCAATCATATGAAAACATGAATATTTGAGTGTTAGGTCTCCATTCTAAATTTGTGTTTTTCCCTTACTTGCTTGAAGACCATTGACATTATAAGAGAAATACTTCACAACTTAAAGTAGTTTAGGGTATGAACACCATCAAGCCCTTTACTAGTAAAACATGTATTGTATTCTTCTAGCGTGATGTATTTGTATAAAGGTGGATTGTCTTCTGATAATAGTTCCTTAATTGGACCATAAAGCTTTGTCGATGTATCAAAACTTGTACCGAAAAAGCTCGCCACTGATACTCTTGGTCCGACCCGATTAGCTAGTACTCTGTGCTCGGCACTTTTCATCTTGTTATTGCTCAAGAGCTGCATAAAAAAAAATGGTATGAGTCTTGTCAACACGATTTTCCAATTTTAGCCCTAAAGTTGCTAACTTGGCATATACACATCAGTTACCACATCAGTTGTTATGATAAGTACCTGAAGAATGTCACCGATGTTTATCGTTACAGCTCCAGGGACGGGAATGATGTCGACCCAACGATCTTCGTGAAGGAATTGAAGCCCGCCAATGTGGTCTTGGAGAAGAATGGTGAAAAAAGTTGGATCTGAATGCTTACTTGTACCCAAAGTTAGGTCTGGTTCGGTACATGCTGGATAATAGTGACTAGTAAGTGTTAAGTATTTAGCACAGCCTATGACGTCTTTAAGGTAATCTGGTTCGAGCCCAAGAGCCTCAGACAATAACTCTATTACTGTCTCTCCTAGATTCATAACATGATTCGTATACTCCAAGTTTATATCCCTGAAAAATTATATAAGTTCGACTATAAGACGATTACTTCAAGCAAGAAAAGAAGTTGTCTTTTTAACCAGTTGTGTGGGTTGCTCTGACTCCAAACTTTTCTAGGAACCCTAGTCCTAAACCGTAAACCTAAACCCTAAGGTCAACCTCATCGCCTAAGTATAGTGGATTTGCCACTGAGGATATGAGGTACACACAACCATTAGTAAGGGGCAGAATCAATCGTTTCGTCCCTTTAACAATTGTTTTAAATGAGTCTTACGACAGGGTTAAGGGCAGAACCATCAGTAAGCTAACATAGGTTGTAGCCTGGGTCAACCTATTGAAAGTTCGCTACCGAGGGACCTACTAGATTAAATATTTTATAGTAGCACTAGTTAGATCAGGTCAATCTATAGAAATTCCTGGTTCCGCCCCTGTATAGGGTTATTCTCGAATTAGGGCAACAAGGATATAAGCAAATTGCAAGTGTAAGAAGATATATATACCTGCAGATTTCAGGCAAGTCTTGAGGATCAATAGGGTCAGGAATAAACATTGAACAACTCAAAGTATCTCTCCAATTAGCAGACCTAGTCTTAAAAAGATCAAAATTACTATTTGATCTTACTCTTTTATTCATATCTCTACTATAAAACTCTTTCTTTACTTCTAAATCTTGTTCATTAAATCTTATAACACCTTGAATCATCTCAACCAATACACTTTTAGGTATCCCATGATTCACCAATTGGAAGAAACCCCAATTCTCCGTTGCCCGTCGGATCTCATCAATAACCGTTTTTCGACGATAATTGTCTTTCGTTATTCCTTCCATGTCAATAACCGGAGTGTCGGATGTAATATCATTGTTATGTTTACTTGTTAAAAGGTTTTCTTCTCGAGCAAGCTCGTCTGGTGGTCGGACGAATATACGAGGGATATTTATGACTCCCGAGTCGACTACTCCTTTGACTCCCGCCTTTGTTTCGTCGAAATCTTGTAGCTCTTTCTAGCGACCATTGTCTCCGGTAGCACTATTTACTTCCATTGAATTATTTGTTTAGGTGAGTGTTGAGATAGAAATTTTGTGTGGTTGATGTGCACTCGTTTGGTGATATTTATAACAAATGGGCAAAAAGGTTGCCTTTTCGGACTATATATAAATAAAGGAAAAATGAAATGCCTGACTTAACAAAAGGACAAAATGATGACGTATTTGATGAGGGAGTTCTACGATCTAACTACAAAGAGTTTTTGTCAATATGCGAACGCCTCTATGCCAGAAGGGAAGATGACTAAGCCCTTGGATAGCTATCTCCGTTGGCGAGTTGGTCAACTCACACCCGCCCTTCGCCCGAAAAGTCAAGTATTTGGGTGATAGGCCAGTTCGCGAGCTTGATGTTCAAAATTGAGGCTATCTTTTCTTTTTACGAGCCTACCACTTTAATATAAATTTGTGTACATCAAATATGGAGATAATTAGGTACAAATATAGTATAAACAATTCAGAAAATTTATCGTCGTTTATACAAGAATTTTCATATATGTGAGACTATCTTTACTAGGATGATATAATCTAAAAACCAATACACTATGATAATATCATATTAATATGATTGATATGACTGTTTCAATTTGTGGTTTCTCCAATTATTTCGTCGTTTATACAAGTATTTTCATATAATCTAAAAACCAATACACTATGATAATATCATATTAATATGATTGATATTATTGGTATGAAAAACCTCCGTTTCAATTTGTGGTTTCTCCAATTATTTCGTCATGTGAGAGCTTGAAATGACTTAAACATGAAATTCCATCAAGTCCTTTTGAATAGAAGTGCAACAAATATTCCCGCGCTGTGATTTCTTTGTATTTCGGAGGATTCGTTTCTGATAACAATTCTTTGATGGGACCGTACTTTCTCGTTGTTTCTTGTAGGTCGGTACCGTTGAAAAAACTTGCGACTGATACACGTGGATTTGCGTGATTCACTAACACTCGGTGCTCCAGGCTTTTAAATTGGTCATTTGATATTAACTGCATACAGAAATTAATAACATTAAGCCACTTTATATTATATAAGTCTAAAAGCAGACAAGTCAGACTATTCAAATTCAAACAACTCAGACTAATCAAATTCAAACAAGTCAAACTTAGCGAGTTATTCAGACACTCAAAAGAAGAAATAAGCACTATACTTTTAGGTAGTGTTTACTTCTTTCTCATTGTCTAAGTTTGACTTGTATAGTTTTGAATCGTCCGACTCCGATGGACATGAAATTACTCCACATAAGACATTTTGACAAGTCAGACATAATGATTCTGACATCACGAGTCAGAAGAAACCAAACATTTCGAAATTGCTCTCCATAATACCTGTAAAAGATCACCAATGTTAACAATGAGAGATCCATGCAAGGGAGTGACATCAACCCATTGGTTCTCATAAAGAACTTGAAGGCCACCAATGTGATCTTGAAGGAGAATAGTGAGGAAATCGACATCCCAGTGTTTGGTTGTACCCATAGTGAGTTCTGGTTCTGGACATTCCGGATAATAGTGACACAAAATCACCAAACCTTTATCACAATCTATATCGTTAAGATGGTTCCGGTTCAGTCCAAGACTCTCTGATAATAATTCCAACAATTCCGAACCCAAGTTTTTTATATGTTTCGTGTAGTTTATTATCGTCTCCCTGCACGCACAAATTAATTGAAAAATAACAAAACAAGTCAGATTCAGATTAGTCAGGGTCGATGGAATTAAAAAAATCGAAGAAAAAAAACCTAAAATTCAACTGCTAGGCCAATAGATGATAATTTACTTACCTTAGAACAATGGGAATTTTTTCAAGTTCGGGAGGATTAGGAGCCCTATAAAAATAAGTGTCCCTCCAATTAGCGGAAGGTGCTTCATAAAGATCAAAATTACTAATATAAGCTGAATTTGTCGTGAGATCGCGCGAATATAGATTAGCTTTTAATTCCACTGGTTGTTCATGAAATAATCGAACTTTATCAATCATTTCGTCAAGAACATTTATCGGAATCCCATGGTTTATTATTTGAAAAAACCCAAACTTCTCTGCTGCATTTTTCACTTGATCCACAACCAATTTACGTTGATTTTCATCGTTTTTGGTGATACCTCCAAGATCTATGATTGGTATAGTGACATCAACAAGTTTATCAAGTGAAGTTGATTTCTCGTTTAAACCTGGCGGTCCGATGAAAATTTGGGGTATTTTGTTAATTCCTGCGTCAACTAGTCCTTTAACACCTGCTTTTGTTTCATCAAAAGCTTTCATTTCTTTCATTCGATCATAATTCGATTCACATTGAGTTGATGTCCCATTGATGGGAGTGGAAGTTGAGATAATTACCATCCTCTTGTTCCTTAGATTTCCAATTTGAGTTCAATTTGAGTGAATTGGTTTCCATTATAAAGTATTTTTATAGTAAATGAAAAGGATAAGGTCATTACTAATATAGACCACTAGTTAGATTGAGGGACAGAGTCTTGATACACATTTCACTTACAAGGATGGAAAGGTTTATGGTTTAGAATTTAGCTTACGTATCAGCACACGTCAATCTAAACGTTGAGAAAATACAACTTTTTAGCTCACACGTAAGGAGGAATTTCGTGCCACAAATATGGACGGGAGTCGTAATTCTATTACAATTGTACAAAATATGAACTCAAAAAAAAAAATCAACTTCAACGAGAACCACTTGTTCTACATACTATTAAACCATCCAAAATTTTGTTAATGTAGTTTGTCTTGTACTTTTTGTTGTCTGATTGAGTTGTTCAAAGTTTGATCTAGTTTTCAGTCTGACTTGTTTTGGAGGACGAATCCAATAGTTTTAGATGTTTTAAAACTGTTTAAGGCGTAAGCTTCGGGGCATGTCTTGACAAGGCAGTCACATGATGCCTTACGTACTTAAAGCTGAAAAATAAAACGTGTGCAACTGAAGTCACTTGTCATTTTTGAGTTGGACAAAATTAAGATATTTGATCTATTAAATACTTAAGACTATATTATGCTAGTAATGTAGAAAACTATGTCATATCTTTATGTACTTGGTGTCGAGTTCTTCACAAACAAATAGTTCACACTTTGCACACATTGAGGTGTACGCCTTGAGCCGTAAAACCATATTTTAAAACAATGACAGTTCTTTCGTGTTATTTCAAATATAGTGCCTTGATTTCATATCTCATGTCAAATTTCATATTCAAGTCACATTTCATATATGAAATCGACAAAAACATTTAGATCTCAAGTCAGATTACACATCAGCCGAATTCTGCTATTTGGAACTCTTTTGGATTTCGAGTCAGATTTCATATCTGAATTCTACAAAAGAAATACCACGTAATGACCTCGTACTTACGAAATCCAGCATGCTCCATTTGTTCATTCGAGATAAAGAAGTCATACTTAACTCGATTACACCTTTCATTTATATACCATTGATAAAATTGAACTTCACTACAAGGCTATTAGGTTTTGTGCAGTTATTTATATAGTTTCATCACAACTCTAGCCGTTTTCATCTTTTTTTTGTGTGTGTTGAAAGAGTTTTTTTTGTCTTTAAAATAACTACACTAAAGAAAGATACTAAACAAAAGGATCAATCGTGTCATTGATGACAGTAACAATATCAAAGAGGAAAATAATTTTTTAATGTAACATACCATGTTAAAGGTTAAATAAGTTAAAAAATAAGACTTGACAAGGGATTATTTTGCATTTGGGTCAAATCAAAATAGAGGTAAAATCTGCAACTTATGTTTATTTCAAGGGGGCTTATACACAACTAGGTATAATTCAGGGGTAGTTTAGCAATTTGATGGAAACTAAAGGACCAAAGTAAAATTTGGTCAGGTATTATGATTGTTCATGAACTCCTTGTAAATCAAATGATTCCTCACTTTCTTGTGATAAAATTGTAAGATTATTAATTTGTATTGATGATTCCAAAATTTGATGGTTTTGTGCTCGTTAATGTACGTACTTCGTGTGGAAGAAGGAATTTGGTACCCATACTGAGAGAATAAGAGTTGCTAAGGGCTTAGTTTGCATTTGGGTCAAGTCAAAATAGAAATTAAATCTGTAAGTAATGTTGATTACATAGGGCTTGTAGACAATCGAGTATAATTCAAGGGTAGTTTAGTAATTTGATGGAAACTGGAGGACCAAAGTGAAATATGGACAGGTAAAAAGATTGTTTATCACCTACTTGATCTAAATTAAACTGATTCCTCTCTTTCTTGTGATACAATTTTAAGATTATCAATTTGTTTTGATAATTCTAGAATTTGATGGTTTTGTGCTCGTTAATGTACTTCAGTGTGGAAGAAGGAATTTGGTACGTGTAATGAGAGGTCTGGAATAGGTATCACTGGTTGATTTTCTCTTGAAATTCAATTTAGATGATATGAATATGTTATTTGTCTCGATATATTATATGGAAGTTGAAAAACGGTTTTCCCTGCTTAAAATGATCAACTTTAGACATTCAAACAACATCTACCCTAAACACAATGTACAACCGATGATAATCCTAGTTAGAGAGTTTACACAAACTTTTGTTGTAGAAAAAGCTTGGGTGTTTGTTCGCCCATTTGAAAACGAGGGAAAGCCATGGCTAAATACGCAACCTCTTCTTCTAATGACAGTAGATGCTGAGCTGAAGGTATAGTTAGACTTTCAGAAAGAATTCATAATCTTGTGTTCATGTTTACTATGGTTGAATATTCAATCATTATGATGTATATGATGAAAATATCACCATCAAACTCTCCTTCATTTTCCATAAGGTTCTTTCTAGAGAATTCTTTCTCTAGAATCCTTAACTATAAAAACATCTAGTATCTAGATTATTCTCTTATTAGTGTATTCTAGAAACTTATTTCAAGAATAATAAAACTTTCTAGAGAAGCTTCTAGAAAGTGTCTTTTACATACTCTAGAGATATCCTAACAACTGGTATAACTAGCCATGTAATCATTCTCATTTGGTCATCACAACATCAAACAACTTGAGAGCTTGTATACAAGTGAGAGCATAAAGAGTGAGTGTGAGTGTAGTTAAAAGAGTGTTGGAGTTGTGAGTCATAAGTATATAAAGCAGAGTGTTTGTAATTGTATTTGAGTAATAAAAATATACATTTCAAAGATAAAGTTCTCATCCCAAAGATATTATTTTTCAACAGTACATACATAATTTTCTTGCAGAAATTAGGTTTTATTGGTCTGTATAACATGACTCGAGTTGGTCTTAGAATGTCTAATTTTTTTTGTAAGTTAGACTTAGGTGGTGTTTGCTTTTTTTTTTTCTTTTGAAAATTAGGTTTAATTCGTCTGGATAACATTACTCTGAGTTTTTTTTTTTGTTGAAGTATTTTTTTGTTTGAGTCATGTGTCTTATCTGAATAGCCAACAAGAAGCAAATACCACACTAGTGAAAATTTGAGTGAATATTCCTATGGGAAATTCCAAGATATTCAAAATGGACTCTCATAAAAAAAAAAGATATTCAAAATGGAAACAAGTTGAAATTGATTTTTGAAGCCAAGTCTTTTTTTACTTTTTGTTTTCTATTGGTTTGAATGGTATGGCCGGTTTGTATTGTTTCTACTCTTTTCCTTTTTTTTTTTCTTCCTCAATTATTTTAGAACCTACTCCTAGACCTTTTTTTTTTTTGTTAAGAACCTACTCCTAGACTTGTCTTCTTATTGGATCTTATCCTTGAACCCTAATCCTAATTAATTGGATGATTTTGGCTATTCTTCTCCAATTTTCTCCCAAAAAATGAGAATCCGCATCAACTCCTAACAAGTTCCTATTTTTTCCGGTTTCCCCAACTCGTCTACTTCACCCCAAAAATAGAAAAATTCTTGATGAAGATCAAACTTTAGAGCCAGTACTATTTCGACCATCTTTAACTTTTGTATATAATTCTATTTAAAACAACAAGATTGCATGAGTATGATATACAATCTGTTCTATCTTATAGGTTCTACAAACCACTTTACATACTACTGTTTATATTTTTTATAACACAATTTCAATATATCATGAAGTTGTACCTATGACGAGAATCGAACTTGTGACTTTTAAATTTTCGGAATGAATATCCAACCATTGCACCACAACAAAAAGTGGTGGTGCTTTTTGCATACTATTGAAAGCATTGGATTGCAATATTCTTGTATTTAAATAAACTTTCCAATGGAATCATTGACCTCAATTTGAACCACATATTTTGGTTTTGAAAACTTCTGTCATGTCATGTAGTTATCAATTTGAGTGCTCTTGATTGTTCCACCATGTACTATCTTACTTTTGTATTTGGATGGACACCTCTAAATATATTAGACATGGAGCAAGTGAGTTCCTTCTAACAAAAAATAAAGCAAGTGAGTTCATCTAGCTATTTTTCATGGGAAGCAATTTTCTATACAAGTCCACTTTTTCTGTGTGGAACTTTTACACATGTACGGGTTCAAGAGTAATTCTACACAAAATTACAAGAAAGTATGGGGTGACATGTTTAAATCAAAGCGTAAAACAAACTTTAAGTTAACCTAACAACTACATTGACTCAATATAAGTCCATTTTGTAAGCTTAAAAAAGAATTAGTGACCTAAACGGTGTCCTTCGGCAAAGTAATCTCAAAAGTTGGCTTGAGGGCGAAAAGCATCACCATCAAGTAGGTCTCATTTGCAAGAAATGGTCAAGTCTTGGTCTAGGCCGATTTATTTGACTAATCATTTTAACGAAAGATTTGGCATGACAATAGAAATAGTCTTTAACAAGCGGTTACTTAGTTTATTTCATCCAATCCGTTGGATTAAGGCCACTTTTGGGTTTCAAGTGTCCATGGACTCTCACAGACTCGGGTGTTCATGACGTGTCGAAGTCGGTTTTTTCTTGGACCTTAGCTTTTCTCTCTCTTGTGCACCACACGCTCGCATCATCTACCTATAAAAGCCGACCTCCCGAAGACCCACTCATCATTTATCATCAAACACACAATCCTTCAACAACCAATCCAACAATTTCTTCTCTCCATCTCTTTCTCTCTCTAAACCTAATCAATCTACACATCTTTCTCTAACATGGGTAGCCAAAAAGAAGGAAGAAACTCCGGCAAAGGAGGAGATGTTAATCAACGGAACCCAAGTAGACTCCAACGCCGGGCACCCGCTTCTATCCAAATTAATCCCGCCTCGAGTTTCGCGTCGGATTGGAAAGTTGCTATTCCTCTTTTATCACCGTTGGCTTTATCACCCACTTCACCTCCTCTTAAATTTCAAGAACCAACGGGTCAGATCTCATCATCGTCGTCAAGGAAGGAATCAAGTTCTAGGCCGCAGAGTTTGATTACTACGACGGCAGTCCAGACAGCTATTGATAAATCTAATTTGAACACGTGGCAACATCCTGGTGGTCCATTTCATTATGATCCTACTAAACCTTCAAAATTTGTGCCTTCTTTTGTTCCTAGTTGTAGATAGAGTTTGAAATACTTGGTGGGTATCATCATTTTTAGATGTGATGAATCCATTTTGATGGTTCCTTATCATTAAGGAATCTTTTTCTTTTTTGCAACATTAGAGAATCAAATTAGTGTATACTTCATGTATTATAGTGTATATTTATTTATATAATTATAAAGAAAGTATGTGAATGAAATTGCTATACATATTCGTTATCAATGGTATACAATAGACCCCCTTTAACAAAAAAAATGGTATACAATAGATTAAGGACCGTCCATATCACAACTCTAAACCATAAATTCTAAAGCATTGGTTTTGTTTAAGGAGTGGTCCGAGGAATTCATACTTGCGGGTGAAAACGATCAGAAATCAAATACTCGTCATATTCACTCGAGTACGAACAAACACTTGGGAGTCTATAGGATGAAGGTGGGTAGAATTCATTCAACCACCGTACTTAATGGAGTGGGTCGAATATTGAAGTTTGCCTGAAGAATATAGACCCCATTTCATTTTCAACTAAGAAGCTACATTTCACTAGAAAGACACAGATATTATCATCCAACTAAAGTAGATTTTACAAACGTTTCCAGTAAATTTCACAAAGGTACCTTTACTTTTATCTTTACTTTCAACAAATATTTCATCTAGATTACCTATTCTATGTCCCATCTCAAAATATTTCTCGTAATTTGTCAGGTTGAAAATATATAAAATTTATAATTGAGCATGTATTGTAAGGATACTGACCCAATAAGATAAAGTTATATTTGCGTCAACATATTGTTGGGACTAAATGATTCATAATAATCCTTTCACCATTTTCTCTTATGGTGGGTCAATACCATGGGCCCTGCAGCCCTGCAAGATTTCAACTTTATTCATTAATGGTGGTGTATGGTGAATCCAAGGACCAGGAATGACCCAATGTAGTGACTTTTGATCTTTCCATTGGTAGATGGAAGATGGAAGATGGAAGATGGAGACCCATAAGAAGCAACTGATTTGACATGTCTTGTCTTGTGTGTTTCTTGTGCTATTGAGAGAAAGAGAAAGAAAAAGAGTGAGTGGTTTCAATAAGTGTTGGGTGGCCAATCCTTTTCCCTTTGAAGACTAATTTGTTTTTTCTCATTTAAATCTATAGTTGGGTTTAGACTAATTTGTATAAGATGCAGATTGGTTTCAAAACCTCAACCTAACTCTGATGTGTGAGGTGTATATGTCAAGACTAACTAACCAACCATATCTATAGAAATTTTTTCCTTAATTATTAGTTTTTGCTAAATTTCTCACCATTATTTTCTTTTGAAGTTGTGTACTTAATTTCTTTTTTGCTTACGTCCTTAAAACATCGGCCTAATCTTTTAGCTTGTACTGACCGATGACGTAAATCCATAAGTGAAGGAAGACCTCAATTTGTAAAGTAGTTTCTAGAGTAGGATTATTAAGACATGAAATGGCTCTCTACCTCTCGATTTCTATCCCTAACAATGTCCAAAATTTCTCTTTGTATAACAATTTAAGTTACAAAATAAAATTGATACGACTATTGACTATGACAAGAGTATGAGAACAACAAAAACAACAGGTGCATTAAGATCTTTAATTAAAACATTCGATTTATTGATTAAAACTCCCTTATGAATTTTTTTGTTTAGGTGAAAAAGGATCAGTCAAATTTTTTTAGTTTTCAACCCTGATACTTTTTAATTTGCAACACTTTGCGACAATTTTGCATCAGTTTTGCGACACTTTGCAACAGCTTTGTAACACCTTCCGAAAGCGTTGTAAAAAATATTAGGTTTTTATCAAAAAAGTATACAAGTATTCGAGTTGTTAACATAAAAATACAAATATTTGAGCTTTTAATAAAAAATAAAAATAAATTATCTTTTTAATTAAAAAATAAATAAATTGGCTTTTGGGCCAATTTCTTGTTTAATATGTTATTCCATGTTCTTTTGCTCAATTCTTCGACATTTCTATCATAATTGATAAATCCAACTCAAGACCCAACTTATTAGGAATTGTCAAAAAGGTTATTATTCTTTATTTTATCACAATTATCAATTGAAAAATTAACCAAGAGGCATCTTATATTCAACTCAGACTTTGGGTTTTTTCATGCTATATTTCAAAACGTCAGTTCTTCCATTTGGAATTCCTAATAAATTCTTGACTCCTTCAAAAGAATGGGCATTTCAAAATCGAAGAAGGCACAAAAAGAGTCAATTCTATTGTGTCTGAATTTTAATCAGGAGTTATTCAACTTAGCTTTGTATCTCGACTTTTCAGTCATATGACGTTTGATTTTTTTTTGTTGAAAGTCATATGACGCTTGATATCATTTCCGAAATCAAAATACTAATCGGGTCAAGTAAGTGTTTTTAAGATATTATTATTTTTATAGTTATTAAAAGTTAAATAATCATTATAACAACTGGTGGATATTATTACTATCATAAAGACTACATATTCTTCTCATATTATTACATTCATAATTGAGTAAAACACTTCAATTTTTCGCTAATATGAAAAGACAGTAGAAATCATAAACAAATTCAACCACAAACAAAGGGTACCTTAATGTAAACCAGAATCTGAAAAATAGAAAGCTAGAAGTCGCCCGTTTTCTGACTGCAGTATGTTACATCATGAATCATGAACATGTAAAAATGAAACTTCGATAATCTGAAATGATAACATAAGGGACCTAAAGGTCTTGTAATATGTTAGCAAGAAAAGTGGAAATAATGAGGCTCGCCGAAGAAAAACGTACTAATTCATACTCGGTTTTTGAGCTTTTAACTCAAAACCGATTGGTTATGAGTGGATCGGTCGTGGGATGTATATGTGGTTCACATGCTAGCCTTTGTAGTTTTTTTTTTCTGTTGAAGATTAGCCCTAGTACTCGTGCCACCATTTTGATTTTAATGCTTTTACTAATTCTTAATGCGCAATATTTCGCGTGGAATATATTTTGGGCCTTGACGTTTGCTAATACAAGGCCCACATAGAATTTAGCATAAAGTCCCTGAAATCTCAGCCACGCCCGCCATTTGATCAACCCACACAGAGTAATTACAAGAGAGTCATGCTAATATCTAACAGTAACTGAAGTACTATTGCTAGAAATGAAGTCAGGATCCTGTGAAGGCTTTTTTCTATTACATAAGCATAAGTGTAAATGTGCATATTTGGTTATTTGTTAGAGCATATTGAGGCTCATTCTAGTTAAGAACCTATTCACAAAGAAAGGATTGCCTAAGACTTATCTACTTTACAAATTTTGATGTTCAACCGACGTGGATTAATGTTAGAATCTCGCTTAGTGTTAGGATTAGAGTTATTCAACATTCTTCCTCCATGAAAGACTAAGGTCACACAGCCGACCCGTCCCTAAAACACTAGCTCTGATACAAGGTCTTGTGAGGTTAACTCTCTTTGAAAACTAACTTGGTAACCCTTCGACCCAAGAGTTGTTGATGGAAGGAAAGGTTTAGTTCTCGTGGGGAAGAAACGGTCGGATGTAGTACCAATTATATTTCGCCTAAGAATAAGTTAAGCTTGTTCTTCATAAATGTCTAGGATGAAAATTCTATAGGCACCTAACCCTATTGTTATAGGGTTGAAGTGCATACAGAGTAAGTTGGGTTGTTTTATGGTTATAAGTTATAACCCTTGTAATGTTTTTTAAGAGAAAATTGTGTATTTCTTTTAAAACATTGAAATGAAAATTTATATCACAATTTATGATCCTTAGAGTAGTCACAGTAGGAAAAAAAATGTCAAATAAACTCGAGGTTATAACTTTGATGCTTGAACTGAAGTAGTAATAGTCAAATATAACATCAGTTTACACATTCAGTACAAAAAAACCTATACCATATTTGTTTGAGTTCAAAGTAAAATGTCATGGCTAGAGAGCACAAATTTTTTTTCAACTATCATTACATCATATTACGTTTTCTTTTACGTGACATGGCATACAACACCAAAAATCCAACTCACTGGGGACATGGATACCCGAATGTAGGCTTGGGCCCATAACTTTCTTTCCCACACGAATGTTGGCTTAAAGTCCATATAAACGAATCCTATAATCCATCGAAATTAACCCGAAAGGCCATAGAAACTAACCAACCATATCTATAGAAATTTTTTCCTTTATTATTAGTTTTTGCTAAATTTCTCACCATTATTTTCTTTTGAAGTTGTGTACTTAATTTCTTTTTTTCTTTCGTCCTTAAAACATCAGCCTAATCTTTTAGCTTGTAGTGACCGATGACTTAAATCCACAAGTGAAGGAAGACCTCAACTTGTAAAGTAGTCTCTAGAGTAGGATTATTCAGACATGAAATGGCTCTCTACCTCTCGATTTCTATCCCTAACAATGTCCAAAATTTCTCTTTGTATAACAATTTAAGTTACAAAATAAAATTGATACGACTATTGACTATGACAAGAGTATGGAACAACAAAAACAACAGGTGCATTAAGATCTTTAATTAAAACATTCGATTTCATCAACAAATAAATAGATTTAATTTAGGAAATTTGATTGAAACTCCCTTATGAATTTTTTTGTTTAGGTGAAAAAGGGTCAGTCAAATTTTTTTAGTTTTCAACCCTAGATACTTTTTTATTTGCAACACTTTGCGACAATTTTGCAGCAGTTTTGCGACACCTTACAACAGCTTTTGCAACACCTTCCAAAAGCGTTGTAAAAAATATTGGGTTTTTTATCAAAACAGTATACAAATATTCGAGTTGTTAACATAAAAATACAAATATTTGAGTTTTTAATAAAAAAATAAATTATCTTTTTAATTAAAAAATAAAGAAATTGGCTTTTGGGCCATTTTCTTGTTTAATATGTTATTCCATGTTCTTTTGCTCCGTTCTTCGACATTTCTATCATAATTGATAAATCCAACTCAAGACCCAACTTATTAGGAATTGTCAAATAGGTTATTATTCTTTATTTTATCACAATTATCGATTGAAAAATTAACCAAGAGGCATCTTATATTCAACTCGACTTTGGGTTTTTTCATGCTATATTTCAAAATGTCAGTTCTTCCATTTGGAATTCCTAATAATTTCTTGGCTCCTCAAAAGAATGGGCATTTCAAAATCGAAGAAGGCACAAAAAGAGTCAATTCTGTTGTGTTTGAATTTTAATCAGGAGTTATTCAACTTAGATTTGTATCTCGACTTTTCAGTCATATGACGTTTGATTTTTTTTTTTGTTGAAAGTCATATGACGTTTGATATCATTTCCGAAATCAAATACTAATCCGGTCAAGTAAGTGTTTTTAAGAAATTATTATTTTCATAGTTATTAAAAGTTAAATAATCATTATAACAACTGGTAGATATTATTACTATCATAAAGACTACATATTCTTCTGATATTATTACATTCATAATTGAGTAAAACACTTCAATTTTTCGCTAATATGAAAAGACAGTAGAAATCATAAACAAATTCAACCACAAACAAAGGGTACCTTAATGTAAACCAGAATCTGAAAAATAGAAAGCTAGAAGTCGCCCGTTTTCTGACTGCAGTATGTTACATCATGAATCATGAACATGTAAAAATGAAACTTCGATAATCTGAAATGATAACATAAGGGACCTAAAGGTCTTGTAATATGTTAGCAAGAACAGTGGAAATAATGAGGCTCACCGAAGAAAAACGTACTAATTCATATTCAGTTTTTGAGCTTTTAACTCAAAACCGACTGGTTATGAGTGGATCCGTCGTGGGATGTATATGTTGTTCACATGCTAGCCTTAGTACTTTTTTTTGTGTTGAAGACTAGCCCTAGTACTTGTGCCACCATTTTGATTTTAATGCTTTTACTCATTCTTATTGCGCAGTATTTCGCGTGTAATATATTTTGGGCCTTGACGTTTGCTAATACAAGGCCCGCATAGAATTTAGCATAAAGTCTCTGAAATCTCAGCCACGCCCGCCATTTGATCAACCCACACCGAATAATTACAAGAGATAAGTCATGCTAATATCTAACAGTAACGAAAGTGCTATTGCTAGAAATGAAGTCAGGATCCTGTGAAGACTTTTTTCTATCTACAAACTACTACATAAGCATAAGTGTAAATGTGCATATTCGGTTATTTGTTAGAGCATATTGAGGCTCATTCTAGTTAAGAACCTATTCACAAAGAAAAGATTGCATAAGACTTATCTACTTTACAAATTTTGATGTTCAACCGACGTGGATTAATGTTAGTATCTCGCTTAGTGTTAGGGTTAGAGTCATTCAACATTCTTCCTCCATGAAAGACTAAGGTCACACAGCCGACCTGTCCCTAAAACACTAGCTCTGACACAAGTTCTTGTGAGGTTAACTCTCTTTGAAAACTAACTTGGTAACCCTTCGACCCAAGAGTTGTTGATGGAGGGAAAGGTTTAGTTCTCGTGCGGAAGAAATGGGTCGGATGTAGTACCAATTATATTTCGCCTTAGAATAAGTTAAGCTAAGGGTGTACACGAGCAGAGCTCTTAACGAGCTGCTCGAGCTCGGCTCGACTAGTGCTCGTGCTCGACTCGAATATTAACGAGCCCGAACTTAACACGAGCTCAAAATCAAGCATGTTTACATAAACGAGCCGAGCTTGAACATTCTTTAGTGTATCACGAGCTACTCGTGAACAGCTCGTTTAACATACTCTTATAATAGTATAGTACATAATTACGTATTAGTATTGAAACTTGTACATGAAATATCAACCATTAAAAATTATCGGAATACGAATCATTAATCATTATTATTGTATGTGACAAATGATCATTGAAGTATTTTGATGATTTAGAAAGTTTTAATTTGAAGTATTTTGATAAACGAGCTTAGAACAATGCGAGCTCGAGCTCTTTCAAACTTATACGAACCGAGCTTGAACAAGTGGACAATTACTCGAGCGAGCTCGAGCTCGAGCTCGACAGTCAAATACACTAACCGAGCTTAAACATCTTACTACTCGGCTCGGCTCGGCTCGACTCGACTCGAATCGAATACACCCCTTAAGCTTGTTCTTCATAAATGTCTAGGATGAAAATTCTAGAAGGCACCTAACCCTATTGTTATAGGGTTGAAGTGCATATAGAGTAAGTTGGGTTGTTTATGGTTATAACCCTTTGTAATGTTTTTTAAGAGAAAATTGTGTATTTCTTTTAAAACATTGAAATGAAAATTTATATCACAATTTATGACCCTTAGTCCTTAGAGTAGTCACTCTAGAAAAAAAAAACGTCAAATAAACTCGAGGTTATAACTTTGATGCTTGAACTGAACCTTTTTTTTTTGTTGAAAGACTTGAACTGAACCTAGTAATAGTCAAATATAACATCAGTTTACATTCAGTATAAAAAACCCTATACCATATTTGTTTGAGTTCAAAGTAAAATGTCTTGGCTAGAGAGCACAAATTTCTTTTCAACCATCACTTTACGTTTTCTTTTATGTGACATGGCATACAACACCAAAAATCCAACTCACTGGGGACACGGATACCCGAATGTAGGCTTGGACCCATAACTTTTTCCCCACCCAAATGTGGGCTAAAAAAACGACATTAAAAAACGACTAAAAAGAAACCGATCACAGATCGGAAGTTGATGTAGCTGATTCTCTTTAGACAAGTCATTTCTCTATTAATACGGCTCGTCTGATGGGATCCTTGCCACGACGGACTTCAGCCTGTGATCCGCCCATTTTCGGGCTATTTAGGAGTATTTTTTTCGAACCTTGTTTATTTTGCAGGTGCTCATAGACCCAACGGGTGTAAGGCGAGTGTAAAAAAGTCAGCTTGGTAACACCCAAAGTGCATTTTTATGGGGGATGATTCTCTCAAGGGGCTCTTTATTTTCTTCTCATCTTCATCTCTGAAACTGTGTTTTTCATTGATAGATAGTGAGAGAAAGAGAGAGAAAAGAAATGGCTACAACATTAGCTCGATTGTCAAAAAAAGCCCTAAAACAAACTACCCTTTCATCATCTCAATCTCTCATTTTCCGATCTCTTTCCACCACCACATCAGCCGCCGCATCACCAACAACAACACCACCACCAACAACACCAACACCACCGCCAGGATCGAAACTATCTGATAGAGTGAAATGGGATTATAGAGGTCAAAGACAAATAATCCCATTAGGTCAATGGCTTCCTAAAGTTGCTGTTGATGTTTATGTTGCTCCTAATGTTGTTTTAGCTGGACAAGTCACTGTTGGTGATGGATCTTCAATTTGGAGTGGATCTGTTCTTCGTGGTGATCTTAACAAAATCAATATTGGCTTTTGTTCTAATATTCAAGAACGATGTGTTATTCATGCTGCTTGGGCTTCTCCTACAGGTTCTCTTTGATTATTTTGACCTAATTTTCTAAAAAAGAAAAGAAAAAAAGGATCTTTCTTTGATGAAATTTTAGTTTGGGGAGTTTGTAGTTAGGTTAATTATTAGATTATGAAGTCTGGGTAATTGTTTATTTACCCATAAGAAATTCAACCCCCAAAAACATTAGACATTGAATTTAGGGAAACCAGTAAGAACGAGGGATGATCTTTGCCATCTGCAGAAATTCAAGTATGAGGAATCCATTGATGAATTGGTCTGGGTAACTGGATGTGGGTAATGAGATAATGAGGATTAATAGGAAGGGGGGTTATACTGCTAGAATCAAGGGTTGTGTTCACTAGAAGTTCTTAGGTTTGGCAATTGGACATTATGTTGTTCGAGGTGCGAGTCAAGTCGATTTAGCCTCTAGGTGTGTGTGGGTGAGCACCTCTGGTCATTGCCGGTTGTGTTCAATGGAAGTTCTTTTTGTTTAGCAATTAGAAGTTATGTTGTTTGAGTTGTGAGGCGAATCGATGAGCCTCTAGCCGCTTGATGCATGTCTAGAAAAATGCTTATGATCATGGGTAAGGCAACCAAGATGCCTTCCCCTCACGTCTTCTCTATCTGTGTTCTCATGTTTTGTTGTTGTTTTACTTGTTTCCCTAGTCATCGCCTTTGAGTGCATAGATTAGCAGCAAACGCGGTCTTACCATATGTGATTTTGATAGTAATCATAGTATAAATGTTTCATTTGTGATTGTTTACTTCTACACCTCTAGCTATGCATATTCTAGTACAAAAGATTCAAGTGTTAGTTGTAAAAGTTAAGATTCAACATAGAAAATAACAAGACATAGGCATGTGCCCTAGATCATTGGATAGGAACCCAAATTTCTTACAGTTGCCCTAGTTTTAACATGCCTAGGCATCTCTTTGACTACATAGATTTGCAGCAAATGTTATCTTACTAGAAGTTCCTAACTATTGAAAAACAAATTTTAGCAGATTAAGGTCGGGGCCTTGAATGAGTGTCTTCTTGATTTTTGATTAGTATTTATCAACTTTTTAAGTTAACGTAGAAAGTAAGAAAATTTCTTATCACTTATTAATCACCATTTCTGGAGTAGGACCTCCTGGATTTTTTCATTGTAACAGATGTCCGAAGTTTTTTTAAGGGATTCTAATGCCTAAACAATTTATGTCTTCTTTAGATAATTAATTGGTTCTGCTGGTAACCTGGTATACTAGAATATGGTCAGTGAGAGAGGAAACGTGAATTTAAACGATTATAGATCAATATTTTGAAAAAGTTCAAGGGGTACGCCTCAAGGCGAGACGGACACCTGATGCCTCAAAGGTACATATTTGAACACGAGAATAAAAGTGTGCATATGAAGTCACTTGTTATTTTCGAGTTGTTGGACAAAATTGATGTCACTAAAAAATTGGTTTATGCGTCGAGGCGTACGCTGTCTTGTGAGAGTAAACCGCCTTGAGGCGTAAAAACATATTTTAAAAGATTGTTATAGATGATTATGAAGCTTTATGGACACCATGGGAAGTTTTGTGGCATTGGTCAAATTTAAGTGGTGTACAGGCTCTAGGAATCTAAGAGCAAAAACACTTCCACTATAGAGAAAAAACGGATAGTTTAGCTGTTTAAGATATATGAAGGCGATACATGATGCTAGCACTACAATAGTTGTCATGTCGATGAATTGTTGTATGAATCATAAGACAGCGGTTATGCATGCATCAGGAAATATACTTCTTTAACTTCGAAGTTATATTGTCTATCAAAACTAAATCAGTACTGATATACTCGAAATATATATATCTTATGCTAGAGTTACCAAATGGTTACATAGTTGAGTTATTTCTAGTTTTTTGTGAATATGATTCGATTCTAAACGTCAGAACATGCCATAATGAACCTTGTAATTAATGTTAAAGAACTCCTTACACATCTTTCTTTCGTTTTCTTCACTAGTTATACCTCTCTTTTGGTTCCACACTATCCTAAATTTTTCAATGTTACGAGAGTGAAATCTGCTTCTACTTGTCAGGGCTGCCTGCTGATACATCCATTGAAAGGTTCGTAACAATCGGAGCATACAGTCTGTTGCGATCCTGCACAATCGAGCCAGAGTGCATCATTGGACAACACTCCATCCTAATGGAGGGTTCTTTAGTTGAGACCCAATCCATCCTAGAAGCTGGCTCTGTTGTTCCTCCTGGCCGAAGAATTCCAACAGGCGAATTATGGGCGGGAAACCCAGCAAGATTCGTTCGTGCTCTGACCCATGAAGAAATCGTTGAAATCCCTAAACTTGCGCATGCTATTAATGACTTGAGCAGGACATATTACTCGGAGTTTCTTCCTTACGGCACAGTATACTTGGAAGTCGAGAAGTTGAAGAAGTCTTTCGGAATTCCTATTTGAAGTTCTTCTCCTTTTCGTTTTCTGCTTTATGTTTGTTTATCGATCGGTAGAAGTGTCTCTTAAGAGAAAATAAGCAAGGAGACTCTAAACAAGATTTTTTGTTCTCAATACTTGATTTTCAGAGGGTTTTTGAATGTTGTTTAAATCTTTGTTCTTCAATCTTCAGAATCTAATCTGAAACATAAATTAGCTTCTGGATGACTTTCATCTTAAATAAATCTGTTTATTTGCATACTATTAGTGTACTAGAGAAGTCATTCAGACATGCTTTCTCAAAGGTGATAAAATTCCTGAAATCCAGTGGGAATCCGACGTAGACGACTGGAATTTGGGCATCATTTCTCTCTTTTGATGGATTGCGCAAAATCTTTGGAAACTTTCCTTTCAATCAATTTTGGAACTTAAGATCTGTATACAGGCCTCCCGGGTAAGTAAGACTTCTACTGAAAGCTTTCGAATCAGATGTTGTAGATGAACCTACTCAAGAAGAAGTTTGAGTAAATCACCTCACCGCGCCCTAGCCCATTTGGGGTGGGATTTTAGCCCGAGTCCGGAGGGTCCGTGACCGTCTGATGCCCGAATTGGTTCGTACCTGCCCGACCGAAAGAGCTTAAGCGGGCGGATGCGGGTATAGGTCCTTATCCGGTAATCCGATCGAGTTCGCCCGACCGAACTAGTCCAATACCCGTTCGTTTATCCTACCCGTTGTACCCGCCCACTTATATAATTGATTTTAAGCCTTTAGATTTGTAGAGTTAACTACAACCGTTCGATTTTAAGAGTAAAAATATATAATCTTAAAAATCACTTTGCTTAATCTTTTCTTCCCCTCTTTATTTTCCAGTCTTTTTCTCTTCCAAAATCTCAATATCACATCAGTAACCCCAAAATCCACAATACATCGGTCGTACTACATGAGAAGAAAAATAGTTTAAAACCAAGAAACTGGTTTTAAGGCATTCACTCAAAGAAAGAGATGGAATGGAAAGATGGGGTTCAATCCGACCTTCTCACTTACCTGACAAAATGTTTGCCGGGCTTGGACGAGATTTAGACACTGGGATTTTTGAAAATAACTCAACTCGAGTCCGCAGATAATCTCTATAGATACAGAACCCTGTAAACGGTAGCTCATCGGATCGAATACAGGCATATCCGTATCCGAATCCGATAAGATATCTGAATATCCGTACCCGATAATTATCCGACAAATATTATAAATCAATATCCAAATTCGATAATATTAACGGATATCAGATAATATCCGATATCCGAACCTTTAACCAAATTTCAAAATTTTCCTTTAAATTTTTAACCATTAGATCTAAATAATAAATCTCAACCATACATTTTACATATTATTATGAATAAATTTTAATTTTTTATTATTTTTTTATATTACTTATCGGATCGAATATTAGTGTATCCGTATCTGATATCCCATAAGCAGATATCCAAATCCGTATCCGATATCTGAAATTTCGGATAACGTTTTTAAATACAGATGCGGATCGGATGTCGAATGTTGGGATAGCCACTGACAGACTTACTTCAGAGTCAATTGACCCGACCTGATGAAAGTGTAAGCCCGTGGTCACCTAACCCAGCCCGACTCCCACCCTAACCATCCTAAAAGACCTCTCTCTTTCTTCTTCTCAATCTAAATCGGAATTCGCATTTAGGGTTTTTGTTCCTCGGTGTTGATTTCATCTTGAAGAAGATATAATCGTAAAGAAAAATGAACAAAAGGTAATTCTTCGATCTACTTAATCCCTCTATCTTGTTTCGCGATTCAATTGATATTGTTGAGTAGTGAGTACTGATCTTTTGCCCTAACAATTTCATGGATCTGAACCTTTTCTTGACCAGTTTCCATTCACTACGTGCTTATTCGTATCTAATTTGATTGTTCAATCTGTGTTATTGTGGAATTTTTAGTCTCTAGGGTTTCTGAAATTCTGATCTAAATATAATTCAGGATAACCCTAATTGGTTTTGCCCTAATTGGATCATGATGATTTTTCTGTGCATTTTAATGGAATTGTTCTTTTCGAGTTATTTATGGGGTAAAGTTCTAATTTTTCTTAAAATTTCACAATAATGGATTAGATTTAGTTCTGGGATTCCAAATTTACTGTTTATTTTTGAGATTTTCATTTATCAGTGTTTAGACCAAGTCTCACTTGGGAGTTGGGAGCGATTTATTCTTAGCAATGACGATTAGAGGCTGCTAAAACGAATTGAAATTATAGTATGCATTGTAGTGTAAGTCCAACGATCTAGGTTTGTAAGCAAATTCGCAGAAATTTTATGTCGATTTTCACTTGTAAGAGATCTATTGAAGGGAAGAGAAGGGAGTGGAGAGTAGGGAGTAGGTGGCGGTGGTTCGTCGTAGCGTACTAGCCGTGATGGTAAAAGATGAAGATTGAGGTAAAGGGTGGATAGTGGATTTAAAGAAAAGGGAAAATCTAGGTCTTTTTTAAGGTAAATGGCCCCGTAACTATCTCTGTCCCGTAGAATCGAAGAAATTACACGGCTTCGTCATAGAATTATCGTGCCCATTGCGGAACCTTCGGTAGCAACCACTTTCGTTTTCCCATGGAAATTAGTAAAGGTAGCTCTCTCCAAAAGCTTTTTGGAACCTCCTAAATTGCAATTTTAGCGTTAATGTGATTTCAGGTTGTTTAATCATATGCTCAAAGGGTTCGACTCGTACACAGCCTGTCTAATAGAATCACAGAAACCAGACGTAAGAGCAATTACCGTTCACCCTTCTTTATGTTGAAATTTCATGTCCTCAGCTTGTGATAGTCACTAGTACTAATTTTCATGATTATTACGATTTATCCTGCTGCTTGATCGATTAATGTTGTATACCCATGTGAGATTTATGAATCTTTTATTACTAATGCACGATCATAAATCATAATTTTCATGATTTCCATCTGATGATCTAATATGCTTGTTTTAGTCTTTCTAACTTCTCGTGAACGAGTATCAGCTGTCGTTAATTCCTTTGTGTTCCCTACTAAACGTTATTAGGAAGGAAAAAATTGAGTTCGACTGCACGTTGCTAAAACAAATTTTATTTGTAATAAATGTTCCCTTACACAGGGACTTCCGTAGCAACAGATCATCTCTTTTTGATGGAATAGAGGAGGGAGGAATTAGAGCTGCCTCTTATTCCTCCCATGAAATTGATGAGCATGATAATGACAGAGCGATGGATGGATTACAAGACAGAGTCCGTCTACTGAAGACAGTAAGTTCCATTTTATTTGATCCTGGCCTCCGTATTTAATAGCCGTATATTGAAACTTGAGTGGTTAAACCATTTTCGGTGCAACATATACTTTTAGTGGTTTTAGAAACGTCTTGTAACTTCAGCATTGGATCCATATGCAGGCGGTCACAATGTCACAGGCACATAGTCATATATGTTATATTACATGTTCACGATTTACTCTGTCGTGACATTAGATTCTTTCCATGATTCCATCTGCAGAATTTAGGATCTATAGACATTTTATCTGTAACTCGTCAATTTAGGCATCTTTTCTGTATCTTGTGAGTTTATCTATCTAGTTGTTGAAGTAACGGTTTTTTCTTCCAGACAATAGTAATAAATTATCGCTCTCCCTCTCTCTCTCTCTCTCTCTCAAGCAATAATTATAGTTTATAGCTCCACATAGATTCATAATGCCGTTGATCTCGTTTAGGACAACATCTTAATTCTAAAATCATTATCTTTGAACAGTTGACAGGTGATATACACGAAGAAGTAGAGAGTCATAACCGTGTACTTGACCGGATGGTAAGCATCCCGGACTCAAACTTTTACGTGTAAATTTTCTCTTCGTACATGAAAACACATTTTCTTATATATTACTTCAATTATATCCGATTAGGGAAATGAAATGGATGCATCAAGGGGAATCCTGTCAGGAACAATGGATCGGTTCAAGATGGTAAACCAATTTCCTTTTCTTTCCCCTTTATTGTATCATCTCGTTTGAATTGCTTCCTATGTTTTGGTGAAGAGTGGAGCAAATTTTCATTTTCTTTTTTCCGGTTATAGGTATTTGAGACCAAGTCAAGCAGGAGAATGTTTACACTTGTGGCATCTTTCGTGATCGTCTTCCTTATTGTTTATTACCTGACCAAGTAATCAAATCTGTCAATGGAGGTATTACTTGTTCTGATAACTATCTAGACTGTTTTGAACATCCATATAATTGTCATTCTGTCCGAAAGAAAAACTAGTATACTTATCTCTGTAAGATAATTTCTCCGTCGTAATTCTATATTAGTGCCAGTGTGTACGATCTTAGTGTCTTTTCTTCTATTGATAATTGCATCATTTCTCTCTATACATCATTCCATCGATCAGAATATTTGATTTGCTACTCCTTTAACCAATACCATCATGTCTATGTAACTAGGTCTAACGATGCCACTGGCATGAATAATTCGTGAGAGTTAAAAAAAAATATCATGATTACTTCAGAAATGAAGGATGTAATAGAAAAAGAGATTTAAAGGGTCGATGAGATCTGTTGGTCAAATGAATCTTATGACATGGTACCAGAACCAGTCTAACTGCCATGCCAGAAGTTGTGTTTATGAATCTTGGTCATGGATTCTCATCTGTAAATTACTAGGTATCAGGTATCTCTTGCGCTCCGCAGACGCGGTCAATCTTGTCAAACTTACGTTAGTCGCGGTCACAAACTTCCGTAGTACAAGCACAATGGATTCAAGCATTCGTTCGAGTGCGCGTAACACCGTTGGTTTTTTTTTGGAACAGGCTACGAGAGTCATTGCAAAGGCATCGATACATCGATAGGAATTAGGATAACCCAACACCAGCATACTACTTTATTTATACTTTAATAAATCAAGTTCAATAACTACGGATTCCACCTTCGCTCTTGGGACCTCAAGAGATAGAGTACATGCACTTCCAACTGAAGTACTGAACTATTAACGGTTAGGAACCGCTATAGATTAGTAATATGAATCAAGCACCTTTAGAAAATTGTCATTTTAATACCATTATCCTTTCTTGCAAAGGGAACATAGAATTTTAACTTTATCTATATTTTGACAAAGTTGTTCTTTTTAAAGGAAATTATTCTCTATTATTTTCAATAATAAAATCATTTTATATTCTTTAGTTTTACCACACAAAGTTTTGAGTTCTTTTGTTATTAAAAAGGGATGTAACTATATATTCTCCATTCCTTTCTTGTTAAACAAAAACTATTGAATATTTATTACTTATTTACGATGATTTGTTTAATTTAATCTATCAATTTACACGACAAAATTTTGCGAACTTTGACAATTTCCTTTATTGGGAAAAAATATGAAAATTTTGTCCATGAAGTGGGGTTATTAACAGCAACCACCTCTCATTAGAACTATTTTTTTACCTTTTATAATAGTAGGTTTATTTTTTAATTAGTGGCAAGCAAAGGAATCTTGAATAAAACAAACATTTTATTAGTTGTGAAAGACAATATAATTTCTTTTTCGTCTCTAGAGTGATATAGGGTAAAGGTTTCAATCGGTATCCATTTATCCAATCATTTTGTTACGACATTGACCTTTGGTGGGGTTGTCTCATTTCAACAATTTATATATTTTTTCCATATAAAGTAAGTTGTGAAATTTGATGTGATAAACTCCCCAAAAAATTGTAGCTTGTTAGATTACGTATTTTTATTTGTTAAGTAGCGATGATCCGATGTGGGTGATCATTTGATGGTAATTTTCTGACCTATTTAGAGTTCATCCTAAATCAACTATCAACCAACTAAACAAGCAGTCATTTGTTGTTATATCTTTTCAAAGAACATTTGAAATTAGGATGACCCGTGGAAGCAAGCTTATTCATGTTTATTTTTGAAATTACATCAAACAAGAGCCTATATAGCCTTCGCTCAAAACACAACGGAATGATATACCATGAATCACCGAGCTGAAAAGATATGTATAACTTGCAAGATATACATCATTATGATGTCGTAGTCTTACCCATTCAATGGTATAGATATGATTAATAGATATCACTTATGGTTGAATTATGCCAAAGCCTATTGTCTTTAATCTATAACTTCGACTGAAACATCATAATGTTTATCTCAATTCATTAATAAATCATTTCAAATTAATTAGGAAGAGTTCTTTTATTAATACAACAAGCTTACAATAATTGTACAATAGTTTTGGGTCCTTAAATCATTTTGAATTCGTTATTTTCATAAATAATAAATAAAAGTGAGCTAGAAAAAACTATATGCACATATAATTAATCTTGCTTTGTTGTATGATTATAGTAGCTTGTACATCAACAGAAGAACTTGTTTCTAATGACCACATTTTCAATCCTGCTTTACGAGTTTGAACAACACAATCAAGGCCAACAACTATTAGCTCAGTTGATAGTGTATCTACTTTGAAATCCAAAAGTCTCCGATTCGATTCACAATGAAATTGAAATACTATATCATTTTAGTGAACTTGAGTTATTAAGAGTATAAATAATGATCTATAAAGTAGTAGAGGTATGATAAACAAAAAATAGTAGGTAATGACTGTTACAAATGTATATATGTATCAAAAGCGAGTTTGATCGTCTTATTTAAAAAGACATGAATATTACAATCACTATTGTCCATTGTTATAGTAGATAAGGAGTTGTTTAGGTCAAGGAGAGAGAGAGGATGGGTAGGTTAAAGAACAAGAAGAAAGCAAAGGAAGCATGAGAAAATGGTGGATGAAATATTGGTAACTAGCTAGTGCAGTTTTAAGTCAAAATTTTCAAACCCTAAAAACACAATATAATTCAAACTTCTCTACCAAAGTGTTTTACTAGCTTTTTAGGGTTTTCATTTTTGTTCTCTCCTTCTCGGCATTTGTTGAGACGTCGGGACGTGAGAAAACGACGTGCACCCCACCTAGTCACGCGCACACAACCCCACAAAAAACCCTAATTTCCAAGAACCCTAAAAGAAGAGCTCAAAAACAAGATACTCCTAATTAACCCACCACCAAAGGCTTTATTTATCACAAAACTAATTTATACTCCATAGAGACAGAGAAAAAATAAAAGCATCTCTCCCTAAACCTAGGTCACTATCTTCTTCTTTTTGTTGTATCTAAATTAGGGTTTTTTTATGCTCTTAAATTTCATCCTTCTTCACTCATAACCTTTGATCTCAAAATTTTGGGAATTCTTTAAGAAAATTAAGTTAAAAGTGTAATTAAGTGTGATATCTCTAAAGGGTAGTTATAAGTCAGTGTTACGATTTACTCCTTAATTAGAAGATTCAGTCCTGTGTTGCACCGATTTATCAAAACTGGCTAACCGATGGTGGAACGGGCCGGTGGGGATGGAACCCTCGTCCGGGGTTTCGCCGAGGATGAAGAAACGAGAACGAGAACTTAGTGAAAGCGGAGGAGGAGGTGGTGATGAAGATGAAGAAGAACGAGAAAACGAAGACGAACCAAGAGAAGGTGCAGTTGAAGTAGGAACGAGAAGGCCAAGAGGTAGACCACCCGGATCAAAAAATAAACCTAAACCACCAATCTTTGTAACAAGAGATAGCCCTAATGCACTTAGAAGTCATGTAATGGAAATTTCAAGTGGAGCTGATATAGCAGAGAGTGTTGCTCAATTTTCGAGACGACGACAAAGAGGTGTTTATGTATTAAGTGGAAGTGGTTCAGTGATTAATGTTACTCTTAAACAACCAGCTTCACCAAGTGCAGTTGCTACCTTACCTGGCCGGTTTGAGATATTGTCTCTAAATGGTTCTTACCTACCTGGACCAGCTCTACCCGGTTCCACCGGATTAACTGTTTACTTAGCCGGTGGTCAAGGACAGGTCGTGGGTGGATCTGTTGTGGGAACGTTGGTGGCGTCTGGGCCAGTTATGATAATCGCAGCTACATTTGGGAACGCCATGTACGAGAGGTTGCCATTGGAGGAGGAAGCAGAAGAACAAGATGGCGGTCAAGACGGTGGACTAGTTTCGGGGAACTCACCACCTCCAGTGGGGAGTAGTAGTGGTGGTGGTGGTGGAAGTGGAGATGGAGGTGTGGGTGCTGGTGGAAGTCAGCAGCAGACAGGAGGAGTAGGGCAGGTGCCAGATCTGTCAACACTGCCAGTTTATAATCTTCCTCCAAATCTGATCCCTAATGGTGGCCAAATGAGCCAGCATGATGCTTATTCTTGGGCTCATACACGCCAACCCTTCTAAATCTGACAGAAACTGTTAATTTTGTGGTCATCCAATTCAATTAACAGAAACCATCAGAGATGAGAGAGAGAGAGAGAGAGTGATGAATAATGGTTTCTTTAGTTGATCATTTAGAGAAGTTGTTGTTGTTGTTGAAAGAGATAAATTATGAGGTTTTTTTATATATGATTATCATATGTATATTTTAGTATTGCTTTTTAATTTTGTTCTTCTATCAAAGGTTTTTAATATTATAACTAAACAAGTTCATATATTTTAATTTTTCTTCCATCTTTTTTTTTTTTACTTTTTCTATCTCCAATTTCGACCTTACTTTAATTATATTGATAATGGTGATGATGATGATAAATAAAATTAACATAGTAAGTTAATTATATTTGTTTCTCAAGTAATTCTATATTAATATCTTTAGCTTTTGTTAATTATATGTGATGATTACTGCAATGAGCGACTTGTTTATTTTGTTAACTATACGCACATTTTTCTGAAGAAGAAAATTTAGACATAACCTCCAACTTCGATTTTGTTTAAACATTTTAATTTACAGAGACTTCGATGGAAACTAATTCCATTTAAAGAGCTATTTATTAAGGTATGATGAAAAGAGAGATTAGAACTTCTTTGCAAACATTAATATCTACAATTAACACAAGGGGGGGTTAATTTTTCTCTTATCTTTTGATATTTTTATATCTTGAGTTTGTTAACCAACAAATACCACCTTCATTAGAGACTCGAATCACATCATTTGTGGAGTTACCAGATTGCCTATCACTCGTTGTACTATCATTTAGCTAATCATATAGTCTGTGCGGAAAGGATATGCATTATAAGAAAAAAAAAAAAAAAACAATGAGCTAACTCTTTAGTTTCTTCACGCGTTGTATGTAAGTCCTGTAGGAAAAAAATAATTAGGTCGACATATTATTTGTCAATGGATACTGCAATGTCCATCATTTATAATTCAGTGTGTTTGGTAAGACGGTTCAGATAGAGCAGAAAAACTTGCAACAAAATAAAATAGAGTAGAAAGAGTAAAGTAAACTCAAACAATTTGGCTTCTACAAACTCGAAATTAAAAAAATTCCATCCAATGAATAATGACATAAAATTCCACCCAAAGACATAATTGAGTTTATTAGAACATATAATTGACTAATTTCCACCCTAACAAATTCTTTTCCCTAAACACTCTAAGAATCAAGTAATAAAGGAATTTAAGAACATGAGGGACCTTCTTCACGTGGGATTCACATGTTGTGATTAGGAAAAATAAAATTAGGGTTAACTTTTAGAACTTAATTTTAGTAAATTTGGTCAAACAATGTGGGCATATTGGTTGTTTAATACTAATCAAGTAGATCTAATCTTATTTTAAGTAGGAGTATCAACACTATAAATGATGCTTTGTAATTGCTGGTTTACCAACTCTTTTTTTGAACTTATCAAAATCTTGGAAGGTAGTTTAATGTAAATCACACATATAAATAAGATCCAAAGTTGATTGATAATATTGATATTAATCTCAAATTGTAAACACAACTTAACCATATAGGCACATGTTGTGAGAAGGACCTACATCAGGATCGCCTTAATAAGAACTGTTTGAGATCGACCAATATTCAAGGCACTTTCTGAACATCACATGATTCACATCCTAGTCTAGCTAGCTCACTATATCTATATTAGCATTATCATACATCACTTGGGCAACCCTTACCTCGTAAGCCAGTTTTCAAGGAGAGTTTAGGCCCAATAGACTAACATGTTACCAAAGCTAGTGTCACGGGCGAGTTGGTATCCTTAGTCCTGCGTGGATGGAGAGACTCCCACCCTGCTGATGAAGGGGGTATTAATAGCATTACATCTTAGCATCGAATTTGCAAAGTAGACATGCCGTGGGCAATTCTTTCTTTGTAAGCCTGTTTTCGAGGAAACTTAGGTCCATTGGACTCTAGCACTCTAATTGCATTAATTGAAGAAAAAAGAATTTGTATACCTTTGCACAACATCATGCTGCAAAAATCAGATAGGAACTTCAAACTCTTTATTTTCAGTCCAAGATTCATCTTTTAAACAATATATTGGGTTACCCAATTCTAGTATACAGTTAGTTTTACCTTAAAAGAAGTGATCTTCACACACATTTGTTCGATTGTTTCAGAACCCTCCGAAATTCATCTGCAATTCCCTTTAACAGAGCTGGTTTTCGAATAATTCCATTCATTCCTACCTGCAAGCATTTCTCTCCTACATTTTCATCAGCACTAGCAGTAAAAGCTATAATCAATGGCCAAATTCCACTTCGAAACTTTCGAATCCTTATTGCTACTTCAAACCCATCCATTTTCGGCATATGAAGATCTAAGAGAACAATTTGAATTGAAGTTCCTGTTGATCCAAGAGTGTTCAAACATTCAAAACCAGAAGAAACTGCAGTCACGTTGCAACCGAGTTTTTCGAGAAGTTTACGTGTCACGAGTCTGTTAACACCATCATCGTCGGCTAATATAACTTGAAGTCCTCCGAAAAGAGAATTCGAAAGTGGATGATCTATTGATTCTTCTGGGACAGAAATTGGCCCTCCTAAAGATTGTTGTAGATGAAATTTCAGTATGAGGGTCATGATTTGTGGAAGGCCCCTGGAGTTTGGAACTACTCTGATGGTTCCTTGCATCATCTGCAAATTATTTGGAACAACAATTATCATGAACATTCATCTTTGCTCATAGATATATCAGAAATATGCTCGTTTCGATGTCATTCCCAACTGAAACTACAAGAGCAAAAGTGTGTGTGTGTGTTCGGTTTTTCCGCAGAACGTTTTTCAAAGCAGATTCAGGGAACAGTTTAAGGATGCTTTTAAAAGCTGGTTTGTCTCGAAGTCAGTTGTCAAGAACCCAAATAGGAAACACGTAGAGAAAATTTCCACCGATACCAAATCAACCCTTGAGGAGGTTTGATATCTAGAATTTGTTGTTGCTTGCAAAGAACTATCATAAATGCCGTTCTAAAAGCCACATCTTAATCAAGAGTCAAGACAAGACCAAAATGTGCCTTTTATCCTTCCTAGAACGATTGGTTAAATGGAAGTTTCTTAGTATTTGTTTCTTCTTAATTAATATTAACGGGTCCCTTGATTTCCTAGAGCATCAATTACTACCCATGAGTTGCAAGGTATTGGATAGGGACATAGGGCTTGAAGCTATATTTGAGTCACACCGATCAACTTCAGACGGTGATTACTGCAGCGATTTTGACATTGTTCTTGCCCTTCTGGCAAGCTCAATAAACCAACCTCCTTCAAGAGCCTTGATGCTATACAGAAGAATCTAGAGATGTTTTGCTCTCCTATCAAGCTCAATAATCCGAACACGAACTTCCTTGCTAAGTTCAGATCAAATTCAAGTATGGGAGCTGAGTCCTAGTTCGCCCCCGAAAGTTATAGCCACAGTAGGTTCAGAGTGTAGTGATTTCCAGTTTCTTTTCTTGTTCTTGGGTTGGGTTCTCTTAGCTCGATGACTAATGCGAAAAAGTAGTTCCCTCTAAAAGTGGCAGAACTCCTATTTAGCATGACATTTTCATCATCCCGACTTGGGGTGGGAGAGCAGAAATCTAAAGTTATGACACTCTTAATAAGCAATTTCAATGGTTCGAAACATTTTACGACCAAATTGTTTAGACTTAGAAATGTGTCATTTCAAATCCTCGTGTTAAGATATCATCACTATCTAAAGATTATATTGGGAGCCCTTCGCTAAAACTCAATAAACTAAAGTAGTTCCTCGACAAAAAAATTGAAGAAATATAGAACAGAGAGGATTCAGTAACATTACCTGAATGAGCTTCTTGCATATGCTGAGACCAAGAACACCTTCCATTCTCTCGATGCTGTGTTTCCTACTAGAATCTGGTAGCAACGACATTGCTTTATCCTGGGAACTACCATTTTTTATAGCAATCTCGAACTTAATATTCACGTATCCATCGAATGAATTTGGTCTATAAACCGGCCATCTTTGATCATTCCTAATCTGATTCGCACTCACTGCAGAAACCTGAAAAGTTACAAATCGACCTGAATCCGAGGCATTCAGTAGATTCCCAACCATATGAAGTAATACCTGAAAAATTCTTCGCTCATCTCCCAGGACGAAGTTCGGAAGTGTATTATCTATGTCAATCGAAAAATCTAAACTTTTAGATATACATAGACATTTGGAAAGGCAAATTGCTTCTTTGATCATGGAATGAAGTCGAAAAGATCTCATCTCTAATGAAAATCTCCCATTACCCGTCGCCGAAATCTCCATTACATCATTTATCAAGGTCGAAAGGACACTACTTGTTTTTGCCATCGCATCTATAGCAATTCGTTGTCCTTCTCCAATATATCCTTGTTGCATCATTGAAAGTAGGCCTGAGATTGAGTGCATTGGCCTTCTCATTCCTTTACTCATTACTTTCTGAAATGAGTATCTTGCTTGACTTGCCATCAACACATCTTCTCTAGCTTGTTGCAGAGCTCGGTTTTGCTCCACGAGTTTCTCTCTCATCAATTGGGATTCTTCAAGAACTGAAGCATGGGATAGTGCAACAGCAACTTGATCAGCTACTACCTCGACGATTTCTAGTTCATGGAAGCCCCAAACTCTTGAATCTTCATTACGAAGAACCAAAACCAGAATAGCATAACAAGCTTGGATTACTTCAGGTGTACCTCCTTTGAAGTCTGAAACACTAAGTACTTGCATTCTTATGGCAGCCACAGAACCAAACTCAGAAGACCCACCACTACTAGCTTCTCCCAATAAAGAATCTTGTCTCAAGATCTTAACACCCTCATTCTCCTTGATTTCTAATATATCTGGGTCGGAAATTGGGATCGAGACATGGTAAGATTTCGAAGAGGAACTCATCTCATTCAAATCATGAGTTAGATTCATCACGTCTTTCCCTTCATCGGGCATCCAAACAGCACAATTTTTAAGGTCTAATGTCTTCGATAACTCGACAAGGGTAGTGTATAATATGGTATGTCTATCGAGAGACTTCCGAATTTCATGGGTAAGCATTCTAACATGCCAACATGCTTCCTTTTGTTTCTTCATCATCCCGACTTCTCGATCAAGTTCCCAAGTTTTCTTCCTCAAAAATACTTCTCTCACCTTTACTTTGAGAAGTAAAGGTATGAGAGTCATTAGTGAAATCGCCGTAGCACAAGAGACTAGAGCAGTGAGAAACTTAAAAATGGTTAAGGCTACCATCAAGTGGAATGGATGCAAACTGTAAGTCCAACCATTAAGCAAATGGGTCATTCCACATAAGACAATGAACGCTAAGAACTGAACGAAAATCCATTTGAACGGAATATTTGAACGACTAAGGAAATAAACGAGTTCGATTGGAATCGAAAAATAAGCTATTGCAATTAGAAAATCACTAACTTTTTGAGATAGTAGAATTCTCTCAATACTCCAAAATCCTTCTTCATCGTCACAATAACACCGATGTAATCCCGTTTCACTAGCCGAAACAAATAAAAACACAGGAGAAATGAATAGAACAATGGCTACTACTTTTGCCATTGAACCAAAACTACTACTTTCTATCATTTGTGCAAAAAGATAATCATTAAGCTAATCAAAGTTGGAGAGGACGAAAAACCCTAAACTCAAATCCCCCCCAAAAAAACAAGCTCTTTTCCACCCAAGAAAAGAAAGTATACTAAAATTCAAAACCCATCTCTTAAAATTAAAGATCCAACATACCCATTAAACCCAGACCCTAAAAACACAATCTCCCTCTTTCTCCAATCAAATCTCTTCTACCCTTTCTTCATTTTTGAGCTCACTATGTTCTATAGTTCCTATCTTGGTGATAATCTCTTCAATTCTAAGAAATTCCTCAACAACAAAAACTTGAAAAACAAAAATCAGATAGAAGTGAAAAAAAAAATACCTAAAAAATGATCCTCAGATTTTGGTCAGTTTGAGTAATTCACCAAACCCAAACTGCCATTTTTGAAGACATCAAAGTTTCTCCATAAACACTGTTAGAATAACCCTCATCCTCATCAATCAAAAACCCTAGAAAAAAACTCATCTAACTGCATAAAACCCACTAAAACACTGTAAAAGATGGTAAAGAAGTAATTTGATATCTGGGTTTTGTTTCTGAACTCTGAATCTCATAATATTATTTATAACAACAGTATGAAGAAGAACAAAACAAAATTTGGGTTGTCTATGATTGAGAAAATACTCTGTTTCTCTTGTTGTTTGTTTCTTTAGATTTCAAAAAGATTGCTCATTTATGAATCAGAAAGAAATTCTTCACACTGAAGGGAGAGAAAGTAGAGAGAGAGAGAGAGAGTGGGGAGGTGAAAGTAGAGAGAGAAAATGTATTGGTTAGCTAAAAAGAGTAAACAAATAGAGTACCTGGCAAGATGAAAACCTGGAAGAGTTCTCTGTATCTTCTAGCACAACGTTCAAGTATTATTGTTTGTTATTTATTTTTAGGTTTGTTTCCAAATGACCCTCATAGTGTGACTAACTTGGCTCCCAATTTTGTTGAGCATCTCCATTTGACCCTTTTTTCCGTTACTGTCAGCAGTCCGGTTAGATTGTTTCCGTAATGTGACTAATTGGCCCCCAAAGTTATCGACAATCTCCATCTGACCCCTTTTTGCGTTACTGTCAGTAATCATTTTTTCCATTTTCATCTTCATTTCTTTTGCTTCAAGAATTAGCTCACCACCAACTAGGCGAGTTCGTTACATTACGGTGGTCATCTAGGTATTGACCTTTTGGTTTAGCATACATTACTGTAAGGTGTGTGGGGGTGGAATTAGATTACTAGAGATCACATTCGGAAACAGTACATTCTAAAACAGTGTTGGATACACAAGAATTAGCTCACCACCAACTAGCTCACCACCAACTAGGCGAGTTCGTTACATTACGGTGGTCATCTAGGTATTGACCTTTTGGTTTAGCATACATTACTGTAAGGTGTGTGGGGGTGGAATTAGATTACTAGAGATCACATTCGGAAACAGTACATTCTAAAACAGTGTTGGATACACAAGAATGAATCAAGGATCCCATTTTGAGTCGATTCTTTGGGGAAACACTTTAAGAAAATGACGAACACCACAGTAGAATGTGAAACATAAACTACACTGGCTTGGTTGGAGCTAAAGAAAAAGACTGAATCCGAGCCTGAATCCTAGCGCGGCAACTGAAAGGGTGGCGTGGCGGTTAACTTCAGGAGCCCATACAAGCGATAACGAAAACTAAATTATCAACAACGAAAAGAAGGAAAATGCATAAAATGACATTCAAAACCAAAGAAGATATCAATTACTAGAACATCACATCTTAACCGTGACTCAGAAGGGTGTTCTGAAGTACTTACATAAGCTTTCTGTAATTGATTCGACGACCAAGAAAAGTTACACTAGATTGAATTTCAGCCTCTCAGGCAAGTCACCATTGCATCAACTGCTTAATATATTAAAAGGAAGTGTTAAATTTCCTGTACAGGAAGTTGGCGAACCATCTTTAACTTATGCCTTGAGTTTTACAATCTGCTGCCCTTCGGCGATGTTGTTCTTTCTCTGAGTAGAACAAGTTATTCTTTTCTCTAATCGTGAAGATGTTCATCGTCTCCGTCTTCAGGAGATTGGCATCCTCCAAGATCTGCATTTCCTGCAAAGATGGACGAATTTAGACTGTACTCCACAAGTTAGTTGTAATTGTTCATTTTGGCTATTACATGAGACCACATTAATAATTAGGGCGACCACGAGAGAAGATATAATTGAATATGTCCATTTGGGAATATTCTCTCGCGGAATAGTACAATAAGAAGGGAATATCCTACTTAGTCTAACTAATATTAGTAAGGGGCACAATAGTCATATTACATTATTTCAGACAATACGATGAGCTATTAATTCAGATATTTAATGTATGACAGAATGGGCTCAAAATGATCCCTTCTCAACCACTTAGACAAGCCAGCGTACGAGTCAGATAACAACTAGCATTCTGAAATTTGAGTCCATCAAATCTCAAGTCGGATTTCAAACCTGAACTTGAAAAGAAAACCACCTAAACGTTACCCTCCTCCTTGTAGTGTTTGAAACAGATGAAACTTCACAAGGTGGGACGAACTAAGATAATACTTACCCGTCAAGTCACTTCTCCAGTCGGTTAAACGTGACGGCATTCCAATTCCCCGAGATTGTAGCATGAAACTACTTCCACCAAAATGTTGATGATGATCGTCATTTGCCCTCATTGAGGTCCTTCCCGAAGAGTCATGTGGGGATCTGAAACCAACACTTGAAATAGTTGCACCAACTACTGCTGGTGGCAAATTGCTGGTAGAAGTATCAACTTTTAGATCAACATTGGCTTCCTTCTTGGGATCGAAAATGAAGGAAGCAACAATTACCTATGAATAACAATTACACTACATCTTTAGAATTAGAACTGTGGATAAAAGACACCATCGTCGAACTTGTATGGTGTGATAGCCATCTGAGCACGTGTTCCATAACCATACCTGTACTGGGCCTGCGGCTTTCAGCGGGCCACCAACTCCACCTCCAATAATGGAGCCATCTGTGCCAGAAAGGCACACACTTAGTCCACCAGTTCTTGATGAAGCTCCTCCTGTCTCAGTGTGCAGGTAAGATCCTGACAGTGAAAGGATTTCAAACCGTCCCTGAACAGAGAGAAAAGAACTACATTAGCCAGATGAAGAAGCAAGCTCGTTATAGAACAAATCTGTGGCAACGCCCTTTTGTAGATTGAAGGACTAAACAGTTTTAACCTCTAGCACATGCATTTGTAATACCAGTACAGACTTCTTACTCTTCATGTTAGTAGTTTTTACTACTAAAGATTGAAATAGCTCGACAAATTCAAAAAACAACAAGAAACTGCATATTTGACAATTAGCCAACAAATTACCTACCAATTGCAATACTTCTACAAGATAAAGTTTGAGATAGAATACTAGATTCAGAAAGCAAAGAAAAATCTCGAAGATCGTCTACCTCATAAGTCACATTGCCTCCTAAAGTAGCTGGCTGGAGGAGAGATGCATTAGAAAGTGAACCAGATGCTGAGAGAATACATACTGCCCGCTTCCTTTGCTGCATGAACGTCATGATCTTTTGGGCAACATCCTAATAAGAATCCCATCATTGCCATTATTTATAAGAGCGAAATTTCTTGTCAAACATTAACAGGGCTTCAGACACTTTTCATATAACTAATAAAATACACAAACTGACAAACACTTCATACCTCACCGGCTGCCACAGAGATGACATGTGGTGTAAAACCTTGCCCTGCATTTCCTGCATCGAAAAGCTAAATTAAAATACAATTTAATTTTATAACTTACCTCTTTATCAGTCTATAATTTTCATTTATGGAAAACTTCGCAGTCTATGCTTTCACAAGCCAACCTTTTCAGTCAAAGGAGCTGAAACCTAATCATGAGTTTGTTCTAGATTATAGACCTAAAAGATAAAACATCGGTCGAAAAATATCTTATGCCAAAAAAAATTATAAAGACCAAGGTAACATCGTAAAACAACTAAGTTATATGTTACATACTATTTGAAATGATGCCTCGTAAAATGCCAGAAAAACGATACTATAAGCCCTCGAAAATTCTATATACTTTACGCATCTGTCCCTTTTTAACTTTGTTAGTACTTAGAATATTAATAATAATAAACTATTTATATTTACATGTATATTTTATATGAATGAGTTCCTTTTTAAGTCTAATCCTTTCTTATATATTTCTTTTTTATAAGGCTCTTTTCGATTAGTTAATCCTATTATTTACTTATTGTTCTCATTCTAGGAATTATATAAGAGGCAACAAGGTTTGTGCCTCTTGCCTCTAGACTTACTTAGAATATTTCGAACGTTGAAAAGTTCCTCAATTTTCCTCTCTAATTTTGGGAACATTGGCTTGGAACATGGAAAAAGAACTAAACCCACATTCGATACAAATCGATTTTCATCTATCAATATAAATATTTCATTTCCATTTTGGTTTTTAGGTCAAAATCCCCCCATCATTTAGCTTTGCCTAACAAGTTCATTAAATCACAACAAGAATCAAACTACCACCATTAATCACATGCATTCTACTAGGATTTAAGAATTCATCCATTGATTTAAAGAAATTTAACAGTTCTATCAAAATAATAGTGAAATTTCCAAACCAAAAAAAACAGAGAAAAACAGTCAATTGGGGAGTATAATCAATCAAGTTGTACAAGTAAGAAAACGAAAAATTAAACTAAACCCACATAAATTAAATGAACAAGAAATAAAATGATGCAAAAAAGTTTTGATCTTGATAAGGGTTTAATGAGAATTCACCTAGACCAAGCAACTGAGATTTCTTAGAAGAGGGTGAAGAAACAGAGGAAGTTTCTTTCTTGGTTGGAGAAGAAGGAAGAGGAAGTGAAGTAGAAGAAGGAGACTTCTTATTAGTAAGTGATGGTGGTGGTGGTGGTGCTGATGTTGTTGTTTCAGGTGTACCATACTTCCTAGGTCTACCTCTTTTTCTCCGTACAGTTTCCGGCGGTGGTGGTGGTGGGGAAGAAGCAAGAGGTGATCTACCCGTTACTGAATGTGGTGAGAAAAGGTGAGTAGTGGGTTCAGAGGAAGAAGAGTAATGGGTAGAAGATGGGTTGTGTTGTTGGTGGTGGAGCTGGTTTTGTTGTTGTTGGTGGTGGTGGTGGTGAGGGTTTGAGAATAAACCATTTGTAGTGGAAGTGATGGTGGTGGTTGTGGTGGTTCCGGTAGTGGGGTGGTGGTGGGGGTGTTGATGATAGTAGGGGCTTAGACCACTTTCGTTTCCTTCCATGAGAGAGAAAGATGAGAGAGAGAGAGAGAGAGAGTGAGATTTGGGATTTTTGGGTTCTCGATTGGATTTTCCTTTTTTTTTTTTCTTTTTTTCTTTTGAGAGATTTTAGGGATTTGAGTATAACAAAAAATAAATAGATGATAAGGTGTTCCATGTTGTAAGATATTATTATGTGGATCATAAATGAGGATATCATCATAAGTCAAATTTGAAGTCTGACTCTGATGTCTGAATTGACCTTGAGTCAGACTACAAGATATTTGTTTTTGTTTCGGTCGTCTTAGATGATTGTTTTTTTTTTGTTGATTTCAGTGCATTTGAATTAGACGATTCAGATTTTGAAGAGTCAGATTTAGACAACGAAGAAAAACATAAAGAAGATAAACACCACCTTAGGTTATATGTTCGAGCACAAAAATAGAATATGATTACCACGATTAACAATCTCCTAATGTGATTTTAGTAATCACAATAGCTTGTGGTATTTTCAACAAAAAACCAATAATTTGTGATACAATTTTGTTTCAACAAGAATGTAATATGCGAAAATTAATTGTCTTTAAGTTATGTGATTGTCGATTCCAAAGAAAAAATAACATAAATCCATCAACCCATGAGTTATAGATCCACCGTTAAAAGGAAATTTAGTTATGCAATAAATGTGTCTTGTGATTCATTTATGTAAATATATCATTGTGGAATGCAAGTCTTTGTAATTGCATTACATTTCTTGCGACATCAAGTCATAACTTCACAGTTCACCGTCTCAGAAGTATTATTTTACTTATTGAATTCGAAATACTGTGAACAAATTTATGATTATGCTACCAAGAAAATATTGGGAATATCACTATAATCTAAAATATTCAATCAAACAAAAGGTTATGATTTAAAAATTACAATAAACAATAAATAAACAAATTTTGGGAATAATAATATAATTTAAAATGTTTAGTGATGATTCATTACCATTTTAACTTCTTTAATAAGTGAAGTAATTTGCCATCTGTAAAAATCCCCCTCGAATCTTCCATCTAATACATTTTGTAGATTGACTAGGGATAATTTATGTTGGGGGTGGTTTGTAAATATTTATGAACTTAAGATTAAGCCTAAAAAATAGGCTTCATAATACTATAAGTCCAATACTAGTATAAAATTTACGAAATATCTAAAAAAATAAAAATTTGATATTCCAGATTTTTTTTTTTTTGTTAAGGATTGATATTCCAGATTGAAAAAAGAAATCAGTTTTAAATATATTGTTTATAGATTCACCAAACAAATCATTTTTTTTTCAACAAAAAAGAGACAAATCATTTTTCAATAACATTGTTATCTTACTGCATTAACTAATTGTTATCTTACTGCATTAACTAAAACATAAATAACTTCATCTGTAAAAATCTGTCATCTGTAAAAATCCAGCTAGAATATTTTATCTAATACACTTTGCAGATTGACTAGGGATAAATTTATGTTGGGGCTGGTTTATACATATTTATGAGTTCTAGATTAAGCCCGAAAAAATAGGCTTCATAATACTATGAGTCCACTACTAGTATAAAATTTACAAAAGATTTTAAAAAATATAAAGATTTGATTTTCGAGATTTACCAAAGAAATCATTTTAAAATATATTGTTTTTAGATTCACCAAACAAATCATTTTTCAATGACATTGTTATCTTTACTACATTAAACAAAACGTAAATAACTTCATGCATTTTATTATTATTTAACTCCATGCAGCTTAGTTTGTGTTACAAAATACAAACTCATTCCCACACAAATGTACGCGTTCATTAAACAACTATACACACTGGTGACGCGTTTGTTGAAGAAAAAATAGAGATTAAAAAACATAAACTTATAACCTATCATTTATTAATTTTGGACCTTAAATCCAAAATATTTGTGTGGGCAATTATTATTTTTTTATCGGAAAAAGAAGAAACATAATATAAGAACATCTCCAACACAACACTCTACAGAAACTCTGAAAATCTTAGTTGTCAAGTGTGAAAATTGGATCTCTAAAAGGTCTATTTCCTTCTTTTGAGAAAATTGAATGTATTGATTCTGATATTTAAAAATATTAAATGATTTATCTAAAATCAAAATTCTTTTTTCTTTTGAGAAATCGACTACGGTATACGTTATTCATTACAAGTCATTGATACACCATCAACATGTGTGAAACTTGATAACCACTTTAGTGATTAGTGAAACCAATAACTGAAGGGGCCTAAACCCCAACAACATAGAGCCTAAAGTCCTACAAATTTAGTATTATTTGTACCTTTACTAACTCAAATTCAATAACTATGGAATCCGCCTCTTCTTGAACCGAACCTGGGATTTCTGTAGTTGTGGAGTCTATGTCAAACACTATCAACCACTTGGGCAACCAAGTGCTGACAAAAAATCAAAATTCTTAAACACCTAAAATAAAAATGGGAGCAGTATTTCGTTTGTTTATATTATAATTAGCGTGATTCTAATTTACATCAACAAATCAGAGTGGCGCAGCGGAAGCGTGGTGGGCCCATAACCCACAGGTCCCAGGATCGAAACCTGGCTCTGATATAATTTTTTTTTTGTACTATTACAGCAAGGCAAAACCACATCATAATAACAAGAACAATTGTTACTATAAGTATCCCAATCAAATTTCAATAGTATTTTTGTTCCAAATCTCAATAACAGTGGCCCAAGAGTACAGGAAATCGAGCTTTCAACCATAGAATGATTACGTATAAACAAACAGTATTTCTAGTAATATTGCTACAAAGTGCAAGCTTTTCGATGCTTCTTCATGATCCGTCTCGTGGGAATTCTGAATCGTTCGTCTCTTCGCAAGTTTCTTCAGGTTTAGAGTTCCTAAGTTCTTCAAGCTGCAACATAATAAAGAACACTCACGAAAATGAAAAGAAGCAAAACAGTAGCTAAATACTTGAATTAAAACTATGTAAGTCGGACCAAAGCGATGTAACAATGGTGTAACAGTTTGTGGAAGTTACTGTTATGTTATAACGAAGAAAATGAGTGTTTACGTTCAAATCCGGACGATGTTGAAAAATGGTCACTGTAACGGCGAAAAAGGGTTTTATGCAGTCTCCCTTTTGTTACAATCAAGACATGGTTACAGAAAACGAACGTTATCTTGACGCCAAAAATCATGCAAGAAAACGGTATAGGGGTTTCTAGTAGTCCCATATCGCCGTCCAGAGCCTAGCCTATAGCTTAGTAAGTGTCGATGCCTTACGAGTATGCTTGTGGAGCCTTCAGCAAAACCCCGTACCTGTTGGGCTTGGGACTGGGTGTCACAAGCAGGGACAATTTCGATAACTGCTAAGGCTTTACATCTCTAACAAAGTGAGACATGTGGGCATTCATGATTCAGAGTTTACCTCTTTGCAGGTTTCCTTATGTGCTAATGAAAGCTCATTATACTTTATCTGTAAATCCGAAATTTCAGCTTTAAGCTTTTCATATTCGGAAACAGTTGGACCTCCTAATTTTTCTTGAACAAACCTGTCGAAAAAGAATCAGACATAACCCATTAACCATTTGGCACACTAACATAATGCAGAATAATGGTGATTCTGTAAGGTTGTGTTTGATAACCTTCATTTCCGTGAAAACAGGCGGGTCCTAAAGAAATAGGCTAGTTTACCATTGTCTGATTGCAGTTCTATTGGAAGTATGAGACATTGACTCCCAACCATGATAAAAAAATGTGATGTTCAATCAATTCGGTTGAATGAATTTATATGTCTTCCTTACAGAATCATTTTCACAAAACTCGTGGATATGAATACACTTCAACAGAATACATTTACCACATTTGTTTTATAAAAGTCGGACGGAATTGATAGTCGACCATATTGGAAGCTTCTTTATCTAAAGAATTTGCAGATAAAGAAAATATCACTTCTATATATTAAAAGAGATTGCATCAAAATCGAACTTACTCAACTGCAGATGATGGTTTGTCATTCTTCTCATAGAGTGCAACAAGAACTACAAGAAAATCGATATCACAAGATAAGAGATTAATGAGTTCGATAACAATTGGGTTTGCCTTACAAAAGGTAAATGAGAAGAAAACCTTTGGTGAGGGCATCAAGGACTCCACTAGATTCAAGATACTTCCTAAAAGCTTCTTTCTTTGCTTCCTTTTCCTGTGAATAATGACAGGTTCAAACGATATTTACTAACATATAAAACATATGGAAATTAATGATAATCACTGGAACTTTTCGGGTATCCACATACAAGAACCTAAGCAATTTGGCTCGGGATGATGATCGAAGTAGTAGAAGTTGCTTACAGTTAGCTTAATAATGTGATGGATTCACCTACTGAGAACATAATGCACACCTTTACAAGTTTAATGATGTATTCAGATATTGATGTGATAATATCTCTAAATACTTCATATGAACTCAAAGACACCAACTTTCTAAATACAACCTCTTTACATTACAAATCAACTTTGGGTTTGAGATAATATACTCATGGGAACCAAATTCCTAAATAAAACCCCCGACTAAAACTTTTTCGCCCTTGACTAGCAACCTGTCAAAAACCGAAACCCATTTTGCCCAAAATGCAACACATGATCTACAAGATGATGAGATAGGAGGGCTCATACACAAGTAGTTAGAGGTAGTCACGGGTAGGACCGCCGACTAATATGTCCGTGAAATTAGGTATGCGCTAAACCTTATTTCACTATAAATAAGGGTTATTGTCAATCACAGATACTAAGTTATCAGCTTATTAGTTAGAGAAGCATGATCACAGCTCGACAAATAATCAATTCGCTAAACTGGAGCAAGATAACGAGAAGCATTCGAGAAAAGAAAAATCACTTAAAGAAATTCATGCATTTATCATAAGTTAGTAGACTACACAATATTTGCACTTGACATTCTAGATTCCTTTTTATGTGATATTTCATGTGTACAGTAGTACACAAGCATACATTCAACTTTTGTGGGTGCTATAACATTCACCGAAAATGCTTAGGAATAGCAAAAGTTTTCAGCCCTATCGATCGAGCTGCCCCCATTAATCTGAAGGTTGCTCAGTCACAATTTGACCATATAATTAGGGAGGGATTGAACGATGAAGCACCAGTCTACTTACTGGACAAGGAACTATAATTCTTTAACTACCCCATTTTTTAGGTTTCTCAAATGTACATGATTTATCTTTCACCTAGTATAACAAGATTGATTTAGGTGTCAAATGTGTTCAAAATGTTCAGATACAATAAGATTTCATATTAAAGCAGATCTAGTAAATCCAAACAGGGGTATTATACTAAAGCATGCCCTAGTCCTGATTATGCACAAACATATACCAAAAGAACTTTTAGGTAAACCCCATTAATCATCCCTTAGAAACATCAATTGAACTAAACCCTTGTCTACATACATTATCAGGTGCTGAGATTCTAAAGTTTGCCCTAGAGAATATGCACATCAAAAGATAAAGGAATTTGCTTTTCAAGAAATAAAAAGGTAAAATGAAGCTAATATTGAAAATGAACCAAGATCTCTGAGAGAAATAAATATAACTATTTGTAAGTTAAGCAACTAAATACCCAGAAAAGAAAACCAATGAGAAAATCAAAAGTTACCATCTTTATGGCATTTGCTTATGAAATCAAATCTAGCTTGAATATGGGTTTTGTAAAGTGCTTTTAGGGTTATGAGTTAAGAGATGAATGGAGATAGACTTTGGGTTGAATCTGTCTGTAAGTTGAAAGATGAAACAACTGTCACCAAGAGCTCTCTCTCTCTATTCTAGCAGTGTTAAATTGTTAATACAGCAAAATTGAGTTGCCATTGGTGTTTGGTCAAATGATGTCAACCTTGACTGTTTACTGAAATGATGTGGATGGAACACATTACTGGTGCCTTATGTGAGTTATGTCTCAGTGTGTGGCGGTTCGGCACGCTAGTCAAGACAGCGTCTCTAACACTGTCAGAATAGAAAGTCTGAGCACAGAAACGTCTCATACATCGACTCAACTATTGTTGGGTTGTGGTCGTGGTGTTTCATGACGTAGTGGGTTTGTAATTTCGAAGACCACTGACCAAATAATCACGACACATAAGTTTTTTTTTTCTTTTTTTTGTGTAACTCTAATGTGGTGGTATTTTGTTTTAAGCCTGACATTTTGGTTGCTTAATCTGTCTGTCTGTTTAGAAGAAATTAGTGTTTTTTCTCAACATGAAGTTGGTGACTTTTCACTATCTCCAATGTCCACCCGCCACCACCTACTATTGTTTATCTACTCTACAGTGAAGAGAAATATTTATAGAGTTTCAAAAGGAAACCCCGTAGGCATCTCCCGCCCTAAGAATATAAAAAACTAGTGAGAAGCGTTCCTTTTTTGCTGCTCGCAAGGGGTTTACAGTTGCTTGCAATAGGTTTGCAACTGACTTCAAAAAGTTTCTAACTAGTTTGTGAAAGTGTTGCAACAGATTGTAACAGTGTTGCAATTGCTTACAAAAAGGTTGCAACTGCTTCCAAAAGAATTATACAAAAATTACAAAAATATTTGGTTTTTAACCAAATAAAATATAACCTGTCTTTTTAAATAAAAAATTTGATTTGGGACTTCGACTTAATCTCCTGCTGAAATTTTGATAAAACTCACAACAATAATTTCCTCCGTGCCCAAAGCAGTGGCCTAAATATATTATATAGTAGACAAAATCACCGTTAAATTGATAGATAAATGAAAATGATATATCTTGCTTCAATTTTATTTATTATAATAGAATGCTAAACTAAGCAAAATGAACATGAGTATAAGCAAAAAAAAAAAACATTTCTAATTCAAGTGGAAGGTGAAATTTTAATCAATTTGACCTTGAAATAACTAACCAATCTTAACTATCTAGAAAATAGAGTAACTGCCCCAGTAGATCGAGATCGGTCACATGAACATAGCACAAAAAAACTTATTATTCGACACGAGAGAGAGTAAGAACATGAATCCTGAATTCTCAGGAATGAGTGATGGTTCGATGTCAGATGTATCAATCTGATCCATGGACTTTGATATGTCATCAACTGAGAATGGTATACTGCACCATTATAAACAAAACAGAAATCAAAATTTTAGTAATAACTCTGTGAAACTAAAACGAATTAAAAAACGATAGAATATTCGAATAGTTGAGCTTTATCATTTAATCTCGAATCGTCATCTAAGAGGAAAGAATTGCTAACAGCATTGTTTGAATCTTTCAGTCATCAAAACTATGTCAGGAAACCTTTGTTATCTTCAATATATTCTAATGCTCCTTAAGCGAAATCTCCACAAGTTACTTGGTGTAGTTTCACAACGGCTTGTCATATCTTGGGAAGGAATTTTCCTTATAAGCCTTCAAGTAATTTCGAGGGAGAGAGGGCAAATAATGTTTGAAGGAAAGTGTACCTAGTACACGTTTCAAGCCTCTAATCTCCATCTCTCTTGTGTCCCTCCTATTTGTTTTCGAAGACTAAAATTTTCTAACAAAATAATCTATCAATTACACCAGCAAAGTTGAAGAGTTTTACTTTGCATGTTTGTCGTTGTAAAGATATATATAACTACTGCTTTGGTACATCATCATAAAATGTTTGTTGAGGGTATAGAAGTGTACTTAAATTCATCTCATATGCCATGGAGTAAGAAATATACAGAGATATAAAATATAATATAGAAATGACCGAAATATTTCCATTTCCATGCCTACTGAAATTTCTTAATCCAAGAACTTTAGCAAATTACACCCAATATATTTTCTCCAAACATTGATTTCAAACTCGTCTTCTAGACACACCACTCATTAAGTTAGTTACAAATAAAGAAGTTTTTATCTAACCCTCGTGGACTATATTTTGGCCTCTGTAACCATCCTCCATAGGTTCGACTCTCATATCCAAATCTCTACATGCAATAGCCTACCGTTTTGATCAATTTGATTTTCTTTATTCTCAATCCCTCATTATGATTACTAATCATCCTCTCAAGCCTTGTTAATTTAAGAACCTTTCTTTACTCGGTCCCACTTTAGAAAGTTCTCAATTGATAATTCCACCCCTTTTAACCTTCACTGGCAAGTAATCTTTGCATAGTAAGACTTCTAAACAACTTAAAGTTTCTATTTTTGTACTTGCCAACAAATGTAAAACCTAATGAATATCTTGGAAAACATGTCAAATATACTCTACCTCCCCTTGCTTACTTCGTATCGCATTCCCCGAACCGCTTTTGGGTGGCCTTGCGATCTAATAGCCTATATTTGGCGTATCAAGATATTCAAACTTAAAAAAATCTATGAGCTCAACTAGTTGGCAAGTTAATTACAAGATTTTTAGTCAACTAGTTAAGATTTTAAGCTTTATGGAGATATAATGTGTGAGAGTATGTGTATTTATTTTATGTCTCATAGTGTATAATAGTGCATATATTCCAATCGCACAACCGAAAAAAGTGAAGGAGGTGCCCTTCGACCAAAAATGCAATTCGAGCAATTTGTCGGATAAGACAATTGATGAAAAAGATCATCAAGTCCGGATGATTTAGGGCCGCAGTGTTTAGCTAGAAACCAACTACGATCGTCGAATCACGAAACGATTCTCGGCTAACTTTGTCCGGATCCTACATCGGGTTACACAAAAGTGTCAACTTGATCGGAAGATATGAGTAGACGGATGAGACATATGTGCATGGGTAAGACCCATACATATGTTCAAAGGCCTAAAAGAAGTTTAGGCAAAGATAGTGCAAAATACCCGAAAGAAGGGAATTTGGGTCGGGCACCAAAGTACATATTTTGGGGTCGAAAAGAGGACAGTCATGCTTGGCTGCGTGCCCCTATAGGAACCATTCAGATCTTCCCAAGTTGGGCATGATATGGTCGCCCAAGCTATAAGAAACAGTTGCTATTCAATTAGGGTTGTTCTCTAACTTAAGGTTCTTTATAATGCCTCTTGAGACTTGAATAAGGCGTGGAAAATTCTCAAGAAGTTTTCTAGCTCTACAATATCAAGTAGAGAAAGAAAGAGAGAAAATTTCCAACTATCTATCTAGTCAAAGAAGAAGGTATTCTTCAATCTAACCACCATTAGAGTTCCAGCTAACAACAAGGTGGGAGATCAAGGTGATTGCTCGGTGTCCCAAGTAGAGGAGCTACAATTGGAGCTCTTGGTCATCTCAAAAGCGATTGGAAAGGTTCGAGAGTAAACTAACGATTAAGGTATTTTTCAATTTAGTTTAACTTAGTTATGATTATTAGCTTATGCATGAGATCCTACGGATACTAGTGTTAGACGTATTAGATGTCTGAGATTCCGCTACCAACACTAGGAGACCACAAAATCCAACAAATAGCCTTTGCCAAACATTTATACCCTTAAGTACCAAACACTCACATTGTAGCGTATCGAGTAGCGGTAGCCGTACCACGTATAAAGCGATTCACATTTTCCAGTAAACATTAATCGTTGCTTCTATCTCCATAGCAGCCACTCTGATTCTTTCCCTCTAACACTAAGAGAATTGACGTTGCAAACACATAATGTCCGTACAGAAGTTCAACAAAGGAAATCTAAAAGAAAATTCTTTTGATGTGGCGAACGAGAAGAAGATGAACCATCAATCAAGAGAAACCGTTGCCCAAATCAACTTACTCCTTCCTTTTCGCTTATTCTTTGATCTACTCCTAATTATTTAGGTTAGATGTAAAACTAAAAAAAAAACCCTAAACGGGTGTCCCCCTTTACAATTACAAGAGATACCGACGAAGGGACCCCTCCCTTCGTCGGAAGAAGCGGTGATCACTTGGGATTTCTCAGTGAAACTTGGTTTTTTGAAACGGTTCTAGAGAGAGATATCAGAGAAAACAAGTCAAAATTGATTGACTTAAATATGGAGCGGATAGTCCATACATGAATAAGTCAGTATTCAAACTATATAGTTACATCACCAAACTTATAAGAAATTTGTTGTTTAAGTTTCAAATGTCATGGAATTTCTCTCAACCATTTTTTTTAAAAGTAAATTTTTTCTTCTCCGAACCTGTTTTTTTTTTTTAACGAAAAATCGTTTTTTTCTCGAAAACTGTTTTTTGATGAATGAAAATTCCTGATTTTTTTTTTCTTCACGGTGACTTTTTTCCCAAATTTTGTGTGTTTTTCTAGGTAAAAACGGTTTTAGGACAGAAAAAATGATTTTCGTGAAAAAAGAAAAATTCATGAAATCTAGGTTACCGAAAAAAATGGGTTTTGAAAAAAAAAATCGAAAAAAAAAAATTTCGAGGAAAAAACGAGTTTCGATAAAAAGATTTATTTAACATTTTTTTAAATAAACATTTAAAAATACTCAAAATCATACTCTTATCAGTTGTCAAACAAACAAAAAGATACTACTTGGATTCTTGAATCCAAAGGACTCATGAATCCGCGGATCTATAATTCCGTCATCTAAACACACCATAAAAAACTTAAATGTATGATTTAAAAGAAAAAAAACTTATTAGATTTTTTCTTTTTAACAACAAAAAAATTATTTTAATTTTTTAAAGGAAAAAAACTTATTTAGATTTTTTTAACGTAAAAAAAACTTATTTATTTTTAACAAACTAAATAAAAAAACGTATTTATTTTAAAAGAAAACTTACTTGGATTTAAAAAAAACTTATTTGGACTTTCTTTAAATTTTAAATACAAAACTTAATTTTATTTTTATTTTACGTAATTAAAAAACCTATTTATTTAAATAAACTTATTTAGATTTTAAATTTTTATTTTAAAGAAAAGAAAAACTTATTTAGATTTTTAACTTTTTTTTCTTTTTATGTTTTAAAAAAGAAAAACAAAAAACTTATCAGATTTTTTAATGAAAAAAAATAAATACATAAAAAACTTATTTAGATTTTAATAAGTTTAAGAAACTTATTTAGATTTTTAACAAACTAAATAAAAAAACTTATTTAGATTTTTAACAAACTAAATGAAAAAAACTTATTTAGATTTTTAACAAACTAAATAAAAAGAACTTATTTAGAGTTTCTTTAAATTTTAAATAAAAAAAATTACTTTTTATTTTTTTATTTTTATTTAAATAAAAAAACTTATTTAGATTTTGTTTAAATTTAAAAAATTTTATTTTAAAGAAAAGAAAAACTTATTTAGATTTCTTAATTTTTTTTTCTTTTTATGATTTAAAACTAAATAAAAAAACCTTAAACAGGTGTCCCCCTTTACAATTACCAGGGATACCGGCGAAGGGACCCATCCCTTCGTCGGAAGAAGCTGTGATCACTTGGGATTTCTTAGTGAAAATTGGTTTTTGAAACGGTTCTAAAGAAAGCGATCAGAGAAAATAAGTTAAAATTGATACACCCTATTGGACAAATTGACCCAAACGAGTTTAGAAAAGAAGTTGCAGTATATCTGTTGGCTCACCAAAACTTTTGTGGTGTTCCTCCTACAGTCTTGTTTACGCCCAGGGGAGGATATATAGAATCGAAAGAGGGCTCGCTGCAAGAATACATTCCTAACATTGGAACTTTGGCAGAATTTAGAAATCGAAAATATATCGAAGGTGAAGATGTTATAGAAGTTAGTGTTAAAGCCGATGATGAGACGAAGATATGTATTAGAGCTGAAGACATTATGAGGATTAGCATATTAGACATCATATTTACTAACATGGATAGGCACTTCAGCAACATCTTAGTCACAAAGGAGGGACGACTAGTACCAATTGACCACGGCTTATGTTTCCAAGAGTCGGTAATATATTGGTCTTTTAATTTTTTTTTCTCTTAGTTTATTTAAATGATTCTAATTCACTAACAATATATCTTTTTCATTATGTAGTTAAAGCTTAAGCCCTCATTTGGGTAAACAAATAACTTATATTATGAGTTTTTCTATATATTTATAAATAAAAACGCTTTTTAAAATATCGTCAGAGTCGTTTGGTATGCTACATAAAAAGTGTTTTTATATCTTAAAAAGCTAGGATGTGACATTTGGTAAAAAATGTAATCTTCATATTGTAGTTATTAAACAATATATTTATATCATTATATTAATAAAAAATATATCTATATAATAAAACAGAAGGGAAAACGATGAGTAGGACAAACATCATTTTTTAATAAAGGATATTGTTTGGAAGTCCTTCTCAAAATTTAAATATAGTCCTTCTTACAAATAAAGTTACCTATTTAAAAAACAATAATCTTTTCCTTCTTAAAAATAAAATAACTAATTTAAGAAAAACAAAGAAACACAATAAATTTCAGGGGTTAAAAAAAGAAATTAAAATCTCTCTCTCAATAAAATAATAACTAATTTGAGAGAAAAGAAACAATAAAATATAACAATAAATTATTAAATTTCGTAACATTTGATTGATACATGTCTGTGCCCTAGGACACGGGATATACCCTAGTAAATATTAAAAACTAAAATAAAATAATATAATAAACACATAAAGATCAAAATTTGAGAAATTTTAACCTTATGTAGTGGCGATGGTGCTCGATGGTGGTGGGCGTGTTGTGGCGGTGCTTAATGGTGGCGGAATTGTGGTAGTGATGGTGGTGGTAGAATTGAGGGGGCGTTGGTGGTTAGGGAGCAAAGTTGCAACAACGGTAGTGAAATGGCGTTGGTGGAGGCGGAGTGGTCAATTTGTGGCGATAATGGTGAATTGGTTGTGGAATGGTTGTGGTGGTGGTGGAGTTGGGGTGAAACTGGAGTGGTGGTGATGGAATTGCGCCGAAGGTGAAGTTGCGTTGGAGGTCGTGGAGTTGCGGGGGAGATGGTGAAGCATGGGGATGGTGGTAGAGTGTGGCGAAGGTGGTGGAGTGGTTGTAAAAAAAAATTTGATGTTTGTAGAATAGTTGTGGGGGGTGGGGGGGTGGTGGAGTTGCCGAAAAAGTGGTGGAGTGGTGGTGATGGAGTTGCCCGGAGGTAGTATGGAAGTGGCGACGTGTTGGTGATGGTGGTGGAATGGTGGCAGAGGTGGTGGTGTGATGGTCAGAGGTGGTGGAGTGATTGTGGCGGCAGAGGTGGTGGGGTGGTTGTGATGGAGGTAGTGAAGTGGTTGTGACGGCGGTGGATGTTTACTGATGGTGACAAAAAAGATAAACATTTTAGTTTATTTTTTATTTCATAGTTAGCTTTTAAAAAGCAACTATAAAAAAGCTCCAAAATCGTGGCTTCTGCTTTTTGGAGAAAATGTACTTTTCTAGCTTAAAATAAGATACAATTTTTTTGAACCAAACGCGCAAAGTTTTCAATAAGCGCTTAAAAATATGCTAAAACCTGGCTTTTAGCTTTTTTTTAAGCGGCACCAAACGGGACCTAAATGCAACTGGAAAAGTCTGCCTTTTGCTAAGATACCGTGCTCTAAAGATTGTCTGAAGTATATTGAAGAGTTGGACCCAGTAGTAGACATAAAAATGGTTGGGAATGTGTTGGGCTGGGAGATGACCAAAGATGTTGCTAGAGTGCTCAAGCTGAGCACTCAGTGTCTAAAGAAAGGCGCAGCAGCAGGATTTGCACCCACGGGCGTATTACAACTTTTGGAGAACCTTGGAAACGATATTGAGGACTTGAAAAAAAAAGGGTGCAACGATTTTTGTGAAGAAGAGTTTATGAAAGAGGTAGGCACTGCCTGTTGAAATATCTTTCTATATGATATAATAGATTTTAGAAAATATCATATATTAGAAACTAGTAAGAAATTAAGAACTAGTAAATATATTAGTATAAACTATTAAGAAACTAGTAAAATATTAGGAACTAGTAAAATTAGAAACTAGTAGTATTGTAACTCTACAAATAGAGTCTTATATTTCTTTTGTAATCCACCAAGGAATAAAACAAGTTCTTTGATCAATTTCAACTCTACCCTGGACAAGTTGGTTGTGGCAAGATCAAAGGAAGAAGGAGAAAAGCAAACTAGCAAGTTCTTAATTTCTCGACAAGGTCCTGACGGTGAAGGAAGTGCTGCAATGGGAAGTATTAAAGAGAAAGAAGAAGGAAAGAAGAAAATGAGCAGGTTCCGAAGATCTCGACAAGGTCATGAAGGAAATAAGCCTGCCATGATTGTGGGAAGTTCTCGTCTAAATTCCGATAATGAAGAAAGTAAAACCGTGACGACGATGGGAAGTATCATGGTTCATGGAGAAGTAGAGTACCCATGAAGAGAAGATCGAAGGCGAAGCTAAACCTAGTATGATCTCGTGCACCTCTTTAACATATTTTTATAGAATCATAATGGATAATCTGCTGTCTCTCTCTTGCTACTAATCTACTTCCAACTTTTTGTTGACAGGCAAAATCATGGTAATAGACAGCAGATGGAATAGTGCTTTGAAGATGGCAGGAACATGGCTTTTGATAAATTCGATTTGCAAATGGAAATACTTTAAACCGAGACAAGAACGAATTAGAATGTGGTAAGGATACCATTTAATCTTGTGGAGTTGTTTCTAGATATTACATTTTGAAACTTTGTATGGAATCCCCCCCCTTACTGTTTGAAATCTGCAAACTTATTTTAGGACAACATTGAAATATCTGGATTAATACTGAGACATGCTAAGCTTTGGGTACAACCTGTTTGGGGGGATGCATGATCACTGCACATGGTAAAATTTTAAGTTACCAATAACCCTTGGCTGGAGTGGTCAGGAAGTTGGTTTCTGTTTTATAGGTCTTGGGTATTAAGGGTTTTGGGTTTCGCATACTCGCTTACGAGTACGCTACCAATAGATTGATTCGATGTTATTAGCAGAAAACCCTTTCTCAGTGTTTAATACTAAAAGTGTAGCAGGACCACAAGTAGACGTGATGTCTCGACCAGTAACAATGAATCGGAAGGTTTTATCCCTTGTTCGCACACGAGCACCTTGGCTCATCCGGAGGGTGAGATAAGAGTTAGAACCTCTCGAGGAATAGGATACTCCTTCGATTCAAGCATACGAGCAACTTGGCTCATCTTTGGTCTCTCTCTGAGTCTGGATCGGCACATCGTAAAGCAGTCAAAAGAGCTTGTGTAAGAGCTCTTGTTGATTTCTTCTTGTCTATGTTTGGATCCACTTTTTCTTCCGACCGCCTACTCCCGACCATTATCTTGAGCCAGTCGACTAGATTTACCTTAAGTAACAGAAATAGCATTAACAAGATTTAAAATCTAATAAAACACGAGAAATAAATATACAATGATATATAAACCCTTATTATCTTGCTTAAATTTTCAACATTTTCATACCTCACTGGGCAAGTGTCCGTAATCCACAGGATCCCTTCCAGTGATTGTTTCCAAGAGAACAACCCCAAAGCTATATACATCACTTTGTTAGTTCAGGAGGTCTGTGTTTTGCATATTCAGGAGCTACAAATCTGAAAAAAATCAAACTAAGCATTTTATGACGCTGGACAGTTACTTAGAGAATTAATATTTTCGAACTGGAAAGAGCTAAAAGAAGAAATTTAAACAATAAGGTGATTTAGTAATTTCAGTTGAGAAAGATAAATTACCCAAAGTTCCCATAACTCGAGTGGTGATATGGCTTTTTTCAGCTCCTAACAGTTTAGCCAGACCAAAGTCAGATATTTCGGCATTGCCAACAGCTTCTTTCTCAAGGTGCGGGAATGAGCTTGGTTTGCTAAAATTTTCCCCGTTCTACGCTTCACCTATCCATTTACGGATAAGAAGCTTATCCGACTGTTTGTAGCTAGACTTGTCAAAAAGAGCAGTCCTGCCTGGGTACTTGTTCTGCCCTTACATCTTTGATTTTCGTCGACAAGTTGGGAATTTGGATAATTGGGAGCTTATCTGTTGCTCTTTTTTTTACTTTCTTCCGCGAAGTACACAGAGAGAGAGAGCAACGAGATATCAGTTTTAATGAATACTCCCACAGCTATCCCAACTAAAATCCAATCCAATCCAATCCAATCCTTTGGGCCAAAAACATCTGTTTTTCGACAATTCAGCACTGAGATTCATCGCCATTCTCCTTATATGCAAACAAGCCTACCATCTAGAACAAGAAGATCAGTATACCAAATCAAACATTGTTGAGTTACCATCCACAAATGACAAATTGAGTTCAACTCCAGTACATTCATTCAACAAAGTCAAAAAAAGTAGTAGAGGATTAAAGCGATTGAAAGAGAACATAAACAAGTTTAGGTTCTGAGTAACAACAACATGTAAACAAAACCACCAATTTCAAACATAAAAAACAAACAGAAAACACAAATGCAGCAATAAGAAACTAACCTTGGAACAGCTAGTGACACATGATACTCACAATAGAGAAGAAGAGAACAATTGTGACATGTGGCAAGCGTTTAGACCATCTCCTGTGGTGTTTGGTCAAATGATGTCAACCGTTGACTGTTTACTGGGATGATGTGGATGAATACGTACTGTTGACTTATGTGTCAGTGTCGCGGTGGTACGGCATGCTAGCCAAATGTGGCATGTCTAACACTGTCGGAATAGAAAGTCTGAATACAGAAACAACCCATACAACTACTCAACTATTAGTGGGTTGTCGTCGTGGTGTTTTTTGATGCAGTGGGTTTGTTTGTAACCGCAAAGACCACTCGCCAAATAATCATGACACGTAAGTGTTTTTCTTTTGTACAAGTCTAATGTGGTGGTGTTTTGTTTGCAGCCCAACACCTTTGGTTGATTTATCTGTTTGTTTTGTTCAGAAGAAATTAGTGTCTTTTCTCAACTTGCAGTTGGTGATTTTTCACTATCTCCGTGTTCCACCCGCCACCACTTCCTATTGTGTTATCTACTCGGCACTTAAGGGGAAGAGGAGTGGGTAAAACAGAGTGAAGAGAGATGACACTGCAAGATGGTCGACAATGGTAAAGATGAAGTTGGAGAGGGGTGTTTCAGCGAAAAGAAACTATTTTATAGGGTTTTAAAAGATAAGCCCCCTAAGAATCTCCCTCCCTAAAGAATATAAAAAATTAATTAGTAGTATTAGAATAATAATATAGTCCCACATAGTAAATTCAAGTAGCATTTGTTTTTCCTGCTCCAAGAGGCCTACAGTTGCTTGCAATAAGTTTGCAAGAGATTTGCAACTGATTACAAGAGGTTTTTAACTAGTTTGTAAAAGTGTTGCAACAGATTGTAATAGTGTCACAACTGTTTACAAAAATGTTGCAACTGCTTCCACAAGAGTCATAAAAAATTGCAAAAAAGTTACAAAAATATTAAGTTTTAAACCAATTAAAATAAAAATATTTGATTTTTAACCTAATAAAATATAATCTCTCTTTTTAAATAAAAAAAACTATTTTGGGCCTTCGGCTTAATTTCCTGCTAAAATTTTGGTCTCAACATTGATAGATAAATTAAAATGATACATCTTGTTTCAATTGTAAACCAAAATTTATTGATAACAAAATGCTAAACTAAGCAAAATGAGCATGAGTATAAGCAAAAAAATGTCAAAACATTTCTAATTCAAAGTGAAAAATGAAATTTTAATCAATATGACCTTGAAATAACTAACCAATCTTAACTATCTAGAAAATAGAGTAACTGTCCCAGTAGATCGAGATCGATGACATGAACATAGAACAAAGAAACTTATTATTCGACACGAGGGAGTAAGAACATGAATCCCGAATTCTCACGAATGAGTGGTGGTGGTTCGATGTCAGAGATATCAATCTGATCCATGGATTTTGATATGTCATCAACTGAGAATGGTATACTGCACCATATAAACATGACAGAAATCAAAATTTTAGTAATAAGTCCATGAAAAAAAAACAAATTCGAAAAAACGATACAAAAATCGACAGTTGAGCTTTTATTGTTTAACCTCGAATCGTCATCTAACAAGAAAGAATTGCTAACAGCATTGTTTGAATCTTCAGTCATCAAAACTCTCATGTTGGATATAACCTAATTAAAACCCAAGAAGTATCATATAGTGCAAAAGAAAATACTGGGAGATGATCAAACTCTCTTCAAATAACAAAGATGGTCAAAATTTAGTTGTGTTATGGTAACTTTAATAACTTACGTCTGGTGAAACACTATGAGTCCCATACTTGTCGTCCCAGTACATCGTGCTGATTCTGTAAAGCTGCTGTATGCTGAGTACCTGCATAATGGAGGATATAATTGCTTCATATATATAAAAAAGGAGAAGTAAATAAAGAAGCCAATTTTGATTTGTGATATGAAATCAAGTTTATAGGAATCCTCGGTTTCCCTTATAATTTGAGAGACAGACCGAAGGACGTCTTATGGATCATGAAGTTTTATAAGAAGAGATACTAACCGGGCATAGATCATGGCTTATTTCATCTAGAGTCTTCTTTGGTTTTTGATGTATGACCTGAAACAGACCAGAATATATCAATAATGAAAGTTTCGAACTTTCGACTTGAATAAGTAATTGACATACTCCGTAACTTGCGAAGAGAACCCACATGAAAGAATTAGATAACCTATTTTGCAACTATAGAGAAACTAGTCTGGTTACTTGCCAACTTTAAACTAGTCTAGTTACTTCAGTGGGCATAAATGTATAATGTGAGATTTCTTCTGTATGTGCATACTTGCACAAAACTGCATATGATCATAAAAGTACCACTTCAAGTAATGCTGTAATGGTTGCTTTAAAAGCAAAAACTGCAATTAACATGAAAGATGCAACCTAGTATCTCGGACAAGAAAATTTACGTTGACCAATTTCAGCTTCAGCCCTTTTGCACCGATACTTCGTATAGGGGTCAGATGCCAATACCCATTATCTTGTCCAAGTTACGCAGATCTTAACCTTTCTCAAATAGCAGTTTTCTTATGTTTAGCTTTAATGGCGTTCTCAAGACTCTTATCTTTCTCAAGGACTCAGCCTTATGTTGTTTGGGATGTGGAGTTGGTGCATTTCGTTAGACATTGGGGCACTATTGTCACGAGTAAAAGATAACTTTTCGGGTTCTTTCTGCACCCTTATAATGAATTACCCCCTTACCCGGAAATAAAAAGTATTTTGTGTGTAACTGGGATAAAGACCAAAAATGTTTGGAATGTGCAAAAAACCCACTTCTCTTGAATAATCAACTGAAAGGGGATTCAGATCAAAGGTGAAGGGAAAACAAATACCAGGAATCCAATAGCCTGTCTGATATGTTTGAGCTCATCCCATGCTGAACCCGCGTACTGCAACGTATATATCTAATCAGTAATGAGAAATGGAAGCATAAGAACAAAATGTAAGATGGTATAAAGTTAAAGATACCTCATCAGTTGCTTTATAGCACCAATGTTCCAGTTCTGCTAACCCTGCCTTAACATACTCACCATTACTAAACGAGCAGCATTCACGCCTCAACAGAAGACTGCAACCAGAAGTTAGTAATCAGCTTTGTTAAATTTTGGGGGACAGACCAAGAAAGAAGTCAATCAAAAATTAAAACAAGAAAAAATGCCTACAGTAGCGTTACCTGTTGAATAATTGCACGTTTATGAAAGAATACGTCTGTGTGAATACCTTTCGAACTAAAAATGGAGGTACCTGAGTATTGAATGCTTGTAAAAAATGGAGTAGAAGAATGAGAGGAAACATAAGGAACAACAAAATATAAACTTTACTGACATGATTGGTTTTTAATATGTTTAAGAAACTCCCGAGGCTCTTCACGATTTCTTGCCAGTGTGCGATCAGAGCTTGCTGGGCTGCGTTATTTGCATAGGAGCGAGATGATCCCTTAACTAAGCTTGCTCTAGATGTTCTTGGTGCCTTCAACATTCAAAAAAACCAATTTATGTCGAATATAATGAATAAATATGAAAATCATGAAGAAGAATTCAGGAAAATATGCAACACTAACATAAATTTCATTCTTTGCTGCATAAATTAACAATCCCATGTACCTGAATGCACAACCCAAGTAACGGGGATATCTCTTTCTTCAGATTATCACGAATCATTCCATATATCTTTTCAACATAAGCTGTCAGTTGCTGTTTGAAGAGTAAAGCAGGGTATTTTGCTTCAACTTGTCGTACATCAACTCCACCAACCGTTCCACCATTGATGGAGGAAAGATTAACACCTGGTGGAGTGCTCCGGAAACTCTAAAAGGTAAAAGTTATATACATAAATAACACTGAAAAAGGATAGTTCTCTTTCAAAAGCATTACAAGGTGAGATTCAAAAAGAAACTTTCACATAGTACATTTCAGACTCCAGATACAAAGGGATGCCTTTCCTTTGTTAAAAGTTTCACTCTATTAAGAAGGAGTTTCTTTGGTTTCTCTGTCTCTGCTACGTGTTTGTTTCTCTCCTGTGTTACTCTTTGCCTTTTGGTCCTTTCCCGAAAAGATAAAAGAAAAGATCAGAAGAGAAACTCCGCTCACCTGAGTCATCCTCCCAAAGAGTGAAGCTGATGAGGATCGACGGCGTTGTGGAGCCATGCCAGCTGCACCACTTGCTTTTAATGTTCGCTGGAGTAGTAACAATAACGTGGAGGAATTTGACAACCAATAGGATAAGATATCATTGTTCTCCTGGATCTTCAATGAGGAAAACGATATTACGTTACAAAACAACGGCCTTTTTCTGTTAAAAGCAAAACCCTACCCACTGAAAAAACATCACAAGAATGGAAGATCAAATAGTTCAAACCTCGATTGCATGTCCTATTGTCTGGATTATCCTGTCAAAGACACTAGTTCGTTCAACTTCAAATGACCTCCACTGAAGAAGGCATTTGTATATGATACATGCAGCAGTTGGCCTGCTTCCTGCAAATCCTAGATGTTGTGCCGTACACCTTATGAGCAAGTCCTGATTCTCCTGCTGTTTATCATTCAGAGATTTCTGTGGTTTCTCTTCGACTTCAGCAACTTCCCTTGGTGTTGGTACACTAGCTGGATCCTGAGATATGTTTAACATATCGCTATAGTACATCTTTTATAAGATTTTATTCGTATAGATTTTGAGACAGCGTGCACTTACCACAGTCGACTTTGTATCACTACCAACAAGATTACTAACATCGCTATTCCTCTGCCATTAGATAACAAGAACATCACCTTATAGATTTAGAGAAGAAAAACAAAACATAATCGTATCCAAATACTTTTATTTTTCGATTACCTGAATACTTGATTTTGTCCGTAAGGCAAGGAGCTTGTTATTATTGGCTGTCATAGACAGAGCTTGCTGACGAAGAACTTTATTCTCAGATTCTAAGTTGGAAAGCTTCTCCTCAAGCCTAGTTGCACACCATAAATAATCTATCAATTGCACCAGTAAAGTTGAAGAGTTGTACTGTGCATTTTTGTCGTTGTAAAGATACAACTGCGGCTTTGGTACATCATCTTAAAATGTTTGTTGAGGGTATAGCAGAATATAAGATCTTGAAGCTTAATATTTATTAGATATGGCAACAAAAGCCAGATAGAACTGTATCTAAATTCATCTCATATGCCATGGATTAAGAAATATACAGACATGTCCACCACCCTTTGGTGCAGCGGTTGGAGTGTTGGACACCCCTCTTAAGCCGGTGAGGTCGTGGGATCGAGTCTCGGCAGAAGCAGTTTGCCGTCAAAATTTATCCCATGTAATTTAGGCAATGTATAAAGTAAATAATATAATAAATTTGTCGGGCTTTAGGCCTCTTTTATGTTGTCGGGCTTTAGGCCTCTTTCATTATGGTTTAAATTTGGCAGTTATCGTGCTCATCACTTCTTCATGATGTATCAATGCCTTGTAACGACTAACGTAGATCGTAGACGATTTCTCAAAAAAAAAAAAATACAAACATAAATTATAATATAGAAATGACCGAAATATTTCCATTTCCATGCCTACCGAAAATTTCTTAATCCATGGCGTAAGTTTCGATGGAACCGAAATTTAACTAAGTTTCTCTTAACAATGCTTTGTCAAGGAAGTAAGTTTTGAGATACCACGGTCGAAATGACCGAAATATTTCCATTTCCATGTTTACCAAAATTTCCACCAAAACCGAAATTTTATTCTTTGCTATAAACTCCTATTTCCTTACTTGATTTTAACTCTAAAACTAGAAAATCAGAACATCTTCACTACTTTTAGATAATTAGAATTCTCGGGAATCTAATTATAAGGAAACTATTCTCTTTGCAACTTATCAAAAAATTTATAAAGTATTAAAGTTACATCCAATAGTAGGTGGAACAGACTGTGCCGTAAATTAGTAGGTCGACCCTCATAGACTCCATCAGAATAAAGAGGTTGTACCATGTGGAGTTTGTTTGACGATTAAGCTTGCGCTGAATCAAGGTCAAGTTACTAATTAGATATCCTCAAGATTTCGATGATGAGCAATCTCGAAGTCACAACTTACAAAGATGTGCTAATGTTAAAAAATGGTTGATAGTCTATTTGACAATTGGTTAAAGGCTACTTAGCTTGTTCACCAACTTAGTATTTAGAGCTTGTTTGGAAATTTTTCTAGTTAGACGGAAGACTTGTTTTGTAGAACTTCTTTCTAAAAAGGTATTGTGTCATGAAAGTAGTTAGAGTGCTTCTGTTTAAATGAGATAATTAGCGGGTTCCTTTACCGAATAGAAACACAAAGAAATTCTCTTATCTTTAAATGAATATACTAAAAGAATACTTAATTTGCGTAATAGGAGCTCCTAATAGGATCTCCACCGCAAAGACAAAAATTGACTAGAACTCCTAAACTAGCTCCTATTGCTACTAGACCTTAAATAACTCTAAACACCAACTTACTAAGTTTGATCAATCAATCACCTAAGCTCAAACTCTATGATTTCTAAGAGATGAAATCATCAGACGACATTATAATTGATTCCTCCATAACATCTTATGAGTATGCCATTCACATCTACCACATACGCGGCGGACCAATCACGAAGGAACTCAATCAAATGGTAAATCAGATATCTTACCCAAGTGGGTTATGCAAGCATTAAATTGAACTAATGTACTACCACTAAACATTGCCACTAAATATTTCACAAGAAATGATGGCGAAAAGGCACTTCAATGTGAGGTGCTTAGCCTACAATTCCAAGATTCCCCAACACTTGCTAGGCGAAACCAAACAAGTACTACAACAAATTGAAAGATAAGGGTTCATTAGAAGAAGTCGTCGAATGCCCCCTCCCGACCATGTCCTGCAAATAACATTGTATGATTATTTTTAGGTTTCCGACTGAAAAATAAACTGCGGACAGCTTGGGACGTAATAACCATCATCTAGTGTAACGGAAAGAGACGGGGTAAAAGAAAGAAACTGAAGCAACCGAGGAAAAAGAAGTTTCCAACTATAGAGAATGAACAATTTGACTTTGAGACGGTGTTATAGGACGGGTGAGGATGAAGACGAGTCAACTATAGTTCGTTAGCCTTAAGATTAGATGAAAATTATGAATTGAGTAAACGTGACACCATGAGAATTTAGACTAACCTGAATTCTCGGTTGGCGAAAGATCCTGAACTATCTGGCGGAGAGCATCAGGAGAAAGGGAAGAGATGGGCGTCGAAGTCGGAGTCGGGGTTGGAAATGTGAAGGAGGTGGACAAAGCATCAACCCGATCACCTATATCATTTTTCGTTGAACTTGAACTCGACTTCGGTGAAGTACACAAGATCGTTTTCAATTCTGATACTTGATCTGAGAAGCACTGGATCATCCTGATACACTAGACCATACCTCTTATTAGTCATGTGACGTCGGAATTTTGTATCTTAAAATTTATTTAATTAGTATCAAATATTCAATAAAACAAGGAAATATAGTCAAGTTCTACTCTATTCCTTCAATTGTCCCATGCTTGGTTATCTCTTTTTCTTCCTTAGTTTAGTAAAGCTAGAGGTTTTGTTCAAGGAGTGAGTTTCTATGTTGTGCATTAATGCTATAGGTGTCATTATTTATCGATATGATGTAGTAAGTTGTGTGAGCTGAATCATTTATTGTACTTATTTAAAAGAAATAGATTCACATTCTTCCTTTGAAATTCCTGTCCCATAGACAGGCAATAAAGCACTAAAAGGATAACTAACATAGAATAAGCTTTACTCAAATGTACTTCTCTCATTCATTATGTAATTAGCTATCCCTTTTACCATTTCTCCTTGGGAGAAGGCGATCCACATACAAGTTAAACTCAATATCTTCTTGTCATTGTAATACTTAAATCTTGACATCCATCTTAAAACATGCTCTGTGAAGAGATCAGTCTACTTCTCTTATAAAGATATTACGACAAAAATCTCCACCAACTTCACCCTTTTTTTGGAGTTTCTTTTTGCCTTTCCAGTCACCTTACTTGCAGTCTGAATATCTCTTTGTGAAGGAACAAGGTTCAGACGTTTAACCCTTTGTTTACTTTTCTTATATCAATTTTCACTTTTTTTTTAATCTTGTAGGGAGTATTTATACTTTGTGATTATACTGTCCCTACGAGAGAGGGAAGAACGAGTCAGTGAGGAAGCACAGTTAACAATCTTAAATGAAACTAGTTGGTTATCCAGTGACATTGCTCACAAAATGTTTCAAAATGCACCAAATAACTTGCTAATTTCTTGAGTAGTTTGGCTTGCAATTATGCATATTGTTTCTCCAATTTGTTCAAATCCCCATAAATAGGAAACCAATCTAATTTAGTTGAAAATCCAAGAGGTACTCCAATGTGTTCGAAATATATAAAAAAAAATCCATTAACAAGTCCAATCCATATTCTAAGCGATTGATTATGTTTGTGTTTGATCCTGGTAAGTTTTCTTGTGTCCATAAGCTTCCAAGTTCTGAGTTACTAGATCTGAAAAATGCACCCTCACAAGAAGACACACTTAAACTTGTTCGTATGACCAAACCTATTTCTGAAACTCACTTTTACACACGAGAAACCAACTACGACAATTAGAGATGATATGCGTAAGAGTAATCTCGCATTGGTTTGATAGGAACAACAGGTTAAGGAAGATCAATATTTTTTTTTGTAACCACAACATGTTTGTTGGAGGTTTATACAACACAAAAACTTTTGCAGATTGTAGTTATAGATGATGGTCCTGCAATGGGAGCATCAAATACCGTTTTCAAGGCCTTCTCCTTAAGGTATAAGCAAGATATGAGATATCTTTTCTAGTTGCTACTACGTTTTTGTTGTAGCGTATAAGATTTTAGCATGTGTCAAAAGTTACTTTCAATTCATATGGGCTCTACAGATACGCACTATCAATTTCTTATCCACATTGATCTTGCTTTCTTTTCCTCCTAATTTGATGTTTCTACATAGTTAAGTTCTTACACCTTAGCGGCGGTAGTGGGAGCAGTAGGAGGAAAACCTTATGTGTTAAATTGTAATTCTAGATCAGGATTCTACCTAATACACAAAGATATAAAAAAATGGAAAAGATATAATGGAGGAGAGGCAGAACGGAAAGGGATTGAAAATTATAATGATTAATGACAGTAATGGTGGTTATCGGACTGCTCACCTTCTGATGTTAGTGGCCTAGAGCGAGCTCTCTTCTCGGAGGTCTGCTGAACTAGTGGAGGATGGAAGGGTAGCATGTCCCAACTTAATAAGGAGATAATTGACCCACGGAATAGCTTAGCTCCACTTCGTCTTCTACACAGATATGACAACTAACAGATAAACAGAACTAACGACAAACATTCTGCAATGCACTAGGCTTTGTCCTTGTTGACCATTTGCCCTGATCCAATATAAGTTGTTGCTTGTCCTGAAATTGATAGAGTCTGTCCTGGTATCGTGTCGTCAGAAATTACCCCTTAACAAAAGAGAAAAATCTCACTGCTGTCCACATCTATTTTCAATCCTAATACCCAGAAAACAAGTGACTAAATTTTTTATTTCGCCCATCTAATTAGTTAGAAACGAGAAATTCTCGGAAAAACTGATACTCCTACCATGTTAATCGAAATGATGGTCCGGAGATGCTGGAAATCTGATGAATATCTTTACTAAAATTACTAGCACAAGCATAAAAAAATGAATATGTACAAAAGCAAGAAAAATCTCCGCATAACATATATTTAGTGGCAACATGGCACTGTTAATCGAGTCACATGACAGATAAGAATGACTTGTTTGCGGTTGTTAGGATAGTCCTTATAGGACAATTGGGATTAGCACAGATTTGAACAGGAGAAGAGTATTTTTGGAGATTTATACTCTTTAAGTTAGATCATTCGGGAAAGGATGGGAGATCAACTAGAGAGCATATCGACCACACAAATGGCTAACGGGAGACAGTAAGCCGATCTCTAAGTGAAGAAACATGTGACAACTTAATCTCTAAATGGATTTATCGTTCTAGTTTAAAGGCTGGATTGGTTGTGGCTGCAGATGCTGATCCAGAACCATGGCTACATTGGTATATCCCTAATAATAAGCAACAAAACCTATACATACATAATAGAATATATATATAATTGTGAAACGACCCTAATCCAAGATATTAATAGCCTGGCCATTTAAGAAATATCATTTAGAAACCAAAACTGATAATATGATCAAATCACACCATAAGCGAAATGGAGAAGGAGACTGTGAGAAGGTCATAGGAATGAATATTTTGCCTTATTTACTCTCTTTGCGGACAGATCAAACTTACGCTGGTAACGAAAGCATAACTTGGTATAGTACACCAGTTACGAATACGATTATTCTAGAGATTGCTAAGACAAACTAAGATCTGATGTACCTTTTTCTAGTACTTCAAAGTAAGGGTCCACGTAAGTTGGACGGAATACGAGTTTATGTAGAGTGAGAGTAGAGGTATCTTATTCGACGCAAATGTTTACCTTCAGATTATCTGCTAATTGATTAGGATTATCTTGTTTAACCTAAGGAAAGTCTGTTTTCGAACACCCGTCCACTATTGCCGCTATTTTCTGCTTTAGATTCTTCCATTGTCTTGAACCTCCGTAATAAGTAGCTTTTGTGTTGCTTTCAGTTGCTAATTTCTTTCCATGTTATAATCAAGTTGACAGTTCTAGTTTTGTTCACCCTAGGTTTTAAAGCTTCTGTTGTGCTACATAAAGTGGTACCAGCGCCTAAGCTTCGCATTAGGTTTCTCATCATTGACAAGATTATGAAGTAGAGAATTAAGATATTGACTTAAGCAACTTAAGAGAAGGAAAACTTGACAACTCAAGTTCTATGCCAAACCTTGCGTGAAGAGAGAGATGAGTTGGGGCTTCCCGCCTAAATGACTATAGCCTGGCGAAAGAAGCAACTAGATGGTAGAAAGCTCGAAGAAATAATTCGATTATTTACTTCAAGGTGTTACCCGAGACACCAAGTCGAAGGTAACCAAGACTCCAAATCTGTATTATTATGGCCGCAGTTATGTTTTTTACTTGGGAAATATAACCTTTTATAACACCTCAAAGAGTAGAGAGAAGAAGACGGTTGAGCAACCTTGCATATGGTTGAACAACCATAACTAACAAACTTTCTATAATCAAACACTGGAGAAGTATCCCTTCATATTCTTAGTGTTCCAAGTTGCCATACAATTACGACGGAGACTACTCAAAGTTCCCGTGGAAAATATGTCCCATGTGTACTCCAGATTGCTAATAATCTGAAGCACTCAAAATATGAAAAGCCAAGTTACATTTCTCAATATTTTAATCCAGATGTGTACTCCAGATTGCTGTTAATATCGAGCACTCGAAATATGAAAACCCAAGTTACATTTCTCAATATTTAGATGCTCGAACGAAATATGCTTACTGGGATATGTTATTTTATATTGGTGGCCCATTTAGAGCAAGCAATAAGAATCTGTGTACTCAGGATGCTACTGTCACATTTCTCCTCAATTCCTTGTTACCATTCTCATTGTCTCATTTTCTTTCCAGGTCGGAAAATCAAATGAATTTGTACTTTCCAGTAGCCAAGATTTCACATGCCATAGAGTTTTCATTTAAAAATTAACTATCTTTCACTGACCATATTACTGCTTTCTCGTCTCCTTAGATCAACCATCGCCTAGCTGTCCTGCCACGATCACTCGATCATTAGGCTGATGGAAGGAAGTGAAAAACCTAGCTTCCATATACTCTCTTCTTATACACAATCTTAGACAATTGACGAAAAGATACAAACTCGCCCTTCTTGGCAAATGGATCAAATCTGAATGTCCTCATTGCATAGCAATATAAAGTGTCCAACTCAAAAATAGAGCGAACTAACTGAGTGATCAATGGCTACTGCAAAAAGAAGTTATTCGAGACTCAAATTTTCTATTCCATGACAATTAGATCTATATTCAATAGTCACTTCGCCGTAAAGGCATGTTTCCTTCACTCGTGTTTCTCGCCTTCCAACCCCAACTATGTCGCACAACATGCTTCTTGAGGTAATGCTTTTCTTCCTTTCTCAGGGACCAATATGACATGACCATAAAATCTCTGATCTTTGCTTAATCTCATAATGAATAATGTAATCCTTAAATCTTTAACATGTACATAAAAACAATCTTCGATCTTCTCGAGCGGTACATCCATTTGTAAATACTAGATCTCCTATCCCAAGAATCTATGAGAGAAACATGACAAGAGAAAAATTTAGGTACTCCTAGTCTCTAACCAACTCCTCCCTCTCTCTAAAGATCCATCACATGAAGTGGTAAGCGAAATAAGCTTGTCTAGAGAAATGAACGGTGAACCTCTAATCAAAATGACTCATTCCGGGATATTACATTTACCTCTTAAACTTATTACTCAATATTCTCATTATCGATTGCAACAAAAGTAAATATCTGATTTGCAAAACAAATAGCTCATGATGCATTAAGTTTGACTGTTGAACTTAAACACTAAGTTCCTTGTGACATAATTGACCGTAATCACCAATGTTCTCCTTTATGACCTGGGAACTTCTCTTATTACTTCTTCCATGAAGGATTCAAAAGAAACTAGAGGTAAGGTACCATTCCCTACCTGTAAGGCTTTTAACAATATACCCGATTTGAAAAATTTGGATTTGACTCCACGTTCACAGACTAGAGCAAACAATAATGTGGAACATTCAATATCTTTCCCATAGATTTTCACCATTAAGGTAACAAAGATCATTTCATGATATTTAAATCTTAAAAATGCACTCACTCCATCCTTTTCCTAACAAACAAATCCTTAGACCACTTGAACAGATGAGATCTTTTGTACATCAACGCTCAAACAGCATCCCCAAATGTATTTAAGGCATAAACTCACCATCACCATTATGACAGATTTACATCTTTACATTGATATACATGTAAGAGTACATAATGCTTGATGATGCTTGAAGTGTACGCTTCACTAACTTATGTTGTCCCCATCCCAAGAAAGACGAAACCTATCTATTTTAGTTTCCACTTCTTGGGTAAAAAGAAAAAAGCAAATCCAAATAATCATCTTCGTCTATCATTCATATAATGTATGGGCTACACAAAACAAACCGGTCGAGCTGCATGACCACTTTTCATCTATTTTAAAACCTTTCCTTTTGATTTTCAAACTTCAGCTATCCCTACTTGCATATTTTCGAATGGATTTTGTGCCTTCCTATCTAATCAAAACAAGATTTATCCAGAAAGTACAGCGACACAAAGAATTATGGTACAGGTGGTCAAAAGGATTACAAAAAGACACACATTAAGCTCTCAATGAACCTCAACACTCGCATATTAGACCTCATCTAATAATTGCATCCAGACGAAGTTTTGAAACTTATCCTCTCAGCTCTTCGAAGTGAGCTACCTGGATGGATTTTATGGCTAATATAATCTCTTCTTTGCCTTCGTAAGTCCTTAAATTCCTTTACTACCATATACCCCGAAATATAGAAAAGAATGCAAAATCCCCCATGATTCTCCTTTTACTACTCATATGCGATTCATCAGAGACAGAAAGTTCTCTTCCATTGGCCGCATTGGTATCCACTCATGTACTTGGATGGTTTGTTAAATGCTTCCACTTCTACGCTGAGATATCGCACTAAAAGAGGACTTGATCTATGACATCCATTGTGCACTTGAACACAGGGGCATTCTTTACCAAGTTCACCCTATATGCTTCAGTCTGTCCTGAGCGTGTAGCTTTAGTATACAAGCATCCTACACAAAGAAAACACCCTCTCGTGTGGGACATTCCGTGGCCCAAACTGTTTACTAGCAAATATTTAGTCGTCATGGCCCTCCACCTTCATTAGGATTGACTGTAAACTCATCACCCTCATCCAAGGTCCACACTCTTTTCTCCTTGTCCTTAGTGAGTCTAAAAGTACTCCAAATCATTTGTAGTAATCTCTGGTTGTCCTCTTCCTCCCAGCCGAAGTACACCATCTCCAACGCTACAAGACAAGAAGGAACATATGGCTTGTTGTCTTCTCATTGTCTATACATAAAATGCACATATTCGGTATAATCCTCTTCTATTGCATAGATTATCATCGCTGGGATCCTATTTAGACATGCAATCCACATAAAATTTTCTTTTAACTGCACCTCCACTTCGCAAACTCATGGATCTAGAATGTTATATTATACATTATCATCATACCCCAATACTTCATAACATGATCTAACTGAAAAGCCCTCATCCATACTTCATTCCCATATCTTGCAACCCTCGCTCGCTAATGGTGTAACCCTCTCTTACAGTCGATGAAGCCGCCATATCATCAGCGTCCCGATCAATAAGCTCATTCTTAATCCGAGATCCCAACTCACTTGATAGTCAGTTATCCCTCAATTTTTTTTTTCAATTGGTAAGCGTGTGCTTCGAGCCCTTGACCTTTAAGTTGGAAGACTTACCTCTTACCACTTGAGCCAAGGGTTGTTGGCAATTATCCCTCAATTTCTTATTTACTACAAGAACAAATGTACTTGGAAATAACATGATTTCCTGCACCAAATATCTTTTCACAATTTCATACGTGCTTAATCACCCAAACCATATGATTATAGATTCCTCTGCAAACCATGCTACCATACGGACTAATGGTTTATTTGATACCCACTTCCAATTGGAGTGATGCTTCTCCTTCATAATTGTTCTCCATGATGTCGTCTCTTCTTATCCTAACCTCCATACACATTTCAAAAGCAAGGCTGAATTCATTATCCTAATATCTTCAATTCCAAATCCCCTTTTTCCAAATGGGTTTTGAACGGAGTATGACGCGCCAAATAAAACTTGTGCCCTTCAAGTTTATCATGACAGAGAATTCCTCATTTTTGCTTCATGTCTCTTAATATTAATGTAAACACAAAAAATATGATCGAAAATATGTTGGAATACCAATCTTGACTTAATCATTACCAATTTCCCCCTCCGGATAAATAATTCACCTCCCATGACAAAAGCTTCCTATATCGGAACTACCGCCAATCTTGACTTAAAATAATACTAATTTCCTCTCTTCATATAAATATTTTGCCTCCCATGACACAAGCTTCCTATTTATCCGTTCCATCACTAGATTCCATAAAGCCTTCGACCTATAAGCACCACTTAGCAGTAAATGTTGAAACTGACTATACCCCACAACTGAAACCCTCGTTTAATTGTGCAGTATCCACGGACATCCACAATCACATAAACATTACTCTTTATGTAATGTATCTTCAAGCCATAAGCCGCTTCAACCAAAACAAAACATCTTCCAGTCATCAAATTCGTGTCACCAAATCTTAAATAAAAAAGAGAGTATCACCTGCAAACTGCAAGTGAGAAACCGATAGTCCATCCATTTCACCAAAACCTATAACCTGGTGCATTTCCTCCGCTTTATGAACGAGGAAACTCACCACTTCTCCTACCAAAAGAAATTGAAGAGGGGATAAGGATCCTCTTGACAAATACTATTTTACTTTAATATTTCGTAATTGCAATTACGAAATATGAACAATGAGTTTCCTTCTCAAGTATCTCACCTATTGAGATACGATATGTACGTTAAGTTTATGAAATTTTACACCTTTTACTTACCAAATTGTTCATGTCTTTTCGATAACAATTGTCGTTTTTCATTAGTAAGAAGAATATGGCATAAACTAATTGGTGATATTAAAAAGTGTACTCTTTATCAATGACAATCTAGCTTCTTTATAATTTCTTTATTTAATTTAAAATTTTTATTACCAAATCGTGCCACAAGGCAAACATGTATAAGAGCTAAAATGAAAAATATATCCGTCCCAATCTTGTCGCAGAGCTCCATTTGGCACAAGATACGATGCTCTATTCAATTATACCCACCCTATTTTACACCAAATGAAATAACTAGGAAATACATAAACCCCCATACTTTGGTTCCTTCAACAGATACTCGGAAAGAATTTCAGCCTTTACATTAGCTCCGAGGGATCAAAGCTTTTCCTTTCTTTTGATATAAAATACTCGGGTTCCTTTCTTTCCAGATCTCCCATAAGCCTGCAAAATGGAAAAATTTGCGTAAGACTTTAGCTTTACTGGAAGATAATGGGAAATATATGTACCAATTTTCCCTAGAAATAGTGCGCGTGGAAACCCATCCGCAAAAGACGAATTGAATATCCCAGAATGACTTTTGCCATGACAAAGTATACCAGAGTTTGATTAGTCATCTTACTTCTTCTTTGCTCATTTGGCATCAGTTAAGACCATGTGATCATTCCGCAGTTTATCTTACATATAATTAGAAGGTATAAAATAATCCATCCTAAGGAATTTGAAATTCCGAGAAATCGTATAAAAAAACGAATCCCTAACGTAGTTAATTGCTTTAGGTAGCAATGTTTCAATTGAATTCATTTGGGAGACCTTTCATTGCCTCACATCCAAAATCCCCCAATAGGCTCAAATACCTTTGCATAACTTTCAACGACTTCTTGTACCTATTCCATCCTCTTGAGTATACTACCATATAGCATTACCTCATTAATAAGAGATCATGTCTTAGAGGAGAAACACCTCATTTTCATAACACCTTTTTCAGGGGCTACTTGCCGCACTGTCTTCCAAAATTGGACGCTCATATCAAGAACTTAAGCAAATGACACCCAATATATTTTTTTGAATAAACACCCAATATATTTTCTCCAAATATTGGTTTCAAACTCGTCTTCTAGACACACCACTCTATATTCTATAGTAGTTAGAAATAAGGAAGTCTTTATCTAACCCTTGTGGACTATATCTTGGCCTTTGTAATCATCCTCCATAGGTTTCAACTTTCATATCCAGATCTCCACATGCAATACCCTATCTTTTTTATCAATTTGATTTTCCTCATTCTCAATCCCTCATTATGATTACTAATCATCCTCCCAAACCTTGTTAGTTTAAGAACCTTTCTTTACTTGGTCCCACTTTAGAAAGTTCTCAATTGACAATTTTACCCCTTCCAACCTTCACTGCCAAGTAATCTTTACATAGGAAAGACTTCCAAACAACTTTAAGTTACCATTTTTGTACTTGTCACCAAATGTTAAACCTAATGAATCAATGACATTGGGAAATATGTCACATATACTCTACCTCCCCTTGCTTACTTCGCATTGGATTCCCCGAACCGCTTTTGGGTGGCCTTGCGATCCAACAACCCATATTTGGCGTATCAAGATATTCAGGCTTAAAACTCTATGAGCTCAACTAGTTGGCTAGTTAATTACAAGCTTTTAGTTAACTAGTTAAGATTTTAAGCTTTATGGAGATATAACGTGTGAGAGTATGTGTATTTATTTAATGTGTCATAGTGTATAATAGTGCATATATTCCAAACACACAACCGAAAAAGGCTTTGCCAAACATTTATACCCTTAAGTACCAAACACTCACATTGTAGCGTATCGAGTATAGGTAGTCGTACCACGTATAAAGAGGTTCACGTTTCCAGTAAACATTAATTTAGACACTTCTCATTTCAAAGATCAATCGGCATGAGGTTGCTCGAATAACCAAAAACTAAACTCTTCAAATAATTAATATGAAAACGATTAACCACGTCAAAGCAAATCAGTTTCATCTATTCCAATATATTCTCAACCTAAAAGGGTGGTTAAGGAATTAACATCTTTACCTATTTAGCATCATAACCAAAAGCAAACATATGATTCTTAGGCTATGGTACACTGACACACAATCTTAGAATGCATGATACTCATTGATGGTTGCTTATTCTAATACATATCAGCGAATGTAAGATCACTTTTAGAATTGTTTACCACATTTAGCAACAAATTGAATCCAAACAGAGCATTATCCTTCTCCAAAATACAGATTTTTAAGAACTTATATTCAGTTAGGAGGCTTACGGAATCTCCACATGGATGGTGGTACCGTAGTAACAGAGGATTCTGGATGCTTATAAAGATTCTTTTAAGTAAACTAGGAAAGGTGGACAAGACCAAGTCCAGAAAGGATCAGTGATGTAGCAGAGGCCCGCTTATGAATATTTTCTTGAACCGTCCCAAACCTCAAGTAGGAAAGGGCATATTGTTCTGGATATGCGGTAAGAGAATGATGAGATTTTAGTAAGAATTTGGATGGAGAAACTATCAGCTCCCCTCAAAAGCGTGGCTAGTGCACTAATTTTGTCAAAGGAGGTAGATGGCATAGTTTGGACTTGGGATTAAGACACTGAATGTACCATCAAACCACACTATGACGGATTGTTAGATGAAAATGTTGGAATGCTCTCCTACAAAACCTTGTCAAAAAGAGGATATTCTAGCACCATCATATTTTGCCTGATATGCCTGCCATAGGAAACTTCAAACTCGCAACAGACTTCAAAACATGGGCCTTATTCTAATCAACAGATGCCTGTTGCACAAAGTGCAGAGGAATACTCGAGAACACGTGTTGTCGGGATGTCCCCGTAATAAAAGAGAGCATATCAGAACCATCTTTTTTAACCATCACTAGAAGTTATGAAAGCAAAGAAACAACATAGTCGTTGGAGGACAGGCGCTTCAGAAGATGAGACCTTAACATATATAAAGTCAATCTTTCTTGAGACTTGCACATTAAGGAGTCAACACATTTCAACTCATACATTTATGTCTACTTGGGATGTGATCATGGCACAATTGTCTCATGTACTTCCAATGGGGTTTCCTCTAGATTACACTATGTACGCCCTCGGGTAAACTAACCCTCGATTTGTTCATTTCCGGCCTTTCGCCAGTCTAATAATATCTTGCTATTCCTCAAAATATTTGTTTTTATTAGCAAAAAATTCGTTTCAACTCTCTATTTAAATCCAACTGTTGGCTTCACAAAGCAACAAATATCTCCAACATAATTTTGTATGAACTAGAATACATTTCCTCAAATTGCTATTGACTCAATCTATACACTAAATGTTTGCATAGGTGTTTTGATATTGGATTTCTCTAACAAGTGGGCTGGAGAATAGAACTAATCTATGACTCGAGAAACCCATATAAATACATGGGTCAGGAGAAGTTTGCCAAAATTATTATGTATCTTTTCAAAGTTACATAACAAGGACAAAAACACAATGTCTACAAATGACACTAACTGTCAAAAAAACTAATGCTTATCACATCAATTTATATTTATTGGCATCCACATTCCAACACATTATTTGACAAGTTTTTACAAATTTTTCATGCCACAGACATCTATTAAATCTCTATTTATATTAAGTTCTTTAGCAACTTATTCTGAGTATAGAAATGTTTACTTTAACGTTTTAAATGTTTTACAATGTATTCCACATTCCAACACATTATTTTTAAGCTTTTTACAAAAAATTTATGGCACATAAATATTTTAAATCTCTATTTATTTTAAGTTATTTAGCAACTTATTCCGTGTTATTATAAACGTCGTGGTTATCACGTTAAACTTACAACAAAAAGTTAAACCTCAAATCTAGTTAAAGTTTATGCTATATTCGTAAGACCTCTGTATTCCCGCTTCTTAAAAGGGTTTATGAGCGCTTTTATTCATGCGAAGCATGTCAATACGTGGTTATGGGCTTAGGTTACGTACTTAAGAATCTCACTAACTAGGCTATGTTAAACATGAAATACGATGAAACTAACCATCCCATGATTAAGTTGAATTAACTTGCAAAATATTAGGTTGTCTTGAAGACGTTAAAATACCTGCTCAAGGAATCCTGAAGTTGTGTAACTTTTGCCTCGGTTATTTCTAGCTTTTTCCGTCTCTCTTCATTTGCTTCATTTGCTTCTGCATATTTCTTCTCGGACTCATCAGCCCTTTCTTTTTCTGACTGCAAAGAAGTCTGTACACCATAATTCAGGACAGCAATTACGTAAGAAGATGAGAGGAATCCAAGTTAGAAGAATCTTTGATAGTCGTATGCTCTAGAACATGTAAAAGAGATCATTTATGAGCACATGACCAAATAATATTCCACTAGCAAGTACATCAATAATATATCATGGATGCATCTGGAAAACATATCAAACCGAGAAGCTTGAGTGAAAGCATATTTCTGAAATCAGTTGTTGCTTATGCGCTTTTTATTTCTTTATTTTTTTCATAGATAGGGATGTATCCATGCCGTTAGTAATTAACAAACAATCTAGCTAAAACACTCGATTCACTTAAGGAGTTAAGAGGTAGACTTCCGATGGTCATTTGCTCTATATACTGCGATATTTAAACTCAGAGAAATTGCCAATCAATTAATTAATCAATGCCTTCTTCATAATTGTTTGAGCCTAATTTTGATACATCTAGACAAGCATCTAATGTCCTTCTAAGATGTGATATTACTGTCTCCACGCAGTTGGTAATTCAAATAAGTCAAGCTATCTTATTGAATCCCCTGACTACTCTTGACTTGTTACCAGTTGACCAACTCGAGTAGTACTCTAATAGTACTCAGCCTCCTAAGTTCTCAAACTGCGCGACTAGGTGCTTATTTAGCTACCTAGTTGTCCAGTTTATTCCCCAACCAGTGTAATTAAAATTTGTTTCTTCTTTTATTCTTTCAATGCAATCATTAAAGATAATAGTCTTCTTATTCAGAATTACATAAAAGCAAATGTACACAAATCGCAAACAATGATCAGTTATATTGAATTAATTCTTTCTAGTTCTTTGGCGTTGTACAGAATATATATAAGGGTTGAGCAACTGGTGATTTCATATTGCCAACAGTTAGAGGGTCACTGATCTAAAGGAGGTGTGCGACTCGTCAAAGAGACCCCCCCTTGAGTCTGCAAAACGATTTTCTTAACATTGATTTTTCTAGAAATGAAAAAATTTCACTAAAAGTACATCATCTAATTAGTGACCACTAGGGCCACATCAACCCATAGATGTACGACTTATATTACATCCTAAAGCACAAAAAGTATATCATCTAAGTAGTGCATCCCAGTTTGCCATAAAGTTATGCAAATTAATCTCTCGAGCTCTTTGAAGCAGAAACCCTTTAAGATGGATTACAACAACTTTGTGCAATTATGTGTCAATCAAATAATTAAATCTAATACTAGACTCAAGTTGGTTTTGTCATCTCTGTCGTATTCTTTATTATAAGGGCATTTAAAATTAATTAATGTATGTCATTTACATATATGGCGGTCAGTTCCACCTAGTCAGGGTTAGTGTAGTCTCTACTCAGGCGACCAGTCTCCAAATTAACAACTTAGATTTGAAGAGGATGCCTAAAGCTACTCAAGTATTGAATATTGATACTAAGATCCGACCATTGCTATCTCGAACACTAGCAAAATGCAAATACTGATAACTGGATTAACCAAATATACCTTCAATTTTTCCACTTCTTCTGTAAGAGCATCGATCTTTTCAGTATCTTGCACAAGAACTTGTGTTTCTTGGACAACAGGAGGTGCTTCTTGGACTTCCCTTACCGCCTCACGTTCCTTGGCAAGCAAATCATTTGTCTCATCAAGTTTGTTCTGCAGAGATTCTAATGAGCTCTGCAATTTTGCAATTTCTTGTCCTTTTGCTTCCTCCAGGTCAGTCTGCACATGTGATTTAATAGTTCGGTGAGAGTTTAGACCAAGAATCATAAAGTGAGCTTTCCTCATACAAGATGTCAGATTATTTAACTACCAAATGAGTAAGCTTAGAAGTTTACGTCATAAATATTTTCAGGCAAATACAGCTAACTGCCCTCCCATCAATTTGGTAGGCTAAGAAACGCCGGAGGGCAGAACAGGCCAGGTTCTTAGTTTCGCAAGGACCACGGGAGTAGCAAATCTTGCATATAAAACTGCTTTTATGATCACCAATTTTATCCTTACTACATCAATTCTCATCAAGTTCTTTCAAACTGACGACCAATGCTCTCACAGGGAGAATAGAAGTAACCAGGATAATGCATAATTGAATGAAGTAAACTAAACAGTGTTACCTGACTGCCTGATGAATCAATTTGGACACTCACACTGACAATAAAAAGGTTCGGTATCCCCTTCAGTCAATATGGGTCCTTAAGTAGAAAAATATGAAACTACGTAGCAGTGCAGGAAGAGTTCTTAAGAAATGTGTAAGCACGTGAACATATTGGGTCTGAAATTCTTGCAGATGAAGAAATTCCAAACGGTAGCAAGCTTGAATAAAAGTGCTGATCCACAGTACTGGTATTACCCTTAATCGTTTTTCCAACTGTAAACGCCATGTGAGTTCCTCCACTCGTTTTTCAAGCTTATCCTTCGCTTCCTGAAGCGCACCAGTTTCTCTTGCTGCCTGGAAAACATTGAAAATATACATTAATATTTTGAATTGCAAGAAGAGATGTAGATCTGAAAGGATGAGCAGTCAAGACTTGGTTAACAACATAAACTGAAAGCATTAAAAGTGGATGTGCAAATGAATAACTACTATATAAATTATAACTTATAACTACTATGATAACATATATATTTGAGCTATCGTAGAGGCCTGAGTCAATCCTCTGGAACATTTAACTTTGTGTTATTTGACATGAGATACAACAATCCTCACTGCACTATCAATCAACAGAATGTTAATGATCAATTGATCATAGATTGTTGAATAGCAAGAAATTTACTTTTGGTTAGTATATTGATAGCTATTATCATTAAAAAGATAATTTTGTAGTCGTATGAAGTGGACATTCATCATAAGATAGATCATCAAACTATTCAACGAGTAATATACATTTGGAGACTATATTAACAACTGTTAGTAAGCACACCTGTTTAAGCTTCCTAAGCTCCTTCCTTGCAACCCTTCCCCTCCATCTGCACTGAGTAAGGACTGACGATTTCTTGAGCTTCTTAAAATATGAGGATGCTCTGTAACAGCGCCAGCGTGCCTGCAAAACGTACATTTTCAAGAAAAGTGCACACAGCAGGGCAGTTCATATAATAAAGAGTCGAGATGCAGACCTGAATAATGATTGCTGCTTTAGTTTGTTTCTTAAGTCTAAATTCACTACGAGCAGACATTGCTCGTAAACCCGTTTGCAGGAATATCACTGATAATCTGAGACGAGTGTAAGCCCTTCTGGCAGAAAATCGGCGTGAGCTCTTCTGGATTTTCAGAGCAGATGCCTCCCTCCTCAAGTGTTCATACTGTTTGCAAGCCAGTCTTCCTACAAGCCAGTACAAACATGTAATATTAAGATTCCTAATAAGAAAGAGGGAAAGACTACCAGATGTATTTCTTAGAATTTCAAACTAATTAATGATCAGAATGAATGTTCTTCCAGTTGGACTAGCTAGCTTAATTAAGGACTTGAGGAGCATGTACAGACTTCTAACGTCGTAACAGCTATAATTTGTATAGCGTCAATAAAGTGTCTCACCTCGACATAAAGACTGTATATGAATGGCAGACGTCCGCATTGCAATGAAATGCTTCCTAGCTATATGTGTTCGTATCTTCCGCTGAATAGTTTTGGCTGCGGTGCCGAGTACTTCAGCTCTCCTAGCATCTAACTCAGCCATCTGACCAGCTCTAAGGAAAACCTTAGTTTTGCCTATCTGCAAAATAATTTAGTGTCCGTTTTAAATATCCACTTTACTCACAATAAGTGATCAGACACAAGATCTCATATTAAAACGGAATAAATAAAATCAATAACAATCAAGGATCCAAATATTTTTAGATGCAAGTAAATGACAGTTCATACGACAAGTGGATAAGAAAATAACTATTGCAGAAACACCTAATTGAATATGTTTAAACTCCATTAACTCAGTCATCTCAAGCTGTCAAAGCAGTCATAGAAATAGAACTACCTGAAACCCTTGAAGTCCCTTCTTTTCCAGAATCTTTGCACATGCAACCTTTTCATCAATGCTGCTAACAAATGCAAATTATTCAGAATAGGGAACTTCAACATCTGACAAAGTAATAATAATAATAATAATAATAATAATAATAATAATAATAATAATAATAATAATAATAATAATAATAATAATAATAATAATAATAATGATAATACAAATAATGCAGAATGTTTTGTTTCACAAAAAGCTAATAGGGGCCACGAGGGTACTTACTTCCCTTCCAGAACATCTGGGGATAGAACACCAAAACGGTTTAAGAATTCATAGAAGGTACGACGGGTAGGATATCCAGCACAACTAATTCTAATTGCTTCTAGAACACCCTAGAACAATAGAGTGATGAACGTTAGAGAAGCACCACCGGAAAACCTCTACTGTATAAACTGGCTAAGAATTAAATTGTACTCACACCACATCGCAATTGTTGCATGACATTGACATTCTCAAAATAGCCAGGTTTTAGAAGATTGTTGGGCTTCACACATCTGATGTAGTGGGGTTCTGTTGAATTTAAAGTCTCCATCAACTGTTGTAGTTGTAGCTGCAACAATTCCATTATAACAAGATTGAGTTGGCAACATCATTATAATCTATATGGATACGTGGGTAGCTCACTTGGTATAGGTCTTATATCTTTATATAACTCTACATACTTCACTTCAAATTTCATGGAAGTAAACAAAGCAAGGTTAACCACCTTGAAACGAGAAGCTATGGAAGAGAATTTGGCTGATTTTGACGTCTCCTCAGGGAGTTGAGGGAAAAGGCCTGCTACGAAAGAACATTTCGATGAACACAACAAGCTTTGATGTTCAGGAACCACATAATCTTTATTTTTGTCCAGAAATTGGTCGGCTTGATATAGGACCTGGCAAACATACGTAAATCAAATATAAGTGCAAAAGCAATACGCATTACAGAGCGGCTGATCTAGGAAAAATTAAGTTCACCTCTCCTGCATAGTGGCCAATGCTAAAATCAGTGCGCGACAGTTTTGGCTTAATAAATCGTTTGTGAACTTTGAACGTCTGATATAGTTTCTGACAAAATGTTTCATGTGTGGACTTCGGAAACATACTGCAAATAAACATGCATGACTGAGAAAGTCTCGAAATAAATTGATTCTTCAAAATCTTGATAATACTTGATTTTTTCTATCACAGCAATTTCTATAGCTAGATGTTTCATAGTTCCTCACCATGGAAAGTGCAAAAATAAAACCAGAGGAAAATAAATAACATACCAAGCCTCATCAAGAAGAGCAATAATTCCTCCAGGTTTCTGAAAAAAAACAGCATGTGCATGGATTAGCGGAGCTATATGCATGTGTAGGAACTACCAGGGGAGTAAGCTAACTGACTAGTATATATAAAAGTTTGTTATACTGCTAGGCTTTATCAGGCGTTCTTACTGTAGATACGAATCAGCAATCAGAAGAAGATCAGAATCAATCATCAGAGTACATATCTATGACAGTTTTTTTAAGTTATAATCAATTTAAAGCAACCAAATACAACATGATGGAGAACACCTATAGAACAGCCATTAATGGCTCTGAAAAAGCTCCATATTCCTATATTGGAGAAGTTAACCTGATTCCTGACTACAAGTCATCTGTTTGAAAATGGAAAACTCAATAATGGTTTATTTAGCTACGTCAAATGTTTTAACTATTACTAGTCAACACACATATTTTTTCCGACAGGAGAACTTTCTGAGACAATCTGGCATCTATTCATGCATCTGCCTGGAAACCCCTACAATTAGATAAGAGAGACTGGCAAAATCAAATTCATTTGCGGGGTATCTATTTGGGACCAGCCTGAACATTTCAATTTTGGTGCAGTTCTGGAAACCACAACCCCAATTTGATTACGTAGGTATTTGGGTACAACACAACATGTGATAATATCTACCTCTTAATTTAGGTGTAACCCTAGGAATACATGCCCAGTTTGCATACATATGCATTAATACATGAAGATACTCATACATTGCTTCTGCTACCCGATTTTCCCGCACAGGTCCATAGGTCATCATGGAGATGACACTAGGAGTAGGGCTGCTTCTTAGAAACCATGATCAGTTGTCACTTGCTATAACTTTCAGTCATTTTAACTTTTAGCCCCATTAGTTTGAACTGAAAGCTAATTGTTAAATTACTTCCCGAAAATGTTTGGGCAATTGTTCACTTAAAGGGATTCACCCATACCAAATATATTAAGTAGGCCTAGATACAGTCCACAGTTTCTGGAAGATGACTATAAGAATATAGGAGAAAAGAAAAACCTTTTCAATTAGATCGAGAACATCTTGATTGTCAACAAACTCAATATAGCTCCAGTCAATCTGCTCCTTAGTGTACTCTTCCTGCTCCATCTTGAAAACGTGCTGAAAGACATCATGTTTGACCTCACATTAGAAGACACATAAAGAAGGAAGTTAATGCTGAACTGAACAAAAAACATACCAACATCTAACCTGGTTGAAATGTTGTTGCAGCTTCTCATTAGTGAAATTAATACAAAACTGTTCAAAACTACATACAAGAACCGTTGAAGTTACAGAGAATTTTTCGCAAAAAAGTAGCTAATGGCATAACATTTTTGTATGATACTTCGCATTTTGTATTTGGATTAGGAAGGTTTACCTGTTAGTCTTGAAGCTTTCAAAACCATAAATGTCGAGCACACCAATAAGAGATTTGGAGTTAGGATCTTGCCCGATTGAGAAATTAATTTTATCCACCAACCTGCATATAATTAACAGGTACCCCCGTGAATAAAAAAAACTTGCTCCCTGAACATCATTTCTGCACCTTGTTTTTGTGCTAGTTCCCGAAACTAGAAAACAAAATCACTATAATGAGAGTGACTGGAAAAAAATAGTTACGCTTTTCTTTTATATATTTCTCCTATAATGCCAGTTCCATACCAGTCAAACAAGCGTGAATATATAGTCTTTGCTAAACCATCTCTGCTAACCGTCGCATTAAGAGGATCAAGGCTTCTCTTAATAACTTCTTCTGGGGTTACCATCACACGTTTGCATAGAGCATCTTCCAGAGCCAATGGATCACACCTAAATGATAAAAACATCAATTACTAGAAGTCAGAACATAAAATTAGCCAAACTACAAAGCTAGTACTGGGGCTTAATCATACATGAGAAGCTCAGCAGTCATGTTTAAATGAAACTTCGCTTGCTCATCTTTTGGAACAGATGAATCAATTTCCTGCCCCTTAGCAAACTCAATATTTCCAAGATGAAGAATAGCAGCAACCACTCTAAAAATAGCATCCTGCGAAAGAAATGAAAAGTTGATGAAGAAATGGTTCCTATCAGTTTCAATCTACAAATCCATTCATGGGGTAGAGAGGTATCATTTCAGATCCATGATAAAAGCAATACCTGTTCTTTCTCACTTATTCCAACAATATCCATAGCTCTTCGAGTAGCAAGATAGTCATGGCCATCACTTACGCCAACCAGTTCATGGCAGTTTGATTGATTAAGATAATGAAATGATTTTGGGTTTCCCAATTTATACTTCTCGATTTCCTGTAACATTTACATTAAGCACAGAAAGAACTGTAACTACAGCAGTATTTGGTCCTGCAATCAATAAGATTTATGTACTAAATGAAATAAAAGACAAGTTAATATTCTTATCCATTATTTTAACAGAAGGACCTTACCTCTTGTGGTGCTGCACAAAGAAGGTAAAAACAGTGGTAGTTACGCTCAGGATCAGATATTTGGCAAACACGAGATCTTTCGAGAAGGTATGTTCTAATGGCTGCTCCTGATATCCGACCGTGTTTGTCGAATTGAAGCTCAACAAATTTACCAAAACGGCTGAAACAGTATATTTTGGTAGACATGAATAAGTGCATACCAGTAAAAAAAAATTTCATGAATATTATAGCATTATACAAACCTGGAGGCAGTTTATGTTGAATCAGGATTTCTCTGAGTGGTCACATATAGTGGGGGCAAGTCATTGGCTACAGATAATGCGCGTTTACTTTCATATAAATTGGGAAAAATGACTACAACACTTTGGTTTCATGGTCATAGAAACAAAATCCAAATGCATTGTCATTTTGTATCTATTCTGGTGAAAATCACTATCTGTTTCTACATGAGTAGTTGATTTTGATCATAAGAAAGGAAAATTGGTCATAATGACTGCAACACTAGAATCACTTTTTAAGTCGAAATATCTAACTTCTATGAGAAATGGGTAATAGATGCAGTATAAGAACAATGTTGTTATTTTATTTTTAAGAACTATTGAAGATGACTGTGTTTGTCATAGACAAACAGGATTGAAGATAGCAACAGCTACGTATTTGTAATTTTGTAAAATATTTTAAGAGAGAAAAGACTTCCAACAACTGTAGCTCATTTTTTACTAATAGTATGAGGAAACAGGTTCACTATAAGAACCCAGGAAGTTAGCATACGCTTGGTAAAACATGTTGGCACACTAAACTGTGAAAGGACATAATGAAATGGCATGACAGCCTAACATAGCTTCAACAGATTATGGTACATCGTACCAACAGTATCTCACCTGGAATTGTTGTTTCTAACAGTTTTGGCATTACCAAATGCTTCAAGAACCGGATTTGACTGCAACCAGTTGATAGTACAAGAGTATTAGTTTGATTCAAAATAAGAAACTAAAGAGGCACAGGTCCAACGAATTAATAAGGAGAAAGCTGTGATCAAATATCTTACCTCGAGAACCTGTTGTTCAACTGTTCGTCCTTCAGTGGCAGCTCGACCACCCAAATAGGCAAGGTAACGCATAAGCATCTTCGTGGTTTCAGTTTTCCCAGCACCACTTTCACCACTAACCAGAATGGAAATGCTTTTTGCTTCAGTGATCATCGCCCTGTATCACTTCTACAGATTAGCATTTGAACTTCAAGAGAGCAAGAGTTTCTCCAAAAATAAGAAGTTTTGTCTTTGAAAAAGTAATTTGTAAATAAGAATTTGAGGTTACCTGTATGCAACATCTGCAACAGCAAATACATGAGGGCTTAACTCCCCAAATGGTGCTCCTTTGTACTGTTCCATCATGTGAGCATCATAGATATGAGGCAATCTTTGGAATGGGTTAACAGCAATAAGAATATTTCCTGTATATGTCTGCCAAATATCAAATATCAGAACATTTTTATAATTTAAGGAAGCTCATACCTGAATAACAATATCCAGTTGTTACAAGTTTACTAAATTAAAATAGGAGAAAGAAAGCTCACATAGATTTCATTGAGTTCGTATCTAGTTGACAAATTCTGAAGAACTCCAGGCTCGTGCAAATAAGATAGCTTTGTCATGTCATCTACTCCACCTGCGGGAGCTTCCATATCCTTCGGGTAAATTTTTGATAAGCTTGTAGTAACCTGGATGCAAACAAAGGAGTATAAATGTCTTACTGCAATCTCAAAAATGACAAATTCAGTGTCGTAATTGTAGCACCCAAATATAAGTTTAATTTTTGCAGTAAATTTTGTGGAGAGCTACAAATTTATTCAAAAAAATGCGAGTGCAGCCTTTGAAGGTGCTACCATTCATTTGCACACTGCAGGAGTCTAAGAGGGATGGGCTAAGTTGGTGTTGCTTATTGCTTCCTCTATTTATTCCTGTCTGTGCATATAGGGAGGAGATATGAGTTCAGAAGAAAAAGTGGATAAAAGATCTTCCGTTCAAAATTAGTGACTTTACGCTCTCTTGCAAACAATGACCAAAAAGGGTAGTTGAAAAAAGTACAGGACAACTATATCTGGATGGATGATCGATGATAAGCTCATTCTGCGACATGCATCTCAGCGAAAGTTTGCTTTCGTTGACGGCATGTATGCAGGATTGCATGTTGAACTGGAACACTTGATAGTCACACTGTAAGAGTCACTTTTCTTATCTTCTGGTGAAGGGAGGAATATGTGATTTAATTTTTTTCTTTATTCATGCTTTTGTTAAAAAAAATGGACCCAAATTCAGTGAAAACTAACAGGAAAAATGGGTGAATCAGGATACAGTCCATTTAGTCTTCCTAACTACTGACAAGACATACTAGGACTAGTTCACATTGCAGCCATTCATGAGATTTAAGCCGACTCATGTAACTTCTCTAAATTCTTTCCAGGTATAAGCAAGGAATGAAATTTCGGTTTCGGTGGAAATTTCGGTTGGTCCAAAAGTGGAAACGTTTCGTAGAAACGTTTCGGTCAGTGTGGAAATCTTACAAATTTACAAAAATGATAGAAATATGATGCAATTATGTATAACAAGATTATTAAACCATAATGAAGCACAAAAATGACGTTTAACATTATCTATTAGTTTGAGGGAGTATTAACAATTACATAGTTACTTCCGGGGGTAAATTGAATAACTTTTTGGCTATAACACCAAAAAGATTAACAATTTGATAATAGTTAATAGTTAACAAACTATGTTAGTTTAAGAAGGTATCGTCAATTACTCAATTACGCTGTTATATCAGGGGTGTTACTAAAATAAAATCAATTTAGGCCGTTAAGTCGTGGCGTAAAGCATTCAAATAGATTTAAAAAGCATTAAAAACATAATATGAAAATCAAGAGAGATCTAAGAGAAATGAAGATGAAAAAGACGAAGGAAGGGATATGTTTCTAGTATTAGTTTCTCCGGGTTTTTTGCTAGATTTCTACTATGTCGGTCAAAATTTCCATCATGTCGGTAGAAATTTCGATATTTCCAACCATTTCGGTGGAAGTTTCGATCATGTCGGTGGAAACTATGCAAGAAATAGTTGTAAGTGTTACTTCGTGCACCTAATCTGATTTTAGGAAACGTTTCGCGAAATTTCGGTGAAATTTCGGGAAGTTTCATTCCTTGGGTATAAGGTGGTTAAGCATCAGTCAATGCAAGCATGCACATCCAAGGTGTACTTGTCAAATAAAAAAAATTCTATTCAAGTGGAAGATCTAAAGAAGTCACAAAAGATCTCAACCTAGCCAAATAAAGTATTGCGAGGAACTCCAAACACATTCACAGTCACATACCTTTTTTCCATCGCTAGTCTCAATTTCAGCTTCTGTTCCATTAAGTTTAGATACTTTTCCATCAATCCAAGCTAAATTTGGATCTTCAATCCATACATCAGAACCTACGATGATATTTACAGGAGTCCCCTACACAAGACATATTTCATGCAGATTATCAGAGAAAAGAGATTTTTTTTATTAAGGTAATGTGATTATATCGTTAGATAATGATTTAACTACTAAATGTCCACAAGACAAATACTTGTAGGTAAAACTGCAAACTTGCTAAATTACATCAATATAAAAAAGAAAGATTTCTTCACAATAAAACCACACACTTCGACTAGCTAAAGAATCGTGCAAACTTTCTATTAAAAAAATAACGCGGTTCACATTCTTTATTGGTTTAAACCACCAGATTCCCTAGGCTAATAAACATTACGAGTGCTAAGAAAGAGAGAGAGTGGCCCGCTTCTGCACTGCCTAACTATCTTTAGCCATTATAGTGATTAATGCTTTCCTAAACAAAAGGAAGAGACGACAGACAGCCACATGAAAAGGTTTTTAGTACAAAAAAAAACGGCCACAAAAATGCAACCCCTAATTAAGAGTTTAAACAACAACTGTATATTCATTACACATTTGATCTTTTGTCCATGGAAGGGTTAGATATAATCCACAAGGATATGCTTATCCCAAAAATTGTTTTTTTAATGATTGGAATTATTTAAATATAATTTGTACAACTGCCCAAGCAATTTGTCAAGGGCTGAGGCAGAATAGGATTCTGCTGGCCAACTGACAAAACATTAACGAACTATTGTTTCTATAATTGCCTCCCAACAGATAGTGAAGTCAAGATAAGAGTAGTGCTTCTCCCGTTTATCTTCTCTACTCCAGAAATACAGAAACGATTTTACATCTTCTATAATTCCTCGGAGCTGACCTTGCTGCCTTTAAAGATGGCGGTGTTTTTCTCTTTCCATACTGCCAAACCATGGCATGAAGATTTATTCTTCATATGTTCCTTCCGTTTTTAGGTAATGCAACATGTCCCCAATAAACAAACACAGCTTGTGTTAGCTGTGGGAGACAACCCCTGATATTGAAGCTAGATAAAAAGAAATGGCAAGCTGCTAAAGTAATGTTGCAACGTATGAGCAGATGAGGACCAGATTCGGTTTCTTTTTTGCACAAACTGCATCCATTCGGCCTCGCGGATCCCCTTTTGATCAATTGGTCCACTGTTGGGAGTCTACCTAGGATGGCTGCCCATATCAAAGCTCACCCTGGGTGTAATGTTTTTTTTTTTGAAAAGTTTGAATTAATATTAAGGGAGAAAAGGATGTACAAAAGAATTGGTTGTATCACAATTGAAGATGTTACTTCATGATAGCCTCCCAATTAGAAATAAAGTCTAAGTAAGACAGGCTCTTCGCCCAACTCATATTTCTACTCCAATGGAAGAAATATGCAATAATAGTTTGAATTAATGTTTCCTTTCCAAATGTGAAGTATGATTCTAACTTGCATGACTGGGGCTCGAGTAAATTTGCAATAATAGTTTCTCACTGAGATTTCCTCCTCCCCTTCCTTCCATTTATACTTGTTCTGGGTATTCATTTATGAATAGCTATTCAAAATTACGATTACATGGTGCAACACGTTGGAAGGATACAAAGGAGTCATAAAGTGGATCGAACGCATTTGATGAGGGAATCATCGAGAGAGTTATTAAACGGTCATTACATCCTTCAATTCAAGTTCAGGCCGTGTTTTAAGAAACTACTACAACCACGATGCAGCTAATAAAGCAATACTTTATCTTAGAGATATTTACCTTCATCTGTCTATAGCTCATTAAGACATTAAATTTTCACAAGGAAATGTTGCATTCCGGACCAAACCATGAATAATATACAGACAAAATCAATCTATACCAATCCTATTTTGACCTAAATACAACAAAATGCGGTTTAAATAATCTCGATATCATACAATTTAATCCAAATACAACAAAAAGTAATCTTATGTATAGGCATTTGCTTACCATTTTAGGGTTTGAAGAATAGCGCGCCTACAAGGTACTTCTTCTATGATTCTGAGGTGAATGGATAGATAGAAATGAAGATCTAACCATTCGCATTCCTCATAAGATAAAACCACTTGAAGCTAGATCTGCACATTCATCCCTCCAACTAAAAAAAAACCCTAGATCAAATATATCTTCTTCTTCCAGAAATATGACTACCCTTTTAGTAGATCAAACCATTCTTTCCAAGATCAAGAACCATGTAATAAAAAAAAACACCATTCATTCATTCTTGTCTGAGATTTCGAAAAACCTGAAGAAGAATCAAAGTAGGTCAAAAGAAATAACAGAATGTTAATAAGAAACCAAAATTTTCGGCAAGTATGATGAATTAGGTTTTCGATTTCTCTTTTCTTCTTCTTGATTTGGTCGTCTTCGTGTCGATTTGTTTGTGGATTTGACATTCTCTATAACTCCTTCAAAATCGCTTCTCCCTTTCTCTCTCTCTCTCTCTACGATTGTACGTAGCTCTGAAACCCTTTTTGGCGGAAAATTTGCGGTTAGGTTTCCCGCGGAAACTTAGAATTGTTAGCTGGAGGGCCGTTCACATTTTTAGTCTACACTTTCATATCCTTTTTTGATTTTTTTTTTGTTACAGAAAAATTATGTTGTACTTAACTCAAAAAAAAGCACGAGCACTTCCTGTTACTGCAACGTTAGATGCAATTCGAAAAAATTATGAACAAGATGAGAAAGCGTTCGGAAGCAACTATCAGATGTACCACCTTTCTTTGTCCATCCATAAACGACGAACAAGATTTGAGACACAAAATATTTGAAACTTGGAGGTTCATTGAGGTTGTCCTATTAATTTTTTAAGTTTATTTGGATCCACGTCGTTCCGTTGATCTCAGATCTCTTACTCGCTTTTATCGTTGTTGGTAAGTTGATTCTCTCCCGTGCGAACATGTCATGTTGATTATCAAAAAAAGGGATGGGGATGTCACCTGTGTGTTTTTTATCGGGTTTGGGCGACCTAGGCCTATAGAAATATGTAGAGAGAATATATGTACCCGGTTCCGAATTTTGATGAACCTGATTAGTTTGGAGAATTAACAACTCTTTCTCCGTTAATAACAAGGGCACTCAGGCGACCTCGTATGAATCGGTTAAAGAGTTCCGACAACGTTACTAAGAGAAAGGATATATAGTATGTCACCGAACAACTTATCAGAACAGTGCTACATGTCGAGCTCAACTTTGGTTGAAGATATCTATTTTTTTTGTAAATTTTTTGACTCCTATAGACGGGTCCTTCTGTTTCCAATCATTTTATCAATTGTTAACTGACACAAAGCTTTTATTGTTGATGCTGTAATTTATGTTTTTCGCTAAACTATTTTTATTTTACAATTGCCTTGTAAATTTCTTGCATATTCTTGACAGATCATTCTGTTTCCAGACATTTTATCAATCGCAACGGACACAAGTCTTTGGTCATTAACATTATTGAATTGGTGTCGACCATCAAATTAAATGCTAAGAGAAATACCCCACGTTCTACTCATATATTAGGTGTCGTCCAAAAGATGCTTCTAAAAAAACATTTTAACAATATAACATATATCGAAAAAGAAATTGACAATAACCAAATTGCTTTAAGAAAATATAAATTACTCGGTTTCTTCTCAAGTATGTAATTAACAGAAAATATTGTTTTAGAGCAATTTCGTACTTGCTTAAAGCAACATCCAACCTCTCGTTACATTCAACATACAACAACAGGTAATGTTAACAACAAAAACAAAGTTAATAATGTCTACAAAAAAAATTAGAATTTTCACATACTAGTGCTCCAATTTCACTATCATTTCTTCCCTACAGACACATTTCATTGAGCTTCCTCTGCCAAATTGGCCAATTCTTAGGTTGTCCACGTTCCAAGTCTGGGTTTGAATCCGTGCTCATCTTTTTGTTTTGTTTTTCATTAACTCCTCTTTGACCCTTCCTCACTCTACAATTTTGCATTCGGCCATTAATTTATCCTGGTTTCATGTTTAACGTTTTAAATTTGCCCCTTCTTGTGATCGATTTCTTTCCTAGGCCTTTACTTTTTAAGCTAACCCACCTTGACTTCAAATCTTGGCTCTGCCCTTGGGATTGTCGGAGACAAACAAACAAATGACACAACATTGTTATTTTTATTTTAGAAACATCGAAAAATGCTAACGGATGAATAAGATATTTTCAGAATATTTTCAGTTTTCTTATGTAAATATCAAAGAATGCAAAAGTCATAACACTTACGTGAATATTGTTCTTGATCATTTGGTTCCTCAAGAATTGTGGGAACCTTTGTTTTCTTTCCATGACCAGTCATTTTCGTCTCTTCCATTGCCTTCTCAATATACTTCGCATATTTTTATTTTTTTTTTGAAACCAAGGGAACCATTTCCATTAAAAGTGACAAAATCACATTGTTTACATGGATGATACATCATTCTTATTTCTCTCCTATGAAAACTTCATGAGAGTTACATACCTTTAAATGTAAAGTGTCTCATGAAGAGAAAGAAATTGGACTAGACACAGACTCAATAAAATGACCCTAAAGGTCGAGAATGAAAAGACCCTGAAGGTCGTGAATAAGAAGACCCTAAAGGTCGCGAATAAAACCCTAAAGGTCGACAAAAGAAATAATAATACAAAATATTAAATAATACAGAATAAAAAACTAATATAAATCCCCGTCGCTCTTGCCGGAAAACCGCCATTGTCGCCGAAAACCGTCGCCGGAAAACCACCGTCATCACCTGAAAACCGTCATCACCATTGAAAAAATCCGCCGTCATCATCGGAAAGCATAATTCACTCAGCCGAATTGCTTCTACTTGAAAAGAAGAACATACCCAGATCCTATTATAAATCTCCATTTTCTGGAACCAAAAGAAATCTTGATAATGTTGTTCAAACTCATCCAAAATCCTCCACTGATGAGACTCAAAAAAACCAATTTCTTCAATCCAAACCCTACATACCCAAATTGTTCAAATAGAATAAAAACTCCAAATCCCAATTTCAATTTGTAACTCCTCAACTGTTGAATTTCTTCTTGATAAAGAGAAGTAGAAATGAGACTAGAAGATGATGAAGAAGAAGGGAATAGGGATGTGATCTCTCCATTGATGATTGGTGGTGAAAGAAAATAGATTTTCGGTGAAAGGGGAAAAGAGGAAGAGGAAGAAGATGAGAATAAAGAGTGAAAATGAACAATTCTACAACATTGAAATCCCTAGAAACTATTAACGGATAAAAACAAACTACATGGGAAATATACTCCGCATATTTAATTAGCATTTGCCAAGCAAATTTTGGCTGGTTGTTTATCAAAGAACATCGAGTTATAATGCGTCCACCCCTAAAGATAGAAATCGTACACTAGCACGATTCAATGATGACCTCTGCTCTTATATCCTTGTGTAGCGTAGCACATCGTTTCACATACGTATTTTGTTGTGTTTCCTTCCACACTAGCTTTCATTTTCGCTTACAAATTCTTGTAAATCGAATCTTTGTTGACTTTTGAAATTGATCATCGTCTTCTCATTACTCACTCGTCTTCTCCTCTCAACAATCACCACGTTTCGTCTTTTTCTGGTGAATAATAGCTTTCAACCGACACTTCCTTGAAGATGTCGTGTTAGTTTTTTTTTTTTTTTTTTTTTTTGAGGAACGCAACTAATGTTAACAGATCTTCGAAAATGGAGAAGGATAGTCGAGAAAATTAGAGAAAGAAGTAGAAGATGTAGAGAGCGAAGTTAGGTTGTGGGTTTCAGGGGGTAAATGTAGCGAGAGAAGAAGACACAAGAATGAGAAGTGTTTGAAAGAGTAACGTGAGTAAATGAAGAGAGAGAAAAGGTTTTGGGTTATTAACCCAAGTCTGACATGAGAGGACTCTATAAGTTTTGGGCGGGAAGGGCTCCGAGATTTGATGGTCTTGTGTTTGTTTAACGAGGGGTAAAACTGAATTTGACCAAATGAGTTTTTTTTCAATTCTTTTTTTATGATTGGGCCTTTTCTTATTATCATCCGGGTTATGGACTTTATAATCTTTGTTAAGATTGGGCCTCTTTTCCTATTACCATCCCAATTATGGACCTTATAATTACGGGTCTTTGAGTTTGAGTTAGGCTCCTACAAGCTACAACAAGAGGGATTTGAAGAGCTCGGAATATTACTGAAGCTATTGGTCTTGGGAAGGTCTCTCCAAGAGACAACGATAAGGAGGTTAGAGTTAGGCAAGCAAGAAAAACAAAGTTAATAATGTTTACAAAAAAAATTAGAATTTTCACATAATAATGCTCCAAATTCTGTTGAATCATATTATCTCTCAGGATCAAGAGGGTCAATTCAGCTCTTCATCTTTGTCCACTTTTTTCCCAATTTGTTTTCAATTCCTCAGCTTTGTACATGTGCAAGTTGTCTTTACTATCATTTCTTACATACGTAGAATAACAAAAAGACCACAATCAGTATTGTCCAAGGGAGGAGCCAAGCATCGCTACACATGGCTGCAGCCAGGAGTAGAAAATGGTTATTAAGGAGTCAGACATACACATTTTATTAAGCTTCCTTTGCCAAGTTGGTCAATTCTTAGGTTGTCCACATTCCAAGTCTGGGTTTGAATCCCTTCCACCCCTGAAGATATAAATCGTACACTAGCACGACCTGTTGGGGTTCCTCCTTATATAAAAAGGATTCCTAGTTGAAATAGGATTTCCCTTATTTCTTATTTGGGGAGAAATAGAAGTTTCTATTCAAGCCTAAAAAAGAATCATATTTCTAGTAGAATACCTCCCTAATTATCATTATAGAAGGGAATGAAAGGGAAGAAATTATTCATACTTTCAGTCTGAGAGTATCCTTCCAGTTGGGATAGTTACAAGAGAATCCTCTCAGATATATCTTCTCAGGTTAGAGAGAGATGAGACTTTTCAGAACAAAGAGAAGTCAGAGAAAGAGAGATTTCTAAAGTGTTTCTTTCAAGAGAGATTGAAAGAGAAGAATATTTGTTTGAATAAAAGAAGATTATTAATCTTGTGAAGCAATTTAGTTTGTGGTTATCTTCTTCAGCGTTTGGTAATCTAGGATTTAAACAAATCCTAGATTACCAAAGGCTGGAGAAGATAACTCTCTATTTGTTTAGGGAAGAATTTGTTTAAATCCTAAGGAGTAAGAGATTTCTATTTCTTTGTTTCTTTGTCCAGTTTATCTAGGAATTGGTTTAAATCTTAAGGAGTAAGAGATTTATATCTTCTTCAACCTTTGGTAATCTAGGATTTGTTTAAATCCTAAGGAGTAAGAGATTTTTATTTCTTTGTTCAGTTTATCCACCATAGTTTTGGTGAAGAGTCGGTTAATCCTCTATTTGTTTAGGGAAGAATTGGTTAATCCCCTATTATTTTAGGGAGGAATTGGTTAATCCTCTATTTGTTTAGGGAAGAATTGTTATCCAAGAGTGTTTCTATACATCTTGAACAATTGGTTTATCCACCATAGATTTGGTGAAGAATTGTGTAACCCACTATTTAATTATAGTGAAAGATTTCTGGACTAGGTATCGTGGTTTTTTACCTTCTATCTTGCAGGGATTTTTTGCCACGTTAAATTATCTTGGTGTCTGCTTTTACTTTCATATTGTTTATTTTCATATTCTTGAACAAGTGAATTAGGTTATTTTTTCTAACACGGCCCAGTGATGACCTCTGCTCTAGATCTCCTTATGTAGGGTAGCACATCAATTCGCATACGCGTTCTGTTGCGTTTCCTTCCATACTAGCTTTCATTTTCGCTTACACATTCTTGTAAATCGAATCTTCGTTGACTTTTGAACTTGATCATCGTCTTCTCATTACTCTCGCTCGTCTTCTCCTCTCAACTTTCATCTTTTTCTAGTGAAGAGTAGCTTTCAACCGACACTTCCTTGAAGATGCCGTTTCAGTTTTATTTTTTTGTTTGAGGAACCGCAACTAATGCTAACAGATCTTCGAAAAATGAAAAGGGATAGTCGAGAAATTTAGAGAGAGAAGTAGAAGATGTAGAGAGCGAAGTTAGGGTCGTGAGTTTCAGTGGGTAAATGTAGAGAGAAAAGGACACAAGGCTGAAAAGTGTTTGAAAGAGTAAAGTGAGTAAATGAACAGAGAGAAACTTTTTGGGTTATTAACCCAAGTCTAACATGAGAGGACTCTATAAGTTTTGGGCGGGAAGGGCTCCGAGATTTGATGGTCTTGTGTTTGTTCAGCGAGCGATAAAACTGAATTTTGACAAAATGTTTTTTTTTTTCAATTCTTTTTTATGATTTCGCATATTTTCCTATTATCATCTCAATTATGGACTTCATAATATTTTTAAGATTGGGCCTCTTTTCCTATTACCGTCCTAATTATAGACTTTATAATTACGGGTCTTTGAGTTTGAGCTAGGGTCGTACAAGAAGAGGGACTCGAAGAACTCGGAATATTACTGAAGCCACTTGGTCTTGGGAACGTCTTACCAAGAGAAACAGATATATGGTTGACTAAAATTGCTTTAAGGAGAGAACGATAAGGCAATAAGGCAGTTAGGCTAGCAATAAAAACATTGAAAACTTAAAAAATATAAAAAAATTCAATGTTGTTATAAATATTAGATTTATGGTGGATGACCACCACACCTTATAACTCCCACCACAATAAGGTCTCCACCATTACTTTGTATTAAAGCACCATTACTCTCCATTTGTTTTGTAACTCATCAAGAGGCCTATATAAAGAGCTTTCTTGTTAGTGAATAAGAGGTACCAAACTAGTGTACCAATGCACCTAATATATCAATGTATCAAAGTAGAGAAATCATCTACAAACTTATGAATACAACTCTAGTTATACTTGTCTCTATATCTTTCGTCTATATTTCTATTGTTTTTCTTCTTCCCTCATTTATTTTTCACAACACGTTATCAGCACGAATTGCTCTATCATCAATGATCAAAGGGAAGAAGAAATTTTTCACTTATTGATCAAGATACAAACAAATGAAACATGGGTAAGTTTGGTCAATTGTATTTGGTAAATCAAAAGGTATTTACACATTTTTTTGTTGAATTTTTAAGCTTATTATTCTTATTTATCTCTAACCATTGATTTTGTGATTGTTGAGGCATAGTGAATCATATCAAAAGGATATTAGAATTACATAGCTGATAATGAAAAATGGTTGGTATTTCAAACTAATATGATTGTAGTGCAATCTATTCTATGGTAAGGTCAAGGTAATTTATGCTTCAAAAAAAATGATATTAGTCTCATAACTAATGTTTATTTTTGTATGAATACGTCATAAGTGCATATTTTGATTTGTTAAAGAAGGTTTCTCCGAAGAGGAAACTCAACCACCAAAATTTGATTAAGATCAAACTGAATCATCTTTTTGTATATGAGGTTACCAAACCTGAAGTTTGGTGTATATACTTCTTCAAATCTAGAAAATTCTAAAAAGAATTACTAGAGTAAATAATCTCTAAGGATGAAAAGATATATCCCTATGAGGATTAATTATCAACAAAAAGGGTAAATCCTTGGAAATCAAATTTACCTACACATTCCTGAAGAATGACAAGTACTGGTATTTCAGTTTGGAATTATTTTCCATTGATTATTAAAGGATTATAATTAAACGGTGATAAGAAAAATCCTACACCGAGTTCATATTGGAAATGAAGTAACAAAGTTGAGAATCTCATTTTACTATACCAACATATAGTTTGATTAAATTTGACAAAGTTCTTCATGATGGAAGACAACCAAATTTTGCGAAATTCTTTTAAGGAGAATAAGATATCAAAGTTTTGGTTGCAATATCTATTCAAGTGGTGATAATATTTTTTTTCCTCCTCTTTGGACGGTGATGATATATGCTTGCAAATTACACCTGAAGTTGTATACCTCAAAGAAAAAATTATGATAAATTTTAATTAAAAAGAAAAACAAATCACATGAAGATGATACATCTCACATAAAATCAATCACACCTGAAATTGTGATATTATAACAAATTGCTCACACCTGAAGTTGTGATCAGATAGTAGTTTTTGTCTAACGGAAAATATGATATGAAGATAAAAATCAAATTTGCCTAAAGCAATTGATTTTTCCTTCGTCTTTGTCACATCCTTGAAGTATGTGCTCGTAAATAAGACAGAAATCTATCGACATTAGGGGGAGGAAGTCCTATATTCAATGTCGTAAAATACTTGAAAATGATCGAGTTTCTCTCATTTGGAATCAATATACGAAAAACTTGCTACCTCGAGATATTAATATTTTTCAGAGCTTAATATGCTTATATCCAGATAGAGGTAATGGAAAATGATTAGAGTTTATCAAAGTGACATATACTCTGTGACACTGAAGGAATAATTTTTCCTCCTGAAGAGGCTATCAAATTAGAAATGAATGTGATTCATATTCCTAATAAAATCCCCTGAAGAGGATATGTGTAAAAAGGGACACCGACCTTTTACAAAGGCACATATATGAGATCACTGAACTATGTATGCTGTGAAAATTTGAAAAACCAAATAAATCATTTCAGACGATGTATTTCTGAATATAGTAGCTACTGGGAGCATATTGATCCGGAATTACTCTAAGTAATATTGGTCAACTATTGACGAGATACTTCATTACTTGTGGATTTTCTTACAAAATAATTAAGTCTTCAGACATGAAGTCGAAACACCAATTAAGAATTACCCCGAAGGTAATAAAGTAGACATGTGTAAGAAATGTCTTTTAGTCTATAAAAGATTTGACGTCCACTTATAAAATTTCAATGTGAATTACAAATCTCCGAATTATATTAAAGTATTTATAAATCCTATTGTGACTCCTGAAGAGTCTATCAAAGTTTGACAGTAGAGTATTGAAAAAGATTATTCGAGTAAAGAAAATCTTGAAAATGAACATATTCTGAAATACTAAAAGGATATAAGCTTCAAAGCAACTCATATTGTCTTAACTTATCATATGTCATGGAAATTCAGGTCCTGAAGTACCTAATATAGTACAGACAATACATTACGTATGTTGTAATGTGGTTTTAGAAAACAACCATCATTTATATATAAAATGTTAATCGCGTTGTACTCTTTTTCCTTCGTCAAGGTTTTGTCCCATAGGGTTTTCCTTGCCATGGATTTGATGAGGCAACTATACGTATTGAAAATTATTTTAATTTTCTAAAAGTTGTAGTCTTTTTCCTTCGTTCAGGTTTTATCCGACTGGATTTTCCTGACAAGGTTTTGGCGAGGCAACTATCTTTAAATAATAGGCATCAAATGATGAATGTAACACCTATTATGTGTGTCAGGTGGACCGTGCATAATTTATACTGAATCATATTGAAGTATGATTAATACATCAGTTCCACAAAATATTATAATTATCTTATCAATGTATATGATACACAAATATGAATCACCAGAAAGTGAATTCAACTGAAAATCCCTGAAGGATTCAACAAGCTTCAATCTAAAGTATGCATAAAGTTAAAGCATTATATGAATGCCACTTGAGATGTCAAATGATGCTTGTTATATTTTTGTGTATATATATACCAAAAGGAAGTTGATGATAAAAGTTGACCAATGCCCTCAACCTTCATGAGGGGGAGCAAGTTTATGAAGACACTGTATACTACATTTTTGTACTGTACTCTTTTTCCTTCGTTAAGAATTTTTCTCAATGGATTTTTCATACCAAGGTTTTAATAAGGCGGATTATGTGAACATCAAAGATGAATGGAGAGAAAGAATTTGTACTCTTTTTCCTTCACTATGGTTTTGTCCCACTGGGTTTTCCTAGTAAGGTTTTAATGAGGCAATTTCTGATGTGGTGGACACCCAGGGGGAGTGTTATAAATATTAGATTTATGGTGGATGACCACCACACCTTATAACTCCCACCACCATAAGGTCTCCACCATTACTTTGTATTCAAGCACCATTACTCTCCATTAGTTTTGTAACTCATCAAGAGGCTTATATAAAGAGCTTTCTTGTTAGTGAATAAGAGGTACCAAACTAGTGTACCAATGCACCTAATATACCAATGTATCAAAGTAGAGAAATCATCTACAAACTTACGAATACAACTCTAGTTATACTTGTCTCTATATCTTTCGTCTATATTTCTATTGTTTTTCTTCTTCCCTCATTTATTTTTCACAACAAATGTAAGATAAACTAATAAATATAATTAACCATTACCATGGTATGCTCCATCACTCCATCCGTTCGTTTACTTCTTCATCTGCCACTCCTCAAATGAAAGAATACAAAATAAACACTAATAAGATAAACACAAATAATATTGAAAGTAACACTAACCATCTTTCAAGTTTCAACAACCAAAAAAAAGAAAAGTAACACTAACAATGAAGGGAGATAAAGAGATCACAAAAAACTTTAACACACTTTTTTACACGTGCAAGTTGAAGATGGATTGACCACAGATGTGATTGTTTATAATTATGAGTGAAAATTTACCTCCAAAAAAGAAAAAAATAATAAGATGAAATAAATAAGCAAATAGACATTCTTATAAACAATAGAAACAAAACTTTCACTAAATTGAGGGTGTTTGATTTTTGCACTTATTAAGTAATTTTCACTTAATAAGTGTGGGCCGGTCATTTAGGCCGTTTGGTTTTTCACTTAATAAGTGAATATTATTTGTAAGTGCAAAAACGTAAGCTCCAACTTGGAGCTTATTTTTTTGCACTTACTTTCTAAGTGCCAAGAAAGACATTTTATCCTTCTCAATATAATAATTACCATTACAATTATAACTAAAAAAAAAAATCTTAAACAATTGATAAGTAAAAAATCTTTTTATGACTTAAGCGATGACTCTTTTCCTTCTTCACTTAGTAAGTGATATCACTTAGTAAGTGATATCACTTGTAAGTGCTATGGCGTTTGTTTTCTATCATTTCTAAGTGTTTAATTTTTGTTTTTATGTTAATTTTAAATGTCATAAAAATGAGAAATTGTCTATTTTGACCTTAAAGTAGTTACATTTTAGCATTTCATGCTAATTCATTATGCTCGCGAGTTTGGATACAAGATAATTACGATTTATAAATACTTTGTGTTGAAAAATATTAACCTCAAATATTAAGAATTATGAACGAGAAAAACTTACGTTGCGTTATGGAGTTTGGGTGGTTCCGTGATTAATGAAGGAAGAGATGCGAAAAAATTAGAAGAAAAGCTTAGGTGAAGGATGAGTGGAGAAGGAAAAGAGTCATCGCTAAAGTCATAAAAAGATTTTTTACTTGTCAATTGTTTAAGATTTTCTCTTTAGTTATAATTATATTGGTAATTATTTTATTCGGAGAAAGATAAAAATGTCTTTTTTAGCACTTAGAAAGTAAGTGCAAAAAAATAAGTTCCAAGTAGGAGCTTACTTTTTTGCACTTACTTTGACCCCACTTACAAGTAATATTCACTTATTAAGTGAAAAATCAAACAGCCTAAAATTGTCGGCCCGCACTTATTAAGTGAAAATCACTTAATAAGTGTGAAAATCAAACACCCTCTAAGTTTTTCTCCTAAATTTTGTTCACATCTGTTCCTTCGTCAATCACGGAACCACCCAAACTCCATCATGCAACGTAAGTTATTTCTCCTTCATAATTTTTAATTATTTGAGGTTAATATTTTCAACACAAAGTATTTATAAATTGTAATTCTCTTGTATCCAAACTCACAAGCATAATAACTAGTATGAAATGCTAATATGTAAATACTTTAAGGCCAAAATAGACAATTTCTTATTTTTATGACATTTAGAATTAATATAAAAATAAAAATCAAATACTTAGAAGTGATGAAAAACAAACGTCATTGCACTTACAAGTGATATCACTTCCTAAGTGATTATCACTTAGTAAGTGGTAGCACTTATAAGTGCTAAAAAAATCAAACACCCTCATGTTATTAAGCTTCTTAACTGGGAAGTACAGAGAAAGAAAAACCAAAACACAGTACATCAAATGTCAAAACTCCAACTTACAAACAAAACAAATAGAAAGATAAATTAGAAGATAAAACAGTTCTGTAAACTAACCATGTCTCCCATTTTTTGTCCGTGCTAAGATAATTTTTTTTTGTTGAACTATCCTTTCATTAACGAGAATAAACGTTATTACAATATTTATCAACTAAGATACAAGGAACATTATTCCACTTTTTTGCTTCTATTTTTCTTTTTTGCCCATTTTGCTAACTTGTCTGCTTGCGAGTTGAGATCTCTTCTGGTGTATTTGAATTGCACTATTTCGAACGCTCTTCTGGTTTCTCGGATTCTTCGAATATGGATCAGCGATTGCCAATGCAGTGTATGCCTATTATTATGGATGTGCTTGATGAGATTCATGTTGTCGCTTTCGATAATTATTGACTTGTAATTCTGCTCTCTAGCCCATTCCTTGCCATGTAGGATAGCCATAGCTTCACTTTCTTCACTGTTTCTCGCCCTCGAGGATTTCACTTGAGCTCCAATGAATTTGGATTCTGCATTATGAGCGATTAAGCTAATTTCCATACTGGATGTTACACTAATAAAGGATGCATCAACATTTATTTTTATGAAAGGGTTTGTCGGCGGTTGCCATTTCACATGATGTTTTTGTTTATTTTCCTGAGGTTTTTTTTTGGATTTTGGAAATGTTTTGATCATTCTAATGATTTTATCAAGATCATTTATCTCATGCTGGAAACAGTGGTCACATCTTACTTTCCATAGCATCCAAAGAATGCTCACAATATGAATACCGTCACTGCTGTAACATTGATGTGTATTGTCTTGCCACGAGAAGATCCAATCTGAAAGTGATGTGATGTTCTCAGATATAATATTAAAATTAAACCAAACATTTTTTGCCAAAGCACAGTGTAACAGTGCATGTTCAATGTCAATACTCATGCAATTTGGGCAGGTGATGTTATTGTCAATGTATTTTCCTATTTTCTCCCTTACCGGGAGAGCTTTGGTACAGATTTTCCAAATGAAGATTTTTATTCGCGAAATAGTTGGAAGAGACCAGATAAAATTCCAGTTAGGCGAATTAGGAGTATGGATGATATTTTTAGTGTTCAGATGTTGGTACATAGATTTAACCGTGAAGTTTCTCGATTTGGTTAGCCTCCATTTGAGCTGATAATTATGTGGGAGGGAAGATTTGAATTTAAATGGATAGAGAGAAGGTTTGGTTGTGTAGTCTGAACCGAATTTCTGGAGAGAGATTTTAGAGTGAAAATAGATAATTTTGGATATGGGTAGTTAAAACCGATATTCTTAGAGAAATATTTAAGGATGGCGACAGTTTATTTTTTTTTGCTCTTACTTATAAATCTAGACCATAAAATGAAGAGATGTGAATCGTGGGTGGGCGGAAAAGTTGTGACGCAGTTTAGTATCAGTAGTTATTTTTTAAATTCAAATTCAACCATTAAATCGTAAAGTTTTTAATGAAAATATGAAGTACGTGAATATCCAGGAGATAAATCTACCGCTCACCTCAAAAAAGATCATTGTGTTTTATATAATAGATCATATATAACGCAATGGTCTTTTTTGAGTTGGATTGTCGATTTACGTCTTCGATATTCGTGTCTGCCCGATCTTCATCGGTAGTTTATTGATTTAATGGCGATAATTGAATTTGAAATCAACTAAATCGTAACTTATTCTTTCATGTGGGTTATTTTCTCCCTAAATTAACTAACTACTTCCTAAATTAAATATCACACGGTTATTTTTCTTTTAACAACTCTTTTTTTATCGATCGCTTTCTCTCATATTCGAATCGAGAAAATATCCACCCAAAAAATATCTAATGAAACTAACTCACACCCTTCCCACGTATCTCTCTGTCTTCCCACCAACTACTCAAAATTCTTTCAACAAAAAAAAAAAAAAACTACTCAAAATTCATGTTAATAATATTTCTCTCTCACGTATATGACAATTGACTGCCCTTCAACAAAAAAAAAAAAAACAATTGATGGCCCACTTCGTTTAGATTTTCCAATTTCTTACCATTTATTTCTCTACTAAATTTTCTTCATAAATATAAATATAAATAATCATCTAACCTCTTTCTTCATTGTTTTAATTTTTTTGTTATGATTTTTTTCTTTGTTCTGACAAATAATTATGATTTTTATTTGGGGTATTTAGCGATACCCCCTCATCCCTAACGTCCAATTAGGGGTGTCCCTTTTTAATTGGATATTAGGGATGTCCCCTTTTTTTACTTAAAAGTACAAAACTATCCTTGTTCTTATTGTTTCTTTTTTTTGTTTGATATCTTATACCTCTTCGATGTTATGTTTATCAACTTATTTTCGTTTCTCATAATTTTTTTTTCTCTTGTCCATCTTTTTTTAATTTACCAACAACATTTATCGAAAATTTAAAATTGATAAATCACGACGACCGACCTATTGTATTTTATTTTCTTCCCTTTCATATCATTACGACCGACATAACATTCCAACTTTGGTCTTCTCGTGAATTTTTCTATCTAGTTTGTAAATTCACGACTGATTGACACTCTAATTTTGCCCGTTCTAACAATTTTGAAATCTCATTTGCAAGTTCATTGAGTAATTTCATTTTAATTTTTTTTTTACTTTTTGTTCGATTCATAATCTCAATTTTCATTTGTATTTTTTGAATGATACGGGTTATACTTAATAAAAAGAACAATAAATATCAAGAGGTCTTCTTCAAATGGGTAACGTACATTTATTTTATCGTAAAAGAAAAAACAAATGGAAAGTTAAATTTTTCTTAGAATTTATGATTTTTATTTCGAATTGTTGTGATTTATCAATTTTTTAAATTTTTGATAAATTTTGTTAGTAAATTAAAAAAAGATAGATACGAGAAAAAAATTATGAAAACCGAAAATGAGTTGATAAACATATAACATCGAAGAGATATAAGATATCTAAGAAAAAAAAAACAATAAGAACAAGGCTAGTTTTGTACTTTTAAGTACAAAAAAGAGGTATCCCTAATATCCAATTAAAAAAGAGGTAGGGATGAGGGGGTATCGCTAAATAATATTCACATTACTTTTAAGAGTACAAAGTGGTGGCTCATAGTTCACGAATACATTCGAGAGTCGTAAAGTCCCGACCTTCAGAATTTTATGGATTCAGTGATTTTGTGTTTTTAATCAGTCGAGGTTGGGTTGATATTGTTTCCATTGTTCTGTCTCTCTTTTCATTTATTTATTTTGGTTCAAATTTGTTTGTCGTCTACGTCTATGGACTATGGAGAATAGTAGTTTTGATTTATTTCTTTTTCAATTTGGCTTTTCTTTTTACTGATTTTCTATTAGTTTTAACCTTCTTCACTTTTGCAGAGACTAAAGACACAATGAAGTCCTTAAGAGATAACAAAATATTTAGAGAAGAATTTATTCTCCGCTATAACCTTCTCCAAATTAAAGTTCTAAAAGATGTTAGATACAACGAGCCACATATGTGTTTTTTCTTTTTTTGTTGAAAGGCCAAAGAGGTGTTTGAGGGTGTATCTTTAATTGTTTATAGTTTCTCCATCCTCGCGGCTAATTCAGAGAAAAAACTTCTTTTATTTGTGGTATATAATATGGAGTATAACTTTTATGTTTATCTAATTAGTGGTTTATATAAAGTGCTTCTTTTTATTTAAAGAAAAGTCTCTCACATTTTTAATATACCACAAGTGAAATTTCATTTATGAAATTTGGAGAGCTTTTTTTGTTGAAAAGAATCTAGAAAGTTGATCATAGATTCTAATAACCAGGTGTCCACCGCGTCCTACGGATGTAGTAGATTCCTTTTGGCTAACGCCGGTGTTAGTACATTATGCAAGATTATAAGACGTGTCAGTGAAACTTTTGCGGTCAACATAAGTCGGGGTCGAGTATACACTCAGACGTGCACGTAATATATGTTCAATACTTCTCGTATTTACGGCTTATACCGTTGCTCCACTGAATCTTTACGTCCGTTTACCGGATGGTACTCGTGTTCATCACATTGGAAGTGTCTCTTTCGACTCTTCTCTTAATCATAAAGATGTTCTTCACACCCCTTCTTTTAAGTTTAATTTTATTTCGGTATCTCAAATTACGAAATCTCTCTTATGTATCGTCTTATTTTATTCTTCTTCTTGTGTCTTTTAGGACCAAGCAATGACAAGGACGATTGGACTTGGTGATCAATATGGCACCTTATACTTCCTTCACACGGAATCAAGTATCTTAGCTTATTCTTTGTCTACTAGCAACCTCTCTAGTTTTAGTATTTGGCGTTGACGCTTAGACCATCCATCTATTTCCCGTTTCAAGTTTTTAGTTGATAAATTTCCTTTTAGTGACGTTGATTTTAATAAATTTAATAAGGATTCGTGCGATGTATGTCCTCTTTCCAAGTTAACTCGCTTACCTTTCCCTATTAGTACTTCTACTTCTTCCGCTCCTTTCGAGTTGGTCCACATGGACTTTTGGGGACCTTTTCCGGTCCCATCCACATCCGGTTGTAGGTATTTTCTTACGATAGTCGACGATTCCACTCGTTGTACGTGGTTTTTTCTTATGCCCGTCAAATCCGATGTGTTTCATCACATCTCCAATTTCTTAGCTTTTGTCAAAAATCAATTTGACAAATCTATTAGAACCATTCGTTCCGACAATGGAACCGAATTTATGAATCGCTCATTACAACAATTTTTCGCCACTAATGGGATCGTCCATCAACGGAATTGTGTTTATACCCCTCAACAAAATGGCGTTGTTGAACGTAAGCATCGACATATATTAGAAGTTGCTCGAACCCTTCCTATTGAAGCACATCACTCACTTAATTTTTGGGACGAGTGTGTTCTCACCGCTGTTTACTTAATCAATAAGATGCCTACACCGATTTTGGATGGGCTCTCCCCTCATGAGAAATTACTTGGCTCTATCCCCAACTTCTCAAATCTTAGGGTTTTTGGTTGTCTATGTTATGCACCCTTCCCCCACAACTAAACTTGACCCTAGGGCTTCCAAGGGTGTTTTTCTCGGTCACTCTCACGGCCAAAAGGGTTACAAAGTGCTTGATCTTTTGACCAACAAAATCATCATATCACGCGATGTGATTTTTCATGAGACCATCTTTCCCATGGCTCCCACCGAGGCTTCTTCTCCCTCTTGTTCGCCGGATGCCCCTCCCTTCATCACTATCCACGATGATGGGTCTTTTGTCTATCCGTCCATCTTCGACTTTCCTCTTTCCCGTGGCAATTCCTCATAGAGTGAGGTTTCTTCTGAAAATGCTACAGCCACCCCTCATGTTCCCGAGACTTCAGCGCCCTTGTCGATGACTATCGTCAACATCCCCTCACATGTGACTGCGGGCACCCCAGTTCGAGTGTCTAGTGACACAGCACTCTCACAGGTTTCTGAGGGCACTCCAGTCACCGAAGTATCCATCGGGACTGCTACACCGCCACCACGGGTCGAACCCCCTGCTGCGTCTCTCCCGTCGGCTACGGCCGACAGAATTGATCGAGCTAGAAAACCGTCGGCCTACTTATCCGATTATATTTGCAACGCGTTATCTCGATCTGATATCCCTTACCCTCTTCGGGATTTCATCTCGTTTGACAAATTTAGTCCGTCTCATAAGGCGTTTATTTGTTTGGTACTTTCCACTTCCGAACCCACTTCCTTTACTCAAGCGATTCAAAGTTCTCAATGGCGAGATGCCATGGCCGCTCAGATCGAGGCTCTCGAAGCTAATAATACTTGGTCTTTTGAAAATTTTCTGGCCGGCGACCTACGTCGGAGAAGAGAGGTGAGTTGGAGAGAGAGAGAGGCGAGTTGGAGAAAGAGAGAGGTGAGTTGGAGAAAGAGAGAGGTGAGTTGGAGAGAGGGAGAAAGGTGAGTTAGAGAGAGAGGTGCGATGGAGAGAAAGGGAGAGAGAAGTGACGTGGAGAGATATGTGTGGGGGAAACTACTTGATACCATGTGAAAGTTCATGTTAGTTGATAGATTAGAAGATATAAACTAAAATAAAGAACACAATAGTTTACGTGGTTCGGTCGGAGGATCACGACCTACATCTACGGAGAAAGCCATTAATGGTTGTATTATATTATCTCCACAATCGTGGTATTGATTGGTTACATACTCGAGGACTCAATGCAACTCAATGATAAAATACATAGAGGTCACTAGTATTTGCAGATTGACTTGGGAACTAGTTTCTTAGGACTTTATGTAGGATATATACAAGATAACTAAATAATATATGTTAAATCTTCATATATCTTCATCCTACCATAAGATTGATAAACCTACTCATGAGAATCACAAGAATAACTTGGACAAGAAATATCGACAAAGTGATTTATCGATTACTTAATCACAACGACTAAAAAAATGTCGAAAAATTGCAGAAGCTTAAATCAGGATTAAACTGTTGGGCATTTTGGACATATATATTGATAAAATTAATATTATAAAAGTTAAAAGAGATTTTGTAGTAGTTGTGACTATTCACAAATGATAGTTTGAATTCAAGTTTAATTACTAATAGTTACCTTTTGGAAAAGATACAATCTTTCACTACAAATGTCTTTTGAGTCCTATAAATAAGTGTTTTCTCAAATCTGATTTGGGTAATCAAGACATATCAAAGTGTAGAGAATTTGAGAGAGAAAAAACTATTATATTAGTTTGTGTGCCAACACTTATATTTGCCATAATCTTAATGTTTTTATGCTTGTATCGTGAAATCTTCATTAATTACTTGATGCAATTTCACAAAAGCTTGTTATATCTTGGGAAGCAATTTGCCTAGTAACCTTCAAGTAATCTCAATGAGAGGGGGCAAATATTTCTTTAAAGAAAGTGTACATAGTACACGTTTCAAGCCTCTATTCTCCATCCCTCTTATTTGTGTGTTCAAATACAATTTTTCTAATATAAACTACTTGCTCTGATACCATGTGAAAGTTCATGTTAGTTGATAGATTAGAAGATATAAACTAAAATAAAGAACACAATAGTTCACGTGGTTCGGTTGGAGGGTCGTGCGGAGAAAGCCATTAATGGATGTATTATATTATCTCCACAATCGTGGATTGATTGGTTACAAACTCGGAGACTCATTGCAACTCAATGATAAAATATATAGAGGTCTCTAGTATTTATAGACTGACTTGGGTATCTTAGTTTTCTAGGACTCTAACTAGGATAAATACAAGATAACTAAATAATATATGCTAAATCTTCATACATCTTAGACGGTTGATATTTGATATCTTCAGATCTCGATCCTTATAGTCTAATAAGGTGGATAGTCAAAATTCGTAACGGATGGACTGAAGAGAGGAGTAACTCACATTTATGTTCGTCTCTTGATGGATTGGCAACTTCAACTGACGGGTTGAAAAAAGGGATAACCCTCACTTAATTAAGGAGGACGGATGATTATTGCAAACTAAAGAGGAGCAATATGATCTAATGACGGTCCATGGATATCCTATTAATTTCACTTGATCAATGGTAATCAGATGGTCTTGATTCATTGTCTTGTTTACTTCTTGCATTATAGTTGCTTTACATTATATACACATAGGCCTATATTTGCATGGTGTATAGTAGCTATTTTTCAGCAACTTCATATTTTGATAAATAGTGATTTAAGTCTCTTTCTTACTATGTCTAAAGGGTATGACTTTCATAACTAGACATCTCTTGCTTGTTAACATGAGTAGGTATAAATACACATAATTTGATGATTAAAATTTAGCAATAACATTAATATTATTCGATGATATTTTGATTACATAAATCATGATTTATTTGTCAATTCTTGATAAATTAATGAATTCATATATATTATTGTCGAACATGAAAGTATACCGTATGCTATGATGATTGATTTGTGTATGCGTGTGATGCGGTGAGTTGGTGAGAAGTTGATGAGTTTGGTGGTTGGTTCGACCCTCTCTATTGAGTATTTATGCGATGACCGACGAGTTTGCATGGAAAGCGTACTGAGGTATGACCGAGTATTTATGCGATGACCGACGAGTTCGCATGGGAAATCTTGTGGACCACACTCTCATGCAACATGGGTTATGGGAGGGTTCGGATGATGGATCTGATTTCCCTGGATGGGCACTAACTTACCATATCACTCATGTTGTTTGTGGAATGTTACTTGCCTATTTCTCTCTTGCCTCAAATCTTATACATATGTATATACTGACACCTTTATATGTAATGAAGAAATCTAGTGGACTTGATGGGTCTTGAGACTGTCTATTAAGGTTTTAGGAATTTAGAAATCTACCTGCTGGGTTCTGACTCAGCCTATTATTTTTCAGATCAAGAAAATCAGAAAGTGCCACCTGCTTGAGTCATAGTTTTCCTTTGGAGAAGCTTTCTTAGGAGTTTTCTTTTGTTTTAGGTAGTTAATTATTTCTTTTATGTTCTTTCGACTCACGTGTCGATGATGTAGAGACATCGTTTTGATTTTGAGAACTAAATAAAGTTTCTTTTAGTTGATTTATCGTTACTTAAGAGCTTCATACTTGGTGTTGTTTATCTCTTTTGGTGAATACATCAATTTTGTTTACTGTTCTGCCGAGAAATGCTTTAAATTTAGGTTTTCATGGAACCGACGTGGAAATCTAGACTTGGGACGTTACAAGTACTACCGTAAACAGATTAAATCTTTAACACAGATTAGTGAAATGCTAGTATAGGAAGTGAAATTAAATCAAATTTCCAACAATTTCAGACAACTATGGCGGTGAAAAAGATGGAGATGATACTTGGAAGAACCAACCCTAGGTTCGCTCAGCTTTTGCACCTCTTCTCATCTTCTTCTTCTTCTTCCTCTGATGGGGGAAGACGATAACGCGCGAAAGGTATCTCCTCCTCTTATCTTCTTCGTTCTTCATAATTCGTAAAACCTATTCCCAAATTCCTCGTCTTAATGTTCTTTCGGTTTCTGTTTCTTCTCGATTGATGACCTTTGATCTTGTTATTAGCGCGAGGAGTTGATGACTAAACATGGGATTAATGTTCCACCACGAAAGGTTATAAAACAGATCCTAAGAGCGCTTAAGATTGATATTGGAGGAGAGCTTTTCACTATAAGTGAAATTCGTACGGATATAAGATTGTCTCGATTATATTATAACCAACTACAACAACACAGAAAACAACAACAACTACTTCGTTGTCTCACCATTCATGAATATCAGATTCTCTCTCTCTCCCTAGAATCTTACTTGATGTTCTTATAGTTCCTCTTTCTTCTGTATTGATGAATGACATAGGTTTGATCTTGTTATGAGGGCGAGGAGTTGATCAAAAATGGGATTTATGTTCCAAAAGGAGTTGTTATTTCTTCTCTTATGAAGGATGTTAATGAAGTTTTTCCTAGTCAAAATGAGGTATTGTTGAAAGATGTATTCAAAATTTTATATTCTATTAATCTTGAATTTAATAGAATATAAAATTTTATATTCTATTAATCTTGAATTCAATAGAATGTAAAATTTTATATTCTATTAATCTTGAATTCAATAGAATGTAAAATTTTATATTCTATTAATCTTGAATTTAATAGAATGTAAAATTTTATATTCTATTCATCCTGAATTTAAAAGAATATAAAATTGTATATTCTATTAATCTTGAATTTAATAGTATATAAAATTTTATATTCTATTAATCTTGAATTTAATAGAAAATAAAATCTTATATTCTATTAATCTTGAATTTAACTTAAAAGAAGATAAAATTTTATATTCTATTAATCTTGAACTTAATAGAATTTAAAATTTTATATTCTAGTAATCTTGAACTTAATAGAATATAAAATTTTATATTCTAGTAATCTTGAACTTAATAGAATATAAAACTTTATATTCTATTAATCTTGAATTTAATGGAATATATAATTTTATATTCTATTAATCTTAAACTTAATAGAATTTAAAATTTTATGTTATAGTAATCTTGAACTTAATAGAATATAAAATTTAATATTCTATTAATCTTGAATTTAATATAATATAAAATATAATATAAAATTTTATATTCTATTAAATTTGAATTTAATAGAATATAAAATTAGCAACTCCTTTGGGAATAGAATATTCTATTATAATAGAATATAATGGAATATTAAATTAGAAACAGGAATCGAAAGAACATTAAGACGAGGAATTTGGGAATAGGTTTTACGAATTATAAATAACGAAGAAGAGAAGAAGAGGAGGAGGTACCTTTTCGTGTGTTATCGTCTTCCCCATCAGAGGAAGAAGAAGAAGAAGGAAAAAAGTGCACGAGCTGAGCGAAACTAGGGTTAGTTCTTCCAAGTATCATCACCAACCTTTTCGCCGCCATGACTGTCTGAAATTGTTGGAAATTTGATTTAATTTCACTTCATATATTAGCATTTCACTAATCTGTGTTAAAGATTTAATAGAATATAAAATTTTATATTATATTAAATTCAAGATTAATAGAATATTAAATTTTATATTTTATTAAGTTCAAGATTACTATAATATAAAATTTTATATTCTATTAATTTAATAGAATATAAAATTTTATATTCTATTAATCTTGAATTTAATAGAACATGAAATTTTGAATACCTCTTTCAACAAACAAACAAAAAAAAAACATTGAATATCTCATTTTGACCAGGGAAAACTTCATTAACAACCTTCAATCGAGGAGTTGATAAAAAAAAAACATTGAATATCTCATCTTGAATTTAGGATCTCTTTTATAACCTTTCGTGGTGGAACATTAATTCCATGTTTGGTCATCAACTCCTCGCGCTAATAACAAGATCAAAGGTCATCAATCGAGAAGAAACAGGAACCGAAAGAACATTAAGACGAGGAATTTGGGAATAGGTTTTATGAATTATGAATAACGAAGAAGAGAAGAGAAGAGGAGGAGGAGGTACCTTTCGTGTGTTATCGTCTTCCCCATCAGAGGAAGAAGAAGAAGAGAAGAGGTGCACGAGCTGAGCGAACCTAGGGTTAGTTCTTCCAAGTATCATCACCAACCTTTTCGGCGCCATGGCTGTCTGAAATTGTTGGAAATTTGATTTAATTTCACTTCATATACTAGCATTTCACTAATCTGTGTTAAAGATTTAATCTCTTTACAGTAGCACTTCGCCAGTCTAATTAAAAAAATTTAATCTCTCTAATTTCAAAACAAAGGTTTAATCTCTCTTAAACAGAATCTAAAATGAGAAAAATTAGTTATAACTAACTATCTATTAAACTGACTAATGACATTCACACGGGCTTCTTAGCTCATGAGATAAACTAAATACAACGGAATGAGGAGTGCCTATAAACGGAATATAACTAGGGGTGAGCAACGTTAGGCCAAACCAACCTCACCGGACCTTTTTTTTGTCGAACTTGACCGAACAAAAACCAAATGACTTTTGGGCCGAAGCGAATAATGTTCGACTCTTTGGAAAAACGATCAATCGATCTTGATTTAGCAGTTTGTTTAATTATCTTCATCTTCTACAAGACATTCAACTGGTCCCTCTCTCTCCCTCCTCATTTCTCATTTCAAACTACAAAACAAATTTACAGGGTATAGTATCAAACCCGCTATCCCTAGTTTAAATCTCATTTGTTGTTTGCTGACGATTTGATCTTATTTGGACCAACTACATCAAAAAATTTAGAAGCTATGGAAGAGTTAATTCACCAATACTCCCGACTCTCGGGCCAACTTGTAGATCTCGAGAAGTTTTCTATCTTCTTTAGTACTGGAGTACTCGAAGTGAAGAACAATTATTGTGTATCGCTTCAGGAACCACTGATGCAGGATCAAGCAAAATATTTAGGGGCTCTTATCCTGAAACCTGGAAATAAAATTTATAGTCATCAATGGCCGAAATAAAATTTTCAAAAAGCGCTTTCAGCGTGGAAAGTTAAATTGATTCCACTTGTTGTAATGGTTGAGAAAGGTTGTCTGCCAAATAAAACAGGGAGATTTTAAAGGGTCCCCCATTGTTGTTAAAAGACCCCCTCCTTTATAAGGCCCCCCAAATCAACCATTTTGGTTAGAAGGCTCCCTTCAAAAAAAAAAGCACTCCCCCTTCCCTAGTTTGACCTAACGGCAAAGTTAACGTCGTTAGGTCAAAGTTATTCAACTCAGCTATATAACCGATCAACACAGACCACTCTTATTTCATCTTCCTCATAACTCGACCTTTGTTTGCCTTCATCTTCTCTCTCTTCCTCTCTCTCTCACTTATCTCGTTTTCTCTCTCTGTCTTTCTGTTGGTGAAAACCTAACACCCAAGGTTTAGTTTTTTTCGATTTCTTCAAACAACATTGCTTGAATACTTAAATATACTGGTTAGCAACACAAGGAAGAAGATTTGCGTACCTTATTTCGTCTGGAAGTGGATGAAAAACCCCAAGTGATCTTTCCCGTCGCTCCAGACCGAAAAGCTACTTGTGGCATTTTCGGTGGGCTCCAGGCCGAAAAATGTTGCATAATTCGGCCCGAGCTCACCGGATAATGTTGCATAATTCGGCCCGATCCCACCAAAAAATGTGGCATAATTCGGCCCGAGCTCACCGGATAATGTTGCATAATTCGGTCTGGTCCCACAAAAAATCAGGTCAGTAGCATCAGTAGCTACTGGACCAATTTTCGGTGGGGTCAGGCCGAATTATGCAACATTTACGGCTCGAGCCCACCGTAGGTAATGAATCCACTACGGTGTTTTCCCATCGATTATACTTTTTACTAAGAGAAATCATATTCGGTATGGTCTCACCGTATCATGTTCACATTATTCGGTAAAACCAGACCGATTTGAGCTTCGTGTTGAACAAAAAAAATTAATACAACCAACAAATAGATCATAAAACATGTAAAAAAAAGTGTTAGGAAATGATCATATACCTCTTGGGAGACTGAATCTTGTCCAGAAATTGATGCTTTTGGATTTTGCCATTTCTCCAAAAATTTTGGAAGTTGCTTCATCCATGGTGGTTTGCAACAAACCCCCTTTTAGGGTGTATTTCACCCACGTTGGCAATTTAGTTAAGAAAACAATAAATCTTCCCAAAACTCAAAGCCCTAGAGATTCCTCTTCTTCCACTCTTCTTCCCTATCTTTTATAGGACTCGTCATGTATCACCGACAACCATTAGTAACAGGGAATCCTAGAAGCTATAGGCCGAGCAATTGAAGTCCAGCTAAGAACTGCAGTCTGGGCAGTCGTCTTCTCGTATCTCTATTCTTGAGAAGCAGCTCGAGGCTTATAAGGAGAAGGAAGTTGGTTTCCTGGCTGAGAGGGAGAAAGACAAGTTCTCCCTCCATACTTCTCGTCGTAACATCCTTGAGCTGTCCAACTTGAATCGGGGGAAAGTGGTTGCCAACTTTAAATGTAGTGATGAATTTTTTGATATCCAGAGGAAGCAACGTAAGTTGCGCTTTAAAGCCGCCTGAGAGTGTGCTCGTCCTTTTTACACCTCTAAGGAATCTCTTCCTTTTACACAGTGGCTAGCCTTATTAACTCTGTTTCTGTCGAGAGGAGGATCAAAGAGGATCTTCCTTTCAGCGACGATGAGTGGGACAATGAAGCTGCTGACTCTGTGGTTAACGTGGATGATGACTCCGACGAGGGCTCTACTTTCTCCCTTCATCAACATCACTCGGGTGGTCCACAGGACCCTTCTCTCCTTGAAGAAGAACTCTGATTTATCTGAGTGTCTATTACTTTTTCTGTTATTTCTGTATTGTTCTTCTTTGTGCTACTTTTGTTTGATTGAGTGAAGATTTTTTTTAGTTACTTGTTTGCTTCATGTTGTTCCTAAAAATATATAAACACTCCAATCGAGAAAGACGTTCATTGTTAGTATAATCTTAGGCTTACTAATGCAATCTCCTAGCTTACTACGTTTAACTCCGAATGCCTTCTCCTGCACACGATTAAAGAGTTAAACTTATTCTAATTACGCATGACCTAACTTACTAAATCCGTCTGCAAAATAGAACCCTAGTTAGCCCTGTATAATCAGTTTATAGTTTTGTTGACTTCTTAAATTTATCTAGGGTTTCCCCTTGACCCCTTGTCGTGACTCTCGCTATCAGGGTTGTTTTGTCGGCTTAATCACGACTGGTTTAACTAGAATTTCTCCTTGACCCCTGGGCGTTGCTTTCACTATCAGGGTTGTTTCGTCGGCTTGAGCACAACTAGTTTAACTAGGACTTCTCCTTGACTCCTGTCGTAGCTCTCCCTATCAGGGTTGTTTCGTCGGCTTGAGCACGACTAGTTTAACTAGGACTTCTCCTTGACCCTAGGTTGTGGCTCTCGCTATCAGGGTTGTTTCGTTGGCTTGAGCACTACTAGTTTAACTATGACTTCTCCTTGACCCCTGGTTGTTGTTTTCGCCAACAATTTCTTCATATCAAAATCTCCTGAAAAATCTGAATCCACATATCTAACTACCGATCCAGAAGTTATTGATTTTCTTTGACTTTAGCATTATGCAGATTTTTCTACATAATCAGAAATGTTGGAGACTTATCGTAAAAAATATCAAGCATATCATCCATGGACAGAAATCCATCTTAAATGTAAAAAAAATCGAAAATGTTTCAAACACAAAGAAATCTATTAAGAGATAATCCACCTCTTTATGTAAAATCTATTTTACAATAATAAAGAACCTCAAAACCTAGATTCTTCCCCAAATAAAACCCTAATAATCTTCACCAGGTACGTTTTTTAACAAAAAGCCCTAATCGCTCTCCTCTTACCTGAAATCAGACATAATCCACTTCTTAATAAAGTTTTTTTTAAGATTCAGTATCATTCTTTTCTACCTTACGAAAGATGGTTGCTTCTCAACATCCACCACGTTTCGTCTTTTTTCAGTTAAGAGCAGCATTCAACCGAAACTTCTTTGAAAATGTCGTTTCAGTTTTAGGTTTTATTTGAGGAACCTCAACTAATGCTAACAGATCTTCAAAGATGGAGAAGGATAATCACGAAATTTAACGAGAGAAGTAGAAGATGTAGAGAACAAAGTTCAAGTAATGGGTTTTGATGGGCAAACGTAGAGAGAGAAGAAGAACACAAGAATGTGAATTGTTTGAAACGGTAAAGTGAGTGAATGAAAAGAGAAACTTTTGGGTTATTAACCGAAGTCTGATGAGAGGACACTATACATTTTGGGCGCGAAGGGCTCTCGAACTTGATGCTCTTGTGTTTGTTTTGGGAGGGGTAAAATTATATTTTGACACAATGTTTCGTTTTAATTCCTTTTTAAGATTGGGCTTGTTTTTTCCTATTACCATCCCAATTATAGGCTTTATAATAACGGGCCCTTCTTTTTCTAGGAATTGATTGATGTCGATATTGCCTATAGATAGCCGCTCGAGCTTCTAAGAGCATCTCCAATGTAACACTCAAACTCTAAATCTTAGAGTGCCACATAGGATTTTTTAGAGTTTTTCTTTAAAATCCATCTCCAATGCAAAACTCAACATGAATCTCTAAAATGATGTGTCAAGATTTATTTTAGAGATCCTCAAGAGGACACTCTAAATTTAGAGTGTCCTCTTGAGGATCTCTAAGTGCCACATAAGCAAATCAATTAGTTTTAAATCAAAATATAGGTTTTTAGAGTTTATTTTGAGTGTTGCATTGGAGAAGGTTTTGCAATAGAGTGTCTCTAAATGGTCAAATAGAAAAGAGACCATTTAGAGATCTATTTTCCACACTTGACACAAAGAATTTTTAGAGTTTTTCTTGAGTCTTGCATTGGAGACGCTCTAAGAGGGTAGTAGTAGCGGGCCTAGTAGGCGGTTTATACAAGTATAAAGGTTATGTAGGTAAAGCCCAAGTCCGCCCATCAGATATAGATGGCTGAGGCATGCACTATTAGTTATTTAGTTACAGGCTTTGATCAATCTGTTTGTCTACCAAACTCGGGCGTTCCAGGTCGGGGTTCAGACCCTGCATTAATTTCTACTCTTACCTTAGGGATGACGCTTCGGTGGGGGTGGGGGGTGGGGGGGGTGTAATTATACATTTCATACGGATCGGACATGTGTCATTTAATGAATCTTTAGTGTGCAAGAAACTATGTAGTAATTTACTTGTAGAGGTGGTGGTGTGGTGCTACCTAATGTTTAGGATACAACACCAAACAATATATATAAACTTATCACATAGGCTTGATATAGCTATAGGCATCATAGACATGTGTCCAACTTTTAAGGGATATCTTGAGGTGGTTAAGGCTTCGACCAAGATTAGTGTTGGCTTGTTTATGTTGGTCTAGCCTCTGTTGTCCAGAGGATAACTATGAAACCGAAAATTTGGGAATAATAAAAAATTAGACCCAAATCTGAATAATCTATTATATAAAATAGGATGGTGAGTGCTGACTAGGACAAACTAAAGATAAAACCAAAGACAAACCAAAGATAAATCTAGCCGTCCGATACCCCATAATAAATCTTGGCCGTCTATTTATTTAAGATTAACAAAGCAAATAATACGTGCATAACTCTAATTTGTTTTGACGGGTTCACATCTAGATTCAGCTCTAACATTGACCTTTGGATCTATCTCCCCTTCACTAAAACGTTAATCCAATATTTATGATTAAAAGAAACCCCCCAAATTAATTTCACACCAATTAAAGAATTAATACCCTCTCTTTATAACTCACTCTCCCATAACATTTATGTTCATTGTTCTTTTATGCCTGCAACTTTTCATTTCTTCCATTAAAATCTATTGTCGTTTCTAATCATTTTTCTCTTTCTAAATTTTTTCATGGCTTATTCTCTAATTGTTTTATTCATGTTTTTTTTGTATTGCTTTTTGATTATAAAGATTAATAAATTTTTCGGGTATCTTTCTTATTCACTTAATCTAGGGTTTGTGATTGGTTCTCATCAACAAAAGATTGGTGTTTTGATAAGAAAGTTTGGGTTTTGTTTAATTTTTTAATTGAATGTGTTCTAATTTTTCATTTTTGCTTGACTTTCAGGTTGGTCCCATTATTTCATGGTGATTCTAGCAAAACCGAATTCAATTACTTTTGCTGGTATTGTATGTAAATTTTCTTTGTTATTATTGTTTCATCCATCACAAAGGTCATCCCTATGTTCAAGTTAAATCTCCTTGGTTCCAACCAGTTTCATTTCGTGGATACAGATTGTTCATTGTTGGTAATTTTTGCTATTCTCTTGCCATTTCCACTCCTTTCTCTCTTTCTAAAAATTTTCATGACTTATTTCTCTAATTGTTTTATTCATCTTTTTCTTTTTTTTTATTGTTTTTTTGTTATAAAGAATCAAAAACTTTTCAGTTATCTATTCTTTTTCACTTAATCTAGGGTTTGTGATTGGTTCTCATCAACAAAAGATTGAGATTTTGATAAGAAAGTCTGGGTTTTCTTGACTTTTTTTAATTACTTAATTGAATGTGTTATAATTTTTCATTTTTGCTTGATTTTCAGGTTGACCCAATTATTTCAATTTTTGGAGATTCCATGGTGATTCTAGCAAAACCCAATTCAATTACTTTTGCTGGTATTGTATGGAAATTCTCTTTGCTATTACTGTTTAATCCATCACAAAGGTCATCCATATGTTCAAGTTAATTCTCTTTGATTCCAACCTTTTGATTTCGTGGATACAAATTGTTCATTGTTGGTAATTTCTGCTATTCTCTTGATGTTTCTACTCCTTTTTCTCTTTATAAAAAAATTCATGACTTAGTTCTCTAATTGTTTTATTCATCTTTTTCTTTTTGTATTTCTTTTTGGTTATAAAGAATCAAAGACTTTTTTAGTATTTCTCTTTTTCATTTTATCTAGGGTTAGTGATTGGTTCTCAACAACAAAAGATAGGGGCTTTGGTAAGAAAGTCTGAGTTTTCTAAACTTTTGTTTAATTTCTTAATTAAATTTGTTCTAATTGTTTTTATTTTTTCTTGATTTTCAGGTTGATCCAGTTTTTTCAATTTTCGGAGATCCATGGTGATTCTAGCAAAACCCAATTAAATTACTTCTGCTGACACTGTATGGAAATTCTCTTTGTTATTACTTTTTCATCCATCACAAAGGTCATGTGTATGTTCAAGTTAATTCTCTTTGGTTCAAAGATTACTTGATCCCTTGATATTTCTGTCGAAGTTAGTTTAACCTAAATTGATTATAATGTCGTTGATTTTGTTTTGCATTTCAGAAAATTTTTGTTGTGTGAGCTCTAATTCTTCGAAAAAAAAATCCTCAATTAATCTATACGTATTTACCAAAGTACTCAAATTTGTTATTTTCTTTATGTTCGAAAAGATGAAAATCGTGTCATTGTCAAAAATGTTTTAGACAACAGGAGATCAAATTGAAAAAAAGTGAAGTCGTATCATCTACGTCTTATTAAAAATGTGAAAAGGGCGCGTCTAAAGGGGCCTCCCCAAATTGCTGTAGGCGCCTCCTCATAAGGGTTGACCGTGGTCAAACCCCCGACAACTGTAGGCGCCTCTTCTCGGACTGATTACTCCGAGGCCCAAAGCCTCGTTACGGTCTAGACAGTCCGAAAAGAGACGGACGGTCCAGTCCGGATTGTGTTCGGACTAGGGCCAGTCTTGAACCATGCATTAGGTCTCGGACTTGACCAGTCCGAAACCATGCATTAGGTCGGACTGACGAGAGATGAAATATCACCAATCCGAAAAAAATGGAGGAAGTTGATATTTCGTCCCCAAATTTAGGTTGGTTTCTTCATCCACTATCTACTGTTTATTCATCTCAACAAAACCTAGAATCTTAAGCTTGATAATTAATGGTTTTTGTATTTCCTTTAAGCTTGAAGAGTTAAAAAGAAACCTAGGTTTTTTTGTCCTTCATGATGTTTAATCTTTGATTAGTAACGAGTTTTTGTTGATAGTTAATGAATTTTGTTAGGTTTGATCTTTGATTGATTTTTAGGTTGAGAATTGAGAAGGTAAAGAGAGAAAGAAATTGACGGAAAAGTGGGAGAGAAGAGGGAGGCGCTCGTGGAGGCGCCTAAGCAATTTAGGGAGGCCCCTACAGAGGGGAGACCCCTATAGCATTTTTGAGAGGCGCCTATAGAGGCGCCCATGTGAAAATCATTGTCAATGTCAAAAAAAAAATGTTAAAGAAAGAAATCCGTAGAAGTTAAAATAGTTGGTTGGTAAGGACTTTATTATAAATTACTTTTTGCAAAATGTATAACGGTTGCAACCAATTATAAGTTTTCAGTAAATTTTAATTTGGTGTTTTTCTATAGTTTACTTTTAGAGATTTACATTCTCAAATATATGGTTTGATTTGTTCCTGTTAAGTGGAGATGAAATATTTGTGATTACGAAAGGTTTATTTTTGCAGGCAAAAGGTCATTCATTTTGATAATTGGTGATCGACGACTTTATAATGTATAAAATACTTAGCGGAAGCTCCCGTGCCGGAGGCACGGGCTATACCTAGTCTATATAACAAAACAGAAAGAGTTTATAGTGACTGGGACAAAATAAATGAAAGCGCCGACTAGGATAAAATAAATGAAAGCTGACTGGACTAGTGCTGAATTGGACAATGCTATATCAAAATCCAATGGTCATTTTCCAAAAGTCCAACCCATTAAACCAAAATTAATGATCGTAAATGTGTTACAGACCATTCATCTCCTCCCTTTTACTTTAACATCCTCCATCTTCAAGGGACATATCCTAAATCGCTTCTTCTTCTTCAATTTCATGGCTGTCCAAATTTTCATTCTTAATGAAAATTTCGAGAGAGAAAATCATTACAAAATTATACAAAGAGGTATAGGATTAAATTTCAATTTTCTTCATGTTGGTCTTCATTTCTTGCATGCATGTATTCTTTTTGTTTTCTTTGTTCCAACTTGAATGAAAATTCGCTCCATTTCGATCATATTCTATGCAATTGGTTTAGAGATAATTAGGCTTTCGATGAATGTTTTCCTAAACCCTTAATATTGCCTTCTCAGTCTGATTTTCCTTTCACGACAATTGCTTTATTCACTCTCAGCTATTTTTGTTTTTTCAATACAAATGTTTTTTATGATGGTTTTGTTACACCTCTCTTTTCTAATCTGTTTTGTATTTGAAATTTTAGTCGATGGATCTGTGGAAGAAGTGATACGGGTTCATCCAATATATATTGTCGTTGTGGATTTGTAAGTTTTGATTACGGATAAAAAATATTTGTATATATTTTTTTTGAGAAGATAAAATAGTATCATTAATAAAAAAAAAAATAAAACAATGCAATGGTAGAAGCCTAGATGGCTAACCATCCATTACACAGACAATAGACAAGAAACTTTATATTTTCATTGATCACTTTATGTTTCAATCTTTGCTCTGTAGTCAAAGGGAGATGTATACAACACATGTTAATTCTTGAACTTGTATGCAGGTCCCAATCTTCGGAACTTACCAAGATCGTTTAATAAATAGCATTAGAAGGTAAGCACATCTTCAGGAAAATGGTGATATTCTATATACAATATAATTTTATTATTTGAGTTATATGTTTAGAAAGTTGGTTTACGTTGTAGTTAGATAATTGTCGTCTTAATTTTTTTTAATGAATTTTCAGTTTGGTTTACGTTGTAGGTTGCGTGATTTTTGAATCAACCAATGGGGTTCAAAATAGTTTTTTTTTTTCTTGAAGGCAAATCCAAAACAGTTTGGGTTATAGCATTGTCAAAGGATACGTTTGCGTTTCTTGTTAAGAAATCTCAAAGATAAATTATTCAATTTACCTCAACTTAATTTTTTTGATAGATCATTGATGACTTTCACTTCCCATGATGTTTTTAATTTATAGATGAGAGAACAATTGATGGCTGAAAACACTAAATCTTCATCAATTGACATGAAAAACAATTTGGAGGTTAAGTTCACATCTAAAACATGTTTCTGTGTGCTGAGTGTTTTGCTCTAAATGAGAGGCATTAAGAAGCAATCAATCCGTAATATATTTAGAAGCAAGAATAAGAAACGAAGGCAACGTTTTTTATTCGTGGAAGTGCAACAGGAAATAAAATCGTCAATCACTAGCGTCTATACAATTTACAAAACAATGACACAACCTTGGTGAAGAAATTATCTTCAAGTAGTACTAAATTAGCAAAAAGTAATATAAAAAAGTTGGCAATTCAAATTTTGTGGTGTCTTGGAAAAGAAGAAGAACAATGATGAGACTGGACTGAGTTTCGGTTATTCAACATCCTTCTTAGAGGCAACCTATAGTTTGATCATTCAGGGATGTAGTTACTGCTTCATGTATATTTTCGAAGGAAAACCTTTGGAGCCCAATTTTGAAATGTTTGAAGAATTGCATTACAGATTGGATGCCAAAATTTAAAGTCGTGCAAAGTTTCTTTCTTCATCATTCAGTCACCACAACCATTATTTGGAATTGATGTTGATATTCTCATGCTTATAAGATATAGATGCATCAATAGATGGAACTTACACAAAACCAACAAGAATCATATTAGCACTCTAATATCCATGAAAATAATTCATGACTAGCCATTTAAGAAAGGTCATCAAACATTAACTGAACTTTATTTTTTTAACGGTGATCCTATTAAATCAAATAAAAAGATCCTTATAGAGATTTAAAACCTAAAAGAACCTAAATATGTTAACTATAGATGAGACCAGATTTAGTTATTCCTGTTAAGCTACCAACTCTATGACAACTAAAAGATGAGGGGCCGATTCGAAGAACGGGAGTAGTATATCACGGTGACTTGGTAGGCTCTTAACCGACCAATTACCTTAAACTTCATTTAATGTGTTAGTACTTATACTTGATTACACGTCATGAGTTGGAGATATACTTTTGTTCTTCATTTGCCTCACTTAGAGCATCTCCAATGAGTTGAGAGTCTACTTTACGATCTTCCTCCATTTTTATGACGCACAAAATTGACCGTGCCGGAGGCACGGGTCATGGCTAGTATTGTAAAAAAAACTCATTTTGTCAAAATACAATTTTACCAAAACATTTCCACTAGGAATACTGTCTAGAGATAAAGTCTATACTCTATAGTCTATACATACAAGAATAAAAGATGTAAATCATGATAATACAAGTTACCATGATATACCTGCCTTATCTACAGAAAACGAGATGAGAAATCACCTTTTCCATTAAAATGTGAACTGAAGCATATCATTTGCAGCTTCAGAGGCTCTTGGAAAGCTTAGTAGCATCTCACTAAATCTTTTCATTCGTTTCTCCGTAACCGATGATTTTGGGGGATAACCACTGACGAGCTCCAATTTTTGTAAAACAACAGAGTTCTTCAACAAAATTTCCAAAAATTTGAGTTCATTCACGCATCCCAAAAGTCCTTCAATCCTGACAAACTTGAGGTTATAGAGAATACATGGCAATGAAGACCCTGCGTCCCAATACTCCACGTTGTTTCCTGCACTTAATGTTATCTAAACAACACAAACGATAAAATTAAGCGACAGAATTTCCGGACTGTTGAACTACTTAACAAATGAAAAGTAAAGCACACAAAATATAGTGTTGCGAGAGTTACCTCGTCAACATAGGGAAAATGTGGGTCGTCACCGTCCACCTATATAACAAACAAAGCGCAGCGTCAAGACAAGGTTACTTTGTCTAGGTGGGAGATATGAAACAAAATTAATGTACCCAATAAGTAAGACATTTTTATTACCCCATTTACTTCCAGTGAAAGATATTCAATATTAGGAGAAACCTGCAGCATGTATGTTATAGCACGAAAAGAAGCTCTTGAAAGCCATGTATCCATCTTGAAGCATCGTAAATTGCAAAATTGAATGGGGGAACTGTAAACTAAATCAGGCACTCCCATCATTACCTGAACACATAAAAGGCATATTATATATAAAACATCAATTTGGTTAATCCATGTCTGGATGTAAAGATGTATCCATTTTCTGGCTTTTCTTGACAAGAATAGGATAACATATATGGAATAGGGGAACCGTAAACTATTCATGCTAGTTAGCCACTTAGGTCAAACAAAATGCAAGCATTGTAGCTATTTTCTCAAGACGAGAGGAAGGAGGCATACCCTGCTAGAGCCAAAAACAATCTACAATTCTAGATAGTACTAAAATTAGGTGCTCAGACGGTGGAGTCTACCTGTCAGACTAGTCTTTTCATTAAGGACGTTAAATGCAAACATTTCAGCTTGATTTATTACGAAAAGAAAGGATGGACGCAATTATACCTCAAGGAAGCCATCTGATAAGCTAAGATCCTTTACTTTATGAAGTGCTCCTAGAAAATCCATCAGACGTTGAGCGTATAACTCTTTCAATGATAACGGAAGATCTGAAAAATCTTCAAGCGGTTCATCTGGTTCAAGTACTGCTATTTCAATATCAGCAGTTTCCAAGCAATCAAAGCTGTCTAGACAGTATTTGTGTTCAATGACATCTTTGCAAGAGAAGAATCTAAGTTTTGGCGCATACAACTTCACAATTACGACCCCATTTACCTCTGGAGATTTAATTTGTTCCAATGTAAGACGCTGAAGTATAGGAGAAGTAATGTTGAAAGTTATAGGGCTATCTTTTACACAACAATGGTCTAACGTTAAAGATTTCAAAGACGGACAACTTGAGAAGATCTTATTAGTTAAGTTCTCATCAATTGAAAGACCAAATAGATACAAATATTTGAGCTTAGGTAAATCCATTGGATATAGATTAAGCTCTGTAACATCACCATTAAAATTATTTATGAATAAAGACGTCAATGAAGTAGAGGTAAAGATAGATGGAGGAAAGTGAAAGTTAAATTCTTCAGGTAAGTGAATAGATAGCACTTGAACATTTTTTCTTACAGCAACAAGAATCCATGTAATAATATGGGATGTTCGTGTTTCCCATTCGGTACACGAAATGAAAAGAGCAAACTTTTTTATAGCAGATGAATTGTGAAGAAGCAATACAGTATCGACAAACTTTATAAACCGACTCATCCATTCTGTTTCGCTCGAATAAAACATATCGTCGTCGAAGTGTAGATTGGAGAGTGAAGTCCAGAGAGGTCTCCATCTTTTAGAAATAAGACTGGTGGTTTGAATAACATATCTTGTATCATCAAGGAAGGAGAGAATGTGAAGAATGATTGAATCAGGTAACTGGCTAATTCTATCTTCAGTAGTATTAGAAATTTTAATCTTCTTTTCTAGTCCTGAATTTGTTGTTTCTACCATTGTTTGTTCCTTAAAAAGCTGAAAAATACAAGTATATAGACAATCACAAATCAAATATGGGGTTGCTTAGATTACTAGTTACAGTAAAGCAGGACTAGTTAGTAAACCCTAATCTCTAGTTAAATAGGCAAACAATGTCTGATACTCATATACATCTATAAATGAAAGTATCAGAAAACCTAACTGAGACAGAGAGAGAGAGACCTGATATTGTGGAGGGGAGTGTTGGTGATGATGGTAGAGAGGTAGATCTTACTGCTGAAATCAGAAGCTCCTCCAAGGACTGAAGGAAACATAAAAGTGAATGGAGATAGAAACCCTAAACCTCCATTCCCAGACAGAGGGGAGTGAATCAGAAGAATTTTGATTTTGACCTAAATGAGAGAGACAGAGAGACCTGAAACAGCATATGGCAGTTTGAAATTTTGACCCAAAAACTAACATTATTTTACAAATCACCCACTAATTATTATTTTTTTTGGAAAGACCTTTTATATTTATTTATTTTTTTCATAAAAGATTCGGTTATGCCACTTTCCCAAGGAGATTGACAAGGGGTTTGCCATAATGATGAAGTGGATGTCTTTCATAAGTAAGAAAGTGGATGAAAAATTTGTTTAAATCCGAGTCGTTCGATTTGAACGGTTCATATTTGGGTCATCTACTTTCTTACTTATGAACGGCATCCACCTCATCATTATGTCAAACCCCTTGTCAACCTCCTTGGGAAAATAGCATTTCCCTAAAAGATTACTTTCATATTACAATATTGTCTTTGGAAAGAAAGAGAAAAAACAATCGCAACAACAAAGACAAATTATATCAAGTTAACTGAAAGGGTCGAATCTGAAGAGAGCCAGTCAATAGGGGCCGAAGTGAGACGCGCTAAGTTATGTGCCTCCTGATTGTAAATTCGCGGGCAGTGTAGGATCTCCACCTGTTGATATCTGAGCCTCCCACGTATAATAGAGATAATATTGGATATGTACCACGGGACGGAGGTGGAAGCCACTGTTGAACCTGCGAAGTAACAAGAGTTATGCTGAAAAATGAACTGTGTGTAGAGAAGCTAACCTCATTTTTTTTATCATCCACCAACATCGTTGTATATCTGGAGCTTTGGAGTTGAACACCATAATCTTCCACCAATTCCAGAAGAGATGAATATATAAAACCCAAGATTCATTGTTTTGTATGCCTTGATTTGATAGATCTATTATATTTACCAGTGTATCTACGTTTAAATCTTGAATAATATTGATATGTGTGACTGATATTAATGCTCTAAACTTCGGACACATGCCAAAGAGATGAGATAGTCTCTACTTCTCCACCATCACAAAATTTGCATGTTTGTTGAACAGGGTCGTGTGTGCGGGAGGGCATATAGGGCGTCCGCCCTGGGCCCCCACCTCAAAAGGGCCCACTTCCTATAAAAGGGCCAGAGTTAACGGATATATAATATACAGTACCCACTTGATCATCTAAGGAATACTAGCTCCACTGGGAAGGATGATTGTCGTCCATGCAACTGACTCGAGTGCCACATTTTGAAATTTTTTTGGATGAGAGTATAATTGCTAAATCAAACTTTATTTTTGCTCCATTACACTTTGTCTTGATCATTTTGTTATTTCAGGTGTATTTCGTTAATTTTTTAAGTGTTTTTTTAAGAAGTTAAGTGTTTTTTTCACAAAAAAACCTATAATACATAAATACACATGTGAATCATCTATGATTTTCACCATCTTACATTTTATTCAATTTTTTGCTAGTAATTTATTTTTGTACGAAGGATTCGCAATTAAATTTCGCTCAGGGCCCTCAAATTCTCAGCCACACCTCTGTTGTTGAATCGATGAGTTGTATTTACCAATGTTGTATTGGTAACTCGTTATGTAAGATTTTCCAAATAAATAGTTGGATTTTAAGAGTGATACCCGACTCTTTCCAAAGTTTAGCCCAAGGAACAGTAAGTAAATTTTGATTTAGGATTGGTCTAGTCTTGATGGACGAGTAATGTACAATATAAACTATACCTTCGTAAGGTATTGTGTGATATAACATAATGTCATGAGAGAAAAATTGCTAAACTACCTCCCATGTTGTTTAATGAAATTTTTCAATAAAAATTGCTAAAATTTGTTAAAATAGAATCGTATGTGAGATTTGTTAAAAGAATAAAGCGGATCAATGAAGAGAAACTTTTTAGGTTATTAATCTAAGTCTGACCTGAGAGGACTCTGTACATTTTGGGCGGGGAAAACTCCAAGATTTGATGGTTTATGTTTGTTTAGAGAGGGGTAAAATTGTATTTTGACAATCTTTTTGTAAGATTGGTCTTTTTTTCGTTACCACCCCAATGGTGGGCTTTATAATAGCGGACCCTTCTTTTTCTAAGAATTGGTTGATGTCGATATTGCAGACAGACACTCCGGCTTCTAAGACGGGTGGTAGTAGACGGGTTATACAAGTAGGTAAAGGTTTTCTAGGTGAAGACCAAGTCCGCCCATCAGATATAGATGGATGGGGCGTGCACTATCAGTACAGGTTTTGGTCAATTTGTTTGTCTACTGAACTCGGACACAAAATTAAAAGACTTAATAATCTTCTCGGTGAAATAGTGAATTGTTGTGAAAAATAAAGGAGGGAAGAAGAAAGATAATGGAAATATATAGATAAAGACAAGAAGAACTTAGAGTTGTATTCATATGTTTGTAGAGAATTCTCTACATTTACTATGGTACATTGGTACACTTAGGTACATCTTATTCACTAACAAGAAAGCTCTTTATATAGGCCTCTTGATGAGTTACAAAACTAATACAAGAGTTACATATAATCAATGGTGCTTGAATACAAATAATGGTGGAGAACTTATGGTGGTGGGAGTTACCAAAGTGTGGTGGTCATCCACCATAAATCAAAGATTTATAACATGAATAACATTGTAATTATACATTTCATACGGATCAGACCGGTGCCATTTAACGAATCAGTGTGAAAGAAACTATGTAGTAATTTATTACAGTTGTGGTTGTTTACTTGTAGAGGTGGTGGCGTGGTGCCACCTAATGTTTCCGATAGAACACCAAACAATACATATAAACTTATCACATAGGGTTGATATAGCTATAGGCATCATAGACTTGTGTTCAACTGTTAACCGATATCTTGTGGCGCCGTGGTGGCAAGGAATGAAACTTCCCGAAATTTCGCTGAAATTTTGCGAAACGTTTCCTAAAATGATATTAGGTGCACGAAATAACACCTACAACTATTTCTTGCATAGTTTCCACCGACATGATCGAAATTTCCACCGAAGTAGTTGGAAATATCGAAATTTTCACCGACATGATGGAAATTTCGACCGACATAGTAGAAATCTAGCAAAAAAAAATAGAGAAACTAATACTAGAAACATATCCCTTCATTCGTCTTTTTCATCTTCATTTCTCTTAAATCTCTCTTGATTTTATGTTATGTTTTACATGATATTTATATCTACTTGAATGATTTACGCCTTGACTTAACTGCCTAAATTGAATTTATCTTTGTAACACCCCTGATATGATTGTGCAAATGACGATGTCTTCTCAAACTAACATAGGTTGTTAACTATTAACTATTATCAGTAAGAATGTTATCGTTCGGGTGTTGTACCTAAAAAGTTATTCAATTTACCCCCAGAAGTAACTGTGTAATTGTTAATACTCCCTCAAACTAATAGATAATGTGAAACATCATTTTTATGCTTCATTATGGTTTAATTATTTTGTTATACATAATTGCATCATATTTCTATCATTTCTGTAGATTTGTAAAATTTACACACTGACCGAATAGAAATGTTTCTACTTTTAGACCGACCAAAATTTCCACCGGAACCAAAATTTCATTCCTTGCGTGGTGGTTAAGGCTTCGACCTAGATTAGTGTTGGCTTGTTTATGTTGGTCTAGCCTATGTTGTTTGAAATGGGTGTATGGTATTTTGTAGCATATTTGCCAGTTCGATGTACATAAATCTTTCTTACTTTTTTACTGAACTCTAATTTTTGTCAGTGAATTGTCGGAAACGTCTCTTATGAGTTAATTTTGGGCACGGGAAGTTACACTAATCCACACAGGGGGAGATAGATAGATCTGGCTCACTCTCCCTCTTCTTCTCTGTGAGAGGTGAATCACCACTCGCTCCGATCAGAGGCCAGCCGTCGACTCGTTTCCTTTCAAATCTATAATGGGTCGGTTGGCCTCTTTTTCAATTCAGAATATGGGCCAAATCTGTCTCAAATCAGATGCCGACTGTCACATTTCGCCCAACAATGTTAGAGAAAGAGAAACAGGGGCCGAAATTTTTCGCAGGCTTCGGCCTGCCATTCAAACATTTCTCAAAATATGCTGTCTTTGCAGGGAAGACCAACATGATCTGCAACAATAGGAAACTGAATAACAGAAGTTCCCCAGAATCAAACATTTGTGCACAATTTAGAATTTGAAGATGATGATTTAACCACAAAAAAGAAAGAAAACCACATAACTACTACTAGCAAGTTAGTAATAGACAACAACAAAGATATAGAATTCACCCATAGCAACAAATATCATAACATCCGAAGAAGACGGAAACTATATATCAAGCATGACTTGGACCTTTTTCTCTCTTTTCAATCCTCACAGGGAACCCACCTTTCATTTTCGAAGTAAGATATGAAACGAAAACCGGTTCAAAACCCTTACCTTCTGCAGGAACCACACGAAATCGACGTAAAATTTCAACAACTAACATCTTCATTTGTAAAAATGCCATCTCCTTGCCTAAACAAATCCTGGGCCCTGCTTGAAAAACAGGATAAGTGAATGAATCTTTGGCAATGAAGCTCAATTTCCCACTAGTTTTATCTTTCTCTAACCATCTCTCTGGTTTGAATTCCATCCAATCTAAACCCCATAAATTCTCCATTCTTCCCATTCCATATGGATGAAATGTTACTCTCATACCCTTTTTTATAATCGTCCCATCGGGTAAAATATCGTTACTAATCGCTTCTTTTGTATCGGATGGAACGGGTGGGTATAATCTCATGCTCTCACAGAGTGAAGCGTGGATATAAATCATGTTTTTTACGTCTTCATAATCGGGTTCTTCTTGAATCTCATTTATCTCTTTAAGTATCTCTTCTTCTACTTTAGGGTTGCAAGAAACTAACCAGAAAAACCATGTCAATGCTGCTGAAGTTGTATCTCTACCTGCTAAAATAAAACTTATAACAATATCAATAACAAAATCATCTTCGAAGTTACCATTATTCAAGAACCTCGATAAAAGATCGGTAGCTTCTAACGAATCCTTCTTCTCTATCAACTCTTCTTTCTTCTGCTTCACAACAATTTTCGCAAACTCTTTGATCTTTAAGTTGGATTCTTTGAGTTTCTTCTCTGATCCAATACTTAGAGCTCTTTTAAGCTTCCAAACTAATGGGGATATAGAATTGAATCGTTCTCCGCTTAATTTTGTAGCTTCTTCGAATGCAATGGCGAATTCTGTTTGTGGGAGAGACAATGAGAGATACCCAGGATCGAAACCGAACGAAATCTTGCAAATATTATCGAACCCAAATCGTTGAAGTATATCTTGAAGATCTAATACTGAATTCTCCTCTGCTGATATCGAAAGTATGGGTATTAATCGATCGTAAAGCTCCGTCTTAACGACGTTTTTAATAAACTTTCGAAGTGATTTAGTGTTGAATTCATGACTAGCTATTTGTCTTTGAAACTTCCAATTTTCACCATCACTAGTGAAAATTCCATTTCCAAGGAAATCAGTGAGAGTTGTTCTAAAAACTTCACCTTTTGGGTAAAGAGAGAATTGAGTTTTGAGAATGTGTTGAACATTACTAGGGTTTACAGTGAACACTTGACGTGCACCGAAAGAACGATGAAGAATGAATGTTCCTGATGAACTAGAGCTCAAAATCTCTGATACCCATGGATTGAATCGATCTCTATTCGCAGAGATAGCAAAGAATGAACCAATTAGTGGGTATGATTTAGGTAGTGGAGAAGATGATGAGGATGTTTTAATGAAGAAGAAAAAGAAGGAAGTGAAGAAGAGGGTAATGAAAAGAAGCCATGGTAGTAAGAATTCAAGCTCTAACATTGTTGATAAATTCTAGAACTAATTGGTTTATCTATGGAAGTGGAGAATTGGGGAATCTGGATATATATATAGACTAGGGTTTTGGTTTATCTCATGGATGGCGTCATTGGAGATCAAAGTTGATTTGATCTTCAATTTCTATCAAAATTAAGTTACCCTATTAAAGAAGAAATATAAATTGAGAGTAAGGACAATATCCACCATTAACAACTTATCCTCTGAAAGATTCCAAATCCATTTAAATGTTTTTGGTGAGACAATTTGGGTAGTTGACTGTGACACTTGTTGCAACACAAAAGTTTAAGATTAGAGAAGATGAAGAAGTTGAGGCAGTAGATAGGCTATTCAAAAAATTGTTTTCTGGTCAGTTACACTATGAGTTTGCCCCTTCCAGTAATTGATAATTGAGCTTATCCCCTTGAATTTAGATTTTTGTCAAAACTACTAAGAATATGTTTGGTATGTGATAATAAAATCAGAAAGTAAATAATATATAAATAAAATTACTCTTTACTAATCATATTCCTGACCAAATCAAACAATAAATGAGGTAGAATCCCTAATATGATTCATATTGAAGATTAGTTATTCTTGGTAGTGGCAGTTATTTCACGTACGCCAAACATAATCTTTGTGTTTTTGTCACTAATAGTAAGTCCAAGGGGGTAAGCTCAATTACCCATTATTGAGGGGGGTAAACTCAATTACCAATTAGTGACGAAGGGTAAGCCCAAAAAACCCTAAATTCAAAAGAAATTGGTAACTTAAATGTAACACATGATATGATTTCTCGTCGGCGCCACCATTATGAGTGGTGGTTTTTGAAATTCGGTGGTAGTTTCTTCTCTTTCTTCTCTCTTTCTCTCCCCAGATCCATTATCTATTTTGTGGTTTTAGTTTTGGGTAGTAGTTCTGAACCCTCGCCGGATCTGGCAAGGGTTCCTCTCTCCCTATTTTTTTTGTGGTAGTGTACGGATCTGGTGGTGGAGAGATTTGATTTTAATGATTGAATCTGGTTGTGGCAATGTTGGGGTTCGGATTTGGTGGTGGTATAGGGGTGATGTTGGTGATCGGATCTGGTGGGGGTTAGTGGTGGTGGTGGTGGGTTCTGTGATTCAGTGGTGGTGTGGTGGCGGTGGCGTGGAGCAATGAACAAGATGGATGTGGTTAATGGTAATGGTGGTGGTGGTGTGGTGGCGGTGGCGTGGAGCAATGAACAAGATGGATGTGGTTAATGGTAATGGTGGTGGTGTGGTGGTGGAGAAGAGGGTTGTGATTAATGGTGGTGGTGGTAGTGTGGTATGTGGTGTTTAGCAATGGTGGTGTTTTTGGTGGTGTGTTCCGTGGTGCGGAGAAAAGTAGAAGAGAGAGGTTATTTAGTATTTCACTATATTTAGTTCAATAAAATTGGCAGTTCCTCAGTGGTGGCGGCGATTTCTTGGTAATGGCGGCGGCGCCTCTCTCAGTTGGGGCTGTCGACTTTTAGGTTCTTTTATTCACGATCTATAGGATCTTTTTTGTCGACCTTTAGGGTCTTTAATTCTCGATCTATAGTTACTTTTGTATCTGTGTCTAGTCAATTCCTTTTCCTTCATGAGGCACTTTACATTTGAACGTATGTAACTCTCATGTATACCTCAAAGGAATAAATTATCATCCTTGTAACATTGTGATTATATCACTTATGAATAAATATGGTTTCACTTGGTCAAAAAAAAACACATGATATGATTATTGGCAGGAATTTGATTTATTTGCATTATTACATATAAATATTAGTCAAGTCCAAGTTGGACAGTAAGTGACGAAATTGCTCTAGACAAGTCGCTTGGTGGAACATTTTCGTCAATTGATCAGCGGAGCGAAGGTGATTCGTCTGAAAAAGACCAAAGTGAAGCTTCTCACTGACGAAGTGGCACTCGATCAAGCTAGATATTCTATAGAATTTGCTCTCAGATAGCCAGAGTAAGAGAAAGCTGCCTACGGAGGGATTCAGCTAGTCGGCCAAGTGCAGATGAATTATTGAGTTTCTGCCCCAAATCCCAAACTGTCTCTGCTACTCCTAAGAACCTTATAAACTAATCTAGTACTCCACAAGAATTTCACACCGTCTGGTGTGCTGAAACCTCATCAACTTCACCACCATTTTCGTTCTCAAATTCATCTTTATGGTTGCTACTATCAACATAAACTCATCCCAAATTTACAACTCCCTCATCTGGCAACCAACTGTCTCACAAACTCTTCAATCCCTCCCCCCTAAATATACAACCTCTTGCTTACAAATAAACAAAACCCGCACAGCATGACCGGGCAAAATTCCGTCACCCTTCATTTCCTTTAATAATACCTCAAGCAGAATTCTAAGTACATTCAGGCAATATATCAAACCCTCCAAGTGCATTTTTCAGAACTCGCAAAATAATCAATCATAACAGTTCAAGCCTTCGAATTAGAGTTTGCACCTTCCTCACTCATAACTGTGTAAGTTTTCGAATTACGGGTTGCACCTTCTTCACTCATGACTGTGTAAGTCTTCGAATCAAGAAAGCAGTGGAAAACCGAGAGTTAAGATAGTTATGGTAAGTGGATGAAAATGAAGTTTGAATACAAAATGGTCCACCATGATAGTAAACTAAAAGTGGGAATTCTGATTTGGGTGAGTGATTTTGGGTGAGTGGGAATTTGTGTAAGAAGGAAAAAGAAGCATGGAAGGAAAAAAGAAGCATGTATAACTTGTATCAATGATTTCGAAGATGTTGATTTAATCTATATTAAGATAAGTTTTTCTATCTAAATAGTAAATAGTCATTTTCCATTTTGATATTAGTCGCAATTTTTGTTTGAAAAGCTACATGTAAAACTAAAATATTTTTACCATCCAGTGATTTGTTATGTTAAGAGCAAGTCCAATGGGGAGCGGTCCCGGCCCTTAATTCAAATTAAGGGCCCGGGACACCCCATCCTCTCCATTGGAGTGGAAATGGTCCCGGACGAAGGGCTGAGGGAAATAAGGGTCGTCCCCTAGCTCCCCAAGGGACCGTTGGGGCTCCCCAACGGTCACATTGGGGAGCAAATCCCACCGTTGGATCACATCCAACGGTGATCCAACGGTGGGATTATTTTCTTTTTTCTTTTTTTTTGTATAAACAAAATAAAAATAACTCATTAATTTAAAAACTTAAAAATTCATTAAAAAACTTAAACTAAAAATAATCTAACACATTATTCAAAAACTTAAAAAACTTAAAAATTCATTAAAATTTAAGGGTCCGGGACCGCTCCCCATTGGAGCTGATTTTGAGAATCTGAACCCGGACCCTTAAATTTGAATGAAAAGGTGAATTAAAGGTCTTTGGACCACTCCCAGTTGGACTTGCTCTAATGGTTGAAGAGTTATTCGGGTTGAATTGTGTTGGGTTGGAGTTAGTGGAGTAATTCTTGGGAGTCCAACCTCAATCAATAGGATGTATTTCTTCTTCTAGTTGATATTCATATGTTGGTTGTGAAATATGTTGATTCATTATTCTCCCTTGGTTGGGGTTTCTAGAGCAGTAGACCAGTCAAGATGGTAAGAATTGTTATGGGTCAACGTTGGACCAGTATTAGAATAACAATCTTGGACTACTAAGACACACCCAAAGTTAAGTTTGTCAACAAATTTTGTTTAGCCTCCCCAAACCGACCAACTCGTCCTTTTTACCTTTAACCCCGAAACTTTGCCAAACCCAACTTAGACTCCCCTTTCAAATAATCTGTTAAGAAAATTTGAAGTGTTATATTGTTTTCTTTATACAAGTTTCACGATCTTTTTTTATTTCCCTTCAAATAGTTCACGTGAAAATGTGGATTTTATACTCAAGTTTGTGGTATACCGCTCTTGTATAATTTTAAGTAATTTTAATTTAGCCAACCACTGGTAGCCTAGTTGGTCAGATTGCAGAGTTTCCAGGTTCGATCTCATGGAACTGTAAATCTAGAAATATTAAATTTGGTTATAAATAAAGTAGTTTATGTAGGCTATAAGCTATTTAATTCGTCGGACTTTAGTCTCAGTAGTATTTCATCAGTTATTGTGCTTATTACATCGTCTCGATGTATCAATGACTTGTAACTTCCAACGTAGATCTTAGTCGATTTCTCAAAAAAAAAAAAATGTAATTTTAATTTAGTGATAATAAACTAAGAAAATAGATATCATGGCCTTCAAGTACTACTTATCAAGAAGTTACTTATGGATGTAGTCATGTCATTTATAAACCATTTTACGGGCCTAACAACATCCATCTTTATGATGTTTTCATGCCATATATTGTAAAACAGATAATAGGCACTCATCATTAATCATGATGTATGATCTAATGATCCTTCTGAAAATACACATAGTGATGTGAGACTCACTAGAACCGATCCATCATCGGTTTTTCTCTTATCAACGGTTCAAATGTGAGATCTACTTATGTTTAACTACTTTATTTTGTTAACGATCCTGCATGAACTACCACGTTGATACCACATTGATCGCCCTCGACTTTTTTTTTTTGTTGAAAGCCATCGCCCTCTACTTGACCATATTTAACAATGTGTTTCCATCTAACTTTATGAAATATTAAAAATTAACCAACAAATAGGGAATCAAATAGAAGGTCAAAATGGGAATTGATCTAGATTCATTTGATGTGATTAGAGTGTCATATCCCAAAATACAATCATGTCATGTATCATCTCAATATGACTTCTTCAACACTCAAAACAGTAACATTTTGTATATACTAGAATATAGCCCGTGCCTTCGACACGGCAAAATTTGTGGAACACACTATAATTTAAAGTATCCAAGTAATTCAACTCCCCCCAAATTCAAAATACATTAACAATAAAGACCATATAATGTATATTTATGCTACCTACTATGTAAACACAAAATCATCAAAATGTAGAGGAAGAAGTGTAGAGAGACAAAAGTATTAATTTTTTTTTGTAAGGGTATAATTGTAATGTTGACAATAATAAACAAAATGAGAAATAAAGGGTTCCCAAAAGATTGCACAAATAGAAAATAAGACATCTATCGTAGCCGAAATCCATCATGCAAAGTGTTCGTTCAATAAGGGATTTTACAACTTGAAGGTGCTTCTCCATCTGAGGGATGTGTAATATATTGCACCATATTAGGACCATACGACGATCCGTTCAAGGGTGGGACCAAATATATTATTGGGTAGTTGCCTAAAAACATATGAAACACCAATCCAATTCAACTGGAAAAGAATATAGCTTAACGAATTTTTTTAACTTGAAGGTAAGCACCTCAGTTGCAAAATAAATGGCTTGGAAGCAACTGAGAGTTTAGATCTCTTCTTTGCTTCAACATGAAAGAAAAAAAAACTTTTGTTGTTATGTTGGTTCAGACTTCACGATCACATTCTCTTTCTCTTCATTTCTTGCTTTTTTTTCTTTCTTTCTAGAGGCAATACACCAATCTCCGAAATTTTGGACTTTCACAGACTTTTAAAGATAAACATAAGATTCAACTCCCATATAATAGATTGTGAAGCCGAATGAAAGAGTATACCTCCTATACCAACAAAATTATCTCCGTTTTTGGTCTTCAAGTTTGTATTGTCATGTGTCTACAAGCTCTGGCATTGTCTTCTTTGGAGAGCTTAAAGCGTTTTGTGATTTTCCATGAGTTATCTGAACCTCGGCTCTCCTTATCAGTTAGACCAGGGAGATCATTCACAACCTTCACAATCCTTAAGTTAGTAACAAAGAGGTCTCGACTGTGCATTCGCCACCCAATTTCCTTCTTATTTCTCCATTTCTCCTTCCAAAAGAAACAACCAGATTATTAAGCCACAAGTTACGGTAATGTGTTAGACCACTATAAAAATGAATGTACTGAATCAACAGACAACATTATTTACTAAATTGCAACACATAAAGAAACAAATTTTTGAAATATATAGAACTCACCGACTGTAAATGAAAGAAAATGGCTATTAATCAGAAGGTTGGAAGAGTCCCTGGTGAAATGAAAGAGCCAAAAATAAAAAAGCCCATGGCAATCTACGAAACAAAATTAGGTCAGGGTATCAACAAAATTACTACTTACTCATTAGGCCAATGAATTAAAAATATGATTATTTACTAATTTTAAGTAACAAAAACAAATGAATTCTAGTGCAGCCAGTAAATCTATAGTATGTGAATCAACATATTTTACTATTTACTAATTTGAAGTAACAAAACCAAATCAATTTTATTGTTCTAGTTTCTGAATCAACGAAGCGAAATCAACCGAAATAAAGCAAATAAACTGAAATAATTTCAAAAATTTAGCAATGAGGCAAAATGAACTGAAGTAAAGCAAATAAATTGAAAAAAAGCTAAACCAATAGAGCGAAATCAGTAATTCCCGTGAATATATAGTTTATTGACCCAAATAAACAACACAAGAATTTGAAGAATAATTTTTCGTGTCATGAGAAATACCTGCAATTGTTTCTTCTAAAGCAATGTTGCACCTACAACTGTGGTTGCAACTACAATAGAAGCGACAGTATCTGGTAAAGCGTAAAACATCAAATATTTTCTTTTCCTTTGTTTAAGTGGCTTCAAATGGGAACAAATAGTGGAGTATGGATTCCTTGAAATTTATTTATTTTCTTTAATGATTTGTAAAAGTTATAACAATTAGGATCAATAAGCTTATTTAGTTACATCAAATCTCATGAACTTTAGTTTTACAAGTTTTAGGGCATCAGCCCATAGAAAACATACATATAACTGTCAGTAAGAATTAACAAATGAATCATATGCTAATCATGTACCTTACACAGACAACGATTGTTTCTTGTGGCTCCAGCCTTGCGGGTCATACCGCTTGCAGCTGGAGTCTAACCCCACTAACTGTAGAGAAGCGGTTCATAAAGTGTTGAATCTCACATTATCAAAACTGATTCGCTTTTCTCATTTATCGTTTGATGGTCTTAGATCGATTGATGAAATTATGTGAACAAAGTAAACAGTAATCAAAATTCAGAAACAAAAAAACCCAATTATTTTCTACGAAAAAGATTCGAGTTGTAGAATGATATTGAGTTACAACATATTTCAAATTCATTCTGAGCAGAAAATAACAGATGCATACGTACAAAGTCTAAAATGAAAACTGATGTGCTAGGAAATACTTGTCTGTACGTAGGCAACATGTACAAGTGTTTAGAGACACCTATATGAAACAGAAATTGGTTATCTTTTGATCTCTATGATAGAATAGATTTCCATATGCCCATAAACTCAAGTCCTCATTTGATGAGTACAATATAGTCTTGATCTCAAAAAGGTTATAGCATAAAACATGAGAAATTGGCGACAAAGATAAATAGAGATAGAGGGAGAGAGAGCATATAAAGGACTTACTCAAATATACATCCAACTTGAAATTGAATCTTCGACATGGCAAGTCTTAACAACTAATCTTCACGGCCATACATTAATTAAAAGTCCCTAAAGAAAGTTTTCGCCTACAAGAACATTATCAAGATGTAAATGATGGGAAAAAATGTTCAATGGCTCGAGCCAGACTAATATTATTCAATGAAGTGCAACGTTAAAATTCAACCAAAGCAAGAATGAAATAGAAGGTCCGGAGCAAAGTTTCAAATCAACTCTTTATAGCCTTTTGATATAACACGAAGATAGAAAACCAGGAAAAGAAACTTATCCGTTCTCAATATTTAATTTGAACACTTCGACGAAGTCATTACTCATGACAGATTGTAAAATGGTGCATCTTCTGATGTATAAACAATGTGTCAAACATCTCCACAACATACCATTGGTAATGAAATAGCAAGAAATTCAACAAAAGAATAAACAATAAATTTTATTTACAATAGAAAGAAGCAAAATGATTTGAGTTCCTCGAAATAACAGGTTCTGAATTGATTGAGGAATTTTATCGAACAACTGGAGCTCGCACTACATGAAGTTCCTTCATCGACATTAGTAATGTAAGAGTGGGAGAGTGAGAAAACATATAAAACCTAAGTTGGAATTTGAAGGGAGAAGATTTGCAAACTTTAGTCAAGTCATGGATTAAGAAGAAAAACTAAAGACAAAAGAAATAACTTACCTGGAAGTGATCGAGGAGGACAGGAGTAGGACCGAATCCCCTGAAAAATACAATGGTAGATAGAGAATTAAAAACTTTATTCCCTTCTTGAATTGATAGATCTGCGGAGAGTTCATTTGATGGAATCACGGATTCAGGCTCATCAGATTTTGCTTCTTTCGAGGAGTATGAAACCATATAGAAGAAGCAATGGAGACTGGATGGATATGAATAAACAACTTTATATAGACAAAGTCAGGATTTACTTATTGACTAAAATTCTTACTTTCGAATATGTGCAAGGATTTCCAAACTTTGTGAGCATATAAACTCTAGTCTATATAACAAAACAGTAAGATAAACCAAAAGTTGAAATTGGATTTTGAGAAGAAAATACAAACCTCAAACACAATCAAAATCGAGAACGGTAAAATCAATGCTACTGCATATTCATTTCTATCAATGAGACTTTTAAATGAGACTTTTGTGTTGATGTGGGTGAGACAGTAAAATAGGATTTTGTTGTTCCATTTGCATATGAACAGTAAAATCAATGCTCACATAGAAGATTTAAGAAAAAATAGAAACTACAAATGATACTTTTTCCATGTTTGTTATGTAAAATTATTGAGACATTTTACCAAACAATGAGAATATCTTCACATTCTTGATTGAAAATTAAGATAACTTGGATTTTAAAGTGTTTGAGACATTTTGTCAAACACTTTGTGAGCATATGAACTCTACTCTAACCAACTACAGTAACATAAACCAAAACCGAAATTATGATACAAAACTTCAAGATCAGAACGTATTTCATAGAGGAATACAAAAATCATAATTCACCAAATCAAATTAGATGGAGACAGAAACTCCGAATAAAATAATTACTTCAGAAATTGTACCTCTGACTGTTGAAGACATAGAGAAGTATGAGATACCAGAAACCCTAAAGGAGGATAATTTAACGAACACCTCAATCGTTTCTAGTCGCAGCAAGCAAAATTTCAAGATCAGAGCATATCCCACAGAGGAATATAGAAATTGTTGGACTAATAAACATATACACACATACAATGAGTTCATGGGATAAAACATGTAATCGAAAAATTCTTCCCATGACATAAAATGATCTAGAGACATCATGTTCATCACAACAATAGTTTATCTTTAAATGAAACTTGAAGTTCTTGATAAGTAGTTTACCTTTCTCCATGTTGTGTTTAGATAATAGATGATAAGCTTCTTCTTTGATTAAAGATGAACAAGTATACTCTTTCCTCTTCTTTTCTTCAACCCTATAGAGATGGAAATTCTAGCTTGAACTTGTATGAGCAAGAGCATATTTTCCATCCATATCTATCTCCTATTTATACTACAACAAAATGCATTTCCATCATTGCATTTTGTCTTGCCTACCACTAACAAGTTGTGTTCATATTGGTGTCAAACATTCCATGTGTCAAGACAACAAACCATGAGGTGTAAAGACAACATGACAAGTGCATCTTATGTGTCAAACACCAAGTCCATAAGGTGTCAAGACAACATGACAACACAACTCATTCTTGAACTAGATATAGAGTTTCCTAAGCCCAATACTTAATGGGCTAATTGGATGGGACATACTATTGGGCTTGTACGTATTAGGCCCATTCGTAAAGTACAAGGCCCAAAGTTTACAGAAATCATAAGACACCAAATCAAATTAGATAGAGAAGGTTGAGATAGGAGATCGATTCAGAAGCTTGAAACATTTAGAATGACTAATGAACCAAAAGAATTATGATCACTGAAGCCAGAACATGAAGTAAATGTTGGAGAAGTATTCCTAAAAGGATGGGAAGTGAGAAGATATGAACTGGGACGATGTGTCCATTCATTGACTATAGGCGCCCCGGTTGTCAACCTAAGATTTTGCTGAATCCAATGGCTGATGACAGAGATGATGTGGGTCGGACGGCTGGATTTATCCAGAGTTTTGTCCCAGTCAGCACCCATCCACCTATTTTATTATATAGACTAGGCATAACCCCCGCCCGGTGGGCGGGGGAATGCCCTTTACGCAACAGAATAATAGACATGATATTTGATTATTTAAATTTTCTCTTCTTTTCAACATTTAGTACTTTCTCACTGTGGTATCAACTTTTCAAATCAATATTCTCCACATTTTGTATTTTCGCCCTGTAGTTTCAACTTTTCAGATTAGTATTCTCCCCAAGTGTAGTGTTCTAGGAGTATAAAATTTATCTTAAGTTATGAACGCAGCTGAACAGTTAAATGTAAATAACTGTATACTAATTACTAATTGTGTTACTAAAGAGAGATATATACAATGATATTAAAGAATCTTGTCTCAGGCACAAGGGGAAAGAACAATTCTAACAATTGTTCTTGTGGATGAAAAACTAATTTCTGAAACACTTCCAGAACATTGCCATTAAACATCAAGCCAGCAAGATAGAGAAAGCATCTACCTTCTTCAATGTTAACAAACACCTTGCACTCTGAGGTCACTAAACATTATCCTGTTTAAAGAACCCTTCGCTACTATAATAATCTAATTAGCAAGGCATTCAACAACGGTTTTGAAGTTTGTAAAAACGCTTTCTCTAGGTGTAGTTGTGACTTGTGAGGAATATATTGCCTGGTTCATATTCTTCTCAAAAGAGAGATATCATCAGCTAGACATCTTACCACATGCACCAGTGGAACCAGCTCTTGTAGTGTCTTCCCTTAGTCCACTGATAGAAGCATACGAATGTGTGGAACAAACCAATAAATATAAATAATTTAGTTTCTTGTTTCAGTAGAAGATGACTGATATCCATTGCATGCTTGCGACTCGTACAACCATTGGCTTTCTTTTGTTGCTCACGTCGTGCATAAGCTGGTCTCATAACCTGTATGGGGGACATAGGTAGCATGCTTTGATGCATTGACCATGACATAATCAGCTAGAGATATATCACCGACCTGAAAGAGAAACAAAGAAAACATAATCAGCTAGAGATATATCACCGACCTGAAAGAGAAACAAAGAAAACATAACATTAGGATTTACCAAATTCAGATAGAATTTGGAAAAAAAAAAGTACACAAAAGAAAGTAAACCGGTTTCTTCGTTCCGAGGACCAACATATCTGACCAGAAATATTCTTACACAATGCTACCAAATAATAATGAAGATGTATGGACCTTTAGACTATATGAAACGGACGTAGCTAACTTATTGTACTTATATTATTTTTAAATTCTAAACACACACAAATAAACCTAAAAATTAACTTATGACTCATTTGTCCATCATAGCATGTGTTTGACAAAACAATGCCCGGAGATTACTTAACCACGGTTTAAACTAACAAAAAATATCATGAGCTCACAAAATAAATGCCACCTTGTTACAACAACAGATCATCTTCTTGACGCCAAGGGGATAGCAAAAATGAGCGTGTGTACAGGTCTGTCCATTCTTACTACCAACCTCAAAACCTCAAGTGGTGGAGTCAAAGATAAGGGCAGTACACTCCACTAAAGAGGTACCAGCTATCATGTTCTTGATAAAGTTACGACGTCCGAGAGCATCAACGACCGTAGATTAGTACTTGGTGGTCCTAAACTTCCACAAAGTGATGTCGATGGTAACACCGCGCTCACGCTCAACCTTGAGATTGTCAAGAACCAAGTTGTACTTGAGCGGCCTCTTGATCATCTAAGGAGACTCATTCTGGAACCTTTCGACAATGCAATTGGCAATGCTTCCCAACTTGTAAATCAAGTGACCAGCGGTGGTCGACTTTCCAAGGTTGATATGTCCAATGTCAATGATACTGATACAAATTTTTCTTTACCCATGTTTATTTCTTCATATAATCAAATAATATTTAAATAAATCAATGGTAAAGCTAAATAATTATAAAAAGAAAAGTTGGCATCTACTAATCAACAAAAACTCTTTAAGTAAGCAAATACCATAACAAAAACTCTCAAAAAAAGATAAAGGAAATAGAGTTCTGATTCACCAAGATCTTGAAGATTGAACTCATCGATGATATTTGAATAGCGCTTCTTCCTTGACAAAGAAAAATGGAGCTTACTTTGAACACCTCTATCCTAACAAAAATTGTTAATGTGTAGGGGAGCTTTAAACAAATATCAATTTGTTCTAGATATAATGGAACTCAAGATCAATTTGTAAAAAGATAAAATTAGTTCCTAATATTACCTCGACTTTTTCAAATTATAACTCATCTTTAAGCTCAATTTTTGGATCGACATTCTCCTTTGTAGACGAAGTTCTATCATTCTCTACAGAAGGTTCATCTTGTGAAGAAGTCTCCGCAAAAGTTGTTTTTTCAGTCTTAGCCTTTTCTTCTTTGTTTTCAATTTCGTTCTTAGTACTCCGGAGGTTTCTCAACTTTCGGCTTTAGTTTAGAGATTTTGTTCACTTTTCTAATCTATATAAATTCAAGTTTAGATTGTCGATAGAAGTGAATATCATGTACAAGTTTTTAATATTTGAAGAGAATCGTCAACAATACCCTGTTCTCTAAATCAAACATTCGTAATAATCGTCAGATGAGAATGTTGGAGTACTAAATGGAGAAGTCATGTCAAAACATATCGAAACTTGATTTTTAGCAAATTCAAGTATGAAACGATTAAATCTCCAAGCTCTAATCGGTGATTAAAGATTTTCTCATATAACTTAAATATTCGAAAGTGGCAGGAATTGTTCACCAAATTTACATGAAAGGAAACCCAGTTAATATATTTTATCATCTTATGAGAAGAACCACTACCTTTTCTGTTCGGCTTCCTTCTCTTCCAGCCACTTCTTGAGCTTCTCAGCCGCGCTCGTACCTGAAAAAATCATGCCACAATTGTTAATTATAAGATTTACGTTCATCTTTACTAATATAAATGGTACAATCCCGTATCGAACACTACAATTATCCAAAAAATTCGACATATATTGAATTACAAAAAGTGTACACATTGTCGATGAATCAAACCTGAAGTTAGGCACAATAGTCTGGTCATAACACATAGCCTAATTCAAATTGCAAACCGGATTTAGAGTGTAAATCTCGGGATCTAACCTTTAAGCATCCAATATTCTCCAAATTCATTATGTTTCACCTGCCATCCAAAAGCAGTATAAGCTCCAATTACATCAAAAATATGTTTTTTACTCGAGGCATTTGGTTGTTGTTGTCCTTGTCTGAGTTAAACTTGTCACTTACCCAATGTCAAATCTAACTCACCTTCGATAATCCTTCTTCACAGACCCTGAAAAAGAAAATCGGTCTAATAAAAGAGGAAATAAAGGTAAAAACAAATCAACAAGTTTGGAAACAATACAAATAAAACTATTCAAAATTAAACTTACTTGCATCCACTAATTGTCAACTTATCTTCTACTATAAGTACTTTTGGTGGTCAGAAGGAATTAAGTAGGAAACTTTTTTGAAGAAGAAAACCCAATTTTACAAAAAATCAAATTTAAAATGCAGGAGAAACACCTTTAACTGAATTCTGCTCAGTAAGATTTCTAAGTAGCATAAGAGACAGCAAGAATATGCAGAACTCAATATTAAAAGAGACAATATGGAGGATCGTGGATTGAAATGAATCATTTATCAATGTAGTATTCAGATAGAGTGCATGAGAGTGAAAGAAAAGAAACCTAAGACCATACCAATCAACAATGAAGAGCCAAGCAGAGCAAGAGAAGAAGACCATAAACATAGCAATTGATGTTTCATTGTTCTTGAAAGATATTGATTGATTATAAATAAAAAAATCAGTTCTCGGTTAAGAAAAACCTGAACCTGGACAAGACTGACATAATTAAAACAAATTCAACTATAATATACAGAAATAATATTTCACTACTACATATTCAAGATTGTAGTTCATGATCATGTAGACCCTCTATGTTAAGTTGTCTCTAGATCTCTCTCTCTCTCTCTCTCTCTCTCTCTCTCTCTCTCTCTCTCTCTCTCTCTCTCTCTTAGTTTACAAAATATATGGAGTACACATAGTTTTTATTGTATAGGTAAAAGGACTTCATAAACACCTTAGAAATCTAATTGAGCTGAGGTTAGATGTTTGATTTCAAGCTATGAAGGACCTTCCTTTTTACCCCGTTTCCCTTCAATTGTTTCTCTAGAATTCTAATTCTCTCGCTCATAGTTGAGGATGAAGGTACTCTTCTCTATGTAGTTTTGTATGGATCGTTAAGTAACGAAGACAACCAAGAAGAAGAACAAAAATTCTGCAGTTCTTTCTTCAGCTGAAAACAGAGACAAAATGGAATGTGGCATTGCAGGACAACAGGAGAAGTAGTTATAGATGGAGTCAGAGCAACGTTTTAACGTAAGGTCACTTAAGAACTACAAAGGACGACGAGTACACATATGGAGTTAGTAAAGCAAAACATATAAAAATATATAATAATCATGTTTCATGCCTACTTCACCATATTTGGAGAAATTTATTGTAAGACATGGTTACCTATAGACATGAATCGAAAGTTTGTTAATCTTGGGCTTCATAAGTTAAATATAAGAGGCAGCGCTATCACTTTTCTTTTTCAGATAAAAAGCTACTTCAAAATTGGTTGTCAGTTACCATAAAATAATCTTTTACAAAAGCGAAGGGATTCACCTAATCCATAAAGGAGAGAAAATAAGTTGGAGGTTACCACTAAATATTACTTGCATAAAAACTTGAAACTTGAAACCAATAGTCTTGATGGTTCTTCTACATAACGTCCTACATAAAAATATCAACCAACTACTCTTTTCATTTTGTTTCGTGACTAACAGTGAGGAAATATACTTTAGGGTTTAGAAAAGATAACGGTGTTCACCATTCAAAGCAGTTGTGCTTCAAAATATTGTTCTTTTAAATCAAACATGGTATACGTGATATAGAAATATTATGTCAGACTACATCATGATGTCTTGGCCAAGTTTGTTATTGTACACCAATAAGTTGAAATTGTTAGTAAATGACAACTATTAGGGTATAAAGGTGAATGCAAAGATATAGAAGAGCTAAGGATATACAAATTTCTATATGAAGTAAAAAAATGAAGTTGTAGCACATGAAGAACCAGGAGATCTGTCCAAACAACACTGTCATTGTCATTCCATTATATCTTTCTCCTTAGATAACTAATAATCCCTATAGTGGAAATTTGTGGTGACAGTCTAGTAACAACACTTAGCTGCATAAAAATCACTCAATTGCATATTTCTCTTTTGAAGCAGGTATCCAAACTTCATAGTGTAATTTACAAACTTATACCAGTGAATATGAAAAAATAAACACACAATGTCGATAATGAAATCAGTAAAACAAACTCACTGTTTAGCAATTTCACGTATCTAAATCTTCAACTACCAACAAACACGTATCCAAAGAACCAAAATCGCTTCAAATTCTCTTGTAATCATTTCTTTAATCTGCATACGTTAACAAAACATTATAAGCTACAAGAAATATCGATAAACCTGGAAGAGAAATTAGAATCCAAAGTATTTAATAACAAACAGAGGTCATGTGCGCATATACACGCTCATAATGGGCTCAAAGTATTCATAGAACTAATCTTTCATCTACTCGTGAAAACACCAAAACTTTTCAGCTTACAAGTCAAAATAACATACCACTGGAATTGTATCCACCAATTACAGGATTAGTTGTCAACAAAAGTAAACTTATAACTAATCAATCAGAAACTATTAGATTCTTGTCAAAAATTTGAAAGTAAGATAAAAGTATTTACATTTAACAACCTGATAGGGATTCCAAGTGACAATCATCGAAAGTACCGAAAATCTCAAAATATTTGGACAAAGTTAGGTTTATAGATGTGCTTCATTCCAAATCCAAGCAACAACCATGTTTAACTTACAAAACCCCGCCCCATTTCTCTATTTATTTAAACTGCTAATAAAAGTTCAATTTCTAACCAGTATTTTTATGTTTAACTTGCAGAACCCTTCCCCATTTCTATCTATTTATACAACTCAGAAAAGTTCGATTTCCAACCAGTAGTTTTTTTTTTTTTGCACACCCATGCATCTAATGCTTCTAATTATCTTTTTCTATAAATTTTCGGTTATTTCCGAAGTGACATTAGTCCAAAATAATTACCTGATCAAGAAGCAACATCTTCTTGTTCTATCTATCTTGCTTCTGTGAAATCACAGTGAATCTCACCACCTCACTTCATCAAAATACAGAAGAAAAGCAAGAGAAATATACTATGATTTTCCAGAAATGGAACTGAGTATAGGTGACTTACAAGATTGAACTTGATAAGAAACAAAATGACATTAATGTGAATTTGCTAAACTCCAATTCTAACAATCCAACCCAAACCTAATCTTATGAAAGAATACTGATCAGTATTTCAATTCCAAGAAAAACAACCGAATAATATCAAACATCATACAAATAACAATGTACGTGAATTATCTGAACAACTACTTCAATCAAATTCATTGACCTTCATGAAGATTCTTTAATCGAAGACGATTCATCAGAAACTGATTAATTTTTTTTAAATAAGAACAGATTTGGTTGACAATCGAAGTGAAGGATATTCATGATGAGATAGTTTCCTAATGTAGATTAATGGTGTTCAAACATTTGTTCTGACCTTCAAACCCTAGTTTTTGGTACCAAAGCCTATCAAAAACATTAAAGCTAAAAAAAATTAATGGTAACAACAAAAAAAAACATATTAATCAAGAAACAAAGTTGATAGAAAGATTAAAAAAACGACTATAGTCAAAGACGTTCTCTGCAACATAAAGAGGGACTGGAAAGAAGATCTGAAGTCGATGGTTAAGTGAATCTGTGTAGAGTTAATCACTTAATCCAATTGAATAGGGAGAGTTCTCAACAGAAAAAGAAACTGAATTGGCTATATATCAAGTAAATAATGTAATAATTTGTCGAGATTTAGGCCTCTTTCATTACTAACGTAGGTCGTAGTCGAGTTCTAAAAAAAAAGTAACCCCAAAAGAAACTATAGATACCCAATTTAGATCAACTAACAAACATCAGAATCAAAGTAAGAAATAAGATAAGATTTAATCTTGAAAATAGTTGAACTTCATACCTCAATTCAATGGCCGGAATGAATACCTATCAAGGGTTTGACCTTCATATGGATGCTGATAATGGTGATGCAAACGAAGATGGACCTTTGGATCCGGCATTGATAAATTCAACCCAAACGACACTTCTCTGCTCAATTCAGTTTCTAATGCTCGCTTCTGGATGATCTCTTGAGCAATAATCTCTTCTCAAATCTTTTCTTTTTCAAGTTCAATTTTAATCTCTTCTCTCAACTGATCATAATCCCTTCTCCTTATAGGATCAGCTTTTCTTCCTATTTCTTCGTTAGTATAACCCACTGAAACAAACAAAAAAATATGAAAACAAAATTGTTGAGAAATGAAAACAGAATTAATCAAAGAAGTAAAATAGGGTTTTGGGTCGTTGTCCATACTACTTAGTTTGTCCGGAGAAGTAAGTAGAACCGCCGGAACTGGAAGGAGTGGAATACGTAGAGAAAAGGTTAGGTTTATCTCAATGACTGGAAAGAAGAGGGGAAGAGGAACTGTGTAGAGTTAATCACTTAACCCAATTGAATAAGGAGAGTTCTCAACCGAAAAAGAAACTGAATTGGGAGAAGTGAAAACGATGATTGACGACTCATGGGAGAGGGAAGAACCGTGAAGGATGACGAAGACGCCAAGGGTTTTGGTTTTCAATGTGCTATTCAATTGAAGGTCTTGATTAAAAGATGAATAATCATACATCCATTTGAACGACTAAGATTAAAAGAGAAAGGGTTGTCTTTTTAAAATGTCTATGTGGCAATCAAATTATGTCCTACTCAGATTTTGTTTTGTCCTAGTCATATTATTTGTATTAATTGTGTCCTAGTCACAAGGATCTGTTTTGTATAATAGATATTTATGTATATAAACGTAGCCCTTACTCATACACATAAAATTATGGGATAAACTCTGATGTGGTCTTATGTTCCATGTCATTTAACTTTGAATGTGAGACCATGTATATTTGGAACTTCAAACTTCAAAACCCAGACTAAGTATATTCAAACTAACCCTAGTTTTAGTTCTTGTATAGTAACTTACCTGTTTACTTTGCCAAGAATATAACAACATAAATACCAACTCTTACATATAAATATATCCCCTCTCACCCATTGCTCAATATCTCCAACATAAGTTAATATTATCCATTAACACCCATCTCTCTCTCCCTCTCTCTCCCTCTCTCTCAATCTCTCTCGATCTCGATCTCGATCTCAAAAGAAAAGGAGAAACAAAGGTTTCAAAAACTAAATAAATTAACTAACAAAACCCACTTAAGTTGTGATATTAAGGACATGGGTTTATTCATTAATAAGTTGATAATGATCTTAATGGTCATAATGTGCATTACTAAACTTACTAGTCGGGTTGAGGGAGCAAGACCATTGAAATATGAAGAATGGTTAGATACTAAAAATGGGTACTTCAATTACAATAACCATATTGTTCTTAATACTCAATCACTTCAAAGAGAAGTTCCTCCATGTCCTGATTCTTCATGTACAGGCCTCCCTGGCAGACCCCAAGGATGTCACTGTCCATCGAGTCGTCCGACAAGCCAACCTAGTAGGGTTGCATTGAATATGAACATGGCTCATCAATCAAAACCTAGGGCACCCATTTCTAATTATAGTAGTAGTAAGGTTCTTACTACTCAATCATTTCAGAGAGGACATGATAAGCTACCTACTAGTAATGGCAGAACCTCAAATTAATAAAAAAAGGTAATGGTAGTCTTTTAATTTGAAGCTCATTAGATAGTGGTGAAGACTGTCATGAATAAGTGAAAGAAGCTCTTGTCATCCATGAACATGAAGAACTTTCTTCATGGTTGACCTAAACTATCTGCATGCACGTATTCATTTAATTTATTACATATGAAAATAAAACTTAAGAATAAATTTAATTAATAATAATGGGAAAAGATAGCATTTATCATTCTTTTTTTAGTGAGCATTAATTATAGAGTTGTGGATGTTCTTGTAACCATTAATTTAGTCTTTTTAATTACTTGTAATACTATTATTGAATTTAATAAATTATTTTATTTGAATTTTTGTATTTTGAAGTATTTGCTTACTTTTAATATAAGTGTAATATTATAAATGTGATATGCTTGGAACCATATGATTCAAACTTACATTATTAGGATATATAGGTTAAGCTCATAATTAGCCTTGAAATACATTAAACATTAATAACTCAAAAGGCCATGTTTACCATATTGGCATTAAAACATGGGAGATGTTAGAGTTACTTAGAGGATGACTTAAAGGGTGACATAATGACGTGGAATTCACAAAAAGATAAAAAAAATCAAAGTTTGACTATGGTGCGGATCGCTTTTGTTTCCAAACGAGGAAACATGTCATCTCCTAAGTACCAAATTCTAAGACGCTCTAGCATTTCCCCTAAAACTTTGTTTAGATCTCCAACCTCTGAGGAAGTGTTTATGAAATGATTAATCAGAGTTAAGGACTAGGTTCGGGCTGTTTTTTGGTAATCAAATCGGTGAGTTCGAACATATTTTGGTTTACAAAATTGGTTGAACCCTACAGCTACTACTAAAGAAGCTCGATTTTTGTGTGGTCCAACCGATATTAGTTCACCGAATGACTCCAAAATCTTCTTCAAGCTACTAGAGTTGAAATTCTTGAGAACAAATCGATTTAGTGAACCAAAGTAGGTTCGACCTCGTCGATTCAGAGGGCGAGGCACACAGTGTGGGGTGGTCCAAACGAATTTACCAGTCACCTCAAAGAGGTGGGGCGCTTTTAACAACAACTAGACGCCAAAAAAATGGCTTATGATTCTCCTTCTCCCACGTGTCCTTACAACCCCACAAATTTCCACATTTAATATTTAGAAAACTTTATACACTTTTCATTTTTACTCGGCTCCACGCAATGTTGTTCTTTTTTCTTTTCGAATGATGTGCAGCACGTGTGACTTTTAAGTCTATTATTTATGAGTTTAACTCTGATATCATGTTAAGTTTGTGGTCATCCAACTCAAAATCAATTGACAATGAACGGATATGACCTAAACATTATATTTTTGACTGTTATATCGGTCTTCCCCTATGTAAGACTACTCTCACAAATGTGAATGTGTCGTTTAGAAAAAACTGAGTATATTTCTTCAAAACAAAATGGAAGTTTTAAATTAAACCCTTCCAGTAACAAATCAAACAAGTACAGTAGCATCTACAACGGCAAGGAAATCACAATTTATTTGATTACCAATTTATTTGAAGTGTTATTTTATTTTTCTGATATACGTTTCACAAATTTATTTTTTTTCGTTAAAATAGTTCACGTAAAAATGTGGATTTTATACTCAAGTTTGTGGTTTACCGATCTTGTATATTTTAATGTAATTTTAATTTAGTCATAATAAACTAAGAAAATAGATATCATGGCCTTCAAGAACTAGTTATCATGAAGTTACTTATGAATGTAGTTACGTATTCATCACCACCAGTCATGATGCACGATGTAATGATCCTTCAGAAAATAAATATATTGATATGAAACTCACTAGAACCGATATTTTTCTCTTATCAACTGTTCAAATATGAGATCTACTTATGTATAACTATTTAATTTTGGTAGTGATCCTGCATGAACTACCACATTGATCGCCCTCTACTTGACCATATTTAACAATTTGTTTCCATCTATAAACTTCATGAAATTTAAAAAAAATTCGGACGAATAGGGAGTCAAATAGAAGGTCAAAATGGGAATTGATCTAGATTCATTTTATGTGATTAGAGTGTCATATCACAAACTTCAATCATGTGTCATCTCAAATCTCAATTGTTTTTTTTTTGTTGTTGAAATGAGCCATCTCAAAATGACTTCTTCAACACTCAAAACAGTAACATTTTGTATATATATAAACGTGGCCATTACTCACAAACATAAAATTATGGGATAAACTCTCATGTGGTCTTATGTTCCATGTCATTTAACTTTGAATGTGAGACCATGAATATTTGGAACTTCAAACTTCAAAACCCAGACTAAGTCAGTATATTCAAACTAACCCTAGTTTTAGTTCTTGTATAGTAACTTACCTGTTTACTTTGCCAAGAATATAACAACCTAAATACCAACTCTTACATATAAATATATCCCCTCTCACCCATTGCTCAATATCTCCAACATAAAATCACCACTTTATTTATCCATTAACACCCATCTCTCTCTCCCTCTCTCTCGATCTCAAAAGAAAAGGAGAAACAAAGGTTTCAAAAACTAAATAAATTAACTAACAAAACCCACTTAAGTTGTGATATTAAGGACATGGGTTTATTCATTAATAAGTTGATAATGATCTTAATGGTCATAATGTGCATTACTAAACTTACTAGTCGGGTTGAGGGAGCAAGACCATTGAAATATGAAGAATGGTTAGATACTAAAAATGGGTACTTCAATTACAATAACCATATTGTTCTTAATACTCAATCACTTCAAAGAGGAGTTCCTCCATGTCCTGGTTCTTCATGTACAGGCCTATCTGGCAGACCCCAAGGCTGTCACTGTCCGTCGAGTCGTCCGACAAGCCAACCTACTAGGGTTGCATTGAATATGAACATGGTTCATCATTCAAAACATAGGGCACCCATTTCTAATTATAGTAGTAGTAAGGTTCTTACTACTCAATCATTTCAGAGAGGATATGATAAGCTTCCTACTAGCTAGTAATTGCAGAAGCTCAAATAAAATAAAATAAAAAAAGTAATGGTGGTCTTTTGAAGCTCATTAGATAGCGGTGAAGACTGTCATGAATAAGTGAAAGAAGCTCTTGTCATCCATGAACATGAAGAACTTTCTTCATGGTTGACCTAAACTATCTGCATGTATTCATTTATTTAATTACATATGAAAATAAAACTTAACAATAAATTTAATTAATAATAATGGGAAAAGATAACATTTATCATTCTTTTTTATAATATCATTCTTTTCTGGTGAGGATTAATTATAGAGTTGTGGATGTTCTTGTAACCATTAATTTAGTCTTTTTAATTACTTGTAATGCTATTATTGATTTTAGTAAATTATTCATTGAATTTTGTATTTTGATGCATTTGCTTACTTTTAATATAAGTTTAGTATAAATGTGATATGCTTGGAACCATATATATAATTCAAACAATTGAAAAGGCATGTTTACCATAATGGCATTTAAAATTTAGGACCGTGTGGTGGGGGGGGTGCAGGCAGGGCGCCCGCACTGGCCCCCTACCACCAAAGGGCCTGCTTATCAAAAAGGCTAGGTAAACTTAAATATATAAGTAAAGATAGAATACCAGACCATAGAGTGCTGCTAGCTCTGCTGGTAAGCTCTACGGGTTTCATGCAAGCAGCATAGGTTCGATTTTTAACAATCATGATACAAAGTCTCAATCTTCAAAAAATCACTTTAGATTTTAAACTATACAATGTACTAAGATATTATTTTCTTTCTATCTTGAAGTCTGCTACGCTCGCTAAAAGCCTTCGTTCACCCCTAGTGTTGTTTAATATGTTGCGAAATGAATATTCGATATGAAGTTAAGATCTAAACATTCTATGAAAAATTAGAATTTCATTATGTTAAATGTAGTTATAAGTATAACTTAAAATAGAATAAAAATTATTTTTTGTTCACAAAACACAAGCGATAGTGGATTTTTAGACTAGATCTCGTATAAAAAGGATATTAAAAAAAATATTTTTTCCTACGACAATTGTCTTCAAAATACACTTGGATTTTCTTCAAACCATTATTTCCTTTTTAGCAAAAATTTGTTCCATAAATCATAACTACTTATTAAGAATTTCTAAAATCTAAAGCGATTAGATGTATTATATTCAATTATTTTCTTTCCCTGAATACAAAAATTGAGAGACATCTGTAAATCAGTCACCAAGAATTCAACCTTATATGCTTTTCACTCTTCGAAATCAATATTGAATCATGAGGACATAGTTTATATATATATATATATATATATATATATATATATATATATGTTTTTTTTCTAATTTGTGTACTTACTTTATGAAGTATAAAAGTATGAATATGTCTAAAATGTTTAAATTTCGAATCTCTTAATATCAATTATTTGTGGCTATCAATTTTATCAATAAAAATATTTATTATTAGCTTAAGTTTGTGAAGTTGTAATTTTTCAAAGAAGTTGTAATTTTCTAAAGAAGTTGTAATTTTTCGAATTGAAGTGGTAATATTTTAGACCCCCCTCAAAGTAAATCCTGGATACGCCATTGAGCACGTGTGACTTTTAAGTCTATTACCTATGGGTTTAACTCTGATATCATGCTAAGTTTGTTGCCATCCAACTCAAAATCAATTGACAATGAATGGATAAGACCTAAACATTATATTTTTGACTGTTATACCGTTCTTTCCCTATGCAAGACTACTCTCACAAATGTGAATGCGTCGTTAAGAGAAAACTGAGTATATTTCTTCAAAACAAAATGAAAGTTTTTAATTAAACCCTTCCGAGTAACAAATCAAACAAGTACAGTAGCATCTACAACTGCAAGGAAACCACAATTTATTTGATTACTAATTTATTTCTAGAAATTCCATGCACACTACCACATTGCTAATAACCTGTTCCCTTATTTCATCAAAAAAAAAACCTATTCCCTTGTAGTATAATATTTAGTTTGATTTCTTTTTTTTTTAGGTGGGTTATCCGTTATAAATAATTCCTTTCTTTGGCATATATCATGTCTGTGTGAGAACACCCGAGGCTTGTCCTCCTCGATCTAATTATCAAACTGAACTAGATAGAAAAGACAAGGTGCGCAATAACGAAAGTTAATTATTTTCTTAAGCGGTGCCTCCTTTGAGCAGTTAAACAACCATATATCGACCAAGAACACAAATTTTGGTGATTTTATTTGTAATTTGGTGCTTTATCTAGGTTTTAAGCCTTTCAATGTTATTGAGACTTTTTGCAACATTTTCGGCTACCATTAATGTGTTTCTTAATGAATTATATTTCGCTTTTTTCTAAAAAGCAATAACCACTTGAATACTAATTTTCTGTAATGTTACAAAAATCATACTATGTCAAATATATACTCATAAATTCTATTGCGAAATATGTTACAAAAATCATACTATGTCAAATATATACTCAAAAAAAAATCATACTAATTTTTTTTTTTTTTTTTTTTTTTTTTTTTTTTTTTTTCTCCATACTCTGAAGACCGCATCTCTCCGTTCCTCCACCCACTTGCAGCCATGGTGAACGTACCGAAGACCAAGAAGACTTACTGCAAGAACAAGGAGTGCAAGAAGCACACTTTGCACAAGGTTACCCAATACAAGAAGGGTAAGGACAGTCTTGCTGCACAAGGGAAACGTCGTTATGATCGCAAACAATCTGGTTATGGAGGTCAGACCAAACCCGTCTTCCACAAGAAGGCCAAGACTACCAAGAAGATTGTTTTAAGGCTGCAATGCCAGAGCTGCAAGCACATGTCCCAGCATGCAATCAAGCGTTGCAAGCATTTTGAAATCGGTGGAGACAAGAAGGGAAAGGGAACTTCTCTCTTTTAGACAACAGTTGTTTCTTGTTAGGTTTTCATTTCTTACTTGTATTCAGTATTGTGTTGATCTACTCTTTTTGACAGAATTTTGAAGTTGGAAGATACTTATGGTTAAATTGAAGTTAAGGTCTTGACTTAAAAAAAAAAAAAAAAAAAAAAAAAGAAAGTAGAAGGCTAAAAAGCTAACTGAAATTTCCAAACACATTATATATTAACAGGTTATACATTCATTATTCATTTATTACATCGATACGTATACCTAAATCTCAAAAAATAATAAAAACAACGACATAGATCTTTATCTGTTAATGTGTAAAAATAAGTTGTGTCGACCAAATATTATTGAATTTCCGAAGTTCTACTTTAGTTCAATGGTAACCTGTTAAATTTGTTAAATTGTGCAAAGAAATACCCTTGATTCAAAAATTTGTTAAATTAAGTTAAAGGGGTAGTTTAGTAATTGAGGGATTAGAGAAAAATGGTATTATATGTTGACCTAAATACCCTCTTTTATGTATGACGTAGCCCTAGTTTTTGTTCTAATAGATCGTGAATATCTTCCCAAATCTCAATCCCTTCTTCTACCCCTTTACCCTTTCAATTCTTCCTCTCCCAATCTCTGCCCTTCTCGTCTTTCTGGTTTTCCTCAATTACCCACCACCGCCAATCTCATCTTTCTCCCCCCTTTTTTTCAAATTTCAGTTTCTTTCTCTCTCCTCTTCCAAACCCTAGTTTTTTTCATTTTACCAGATCTTTTCTTTTTCTTCTTAAAGCTTGTCTAATTAGCTCTTCTAAGTTGTGGGTTTTGTTCTTCAGCTTTTGTCTGTTACTGTTCTTGATCAAAGGTTTCTCCTTTAAGCTTGGATTACTTGGAATTTGGAAATTTTGGGGGTTTTGGGTTGTTAGATTAGGGCTCAGATTGAACTTTGATTACTTGGAATTTGGAAAGTTTGGGTTTTTGGGTTGTTGGATTAGGGCTCAGATTGGAGTTTTGAAGACTGAGGTTTGCTTTTTCTGAAGTAAAGTTCTTGTACTTTCTTTTTTCTGTTTAGATTTACTCAAAGGTGTCTCCTTTTAAGTTTTTCAACTTAATTAGGGTTTGTTTTATGATGAAGAGGGATTTGGTTCCTGAATTGTAGAGGTTATTGGAATTTATCTATTAGTAATTGTAATTCTGTGAGTAGTTCATTTGTTGAATGGCTAACCAAGAATTAGTTCTTGGACAAGGTCGTGATTTAGCTCTTGGACAGAACCAGCAGTTAGCATTAGGGCATAATCATGGACTTGGATTAGGTCATAGCCGTGAACTGAATTTAGGGCAAACTCATGAACATCATCTTGATTTAGGTCATTCTCAGAGCGATGAACTAGCTCTAGGGCAGACTCGTGAAATCGCCCTACTACAGAGTCATGGTCATAATCATGGTAACCAAAATGATTTAGATCTAGGTCAAAATCAAATTCCTGAAACTGATCATGGGCATGTCGATGAGAATCATGAACATCAATTGGTTATTTCTGCACATAATCACAACTTGGGTATCGGAGAAAACCATGAAATGGTTGTTTCAGGAAGCAATGAACTTGATCAGAATCTCGATTTAGTTATGGATCAGAACCAGGAGATGGGTTTAGTAAATTCTGATGATATGGTTGATGAACATCATTTAGTTCTTAGTACTCCAGTTGTTCAATCCCGTGCTCTAGTTCCAAACCCTAATTATGAATTAGCAGTTGGGCAAGAGTTTTCTGATGTTAAGAGTTGTCGGAGGGCGTTAAGAGATGCAGCTATTGCTCTTCACTTTGAAATACAGACTGTGAAGTCCGATAAAACACGGTTCACCGCCAAGTGTGCTAGTGAGGGATGCCCATGGCGAGTCCATGCGGCTAAGCTTCCTGGTGTTCCTACCTTCACTATAAGAACCATTAATGAAGCACATACCTGTGGAGGAATCAATCATTTAGGTCATCAGCAAGCTTCGGTTCAATGGGTTGCAAATTCTGTTGAACAACGTCTTAGAGAAAACCCACATTACAAACCAAAGGAAATATTAGAAGAGATTCATAGAGCTCATGGGATCACATTATCATACAAGCAAGCGTGGAGAGGTAAGGAGCGAGTCATGGCTGCAGTTCGCGGGTCATTTGAAGAAGGATACCGGCTTCTTCCTCAATACTGTGAACAAATCAAGCGGACAAATCCTGATAGTATTGCATCAGTTTATGGTAGTCCTGTTGATAATTGCTTTCAACGTCTTTTTGTTTCATTCCAAGCATCAATCTATGGTTTTGTTAATGCTTGTCGACCGTTACTTGGTCTTGATAGAACTCTCTTGAAAAGCAAGTACTTAGGAACCTTGCTATTTGCTACTGGTTTTGATGGTGATGGTGCTTTATTTCCTCTGGCGTTCGGAGTTGTTGACGAAGAAAGTGATGATAATTGGATGTGGTTCTTATCTGAACTTCACAACCTTCTTGAGATTAATACAGAAAACATGCCTAGGCTCACTATCTTATCGGATAGGCAAAAGGGTATTGTCGATGGTGTGGAAGCGAATTTCCCAACCGCTTTCCATGGATTTTGTATGCGACATCTTAGTGATAGTTTCAGAAAGGAGTTCAATAACACAATGCTTGTTAATCTACTTTGGGAAGCTGCGTGGGCTCTTACTGTTATCGAGTTTGAAGCGAAAATTCTTGAGATTGAAGAAATTTCTCAAGATGCTGCATATTGGATTCGAAGAATTCCACCTCGACTTTGGGCTACAGCTTACTTTGAAGGATCACGTTTCGGGCATCTTACCGCTAATATAGTTGAATCCTTGAATGATTGGATACTTGAAGCTTCTGGTCTTCCAATAATCCAAATGATGGAATGCATTAGGAGGCAACTTATGACTTGGTTTAATGAACGACGTGAAACAAGTATGCAGTGGAGCTCAATACTCGTGCCGAATGCAGAAAAACGGGTGGCTGAAGCTCTTGAACGAGCACGGAATTATCAAGTTCTCCGTGCAAATGAAGCTGAATTCGAAGTTATTTCTCATGAAGGAACGAATATTGTGGATATTCGAAACCGTTGCTGTTTGTGTCGTGGTTGGCAACTTTACGGGATTCCTTGTGCTCATGCTGTGGCAGCACTTCTCTCTTGCAGGCAAAATGTTCATCGATTTACGGAGAGTTGCTTTACGGTTACTACATATCGGAAAACATACTCACAGACCCTTCATCCAGTTCCTGATAAGAGTCTCTGGAAAGAGTTGTCTGAGGGAACTCAGAATGGAGGAGATCAATCTGCTGAAATCATCATCAACCCACCCAAGTCCCTTAGACCACCGGGTAGACCGAGAAAGAAACGGGTCCGTGCAGAAGACCGTGGGCGTGTGAAGAGAGTTGTGCATTGCAGTCGGTGCAACCAAACGGGTCATTTCAGAACAACTTGTGCAGCACCTATATAAGCCTTCTCTGTGGGTTATCTCTCTTCCTCGTCGTTGTTATCAGAGAAATTGGAATTCGCCATTCGTCTTCATCTGAGAGAAACATCAAATATCAAAAGCAAAGGTGTGTCGAATATGTTCCATTGAAGCTAAAATTACTCAAGTTTTGCTTGTCTCTGTTGTATTTTAGGTAAGAATACTTAGTTCATACTAAGTACATAAGAGATTGTGATATTGAGTGATTTGTTTATTTCAACTGTTTTAAACTACTGGGTATTGGTTAGTATATAAAATTGTATGGCTATGAACTAGTTGGTTCTGTAATGTACAATTTTAAAGACTTGAAAGACCTGTTGTGTTAGCCAACAACACTGACTCGAGATCTGAATTGAATTTTGTCGATATTTTGGCCTTCGCATTCGAAGATGCTTAGCTTTCACTTTCAGCAACGCTCTGCCTTCACTTTTGGATGTACTTCTCCTACACTTTTATCATCACTTCAACTGTCACTTTAAATGATGTTTTACTTCACTACTGTGCCGGCATTGACTCCACTTTTCGGATTCACTTGGGTGACGGTTGTGATCCTCACTTTGTGTGACAGTTTTGATCCTCACTTAGCATGACGGTTTTGATCCTCATTTTGCGTGTCTAACTTTGCGTGCCGCTTTTTATTCTAACTTCGCGCGATGCTTTTTATTCTCACTTTGCACCACGCTTTTTATTCTAACTTTGCGCGACGCTTTCTATTCTCACTTTGCGCGACGCTTTCTATTCTCACTTTGCGCGACGCTTTCTATTCTCACTTTGTGTAACGCTTTCTATTCTCACTTTGCGCAACGCTTTTTATGATACATGTGTATTAGAACAATTATACAGTAAGATTTCTCTTTTGTGTTTATGTCTTTTAGATGACCTCCTTTATGGACGTGGATTTCCTAATTCATTTTCATTTATTATTGAGTTAATTCCTATATGGCCCCCTACTTTGTGACCAGCTTTCTTTATGGCCCCCAAATTTCTGTAAATTCAAATATGACTCCCTATTTTCATGGAAATGTCATAACTACCCTTCCCATTAATATATTTTCAAAATAAAATTAAAAACAAAAACCTAAATTCCACCTCACTTCCCTCTCCACCACTCATCTCTTTTCACGTCACCTCTCTCTCCAACTCACCTCTCTTTTCCGGCCGGCGACCTTCAAACTTAAATTTTTTTTTTTTTTTTCACTCACCTCTCTCTCTCTCCAAGTCAGCACTCTCATGAAGGTCGCCGGCCGAAAAAATTTTCGGCCGGCGACCTTCATGAGAGTGCTGACTTGGAGAGAGAGAGAGAGACAGGTGAGTTGGAGAGAGAGGTGACGTGGTAGAGAGGGAAGTGAGGTGGAATTTAGGTTTTTGGTTTTAATTTTATTTTCAAAATATATTAATGGGAAGGGTAGTTATGACATTTCCGTGAAAACAGGGGGACTCCCTGGTCACAACTTGTTATATAATTGGTTGTAAGCTTGTACCAAAACTCAAAAGAATTACTAACTGACGTATTCTGTGTTTTAGCAATGTTCAGACCACTCCTATCAATTTTGTATGACGCTTTTAACCCGTCTTTTTACTTAGTCACTTTTAGCCACGCTTTTGTGGAATTCTATTTCCACGCTTCGGTTCAACTTTTACCCACGATAAGGGCCGATCATTTTGGGGCGTTGGTTCGTAGCATCGGTTTTACCCGTCCCCTACCCACACATCATTCTATAGCTCATTAAACTGTAACTGAACTTGATCAGAATAGAGAAAAAAGAATTGTATAACAAGGACAGAAAAAATATAACCATTACAAAAACTTCCACTAAATACAAGTCACTGAATTCTCGACATCAAGAATTCACTAGATCACCTTTTTATTACAAAATAATGAATCATGCAATATCTTCATCTTCATTTTCTAGGAACACATTTTGTAATTTATAAGAAATTAGGTATAAAAGGTTACAACAATTAGACCTTAACCTACAAGGAAATAAAAACACAGTTTAGAACATATCAGGTTTAGTCCTCTTAAATCCACAGAAAACCCTAAGTTGTATTAATTCCAATAGTTGGAACTATAAACTGAACCATAACCTCCTCCTCCTCCTCCAGTGCCTGGTGCAGCTCCAACGTTCGAAGATGGTGATGAATAGATTGTACCTTGTTGAGGATAACTGTTGTAACCGGGGTCGGTCAGTCCACCGCTCACTGGGTTCTGTGCGGATATTGCTGCAGCAGCTTCCGCCATGAAATTCTGCAAGTTAACAAGAAATGGAGTCAACATCTTTAAATGAAAAGCGACATCAATCTTTGATTTGTGTCCAACCACATCAAGAGTGAGTGGAAAAATAAAGAACAAAAAGAACATCGAGAAACGAGGATAAGAGATCATTGACATAAGCCGGATTAGAATAAAGCAAAAAAATATGAAACAGAATGAAGATTATCTCTGCAAAATAGAAAGGAAAAAAAGTAGGCTTTATCAAGAAATATGCCTGTATGAGTTGCTGAGCAGCTTGGACTTGTGAAGCGGTTCCGTTAACTTCAACCGTCATTTCTCCGGGAACGCCTCTTGTTTCCTGTATGGTAATAGTTGCTCCACTTGCTCTTCGAATATAGCTAATATTTGCGCCTTCTGTTCCAATTACAGCATCGGCATAGGAGAGAGGTACTTGCATATGCTGTGTCACCTGCACATAGTCGGAACTCACAAAATCAAAACCAATAAAAAAAGTCGGAACTTGGATATCGCGTCTTAGCTAAGTTTATTTTATACTTTTGAACTAAGAAATGAACTATGAACACCAACTTCTGATCTTATAGAAATAAGAACACGAAAGTTAAGATTTGACCAAATTACACCTATTATTAGTAGGGTTCTCGTGCCATAAAGTTTTTCTACTTTAAACTGAGACAATCAGGAAACCGTGAACTTCACTTGTTAAAAATGAAAAGAATTTACTACTTAAAATAGGTTGACAATGCATATCTGCTTCAGGTGTAGACAAGACCTGTGTGACAGGAGCTGATTGAGGTTGAGGGTTAGTTGGATAATGAGTCCCCACGGGCGGTTCTCTCCCGTACATTGATAGACCCTGATGAGGCTGCTGCGTCTCCATAGGTGGGAAATCAGGTGGCTGATAAAAACCATTTTCATGCCGTGGAGGTGGCATATAATGGGGAGCCCCACCAAAACCGAAACCACCACCAGCATTTGGTGGTATACCTAGAGGAGGACCCCATGGCGGGAATGGTGGCATGTTCTGTTCCATTTGTGAATGTCGCGGCTGCATCTGGAAATTTTACGAGAAGGGAAAGAGTCAAATGAGGGTACGAGGTAAAGAAGATTAAATCGTAAAAGTTTAAACTTACTTGAACTTCAAATATGCCAATTACACTACGGTCAACTAAGAATTTCCTCAGTTGAGCAGCAATCAGTTCAACTGCTTTATGCACTCTTGATGGTTCTCCTACTATCTCCACCACTCTGTCATCTTCGAGAGAGAAAATAGGAAGATCTTCTGCAATGACTCATAAATAACAAATGAGAAAAAGGAGCACTAGAGACCCATTATTGAGGCATGGATCTTAGTTTCGCCAACACGATGGATAACCGATACGTTCAGCATTGTTAACTGCCATCATCAAGTTTTCACCCCATACTAGTAGTAGTCCCATGACATGGTTTGCAAAATGCACTCCAAGGATTTCTTTTTGGAAACAAAGGAAGGACAAAAACTATGATATAGTGACATGAACAAGCAGAAGGAAATAAGAGAAAGTGCGCAAGAATACCTGGTCCAAGAACTCGTACAATACAATTTGAAGCGTCTTGAATTGTTTTTATGTTGGCACCCTGTTTCCCAATCAAGCTTCCAGCTTGTGTAGCTGGTACAAGCAGCCGTGATGAAACATTACCACCAGAAACTTGTGAAGCAATCGCTGGATCACTATCTAAACCATCACAAATGCGCTTATGGACCCTCAGAAGAGCATCAATTGCTGGAGGTAAAGAAATATCAGGCTCCTCTCTCGCTGAAACCATTACCTGTTAAGGAAGCAAAGTCCCAAAGTAATCATCTACAAATAACCCAATTCTTTGAACTCGAATTTAGAAGTACTCTAGTAATCATAAAGGAAAGAAATCTAGCATTTACCCTTTTGCTTTTGTTAATTTACAACTAAGAAAAACATCTGAAATTTTAACTGTCTGAGTACATAACTATAAGACATATTCTTGTTGGAGAACAACTGGAATTTTTAGAGTTTATTCTGATAATGTACCAGCATTGTGAACTTTTGCCATTGATTACACAATTTAGTCTTTGAGTATCGATCCACCCATTTTTTCCTATTTCAAGTTTCTCAAACCATCATAGAAAAACCGAAAAGGAAATTCTATGTAACATTTTTTAAATCACGAGAGAACAAAGGTGTCGAGCACTCACTATTGAAACGGTTAAAAAGGAAAGTAATCTATGTCAGCACAATTCACAGTTCCACTTTGACTTGGGATATGACTTAACGATCTCCAAGGACAGTATATCATTTTCTTACGTGGTTAACTCATGTTCGTTATAGATGGGTGATAAAAAAAGTTGGTGATCTTTCGAACCTTTTAAGTAAATTGTTGTTTTTTAAGGATTTCAATTTAGTTATTGCTTATGACAATTCTCTTAGATTATCTTAGGCAGGAGCAATTAGAAGCAGTCAACCAAGTATTAAGGTTACCAGATAAAACGCAGAGCTTGTCGGTAAGAATATAGCTCACAACTGAGTGGGTAGTTCGATCAAAGTTTTACGGCAGACATAGTGTCAGTGTGACAGTGTTGATCCCAGAACTTCGATTCTTCTACTTTGAAGTCATACGTGGTAGGAGAAATTTGGCCTTAGGTTCACGGACAGAACCTGCAAAGACTAATTTTTGTTATAATCAAGACATAAATTTTGGATTTACAGCTTGTTCAGCATTATATTTCTTCTTGTTGATCTCCGTATACTTTTACCGATTTTTTTAAGTGATTATTTGGTCACTCAATGGTCTTAATCACATTTCCATTACATTGGTTGGTGTTAAGAGTTATTTTATTGTTATTACACAAAGAATATTAATTATAAAAGAGTAAAATTCCAAGTGACTCAAGGTAAATTAATTAACAACGGGGGCTTAATCTTAATCAGGTTTCCATCGGTTGGTACTGAGAGTCATTTGACTGGTTATGTCACCAAGAACATTAATTAGAAACGAGTAAAGTTACAAGTGTCGTAGAGTAAAATCCTTAATTAAATTCCATAACATTTTTCTATGTGTTTTACAGTGGTGCACATGAAATAAAGTAGAAGCCAATGGATAGGATAAATACTTTAGTTTAATTAAGAATTCTACTTTAAGTCACTTGGAATTTCAGTCATTTCTTATTAATATTTCTTGTATACTAACCGGTAAAATGACTCTCAACACCAACCAATGTAATGGAAATATGATTAAGCTTAAGCCCATGTTGTTACATATAAAAATAGTTACGATGAATATTGAGTGATCTAATAATCACTCAAAAAAATATCTACAAACTTACGAAGATCAACAAGAAGAAACATAAAGTTAAACAAATATAAACCGAAAATTTAATGTCTTGATTTTAGAAAAAATTAGTCTTTGCAGGTTTTGTTCGTGAACCTAAGTAAGGAATTCTCTTACCACGTGTGACTTCAAATTAGAAGAATCAAAGTTTTGCGGTCAACATTGACACTATACCTGCTATAAAACTTCAATCGAACTAACCACTCGGTTGTCAGCTATATTCTTACTGACAAGCTATGTTTTATCTAGTTATCACAGTACTTGGTTGACTGCTTCTAATTACTCATGCTTAAAATAATCCAAGGGACTGTCATAAGCAATAACTAACTTGAAATCCTTAAAAACAACAATTTACTTAAGAGGTTCGTAAGATCACCAAGTTTTCATCGCCCATCTATAACGAACATGAGTTTACCACACAATAAAATGATACATTGTCCTTGTTGATCGTTAAGTCATATCCCACGTGAAAGTGGAACTGTGAATTATGCTAACTGAGATTGCTTTCCTTTTTAAGCCTTTCAAAATAATGAGTGTTCGACAACTTTACACTCTATCATCTAAGAAATGTTAAACAAAATTCCCTTTTTGATTTTTCTAAGATGGTTTATGAAACTTAAAATAGGGAAAAAATGGGTGGACCGATACACAAAGACTAAATTATGTATCAATGGCAAAACTTATCTCATTATGCTAGTACATTATCATCTAGTAAATAAAAATCGAAGTGTTCTAAGATATTTTACTAACTTATTGTGTTAAAATAAAATATAAAAAAAGTTACATTATCACACGAAATGTGATTGTAATGCTTCCTTTCGAAGCCTGACTTAGTGAACTCGTGTCTTTAATTCTCTTTTCTTGAACATCCACGCCAGTAAAGCAATAAGAAGCAAGGTTTTCATGTTCATATAAGATTACATCAAACGCGACCAAAAAGTAAAATAAAATCAAATATCGGAATAATTTCCTTACGATGACCTTTCTATCTTGTGCTTATATTCTCAATGTTTTTTTTTAGTAAAACAACACATGTTGCTATTCACAAGCCAAGTAAGCATTGCCCATAAAAACAATATTGGTGCAAGCTTAGTGCTTATAGATATTATCAGCAGTTACTGTCTCCAAATCGACTAGCTAATATGCAAGCTAGGGGATCGTTTTAGCTTTTAAGTGCAAACAGTGGTACGTCTCAAAAGATACGTGAGTTGAAACTATTTCCTATCCACCCCTTTGCAGCTCAAGTAAGCTTTAAGATTAAGCCCTTGGATTTTCTTGGCATGTGTCGTGTACAAATGTTCTGGCTTTTAATTTTTGTAATTGATATCACTATTTTATGTTTTGACTAATATTCAACAGTAACATGTTTGATGTAGAACCATGTAGCGACAACCTCTTGCTTTGATAGACAACTATTTCACATTTTTGTAGCATCCACTAGAACAATAAAATTATTAAAAAAAAAAATCCATTTGCTTGTAAAAATGTAAATTGGGACTTAGACCCCGTTTGAGTAACTTTGTAACTTAATCCAAGTGCTTTTTATTCAGTACATCAGTAAAAGGGAATGTGTTGTTTCAGTTGTTTTTAGTATGACATTTCAAAAGTGCTTTCATATCTTAAAAAGCCACAGTGTCTCATTCATAAATATAAGATAAAAAGTATCATTCAAATCCTTTAGTTAGAATAGATGAAATATAAATTGAGAACTATGTATCCAAGGTGTACTCAAAATTGGTCCTTTGAGAACAAAAACAAATCTTCACATTTTGTTAATTACAATGACACCTTCATTTATTATTAATATGAAACATATGACGAAAATAAATAAATAGTAAAACAACACAAATTGAAAAACTCTTAAGTTTTATAATTTCAAATCCAAGTAAAATATATTTAATAAAAATATCTAACTTTGGTCCAAGAGCATCTCTAATGCAAGACTCAAATTGAAAAACTCTAAGTTTCACCTACGACTTTTTTAAAACTTTCTCCAATGCAAAACTCATTTTGGGTCTTATGATAATGTAGCAACATCTAATATTGAGATCTCATTAGGAAAAAACTCAATATTTGAAATTTCTTTTGCGGATCTCAATTGTCTACTCAATATCAAATACAAAACTACCCATCTAGGAGATGACACCTAAGCAATTTTTAAATTTTTAGAGTGTTGTAATGGAAATGTGTTTTGAATTGAGAAATGTCTTTTGAATTGAGAATCTCAACAGTGTCATCTAGGAAAGAGAATCTCTACGACCTGACATATTGGACAATTTGAGTTTTTTTAGTTTTGCATTGGAGATCCTCTAAGACGGAGACATCAGAGATATTGGTTTGTACATAATTTCAAGTCTCCACTTTATCTTTGGATATGACTAAACAATCAATAAGGACCTATACATTTTGTTGTGTGGTTAACTCATGTTCGTTTCAAATGGGTGGTGAAACTTGGTGATCTTACGAACCATTTAAGTAAATTACGGTTTTTTAGGATTTCATTTAGTTACTGTTTATGATGGTACCTTGGGTTATTTCAGGCATAAGCAATTGGACCCAGTCAACCAAGTTCTGAGGTTACTAGATCGAACGCAAAGCTTTGTCGATAAGAATATAGCTGGCAACTGAGTGGTTAGTTCGATCAGTTTTACAGCACACATAATGTCGATGTTGATGTCGGAACTTTGATTCTTCTAATTTGAAGTCACACATGGTAAGAGAATTCTTGCATTAGGTTAACGAACAAAACCTGCAAAGAATAAATTTTGTTATAATCAAAACATAAAATTTTGGATATATATTGTGTTCAACTTTATGTTTCTTTTGTTGATTCCTCGTAAATTTTACATATTTTTCGAGTGATTATTTACTAACTCAATATCCATCTTCATTATTTTTATGTGTAACAACGGAGGCTTAGTCTTAATCATATTTCCATTACAGTGATTGGTCCTGAGAGTCATTTTATTGGTTATGACATTAACTCACAAAGAATATTAATTAGAATGGAGTGAAACTCCAAGCGACTTAAAGTAAAATTCTTAATTAAACTGAAGTGCTTAGGTATTTTTTGTATAATATTAACAACTTGTTTATTTATTAAATCTTTCTAAAGAACTTCTAAATGTTAGGGCATATTGTTTTTCTCTGCTTTGTTTAAGGCACCCGTCTCTCGAAGGTGTTTTCTCAAGTGAGTCAGAAGAAACGGAGCAAACTTTTCTTCTACATCATTTTCACAAGATAACAAAAACAAAGTGTTGCATGCTTAGCATATACGACAATTCGTAAAGATACAACATAATCAATTAAACGCATGATAATGAGCTAATTGATCTTCAAAAAGGAACAAGAAATTACTTTCAAGTTTACAAACTACATAACCCCATGTGCAAAAAAAAATTCAGAGTATACAAAACTCAAAAGAACTTACAGCTCTTGCCGGAGTGCCTGGAGTACCTTCCATAACCTTAATCCTTGCCCGAGTTTCCTCGCACATTTTTTTGATGAACTCTCCTTTACGACCAATGAGTCCACCAACTTTTTGTGAGGGAACCAATATCCGGAAAACACTTTCACCAGGCCATCCAGGCCACTTCTCTTCAAGAGCAACTACAACTCTTGTATGGCCGCCGTCTTGCTCATGCTTTTGCTTGGGTTGTGAGTTCTCGGCTATCTCAATGGTATAATTTTCTTCAGAAGTCTGAACAACATCGGCCATAATGTGCACCACTGAAAAGCTCATAGAAAAACATAAAACGGAGTGGAAGCCATTCAGCCAATGTATAGGATAGAACACAAACTTTCTTCACTTACATAATGTAACAATTGAATATTAGGCAATGAAAATGAAATTCATAACAACATGAGTAATTTCAAAACATCAATATCTTTGTGGATTAACTTTGACACAGAGTCAACAGATACTCTACCACACCCCTTTGCATACTGCTTATCGATTTCCCCGTACCCTTTCTGGGTGGGTTTACTGTCCGGTGCCACAAATTTGCCGTACCGAAATCTGTAGCCCTAATTAACCCAAATAGATCTCTTGTCTAACTAGTTAACATTTTAAGTTTAATAGAGATAAAATAGCTAAGAGTAGTTGTATATATTCCATATGAATCATAACGAGTGTTTATTGTTAGTAAAAATAGTCAAACACGTACCGGACTCTAAAATAGGATGTCGCATATCAGTACTTGTAAGGTTGTACCACATACTGGAGTGATCTGCGTACCAGATAACATTGACCCCAGGAACAAAGTTCGGGTTTTTTCTCTAGAAATGATCATTCCACCAGTGTATAATGTAAAAAAGGGTAGCTCGAGGTTGGTTTTTTTCTCATTTGCCGGATCTGATTTGTCCTACTCAAATAGACCCAAAATCATCCCAGATCAGCCATTTCGACATCCACAAGTCAGAAAAAACAACTATTCTAAAATCTCACTCGAGTCAATACAAACCTCCAGTCGGATTTCAGATCCGACTAATAAAAAAAAACACTAGCAAAGTTTAATTTCATCTTAATCTCCAGCTAAAGACCAATTAAAAACCTCCCTGTCCAGTACACAAACCTCCCAAATCATCATATTTAACTCAAGGAAGCTTAGGCAAACATGACTAGTTTTCTAATTGAATAAGTAATAACAAACATATTAAGAAACAAATTAAGAAATTAACCTAAAAATTGAATTTTGTAACAGAAACAAGGATAAACTTAGGAAAATAAACCCTAAATCCATAATTTGCATAATATGTAATGAGATTACATGAGAAAACCTATAAATAAAATTGATATAAAACTTCTCTTACAGTTCGATAAGGAAGACAGAATCCGGCGATGAATCCTAAATGGCGACCGGTGAGAGTATTCCGAGCGACGGGCGGCAAAGAGGCGCTAGACTTTTTTAAGAAGAGAGCTAGAGGAAATGTGGGGGAGAGTTTTTTCAGCTGAGATAATAATAATAATAGATGAATGAATTTTTTACCTTCCGCCAACGTGTAAACAAACATATTAAGTTATAAATTGTCATCAATGGTCTGGATCTTAGGCGTGGAAAAAAATAAGATATATATCTGTAATGTGGCACGTCAAAATTTTTTTCGACTGATTTGGTCTTAGAATTTGCATTTTGTCTATCGAGATTTTAAGACTTCTTCATTACGACCGTGATACTATGTCCGGCCGAATCCCGACTGGATGACTTGTCGTGCCATGATTTAGAGAGATAGTAATTTTCACTTTCTCTTTCTAGATCATGGTCGACACGTCATCCGACGGGATTCAGCCGGATATGTGTCGGGCATAGCGTCATTTCCCTTTTTATTGAAAAGGAAAATATTTTATGTCTTAACATACATAACTTTCAACAAATCAAAATATTTGTTAAGTTTATATTGATCACCAGATTGAAAAGAAATTGTGTTTTCTATAGTGTAGATAAGAAAATTGTATCAAAATCAAATGTTAAATATGACTCGTACGTTATTTTTGGTTTTAATCGAGCAAATTTTTAAGTGTTGTGAGGTTTATAGATTTGCACAAGTGGTTCTGTTCAATCCACCCGCTTAACTGCCTAGGCGGATTGTCAAGAGTTTTGAGATTGGAGATACAGTAAAATGTCAATCTCGCAAGGCATGGGTCGAATAGTTTGCACATCAATCACTTTGTCGAACCCCATGGACTATGGCCCATAACACACCTTACTGATCGACGAATACGGAGTGTTGGGGTTTTCATATCATGTGGCTGAACAAGTCAGGTATACACAATTAAAATTTAGACGAATTAGATTCAAACACAAGAAAACCATAGAAGCTACAAATTTTCATATCATTGTGCTTTAACAACAAGATTTTTCCCCTTTTTATCACTACAAGAAACTGAAAAAAAAAAAAACAGACACAAAATCAACAAGAAGAAAAGAAACAGTGAAGAGAGATTATCTCAACATCTATCTATATTCTTCAACCAATTCTAACAAAGATCAAACATTTCCTATAATTGTCCCTCTAATCTCACACCACAACAACTCAAATGAATTTCCACACACTAAGAGCTACCAGAAACAGAAAATCACCGTTTCCGTTTACTCGCTTTCTTTTTCGTCTTTCTTCTCTTCTTTCTTCTCATCACTCACAGCAGCAACCTCAGTTGTCGCCAATTTCGCAGCAGCAGCTGCTGATTCCACCAGATTATCGAAATTCTCCGTCTTCTCTAGTACAATCTCAATCTACACAACAAAAAACAACCCATTTTAGAGAAAGAAAAAGCGAAATTCGAATGGTAAAGATTGAAGAAGATTGAAATGAACAGATCACAAACCTTGGCTTTCTGTACTAGTTTACCCTTAGTTTCATCTTTCATACCCACAGTGGAAGTTGATATCTCTGTTTTAATTAAGTAATCCCACCATTAAAACAATCGACTAAATCGAACAAAAAATAACCTTATTAAGAAAGAAGTACAAGAATATTACTTACTTTTCTCAATAGCAAGTCCATTGTTTTTTAAAATCTCAGAAATTGTCACAACAGTAGCAATTGCTGAAGTACAAAATTTCATAAGTTAATCGAACACGAAAAAAACATTCAAGTGGTGTAAAAGAAGTGTAAAAGAGGTGTGATTAAATAAATTATTATACCCATTCCTAAAGCAGAAAGTTCCACTTCATTGTGTTGTCTCATATACCTCTGTTGAATCAAAAGAATAATTAAAATCAGATCTTAATTTATACAATTAAGAACGAAATTAATCAATTTTTACATGATTATATAAACTAAATTTCATCCATATAACAAGATTAATGTAGTAATTCAAGAAATTAATCAATTCTATATTAAAATCAGATTAATGCAATAATTTATGTATGATCAGGAACAATCATAATCATCTATTTAATAAGATTATGAACAAAATTAATCATTTCTATATGAGATTATGAACTAAATTTCATTCATATGATAAAATTAATGAATAATATATGATTAGATCATAAAAAAAAGAGATCGATTTTCAGATTTTACTAGCATATACGTATTAACCAAGAAACATCATCTCAAATCAAAGATCAGAAGATTCAGGCGAAGAGAGAGAGAGAGATCGGAATTATTAGAAAATCAAAGCAGAGTAATTGACTTTGAAAATTTGATCAATAAGATCTAAAATCAATCGATTAACGAATCAAAAACATAAATTCAAGAATTAAAATTAGAAATCTAGTAAAAGAATTTGATTACCTTAGCGAGATTAACGTAAAAGAAAAGAGGTTTCTTTGTGTTAGAAACTTGAATTCTGTTCTTCTTCTGAGATCCATTCTTCATCTCTGTTACTACTCCAATCTCTACCGTCGCCATTAATCTCTCTTTCTCTCTCTAAAATTTCTCTCTTTCTCTCTCTAAACTTTCTCTCTCTAAAACTCTGAAATTTCAGTGACTGTGTCTTTTCATTTGGGGGAGGAAGTTAGTTATATAAACCGATTTTTCTTGGTTGTTAACCAATGAGATGTGACCACGTGTTATAATTTGATTGGTTGTGATCTTTATTGGTGTTTTGACAGTTATAAATTCTGTTATTGGATTTTGAAACTTTATTGTTTGGCTGAATCGTAATATCGTTTACTAGTTTATTGTTTATTTCAATTGAACCCCTTGTGTAATTCTTTTATAATAACGTTTAACACCCATATACTCAAGATTCATATTTTTTTAGTCCCGCTATAACAAACACAAAGAAAAATCAACTTGGATTTAGTGTTCTGGTTTCCTATAGTTTGGCGTGGTAACAATTGTAGTCGGTTCTACCATTTCCGAATGGATATATGATTTGCCAACGTAAAGTTAAACCAGAATTTTGAGTGTTCCCGCGTCAATATTTCAGAATCAGGTTCAGACCCTACTTTCCCCCAACCCCAACAAAACCATTCCCTTATTTCTCTACAGCGGTGCGCAGTGACATTTTTAAGTAATTTGTATTGATTGGTTTGTTTATTTTGAAAAAAAAAATGTCGAATGTAGAATACCATAATTGGTCTTTTTTCTTTCAATATTTTGAAGTTTAAATTACAATATTTTTTTCTATTTTGTTAATCTTGGGTGTATACGTTTGGTGTAGAAATTTACGGTTGGTTAAGTTCAAAATTTGCGATTTCACATTTAACCCTCGTCATTAATTTTCCTAATATTACTACTTGCTCCCTCTCTACTTTTACTTATTATCATTCCATTTCGTAGAAGAAAAAACATATAAAATTCAAAATTGTCGATTTAAACGTGTATGCAACAGAAGTTCTTTTCCCCGTAGCTTTAATAAAAGCAACTTTATATCTTAAAGGGATTTAAACGTGTCGCCCTTCAATGATCGAAACATTTCCATTCTTCCGAACCACATGCATGAGTCTCTGACTTCATCTTGAGTTCTAGTATCATTTGCAGTTAAATCATTTTCATCTTAGTTTTCGACATCCAAAAAGATTAGGTACAAAAACTTTTCACATATGTAATCTTCCACACAAATTGAGCATAGAATTCTGACACAACATATATTTTCGCTACCCAAATTCTCAAAGGAATTTGTGAAATTTCTTTGTTTAATTCGATTCGTCTACCAGCCTTTTTAACAAGGCAACCTGTTTTTTCCTTGACATATAAGTTTGGAATCAGACTAGCTAGTTGTGTTTGATATTCTATGCTCTCATTATTGATTAAAATTCTCCACCATCCTCATTTTCCCTTTTTTCAAAAGACATTCTCTTCTTTCTAAATGTAGTAGATAGTCATGGTCTAAGTCAGGATCCTTACAGTACCATTCTTTCACCCAAACCCTAACTACAACTAATCAAACTTCAAAACTAATACATAAATAAAGATAATATTAACTCTACGACGCCTCTTAAAATCTATTCGGTGGGTTGAAAATTGTACTCGTTTTTAACCTTTGTAACTTCGGTGGGTCAAAATACCCGAAAATGGGTCCTAAAATATATATAACTGTGTTTTATATAATAGATATATAAAATTGTTTTTTCGAAAGTTGGTTGACTCATACCTCATCCATACATAAATTGGACTCATCCATGTAAATCTCCTCTACCTTCTCTTACTCATTGTCTATATAAGGTACCATTTGATAAACATAATTTTCATGATGGCATCATGAATCCTCTATCTCTCTAGATCTCCTCTCTTCCTCCTCTCTCTCTCTCTCTCTCTCTCTCTCCACTCTCTCCTCTCTTTGTCACTCTAGAATGGGGTGAGGGGAATGTTGTCTGGTTCAAGATCATTCAAATGAACAAAGAAAAAACACCAATTAAGTTGAATGATTTCGGACCAGGCTTCATTCCCCCCAACTCTTAGAGTAATTATAAGATAGTCCTCATTAATGGTTAATAATTATGTGATTGCATCCATGGAGACAAATTGTAAGTTTTTTAATTTCCTTTTCTAAGTTCTAACATGAACCCATCATGATAAACATCTTCTTTTGAAAACCCCATTTACCAAATGTTCTTCTAATTACAAGATAAGAAGTTTGATTCATGAAGATTTGCTCTAATTCACCATTAATAGTGTGAACTTAAAGACCCTAAAGTTTTGGGTTTATTTCTTTTGTTTATGTTATGCTTGTAAGGAGATAACTCCTTTTGGATAAAATGTTTTTATTTTTTTATAATGACTTATGCTATTTGGGAGAAAAATAAACTATAAAAATTTGAAGTTTAATTGATTTTAGTACAAATTTCAATAGTCACCATGGTAAAGATACAAGGCTACTATTCAATCTGAATACTGGTCGGGCGACGTGGCCAAGATGAAGTAGGAAGAGTGGTCGAACATAAAATCATTTTTCAATATATAAACAGATTAATGATATAACAAAATACGTAATTTGATGATGGCTAAACTACATCTAAACGTTCCATTAGTTCTTTAGATGTTAGGAGTAACTTCTTTTAAAATAATAGACAATTATACATCAATTGACTTGAGTACATCCTAGATAAAAAATAATATACTTATAGCTGCCATGAAACTGTCATAATAAAGACTTTCATACACTCTATTTATATCCTAATGATCCAGACTCAATAACTGGTAGATTCTCACGACTATAGAATTTTAATCGTCGTGTCTTCAAATTTTGAGAGTGAAAGCACTATTATCGGAGAAAGACCTCGAGTGACTTTTTTTTTTGTCAAGATCTTGAGTGACTTACTTCTTTGACATTGGAGGATTCTTTGTAAGAGAAGATTTAAATTGATTTTCCCAAATTTTTGGGAGAAAGACCTTGAGTGACTTCCTTCTTTGACTTTGGAGGATTCTTTGTAATAGAAGATTTAAATTGATTTTCCCAAATTTTTACACATATTTTTCTTTGGTCCCATTTTAGCCGGCTATCAAATCATCATCTCTTTGGTCCAATTACAAACTTTTAATAGAGGGGGCCATCTCTCTACCTACTAGTCTTTCTTCTCTCTTTGGACTTCTCCTTTTTTTCTCTCTTTAGTTGTTTTTAAATTGGTTGTATATTGATCAAAAAGTGAATTACATGAGAAAGATAACACAATGAAGACATATTACATATTTCAAGAAATTTTTTCCAATTTCGAATGATAAGATGAGCAATTGCGATTGTTAAAACATGTTAACAAAATTCCCCCTGTGCAGAGAAAGAACTTCACCGATTTCATTATTTGAGTTACACTAGCCTCTCCTAAAAATATTTGTATATCTCTACTCTCATAGTTCTAGCGATTTAAAGGATTTCTTTGTTGAAACCTCTTTCACACGAAGATGAGAGATTGAGTTTTAGAACTGTCCGACCACAAAAAAATCTAGTACTCAGTTTTATAGTGAGACACCAAGCATCTCATGATATGGAAGGCATTTTGTTGCCCTCTACAAGATCCCTAAATCGAGGACTTGGATGAAATAGTGGTTGCGGTGGTTAGAGGTGCGAGTCAATTTGGAACAACTTTGAGTAACTAAACTCTAAATTCTCCCTACCATCTGCCTTAACAGAGCAAAAATGCAATTTCCTTCCGACAGCAATACGCTCTCGTTGCGCCACATTGTCTATCCCTCTCTAACTACTAGTCAAAAGAACTTTTATAGCCTCCCCAGCGCAAAGTTGGAGTCACCCGGTAATCTCACTTAACAAAACATGACTAAGTACGGAATACTGGCTCATTCCGGAGACACTAGCTCTGGTGTCATTGTTAGGTGGTTTTCGTTTTGGATATGGAAAGTTATAAAAAGAAAATTGGGGTTAAAAGTTAGCTTTTCATTTTGGTACAAAACAGTGACATTTCTTTTCCTTCAAGTAATAGAAAAAGAAAGAGTTGATTTCAATTTGGCCCTCTAAAGATGACTGACTGACCAAGATGGGTCTCTGATGATGACCAACTTATATTTTAGCTTTCTTTTCATGGTTTTTCCGTCAGTCAACTTTAACAGTGACATTTCTTTTCCTTTAGACTTTTATTGATGAACATATTTCCCTCCTTGATTGTCATCTCTTCATCGGAGAAGGGTCATCAGCTAACGATCGGGTGATCGTTTCCTAGAAAAAAAAGAAATATATTTGTGAAGAGACGTAAAAAATTGAAATAAAAAGGCAACTGTCAAAGTTGACTGACGAATATAAATCAAAAAGAGACCAAATAAAAACGGGCCATCTTCAAAAGGCCATTTATGATTGATCATTTTAAAGGGGGGCAATTTGAAACTAGTCTTACATAGAACATTGGGAGAGATTAAACAACCTGTCAAAGATGAAGAGACCAAAATCCTTAAATACATCTCCAGTAGTCATGATGGGCCAAAGTGAAATTAACCCTACATAGAAGATTTGAAGCATAAAAAAATAGAGAGCAAATTCAAAAATACATAAAAGAAAGAGTTATTTTTTTTTGGCCCCCTATTTTGTGACCAATTTCTTTTTTGGCCCCCTACTTTTTATAAATTTAAATTTGACCCCTTATTTTCACGTAAATGTCATAACTACCCTTCCTAATTTCAAAATAAAATATTTTAAAAAAGAGATATTTCCACCTCATCTATTTTCAAGTAAATGTCATAACTACCCGGAAAATTTTCTCTTTTTTCTTCATATTTTTTTTGATAGTTTTATTTTGAAATTAAGAAGGGTAGTTATGGCATTTACTTGAAAATAAGGGGGTCAAATTTGAATTTATGAAAAATAGGGGGCCAAGAAGGAAACTGGTGACAAAGTAGGGAGCCAAAAAGGAAATAACTCTAAAAGAAAACAAAAATAAAATAAATAATTTTGTTTGTTGTCGGTTTATTGAGTCAAACGATGTCACAAATAAAACAATATTATATCATATATAACACCATCCAGAAAAGGGGTATAACCTGTGTATGGTGAGCACAAATAGTCGTATAATTCAACTCTTGGAGATACGTTTGAGAGATGTAATCTTAGTCATTGAAGATAAGTTTGGTAGATGTAAACTCAATTTCCCTTGAAGATAAGTTGGGAGGTGTAATCTCAACCATTGAAGATGAGGGTGTATTCTAAAAAAGATATCATTCTCCCTTATTATATAACTGGTAGAGTGACTACGGCTCGGTAACTACATGTTTGATAGTGACAAATTGGTCATATGGGAATTGCACATGTCTCCATAAGTAGTTAGGCATCTCAATAGTCACTCCTTTGTATATCACCTTACATATTTCATTTGGCCCTTAAGAATAGGTGTTCAGTGTCTGAACTAGAATAGGTATTAGAACACAAAATGTGGCATATGTCCCTGAATTCTCTCTGAGATCTCACCTGTTTTTTTATAAACCTCAGTCTGTTTAAGATGCATGGTTTTTTCAGTGTTAGTTTTTGTCCCATAGACTATCCTTTCTTACATATATATGGATCGTAGGTTGTACGAAGCTATAGCTTCGGGCGATATAGATCGTCTAAGACAGATGATAACTTACAATGACAACAATTTTCTTCTCCAGATGACTACCTCTATGAAGAACACAACTCTTCATGTCGCCGCCCAATTCCAAAGAATTCTTTGTGTAGAAGAAATCAGTATGAGATATCCACGTCTATTATTACAAAGGAACATGAAAGGGGAGACTCCTCTACACATAGCTTCTAGGTTAGGAAACCATATTATCGTATCGTTCCTCATTACCAATGTTAAGTTTGAACGTAATATTTCGACTATATTTCATGATATCTTACCAAACCCTAATATTGAGGACGATGAAGGAGGAGAAGCAGAATCAGTAGTAATATCAGCAACTCAACATTTGATAAGGATGGAGAATAAAGAGAATGATACACCATTACATGATGCAGTTAGAAATTCTAGGTTTAAAGTAGTTTGCTTGTTAATGGAAGCTGACCCATTGTTTAATTACTTGCCTAATGATTTAGGTGAGACTCCATTATATATTGCTGCTGAAAATGGGTGGTTTGATTTTGTTTATGTAATGTTAGAGAAATGTCCATCCTCAACTCATATTGGCCCTAATGGTAGGACTGCTTTGCATGCAGCAATTATGTGTGGGAACTCATTAGGTACTATCTTCTTCTTGCATGGTACTTTTTTTTGTTTGGGTGATCCATATTTTCGATTTCGATATTTTGGTGAAAGCAATCTCTAATCCGACCTTAATACACTGCCGAAAAGAGGGAGTGGTGTGAACAAGGTGGACAGCTTGATATAACCCAAGTATCTTAGAAGGAAAATGTTATTTGGCCCAACACAAAACGTGGTCTGAAGGACTCGAAAAAGACAAATTGTTGACATCATGTGCAAAATTTTTTTGGTCGAGCCTTTCAGGCCACTTTTTGTCGGGTCAGGTAGCATTGTTAATCTTACAAACATAGATACTAGGCGAAATTAGTCTGACACTACAAAACAAAGTCCATTACTTTATAATAATTATGTATGCTCATGCTCAATGTGTTGTGAAATTTGTTTGGTTGTATATATATTTAATAGTAGCACTTATTATTATTGTTATGTTCAATATTAGTGACAGAAAAAACTGTCACAGATAGTGAGAAGTAAAGGTGACAACATTAAAACTGTCCCAAATACTAATTTTGGACAAGCAATCCATCCCAAATACTCTTTGTGACCTACAGGTTGCTACGTTTATTAGAACGTCCAAAATGACTGTTCGGATTGATTTTAATGGCCTTATCTTGCAGTGACATATGCATGAATGCAGGTATTGTGAAATTGTTATTGGAGAAGAAGCAATCATCAATAATAAGGGAGACAGATGAGAATGAATGGAATGCCCTCCACTATGCTGCATATGTAGCTGATGTTGAAACAACTATTCAGTTACTCGAAACCGATCCTTCAATTGCAGACATGGTAGACAAAGACGGAAAGACAGCTCTTCACATTGCAGCTAGTAGTCGAATACCGAGAAATGTTGGATATAAGTTGAAGAATTATGGGAATTCATCTTTTAATTTTTCTTTCGTTAGATTTAGAAGAGAAAGTATTGAAGTGATAAAGGAAGTGATTAAAAAGTGGCCAGAAAGTTGGGAAAAAATCGACAAAAATGGACAGAATTTTCTTCATATTGCATCAGAGCATGGAAGTTGGGGTGTGATTTATTATGTGCTCAAGAAATCAGATATGAGTGAGAATCTTATAAATGAGAAAGATAATAATGGAAATACTCCTCTTCATTTGGTTCTTAGGTCATCTAGTGTTGAATGTGTGAGACTTATAGCCACTGATCCAAGAACCAACAAGAGAGCCAGTAACAAGGATAACTTGACAGCTTTGGATATTGTTCTGAATAACCTGGTACATACTACTCTCTCTTTCTCTCTCATTACACGTCGTGTGGGCCGTAGAATTTGTGAAGTGGGTACTACGTTGGAGCAATCCTTTTCGAGTAATCAGGTTTTCAATGAGAGTTAGGCCGATGGCATCTAACATGGTATCAGAGCTAGTGTTTTAAGGATGGGTAAGGATTTTATAACCTTAGCCTTGCGTAGGACCTATGACGGGCAACTTCAGCCATGATGTTGAGGGGAGGTATTAGAATTTGTGAAGTAGAGGTGTAAGTAGGGCCGGGCTACCCAGAGCCTAATACACCCCAAGGACAGGCAAGGACACCGCACTCTGGATAGTAGGTGAGCCAGGTCAGCCCAGTGCGAATATTAGGTGAGCCACGTCAGACCAACCCGGCGGATATTATGTGAGCCAGTCTAGGCAAACTCGCAGGTTGCCTCTGGTCCGAGTGCGACTGACACCAATATTGTGAAGTGCTCTGACATCTCTTTTTATCTCTCAATGTTCCCCATCCATGAAAAGATGAAAGCATTCATGCTCAATTTATGAAAACCAATAGGAGAATTGCTGAAACCCCTCAACTCTGATAATGCCTTTACTGAAACCCCCCCACTTTAATTAGTAATTACTGAAACCCCCCAACTCCGTTTGATTTAACTTTTATATTTTAAATATTACTTTCTTGCCCTCTTACGTTTTACCCCCACTTCTGATAATTCGTTTACTGAAACCCCCCCACTTTTATTAGTAATTACTGAAACCCCCCAACTATTTGAAATGAATGGAGAAGCTCAAAATGGATGGCCAAGATGACACAAAATTATGACCGTTTTTTTACCGTTTACACCTTTTTGAGCCTTATTTTTTCTATTTAAACTCATGAAACCACCCTACAAACTTCACCCCTACCATCTCGAGCTCATAATGTATGTCGTCACGAAGCTTTTAGCTAAACCAAATCACTAGTAGTTGTAAACTTCAGACAAATAGCAAATTTCAGACATATCCAACGACATGAAGTGAAAACATTAACAAAATTAACAGTATCACATTATAAACGATGGTGGTAGTAATAAGTTTTAATGGTGGGTTTCAGTAATTACTAATTAAAGTGGGGGGTTTCAGTAATTACTAATTAAAGTGGGGGGTTTCAGTAATAAGTTTTAGTAAATGGTCTTTTGGACATTTCACTCTCTCTAACGGCACAATACCGTTAAATCAAACGGAGTTGGGGGGTTTCAGTAATTACTAATTAAAGTGGGGGGTTTCAGTAAAGGCATTATCAGAGTTGGGGGGTTTCAGTAATTCTCCCAAAACCAATTAGTAAGATAGCAGAGATGTCATGGATGTGACATGACAACTCATGACTAGCTAGTGTTTTTTTTTTGTCCATTTAAGGTATATTGTATTCTAAGTCATGAAAACTCATGACTACTCGTTATTTTGGTATCGTTTCTGTTAAACTTATTTTAAGTCACATCGACTAACAAATAACTGATATTGAATTGTTATTTATCCTCGTAGATAACTAATTAAGTGCTACTAATATGCTAGAAATTAACGATTTATGTGTCCAAAACATGTACCATTTTTTGCTCATCAAGTGGGAGTAGCTAACAAAACATTGTTTGGGTGATGGTTAGAAAGTAGGGAATGCAGCTGTTTTCAGTGGTTCCCCTCTAATCCCAGGAGATGATCCAGAAGGCGACACAGAAGACTCTTCACATGAGAAACCAGTTGAGGTGTGCTTTCGTCTTCCTCCCTCCGTCCCTCTCTCTGTATATATACACACACACACAGTACACACACATTAACAAAATGGGCTATTTCCACGGTTTGACTCAGAAACTGATGTGACATGTTATTGGTCACGTATTCTCGTCAACTCTTTTTCTTAACTCAATAACTTAAATAGAACAGACTGGTTTTGATGACACATAGAGCAAGTGTTCGAGTAACTTTAAGTGATTGTAGCGCTCTCCAACTACTAATTTTGCATTTTTTATGCATGTAAAGGATGGCAATTCAATGCAATCAAAAGAAGGTTTATACCAAGATTTCCTAGAGAAGTCATATGAATATTTATATGAAGGAGGTTCAATATGGTGTGGAAGAAGGAGATTGGGAGTAGAACAAGGAGAAGAAGAAAGATATCATTTAATGGTGCTAGAATGGAATGAAAAACAAAGAGAAAAAAGCAAAGAAATGAGTACTAGTCAAACAATTCTTGCTGGACTTATAGTAGGTATAACAAGTAGAGCTAGACCACCAGGAGGTAAAGGAATCGAAGAACATAATTCGAAAGGAATGATTGTATGGAAGACTAATAGCCCGCTTCTTAATTTTTTCGCCGTTATGAACGGAGGAGCTATGTTCTTAGCAACTACAGTTTTAATCATCCATTTCACTAATAAAATTGTTCATAATAAAGGGAAGGTTATGATTCAAACTCTTCTTACTCATGTTTTCTTGTTGGGTTCGATCTTAGCGGTGTGGGTAACATTCGTGATCCGTTACTACATTTTACTTGGTCCTTCTGTTTGTTTTTTCTTACCTTTTCTTGTACCGTTCTTTTACATCTTCGATTACTTATATGCTGTTATTCTCTCCCGAATGAAACCACTTTAAGAGCCCGTTTTGTTTTAACGGAGTTGATAGGTAAGAGGGAGATCTTGATATGCAGCGAATTTTGAGTTCATTTGTTTGGTACACTATTTAAAAATGTCGAATACTTCATAAATCTAATGATAAATTTGTTACAGAATATCTCATGTTTTTTTTTTTAGTTTTTTCTTTGTTATTGTGCAAATATTAACAAAAATAATTGTCCGGGGTTTTGTATAAATTATCATCTCTCTCTTTTACGCCTCAATTGTATATCTCTTGTTTTTGTTCAAGTGTACAACATGTGACCGTCAAATAGCCGTCGCAAAAGTGCCGATTTGGGGTCAAAATGGAGTTGAGACATATAAGAGATAAAATACCAATTTGGTCAAAATTTAGGGATCAAAAAAGGAATTGAACCATTTTATTTTAAGACCAGAAAAACGGGAATGGTATCTAAGAGAACACGTGGAAAATGATGATTGGGCAAAGGGATATCAGGATATGAGGTGGATATTGATCCGTCTATTCACTTGTGTGGTGAATATTACTACATGAGTTTTAAGTCATCACAAGTGGAATGAAACTCTGGTGAATTAAGTGATCTATCATCTCCCACCCTCTGCTCATTTTTCTTCCATAATCAAATAAAAATGGTCACCATTACTGCAACTACTGGAGCTTCGTCGTTGGTGGCCGCTAGTACTCGCATCAGACAAAAGGGTTTTGTTCGAGTTGCACCATCATCTCTTCCTGGTAAACTATTTCACTTTAGAACTTAAACTCAGTGGTCATATTTTGTCAAATTCATATGAACTAAGTAAGATTTAGTGTATATATGATTTCGTCTAAATAAACGCCACCGTTCCTAGATTTCTCTTCATATTGAATGAGAAATGCTATTTGGCCCAACATTAGGGGCGCACTGCCCCGGAAGCTTATGTGGTCCGACCACAACCCGAAAGTTGATGTATGCCGACCACAATTCGAAAGTTGATGTAGTCGGCTCCCATTGGTCCGGGCATGTGGAGAGAAAAATGCCCCGCCCAGTGGAGCCAGACACATCAACTTTGGGGTTGTGGTCGGCCCCCATTTTCGAGCCAAATAGCATTTCCCATATTAAATTCAAACCAATCACTGCTAGAAGAAATGCAAGCTTGACCTTGTGGCAGTCTGATATCGCTTAAGTGAGCTCTAGACTAGAGACTGGGTTTGATGTGAAAGCCCAATCTTGATAAGTTCGTAGACCGACTGGGCGTCAGAGTCTCTGCCAAGAACGAAGTGTTGTACTCGTTATTAGACTTGGACACAAATGACAGACATAGACAATATCAATAACGGCTAAGGTTTGACTTTTACGACTTTAAAAATTGTAATTTATACGATTGCAGTGTTGAAGGGAATGGGTAAGAGAGGAGGCATAAGATGCACAATAGAGAACAGAACAGCTAGCTCTGAAAACAAGACAAGCTCAAGGACAGGAATGACAGCAGCATTGATAGCAGTGTCAAGCTTGACCACCACCATGACTAGCCATCCAGCTATGGGTCTAGTTGATGAAAGGATGAGTACAGAAGGGACTGGACTTCCATTTGGGTTAAGCAATAACATACTTGGATGGATTTTACTTGGTATTTTTGGTCTTATTTGGACTCTTTATTTTGTTTATACTTCCTCACTTGATGAGGATGAGGACTCTGGATTATCACTCTAGAATGGGAATTTGTACTTCAATGTTCCTTCAATAATTCACTATAGAAGTATACCCTTTTCTTTCTGTCTCCAAGAATAAGGTTTTTATCATCCAAGGTGGTTATCATAATTTATATGAGATATAAAAGGTTTATCGCGTCTGTTGTCGATTGTTTTCAATAGTTCAGAGATGCTCTTGTTATGGAAAAATTGATGACCCGAGGAGGGCCCCTGTAACTAACTAAGTGATCAAACTTAGCATTCAATTTCTGCACGTCACCCATTGCTTTGGAGTTAAAAATCTAACTCTCTTTTTAGTAAACATCTTTCTTCTTCGTAATTCTTTATTTTGCTTTGTTGGCTAACATATTTGCTCACGTAAGGTAAGAATACATTTTTTAAGGTCTTTCTACCTGTCGTTGGCTTCTTTTTTCACTAGGAATGTGATTCCTGATGCATCCTCTGGTACCAAATTCCATCATGATAATTGCACACTAGTTCTGCGAGTGAGACATGATCTTGGAGTCTAATTTTTAATAAACATCTCTTCTTCGTAACTCTTTACTTTCTTATGTGGGCTAACATATATGTTCAACTAAGAACACAATATTTTAAGTCTTTATATTTGTCGTACTCACTAAAAATGTGATTCCATGATGCATTCTCTAATGATAATTGGATCCGATCACCCGATGTATCCTCTTTCTTTCTTATTCGACGAATTAGGTCGGCACAACAGTTGGCATGCCATTTCTGGCAACTTTCAATAAAAAAACATTTTTTTCAATTTCGCTTTCCTCTTATTCCTCTCACCGCCACCATCATCATCATTGTCATTATCTCTATATCTTCATAGAGAAATTGAGAGAGAGTTCCAGAATGATGATGATGATGGTGGTAGTCGTAGTGAGATTAAGAAAAAGAGAGCGACATTGAATTTCTTTTTCTTTCTTCTTTTATCGGTTGAAGGTCACCTGACATGGTAGTTTGCCCGTTGCCAACGACTTTTTCTAACAATCTAACCCAACGAGAAAGAACGGAAGAGGATAAAAAGGAGAAATACCTTTCAAACTTAACTATACTTATTGAGATTATACCTTCCAAACTTATCTTCAATGTTTAAGATTCTAAGATCAAACCTCCCACTTATCTCCAAGAATTGAAACTATCGATGTTTAAGATTCTAAGATCAAACCTCCCACTTATCTCCAAGAATTGAAACTATATAATTGTTCGTGTGCACGGTACACTGGTTATATTCTTGTTTGTTAACAAAGATTAACAGAAATATGATCTCGAAAGCCAAATTGGAAAACTTGACAAATAAGGGGTCCAAATTGGAATTAACCCCCAAAAGAAAAGTAGGTTTCATCTTGTACTACCAAACACGTCCTAAAGATAATAAACTTCCATTTCATCGATTTTAACCCCAACGGCGAAAGAACCCCTTCAGATCCTCTCTGGGGAATTGGCGCTTCAAATTCCAGTTGAAGCTTTTCATTTAAGGAGAGAGACTAAAGCAGTTTGATGTTCTTCACTCCTAGGGTTTCTAGTACCCCTGGTACGTCATAATCTTCACTGAAATTCGTTATCCTTCTGAGTCCATTTCAATCTGATTACTAACTTAGTAACTTTTTCCAGTCTTTAATCTTCATATTCATGTATGATCATCTTGAAATTGAAATAGATTTGATTAGTTGATATATCTTCATATTCCTGTTTTAGGGTTCACTTATCTTTCATATTCAATGTGATTTTCATCAAGAAAGATTGTAAATCACATTGTATAGATATTAAAAAGGGGGGTTTTGGATTTGTGTTAAAAGGGTTTAAGGGGTTTAGGGTTTTAGGGATGTATACAAAGTACTTTGTTGCAGTTTTCACATAAACAAAAAAAATTATGCTTTAGGAGGGGTAGTGTTTTTCCTTTTCTAAGTCGGATATGAATTCTGACTCGAGTCGTATTTCAAAATGTTTGTTTTTGTTTGACTCGTGACGTTTGGCTTGTTTTAATGTCTGATTCGGGTTTTAGGGATGTATACAAAGTACTTTGTTGCAGTTTTCAGATAAACAAAAAAAATAATGCTTTAGGAGGTAGTGTTTTTCCTTTTCTAAGTCGTGATGTTTGGCTTGTTTTAATGTCTGATTCGGGTTCCGACTCCAGGTCTGAATTGATTCGAGTCGGATTTCAGAATGTTTGTTTTTGTTTGACTCTTGATGCCTGACATGTGTTAATGACTGATTCAGACGAGTTAGAATTCGGACAACGAGTTGGACTTTATTTTAGAAATACCCAGGATCTCACTGCTAGATAACCTACATTCTCTTCTTGTGTAGGATTTGTGCAGATAGGAATTGTTTATTCAAGACTTTATTTTTCCGACATCGGAGTGAACTTCTTTAGCACATGAATGGGTCGTCGAATAGGAATTATTATAATCAAATTGATTGCATTGTAATTGTTCTACTGAATTTCGTTATTTCTCTCGACAAGACTACACGCAAAATCTTATTAGTATTGTGTACAATTATCTATAGATATATTGGATTTTGAAGGTCCTTTTTCTTGTTCGAGTTAGTTCTAAAAAAAAATCTCAAATTTTGTAGGATTTTTTTGGTGTCTAATAAGTACTCAATTAATATTTCAAGAAACATATGTTCCCGAATCTTAAATGGAATTTGACTATTTGAGTATGTAGGTTTGTAAGCTGAGATGGCTTCAGTACAGTCGATTTCAGCTGCTTTAGAAGCCATTGATGAGAAGAAGGAGAATCTTCGTAAGACATTTGAATCCCTTCAATCGCAGACATCTTTGCTTTCTTCTTTTACCCTTCAGTGGAAAGATCTAGACGAACACTTCGATTCAGTAAAAAAATCGATCAAAGAACGCTTTGATGAACTTGCATCTAAGGAGAAAACTTCCATTAATGAATTAAAATCTCTTGCAAAAGAATCTTTACCGCCGGCTACACAACCCAAGAAAAATTCAGATCTTTCTGACCTTGCTCCTCGACCTGAGATTATGTCTTTCTGTATCAGTATGAATGGGATGGGATTACGATCCTATATTATGAGCCAACGAGAAGAACAGGCTCTGGTTCGTCGTGAAGTTGGTATTGGTCTCAAATTAGCATCTGATCCTGCAAAATTGGTTTTAGATGCAATGGCAGGATTTTTTCCTCCAAACTCTAAAGGTAATAAAGACCAAACATTGGCTGCTACAAGAAGAACTTGTATTCTTCTTCTCGAGCTTCTGACGGATATTTCCCCTCAGATTAATCCTCAAGTGAAAGAGAATGCCACTAAACTAGCTAACGAGTGGAAAGGAAAGATCGGTGACATTGAAGAAGAAAATTTAGGACAAATGGGTTTCTTGCAGCTCGTGGCTGCCTACGGGTTGACATCTTTGTTCGATACAAATTATCTTATTGATCTTACTATATCTATTGCTCGACGAAAGCAAACTATTGAAATTTGTCGCTCACTTAGATTCGGAGATAAACTTCCTGGTAAATTTCTGTAAATTCTCTCTTCTTATGTTATTTATTGTCATCTCCGATCTTATTCGTTATAGTTTTTTGTCGTAATCGTCTTTGAGTCTTGTATGTATTTTCACAAGTGATAAAGTGATATTTGAGAATTTTCAGTATGAGTTTGGGTAAATTGAACCTAGAATAATTTTGCTTACGCATTGAACCTAGAATAATTTTCTCGCAGATCTCGTACAAAAACTTATTGACAAAGGAAAACACCTCAATGCTATTAATTTTGCTTACGCATTTGAGCTGGTTGACAAGTTCCCGCCGGTTCCCCTTCTACAAGATTATAGAATTCAAGCAAAGAAGAGTTTTAATGAAGTAATTTCGAAGGGTAACCCCTCCCTTCAGTCACAGGTATGTCAATTTCCTTATATATGTATGTCTTGTTTGTTGTCTTCTCTACCTGTGTTTATTTATCATATTGCGTCCATGAAAACAGAATGAAGCCACGAGCAAACTGATTTCTGCACTTAAGGGTATAGTCAAGTGCATTGAAGAGCATAAGCTCGAAGCTGAATTCCCACCCGGTGGAGTTATCACTCATATACAACAATTGGAAAAGGAATTCTCCTCGAGAAAGCGCCCTGCTAGTACCAATCAACAACAACGACATCAACCAAAAGGCCGACAACAGTCAAAAGGCCCGCAACAATCGGGAAATAATCAGCCTCGAGGACCAGCTCCCACCCGTACTCCATCATCAACTGCTAAAACCGGTGTGGCTCCAATCACACCTTCACAAGCTGATTACTATCACCTACCACATACCCAAGGTGAAGCGTATCACCTGCCTAGCTTGTTACTACCCCCAGATAGAGTTTCTGCATACCTTGGTGGCGGCCTGTCGACCAACCATGGCAGTTTATTACCTGAAAATGCTCATAATAGTACTGTTCCGCCCCAGTACTTGAGTAATGCAGGTTTAGCCGAGGGTTACGGTTCAGGACCTATTTCATTGAGTCGAAGATATGACCTGAGTCCACCACCATCTAGGTCTCAACTGTACTCATTCGAGCATCATCTCTCCTCTTCTGCTACATATGATAGGTTACTTGCACAGGATCCTGGTAATCATGGTTTCCCACCAGCTCCTCATCAACCATCTTCCGGGGGTTATGGTCTGCCACCAAGTAACCATCCATCTTACTATCCTTAACTATATATACACATACTTTTGTGTGTTTGAACACTAGTAAAACATCATTTTGGATATCTTTGTAGGAACAATGACAGTTCTTTTTGCTACTAACATCGCTTAGTTCTCTTCGATATTGCATTACTTGCTCGATAATATGTTTAAGCTATTTTTTGGAAGCAATGCTAGATATGTTTAGAAACTGATTGTCGATATAGTGAAGTCAAGTGGTGATTGTTATTCTCATTGTGTGCATTTGACTCAATCTCGATCACTCAATTGAATCGAAAATCTGAATTAGTCATTTAGACGAGTCAATCATCAGGGCTCATTTAAGACCCATTTCAATGGTCCCTCACTGAAGACTTCAATGTCAACCTTCTGATATCAAATCTGAGATCTAGATCTCCCAATATATATCACATCCAAACCTATGTGTAATGAAATTACTTTTGAAGGGTATTATAGTCACTTTGTTAAAGAGGAAGCTGTGGTGGGGAAGGTGAGTATCTTCCATTATTTGGCCGGCGGCTCACTAAAAGCGCCCATACGGACTAGATTCTCTTTGTATAGACCAAATTACCCTTACTAAGAGTTTAATTTACTCTCTTAGTTTTAGATAAAGCAATCTATGAATTCCTCCTACCATCACATAGCATCCACACACATATATTTCCATTTTGTTTTGTTTTTTGAGAAATCGACTACGCAATATATTTTTTTATTGAAACGCACATATATTTCAATCTAATCTTGATGGTTTGACATTTTATGAATCTTGATGAATGATTATTTTGTTAAACAAACATACGTTAGCTAAAAATAAATAATGACATAATATTTTCTAAAATAGAATGCTACTTATGGACCGTTTATGTCTTTTTATTGGAAATGTAGATTTTACGGGTGGGATGAATTGTGACTGAGGATTCTCCTTTCATAATTGTATTTGGGAAGCAAAAAACACTTTATGAGTAATAATGATAAATCAATAAGATTCGTCCAGAGAGGGGAAATTTAGCAGGCGGGTAAATTTTCGATTTACTTTTCCTCAAAATCGTCAATTAAACACCAATGACACAATATTAACCTCAGACAATCTGATTTTCCACCTAGACCAAACTGTAAAGCATCTTGAACACTAAAAATTGTGATCAGTCACCTCTCGTTCTTTGCACGCGTGACACGTCAGATGGTTTTACTTATTTCTTAATATTATTCAAAAATAGTCAAATTCAAACGCTTACTTCTTTTTGTTGAAAAATATGTACACTACTTTTTTTGTCTTGAATTTTCTTTTATTTGTTGTTTCAATAGAAAGGTAGGTATGATCTGTTCCACCAATTGTAATTGTTATAACTAAAAGTCGCGGAAGCTATCGAACCTATCCTAGAAATTGATCCGATTATGAGAATTATCGAAAAGCTATGCCAAAACTAAATATGCAAACAGAAATTAACGAGGTTCGGCCTAAAGCCTACGTCCTCGGGCGAACAAGAAATATTTATTGAAGGATAGATGAAGACGACTCACACAACCCGCAAGTTCGTCCCAAGATGGTACCGTATAGAAATCAACCTTCTATACTAAATCTTCGACGACCGAAAAATTAAACACCGCTCAAAACTATGAACCAAATTTCTCTCTTACTTGCTCACACTCTGTAACTCTTTATTGAGTTGTTGTTGTGTTGTGTTGGTGTGATGTTACAAAGACTCAAGGCCCTTATTTATATTATAATATAAGCCGGTGGGGGAACCAAATTTTGGAAACCAATTCCAATTTAGAATTGGAAACCAAAACTAAACCGCCACAAACTAATTTGGCACTAAACCGCCTATTGCATCCAAAGCCGCCTCTCATTAGTTTTGGAAACTGCCTCTTACAGTAACAAAAGAAATTCCACCCAAAGTCGTAGTTTTACTCTTTTCAATAACTATTTTCTTTAGTTCAACAAAAAAAATAAGGCCAACGTTTTGGGGAAAGCAAAAAAGTTTCCGGGGAAGATGGTGGAAAACCTAAAAAAATGAAACCAAACACTCCTCTATCTGCCTCTCCCTCTTTCTCTCTTCTTCCCCTTCCCCCCTTTTTTTTTTTTTTTTTTTTTACAGTTCCGGCAAAGGGTTTTCCCTTCGCCAGAACCCTTCGTCTGGTTTCCATACGAAGACGGGTTCCTTCTCCCTCATCAGGTTTCCATCTCCATTTCAGATATTCAGCATCACGTCTACCATTTCCTTTACAGTTAAAAGCTTCATCAACATAAGGACAAGAACCAGGTTGATAGATCGGATACTCTTCATCCCTTACCCATTTTCCTTTAAAGAAATCACATTTATTCAACATACTCATTTCCTCATAATCACCCATTAAGAAACCATTCTTATGTTATGTCTCAATATCATAAATCAAATTAATTGATGTTGTTTCAAAATCAGAAAAGAATCTTATATTGTGTCTCAATATCAGAAATCAAATTAATTGATGTTGTTTCAAAATCAGAAAAAGAAAGTGAGGTTTGTTTCTGTTTGTAGTTAGAGGTGGTGGTGGTGGTGATGAAGGTAGGTTTGGGTTTGGGGATTGGTTAGAGATAGGATTAGGTTATCTTCATAGAGTATAAGAGAGGGTTGAGAAGTTTTTTTGCTCGAGAATAAGATACAAATGAGTAAAAATAAAAGTAGTGATGATAAGAAAAGGGTTAATGCTAATGAGTGCCTATTGATGTTGAGAGATGGAGAGGATAGTGGATAAGAGGAGAGAGGAGAGAGAGAAGAAAGGAGATAAAAGAGAGAAGAATGTTGATGGTGATTGCCGGTATTAATGGTTGAAGTTGTCGGAATCCCGTAGAGGTTGTCGGAGTTCTAGTTGAGATGAGAGGAGAAGAAGAAAAAATAAAAAATAAAAAGGGTAATGTTTGGAAGTAACAAAAAAAAATTGTTTCCGCCCAAAACATATTGCCCTGAAAACTTTGTTTATTTCCCCAAAACACTGGCCAAAAATAAATTACTATTTTCTTTGAAATTGAGTTATTTCCTTTTCGGCTCCCTACTTTGTAACCAGCTTCCTTATTGGCCGCCTATTTTTCATAAATACAAATTTGATCCCCTTTTTAAAATTAATGTCATAACTACCTTTCCTATAAACATATTTTTAAAATAAATATAATTAAAAATATCTCTCTCCACCTCACCTCTCTCTTCTCCGACGAAGGTCACCGGCGGAAAATTTTTCGATCAGCGACCTTCGTTGGAGAAGAGAAAAGTAGGGTGGAGAGAGAGAAAGGTGAGGTGGAGAGATGTTTTTTAATTATTTTGTTTTGAAAATATATTTATAAGAAGGGTAGTTATGGCATTTACTTTAAAAAAAAGGTTAAATTTGAATTTATGAAAAATAAGTAGCTAAGAAGAAAGCTGATCACAAAGTAGGGGGCCAAAAAGGAATTAACTCTCTTAAGAATTACAAGGACATGAAATATCTCATTTATGTTGAGGGTATTTTGATAATTAGTAATTTCGCATGTTACTACTCGAAATACTGGCGCGAAAAACTATCTCAATCTCCCGCGCTCTTTTCCCCACCCGCGTCTTCCCACCTTTATTTCTTCTCCCTCTCCCGCCCTATTTTCATCTCCCTCTCTCTCTCTACTCTCTCACTACTTTCTCTCTCTTCTTCCTCTCTGATCAGATCCATCAAGAAGAGTGATTACGATATGCAGCGCCACCACCACCGTCATCCGGTCACCGCCACCACTTCCATCGTCGCCACCGATGCGTCTGAGATCAAACGCGGTAAGAAACGAGGGAACTATAACTGCGGTCGATGTGGTGTGCCGAAGAAAGGGCATACCTGTCCGACCACCACCACCACCGCCGCCGCCACCACTCCACCCGGTGATAACTCTTCCATGGTCACATACTCTCCTTCCTTCCCTACACCACCTCTCAATCAGAATCTACCTCGTCATCCGCCACTTCATCCTCGCCGAGCTCTTTCTTTTCACGATGATAACGATTTCTTGCCGGAATCTGACGATGATGAATACGATCAAATCGATCCAATGGAAAATCCGTCGGATCTTGATAGAAATGGAGTTCCGGCTATTTGTTTATGGGAGGTTTTGAAGAGGTTACCTCCGCCGGCGTTATTATCAGCGGCGAAAGTCTGCAAAGGGTGGCGGGATTGCTCCAGAAAGATCTGGCGGGCAGCTGAGGAACTCCGACTTAGGGTTCCAGTTAGGGCTCAAGTCTGGTTTGTTGGATCTGTTTTACAGAAGTGTACTGGACTTGTTAGACTCTCTCTTACTATGGAAAGGTTAATCCTTTTTCTAAATCTAGGGTTTTTTTGAAAATAGTGTTTTGATTTCTTGATTGAGTTTTTAATTTTCCCTCTTTGTGTTTTGATTTCTTGATTGAGTTTTTAATTTTCCCTCTTTGTGTTTTGATTTCTTGATTGAGTTCTTAATTTTCCCTCTTTGTGTTTTTGTGATGCAGTGATGTCGATTCGACGATGTTGGCTTGCCTTGCATTTTCTTGCCCTAATTTGCAAGCTATGGAGATCCATATATCGGATAAGGCGATCAATAAGATCACAGGGTATACTTTCTTTTTCTTTGGGATTGGTTCTTTCTTGCATTTGATATTCATTTTTAGCATGAATGTAGTTGATCTTCATTATAATAAAATCTGGATCTTTATCACAAGATATAACTTCTTAAATTCGATCTTAATTAGAATAAATTTTGGGGATCGGATCGGATCGGCTACCCTAGATCTTGATCCCCCAGCCCCGAAGGGATTGGTTTGGAACATCTCAAGATTGGTTTGGGATCCATCACTCTTTAATCTATGTACTATTGTAGTATTATATACATCAAATTGACGAGGGGAATCATCAATTTGATCTATTCCCGGTCCGATCTGATCCACAAATTAGTCAGGTGAAATGGGGAGATCCCAACCGTGTAGTTTGTAACTCGGCTACCATGCCACAAAACCTCATTAATTATCTGTTTTCGCCCGTGTTATATTGATTTTTTGTGATTTAAAGTAATGCCAATTACTAACGTTGTTAGTTTCATTATGTCAGCAAGCAACGCATTTATTGTACTCCAACAATTAGGATTTTAAGCAAATGGGTGGTTAGATCTGCTTTACACATTTGTTTATCTTAGATTTTTTTTTGTTTTAATTGTATATCAGGGATGAGTTAGGTCGTTTTGTGGCTGAAAAACGATGCCTTTCGAGCTTCAAGATTGAGGGGTGTTCCAACTTGGGAGCTTTTACTTTATCTTCTTCAAGCCTGTCAACTCTTTGGTTATCGGGTCTATACTGTCTCTCAAAGATGGTAATCTTCTTTTCTCCTGAAAGCATATTTCTCTTATAAATGCATCAATCTCCACTCTATATATATAGTGCCTTGATATTGATGATTTTCCTTCTCCATTAGGTTTTCAATTGCTCCAATCTAAAGGAGCTATCTCTTGATTTTGATCGTCAAGAAAATGATTCGACCGATCTTACTACCATGGTGACTTCTCTCGGGAGCACATGCCCAAAGCTACAGAATGTTCATATTGCCTCTATACGGTTGTCTCATGCTGTCGTACTTGCTTTTACAGCTTCAAATTTGAGGTATGGCTAACTGCATCTGAGCCATCATTTCTTACTACTGTCATTGAGTTATTCCTGAAAGGACATTTCTTTTTTAGCAAGACAATTTGAGTTCTAATAATGTTCTATTTTCTTTTCGAATAGGTCTTTGCGTATGCTCTCTCTTGTACTTGGCTCAGAAATTACAGATGCATCCGTGGCAGCCATCACATCAAGCTATCCCAATTTAGAATTGCTTGATCTCAGTGGGTAAGCATCTGTCATTAGTTCACTACTGTTTATAATCTGATTCACATCAATTAGCTTGCTCTTCCAAACTTTCAACACTAAACCTTGCATTCCTTATGTTACGCTGATATTGCTTAGTAACATGCTAGCTTATCATGGTAGTTTATGAATTCTTTGGAATAAAGATAAAGACCATTTAATGTTTATTAGCTAGCTAATTTCTTATGAAGGTAGCCAATTATCTAGTACTCAATTTATATATGTATGCGCAAAACTAAGGGTTTGAGACACTAAAACTATATCTAAGTGACTAAGTGAAGAAACTCATTTTGCACCTGATATAAGGTTAGTTCGTCGATGAATAGGAAGGAAATTGTTGCCAGTCGTACTTGTAAGATTCTTCATACAGCGATCCCAAGCTCTGAAGTCCAAGCTCGCCAAACCAGATGATTGATAGTTTCGAACTTAAACATTACTGATAACAATGTATAAACATTGGCCATCAGTTGTATAAGAGCTGCATCATCATTTCTTTCTTGTTTTGGCTTGTAATTTGGTCGAAAGATAGGTTTTAATGAATAGCTGTTGGTTTCAGGTCAAGTATCAGTGATGGTGGCATTGGGATGATCTGCAATGAATTACCTGAAACTCTATCTAGACTCTTACTTGCTCTTTGTCCGAACATCACTTCAAGTAATTTTCTGCCTTCATCTTACTGCATTTTTCTGATCTACCTGCCAGCAAACATCTACTCACCTGCTTTCATTGGCTTATACTTTCTCCTACTTAAGGTGGTATTCAGTTTGCTACTGCACAATTGCCCAATCTGGAACTCATGGACTGTGGAATGACCATATGTGATCCCAATTCTGAGGAGGATCTAAATAAAGAAATTACCGACGAAGACCGCAATTTCTTACAAACACCATTGAACAGAAAATCACACCTTATGTACCAGAAGCTGATTATCAAACATGCTCGCTTAAAGAAACTCAGTCTCTGGGGTTGCTCTGGCTTAGACGTAAGTTCAATTTTACGGAATAAGAAATAAAACTTTGAAATTTCAAGCGTGTTTCTGATATTTGTTTGTTATTGCAGGCCGTATATCTAAACTGCCCAGCTCTCAACGATCTCAATCTAACGTCTTGTACAAACTTAAACCCAGGTACTTGTCTAACTTCTTCTTGAACATTACAAGGTTTTCTTAGTCTGCGTAACTTACCAAGTGGTTTATCATGTTATTTGCAGGGAGGTTACTACTGCAGTGCCCTAGTCTTGAAAGTGTACATGCTTCAGGATGCACAGAACCTTTGGTAGGAGCAATTCAAAGCCAGGTAAATGATCTGATCTCACTGAAAGTTCCGAGTATTTGAAATATATAGTTCGAATTGCTATTAATGAACTCTTGTTGTTCATACTGAAGTTTCTAATGTTGGATTCAACTTCATAAACCATCTTGCAGGTCTGCTATGATTTTGCTTCTTTAGACGATCACTTTCCTCTAAAGCGATTAGCCGATGGTTCAAAGAGGGTTCGAGTTCCAGATTTCGTCGACCCCCAGGTACAACGAAGAATCACTTAAATTTTCATACCCTTGTCTCAAATCCCAATCTCATAATAGTTTTTCATTGTGGCGTCTAGGAATCCTTCTCTTAACCGTTTTCTCGTTTTTCTTTTTTGCAGACTCCTGATATTCAAAAGAGAAGGAAAATCCAACGACTACATTGTAATGTTCATGTCCAGTGATCTGCTGTCTAAAGATATCAAAATATCACTACTGTCATTATACTCGTTGTAAGTTAATGGTCGAATCACTTGTAGAGAAAGTGAATCGACCTCTTCGAATGTCATGATATACACTGTTAAATTAATTAGGGTTTTATGTGTAGAAGAATCAAATCAATTTATTAAGGGCAAGAAACCAAGTTGTCTTGTCTCTAAGGGCCCCTTTGTATGCAACTCTTTCTTTTTTTACATTAATAAATGGATCTATGATCACATTGTTGTGTTATAATATCAATCTTTGCCATTGTTAAACTTGCTTTACTTTGTTATTGTTGAAAAATGCATCATCCATCGCGGTAACTCACTTGAGCTGGATTAGTATTCTCTAACGGACTGTGTTTGGTACGACCTATTAATGGGATGTGTGTTGGCGAGGACCATGTACATGCTGTTTTAAGTCACGACTGGAAGGGTCAATAACAGCCACGGCTAGCCAAAACGGGCTGGCTGTGTTGCCCTTCTGTCCTCCACGACCCATTTGACCACGGTCAGTAAGTGGTCTGGTCCAACACCGACATAGTATGTCTGTAAACTCCAAGATGGATTAACAAGTGAATACAAAAGAATTGTTAAACTCCAGGGGCACCCGACGCTATTGCTTCCTTACTATGCACCGTACTTAGCACGACTCACTAACGGGGTATGTCGTGCAATGACCAGACTAACTATTGGATTGCGTCATGACAAACCCTCGAGGGCCTGTCAAGACCCACAAGCGTGGTTCACAAAAATGGTTAGGCCAAAAATGGGTTAGCTTGGTGCTAGCCCTATAACCCTTCCGAACCCGCTTGTTCATGGTGGATAGGGAATATAGCCTGTTTATGAACGGATCGCTTCTATCCTCTAGGCCGACACAGGCTGTGGGTAAATTCGTATATTTGGTGCATCTACCCATATTAAAGTGCCCATAAAATTCCACAAAGTATAGTTGGATCCTTGCCACACAAAATGAATGGTATATATGGTCAAAGAAGTCTCATAATTTAATGCTTCGTCTCGGGATGATGCAATAAAATTAGTTATAAATTTATCGAGAAGCTTAATTTTGCGTTATAAAATAACTAAGTGAAACCGAGCGAGACAAAGAAATCATAGTTGGGTTTATGATACTCGAGCCACTCATTCGGCTCCCCCTCTTCCACTCTCGAGTTTCATACAAGTGATTGTGGGGAAAAGTGTTTGTTTTCTTTTCGAAAAAAAAATTAGGGAATTGTGATTCTTGATACTATACAAATGGTTTCCCATCTCAAAAGAAGAAACTCGTACTTTTTTTCATTTTCATACATTTTTTCTCTTCTAAATGATTTACAATTGAATATCCTTCCCACTCTTAGAAATTCAATTTTAATCGATAAAAAGAAAATATTAACCTTTAAATTTGATCAGTAAGTAAAGTTAAACTTTGACTTCTTCAAGATAGAAAGGCGTAACAGCGTACCTAAATAAGTCTAATGTAAGTAAAACAAAGTCAATTTGGGTTAAAATCATCTCATGCAACCGCACACGTAACTACTGGATTTGTGATGTTCCCAAATCTATCTATCTGAAAAAACAAAACTCTAAATTCTATATAATAAAGGAGAAACGTAATTTTTTAGAGTATACCTTATTCTTTGATGGCAAAGTACACCTCCCAAACTTATTTGTATGTAAGAGTTGAAGTTATACGTCTCAAACTTGTCTTCAATTGCTAAGATTACACCTTCCAATTTATTTTTATATGTTCGGACTATAGATTTGTTTGTGACTCTGTGCCCACCGGACACTGATTACACCCTCGTCAACCTACAAACTTGCTAAGTAAGTTATTCACAAGAATTTAGTCCGTACACCAAACACACCTGTTCACTTTGTGCTCGAGATACGTGCAATACCAGGTACTTAAGGAGGCAGAGTATTTCAAATTAATCACGTTTATTAATCTTAATTATCCACTAAACAGGGTTTATTAGTTGGATGGTCCTTACAAAAATGAATATATTAGACATGTTAATTAAAACTGTCGATAACGTGTTTCACGGTTTGGGTCGCTGACCCGGCCACCAACTCTTACTATTTTCATTATAAAAATAAGCTGACCGAAAATGCCTAATTAATTATATAATAACAATTAATCAATTAAAACTTAGGAATATGAAACTATTTTCTGTGAAATTTGGTAGAATAACGAATTATTTTGCGCGTTTTAAGTGGTCCCCACAAAATGAAAGAATAAATTCTATTAACCTAACTTCGCGGCACCTGGTAGATCGTTTGGTAGATTATAATGCAAACAGAATGATTAGAGAAAGAAATTAAAGAAATATATTGAACTTCATTACGATATACACCATTATTAATGAAATAAATCTTAGCACTTGTGAAAATATTAGACTTTGATGGTTGAAGGATACGTGTAGGGATCAAATATGATTGTGTAAATTTGGTGATTAATTAGTCTCTAAAGTTTCAAAGTTGTTCGACTAATAGCTCTAATTAGTAAAACGATCTTAATCTTATGAAATTAGAGGGAATCAGAGAAATATACTCGAGACATCCATCCACCTAAATCCAATACGCAAACGCGATGATGCTTGAAAAAACCTGTCAAATTTCACTTAATTTCTCTTTATTTTGATAATTAGGCAAAATTTATATTTTTCGACGTCCTACCGTTTGAAAGCAAATATAAACACTACAGAAGTGATACTTACACATGTTTGGATCTGACAAAAAGGGTTTAAACTACAATGTTGTAGTATTTATTATAAAATCAAATAACTGACAAAAGAAAAGAAGACTTTGTGCTCAACTACAATCCCGCCTAAATCTCAATCGTAATTCAGTCGAAATAGTGGTCGGACATAGCACGGGAGATGCTGTGAAAAACAAGGGTTTGGGTGTTACACAAAATAGAGGTTAATCTAGATGGATGATGATGGTGTCGTGTATGGTAAATGATGTATGATGAGGCCATGATGGGCTGGATCAACATGATGAATATGGGACCTTATGGTCCATAATGGGGTTAGGGGACAATTTTAGCTGTGGGAGAAGAGGAATTAAATGCTCCAAAGGAGAAAAAGCTGAAAAGGAAACAACACAGAAAGCAAGAAAAATAGGATTTATAAGGAAGTCTCTTCCATCCTCCAAACAGGGAGGGGCATCCAGCAGTAGCACCAGGACCATACCTAAACCTAATTCCCACCTTCTTCTCATTTTCCTCCTCTGTCGGGTCCCTCCCCTATGTGCTCTTCAACATTGCTATATTTGCTCTACTTTTTTTCTTGTGTTGAACATATGTTTGCTCTACGTCTCAACAAATTATTTCATATGAGAAAATTGTAAGTAGTATATGTTTGTTTCGATTAAGATTTAAACAATGTTCGAACTTTTAATTATATGTGTAGTAAGATTTTGTATTGTTTGAAGATTGGACAAGATAGATTCTGAAGAGACTTTTCAAAATATGTCTATAGAAATAATATCTATTGGGGCATAAATAGATGGATGTCAAAATCAATACCATCTTATTGGTTTGGGGAAAGGAAGGTTTCAAAAGAACAAGAAGACATGACTTGTGCTCATTTGCCCTCCTAGATTCTCTTTTATCAAACATATCACCATTGGTATGGCTAACTCATGTTTTCTTACTACTTGTCCAAATATAGACCTTAACTATTATTATTATTATTATTATTATTATTATTATTATTATTATTATTATTTGATGTAGATTGTTGCGGAAGCGTAAAAGTAATGGAATTCACCATTGTTAATAAACTAAACTAACGAAATAAAACTGATAAAATAACGATAAACAATAAACTTGATTAATAATAAACTTGGATGATAATATTCTCTGATCTGGTTAACAAAGACAGACTAGACTTCTCTTATATAGAGATGGTACTTTCCTAGATAGACTCAAATAAGGAAATAAGATAACTACTAATAATACTTTCCTTGATTGCTAAGACTCATAATTATGGAAACCCTAAATACTTAATTATAGAAACTACGCTAATGTAGCTTCTTGACCGTGAGGCCCACTATCACCATGGCAGTGAGGCCCAATAGGAAGATGGTCTCCATCATACTCCCCCGCTGCGGAACAACTTGCCCCCAAGTTGGTGTTGTCATAAAGCGGATCGTCCAAGTAATGAGGATATATATCAGCGATGTTGAAGGTAACTTCGGCGACGAGTTTGAAGGCAATCCTTAGTTCCCACTTTTCACGAAAATTGCCGAAAATCCGAAGAAGAAAAATATTGACAATATCACCAATTATAATGTGAAACATATATTGCCAAGATACTCGCAAAAGCAATACCAACGTAAATACGTCTAGTAAATTGCGACATCGCCCGTCGTCTTTTAGTTTGACGAAAGAGGTCACATATACAACCTGTCTTGTTCTTGGAAAAACAATGGATGGCCATGAAGATTGGTTTGTATGATTCTTTGAAGTTGAAAGCCATGAAGAAATCAATGGAGGAGAAAGTATTTTATGATTCGACACAACTAATTCTTCTCCCGGGATTATATATGGAGCAAATAATTTGTGTGAGCTTGTGTTATTCATCTCATTGAACTTTTCTTTCTCCGTCATTGAAAAACTAGTATTTATTTTATCAAGAAAATCTCCTTCAACAGTGTCGACCATGGTAGTCGAAGGAATTTCAGATAATTCACTTTGTTCTTCTTTTTCCTCAGTCATTGAGAAATTTTTGTTCTTTTTGTCAAGAACTTCTTTTTCAATATTATCGAACACGGTGACCGAAGTAATATTGGAGAACTGTCTACTTGATTCAATATTTGTCTCCATATATGAAAAATATTCATCTAAAGGAAGAAAAACATACCTGAAGATGCTTTTCAATGTAGTCCAATAGTCTACGAATTTTTTTCCTTGATTAATGAGTCCCCATTGCATTGCATTGAATTGTTCATAGATTCTTTCGGACATATGTTGTTCGATGAGAAAAACCTTATCTTCATCGTGGATATCTTGGTTTATGAACCAATCTTCCATATGTTGAATCCAAAAATTTATATGATATTGACCGTCAAATAGAGGAATTTTAGAAACGGTATTAATTTTTTCTGGATATTTTCGATCAACATAAAATTGTTTAGAATCTCGAAAGGGATCCCAATCTAAATGTGGAAAAAATTTCCAGCACTCAAGGAGAGATGTATCCATGAAAAAAATTTCATCTTTTGTTCCCAGATTTTTCAAGCTCTGAATACCAGCTGATGTAGATTGTTGCGGAAGCGTAAAAGTAATGGAATTCACCATTGTTAATAAACTAAACTAACGAAATAAAACTGATAAAATAACGATAAATAATAAACTTGATTAATAATAAACTTGGATGATAATATTCTCTGATCTGGTTAACAAAGACAGACTAGACTTCTCTTATATAGAGATGGTACTTTCCTAGATAGACCCAAATAAGGAAATAAGATAACTACTAATAATACTTTCCTTGATTGCTAAGACTCATAATTATGGAAACCCTAAATACTTAATTATAGAAACTACGCTAATGTAGCTTCTTGACCGTGAGGCCCACTATCACCATGGCCGTGAGGCCCAATAGGAAGATGGTCTCCATCATTATTATTATTATCATTATAGAGTTCAAAGGCATTATCTACAGGTGAACCCACGTATTAATTCCACCAATATAATGAAAAAATATTTAACGTTTGACATGCTAGACAGTTTGTTGAGGTTGTTTTCGACAACAGTACTTCAATAAAAATTAAAACAAACTCACTAAAATATCAATGTTCTATCTCTCAACTTGGGTGTTTATTGTTGTCACAGTTTTTAACTTTCCTGCAAATTACTGATGTTAGTTTAATGTAATCTTACAAAAGTAAAATATTAGAAATTTAGTATCGTATTTTGCATTTCTTAAACATGTTTAGCAATTATTTAATCAAATATCAGAATGTGTTGTTTTTCATAATGCCACGAATCGTCTATATGGTTCCAATAAAAGCTCGACAAAGCGTGTGTCAAAACACTAGAGTTAGGTTTATTAAATCATGTTTATATGAAGTAGGGCATACAAATGATGTTTAATTAGGTTGAAATTGCTATATTTCAACAAAAAAAAAGGTTGAATTTGCTATAAGTGATTCCTTTATCAAGCTTCAAAGTATATATGGTCCTAACCTACTTTTGAAATTTGGGTGTCATTGGAGATAGACAAAAGATGGTGGGCCCTTTGTGTTTATGCTTTTTTAGGTGTTAAAAAGAAATGTCACATTGTCATTCATGTAGTGTTTTATTTGTGAACACCTAACTTTATTCTTCTTCCCTTTTTTCCATTTCTTCTACTATTTATTTTATTTTTCAATTTCCATGTTTAGTTTAATTGGTTTAGTTAGATCGATTACTCAAACTCAATCGAATCAAATTAAATTGGTTTGAACGAAGTTAGTTTATCTTTTAATCAATTCCGATTTTGCTAATGATTCAGCCGAACTATCATTAATTAGTTTGATTTCGGTTCCAAAATGTCATTGGCGCTCCCTCAATGCTACTTGGAAAAAATTGCGAGGAAAGGAAGTCCCCATGACACTGTCGTGTGTCGAGGGCCGCGTTTAAATTTCCGATATGTATAGGGATCTACATGTAATTTTGAGTTTATGGAGCTCTTTTAACAAAATAAAAGATGGGTCTCAAGAAATTGCACGAAGGGTCTCCACACGTGTCGAAACTGGAATCACCCTCACGTGGGTGTTAAATCACTGCTTTCCACTTGTCGCTTACTGATCATATTAGAATCATGAGTAACAAAAGATTCCGTACTACCTAAGAGAATGTTACCGTTGGATTCAACTTCATATCCCATGGACTGCTAAAAGCACCCGGAAATTGATGTTAGCACCCGCGAGAAGAGATTAACTACGATCGATCTCTTTTGACCCCAAACATTGGTTAGCATTCAAGCACCGACCGGAGAGTAGGGTTTCCAAGAGTATATTTAATGGTTTTTTTGGTTCAAGGGTTTAGAATCAAAATTCTTTTTCTATGTAATTCCTCATCATAGATCAAGGTTACTTTGAAATCAAGGTTCTTTCCGTGATTGTTTTATTCTATTTTTCTATCTAAAACAAAGTTTTTTTTTCTCTCTCCAACTCCTCGTTATAGATCTATGGTGATGGGCTTGGAAACAATGTCGTTTCCATAATAATTCCTCGTCTGAACTGGGCGCTAACAGACACCCGACACGAATTGTAATTTTGTCGAGTGCCTTTACCTGGTCCCAATCCAATAACTACACAACTTTCTTGGAACATCTAATATTTGGTTGAGAATTTTTAATGGTAATCCGCATCGCTGAATCATTGTTGTCCAAGCTAAATATGATGGGTCATTTTGACATAAAAGGTTACTACGTCTGCACTCCTAATTTTTTGAAACGGTTGATATAAACTCTTGTGCAGGTAGAAACAATCAAGAGTACGTCAAGTAGTGCAAGTGCCGAAAGCAGTTGCGGCTCATGAGCAAAATACATCACGACGATATAATAAGTTGATTGTGATTTGATAAATACTGCAGCTACTTGACTAATCATTAGGTAATCTCCGACTGGTGATATAATTTGTAAAATAGATACTACGTTTTGGACTATAACTTTATGTGTATATACTTCAGCAATGTAGGATAATATGACATTTCTTCTTCCTCCAACTCTCAAAGTCAGGATATACGATACTTCCCTCCACTATTATAATTCAAACGATTAGATAAAGAGTAATACTAAGAAAGACTACAAGTTAAAGTCTACTCTAAATGATTTTCATTCTCTTATTAATTTTAATTTTTTTCCTGATGAAATTTTAACTTTCCGACGGTTGATTACTAATTAGACCTAAAAATAGTCTAATTGTGTATATTCTTCGATCATTTCTTCTAGAAAACAATTCCATTGTTTGAAATTTCCTACCAAAGCAAAGGAAAAGCAAAAGAAATCATGCTATATGACTTTTGCTATAAGCAACAATTTCATTCCAACATGAATGATGATGATGATGTCCATTCTTCACTCATCATCATGACTTCCTTCCTAGTATACCCCACCACATACATGTGGTCCCTACATTCACATGGGAATGTTCAATTTCCCAAAACCCTTAATCCAACGATCCTAATTCACTACAACTACTTCTTTAAACTTAATCTTGACCATCAAAATCACAACTCAAGATAAAAGTACTAATTCTTTAACTTGTCCCATCATTGTCCCCTAATTCACCCGACAAAAACTTTATTCTTGCGCCTTCTGTGACCGACAACTGTACTTGTCTCTGCCCGAAATTCATACACCTTACCAAATTACCATTTTACCCTTCCATTGTTTTTCTTTATATTATTCTCCTTTTTCTATAAAAGATTATAGACCACCCCAATTCTTATCTACCCCAGTTCCATCCCAAAGACAAACTGAAACCTAGAGAGACTCGCCGGAATCTTACCTACGTCTCACCTGAAAGTGTTGGTATTCTTATTGAAACTATAGTGGTTGGCTTGAGAAGTTGAAGAAATGGCAGGGAAGTATGAAACTGATTTGAATTTTAAGGCAACAGAGTTGAGATTAGGGTTACCTGGAACTGAAGAAACTGAGAATCAAACACCTCAAATTGTTAGAAATAGTAATAAAAGAGGAATAGATGATTTGGGTAATGATCATAATCAGACTGGAGGATCTAATAGTAATTCTACTGTATCAGATTCCGGTGACCGGGAAGTTGCACCTGCACCTAAGTAAGTTGGATAAAAATTTGATCTTTTTTGTGAATTTGATGATTGATTTAGTTTTTATGATCTGGGTATTGATGAATTTTGATTTTTATGATGTGGGTATTGATGATTTTTACATTTTGATGATGACAGACAACAAGTAGTTGGGTGGCCGCCGGTGAGATCTTACCGGAAAAACAATATACAATCAAAGAAAACAGAGGTGGATACCAATTCTGTAATGTATGTAAAAGTTAGTATGGATGGAGCTCCTTACCTTAGAAAAATTGATTTGAAGGTTTATAATGGCTACCCTGAACTTCTTAAAACCCTAGAAAAAATGTTTAAATTTAGTATTGGGAAATACTCAGAGAGAGAAGGGTATAATGGATCAGAACATGCACCTACTTATGAAGATAAAGATGGTGATTGGATGCTTGTTGGTGATGTGCCATGGGAGTAAGTTCTCTCTCTTTCTCTAGATTCTATACCTTATCCCTCTTTCTCTCTCTAGATTTTTTATAGAGCTAACATGGGTATGATTTATAATTGCAGAATGTTCATCTCTTCCTGCAAAAGATTAAGAATCATGAGAGGGTCTGAAGCTAGAGGTTTGGGTTGTGGTTGTTAAAATCTTTAAATTTGAAAAGCAACCCACATAAGAAAAAGATTAGTAGAGATGATGAGAGAGAAAGAGATAGAGATAGAGAGAGGTCTGCCATTAATAGAAAAAGTGCAGCTTGGGCTGTCCAAGAAGATGATGAAGATTGGATTTGGACTTGTTTTATGAGTAAGATTAATGCTAGAGAACAAGAAAAACTAGACAGACGTCCATGGTGGGCATTTAGTGGATCAGAATCATCGAAAACAAGAATCACGGCAATCCAGATAAGATTTCCTGTGTGACTTGATTTGTGATAGAGAATATGAAGATGAAGAAAAATAATGAGGATTCATGGTTGAGTTTATCTTAATTTTTCTTAATTTGTGATGTTTATTTGGTTTTGTAATAATTATCAAAATCCAAATTAAACACTATATATGAAGATATAGATTTATAGATATATATTTGCTTATCATTAATTGTAAAGAGAGAGGAATTTTTTTTTCATCATCCAAGTTTTGGTTATCATTTATGTTTTTGAGAAAATTTATACAAGCATTGCTTTGCTTGCATTTTGGTACGAAGAACTTGCAATTTTCATTTCTATTCTTTGGGTTATTTCGATCTAGGGTTATATTGAGTATGATCTAGGGCTTCACTTCTCATCCACGTTCTTGAATTCTTATATTCTGAAATCTTTGTTTTCTTATTGAATAATTGGTTCTGAGGTGGTGTTCTTGAATTTGACTGCCTGAATCAAATAGACCTGCAGTTAGCCTGAATCAGTTATTCAGACGAGTTAAACGTTAGTTAAGAAAAAAAAACCTTGAATCGTATTTGAGATCGTATCTCAAAGACACAACAAACACGAAAACTTCCCAAAATGAAACTGCACATAACCTAAAAAGAATTTCAAAGATTTGATGGTTTGGTTATGATCATATTGACTTTAGGCAAATAATGTACAAAATTGTGTGTGAAACATGCATAATTGAAGCTAAAAATTGTGAAGGATTTCCAAATATACATATCCACAAGCTTTGGTTAGTTCAAGGGGTGCCAGCCGATCGATTGTTCTTGAAGGAGGTACAGTCTAGATTTTTCGAACTGGCAGTGTTGGCCTGGAGGCTGGAAAAGGAGTCGTACCAGCCTGCCAGGACCCATTGAGCTTCCATTAGTAGTGATTAGTTTGAGCCACTTCGGATGCTAGCGAAACGGTTATTTTTGAAGGAGGTAGTATAGTCTAGAGTTCCCAGCACGGCCTGTTGGCCTAGATACGTGTCTACCATAGCCAAAGGGGCCGTGGCGGATCCAAGGGCTGGTACACCAACCCATTTTAGAACGAAACAACCTATCAACCTTTTCATTTTATTTCTCCAATGACGTTCGCCTATCTCTTCAATTTCTTTCTATCCACCATGCTTCCTTATTTCCGGTTGCCTCTGGAGGTGGATTGCACTCACCACCCCCAAATACTAATCGGTTAACCAAAGTAAGTAGATGCGACTGTTGTCCCCTGCCCTTGTTCTTAGTACTTGAAGAGAAGTCTTCGTCGTGGAATTTGAAATGGTTGACTCATCGATTACTATCCTGAACAATGAGCATCGTATTATTACCTTTTTGACGAATAAACTAAATAAGAAGTAAAAACTCAGGCGTGTTTTCTACTGAAGAATAAAACCATCTCATCACTAATTGAAAGAAATAACAATAATGTTGTTCGAAGAATACGACAGATATATCTTGGAATGAAATACCAGTCAACTAAACAAAATACTTAATTTGAGATAAAAATCAAAGTTTGTATATTAAAAGCAAGATCGAGTCCAAATACATATTCAACATACTTAGTAAGATTCCGATAAACGACACTGAAATCAGAGACGAAGAAATTAACGTAATTACTAGTTCAATAAACACAACAAACTTGAAGAACTGTCAAGACCCCATCAATTAGATGACCCAGCCTGTTATTCTATGTTTGTAGTTGACTAAATTACTTCATCTCAGACCACAAACTTAAAAAATAAAAATGCATTTATCGATAACAACAATGTCATAAAGATCAACCAAAATAATTGAGAGATTGAACGGTTAGAATTATCGAATAAGATCAAATATCTCTGCGGAATAAATTCGAAAGGGGACCAAACTATGTCTATATTATGGTTTTTCATATTCCTTTAAGCACACATTATGTACTATAGGCTATGTATGGTTGTCTTCCTTGTCGTTGGGGATGGTTTTTCATATATTGTTGTCATAAAGGCAGGAAGTTGTATGTTGTATTCGCCATTATAATAGTTATTAAATCCGGTACTTAACATTATATCTTCTTTATCTACTTGTACTTTTTATACTTTAATAAGATGTAAGCATAAGAATGGAAGAGTGGTCCGAGTTTGGTAACGTAATATCATACCTCACGACTAATGAGATGTGGTCATCTTCGTTCGGTCTTAGACAGCTAGCTAAATAGCGAATTACGGGTAACTTCATCTAAGCATGATATATTCGGTTAGAGTTATCTGCGAAATGAACAAACGCTTTTAACGCCTACCCAAGATTAATCAGAGGTTTGTTAGTGAAGCAAAATGAAAGTCGTCCATACATCCAGTACCACAAAATATTTGTCTAGGTTTTCTATTCCAGAGCGAAAACGATGCCTCGAGTTATATTAATCTCAGAATGCCCAGAATTCATGGTAGCTAAGGAATTGAAGTTCTCTTTGACATTTTATCGAACGGTGAATAGACAATATCGATTAGCTTTACCATTAACTTGATGCAAACACAACTATGGGAAACATACCTGCAACTAACATTCTATTGACTACTACCCATTGTTGAAAACCCTAGATTGGATCTGAAAATCAAAATTTCCTTTTCAGATCATAAATAAAATCAGATTTTAAGGAGGAATAAAATACTCCGTTTATTTGAAAAGTCGGTAAAAACAGTTTATTCATGAACTTGATTTCCCGCGATATGATGTTTTCTTCGGGTTAAGTTTAAAGGGGCGTTTTTCTTGTGTCATTGGCGCCCCTTTCCTTCACATACTGACTCTAAAATATGCCTAAGGAGGGACGCCAGTAACACTTCAAAGATGCCCCTTTAAAACTACTCTTTTTCTTTTCTGGTGGGACTTCTGCTCATCAATATTTTTTTTATACCCATCAGTATGCCTCAACTGAAAAAATGGTTGTGTAAATCGACAACAAAAATTCTAGATATAAGGTTCGTAAGAGATCTCTTACAAACCATGAGAAACCAACTTTGATTTGTGATTTTTGTCTGAGATTTGAAACGAGTTCAAAAGATCTAATAAAAGTATTCCTGCCAAATAGGTATATATAATATATGTGTTTAGACACATCGCGAAAAGTTAAACACATACATACATATATGAGATTCATAGAAAGGTTGCATTTCTACCTACACACTACTACCATCGTTTTGAGTTATATATCTGAGTTTTTTTTGAAGGATTCCATTTACGAAACTAGTAGTGAAGAATAGTTAAAAATAGCTTAAGAAATTTTTGACAAAATTGCAGGATAATTTGTGAAGTCTACTCAAGCTTACCAATTTCTTTTGGTGTTTTAAGTAAAATTTTGTTGAAAACCATCTACATTACTTTTTTTTTTTTTGATGAAAGACCATCTACATTACTTGATTCCCAATTCCCATTTGTTGATCTCTAGAAATGGAAGTCCATTTGCTAGGGCTCTTGAGTTCATATATTCACATTTTGCAATAACTCACGTTTGTCTAAGCAACGAAATCATGTAAACATTATCATATCCTTACAAAAAAAATATGAGAGATTGTTGGACATTGCATATTAAAACTCATTCGATTAACATCATTGTACTCGATAAAAATTTGATCTTTTTTGTGAATTTGATGATTGATTTAATTTTTATGATCTGGGTATTGATGAATTTTGATTTTTATGATGTGGGTATTGATGATTTTGTAAATTTGATGATGACAGACAACAAGTAGTTGGGTGGCCGCCGGTGAGATCTTACCGGAAAAACAATATACTATCAAAGAAAACAGAGGTGGATACCAATTCTGTAATGTATGTAAAAGTTAGTATGGATGGAGCTCCTTACCAATTCTGTAATGTAATGTATATAAAAAGAACAAGAGTAGGCCAACCGAAAAATATTGGAAGAGAAAAATATTACGAAGATGAATCTGCTCTTGTATAATAGTTAGGTATTCGTGAGTAATCTCATCCCTATCGACATTTAGTTAATTACTCTCTTTCATCTTGTCCATATAAAACAGAAAATTATACGTACTCAAAAAACAAAAAAAAATTATATAGCACATGACTTTGCTTATGCAGGGTACAAATTATACGTTCACCAGATCTAGAGAGAGAGAGGGAAGAGGGATTTAAAAAAAAAAAATTAGAGAGAGAAAGAGGAGAGAGGAAAAAGATAATTTTTTTTTTTTTTTTTTATGTTTGAAGGTCGCCGGCCGAAAAATTGGCCGGCCGGCGACCTTCGCGGGAGAAGACGATGAGGTGGAATGAAGGTTAGGTGGCAGAGAGAGGTGATGAGATGGAGGAGAACTTTCAAAAAAATGTATTTTGTATTCCCCATAAAAAATTATTCCCCGGAGAACAAAAAAATGTATTTTGGGGAAAGCTATATAGTTTCCGGGGTGTGAAGTTTTGGGTGGAAACAAAAAAAAAAAATAGATTTTTTTATTTCTCCCAAACAACCAAATCCTTTTCAGCTTCTTCTTCTTTTCTCGGGCGACTCCACCATCTCCGACGACTCCATCATCTCCGACGACAATTTTTTTTTTTTTTTATGCTCCTCTCCATCTCCGATGAAGGGGAGGAGCCCCTTCGCTGGAGGTCTGGTTTCCAGACGAAACCAGATCTCGTCTGGTTTGAACAACCAGACGAGCTTCGGCGAAGGGGCTCCTCCCCTTAGCCGGAGACATTGAGAAGAAAGAGAGAGAAAGAGAAGAAAGAGAGAAGAGAGGGAGAAGAGAGAGAAAGAGAAGAGAAGATGGTGAAGTCGCCGGCAACATCCGGCCCACGACTTTTTCCGGCGACATTAAAGGGGTGTTTGGTTTAATTTTTTTTGTTTTCCACCGTCTTCCCCGGAAACTTTAATGCTTTCCCCAAAACAGTGGCCTAAAAAAAATCTGAATTCCCTCGATTCTTTATGGCCAACGCTTTGGGGAAAGCAATATAGTTTATGGAGTGTGAAGACTTTGTCAAAAACTGGTCAACTCTAGTTGACCAGTATATTTTCTAAATGATAGGGGGAAAGCAAAGTTTTTACCATTCTCCATTCCTTCTGAACTTGGTGCTATTTCTTCTCTTCGACAAATTTCGCTCTCTTCTAATAACTTTACTAAACTAATCCTTTTCCATCTCTTTAATGCAACTTCTCTTGTCTCTATGGATCTTTCTCAAAATTTATTAACTGAGTTTATTCCAAATCAAATCAAAACCCTAAAATACCTTTCTCATTTTGATCTTTCTTCAAATCTCTTGAATGGGTCTCTCCCTGATTTTCTAAGTGAACTTCCTGAACTTGCTGGAACCTTAAATCTATCTTACAAATTGTCGTACCATGATCTCGATTTAGGGTTTTCCTTTTCCCGTTGACACCATTTGGGAACAATGTTGAAGCAATTTGTAAGCAAAATCCATCGGAAGTCATCAAAATCTGGCAATAGTTCTTCATGTGGAAGTGATTCCGGCAACAATGTTGTAGCCGGCGGCAATGGAAACCAAAGAACAAATAGCACAAATGAGGTTTCGGGTAGATCAAACGTGGTTAAGAAAATGTCAGCGACTGTTTTTCCATCAACTGTTGTAGCTGGAATTGAACCTCTATTATCATTCAAAGATGCTTCAAATCCAGAGAAACAAAACTTATTAATCAGTAAGTTGAATCTCTGTTGTGTAATTTTCGACTTCAATGGTCCAAATAAAAACTTATTAATCATGGATCCCCGTGGTTCTTCATCTTCTAAATGGGATTGTTTCGCTAGTTATCAAGTAATGATTCAGTTCTAATCACATCTGATATTCTTATTTTAAATGAACCTGTTTCGTTTGCTAGAGATAACAATGAGATACAATCTTCTATTTCCCCGTCGACATTGTCTTCATCTTCTATTGTTGTTACTCCAACATCTGATTTTCTTAGTGGGAAATTCACTTCAAAGTTTTATAACTTTAGTTTGTTTAAAGTCGACTACGGACTAACTTCGTTGTTGATGGTGGTGGTTGTGGCCGGAGATGGTGGTCGGAAATGGTGGCCGGAGTTGAAGAGGATGAAGAAGAAGAAGAGGAAGAAGCAATGTTTGATTTCCCCCTAAAATTTATTTCCCCTGAAAATTTCTAAAATTCACATATTCCCTTTAAAATTTCACACCCCGGAAACTATTTTGCTTTCCCCAAAGCGCTGGTCTTCTTTATTCCCCGGAGAATTTCTTTATTCCCCCAAAGCGGCGGCCATTTTAAATTAGGGCTAATCCCAATTGGCCCCAATTATACACCTCAAATGAGAATAAGCCCAAATTGGACTGTCTAGGGTTTCCTCTCTCTCTACTTTCTCCGACGAATTCGAATTGCTAACTTTGTTAGAACAGAATCTCGATTTCTCTATGACCCCTATGATTTAGAACTCAAAACTGGTAAAGATTGGGAAAAAGAGAAGAAAAATGGTGAAATTAGGGCAACAAACGGTTGATGCATCAATGGTGGTTACTCTAGTTACTCAAGATGCGTATGAATTGTTTAATGATTTGGTGGAGCAATCAAAGTCTTATCAACAGTTTGATTCCGAGGAGAAGATTAGACTTCTGATGTATATAGACAAGAATGTATGATGAGGGTTTGATCTTGATCTTCTTCTCAAATGCTGCTATCAGGTTTGTGTTTTTTCAATATATATGGGTTTGATTTGATGAATTAGTAAGTTGGTTGCTGGTTTGTTTGATTTTTTTTTTTTTGAGTATTTGACCTAATATGGGGCATTGGGCACTCAAGAACACTCTTATTCATTTACTTATCTAGAACTGTAGAGAGCTAGGTTATTGTTTAATGAATATTGGAATATTATCCTGAGAGAAGAACCAATTACAGAATAGAGGGTGAGTTTCCTTTTGTGGGAAATCACAGTTGCGTAAAATCTAGACATTAGTTATCGCCCTGCCCTTTCTGTTAAGACGAGGTTGGGAGACACTATATTGAAAGATGCGATCTTTTTAAGTGCGTAGGAAAGGTATAGCAAAACCTACTAATAGAAGGATAGTTTTGAGAAATGTAATAATAGCATAACAATTTTTATTCAAAGTAGGAACCGTAATATCGTAATTTAATGAACAAAATCGAAATAGAATATTCATTGGGGGTCTTTTTTTAGATAGTGAGTAGAACTCTTCCATTCTATCCAATTCCCATTCTCAACCCATGACCAATATGAGCCCAAAGAGAGTTTGCCTCGATTTGTAAGCTCTTGTGACCCGTACCGCAACATTGCTTTACCCCTAGTTATCATGGTAAAGATTAGAAATGAGCAAAAGAAAAAGTCATTGGCATTTCGGTGAAAGTGGTACAGATGAATTCACAATTCCTATTCGAATTGACTCGCCCCATGGTTTCATCTCAGCAGGCGACCTCTCCCTCGTCAAATAGCTTCTGAATTTAGTTCTCCTATTGATGTTTGCGCAGAGACCCGATAGGTTTTACAGTTGTACTTACTAAATTCTATGATATGATGCTCTTATGCTTCCACATTGTCCAAGTTAGAATTGATTACTAAGAGGCTTATAAAAAATTCCAAGAAAAGGCATCCCTTAACCAAGGGAAGAAGCTTATCAAAATAAACACCAAGAGTAAATAGCTGAAACTGATTACTAAGTTTTGGAACTTCTTCTTTGTCTGTAGCCAGAAGATTGTAGTTCACTTTTGACGTTTGAATGTGCAACCTTATGAGAATATCGTCGTTGTGGAAAGTTTGCCTACATGTATTGATTTCGAATCATGTGGTTTAAGTCTAAGAGTAAAGATTTTGATTTGGATCCCATATGGAGCTGAAGTTGAGCCTTAGAATTTATTTTCTTTTGCGAATCGGATAGGTCAAATGTATAATTTAAGTCAAATCCAATGATTTGTCTCCTCTACTGCTAAAAAACCTAACGTGTTATGAATTTTGCATTTTTAAGTTTAATTTCACATCGGGGTATTTAGGGTATTTCTCTTTTGTCCTTGTACAGTATAAAAGGATAATGATAGTATGTTACCCTAAATTGTATCTCACTCAACGCCTCCCTCGCGTCACTTTCTGCTGTGGATTTTCACTCTTCTGGCTGTCTCAGAACATTCGAGGATTTGTTGTTAGATGATTCGTAGTGTTCAATAGTGGTAAACTATTCTCTCTTCATTATTGTCTTCTTTCTTAAAAGAAGCCCCAAATTATATTTTCATTTTTGTGTGATTCCCTAATAATAGCAGATAATTTAGAAATTGAATCTGTATCTTCATTTGGATTTTCTTACATTTCCACTAACATTTTAGTAGTTTTAATCCCTAAGTTTCTTAAATCACCTCTAAAACCTAGATTTTGTGAAGATACTCTTTCAATCAGTATTCCTTTTTGATTAAAAAAATCTAGGTTGACTGACGTTATATTCTTTGCATTCTTCTGATTTTTCGATCTATCGTAAAGTTTGTAGTGAAGAAAATGCAAAATGAATATATGGATCGCATGAGAATGGATGAAATTCCATATGAACCACCTTACTTGGTTTACGTAATATTGTGTGATGTATTAGTTTTCTATGATCAAGATTCAGCAAAATTTGCGCCATTCAGTAATCTAAACCTGGTCGCTGCCTAGCTGTCACATGAAACATGTTTTCTTTATCTTGTACTTTGTTGACTTCTGTTCTGTATGCCTCAATGTCAGGAACTATTTGGTTAAGCACAATCAACAACTTGCGTATACTCCGTCACATCACAATACCACATACACGTGTTTCACTCAAACCGCTCAATCCTTTTTTTCGAGCACGAGAATTGCAGCAGCCTGTAAACTTGATTATAATACTGAAAGCTGCTTTGTCGCGGGAAATTATCCAAAGTTGATATGAAACCTCTCAGCACTCCAGCTGGTGACCCCCAAGAGTCAGCTTTGCAGGAATTGAACATGCTCTTACAGTTTAAACTGCTTGAGTTCTCTATACCGGATGAGATTTCGGAAGCCAAAGTGATTAATGGCGCTCTTCTCTTTCGTGTTGATGGGGAATTTGAAGTTCATATAACTCCTGTTGATGTAGAATATCTATCTTTGTGGGAAGTGCTACATTTTCAGTGGCTTATAGGTGAGAAAAGTGGGCCTGTAAAGCTTGAAGAATGGCAGGTTCGTGCTATAGGAAACGATCTGGAATGGAAAATGGCTGAGGCAGAAGAGCCATTTATCGTTCTCTATTCAACTCTCCATGAGCTGAGTGTTTCGCTCATTACAACCACCGTGATTGAGCAAATAGCGACACTTCGCGAGAGAAGATGGGAAGATGCAATCACCTTTGGGCCTGTCTTTGATTCGGTACCTTATTTAGTTGGTTTAGAAAAGTATGGTTTAAAAATTTGGTACTGGTTCGATTTTGACATAGACATCGAAGTGTCTACTCCAGATTGTCCATTTATAATTGTTGAACCAAAAAAAAGCCTGCAAATCAAGTGCCAACATAGTGAATTTGTGATTGACCCTCAAACTGGCAGAGAGGCTGAATTATCACTTGATCCTTGTCGTATTGATGTTGAGGAATTGCTTGTAAAAGCTGTGTCATCCACTAGATACACTCGTCTACTTGAAATCCATAAAAATCTAGTGCGAAACTGTCAGATCTCTCAGACTGCAAATGATATTTTCCTTCAGTGGCATGGTGTAAAATCTGACGTCAAAAATGAAAAGGTTGGTTTAAGAAACATCACCTACTACTTTGCTGGATTGAATAGCATACATTCACTATTGTTGTTTTAGTAGTTAGAAAAGCAAATAGAGTTTTATCATAAAATCAAAAAATCATTGATTTCTTTAGAATAAAACTTACAAAGAGTCATAGGTCAACAAGAAACCTTTATACTCCATCTACTTCCCTGTTGTGTGAAGTTCTCTTTGATCTTGTAGGATGCATGCCTCATCTTAGGTACTGTTTGTCTTTTCTCTAAGTTAGGTCTGAAATCCAACTCGAGGTCTAAACTGACTTGAATCGGATTTCAAAATGTTTGTTTTGCTGAATCGTGATTTTTGACTTGTTTGAATGACGAGTACTGGTAGGTTTTCGATTTTTTTCAGTCAGATTCAGACATGTAGATTTTGTTAATGAGAAATAAGGAAACACCACCTTAGAATGCATGTCTGCATGGTTTTGATCCAATCTGCCTTCTGAGTAACATGTTTTTTGTTGTTATCATAGGAGTCTGGTACAGAAGAAGATGGAGGCAATGAAGTGTTATGTGTACGGGCGTATGGCTCATTGTATATCACCCTTGGGATTAATATAGAGAATGGGCGTTTTTTACTTCGATCATCTGGAAATATTCTTCCTTCATCTTTGTTTTTAGAGCAGGAAGATGCATTAAACCATGGAAGTGCCACAGCAGCTGAAGTATTTATAAATCTGAGGCGCAAAAGCATTCTGCGTTTATTTGCAAATATTGGGGGATTTTTAGGCCTTCAGGTAACTCATTTTCCTACTTTTGTATTTGATCTCCCATCACAGCTGTGGATATCATAGTTCGACTTAAACTTGTGATTATTTGTAATGCACTTAGTTAATATTGTTGAGTTGAAAAATCGAACTTCCATACAGAGCCAAGATGAAACTAGATATATAAGCGGGCAAAGCAGTAAACTTTAAAACCCGATCACTTGATCTCTTTATTGAAAGGAAAAAGTACTATTCATGATACCGAACATAGAAAATTGATTTAATATTAAGTACTTAAGGAGTTAACGTTAAATAAGATACAGCTCTTCAACATACTTATTCCAAATATGAGTGTCGATGCAAGTGATTCACTGTTGTCACCCACACATTAACGTATGATTCTTTCAGGTGTACGAACACGATATGGTGGCAGTTAAGATACCCAAAGTTATTTTAAATGGATCCGATTCGTTACTTATGGAATTCCCCCGGTGTGGAAGCTTGTATTATTTGCTGTTGGAACTTGACAAAGGCTTCAAACCTCTTTTTAGGCTGCTGGATACTCGGCATAGTGCTGTTGGAGAATCCCTTTCTGTAATTGACATTGATCAGTTGCAAATGCTTGAAGATGAAGTGAATCCCTCTCTTCTTGAATTGGAAGATTTCTTTACTCGTTATCTTAGTTTTAGGGGTCCTCCTTCACATGCTATGAGGTCCCATCAATCAAGTTCATCTCTTTTTGATGAAGTATTTAAGCTTGAGACTGCAAAATCTGTAGGTAATATATTTCCTCTGAAAGTTTAAATATGTGTGGCCTACTCTTTCCTTTCTATCTGTCTATCTATCTATCTATCTATCTGTTTTTTGTTCTCCCTTCCTGTTGCTAATATTCTCTTTTCAGGACAAGCGCCTAAGTTTGAAGTTTATCATAGCTCAAGTCCTTCTGAACATGATAGTAATCCTCAAAGGCGTTCAATGTCTGCTAATTTAAGGCAAATCACCTCAATCGAAGAGAAAGATGTCAGAGAAGCATTTTGTAAGAGAAGAAGGAACATATCAGATCCAGATACTCGTTTTCTTTCAGCCTCACAAGCAGTCTGTTCATCAGCTGGTATGGGTAAACCCAAAGTATATACGTACGAAAAGCTTCTAGCAGAAGCAAATAAAGGGAATGCACCTTATGGTATATATGTTACACTCCTTCTAAATGTGGTCAGACACTGTACTATTCGTATCAAGCACACTTGTTTGAGTAAGCAGTTGGATGATCCTGATATTCAAATTGTAAATGAAGATGGTTTGGGCATATATTTCCGACTTTTATCTGCTCAAGAATGGGACGTTATATGTTTAAGGTTGGGCAGACCTGGAAGCATGTCCTGGGATGTCAAAATAGATAATCGTTATTATGGAGCTTTGCATGAACTTCAGAATGGAAGTCAAAATACACTTTGGGGTCGCGATATTCTTGTTGACTCATCGTCCGATTGGCACATACGTTGTGTTCCAGATGGTGTTGTTTTAAGTTATAGAACTCTTGAGCCTAATTGCATTAACAAATTAGTTGCAGATCTCGAAAAACTTTCAAATGCCCACTCGTTTGCTATTAGAATGCTTCTTGATGTGGAACCTTACGATGATAAAATGTCAAAAGAGGCTTTGATCAGAATCGAAGCAGTTGGTTTAACGACTTTCTGCTTTTCTCTAACTAAAGCTGATGTTTATTTTGTTGTTAAGTGGGCATCTGGCAAACAAGGTGGCACGATGAATGTTTCTCCTAAAGAGGCTTCGCCTTATGCTCGACTATGTGACTATTTCAATAGGCGTGTCGCCAACTATTCATTCGATGCCCATAAAGTTGCTTCATTTATGACTCTTCTCACTCTACCCGTTTCTGTTATTGAAGAATTCTTGCAACTAATAGCTTGGAAAAAGAGACTCTTGGAGGCAGAAGTCAAACAAGTAGCTCCTGGACAGAAGCCTCGTGTCGAGTTAGTTCTCCAGAACACTGATGATAACTCAGAATGGGAAAGCAATATCTACTATGATCGGCATCATGATTTGGTGGATTTTACCCTGGTTGTTGTTCTTGATCCTGTTCATATGCCCAACATAAACTCTGATTTTGGCGCAAGATGGTTACCCTACTCTGTTTATGTGAGACTTAGGTATTCATTTGGTGAGAAACCTTGCGTCTCTTTTCTCGGAATGGAGGGAAGCCATGGTGGTCGAGCTTGCTGGTTTCAACTGGAAGATTGGGAAGCGACAAAGCAAAAGGTAGTTAAAACTGTGGAGATGCACGGAAATGCAGATGTCGAAGTTTTTCACGGCAGAATAAGATTAGTCGCAGATTGTGTTCGACAAAACCTGCATTTTTCGCTTCTGCGATTAAGGTATATCTGTGGTGTCATTGTAAGCGCTGCCACCTTATGATTTTCTTCTCTGGCATTAGAAAACTAGTTAAACTGCTTTTCTCATTCAAATTATTTGTTGATTATTTGTGTGTTTGTTTGCTTTTGATAAGTTGTGGTTGAATTAGGGTTTTGTGAAACTATGAACTTGTTTTAATTGTGAAGAAGATTTTGTGATAGAAATTACCTTCTCAAGTTCTATATATTTTGAATGATAATGGTTGATTATTGTGAAGAAGAATTTGTGAAGGATTTCCAAACATACATACTCTACGAGCTTCTGTTAGTTCTTGAAGAAGGTATAGTCTAGATTTTTCCAACCCCTAATGGACTTCAACCCGGGAGCCCTGGGAGGGGAGCCCTGGGAGGGGAGCCCTGGGGCTGAGCTCCTGCTGGGGCTGGGAGCCCCACCCTGACATTACGGCTACGGTAGTATTAGTCCGAAAAAGGGGTGATGCCAGCCTGCCATGACCCATTGTGCTTCCATTAGTTTGAGGGGTGTCAGCGGAGCCGCTGTTCTCAAAGGAGGCTGTGTTGCCGTAGATATGAGTGTGCCACAACAACCAAACAGGTCGTGGCAGATCCAATTTCTTTCTTTCTATCTACTGTGATTGCACTCGTCACCCTAAATTAGTAATCCGTTAGACAAAGTGGATGCTACGGTTGTCCCCTGGTAGTGGAACTTGAAATTACTGACAAATAAATTAAGGATAATTTAGGGAGGGAGACTCTCTCACCACTAATGTTTAATATTATTTACTTTTTTTTTTTTTTTGAAATAAATGCCATTAACATAAACCTGTTCAACATACAAAAAGAGTAAGGAACAGATACAAGTGAAAAACAATGAGGACTATTTAGAGAAATAGTCAATTCTGGGGGTCGAATTCCGATTTAGCCAAGTAGTGAGCTACCAAGTTGCAGCTTCTGGGACAATATTGGATTGCCACGTCAATGAATCTCAACCGATAACGTAAATTGCTCACATCCGTTGATATACGCCAGGGTATGGATGCGTCATCCCGTGTGAGAAATCCCACCATGAGTTCTGAATCCCCTTCTAATATAAAGCTCTCTAACCCTAATTCCTCAACCAAGTTTACTCTCATAATAAACCCTTGAAGTTCACTGAAGATAGGAGAGACGACTAAAATTTGTCCTGACTTCGCGCCGATAATCTGACCAAGATGATTACGAGCAACCGCTGCTGTCGCCGCATGATCAGATGTGAAAACACCGTCCACATTGATTTTGATTTCAGAAAGCGAAGGAGGAGTCCGTTGGTCTACCTGCATTGGAAGATTAGAAGAGGATAGTAATGGAGTAGCTAGAAGATTTATCTCATTTTGAATTAACCACCAACACCTATTGAGGTCGATTGCCTTCTGATTGAAGATAAGATCATTCTTTGACATATAGTCTAAATTACATGAGATAAATTTTGATGGTAATCTGTTTTCACCAGGATTCGATCTCGCGACTTCATGGCCTTAAGATGGGTGTCCAACCGTTGAACCAAAGCCTGTGGACATCTTTTTTCTACTTTACCATAACATTTATCGAAAACTTAAAAATAATAAATCACAATAGTACGAAAAAGAAATAATAAATTCTAAAACAAAAAATTCATTTGTTCTTTGTTGTACGTTAAAACTAACGTTTCCAAGTGTAATCAATTTGTAAACGACCTCTTGATATTTGTTGTCTTTTCTATTAATTATAACTCGTATACATTCAAAGAATACAAATGTAAATTATTTTATTTTTTTGAAAAATCGACTACGAGCTACGTTAGTCGTTACAAGGCATTGGTACATCGAGATGTGATAAGCACAATAAATGTCGAAATATTACTGGGCCTAAAACTCGACGAATTAAACGCCCTAAAGTCTGACGAATTAAATGACCTTTCGTGGGATCGAACCTGGGACTTCTGCATTGCAGAGTATATGCACTGACCAACTGGGCTACCAGTGGTTGGCAATACAAATGTAAATTGTAATTATGAATTGAACGAAAATTAAAATGTTAGAAGAGAAATTATTAATTGAATTTGCAAATTAGATAAAAAAATTCATGGAAAACCCGAAGTTAGAGTGTTATGTCGACCGTGAACTTATACATTAGATAGAAAAATTTATGGAAAGACCGGAGTTAGAGAGTTATGTCGGCCATAGTCATAAGAGAAAGGGAAAAAGAGAATATACTAAGTGTAGAGTTATTTTCGTATTTTTCAGTTTAAATAAGGGAGTTTCACTAATGTCAAATTTAAAAAGGGGTATTGCCAATTAGACATTAGAGGTGAGGAGTATCGTTAGATTCACCACAAACTAAATAAGAATTTAGAGCTCCGACATAATTTGCACCGACGAATACGACCGCCAACACTTATTGAAAGAAATAACAGTAATGTATTTCGAGAAATACGACAAATATATATCTAGGTACAACAAACCAGCCAAAACAAAATACATATTCAACATACTGAGTAAGATGTCAATAAACGACACTGAAATCAGAAACGAAGATCTGTCAAAGACCCCATCAATTAGATGACCAAAGCTGTTATTCTATGTTTGTAGTTGACTAAATTACTTCGGTTAGGGTCTCTCCTTATATAAAAAAGATTCCTAGTTGAAATAGGATTTTTCCTATTCATTTTTTGGGGTGAAATAGGTTTCCTATTTCTAGCCAAAAAAGGAATCATATATCTAGTAGAATACCTCCCCAATTATAATTATAAAAGAGAATGAATGGGAAAATATTATTCATACTTTCAAGTCATAGAGTATCCTCTTAGATAATCTTCTCTGACCATATATTCTCGGATTATAGAGATGAGACAGAGAGAGAGAGAATCCTCGCAGATCATATCCTCTTAGGTTAGAGAGAAAGATCAGAGAGATGAGACAAGAAGATAGAGAATCCTCCCAGATCATATTCCCACGGGTTAGAGAGAGATCAAAGAGATGAGACACAGAGAGAAAGAGAGATTTCTGAAGCGGTTCTTTCAAGAGAGATTGAAAGAGAATAATATTGGTTTGAAGAAAAGAAAATTATTATGTGAAGCAATTTAGTTTGTGTTAAACTTCTTCATGCTTTGTGGTAATCTAAGATTTGTTCAAATCCTAAGGAGTAAGAAATCTTTGTATCTCCTTTCTTGTTTGGTTTATCCACCATAGGTTTGGTGAAGAATTGGTTAATCCTCTGTTTGTTTAGGGAAGGGTTGTTATCCAAGAGTGGTTCCACACATCTTGAAGAGTTGGTTAATCCTCTATTTGTTTAGGGAAGAGTTGTTATCCAAGAGTGTTTCTACACATCTTGAAGAATTGGTTAATCCCCTATTGCTTTTGGGAAGAATTGTATAACCCATTACTATCATCATAGTGGAAGATTTCTGGACTAGGTCCCGTGATTTTTTACCTTCTATCTTGGAGGGATTTTTTGCCAAGTTAAATTATCTTGGTGTCTCTAATTTTACTTCCGCATCTTTTATCTTTATATTCCTGAACAAGTTAATTAGGTTATTTTTCCTAACAACTTGTATCAGAGCAAGGCTAGTCGTTCAGAAATGTGAAAAGGAAACAAGGCAGTTGAAATAGATGAAAGAATAGAACCCACAGTCGTCGATGATGAAATCACCATCCATGCAATCGTCAATGATGAAATCACCATCCATACATCCAGTACCACACAATGTTGTCTACGTTTTCTATTCCAGAGAGAAAATGATGTCTCGAACTACATTAATCTCTGAATGCCCAGAACTCATGGTAGCTAAGGAATTGAAGTTCTTTTTGACATTTTATCGAACGGTTAATAGACAAGATCGATTAGCTTTACCATTAACTTGAGGCAAACACAACTATGGGAACAATACATGCAACAAACATTCTATGGACTACTACCCATTGTTGAAAACCCTAGATTGGATCTCAAAATCAAAATTTCCCTTCATAACTAAAATCAAATTTTAAGGAGGAATAAAATACTTTGTTTATTTGAAAAACAATTTATTCATGAACATGATTTCCCGCCATATGATATTTTCTTTGGCCAAGTTTAAAGGCCCGTCTTTAAACTCTTATTGGCGCCCCTTTCCTTCACGGACTGACTCTAAAATAGTAAAATTTGCCTTTAGAGGGACGCCATTAATACTTTGAGGAGGGACCTTTAAAATTACTCTTTGTCTCGATAAGTTTTTTTTTTTTTTTTTGAAAGTTTGTCTCAATAAGTTGATAATTCATACCATCTACATCACTTGATTCCGATTTGTTGATCTCTAAAAATGGAAGTCCATTCGCAAGGGCTCTAAGATCATATGTGTAGATTTTGCAAGAATCCCAATTTGATAACGTATTAGAACTAATAGAAAATGGGAAGATGATAACAAACAACATTTTGCCCTTGCTACCTATTAGTAGTATTTTGTTGGTCTCCTCAGTAATCTTCAAATAAAGTTCTTGTTCTTGCATAAATAGAGAAATCATACAAACATTATCAAATACTGGCAAAAAACTAAGCGATAGTGTTTGACATTGCATACTAAAACTCATTAAAGCTCGATTAACATCATTGTACTCGATAAAAGGTGTGAGAGTAACCCAACCGAAAAATGTTAGAAGAGAAAAATGTTATGAAGATGAATTTGCTCTTGTATAATAGTTAGGTATTCTTGAGCAATCTCATCTGTATTGACATTTTGTTGATTACTTTCTTTCATCTTGTCGATACATAGTATAGATAGATATATAAAACTCGTTCGATCCTATATATATATATATATATATAAACCATAGGCCAAAACAGAAAATTATACCATAACATATGACTTTGCTTATATAGGCTACAAATGGATTAACCTCAAGTTAGTGCACCCTAATCTTAAATTAGGGCTAATCCCAATTGACCCCAATTATACACCTCAAATGAGAATAAGCCCAAATTGGAATTTCTAGGGTTTCCTCTCCCTCTCTCTCTCTCTACTTTCTCCGACGAATTCGAATTGCGAATTTTGTTAGAGCAGAATCTCGATTTGTCTATGACTCCTATGAATTAGAACTCATAACTGGTAAAAATTGGAAAAAAGAGAAGAAAAATGGCGAAATTAGGGCAACAAACGGTTGATGCATCAATGGTGGTTACTCTAGTTACTAAAGATGCGTATGAATTATTGAATGATTTGGTGGAGCAATCAAAGTCTTATCAACAGTTTGATTCCGAGGAGAAGATTAGACTTCTGATGTATATAGACAAGAATGGATAATGAGGGTTTCATCTTGATCTTCTTCTCAAATGCTGCTATCAGGTTTGTGTTTTTTCAATATATATGGTTTTGATTTCACATTTTATTATTGAAATTGACGAATTAGTAAGTTGGTTGCTGGTTTGTTAGATTTTTTTTTAGTATTTGACCTAATTTGGTGCATTGGGCACTCAAGAACACTCTTATTCATTTACTTATCTAGAACTATAGAGAGCTAGGTTATTGCTTAATGAATATTGGAATATTATCCTGAGAGAAGAACCAATTACAGAATAGAGGGTGAGTTTCCTTTTGTGGGAAATCGCGGTTGCGTAAAATCTAGACATTAGTTATCGCCCTTTCTGTTAAGACGATGTTGGGTACAAATGCCCTGATGAGGTAGGGAGACACTATATTGAAAGATGCAATCTTTTTAAGTGCGTAGGAAAGGTATAGCAAAACCTACTAATTGAAGGATAGTTTTTGAGAAATGTAGTAATAGCGTGACAATTTTTATTCAAAGTAGGAACCGTAATAACGTAATTGAATGAACAAATCGAAATAGAATATTCATTGGGGGTCTTTTTTTAGATAGTGAGTAGAACTCTTCCATTCTATCCAATTCCCTTTCTCAACCCATGACCAATATGAGCCGGAAGAGAGTTTGCCTCGATCTGGTAACGCTCTCGCGGCCCTCGCCGAAACACTGCTTTACCCCTAGATGTCCATGGTAAAGATTAGAAATCAACAAAAGAAAAAGTCATTGGTATTTCGACTAAAGAGTTATAGATGAATTTTCTCAATTCCGATTCGAATTGACTCACCGCATGGTTGGGAACTAATGATTGGTTTTGTCTCTAAAGATTTTGGGTTTGATCAGCCGGCCATCATCCCAGCAAGAGACCTCTCCCTTGTCAAATAGCTTCTGAATTTAGTCCACAACTGGTGTTAGTTCTCCTATAGACGTTTGCGAAGAGACCCGGTATGTTTTACAGTTATACTTACTAATTTCTATGATATGATGCTCTTATGATTCCACATTGTCCAAGTTAGATTAAATAATCGTAAAGTCCAACAAAGGGCATCCCTTAACCAAGTTAAGAGGCTTATCAAAATAAACACCAAGAGTAAATAGCTGAAACTGATTACTAAGTTTTGGAACTTCTTCTTTGTCTGTAGTCAGAAGATTGTAGTTCACTTTTGACTTTTGAATGTATAACCTTATGAGAATATCGTTGTTGTGGAAAGTTTGCCTACATGTATTGATTTCGAATCATGTGGTTTAAGTCGAAGAGTAAAGATTTTGATTTGGATCCCATATGGAGCTGCAGTTGAGCCTTAGAATTTATTTTCTTTTGCGAATCGGATTGGTCAGTTGTGGGATTTAAGTCAAATCCCATGATTTGTCTCCTCTACTGCTAAAAAAATCTAACGCGTTATCAATTTTGCCTTTCAAGTTTAATTTCACATCGGGGTATTTAGGGTATTTCTCCTTTGTCCTTGTACAGTATAAAAAGATAATGATAGTATGTTACCCTAAATTGTATCTCACTGAACTCCTCCCTCGCGTCAGTTTTTGCCGTGGATTTTCACTCTTCTGGCTGTCTCAGAACATTAAGTGTTCAATAGTGGTAAACTATTCTCTCTTCATTATTGTCTTCTTTCTTAAAAGAAGCCCCAAATTATATTTTCATTTTTGTGTGATTCCCTAATAATAGCAGATAATTTAGAAATTGAATCTGTATCTTCGTTTGGATTTTCTTACATTTCCACTAACATTTTAGTAGTTTTAAGCCTTAAGTTTCTTAAATCACCTCTAAAACCTAGATTTGTGAAGATACTCTTTCAATCAGTATTCCTTTTTAATTAAAAGCTTGTACTGACGTTATATTCTTCACTATTGATTCTTTGAACTCTTCTGATTTTTCGATCCATCATAAAAGCTTGTAGTGAAGGAAACGTGAAACGAATATATAAATCCCATGAGAATGGATGAAATTGCATATGAACCACCTTACTTAGTTTACGTAATATTGTGTGATGTATTAGATATAAAACTGTCTCAAGATTTACGAATCAAATCTACCATACGTTTTCTATGATCAAGATTCAGCAAAATTTGCGCCATTCGGTAATCTAAACCTGGTCGCTGCCTAGCTGTCACATGAAACATGTTTTCTCTATCTTGTACCTTGTTGACTTCTTTTCTGTATGCTCAATGTCAGGAACTATTGGTTCAGCACAATCAACAACTTGCGTATACTCTGTCACATCACAATACCACATACACCTGTTTCACTCAAACTGCTCAATCCTGTTTTTCGAGCACGAGAAATCGCAGCAAGCCTATAAACTTGATTACAATACTGAAAGCTGCTATTGAAGTTCTCGTCGGGAAATTATCAAAAGTTGATATGAAACCTCCGAGCACTCCAGCTGCTGATCCCCAAAAGTCAGCTTTCCAGGAGTTGTTTAACAAAGCTGTGGCATCCACTGGATACACCCCTCTACTTGAAGTCCATAAAAATCTAGTGCGAAACTGTCAGATCTCTCAGACTGCAAATGATATTTTCCTTCAGCGGTATGGTGAAAAATCTGACGTCAAAATTGAAAAGGTTGGTTTAAGAAACATCATCTACTACTTTGCTGGATTGAATAGCATACATTCACTATTGTTGTTTTAGTAATTCGAAAAGCAAATAGAGTTTTATCATTAAATCAAAAAATCATTGATTTCTTTAGAACAAAACTTGCACGAGTCATAGTTCAACAAGAAACCTTTATACTCCATCTACTTCCCTGTTGTGTGAAGTTCTCTTTGATCTTGTAGGATGCATGCCTCATCTTAGGTACTGTCTGTCTTTTGTCTAAGTTAGGTCCGAAATCCAACTCGAGGTCTAAATTGACTTGAATTGGATTTCAAAATGTTTGTTTTGCTGAATCGTGATTTTTGACTTGTTTGAATGACGAGTACTAGTAGATTTTTGATTTTGTTCAGTCAGACGATTCAGATTCAGACGTGTAGATTCTGTTAAAGAGAAATAAGGAAACACTACCTTAGAATGCATATCTGCATGGTTTTGATCCAATCTGCCTTCTGAGTAACATGTTTTTTGTTGTTATCATAGGAGTCTGGTACAGAAGAAGATGGAGGCAATGAAGATGCATTAAACCATGGAAGTGCCACAGCAGCTGAAGTATTTATAAATCTGAGGCGCAAAAGCATTCTGCATTTATTTGCAAATATTGGGAGATTTTTAGGTCTTCAGGTAACTCGTTTTCCTACTTTATAGTTTATATACGATCTCCCTTCACAGCTGTGGATATCATAGTTCGACTTAAACTTGTTATATTTCTAATGCAGTTAGTTAATATTGTTGAGTTGAAATTTCATAAAGAGCCAAGATGAAACCAGATATATAAGCGGGCAAAGCAGTAAACTCTAAAACCCAATCACTTGATCTCTCTATTGAAAGGAAAAAGTACTGTTCATGATAGCGAACATAGAGAATTGATTACATATTAAGTACTTAACGAGTTAACGTTAAATAAGATACAGCTCTTCGACGTACTTATTTCAAATATGAGTGTCGATGCAAGTTGTCCCCTGTAGTCACTCACATGTTAACGTTTGATTTTTTCAGGTGTACGAACAGGATATGGTAGCAGTTAAGATACCCAACGTCATTTTAAATGGATCAGATTCGTTACTTATGGAATTCCCCGGGTGTGGAAGCTTGTACTATTTGCTGTTGGAACTTGACAAAGGCTTCAAACCTCTTTTTAGGCTGCTGGATACTCGGCATAGTGCTGTTGGAGAATCCCTTTCTGTAATTGACATTGATCAGTCGCAAATGCTTGAAGATGAAGTGAATCCCTCTCTTCTTGAATTGGAAGATCTCTTTACTCGTTATCTTAGTGTTGGGGGTTCAAATCAGACTCAAGAACATCGTCTTCGTACTTATTTGGGTCTTGGTCCTTCTTCACACACTATGAGGTCCCATCAATCAAGTTCTTTATCTCTTTTCGATGAAGTATTTAAGCTTGAGACTGCAAAATCATTAGGTAATATATTTTTTCTGAAAATTTAAATATGTGTGGCCTACTCTTTCCTTTTTATCTATCTGTTTTTTGTTCTCCCTTCCTGTTGCTAATATTTCCTTTTCAGGCCAAGCCCCAAAGTCTGGAGTTTATCGTAGCTCAAGACCTTCTAAACATGATAGTAATCCTCGAAAGCGTTCTATGTCTGATAATTTAAGCCAAATCGCCTCAATGGAAGAGGAAGATGTCAGAGGAGCAGTTTGTAAGAGAAGAGACATATCAGATCCCTATACTCGTTTTCCTTCAGCCTCACAAACAGTCTGTTCATCGGCTGGTATGGGTAAACCTAAAGTATATACGTATGAAAAACTTCTAGTAGAAGCAAATAAAGGGAATGCACCTTATGGTATATATGTTACACTTCTTCTAAATGTGGTCAGACATTGTACTATTCGTATCAAGCACACTTGTTTGAGTAAGCAGTTGGATGATCCTGATATTCAAATTGTAAATGAAGATGGTTTGGGCATATATTTCCGACTTTTATCTGCTCAAGAATGGGACGTTATATGTTTAAGGTTGGGCAGACCTGGAAGCATGTCCTGGGATGTCAAAATAGATGATCGTTATTATGGAGATTTGCATGAACTTCAGAATGGAAGTCAAAATACACTTTGGGGTCGCGATATTCGTGTTGACACTGCGTCCGATTGGCACATTGATTGTGTTCCAGATGGTGTTGTTTTAAGTTATAGAACTCTTGAGCCTAATAGCATTAGCAAATTAGTTGGAGATCTCGAAAAACTTTCAAATGCCAAGTTTTTTGCTATTAGAATGCTTCTTGATGTGAAACCAGACGTTGATAAGATGGCAGAAGAGGCTTTGATCAGAATCGAAGCAGTTGGTTTAACGACTTTCCGGTTTGCTCTTACTAAAGCTGATGTTCATTTTGTTGTTAAGTGGAAATCTGGCAAACAAGGTGGCACGATGAATGTTTCTCCTGAAGAGGCTTCGCCTTATGCCCGACTGTGTGACTATTTCAATAGGCGTGTCGCCACCTATCCATTCGATGCCTACAAAGTTCCTTCATTTATGACTCTTCTCACTCTACCCGTTTCTGTTATTGAAGAATTCTTGGAACTAATAGCTTGGAAAAAGAGATTCACGGAGGCAGAAGTCAAACAAGTAGCTCCTGGACTGAAGCCTCGGGTCGAGTTAGTTCTCCAGAACACTGATGATAACTCAGAATGGGAAAGCAATATCCACTATGATCGGCATCATAATTTGGTGGATTTTACCCTGGTTGTTGTTCTTGATCCTGTTCATATGCCCAACATAAACTCTGATTTTGGCGTAGAATGGTTACCCTACTCTGTTTCTGTGAAACTGAGGTATTCATTTGGCGAAAAACCTTGGGTCTCTTTTCTCGGAATGGAGGGAAGCCATGGTGGTCGAGCTTGCTGGTTTCAATTGGAAGATTGGGAAGCGACTAAGCAAAGAGTAGTTAAAACTGTGGAGCTGAACGGAAATGCAGATGTCGAAGTTGTTCATGGCAGAATAAGATTAGTCGCAGATTGTGTTCGACGAAACCTGCATCTTTCGCTTCTCCGATTAAGGTATACCTGTGGTGCCATTGTAAGCGCTTCCACCTTATAATTTTCTTCTCTGGCACTTGAAAACTAGTTAATCTGCTTTTCTTATTCAAACTATTTGGAGATTATTTGGGTGTTTGTCTGCTTTTTCTTTTTTACTTTCTATAAGTTGTAAAAACCATATGTGGTTGAATTAGGGTTTTTGAATGATAATAATGGTGATTATGATGAAGAATGCTGGAATCACTAAGGTGTTCAAAAATGTCAACAGATCTTAGATTTTGTATTTTCACTGAGAAAAAAGAACCCAACAAAAGTCTTCTCATGAAACCTCCAAAAAGCGATTCGATCGAACTCCAGCATTGTCCTTCCTTGACAGCTTGGAGAACTCCAGCCTCCTTCCTTGACAGCTTGGAGAACTCCATTAAAACTCGACCTATTTCTTGTTTTGCTTAGATAAATACACGTCTGGGTGAACGAGAATAGGAGGTGATTTATATTAAGACGACCAGAAGATGCTTAATTGCTTGTGATCTGAAGGAACAAAAACAAACCTCAGTTTGACGAGTATGCAAGTAGTCCAAAATGCAATAGATTTATAGTTCTCGGATATCTATTATATGCAGCCAGATGCCCGACCTCAGACCCGAACACTATTCGGCTACCGACCAGACAGTTTATTTTTTTCCTCTTTTCTGCCCCACGACTCGGCCCGAAGAAATAGTTCTTAGCAATCAGGCAGTTTGTTATGTTAACTCGCCACAAGAACCATTGGATCTGTATTCTGACCCAGGCCGGGCATCTGATTTCGGCCCTGGTTAGGCGTCTGGCTTAGGTCCCAGGTCGGGGATCTGGGTCGTGCAGATATACTTTTCCGCGAAAAAAAATTGGCAGTAGTAGTTTCTCAAGCTTGGGAGGTGCTTATGTGCTAAAGGAGCAAAGGAAACTTCAGTTCACATCTACAAGCAAATGTTGCAGACTGTCAGAGGAAGATCTACTCAAACTCGGCTTCATCTCTCTCTTCAGAAAATCTACTATAGAATAGATTTCGAGCTTTCTCGGGTGACGATTATCTGCAGCAACGAACTCATGAAGAACTCCATCAACAACCAAACCACTACAACCAGCTACTTTCTTCACACCGTTGCTTTCCATAATTTCTCTGATTTTGTTTGAGTGCTTCCATCTCCCATCGGCAGCGTAAGTGTTGGATAACAGAACATATCCACCTTCTCTCTCTGGCTCCAGTTTCAAAAGTTCTTTCGAAGCAAACTCGGCCAATTCCACATTTCCATATGCTTTACTAGAATTCAGCATTGCTCCCCAGATAGACCTACTCGGTTTCATTGGCATCTTATCGATCACATTTTTTGCCTCAGAAAGCCTACCTGCACGAGCCAAAAGATCAACCAGACACCCGTAATGCTCTACTCTCGGTTCAACCCCGTAAATTTCTTTCATACTTTTGAAAATTTCGATCCCCTGATCTACCATTCCGCTATGACTACAAGCAGTAAGAACGGCAATGAAAGTTACTTGATTAGGCGTAAGATTTTCTTGCATCGACCAGAAAAGTTCCATAGCTCTGTTACCATAACCGTGAAAAGCCAAACCGGCAATCATCGCCGTCCACAATGTGACGTCTTTCTCAGTAGTAACCGTGTTGAAAATTTTCAGACCCGTTTCGATGCTCCCACATTTGCAATACATGTCTATGAAAGCTGAACCCAAAAACGCATCGAATTTCATCTCGTTTCTTACTACCCACCCATGAATCCATCTCCCTTGATTCAGATTTCCCATTTCAGAAGCAGCAGAAACCAAGCTAACGACTGTGACCTTGTCTGGTACGACATTCATCGAAATCATATCTTTAAATAAATTCATCAGAGTTGGCCAGTCACCTCTGTGCGAGTATCCAGCAATAAGAGAATTCCAAGAAACGTGATCTCTACTACCCATTTCATCAAAAAGAGCACGAGCGCTTTCCAACTCTCCAACTTTTGCGTATCCTGCAATCATGGTGTTCCATGAAACTTTATCCTTCTCCGAAAACGCATCAAAAATCCTTCGAGCAAGATCTAGTTTCTCACATTTGACATACATATCAAGAATAGCGTTACCTAGTATTGAATTCAAACCACAGAACAAGTTTCTCCGGACAATCCATGCATAAACCGAGTTTCCTTTAACTATATTTCGTAACCTACCACAGGCCATGAGAAGACCCACTATCGTGAACTCGTCTGGGTTGAGGCCAGTGCTTACCATTTCAGAGAACAAATCTAAAGCTATCAAGCTAGAGCCTTTTCTAGCATACCCAGTAATCATGATATTGAACGAAACAGCATCTCGCTCGGTCATATGTTGAAACACCTGATGTGCAATACCCATGTCATCATACCCTGAGTACATTTTGATAAGTGAATTCTGCACATAATCATTAGACGAGAATCCTGTAACGATCGAATGGCTATGGATTTGCTTCCCCTCGGACAGTTTTTCGGAGGCTTTGACGAGGGAAAGGAAAGTTCGTTCATTGGGAGAAACGAAAGAGTGAAGCATTGAATCGTAGATCGGAAATGCTTGGCCTGATGAGAAAGATAAAGCAGAGATCATTGTATTGTAAATGAAGAGATTTGGTTTTGGTGTGTAGTGATTGAAAAGGAGTATAGCCATGTCTAAGTTTTCAGGATACGAGACGGCTGAGAAGACAAGAAGCCTACTCATCGGAAAAGTTTCCGTGACAAGGTGAATCCTTATCATTTGAGCTAAAATTTGTTTGAATTGTTCTCTTCCTCCTCTGCACTTCTCGAGTAGCACGAGGGTTGGGTGACCGAGCGTGAGAGATACAGTCGGATCCCAGCTTGTTTTCATGGATTTTGATACAGATGAGAAAAGACATTTTGAAAAACTATAACCAAACATGGGTAGATTCTATAACTATAAACTTGTTATGTAGAATAAGCTCAAAAGTTCATGTTATTCTTCATTAGCATGAATCAAAGTTCATAGTTTTACCAGTTGAGAGCTTACCCATGGTGAATTAGACATAGATTCAACCCATCTTGCATCCCAATCCCCAATTTGATTCTGTTTGAAATTAGGGTTTTGGGGATTCCTCTATAAACTGTGGGGAATCATTGAATCAGCTGAAAGAGAGAGAGAGAGAGAGAGAGAGAGAGTTTAGGGTTTACAGTAATTGCTCCTCCTGATGTTATTGCTGGTCTAGGAAGAGGTCTGTAAGAAGACCCACCAAGTGTTTGAAATTGAAATTGAACAGATTCAAGAAGATGATGATGATAATGGTGGTCATGACATTCAAAACTTAAGATTAGGGTTTTGATTCCTCAAAACCCAATTAAGAAATGGTTGCTGAAAGTATCCCAAAGGACTAAAAGCGTCACTGAAAAGATAATAAAAATGTCATCACTCGTCCATAAGGTAAAAGCGACGCTGAAATGACGTGAAAGTGAGAGAATTAGCTGTCACCACAATTATCTGCAAACCGTCACCAAAAATCTCAATCATCGCCGAACAAAACGTACTAATATAACTATCGCCAAAACGACGACGGTAAATGTTACTTTGGTGACGGACTAACTACTTTCTTATTTTGTTTAGAGAAATGCCAAGTGTACAAAAAAAAATTTATTTTAATTCATGACTTGTTTGACTCATTCAGGTAAAGATCCTAGTCAAACTTTGAATCCCGTTATGTTTCAGTATTGGCACATAGCACTCCCGTTATATTTCTTTCGTTTGTAATAGAAGTACATCTCTACCATCATGTGAATAATTGTACGTGTATAACGATTAACGAGTGGACCAAACGTCGACCATGATCTTGGTACAAATGTGAATAAAAATATTATTCTATGAGATTTTGATGTAGACCGTCCACATTGAATTTACTTGCATAAAAGTGCCATCCTAGTATTTCTCTGATGAACACAATAAAAAATGAAACCCAAACACCAATTTGAATTAAACAAAAAAGACACCTCTGAATAAGCTTCAATACTATGAACATAGACACATTGTCAATGGAACAAAAAAGAAAATGTTATACAACACTGAATAGCCTGAAAATCGAGGAAAAAACTAAGATAACATAAAATGAAAGCCAGAGTTAGGCGACAGAGAACCAGCATGCGATTTAAAAATAGATGTACTCGGATAATGTCACGAACTCTTATCTTCCCTAGCTATCTTGGTATCTTGTTTCTTCTCTTCAATGGTTGTTGTAGGTTTTTCTGCAGGTGGTGGTTCTTCCCGGACGGGTTCAGGTTGGGGTTCTTGTTTCAACTCTGTCTCGAATTCCTTCGCTGCCTGTGAACAACAAACCAAATAACCAGTGCGTTATTTCCTAGTTAGCTGTAAATTTGTACAAAATATTGTTATGTATGATCACATTCGAGGAACAGGATTCAGCCAAGTCAGGTAGGTTATATAGAAGCTTTCACCATTGAGAGGACCAAGAGACATGTCTTTCTTTATAGCATAACCCGAAAAGAGTTGTCTTAATTTAACTCCGATAACACGAGGTATGTGTTCTACTTACATTAGATTAGTAGACTCGAATAACTCGGCGTACACTTGTAATGTTCCACCCCCTCACACGGTTCACGGCATTACTTGTGCCCGCAAGGCGCAAACTTTGCCTTTCCTCGACCACTTTGTAACGCGTTAAAAAGCATTCTCTATGCCCGAAAGACATATCGTATGCCTAGTATGTATACATATAGACATAAAATGAAGCTATAGCCAACCGCCCATTTCAAGGAAACAAAGAAAAACCTATCATTACTTTCCTTTACCTTCTATGGGGCATTTCTAGATTAAATTAACCATGAAAACAGCTTGAACCTACCCTATCTAATCCAATAATAGTATAAAACCCATCAAGTTAATTGTGGCGCCCCAACCCTTAGCAGTTGCCGATATTGTCCCTGCTTTTGCCAACTCCGGCTAAGCCTACAAGTACGGGGTTTTGTTCTCGGTGAAGCTTCACGAGCCCATCCAAAAGGGCTCGGTTAGGCGAAGACACACGATTCGCCTGACCTTCAGCGTACCCAGCGACACCATGGACCCCCACACGGCGATATTGTCCTCCTTTAGCCACCACCAACCATAGTGTGAGGTTTTGTTCCTTACAGGAGGCATCGGTAATTACTAACCTCAAGCGTACACGCATAACCCAGACACCGGACACTCTCATGAGCAATGTGGCACTATTACATTAATGAATTAACCCAAAGACTCTAAATTTATGCTCATTTTAGGGTTTCTCTTCAAACTTGATTTGAATTCATTCAACTAACCACCAAAACATCTAAATCCTAGAATTTTTCAAACCCTAGAAATGGTAAAACCCCAATTACCAAAAATCAAATTAAAGTAAAAGTAGTAAACCAAATGAAATCAACAAACCTGTTGAAACCCTTTGATGGTTTTTCCAAGACTCCGACCAACATCCGGCAATTTATTAGGACCAAAAAGTAAAACTGCAACACCAGCAATAACAGCGAGCTCAGGAACACCTAAACCAAACAAACATCGACAATTGAAGCCTCTTCCACTTCTATTTCTGCTCAGAATCAAGCAATTAGTATTGGGATTCTTCTTCTTCTTCAGTAAAAGAGATTTTGTGCCATTGTTGAAGAAAATAGAATTGTGGGAAGAAATTGATTGAGTAGGTGAAGTTCTTGGAATTGAATTTGGGGATAGAGAAAGAGAGATTTCCATTTCTTATTGTTCTCTTCTCTCTCTCTCTCTCTCTCTATAAGTGAGAGTGAGTGTGTGGGGGTAAAATGACTCCACTCTCTTTCCCCCTTAGGTCCATGTTGGGTGCCCTATCTTCTACTATTGTTTAGGAGGTTAAAAAAATAAGATAGGTAGAGAATGAATTTGGACTAATTGCAACATATCACTATATTGTTCGATTTGATAAAGAATATGATAATAGTTCGTAATCATATGATTGGGGATTCTAAAAGGAAAAAAAAAAAACGCAACTCACTCCCCGTGTGGACTTATGATTCTTCTCATAGAACGCGAGTCTTTTAGAAACATAATTCATAATCCATTCACATTAATCAGACACCATTTGGTATGAGATTTATGACAATTGAATTTCATTTTCTCATCCAAAAAAGAGATTTTTACTATGGTAAAAAATTAAAATCAGAGAAGGTCCATCACAAGGGTCTTACAATACAAAATCACATACTAAAAGAGGCGTCTGAAAACAAAACAACCCGATCATTGATAGAAACATTCTTTGAAAAGTTCACTTGAAATTCACTTGATTTTTATGCTCCATAACATGAGTTCCAAATAAAAGTCTTATATTTTATATAATAACAAGTTAAAGTTCGTCCTTCTTTCATAATTGTATTGATTTCTCTATCTCATATTTCATATGTGACTCAGAGAAAAAACAAACACGGTTATAGTTTCTCAAATTTCCACCTTATCGGATGTTGAAATAATATCAACTTCTCTTTGTTCTTGTCTTAGGTTTGCACTTTGCAACCATATGATCTTGTTCTTTCGGAGACGAATACTTCCTTCTTCTAAATATGTTGCTCGAAATAGGTGTTAGGTGGATAACTTATATGGTTACTTATTCATTTACTTCAATCTTAATTAAGGTTTATTCTTTAAATTGAAATTTGTATGTGTACTTTAATTTAGTTAGCTTTTAAAGAATCTAGTACTTAAAAACGTGGATCATATTGTGACATTTTTTATTACTTCATGAACGTCATAATCTAACTCTAACATGAAATTTTTCTAAATGTTCGCGTCCATTTTTATTGTTCTAATAGAAACCACCATAAACTGATATACGAAAAAAACATTTGACAATTAGGATGGCAGAAGATTGAAGAAATCTCCAACAATGAAGGAAAGAAAATATGACACAGCTCTAAAAGTAATAGATACATCATCTAACTACTTGAAAGTAGAGAGCCTAACATACTAAAACAAAAGTGTAGATTGCAAAATTGAGAGAGATTCTCCAACCATACCCATTGTGAACCAACACTTGTGGTAAGACAATTTAAAAAAGTCCAACACCTAGGATGTCTTGTCAATTAATTTGAATTTGAATTGATCTATCTGATTGAGTCGAACATCATTTCATTATAATCTGATCTAAACTAATGACACAAGTTGTAAGTATATAAATTGTTCTTATATGCACAAATTAAATTCCCTAGCAGGCCACCACAGATTTCTGCATAAATCAGAGATGCCTTGTGCTTGAGTATTACATGCGTGTGAAATCACGAATGAGATTTGCTCTAAATATAAGACAGTAATGTTATCCATTTAAAAATATTACAAAGTAGAATCTTCTTTATAAATTAAACCCATGTTAAAACCTGCACAAATATTACTATATAAACATGAATATGCCTAATGTTGATAGGCTCTCTTGCCCAACACCTGAATGAAACATGTGGTAGTTAGAAACCTAATAAACTAGCTAATATCCTCCAAACTTTAAGGACCACTATTTTTCTATTATAAAGTTGTCTTTCCCATGCCACTTTTTAAGTAGACAAAATAAAATAACATCATATGTTTAACTAGAATGATAGATTTTTCAACAAAGAAAACCCAAAATGATAGAGATAATCCTTAACAAAAAAAAAAAAAATGATAGAGATAAATACATTTCTCTACCGTGCAACCCCCAATCGACGATATGAAATTTAATTTGTAATGTATATTTGAAAAGTACTTAATGGATATGATCTGCTTACTCAACTTGAATGCTCTAAAGAAACCATCTAAACTTGTAAGTACATATATAGAAGCAGTAAGGTATTTATCTATATTTCCGCTGTTGCGATATCAAATATTGAACCATAATTTATTTTTTTGTATTTATAATCAGCCAATCGGAACTCTTAAATTGAACAACCCAGTCAGGAACAGATTATTTTTAACAAAAGTGAATCATACAATTTTTAACTTAGAATCAACAACTTGTTGTATCTTTCTATCAAATACTTTACTAGCATTCAAATCCAAAGAAATCACTTATAAGTCAATAATAATTTATAAGTCAGTAATAAAATAAGTGCTTATCCACTCAAATTATTTTTTCCGTGCGATTGGCCACTTTTTTGTCGCTTTGTGGTGGTTGCCCATACAATAATTTCATGGAACTGTGTCCCACAAATTCACGGCCTTCTTTTGCCCGATTATGACATGTAACACAACCAGTTTTCTTGACCACATCTAATAACGTGGGTGGACAAAACACCAACGTATAGCCACTTTAAATGGATAATCTTTTCTAGGTCTGTAAATGGTTCGATTACGGAATGATTCGTTGTTGGATATTTTGATATGCACCAATTCCTTTCGTGGTTTGATTCAGTTATTAAACCAAACGTTACCTAAACGACTGTTTGGCATTCGAGCCAATCTGAGTAACATTGGTTCAGACTTGAACAACTCTAATCTTTGTTCACTTACATAAGTCACTCAGGTGGCGGTGTCGTGTTCTTTTTTCTCAGCTTAAATTTATAGTTATCTGACTCGTGTAAATTTAAACTATCTGCCTAATGTGCTCAAAATCAATTCAAAACAACTATGTAGGCGAGTAAAACAATTATTTTGAAAGTTGACTCGAATCAGCTCAGACATCAAATCATATTTCAAATTCTAGTTTAAAAATGAACAATACCATGGAGTCATAGAGGCCAGTTTGTTTTAAAAAATGGTGCTATGCACGACTAATATCCCGATCGAATCCTGACTGGGGTACTTGGACGGGCATGATCTGGTGAGAGTATCTTGGTCGGGATTCGGCCGGGATATTGGTTGGGCATAGCATCACCCATGTTTGGACTTACTATTATTGACAAAAACACAAAGGCTATTTTTGGCGTATGTGAAATAATTGCCACTAACAAGAACAACTATTCTTCAATATGATTCATATTAGGGATTCTACCTCATTTTATTGTTTGATTTGGTCAGGAATATGATTAGTAAAGATTGATTTTATTTATATAGTATTTACTTTCTGATTTTATATTCACATACCAAACATATCCTTAGTAGTTTTGACAAAAAATCTAAATTCAAGGGGTAAGCTCAATTACCAATTACTGAAGGAGGTAAACTCAATTACCTATTAATTTTGAGGGGGTAAGCTCAAAAAACCCTTGATTTTATTGACCTAATTACAAGTGGGTCAAATTTTGGATTCCAATCAAATTTGTTAGATCAAATTACTAATATTGTTTATGTGACTCGAGGATACAATATCTAAAGGAGGTTAATGATGGGAGTACTAAACTAGGGTAAATCCTAGTTATACCTTACAATAACGTTTTTCACTTGGAATTGGAATAGGAATCGGAAATAGAGGTCGTTTTAATGGCGTTCTAACAAGTCTATAAATAGAACAGAGAGGTAAACTAGAGATCTATTCAAAGTTCCTTCTTCTTCCCTTCACTTCTCAAATTTCTTCCTTCTACCTCCGAATTCAACTTCTTTTCAGGTAAATTTCTACCTCTTTCAAGGGTTTCTCTTTTGGGATTTGGATTTTGTTTTCTCACTCTGTTTTTCCCCTTTTTTCTGTGATTATAATGGTGATTTCAGTTATTGATTTCGTTACCAAGATTGCTTTTTTCTGGGTTTAATCTGTAATTTATTTGATTTTAAGTTGTGGGTTGTGCTCAATTTATGATTTAGAGTAGCTTAAAGTGTTATTTTGGAATCCAATTTTTTCCCCTGAATTCATTATATCTTCTGGATTTCATGGATCTTGAGATTGTGGTTATATAATATAACATTGCAAAGAAGCTCATCTATATATATATATCCTCAGTGCTTATAACTTACTACGTTGTTGCAGAATGGGGAGTACTAATGCTGATTATGGTGAATACACATACGCAGAGTTAGTAAGAGAACCTTACTGGCCAAGCGAAAAGCTCAAGATATCGATAACAGGAGCGGGTGGGTTTATCGCTTCTCACATTGCTCGTCGATTAAAGAATGAAGGTCATTACATTATCGCTTCCGATTGGAAGAAAAACGAACACATGACCGAAGATATGTTCTGTCATGAATTCCACCTTGTTGATCTTAGAGTTATGGATAATTGCTTGAAGGTTACTTCAGAAGTTGATCATGTTTTCAATCTTGCTGCTGATATGGGAGGAATGGGTTTCATTCAATCTAATCATTCTGTTATTATGTATAACAATACTATGATTAGTTTCAATATGCTTGAAGCTGCTAGGATTAATGGTGTCAAGAGGTTTGTTCATCTTTATACCCATTCGATTTTCATGTTCAAGAAACCCTTATCAATATTTGACTTAGTGATTATCTCGGAAACAAGGTCTTGGTTCTAATTGTGAGGATACTCCCACACGGACCAGAGGAAGTCTCACGACTAGGAATATAATATCTAAGGTGTCTCTAGCTAGTTACTGCGTCAATTGGTTTTGAGTTAGATGTCTGCAAACCTAAGATGGTATTTGAGCTAGGTTTGCCCGTAAGAGACCCAAATGGTGCACAAATTTCACGTCGTCCGAAAACACGTGTTAGGCTTTAATGACTTTGTGAGGGTGCTTGTGGGAATAGTCCCACATAGGCTAAGGGAGATCTCAAGTTTGGTAACTTACTTTTCGGTATTGTTTGCAGGTTCTTCTATGCTTCTAGTGCTTGCATCTACCCTGAGTTTAAGCAATTGGAGACTAATGTTAGCTTGAAGGAGGCCGATGCTTGGCCTGCTGAGGTATTTTCTTATACAATCCTTTCCAAAAATTGATGCAGAGAGCGAAAAAGACAATTAACAGATAGAGATAAGATTAGATTAGATCGGTTTGGTTTGGTTTGGAATCTTAAATAACATAATCTGTTGTTTCACATTTGTAGCCTCAAGATGCTTATGGTCTTGAGAAGCTTGCAACTGAAGAGTTGTGCAAGCATTACACGAAGGACTTTGGGATTGAATGTAGAATCGGACGATTCCACAACATTTACGGCCCTTTCGGTACTTGGAAAGGTTAGCCGTTATTTCTAGTTTATTATATACTTAGGATCTCTATTATCTACCTTGTTTTTGTTTTATTTTTCATCTATCTGACATTGTACTGTTTCTCTTTCGAATGTGCGGAACTATAGGTGGAAGGGAGAAGGCCCCTGCTGCTTTCTGTAGAAAGGCACAAACATCTACCGATAAGTTCGAAATGTGGGGAGATGGGCTTCAAACCCGTTCCTTCACCTTCATTGACGAATGTGTCGAAGGTGTCCTAAGGTATATAATCGTTGCTCACAAAATTAACGTGTTAAATTCGCCATAATATAATCCTTTGGAACGTTTATAATAGAGTGAACTCATTGATTTTCTCTTTATATATCAAAACTCTTGTGTTAAGGTTGACTAAATCAGACTTCCGAGAGCCCGTGAACATTGGAAGTGATGAAATGGTGAGCATGAACGAGATGGCTGAGATTGTTCTAGGGTTCGAAAACAAGAACCTCCCGATCCATCATATTCCTGGACCTGAGGGTGTGAGGGGTCGAAACTCGGATAATACACTCATTAAGGAGAAGCTTGGTTGGGCCCCAACCATGAGATTGAAGGTACGATAACTTGGAGAAAAGTAGCTCGAATTTTGCCTTTTAGAACTTAGAAAAGTTGCTAACTTTTGGGCTTTTTGCAGGATGGGCTTAGGTTCACATACTTTTGGATCAAAGAACAGATTGAGAAAGAGAAGAACCAAGGGATTGATCTCTCAGTTTATGGATCATCCAAAGTTGTGGGTACACAGGCACCTGTTCAACTCGGCTCTCTTCGTGCTGCAGATGGCAAAGAATGAAGTTTCATCCTATGGTCTGAATACGGCAAATCCGTCGAGCGATAATAAAACATATCAGAGAGAGATTTGGCTATGAAATAACTAAGGTTGCAAAACCAGTTTATTCATTATGTACTTTTCAACTTTCAAGTAATAAATCTTGCTTCATTTGAGTACTATACGACAATGCCTCCATATATATACGGAAATACGAAAGCCGTCATGGACACCCGAGTCAGTTAGAACACATGGGCACCTAGAGACGGAGTTGACCCCATTGGCCCAATGAAATAAACAGGTTGCACTCGGAGTGGTCCCCCGCATCCCTATCGATCTCGACTAGTTAATATTTCTTGGACAATAGTCAATTGAAAATTAGAAAAATTAGTTTGTGAACCTGCAACCAAATTTGCTTGAGACCTTTACGGTATATGGGCACCTCGAACAAGATAGTACCCACCCTGGCACCCACCGTTAAAGATAGGCGGGGCGGCGAGACACAGTGTCGGGCTTAATGGTTATGGCTTCGAAATCCAAGTCGTTGCGGGCTACGGATACTAAAAGTCCGACCGGGCTACCGGCACTTTGGGAAAATTAACTTTGATGATATTTTAGGGCTTCAATTGAGACCAAACTCAGACATTACTACTGGATAGAACCCTAAAGTTAAAGTGAAGGGTGACTTTAACTGTTTGATTGGGATAATTCATGAGAGGAATAAACCTTTTGATGAGTGAGGACAAGTTATGTGGTCCATATGGGATGGGATAATAATAAAGAAAGAAACTTGCATCTACCAATTCAAATACGTATGTACATTATAAATTTAAAGCTTAATGAACACCACATCTACTACATTAATGATGTACATTACTGTAGTAATACTCTTTAATTTCTCACTTCTCTTCTCTCTCTCTTTATTTATTAGGTTGAGGTTAGAGTGTCTTTTTCTCAATTAATTGTTTACTTAAATGTTGTGCATTCTCTTTGTAGATCGAGTTTAAAATCATAGTAACATCTTGGACCCACTCTATATAACTACAAATTTAGGGATGCCCTCACTTGATTTCACCTATTTTCATATGGTGGCAGTTTTGGGGGAAAAGAATTTAAAAGAAAAAAATGGGTCTAACAAGTAGATTGTGCCAAATTTTTCACCACAACAAATCAAACACAACTTCTTTCTTCTATGTTCCACCTCCAGCCACTTCCAACTACACCATTTCTCTAGTCTCATTGTTCCTGCAAATGAGACTAGATAAAAAAAAAATCTAAGTAGTAGAAAAAACAGTAAACCAGAGCCGATAAATTTGAAAGAAGAATAAATAGAGTCGTTAACAATATAGTAGTTTGTTGGTCACCCTTGTCATTACTGAGAGAAAAGGGCTTGGGAAAAATAATAGCGAAAATATACTTTTTATACATCACACGTTCCGAAAACGATGTCTTTTGTGTTTTTAAGCTTGTTCAATTAAGTGGATATTATGTGGCTCTGTGCCGACCTAACGGGTAAGGAAAAAGACGTAGCAGATGAAAAAAGAGTCAGCGTCATTCCAAGGGAAAAGACGTAGCAGATCAAAAAAGAGTCATAGCGCCATTCCAAGAGAACACCGGCCATTAGGAAACTCTCAATATTCTCACACCAAAAGAACTCTTCATACAACTCTAGTATGACACTCATACAACAAGGATTCTTTCATTTACTGGTACTATATTTTCGACTCAATTTCGACTTCATATTTTTTAAGATTTTGAATTGAAATTAGGGTATGTTTCCCCCATATTGTAAATTTATTGTACCAATACAAAGAAATCTTTTTCAACAAAAAAAAATACAAAGAAATCTTCTCACATAGTATTAGGTGAAGTGAGGGTGGGACCTTCAATCGAACCAATTATTTATCTATGTTGTTGGTTTCAGTGACTCAAAGAGTGTAGAAGAAAAAGTCATTGATTTATTTCACATGAGTCCAAACAAATCCTTAATAAATTTACCTACCCTTAGTAAATACCTTGTACTTAGAAGGATAAGATTGTCATCAAACCTTCCACACCTACCAGTCTTCCCCTCTCTCTCTCTCTCTCTCCATCTACGAGAAAGGGTAAAAGTAGATTAACCACATCCATCCAAATTTACAACCAAAAAACCACTAGTGGTTTTAAAAAGTGGTTGGGGAGTTTTATAGAACGCACGGGCAGTTTTGAGAGTAGCTAAAGGCACTTTGAGTAATTGCTCTTTGCATCCCATGGAGTAGATTGGCCGGAGTCAATATCTTTTAATTGTAGACAGTTATAGACCCTTTCCGGGATTGACTAGTCAGAAGACCGAAGCAAAGCCTCGAGTTGGTCAGTCCAAAGGTACCATACTCTAGGTCTATTCAAGCTAGAGCTCAGAAATGTCTCAAAAATCCGAGTCTGGAGGTATCATATTGGTCAGTTTGGAAGTATCATATTCCAAAGCCCAGATCAAAAGCAAGCTCAAAAATCCTAGGTCGAAAGAGAGTTAGTAAACTCTCTTCATGTTCTAGAAACCTTTGGTCTCAGATCTTCATAAACAAGGTCGAATCATCATAGGCAAGTATAGGATCGAGCCCTTTTGTTGCAGTTTTTTGGTAGAGATGAAGAGAAAGAGGGCCAGATGACGGGAGACGCGGCCCCGCATGGGCGCGGAGAGAGGGTGGGAAGAGCAATTTTGTCAGGTGCTTTTAGCCCCTCTCACGCATTTTATATGAATTTGTCTCCCACTGTCACAGAGTTTGAGATTGCACGATACCTGCCGTCATCAATCTCTCTTTTTCTCTCTCTCTCTCTCTAAAAAAAATCTCTATTTCTACGGAGAGAGAGATTCATTACTTGTTTCCCTCAGAGGAACCATCACGGTTTCCCTGCAAAAATTTAAACAAAATAATTAATAAAAACTGCACTTTTTTCTTCAACTTTCAACAAATATGGATTAGATTTCAGACCCTCTAAATTAGAATCAGAATCAAGATTTCTCAACCCTTTTTGGAAATTCAAACGGGGATAATAAGATGAAATTTGAAGATCAATAAGAACTATATATTATAATTTCTTTTCCTATTATTATATAACATAAACTTGATTGAACAGAACAAAAATCTTTATTTAATAGTAAGAGCTAGAGATTGACAAAATTTCTAGGGTTTATCTTGAAGAACAGAAGCTAATCCACCCAAAGAAGAAGAAGAACTCTTCAATTTCATAGGTACTATATTCAATGTGGATATTAATTCTCCTCCATTAAAGCTGCTTCCACCACCTGTAGAATCATTAGTTTTTATCTTCTCTGAGAAAAGAAGGTCAAAATCACCAGAAAAACTCTCTGAATCAGTCAAACAAGACTCGGGTTCGATTCCGATTGTTGAATCAGTTGTTGATTTTGTTCTTGATCTTGTATAAGGAGAAATCCATTTAGCTATCATGTACTCAGATTTTCTCCATGGTGGAAAATGTAAACCTTTCTTCTTTAAGCTTTGTTTTGCTGCTTCTGAGACTATTGAGATTATTTGTTGAAGACGATCTTCTTTACCAACGAAAATAGACGGTAAAGATTGAAGTATTGATTTGTATTTCCCAGTCGATCTAGCTATTTCAAATTCTGATCTGAAATCAACATCGATTATAATCCGTTCGCTATCAACAATCACATCTACGTACTCATATTCTCCTGTCAAAATTTCAAGTTTTTAAATGTTTACTCAAAATGAACAAATTTGATTACGGTGAGAGAGTAGTAGTGGTTAACGTGTCGTGCAGTGGCGGAGTATTTTGGTCACTACCCATGCGTTATGGGTGACCCAAATAAGCCAAGGGGTGTGTCGAGTAGGCAGGTCATGTGTTGGCTCGTCTCTAACTTACGCGCAACAAGTCATGGCGCAGGTCGTGCCATGGCACAACTCGTGTCACGACACACACATAACCCATATCATAGCGCACACACAACCGTATCATAGCACGCACACAACCGTATCATAGCACACACACACCCATGTAATGTCACACGCGCTATATCATGGCACCCACACACAACCGGTGTCATGGCACATGTGTGCATCCCGTGTCATGGCACACACACACAACCGGTGTCATTTACATGTCAAAATGAAAGGTGTCTAGGTACAACGCGTCATGTTTGGGACGGCCCATGCCGTTTATGGCCGGGTGACAGGCACCTAAGAACCTAAGACACGGCCCCTGTGAGCCTAAGACACGGCCCCTGTGAGCCTAAGACACGGCCCCTGTGAGCCTAAGACACGGCACAACATGTCTAGCACGGCCTGTGCAGCCCGGCCAAAACCCTTTGGAAAGGGCCGGACTGGCACCACAATGAGAGAGAAAACGTCCTAGAGAAGCTACTTAGAGAAGGAAACTGTTTGTTTAGAGAGAGAGAGAGAGAGTACCAGCAGGATAGGAAGAACATTTCTCCCATCGGGATTTACAAATCGCGACGTCATAGCCAAGAGCTAAAAGGCCATCGGAGACGAATTTTCTGCAATCAGATTTCCGTTTGCAAGATTTGTTGTTGATCTCGATGATTTTTGCAGTATCCGCTAACAGATTTCGTTCTTCAACGCTAGGGCACGGAACTAAACTCTGTAAACAAAAAAAAAATTAGGGATTCATTCGGACAAAATTTTGTGGCAAAATTAAAAATATCAATAACAAATTCTAATAAAAAATTATGAATTTGAAGTTATTACCTTGAGAATTTCAGAAGATTCGCCGGAAAAAGCAACATTTGATTCACTAGAACAACCGGAGAAATGGAATTCATCATCGGAACTATCAGTGCTGCTACTCCGATTGAAACAATTGCAGCGATAACGACCGCATTTTGAAACAGAAATCACACTGTGTTTTTCGTTAGTTTCTTCAATGAAGTTTTGAACCATATTCGCTAAGCAAATCGAACTAGGTTCAAATTCACCGTTTCCGCCATTATTGTTCAACTGAACTTCTTCTACTACTAGTTCTGATGATCTTTCCGGTGATGAAATTCCTAAAACGCAAGGTAATTGTCTCTCAATAAGTCTCTTAAACCTAGATTTCACTACTGGTTTAACTAGATCTTTAGTTCGAAAAGGATTTTCTTCTGAACATGAATCAATCGGTTGAATCTTCATCTTTAATATCATTCAAAACCAGATCGGTATCAGAAATGACCAAAAAAAAAACCTCTTTCCTTTTACAACTATGAACTAATATTCCTCCATTTTTTTACCTTCAAAAACACATAATCATACTAATTTCTAGCCTGAAAACCTAAAATCACTAAACAAAATCAAAGAACTAAACATCTTCCAACTTCAAAATCACAGATTTCACTCTTGAACTTCAAATTACTCAAAAAAAACACAAAAAAATTACTCCGACTAAATAAAACTCATAAATTCTACTGAAGATTCATCATTCATGCATGATCTGAATAGATAAAAAAGAGAATCGGAGAAGTTGTTTGATTTCTGGTTTTCAAGAACAGTTAAAGCAAAAGTTCGTGATATACATGACGATAATGAACAGAGATATCAATTTCACGGCGACGGATCGGAGAATCAGTGACCGGAATCTTCATTTTGATCTTCTCCGGTAGAAAACGAAAGGAAGGAGAAATTTGGGGAAGAAGAGAAGTCTGGAGTTGGGTTTATAAAAGGTTGGAACTTGGAAGTTAGAAAGGGAGAGAAAGAGAGAGAGAGAGAGAGAGAGAGAGAGGGGTTTAGCTGACTAGGATAAATTGTGGCACGTCAAATCCTATGTGGACTGGATAAACCGTAACGGACGTTAGCTTACGTGTCAAATAGGTAAAGAAATTATTATATAATTTTGGGCAGTATAGGGTCCGTTTTAATGGTGGTTTTGACACGATGACACGTTATCTTTTTTATGGGATACACAATTTCACTTTTAGATGAAAATTCCCGAAATACCCTTGTCACTTTATGTAATAATTGAGAGCACAATTTTTTTTTTTTTAAGTTTGACTTGTCTAAATCTTAATCTGTATCTGTAGGAACCAAATCAATTTTAACAACATTTTGTAGTTTAAGTGGTGGATAATATTGCGGTAGAATAATGTCAATTAAATAGTTTCTTAAATCTCGCAAATGTCAATTCATGTGAGGCAGAAAATAAGACATTTGGTTGTAACATATAGAACTTTTAAAGACAAATAAAATACACGTAATTATTTGCTCATTCATAGACTACGTTTATATTCATTTTAGAATACAAGTTATTAAGTGTTTTTACACAGAATAATTTGGATTTGGAAACAAGACATTCTTTTATTGCTTAAAAATTGTGTGTTTGAATGGGAGACTTGTTTCAATCTAAGTTTTTTTTTTGGATGAAATACAAAAACTCATGTTAAGGACATGACATTATTTCTTTGTCATATTAAAACATTGCTAGCTTGCTTGCTTAAGATGATCAAAATTCTTGACATAATCAATCCAATTATATTATTGTAGAGAATGAGTACACGTAACACCTACCTTTCCTCTACACAATCTCATTGTCCGTGTAAAATTATTAACTACGTGCATATACATCAAGTAGATACGTCAGTCCACGACTATTTGATTTTTTTTTTAGAGGGCGACTGTTTGATTTAGTGATTGAATAAACACTTGAAATCACAAAAGTCTCTAGCTAGATTCATGTGAAAGTGAAAATACATAATATATTAAACTGAGCATAAATAATAAAGATACGAACAAATAGTTTTTAAAAATTGATAAAAGAGCAATTTCACCACTCTATCGAAAATTCCCAACCATTCTACATCTTTGTAGTTTTCACCGCTTGTTCATAATTGAGCCCCAAAATTTGACAACAAATATGAAAAGCTACTTCTGAGTTCGAAACAAACAGAATTTCAAAAATAAACCAAGTCTATACAAGTTTCTTTCAATTGTGTTTGGTGATTGTTTGGAACAGAAGTCCCTCGAGTGGTAACTACAGAGTAATAAACCAAATCTATACATAAAGTACAGAAATGGAACAATAATAAATATGTTACTATTTATTTACAACCATGGGCATGGACCATGAAATGATTGTGAAATTTCTTTTGATTCAACTTTATACATTATTAGTATATGAAGAGACCAGGGGAATTGTCCTTTGCCCTTTGGCCTGCCACAACCCAACCAACCCCACCGTGCGTTTAGGGTCCGCTACAAGAAAGATGTCCCTTCGACCATAAATTCAAAAGTAAAATGACAAATATATTTATTAATTTTATTGACAAAATTACCCTTCAATAAAAGACAAACAACAAATTATACGTATTAAAAATAAAAATTATAAGTAATTTAATAATCTTATCTATAGTACTTGTGTTGTAGAGGTGTAAATTGAGATTTTCCTTGTACTTTCAACAACAAAAAAAAGAAATTAGATTTTTTTAATGAATTACGTGTAAAATCTTGGTACAAAAAGTATGTGTAAATTGAGTCGGAGTTACCCGATTTATTTAGTTTGAGTTAAATTGTTAGTTAAATAGGTCTTACGTCAATCTGAAATACGTGATGTTGCCTTGACCAATACAGATTAGACAATTGTTTTCTGGCCCATTAAAACTTGATATTTATTACGATGCTTAAATTTGTACCCATATTTGCTACATTTTTTCTCGTTGACAAAGATCTATACCTCAGTATTCTTTGATTTTAGTCAAACAGAGGAGACAAGAACCGAGTACAGAACTACAACCGCTCCTTCTCTCTCTCTTCAACTTTCTTCTTCTTCGTTCTCGTTGTAGTATTGTGTAACCCTCGCCAGATCCGGCGAGGGTTATACCTTTCTTTCCCTCTATTCCTCTCTCTTTTTGTTCCTCTTCCATATTCTCTCGTTATCAAATCCCGTCTCTTTTTCTCCGATTTTCAGTCTAGTAAACTATTTAAATCCCTTTCTCCATCTCTTTCTCTCTCTTGATTTTACTGCAAATCTGTTCGCGGTGGGCTATTAGATCACGCAAGATCTGATAGTGGTGGAGTATTTCAGATCTACTGGTTTCGAGTGATCTTTGGTGCGATTGGGTTGTCTGTTGATGTGATGGTGGTGGAGTACTTCAGATCTGGTAGACTTTTCCGGCAAAGGGTGGAGATGACTTTGGTTATGGTTTGTATATGATTAACAATGAAGATCTGGGTTGAAAGAACGAGGAATCACATTCATCAATAACAAATAAGAAGGAATTGACTCGTTGAGACTTGCTGAGTTGATTATTCCTTTCGGTGATGACAGTGGTTTTTTCTACGGTGGTGACGGTTCTCCGGTGATGACGGCGGTTTTCCGGTGGCGGTTTTCCGGCGACAATGGTAGTTTTCCGGCGAAAACGAAGGGGATGTAAATTTAGTATTTTCTTAATTTGTATTTTCAATTATTATTGTTGTAATTTGCTTTTAGTCAGACCTTTAGGGTCTCCTTTCACGGATCTTTAGGATCCTTTTTGTCAAACCTTTAGGGTATTTTTTTCTCGAATCTTTAGGATCCCAATAGTGTCTGTGTCTAGTCCAATTTCTTTCTATTCATGAGGCACTTTGCATTTAAAGGCATGTAACTCTCATGAAGTTTTCGAAGGAGAGAAATAAGAATTCATTCATGTAATCATTGTGATTCAATCACTTATTAATGGAATTTGTTCCCTTGGTTTCAAAAAAAAATAAATATATTCTTTGATTTATGTTTAGTTGTTGCTTATTCGATTTTCTTTAATTTTCCTACAATTTAATGGTGTTTAACAAATTTACTTTAACCACTCGTGAACGCCACCTGGAGAATTTTTTTTATTTTAATGGACTCATTTGTAAGAAATTATTGAAACAATCAAGTAATATGCAAATTTCCTTTTTTTAACTTTTTGAACATGGGCTTCTTACTAGCTTTTGAGTCTCTCAATTTTCATTTTCCAACTTTATCTGACCCAAAATAAAGTTGACAAACTTTGAGAATTGAATTAGGATTATTACTAGGGGAGTGATTCCAATACCATGTAGACAATTACAATCATAATATCAAAAGATTATGTTAAGTTCAACTCTAATCCCATAAAGCTATCACATGTTCTTACCCATGTCCCTATGAAGCTATAAATAACAATTGTGTGTATCTATTTTAGGTTTTTGAGTACCAACATTGGTAAGATGTATTTAAAGTTTATCCAAGATCTTATTTGGTTAAGTTACATCATATTTATTAAAGAATAGTTTAATACTAATTATCCTAGTTTCTTTTTTGATTAGAGATACATTCCGTGAGCGCGAGGATTATTGTCGAGCATGCATTGCGTATGAGATTTACGTACCAGGAATATATGTGTTAGCTCTTGCAATAGCGCCATAAAATCAAAGTATGTAAAAACTCGGCAATTTTTTTGAAATATGAGATTTTACTAGCGATAAAAAAACGATACTTGAACACTTGTTAGTATACGGCTACGAGTTATTACACGAGAGAATTGACAATCCTAAAATGTATGATTTTGATATTGAATAACGTAAGTATGTTCTACAACGAAATTTTGATTTTAATGTATGTATTGTCTGCCAGTATTTTAATAGTGATATAAGTATGTAAAAAATGGTATTAACCAACTCTATCTACTCACAAATAGTAATTATAATCGTCGTGATTACAAGATTAGTCTGCTTTTTTTTTTTTTATCCGATTTGTTTATTATTTTTCACCCATATGACCATACCAAGTTTATATATTGTTGGTGACTCATAATAGATAATATAATAAAATCTTTAGTAGCTAATCCACTCAATCTCATTTGTTTAATCAAATAAACTTATCTTAATGTCAACACTTTTGCCTATTCAAAACAAAGAGAAAAAAAGATGAAACCTTTCACTATTTCTTACTATCTCTTTGTAGTACTTTGTACTAGTACATCATCAACAACAAAACTAATTAGAGCGATCTATATAAATCTTACAAATAGTTTAATGGATAAGGTTTTGGATATGCACAAATTATTATTATTGTTGCATAATAAAATTACAGTACTAGGCTCTTCGAAAAAAAATTATGGCCCAAGTCATATATTATTTCGGGTTAAAATATATTTTCTTGAGTGGAAATAACGTAGCATAGGGTGAATCTGTGTATTTAGTTCGTCTAATGTTATGTCCCATTTTAAGATTCATATATTTATATGATAACTCGGAATGATTTTAATGTTGTGTCATAAAATGTATCTATAAATTATAGTCATCGATTCTCATTTGTAAATTGCGACTCCTTCTAACTAAAGTGAACTTACCTCCAATTTTCAATTCTTGCTTAATCCTATCTGTTTTGACTTGAGACTTACATGAACTTCTTTAAAAGTAGAGGAAAACCAACATTTACCTTCTTCAAATCAGTAAGATTCAAACTTTGGTTTCTTGAGTAAGAGATAATTGTGACCCTTTCAACAAAATCAGTTTTACGACATCCGCCTTTTATCATGACTTCTCTAGATTAACTTCCCTTCAGTAGGCATCTAGACTAAGTACCGTCCAAATGATCAAAGTAGATTGCTATTTTTTCAACAAAAAAACGAAAAGTGGATAACTAATTATTGGTGTCTGGTGGAAATTATACCTAGTATATATATGTTTATACATACATGAAGTTGTGATGAAGGCAAGGCAACAAAAGAGATCCCTTCCACCATTACTTTAGCTTTCTTGATAAGAAATATATGTCTATATCTAATACATCACAGGTTTGAAAAGAAGGGTAAGAAAATGGTAAATTACTTCAAAAGTCATTATCCATCAAACTCTACATATACAGTTGAAATTGATTTGTGAAAAAATAGTATGGGACCCTTCCTTGCCTTATTATTATTGTTTTGGAGTGTGAGAGAGGTAGATGGGTTGTCATATTCACTTATGGCCCAAAATAATATGTTAATTCATATGTAATTTTGTGACACTCAAGTCATTTTGAACCGCTATTTTTCTATTTTAGCGAAAAATATCATTTAAGAGGTACATCGATCTACATCGATATAATCTCACAAATCATCTGCAGTATAATCTCACATAAATATTTCTCGTACTGGAAACTAATTGACAGAGTTCTCTATATAAAGAGACGAAATATAAAAATGTTTGATTTATTAGATACATCAACAATTTTTTTATTTCAATGTACGTATATCCATCATTAAACTCTTCAACTTATTCAAAAATATCAAAATATATACTATATATTATATTATATATATTATAATTGTTTTCATTTTGTCCTATTCAACCTCCTTTTATCATGATAAACTAGCCATGAAAATTCATATATATATATATATATATATATATATATATATCTATATCCACAACTTTTAAATTATAGAATTAGTAATGTCGACTTCAATAAATATGATGGTGTCTAATATGACAAGGGGCCAGGCAGAGTAATAGATGATGTGGGCCTTCCCATTAGGAAACCAGTAAGTGGGGTTAGTCCTAATAGTCTATTGATTTTGATGGGGTCAGTACCATAATTAACAACATTATTTGATTTGTCTTTAATGGGAGAAAATACTCAATTGATGTCTGTACTGGATTTAGTCTAATCGAGTATAGCAATCAATGTTAATTTAAGTTGCACTCTGAACTACCAAAGGTTCAGACATATTCCATTCCAATTTCGATATATTTTGGTTCCAAAATTGATTATAGGTAAGCTTAGGTTGATTTTTAGAATGCTATTGGGCTCATAGTTAACTTCACACTCTATTAATTCCTATATGTGCTCCTTCGCCGGGTCTTCAATCTCTCTTTACAAATCTCATTTTAATTTTTTAGGCAAGTGAAATCCAGTTGTACTGAAAGAAGAATTCCCTTATGTTTTTTTCGTCTCACTCCCTCGTCTCAAAAATTAAGGATAAATAAAGGAAGATGGAAGAAGAAGAACGTACAAAAATTACATACGTAGATGACGAAAGAGACATTGTATCTACATGTGTAGAGATAGAAAAAGCGGGATTGACGAAGGAAAAAGTTTAAGGGGAGAGAAATAATGTCGCTAAAATTATTCTGAAAAAAAAGGAAAATAGGGAGAAAGGACAGGGAAGAAAATAAATATTGAAAGAAAGGGGAAAATTAGAAATCTGGACAAATAGAGGGACCAAATTTTCAGTTGTACAGAAAGAAGGAATCAAACAACCGTTCAATGGCAACGAAAGCAATTAAGAATGAAAGAAAGGGTATACTAGTAATAGACCAAAATCTTGAACGAAAGTTTTTCGCGCCAAAAATAGCCCGCCCTTTTATATACCCGCCAAAAAGCTTTTCCTTTATTGACCATATTAAAAGCTTCAACTTCTTTACTTCACAAATCTCTCTCTAAAACTCTCTCTCTCTCTCTCCGGCGAACTTCTCCGGCCTCTGACGACGTTGCTTCACTAACCAGGTAACATTCTCTCACTCTCTCTCCCTTTCTCCTTCTATCATATTTAAGATTTTGAAGGTTTTTTTGATAGATCAAGCCTTTTTTCATGGGATTTGGTTCTAGGGTTTTATTTTGTTCATCAAAGTGCATCTACAGTTCCCGATCTAAACAAAGATAAATAAAAAATGAGGAAAAAAACGTTTTTCTTGGCTTTATATTTTGATCTGTTTGTATATTTGTGTTTCTTGATTTGCAAGAAAGGAATTAACCTAAAAAAGGTAGGTCCTTTTTTTTAGTTATGCTATTTATTGGTTAGATTTCTTTCTATTAGGGTTTGGGTGAATAAATTTCTCATCTTTACTTTCTTTTTCTGAAGATTTTAGTAGGGAAGAAATGGCTGGGAAGGGTGGCAAAGGACTTTTGGCAGCAAAAACTGCAGCTGCTGCTGCTAACAAGGACAAAGATAAGAAGAAGCCGGTTTCTCGATCTTCCCGTGCCGGTATTCAGGTAACTTCATCTTCCCCAAATTGCATCCACAAGCTTTATTTACAATTTTGTGTGCTTATTAAGTGTAGTTTCTTTCTGTAATAGTTCATGTTTTTGTGCCCTAGCTATTAACCCATCTCCTCAATTAGTTGTAGAAACTATGGGTTTCTATGGTTTCCATTTTTTCTTAGAATCAAACAGGGCAAAAATCTTGATTTCCAAGATCACTAGCCCTTTGGAAGTTTTCCATTAGTTTTCAGCGGATAAGCGATTAACGAGATCCGGAAAAGATCTCAGGATCTTTAATCTCTAGATATTTATGATAATTTATGATAATTTTTGCATCTTTCTGTTGACTAAGACCTAGATGAAGGTTAGGAATGGCATAAAAATTTGACATTTTAGAGAAATTGGTTGATCAACCAAACCTAACAGTACTAATACAATTGAATTATAAATAATATAAGGAATACAATCTTAACCTAACTTAACCATATTTGGGTAAACACTCAGCAATATTACCTATACATGACAGATATTGGTTTTTTTTCCTCATACATTCCAATGTTTATTAAGATATCTGTTGGAAAGTCTCTCGAATATGAATTCATATCGACGGGTCTAATGTTGAATTCCTGTGGGACCTGTTTACGTTATGTTGTCCTATTCTGTATAATATATAGGTTGGTTATCAATGTATGTGATTTTGTTATGTAATTAGGTTTTAGGGAGAGATTTGGAGGTGCAAAGTGCTAGACTTTTGAGGGTTGTTTGTATTCCAAAGCTCTTAAGAGATCTTTGTAATCTTGTTTTCATACATAAAAAAATCATCGTGCTATTGTTTACCGTGGAGGCATGGAGTAGGCTTTACGATCAAACCCCAATATCGCATGTGCTCACATGTGATTGTTTACTTCTATTTACTCCTTTTCTTGTTTTCTTGTTCTCTTTCATAACATGATATGATCGTTCTGGTTCTAAATGAATGTATCTTTGTTGATTTTACACGTGGGTTACTAGTTTCCGGTTGGACGAATTCATCGTCACTTGAAACTAAGGATTGCAGCTCATGGGCGAGTTGGAGCGACAGCTGCAGTCTATGCTGCAGCTATTCTTGAATACTTAACAGCAGAAGTACTAGAACTTGCAGGAAATGCAAGCAAAGATTTGAAAGTGAAGAGAATAACACCAAGGCATCTTCAATTAGCAATTAGAGGAGATGAAGAACTTGATACCTTGATCAAAGGAACCATTGCTGGTGGTGGTGTCATTCCTCATATCCACAAATCTCTCATTAACAAGGCTACTAAAGAGTGAAAAAACTTCTCGATTCTCCTGTAAGAGAGTCTCTCTCTCGTTCTCTAGCTCTCTAGCTCTGCTAATTGACTTTTGGTATTGTTGTTTGTAAGTTTTCAAGTGTCGGTGCTTGATAGACATAGTTTAGTCTAATGTTTATATCAGTTTGTTTTCTGAACTGCTGCTTTTTTTATTTCCACTGATTCAGGATCGAATTCTCTAAATGAACTAGTGAATGTTAATGTTAACTTAAATTTCATCTTCTTGTTTGAAATCCATGTTAAAGTGCTAGTAACAATTGATTGGAGTTTGCATTTTTCTTCTAATAATTCGTATGTTGAGGCATTTGAACATCTTTCATGTCCCTACCTAAATAAGGTTTTTTTAGTGGGATTTTAGATCCCAAGTTTATATTTTGAAGGAAAAAAGAGAGGTTTTCTAGGCTATATGTAAAATTATACATTTTTCCACATTTTACAAGTCATTAACTCTAATTTAACTTAAAAAATAGAAAAAAAATTACAAAACCTTTTTAACACACTTGGGTTTTCATCAATCAAAGGGGGCTTTCGATAGTGGGACATCTTTATACTCAACTTTGTAGTGTATCGTTCTAACTCATTTGAAATTTGACTAGAGGTCTGATTTACGTCGAGTTAGATTTTAGGAGTCTATTTCATTCAGATCATTTATATTAAGACGAATCAGATACACACAACAAAAAAAAAATACAAGGCACATAATGGTAATATGGTATAAGATATCACCCCCCATAGCCATATATGATATACTCCAATATGTTTTTAGGATTGAACAGTGAAAAACATAAGAAAAGAGAGTCAAAGTTGCACAATTTATTTCCAAAATTCAACAACAAAAAAAAAATTATGTCCAAAAATCATGATCTAAAAATTTCATAAATTTACCCCAAACTTGTTGAACCTATTTTTGTTTCAAGTATTTACTTTTTTCTCAGAACATTTTACAAGAAAGCAACAGCACACCATTCTCTAGCATTTCTCATGCCATGAATACAACCAAAGATTCATCAAATCCGATTTAATCTTCACTCAACTCTAGATCTAATTAAGGTCAGTTTCAATCATAAACTTTTCCCCTTTATATTTCAATCGAAATTATGATTCTTTTTTTACTTTTTGTTCTTATATTTCATTTATTAATTTGTTCTAATCCTCATAATCATAAATGGGTATCTTTATTTTGAGATGAAAAATAAAAAAATCACTTACTTTTGGATCTTTTTAACCATTTTTTCAGTCATGGATAGGTGTTGATTTTGTTAAAGATAGTTGATTTTTGATTCAAATTGGTTTATGGGGAATTTTCCCCATTTTTTTTTTACTGATTTTAGCTAATTCTTCATACTAGTAAATAATCTAGAATTTCTTTTTGAGATTCAATTAGTAAATGGGGTTTCCCCAAATTGAAGTAAAATCTTGTCATTTTTAGTTGCAGGTTTGGGGGTTAGTTCTTGGTTTTGCAGTAATTTTCAGATTGTTTTGTCTGCTCCTTTTGTTTCTTGTATCTTTTGCTATATTGAATTGAAATTAGGGTTTTGATAGTTCTCTAATTATAGTGAGTAACTGTAGTAAGTTGGAATGATCTGAAAGAGGAGCTATTTTGCCTACCAAAACCATTATTTGCTGCTAGCATAAAATTTCGAAAACTAATAATCATAGTTTTATAGTATTTTCTTGGGGTTTTCTTGCTACAATTTTTTGCCCTAAACTCCTTGAAACATACTACAGCCTCAATTGGTGAAGAGCTTAGCCGACATTGAGGTGCAAAACCTTCCCGTCAATGTGAACTCTTAGGGAAGATCAACCGGTCATCCCTATATTCGTTGAGCAACGACCCTTCAACTCGGCACCATTGAGTAACTAAGGACGATTTTTGTTCCTGCTTGATGAGTGGGTCTTGCAGTCCAGATCCCTTCTGCCTTTGCACCCGTGCCAATCTCTGCCCGGACCAAGGAAACCTTTGAACGCCTGCATTAATGTCTACACCCCATATAAACTGTCTACCCGACACCGACCCTTGGGCCACAGGTCTTGACAGAACGTTAGAATTCCAGCTTTCCCGGAGTGGTATTTCACTGATGGAACGGGCCCTCCGGAAGAAGGAGGCCTTCTTCGGCCACCACCTAAATAGCGCAGGAAAGGCCCACAGCGAGAAATTCTCCGTATTCTATTTTCGGATGGTTCAGGGTTCAGTTTGATATGTTTAATTCACATTAGTCGTTTTCGTTATTTTTTCTCCTCGTGTGTTCTACCCTTAAAATATGTTTACGTTTCTTGTTTTTCCGATACTGCAGTAATCAAGAATCAACCTTAAGAGATTGAATGATGAAGTTCAAGAAAGGGAATGACATAGAGATTTTGAGAAGAACAAAGGAAAAGATAGATTCTTGGTTTCCAGGTAAAATGATCTGTTCAGATAGATCACAGTACACTGTTAGTTATGAATTGCTTCGGAATCCCAATGGCGAGCAAGTTGTAGAAAATGTTAGCTCGGAAAACGTTAGGCCTATGCCACCAACCTTTGAAAGAGAAGAAGGATGGAAGATGGGCGATATAGCTGAGGTATTTGATGTTAATTGTTGGAGGAGTGGAAAGATTGCAAAGAAGATGAATGATAACCGATTTGTAGTTAGACTATTTGGATCTATTCGGCTAAAGGAATTTCATGAGATTAATCTAAGGGTTCGGCAAGCTTGGCAGAACGACAAGTGGGTTGCCGTTCTGAAGGTATATACTTAATCGTCATTATTTCATCATTTTGTTCTAGTTTTTTGTATTGTGGATTCTTTATTTTTTTGATGAACGGTTTCTATTATGTTTGTGGAGATCCAACCTGAAACCAATCGGTAGTGAGTGAAAAACCCTAGATATTATATTGTGCTCCTGATACTTCCCTTTGTCTATGTGTGAATTTTTTCGCTTGCCCCTTGACGCGTCATATTTTTTTAACCCTAGCACGAGCTTTTTTGTAGGGTGATGTGGAGCACTACGTCTGAGCATTAGGCCTATCACTTGCAGGCCTAGCTCTGGTACCATATTAAGTTTCATAGTCATCGAACTCAAAACCGATCTCTGATGATTGTAGAGGCTTTAGATGCCATAAGACTTCCCTTCGTACATGTGGACCATGCCAGAGTTGGTCCTGGTTAAACTATTGGCATTGTTGCTGCAGTTTTTTTTTACTATATGGAATTCATTTTATTTCTCTCAATTCCTTGTACTATTCATATCTTCCATCAAACCCTAAGATTCACTGAACCTTCCGTACTCTTCCATCGAAAATTTTACTTCTACGAATCTAGTCATGTCCCTGCCTATCCTTAACTGTGAATACATTCTGCTAATTTCACGTTTTACGCTTACTATTCATGCAATGATTTTGACTTGATATTGCCACAGGATGCCAAAGATAAGGGACAACTACCAAATAGTTCAAAATTTTCCCGACATTTGGGAAGGAGGTCCAAACAACACAATATTCAAACAGAAACAAGTCGAAAAGATAATGAAGAACAAGTCCATGAAAAAACGTCCTCTCGAAATCTTGACTCCCCTTTTGAATCAGCATTCGGTAATGGAGGTATGAAGATCAAAGGCACAAAAAGAAAAGCTCGTCTAGAAGTCTGTGAAGATGCTGCTTTTTCGAAGAAAGCAAAAGTGGATAAGAATTGTATGATTGGATACTCTAATATCGTTGGTACAAACAAGAACACTCTGAACCCGTTTTCTGTTCCTGATAGAGTTAACAAAGAGAACGACGAATGCTCGGTTACTAGTTGTGGTAGTAATTACTTGCCCGATTATAAAGATCGAAATTTACAAATATCATCGAAGAATGCTGATTCTAGTTCTTTCGATGATGCTAGTACTGAAGAAGAATTAGTAGTTGATGTTCATAAACTAGAATTACATGCTTATAAATCGATAATTCAAGCTTTCTACGCCTCTGGTTCTTTAAGCTGGGAACAGGAATATCTCTTAACGAATCTTCGTCTATCTCTTCACATTTCGAACGAGGAGCATCTTCTTCAACTTCGACAACTCTTATCCTCTCAGGTTCTTTGATCATCTTTATTAAACCACTCTCTTAATTATCTGTTAATCTTGCTTTGCTTGATATTGTGGATACTCGGGTAGTGTCTGAAAAAATGTAAATACATGTAGATGATTCGGAAAGACTGAATAAACTTTTACTCCTTTTAGATAATCTGATGTGAAGTTCACTTGTTTTAATAAAATCTGTTTTAGGGTTTTGAAGTTTTGTTTCTTGAAATGTTTTGTTGCAGTTCTCATGATCCACGTAAGACGTAACCCGGCCAAGATAATAGTCGGGCAGAGTATCCCGTTATATTCTAAAACTACTAACATAAGCGAGGACAAAATTGAACATGCGGGGGAATGGTGCAAACTCCATTTGATAGGGCAGTTAAGTGTATTAGCCAATCCCAAAGCCTTACAAAGTCTTGTGTTGTCCTATCCACAGCCATAGGTCGGAGTGTGGAAAACGGGTAGAATATTGATAACTGCTAACACAAAGAGCGTTGTTCGAAAAAAAATTTCACTTTTCGCAAGGGGGTCAACTTGGAATTTGTTTTTTGAGATTGGACTCCAATAGCCATTACATTTGAATCATAGTGATACATCATGGATTTAGATGAACAATATAACCACCAATCAAGTCATCTTCGACCCTAAAGACATATAAAGACCCTTAGGGCCATCCTCAGGGGCCTGAACGCCTATCTATTCCTATCTCTACTTTATTTATTGCTTAAATTACATGAGATAAATTTCGTTGATAAACTGCTTTCACCGAAATTTGTTACTTATGGGCTTAGGAGAGAGTTTCCAACCACGACACCAAAAGATTGGGGACAAATTCCAACTATGTGCTCCATTTCTCTTTTTGGGTGAACACAAAAAGGTCACATAGAGATTGCTAAAAAAAAAAACTCAACCAATAATGCGGTGCCTGCAAAATTAGGTTCAGTACTCTCTTTCTCCCTCTAGTTGATGAGCTTTGAAGTGGTAGGCCATTCAAGGTAAACTAACTTATCTCTTCAGATACCAGATGTCCAGATGATAGAAAGAACTGAAAAAGTGTAATTTGCTTCTGGGTTTTCTTCTCCAAGGCTAAATCTTTTCTGGGTTTGTTTCATTTTTCAATTTCATGGCTTCTTCATTACTCTATGGAGGTGAAAACCTTACCCTTACTAGAGGAATACCTCCAAATGGGTTAGGGTTTCTCAATGTCAAATCTATTCCCAACTTGGGTTCAATTTCTTATAGAAATAGAAACCCAAAATCTAAAACCCTAGTTTTAACTCCAAAATGTAGTATCTCTTCTTCAACTTCAAGACCAGCTTCACAACCTAGATTCATACAACACAAAAAAGAAGCATTTTGGTTTTACAGATTTCTTTCAATTGTTTATGATCATGTTATTAACCCTGGGCATTGGACTGAAGATATGAGAGATGATGCACTTGAACCAGCTGATCTTTATGATAGAAGAATGGTGGTTGTTGATGTTGGTGGTGGAACTGGTTTTACTACTTTAGGTATTGTTAAACATGTTGATGCTAAAAATGTTACTATTCTTGATCAATCACCTCATCAGTTAGCTAAAGCTAAGGAGAAGGAACCATTAAAAGAATGCAAGATTATTGAAGGTGATGCAGAAGATCTTCCATTTCCTACTGATTATGCAGATAGATATGTCTCTGCTGGAAGGTAAAAAAAACCCTAATTTGTAATCACATGTTATTGATTTTAAATCATCTAGACTATATTTATGCATAAGATAAAATATTTGTTTGTTGATTGGATACCCTAGTAGTTCTAGCTGTAAACAATTGATATTAGACGTCGTGAGTATTGACTCGTGCAGTATGAATATTTCAAGTTGGTTCCCTCTTTGTCGCGGAGGTTAAGAACAAGAATGACATTTCGAAAATTTTCGGTCGAAATGACCGAAATATTTCCATTTCCATGCCTACCGAAATTTAGCTAAGTTTCTCTCAACAATGCCTTGTCAAGGAAATAAACTTCGAAATATTTCGGTCTCTGTCGAAATAACTGAAATATTTCCATGCCTACCGAAATCGAAACTTCATTCCTTGGTTAAGAATGTAGTATAATTAGAAAGCCTAAATTGAAATGGATGAATCGCTGGCAAATTTTGCTTAAGTTATAGATTTTTAGCCGTTACCGAAAGTAAATCCTGAATTGCCACTGTATGAAAAAATGACTTGTGAAAAATTGCTAGAGTATAGGAACATGTGGCCACATATGGGTACTTCGTAATATTGAAAATTTTAATAGTAGTTATATACTTATATACAGAGTGACCACATAAAGTTACCATTTTATATTATTTTTTCGACCCTGAATTTTTGATAAGCATAAAAGTTCCAACATTCTTTGGTGAATGTCAACTTATGGGTACGTGTAATTTTGGAGAGAGATCGGAGAGAAAAATCTTTAAGTTTGCTTAGTAATTTTGCACTAATGGAAATGCTTATGGGTTTCCCTATGTTTAGTATTGAGTACTGGCCAGACCCACAAAGAGGTATCAAGGAAGCATACAGAGTGTTGAAAATAGGTGGCAAAGCTTGTTTGATCGGTCCGGTGTACCCGACTTTCTGGTTGTCTCGCTTCTTTGCCGATGTTTGGATGCTCTTTCCTACAGAAGAAGAGTATATTGAGTGGTTCACAAAAGCTGGATTTAAAGATGTTCAGCTAAAGAGGATTGGCCCAAAATGGTATCGCGGAGTCCGTCGTCATGGTTTGATCATGGGTTGCTCTGTTACAGGTGTCAAGCCTGCATCCGGAGATTCTCCACTTCAGGTAGTTTATCTGTCTATTCTTTGTTACTTTCCATTGATTATAGAAAATTATAGTTGGAGCAAACTTGTTCGTTGCTTGCTTATTATAAAGTTTGTACACTTCAAACTCAAAACCAATTGTCAATGAAGTAGAGGCCTTAGATATTTTTTTGTTGGTCATGAGACTTCTCTTCGTCTATAGGCTACTATCTGCAAAGCCTCGTATAAGATTGGGTGGCATGGATCAGGTGTAACCGTTGGACCTATCACATAGGGGCTTAGCTCTGATACCATATTAAGTTTGTGAACATCTGACTCAAGGTCAATTAACAACGAGTGGGTACACCCTCGATAATATATTGTTCCGGATCCTTGTTCCACGTGGAACTATTCTCACACTTATACACATTTACTCTACCATCTATACATCATACATGATGATCAAGATTGGGTCAAACGAGTTAGCCCTATGGGAGTAGGAAAGAACAGGTTAACTACCATAACGGAGCCCAAAACAAGTTAATTAGGTCATCAAGTTCAGACCCCTTGGAGGAAATTTTGTTTCTGTTAGTGAAATAAGTCATCTAAGTTCTCATTTTCGAGCTCTCACTTAGACAATAACAAATGCTTAAACATCGAATGCCCTTTTTTTGTTTTTGAATTCCTTTGTTCGGATCTTGAATGTTTATGTTTTGGGTTGATGCAGCTTGGTCCGAAGGTAGAAGATGTGAGTAAACCAGTGAACCCATTGACGTTCCTTCTCCGATTCGTTCTCGGTGCCCTGGCTGGGATGTACTATGTCCTCGTTCCGATCTATATGTGGATCAAAGATCAAATTACTCCAAAGGGTATGCCAATTTGAGTTGAAAACCGAAAAAGTGAGAGGTATTCTAAGCAACCATCTTTCCCTCAGCTGCTGTTTATATACTTTGTAGCTGTAACAAAACTGTCAGTGATAATAAAAGGAAGACTTGAGAAGTTTGCATTATCTTGTGTATGAAATCCAATTTATATTTGAATGTCTTTACAAACTAGTTATGTTTGTTTGATTTAATATAAGATTAAAGCATTCAAAAAAATAAGTTTATATGATCGAACTTTCTGTTTCGATAGACATGGAAATGGAGTAATTTAATTCATTTACAAGGCATTGTTAAGAGAAATATAAAAATTTCGGTTTCGACGGAAATTTCGATAGTTATTTCAACTTAAACATTTCAAAGTTCAATTCATTCGTGATTTTAAAGAGGATCAAGTCATACAAGTCACAAAACAAAAAATATACTAGTGTTATAGGACGGTGCGGACCAACCTTCCGGGCTGCTAGTGATACTGTCTGCTTTGGCACACCTGAGCCTCACGGTTTTAAAAGGCCTCACGGTTTTAAAAGGCCTCACTAGAGAAGGGTGCTTAACCTCTTAAGAGGAGCACCACACTCCGTATCACCACACTCCGTATCACCACACTCCGTATCACCACCATCGTGGAATTGCTTTACAACTACTCCAAAAAGAAAAAGAGGGGCCAACTCCAAAAAGAAAAAGAGGGGCCAACCGGGGTCGAAGGCACTGTTAAGAGAAATTTAACTAAATTTCGGCTTTGACGAAAATTTCGTTTCAACTGAGACATTTCAAAATTTAATTCATTCTCGATTTTAAAGAGGACCAAACCATAACAAGTTTCAAAAAACACAAAAATATATACCACTGAGCTATAGACCCATTTATGTTAAAATAAAAATAAAAAGGGCCCAACCGGGTTCGAACCGGTGACCTCTTGATCTGCAGTCAAATGCTCTACCACTGAGCTATGGACCCATTTGTGAGAATTATAGACAAACGTTTGTATATATTGTAAGGTTTCTTAAAAGAGGGATTTCTAGTGCCCTTACTTTCTAGTTTACTACTTAAATTTCTTCGAAAATCCAAGAAGTCATAGGTTCGATACTTTGTGAGCACAATTTCTCTCATTTGTTGGTATATTTAATGGTCTTATAACGTCAGTTTTGGTGGTCTTTAGAGTTTGTTTCCACGAATTTTTGAAGATAATTTTCACAACAGTTCATTTGCTTATTCAATCCTTTAATATATCAATGTCATATCACATAAAAATGTTTGTTTAGAAAGAATAGGTAAAGCTCAATCTTACCAATAATCGAAACAAGAACAAGTCTGATGCAGGGGCACCCGGCATGGAGACTAATTCCATGATCGGACCCGGTCATGGTCCAACCGGCCAAGGAGAGAAGACTTAGAAAGTTCTTATTTTAGTATGTTTATTAATTAATTTTGGTTTAGGAATTATGCTATTTTAATATTTCCAATAATTGGAAAGGTCCAGAGTTAGTCCAGTTATTTAGGCAAGTTGCAGTATTTAATTATTTAGGAATTCTAATTCAAGTCTATCTAGGAAAGTCCAAAACCCTATAAGAGGGATATCTAGTTTGTCTATTATTTTCAGATTTGAGAGAAAAACCCCATTGAAGTTTTAATAAAGTTTATTATTTAGAGTTATTTGATCTTTAATTTCATTGTTCTTATTTAGTTATTTCATATCTTTAATTCCGCTGCGTTTCTACATCAAGCTCTTATAACGTCAGTTTTGGTGGTCTTTAGAGTTTGTTTCCACGAATTTTTGAAGATAATTTTCACAACAGTTCATTTGCTTATTCAATCCTTTAATATATCAATGTCATATCACATAAAAATGTTTGTTTAGAAAGAATAGGTAAAGCTCAATCTTACCAATAATCGAAACAAGAACAAGTCCCATCTCTAAAATGATGGAACCTACTTCTATCTCTAACAATTATCTCTCTATTATATATCTTTGATATTATCTTACTACTTTGATGACAATCACCACAAACCCTAAGATTCTTTATAATTCTAATTGGAATACTAACATTAGATATTGTAATCAAAGCAAAGGCAATGGCAAGCCTTTCACTATGATAACTAAGAGCACTTTCTCTCTCTTCCTCTTCAATATCAAACAAAACTTCTTTAGTTCTTGGTGTATAACCATACGTGTTTAATCTTCTATTAATCTCTTCAAGCTTCAAATAAATCTCTTTTGAATTTGGGTGTGTTTTATCTCCCATCAAAAACTCATGTAAAACTCCATTAATGTCAATCAAACTCGAACCCGGCATTTTATCAATACCCATATCTTTTATCATCTTTCTTATCCTTTTCACATCATCCCATCTATTGATTTTCGCATATAAATTCGATAAAAGGACATAATTCCCACTTGTCATTGGTTCTAATTCTACCAAGTTCTTGAGTGCTAGTTCCCCTAACTCCAAATTTTCATGAACTCTTGATGCTCCTAGTAAAGACCTCCATAGAACTGCATTGGGTTTCATGGGCATGGAAGAAATTGTTTCTTTAGCTTCTTCGATTCTCCCCGCCCGAGATAAGAGATCCACTAAACACCCATAATGTTCAACCTTCGGTTCGATCCCATGAACCTCTTTGATAGAATGAAAGCACTTATAACCATCCTCAATCAAACCAACATGAGCACAACCACACATTACTACTACAAATGTTATATCATCGGGCTGAACCCCTAGGGTTTTCATTTCCTCGAAAAGAGAAAGTGCTCGCCGACCATACCCATGAAGGGCTAAACCTCGAATCATCACATTATAACATAATGTATCTCTTTCAGACATTTTATCGAACAATTGATTAGCAAAACTTAGACACCCACATTTCGCATACATATCCATTAATGTGGTACCAACAAATCGATTAAATTTAAGTCTTTTCTTTAATATGTAAGTATGTGCCCATGACCCTTGATTAAGGGCTCCTAAATTAGCACAAGCACTAATTAGGGCAACAAGTGTGAGTTCATTTGGTCTAATTTGGGATAACTGCATTTGATTAAACAATAATAAAGCTTCAATTGACAAACTAGTATCATCTTCTTCATTAGTACTAGTACTGTTATTGAGATTAGGATTAGCATAAGCAGATATGATAGAATTCCAAGTTGCTAAATCTGGTTCATTTATTTGATTAAAGAGAAATCTAGAGATACCCAAATTGCCAAATTTAGAGTAGAAATTGATCAATGAAGCATAAACAAAGTTGTCAATGGTGGGTTCAAGGAATTTCAAGACATGGGTATGAAGGGCTTTACCATGATGATGAAGCCATGGATGAAATCCACAAGCTTTGAAGAGAGATGGGTAGGTGAAATTATTAGGTTTGATGAGTGTTTTGTGAGTAAGGATTTGAGAGTAGAGAGAGAAAGCAATGTGGGTATGGTTTTGAGAGACACAGGAAGAGATTAGAGTGTTGAAGAGGAAGATTGATGGGTGAGAGATTTGGTTGAAGATGGTGAGTGAGTAGGTTAAAGAAATGGTAGATGATACAAGCAGGATTCTACTAAGAGGGAAGGTATGAAGGATGAGACCTGTTGTGATCATTTGAGCATGGATTTGGTTAAGTGAAGTTAGGGTTTTGCATTTTTCTAAGAGATGAAGAGATGGGTGATTGAAAATTGTGTTTGGAGGTTTCATGGAAGATTAATGGAAGTATAAATCAACAGACAGGACTTCAAGCTAAAAAAATATATATTGAGAGAGAAAAAATTGAAAGTTAGGGAGAGAATATAAAATGAAATTTGTAAATTGGAAGTTCTATAAGTACACTAGAACTTCCAACTATCCAAGCCCTACCCATGATTTAGCATATGGTAAGGTTAGCTTGGACTATGAGTGATTGGGTCAGCCTAAATCCAAAATATCTTGGTATATATTAGAGTCCATCTATATTCGGATAGATGACCTAGTCCCGCGCTACTCCGAAGACGAGTAGATTACCTCTACTTATACATAATCAGATTAGAGGCGGTGTACATCGTAGAGTTGAGCCAGTCTTACAACAGATTGACGAGGACTTCCATTAAACTATAGTAGGATCTTACCATTTTGGATTTGATAAGCCCCATGCCACATCCCCCAAGGATGGTTATTCATTTTCTGCCCTATACATAGAGATGACTCCCTCCTTAAAGAGGATCCAGAGCCTCATACGAAAACCTCTGAAGTATTAGCTTTCTACTAGTTTTCCATCACTCTCCTCTGCGATCATCTTATCAGTAACTAAAGGTCTATTACTTAAGGAAAATTCTAAGTGTACAAAAAGTTTTCACTTAATTTAAGACTTCCCGACTCACTTTCACTAAAAAACGAAGATATTCAAACTTTGAATACGATCCAAACCGACTTTGTTAAAAGTGAGTCAGCAAGTCATAAATTAAGTCAATTTTTTTTGTACATGTAGCACTCCCTTTTACTTACTTCCTTGGAAGCCCTCCAACCCTCGTGATTCTTATTCGTCTACTCCTCTGATGTTCTAACAAGCTACTTGATCGACTTAGTGTACATCTACTACGTAGAGTGAAGGTAGTTTCCTCATTGTCTTTCGGGTTTGTTTCAAAGCCTTTAGGGATTCTCTTCCATGGCTTCTAGGGTATGTTATGTGGTTTCCAGCTATATATGGCAGTTTATTAGCTTCTTTCTTACAACATCTCCAATACAACACTCAATTTTAGAAACTCCGAATATCACATGGAATTTTTAGAGTTTTTTCTTGAAAACTCTCTCCAATGCAACACTCTTATTTGGATCTCAAAGATAACGTGACAAGGGTGAAATAGAGATGTCCCAAGAGGACTCCCAAGAGGACTGTCCTCTTGAGATATCTCTCATTGTCCAACTCATCAATACTTGAATTTCAACCAATTGAAATCGAGTCTTCTATATTTTCTAAATAACTAATTATTTCTTTACAAAAATAACTACGATATATAAGTAAATAAGATAAGTTTAGAGTTTTGCATTGGAGACACAAAAGAGTTGAAGACCTCTACTTCCGCCACATAGGAGTGAGAATCTCAATTAGAACTTGACACATAGGACAAATAGAGATTGTTTTGAGTTTTGCATCAGGGATGTTCTTATGTCTGATGTATGAAGATCATGTTAAGTAGTAATGTTTCAGAACTTACTTGCTTATTTCATGATTTCATGTAAGTTTCTAATTGTTGATGGTATAGCTTTAGGGATTGCCGACTTACCCATTTAGTAACATTGGCACTAGACCTTCCAAAAATGAGTACTATTGGGTCGGGTGAATTCGATAATAGACGTCTGTTTTTTGTTGAAAGTATAATAGACGTCTGTTGGTATTCCACTTTTCGCCTTCCTTTCCTTCACAAGTAAATAAGGTAAGATAGATCTGATTTTGAAACTGAATTTCCAATTGGTAAAAGAAATAACAAAATCTTGAATATAAGGTAAGAGCTCCTTTCTCAAGGCTACTAAGGGGATCTTTAAAACAATAACAGCATTGGGGAGTCTGTGACAGAAATCTTGTCTCTCTAAACCCAAACAGAAGAGTAAAAGAAGAACAACCCATATACCAATATAGCAAAATATAAATATCAAGCAATCTAAAAAGAATCAAAACCTGACCTCTTAGGGTTTCCTCCCTGAGAAGGTATCCCAAACTTAGGGGTTAACTAGCTAGCTAAGGGTTGGTTTCTCATGCTCCCACCAATAGTTCAAACTGTCAGATGATCTAATCTATCCCAGTAACAAATGATTAGTTTAGATCATGCTGGCAGCTTTAACAATTTGTGGTTCATGATAAGATAAGCACATCCTCTCCACCAATTTGTATTGAGAAGAACAAATTCTCTCCTCTCTGTCTCTCTTCCCTCCCTTCTCTCTCCCATCTACCTTCTTGTTGATATCTGGATGTGGGATATAAATACTGGAGAAAGTGATTCACAAGTAGTAAGAAATAGATGGAGAGAAATATGGTCCCCAGAAGGCCAGAAAGAAGCAATTTTAATATTATCACTCCACCACCCATGCAGACTGGATATTGGGTCCTGCAAAAATGTTGTTTCCTTCGGGTCAAATACAGTTCTAAAGTTGATGTGACCGACTCTCACTGGTCTGGGTGTTTTTTATTTCACATACGTGATCAATGGGAACCGAACACATCAATTTTTCGACAGAAGTCGACCTCCATTTTCGGTCCAAACAGGGGAGCAGCCGAACATTTCTCTGAACATAACCCAAAAGCTGATTTGGCTAGCTTCCAGACCAATGGGGCCGACCACATGAGCTTTCAGGCTCCCTCTCTATTTTCTTTCTACTCTTCCTCCCTACCTAGTTTCTTTTTCTACGTCTCAAATGCAAGCATCGATCTTGTCCAATAAAGTGTGTAAACAAAAGGCATAAGGGTAAAATTAAGGGGACCAGTTTTGCATGGCTTCTTAGGTGTTGCCTAAGGATCACAGCAAAAAGAAAGAAACATAAAGTATCTTAACTACCTTGCACATCATGTGAGTCTCTCCTTGTGGGTGTTGGTTGTTTAAGATGCACTGAACTTGTATAGATCCTATACAATATTAAACATCTAATTTATTGGTGCTTAAAGTAAACATGACTTTATTTGTTTGTCTTTATAAAACATGAGTTTCTATTTCTTAAATATATACTGATGTCACTTCATGTGATTATTGACAAGTATATGAGAAGTATTCAATGAGAGACACTACCATGTATTATTTGGAAGGACAAGTAACTAGTACTGTTTAGTAATTTATGACATAGTGCTACATGGCCTGAAAATGTACCACATAATTGATGGTAACAATGGTGCTACATGGCCTGAAAATGACGCCGGAATATGGCGAGTCCTGATGTGGCATGCTCATCTTCTACTTTGGCATATGTCACACCAACATTTAGGCCATGCTCGGGTGGATTTTCGGGCCATATATCATTTTCCCTGATGCTAGACTAGTGATACTTTTCGATTAATTTTACATAATATAACTGGCAGGAAACAACCCACATTCTATAAAAACACACGAAATATTAGATAAAACTTAAATTGTGATATTTGAATTCGAGCTCATATTTCTAGCATATAATCAAAAGCTAATATTAAAAACTCTTGTGGTGTATTACAAGTCACATTAGCTTTTAGATTATTCTATTTAACAAACATTTTCTTTTATCGTGATGGGGAAGTTTGGCGCTCCTGCATTTATCGAAAGGCATGCTATGATGGTTGTCGTTTAGGAAAAAGAAATAAGAGAGAAACTTTTTCGCGATTACATGTTTCTTGATGGTTTACATGATTTATTGAGTGTTACATTAATTAGAAAAGGTAAAGAGAGACATCATTAGTTATACATGAAGAAATTATGGTTATCACATAGTTATTAAAGAATTCCCTTTCTACCGAGTGGACCAGTGGTGGCCTAATTTCTAGCTAGTGTCAACTTTCAAAGTTAGTTGTTCCCGGAGTAGGTTTTGTGTATGAGGAAATCTATTAGTCTGCCTTATGTATTTATTTTGGTAAGAATTTACATATTTTACACACACACACACACATATATATAGTAGATGAAAGAAAATATACAAAGTAGGAAAGAGTACATACTGGAAAATATTACAAGAAATTGGGCCGAAGACTCAATTTTAAACTTTTTTAAGTTAAAAGGACTAGTTATATTTATAAAAATCCAAAATTTATACATTTTTTTGATAAATAACAAAATATTTGTATTTTGTTTGGTTAAAACCCCCGTACTTTTGCAAAGATGTTGCAAAGGGTTGCAAGGTGTTGTAAAACTGTTGCAAGGTGTCGCAAAGCTATTGCAAAGTTGTCGCAAATTAAAAAAAATATCTAGGGAACTGAAGACTTTTTAGCAAAACAAAATTTATAAGGAATTTTGACCAAATTTTTCAAAATATTAAGTCCAATCTTATCAAAAGTTTTGGTCAATATTTATTTGAATCTGACCATTAATAAATCCAACTCGTCTATTACTCATTTACAGATTGCGGACGACACAATATTTAGACAAAAACAACTCAACCTTTCTTCATCGTTCAAATTCATTGATGGATCTTCTTCGGAAGTTGATTGAGAAAACTTCGAGCTCAGGCAAGGGCGGACCTATGTAGAGGCAGCCCTGCTGCAGCCAGGGTCTGAATTCATCAAACTAGTAATGGCCAATGCAAATTTATGGCCTCTCTAGAACAACTTTGTGGGTTAAATGAATTTTAGGAATTCCAAAATGCTATAATGGAAATTGGGGACAACAACTCTTCGCGCCCGTCTCATATGGTTGGGGAGGTAAAGATTGGGTTACCAACTTTATTGCTTCAAAAAAATGTAAATATCTAATATTTTTGTGTAACTGGGATGCCATTAGTTTTATATAACCGATCCCTTTGTATTCGATATTTGGTTATCTCTTCTAGGTTGTTACTTGCGTAGCTTTTCGAGAAAAAAAAAATAATTAGCACTGTCACACATAGTAATATTGAGCCTAACAAGTAGGGGTGAGCATAGTCAGTTTTTTTTCGGTTTTGGCTCGAGCCGAAGCCGAACCAATAAGTGACGGTTTGACTAAATCGTCGGCCGAAGTCGAGCCGATCATTCAGCCGGCCGACATGGTTCGACTCGGTTTGGTTCGGCTCGGTTGAGTTCGATTGATCGGTTTAACCTATCACAATTTAGAGAAAATTGTAAACTAATGTCATTCATTTCATTGCATACACCGAAAATAAAAATTAAGAACCCATCATACTTTTCCGCCATTACATATGCTGAAAATAAAAATTAAAAATTCATCGTACTTTTCCACCATTACAAAAATAAATAAATAAATAGAAGTACGAATACAAAATCTATAATTTTAAGTTACAAACTAAGAATAAGTTGGGCTAAATAGAAAATCAGTGAATAGGTGGTTGATGAAGCCGACAACAACAACTAGGAAGGAGGACGGATAGTAGTATGGAAATTTTTTTTCTAATTTTTTTACTTTTTAGTTTAGCACTTTCTAACTTTACAAAATTATTATTTCATTTTTCCTTAGCGTTCGGTCGGTTTGGACGGTCTCTAGAAACTCAAGTCGATGCCAAACTAGGCCGAATTTGGGTTGTTCGGCCGAACCGAGTCGAACGGTGATCGGTTCGGCCCAAAAATCGGTCGGTGCGATTCGACTTGATTTGGTTCGGCCAATTGGTTCGGTTTTTGCTCACCCTAGTAAGTTTATACGATGCTACACATATTTGTACTTACTTTTATATATGTATATGCCCAAACCTAAATAAAGAAAAAGCAATGAAAACTAGAAAACATGGGCTTTCCAACATAAAAGAAAGGGCTACTCAAACAATTGGACAAGCCGAAAGTTTGGTTAAAGCTGGTCGCATAGGCTTTTATCATGTCTTTTTGGATCACTTAAATTTATTATATTATTGAATTAAAAAAACATTAGTAAATCATTTGACAAGGTAAAGTTTAGTAGGCTACTAATAGTTTCCTTCAAATTTTCTTTTGGTACTTTATATTAGTTTGCCACGATTCAATCTATCGATTCATTAAGGTAGTTTTTGTGGAGTAAATCAACTTCCTTCGAGGAAAATGCATGCTTTTATACGTAAAATGGTTTTAGGCGTACAAGTTTGATTATAAACGAATATATTGTAAATAAAGGTTTAATATGAGAATGATGATTCAATAAGCTCAAGCTCACACGATGAGTCATCCTTGATTGCCGAACATTTTTGAAGGTCACAACAGAGTTTGAAAGTTTCCCCTGTTTGTAGGGTCGCAGGGCAATCTTGTAAACAAACTAATTTATATACCATATTGTTTGCTCACTTTTAGGACTCGTAAGAAATAGTGGGAATACTATTCTATATCACGTCTGGTAATCTCCAATGATCTACAGTCAAGAGCTCAAGCTCATAACTCACTGTATGAGTAGTTTGAGCTCATTGAATCGACCCTCTAACTTTAAAATGCAAGTGTTAAAACTTAGAATCGCTTATTTCTAGGGAAATGCTAAATGTACAAAGAATCTTTGACAAAATTCTTGACAAAATGCCATTTCAACGGTCCCGATTAAAGTCAAACTTTGAAAAACTTTGATCAATTTTTGTCTATTAGTGAAAAAGAGTCATTAAGTCACAATTTTTGTCAAGGATCTTGTACATGTAGCACTCCCGTATTTCTAACACTTCAAAATGGGGTTTCCATGCGAGGGAATGTGAAATTATCTATTAACTTTCTAATCACATTTTGTTCTATACCTTTAACTTTTAAATTTCCTTTGAATTTTGAAGAAATTTAGCCGATCTCAGAATTGAACTTGTTATTTGGGAAGGGGTAGTGGATTAAGACTTAATTTCGTAAACAGTAACACTTGAAAGTCGATGAATGTCTGAGCTATTCAAATTCAAAACATTTGAATGTTTGAAGTATAGGGAGCAATCAGTTTGGACATTGTATCCATTAACAATATTCATGAACTCTGATAACAACTTGCAGTTTTAACCCTTCGTAGTTAATAGTAACATTTACACCGACGAGTACATGGGACATTCACGAAACAACTTGGTACTAATATTATTTTTATTTGCTGCCTAAATTTCTTTCTTATACAGGCCACTCAATCCTCATCCAAAATTCAACTTGGTTTTGTGAAGCTCTCATTAGTTAAGCGATAACAACGGTGTTTTTCCATGTCGAAACCAATGTTCGAACTTGCCGTTTTAAAAGAAAAACAATAAAACCCACTCTAGTTGAGTGATATAGTATATTGATCCACAAGAAAAATCAGAGTTTTTAAAGTTTTCAAGAAAAAATATACACAATCTGGTTAAAAGGAGCAAAACCTCTATAAAAACAAACCAAGCTTCTAATTTTACATCAATCAAACTTGAAAGTGCAATAGCATATAATATGCCTTTCACATCATAACTTCTTGTTATATGTAGTTGACAATTTTAAAAGATAAAAAACATCACTAGACTGTTGCCACAAGGAAGACATAGATATGAAGGAATATACTTACAGATCAAGATTTCTGTCTCTGTCTTTGTCTAGATTTGATAAGGAGTGAGAGAATAATATAGTGTATAATAAGTATAAGATGCCTCAAAGAAGGGAATGAGTGAGGCTTGCACAGCATGACCTAATTTAGACTAGTATACAAATATTGTATATCTTAATATATTTTTCAACCGTTCTAAGTTAGATCATGCTGGCAGCTTCACTTTTTCCCTTTAAGACTATAAGTTAGATCATATAGAGGTTTCCTCTCTCTCTCTCTCTCTCTCTCTCTCTCCCTCTCTCTCTCACGAAAAAGAAGAAAAGTAGAACCATACAACTATTAGATGCAACTAATTAAAGAAAAAGAATAAAGATCAATATTAAATAAAAAGAAAAACTAGACAGACTCTAGGCAGAAATCCTATGTGATTAACCATGATTCGTGATTCGGTGGACCAGAATCGTCGAAAAGACGACTACAACAATCCACATAAAATTTCTACCATCAATAATAAAACAATGTGACTTCTTTTCAAGAGATAAAAACCTAAGACTAATTTTGTATACTTGTTTTTGAAGTGGGTTTTGAGAGGTTATCATATATTGATGAAACTACTATGTATAACAAAATGAATAAAACATGCAAAAAGAAAACAACAATAAAAGAAAACTAATCAATATGAAAGTGTGAAATTCTAAGTAGAAAAAAATAGCTAGGTTGGACACATGAAATACTAACTAGAAGAAGAAACTTATTGAAGTTCCCATTTCCATGAAAGACCAAGTACTACATTATGAAAACAAAAAGAAACCCTAGCTAGACTAATGTAAAGAAGATAAGATGTGAAGATGCAAACTGCAAAATCCAACTACAAATAGTAAAATAAACAAGGAAGATGGTGTGTGTGTGTGTGTGTGTGTGTGTGGAAGGGACCACATAGTGAAAGAAGGAGAACTCCTATACAAACATAGGAGGAAAAGATAATATGAAAACCCTAAAAGGGAAGGAGAAACAGGAAATGGAAGTGGGGATAAGGCAAATGGAGTGTGGGAGTTGTGTCATTTATAGAAGAATATGAAAAGAGATGGGTCAATTGTTTTATGGCTGAGAAGGTAGTGTTTACACTCTTGCTCAAAATATGAAGAGAGAGAGAGAGAGAGAGACAGCTATATATGTACAGTTGCACAGAGCACAGCTAGGAAGATGTAGACTTAGTTGTATATTTTAACTATGCTCCTCCTGTATGTAATATATAGCTACTAGCTAGGGCTTTGATATGAAGAAGGTAGGGTGGCTATGGCAGAATGGGTTTGAATACTTGAATTTGTGGTGGTTACAACAAAGGGTATATAGGAGAGAGATAATGAATTAAACTTGTTTTTTAAATAACAAAATTACAACAAGTGCAATTATTGGATTAAAACTTTAGTTGGTGGTACCAATGGGCATTACTTTTGAGTTGTTGAGAGGGTCATGAAACCTTGACCTGTCTCTCACAACAGTAATTTAACTTGTCATATGGTCTCAAATGTTGTTGAGCTGATCACTGTGACCTAGACAGACAGAGAGAGTGAGATGCCAACACTTATGCCCATTGATCAGTGTCTCTTTTATGTTTATGTTTTGATGGGGACTATTGAGGTTTATAACATTTTACTGGACATTTTTAAACAGTTGTCTTGTTGATATTTCATGTTATAATAGTCGATTTTCGTACTTCTTTTTGGCTCTATAAGATTTAATATGAGTGGCGCTAAATGGCCCGAAAAGAGCGGGCCGACCATTAAGAAAAAGAAGTGGCTGACCCTCATTGGTTGGGCCATTGTTCTCTCTAAATAAGGGCCCGACCAATTAGGGTTGGTCACGACAGTTTTTCGGGTTGTGGTCGACCTCATTTAGCATTTATGGGTCACGGGGATTTCAATCGGTAGATAGGCAATATTAATATCTAAAACAAAAAACAGTTTCAGGCGTGTTCTATGGAACCTGTAAATAGATATAGCAAGATGGGCTCAAGCGAGTTGTCTCCTTAACTTCCTACTTGCCTAGAGACGAGACAACGTGGCAATGATAATAAGTCTGTGTTAATGTGATGCGTGTGAATCTGTCACGTATCAATTTCATGAGCCAAATGGTTCACGATCAGCTAGCCTATTAGTCCCTTAACTGCTTTTCGATTAACCTGAGCTAGTCGATCAATTAGAGTAGCTTATATAAAGGAGCTTGAACCCTAGGTAAGTGCAATGGTGCAAAGTACAGCTAAAATGAAGGTGCTTGGATGTGGTCCATGCATCTTACACCACTGCAGCCATGAAAGGGAGATGAGCAGTTTGTATGAGTTGTCTGAAAAGGGCAAGACCTAGGGTAGTACTGGTCCTCTACCATATTTAATATATTTATATATATACACACACATATGCTAATATATGAACGGTTCAAGAATGAAGAAGGATTATTAGTACGATCAAACGGAAAATTTTTTGAAAAATAAGGATATCAATTTCGCTAAAAAAATTCGTATCCTCAAAAAAAAAAAAAAAATGTCTCTGCAAATCTAAAATAGAAAAATATGTATTGAAAATTCGTACCCTCAAAAAATATGTCTCTGCAAACCACAACTGCCACATCAGCTGGGTAACTTCTTTTGTCAAAATCCTTTGTGATTCCAGCACTTTCGTTTTTCAAATAGATCCTAAAATTATATTACCGTTTGTGTTTTTATGGCGTCTTTTTAAATAAGCAATGAAAACCCATGAACATGAGCTATTCTGAGCTGCCATATCGCGAAGTAATATCTTTGCTAACTTGAAAGTAAAATACATTGTTCAAAATCTTATCTTCTATATAACAAGATTCTTACATAATGGCATTATCATAAGGTAATCTTCCATCCAGTAAGCATTACCCAAGGAAGCAACATAAAAGTTATCAAGAACAATATATGAGAAAAACAATAAACAGATTCGGTAAGTAAGTTTAAGTCGGAGGCTAATAAAAAAGCCTTCTCGAAGGATTGATGAAGTTGAGATGAAGTTAATAGTTTGAGGACCAATTTGCAGCACTTCCAACTCTGGGCATGCCTAGTTCCTTCCTAGTTTCGGCGTCGACCTTGTAAGTTGAACCACAAACCTGTCCTGAACTATCGATTCTTGGCATTGCTTTTAACTCATTCATTGGATGCTCAAAACTCTGTAACCCACCAGAGGTTGAGAAGAAGCAACCTAAAGAAGATAAACAAGTATTAAGACTCAGTGAATCGCTACTACTGCATACCAAAAGTATACATCATCTATGAATAACGTCGGGATATCAAATATATCCTAGTTCGGTTGTACATCATTTATGATTTGTAACGATTATAATCTGTTGACGGCTTAAAACCGTTTTGAATCTTATACAGCTTATGCAGAACTCCGTAGCTATCAGTAATTCTTCCCTAATTCTAGCCTAACTATCCAAACTGAAGAAAGAACAACACGAAACAAGTGAATACATGTATTAGTGGCAATTATAAAATCATGTTCTTGTTAAGTTTGTGAACATTCAACTCAAAATTAATTGGCGATGAATGGAGAAGTCTTAGATATTATATCCTTAGTTTTGAGAGTACTCTTTATCCATGTGGGACTATTCTCACACGCCTCCTCACGTACGTCTTTCTTTGAAGTTTGAGCCTGACATATGACTTTATGTTCAGTGACGTGGTTGGGCCTATTACTAGTAAGCCTAGCTATGGTTCAATATTAAGATCATAAATATAAGATCATATAGTAGCATGGAAATGATAACTTGATCTACATAGAATCTATATATTTGCTTAACCATACCCTTCGGAAATGGAGCAAAAGACGTTCCACAACACTTTTTAACGACAGATGAATCATCGGAAAGAACGAGATAGCCTTCCGAATCCGTTCCCCAAAAGAAAGGTACGCTTCCATCCGCATCCTGCATTAAGCAAAGAACAATTGATCTTGACAACAAACATACCAACTTTGTTGTGTTAAAGGTTTTCTTTTCTAGCTCATCGCATTGCACAGAAGAGCAATTTGAAACTTGATCTTGGAAATATGAAATGAATCTATGAAATGAAAAAGAAAAATAGGTCATTATAATATACTTACTGCAGCAATGAAGCTGGCATTAGATGAGCTATCATAGATAACAAACGCAAATTTTCCATTTAAATCTCTTACGACATGATTAGCAGGATAAGGCCCTCTATCTCTGAGAGTCCGATAAGCTTCTATTATTATACTAACTTCATTCGCAGTCTTGTGCAATCCGTATTGTTGTTTGAGGTGAGCAATGTTCTCAATATTTCCTTCAAACAAGCAGAATACGTCGTTCACAACGCCAAACAATCTTGCAAACAAAAGAAGGAATTTAGCCAACATGAATAGTTGGAATCAAACAAGAAGTGAGGAAGTTGTGAGTAACTATCATATAAAAAACAAGCAATAATATTGACAATTATAGGACTAGTATAGTGGTTTCAGCTGAAAACAAGATTTTAGTAGAACAGAGCTCATGGTGCATAAAATAAGATTATATCCAGTAGAGGTTAAAGTACCAGCCAAGTAAACGCCGAAAGATAGTTCTTATGATCAATATAATAGCTAGGTCGATGGACGAAGGTCAATGACTAAAAAGATCTTTAGTTTTGGTCTGTACCATTCGGATAATACATTTTTTCGTCCAAGAAGGCCTAAATACATCATAAGAATAAAATTCACAAGCAAACTACACGAATGACTAATCATTGTGTAATAGTTCCACTTGTTCATGGCCGTGCGTGCTCAAGCTTAGTAAGAGTCAAGGCCTTTTGGGCGGGATTGTGGAGTTTTCGCCAGAAACAAAACTACACATCTGTTGGGCTTGAGTTTGTGCCTAGGTGTCAAAGGCCTTTTGGGTGGGATTGTGGAGTTTTCGCCAGAAACAAAACTACGCATCTGTTGGGCTTGAGCTTGTGCCTAGGTGTCAAAGGCCTTTTGGGTGGGATTGTGGAGTTTTCGTCAGAAACAAAACTACACACCTGTTGGGCCTGAGGCCTAAGTGTCAAAAGCGGAAGAATATCGATAACTGCTAAGGCTTACACCTTCTCAACAAATTTGTTATTCTACTCCATAGTTTTGCTTCATCCATTGAGGTTATGGATGAAGCAAATTTGATCTAAGAAGAGAAGTTTTGAGAAAAATAGACCTTTTTTTTATGCTAATTGGATCATACATGCAAAAGAAACAAGATAAAATTTGATAACGGGTAAGAGGGAAAATTGGACCTTGGGAGAAGAGGGTTTTGTTTGTTGGGTGAGAATGCCAATGAACCTCCATTGCCAAGATTAATGGTGATTGAATCAGGGTGAAGAGAAGAGAAATGCTGACACAAAAACCCATTACTTAAAGCAGAGACAGAATCTGGGTATGGACTCTTTAATCCTTCAGGGCTCTTTGCCACCAATTTGTCAAACACTGCTAACATTTTCTCTCTATAGATAATTTCCTCTGAAGAATGCAAGATTAAATTGAAGAAGAAGAAGAAGAAGAAGAATAAGAAGAGTTGAGATTTTTGAATGTGTAAAAATGGGTTTTTGATAATTTTTAGTGAGTTTGAAATTAGGATTTGTGATCCTTTAATCCAGGAGATAAATATATTTTTAGAAATGAAAAATCCAACATTAGATTAGATTAGATTAGTCTGAATGGTTCAAACAGTTTCTTGTATTTTTAGTAAGAGAAAACTACAAACAAAAATTAGACACTTATAGAAAAATTTGTGCCGCAACTATCCTGACGGGATAATCCGACTGGGATTCAGTGGGGATATTGGCCGGGCAGAGCATCACAACTGTACTCTATATCACAATTATGAGGCTTTGCATTTAGTAAATTGCAAATGGACAAAAACTTCATTTTTCATAAGGACACTAATTCTATTGTTGTGGAAAGAGAATTATTTGGGAGTCCGTCCGTTCATTTTGAAACTCCCCCGTCCTTTTTCTTTTTGGAGAAACACCAAATCTATCTCTATCTCCATTTGTGTTTTCTTCGCCATCATCACTACCATTATACTGTTTACATTTTAAACTCAAAATTCTATTTATTTATTCATTCATTAGATGAGGTGGATTAATGTTACTAGTTAAGAAATTAGTAGGTCTATTTAGTGGTAAGTTAATGGATAAGTTAGTAGGGTTAATAGATAAGTTAGTGAGATCATGTTAGTAGTGGTCAGAGTTAGTGGGTAGAATTTGGCCTATAAATAAGACTCGTCTTTGTAAGTTTATTTTTAATCGAGTTAAAAGTAGTAATAAAATTCAAGTTTAATCTTCTTAATTCTTCTTTGTTTGTGCAAAAGTAATTTTCCCTTATAATTTGGAATTTAAAAGACTTTCTCTGAGGTCCAAAAAAGGAATTTGGCTTCCAAGGACGCTTTATTTTGCACATGAAACGTTATTTTTAACCAGTTGACCGGGTTAACCAGTTGATTGGGTATCTAAATGTAAGCATTATTTGTCTTTTAAGAAATTTGGGAGGTTGTTAAATTTGGGTATGCGTATGTAGAACCAGTTTATCGGGTAGCACATGAAGCTCTCTCTCAGGTCCAAAAAAGATAGTTTGTGAGAAAACATAAAGAAGGATAAGAAGATGTTTTTTCTCTATCAAGCTGTTGATGAGATTGTTTTCGAGAAAATCTCGAAAGCTAAAACCACTAAAAAAGTGTGACATTTGTTGCAAAGATCCTACAAGGGTGATGAGAAAGTAAAAAATTGTAAGGTTGCAAACTTTGCGAGGTGAATTCGAATCTCTTCATATGATTAGTTCTGAAAATATTTCTGACGATTTTTCTAGAGTTCAATCTATTGTTAATCAATTGCGGGTTAACGGTGAACAATTAAAAGATTTACGTATTATTGAGAAGATTAAGAGATCATTGACAGGTCGTTTTGACTATGTTTTTGCTGCAATTGAGGAAGGAAATGAGCTCTCAACTATGTCAGTTGAAGGTTTAATGAGTTCATTATGTTCCCATGAGCATAGGATGAACCAGAGAGCTGTTGCGGAGTCTATAGACTAAGTTTTTCAAAGCAGAATGACTGTTTGATAATGGTTGTTTTAGTGGTGAAGGAAGCCGTGGTAAGAAACCCAAAAAATTGGAAAGTATGACAAATCTAAAGTTAGATGTTTTCGTTGCAAAAAACTAGGTCATTATAAATCAGAATGTAAAGTTTCCAAGAAACATTTTGAGCATGTTAAGTTTGCTCAAGATGATGTTGAAGAGGAGAAACTTTTTTATTAGCTTGCAGAATTGTGAAGATGATTATTCGGTAGAAAATAGAGTTTGGGATTGTCCTGTTAAAGAAAATCATCAAATAGAAATTGATATTGATGATAAGACAATAATTTCAGCAAAAAAGAAAAGTAATTGAGATTACACATATTTCCCCTAATAATCATGATAATTCAAATCTAGAATTTTGTTCCAGTTCAACTCGTATTCAAGTTACGTCGCCAAGGTTTAATAACTATGTTGTAAGCAATGATAATGATGGGTCTAACGAGGATTTTGCAAGCTTTGTATCCTTTGCATATTGTGATTTTACCGATCTTATCACTGTTAAAGACGTATTAAAAAATGTGGGTGGTTTTCATCCGTGGACGATGAAATTCGTTCAATTGAAAAAACTGATACACGGGAGTCAAATTCTTTTCTCGCAGAAAAGAAGTCAATTAGGGTGAAATGATTTTTTAAAACCAAGTACAAATCAGATGATGATCAAGCAGACAAATTAGTTGTGAAAGAGTACGATGAAAAACTAGATTGGTATGAAGTTTTTTAAGTTGAAGAACAAATGACTAATATTTTTATTTAGTCATTGAAAGTCCTTTTAATTTTCAAGTTGAAAATCATGATGGACGTTATACTGTTTGATTTTAAGGGTGGGTGTTAAAATTGTAAACTCAAAATTCTATTTATTTATTCGTTAAATTAGTATTTGATAAAGTGGACTGATGTTAGTAGTTAAGAAATTAGTGGGTCAATTTAGTGATAAGTTAACGGTATTAATGGATAAGCTAGTAAGGTTAATGGATAAGTTTGTAGGGTCTAAGGATAAGTTAGATCGATCATGTTAGTGGTGATCATAGTTTTTTTTTTTTTTGTTGAACAAGTGGTGATCATAGTTAGTGGGTAAAATTTTGGTCTACAAATAGACTAATCTTTGTAGTTTATTTTTAATCAAGTTAAAAGTAGTAATCAAATTCAAATTTAATCTTCTTAAATCCTCTTTGTGTGTGCAAAAGTAATTTTTCCATATCATTCAGAAATTAAAGTCTTTTAGTTTCCAACATTTACATTTTTGTACCGATAAAATTTGAGGGCTTATTCGGGATTTTTGTCCCTGCGACGATTCCTATTGTTCCCTCATTAGGGTATGCTAGTAAATGCAATAACGCCAGAAAGCAACTTGCAACCGGTCAAATATTATATTTAGAACATCTCCAATGCAAAAAAAAATCTCCGTTTCAAGTTCTAATTGAGAATCTCATTCTTAAGTAGCGAATATAGAAATATTCAATTCTTTTATGTCCTCAATTCAAAATTCTAAACTTGTTTTATTTACTTGAGTAACATAGTTAATTTGTAAGAAAGTAATTAGTTATTTTGAAAATATATAAAGACTTGATTTTCTATTGGTTGAAGCTCAAAGATGCAACATGAGTGTTGCATTGGAGATGGTTTTTAAGAAATACTCTAAAAATCGTATGTGACACTCAAAGTTTCTAAAGTTGAGTGTTACATAGAAGATGCTCTTAGTTGACCTTTAGCCTTCTTCCATATTATTTGGGTTCCTCAAAATACAAATGAAAAATTGATAAGAACTGCCCAAAGTTATTAAAAGCAATCCCACTAATGGTAGAGGCAATGTGGACTTGAGGGCAACTCATGGATGTCTGTTGGTACAGAATACTTTTTTTTTTTGTTGTTGAAATGGTACAGAATACTTGGGCCAGCCAATAGAATTAAGAACATGAAACTGAATAAAAGCAAATTCAAATAAACATTGTACATTTCTTTAATAATAAAAGTACCTAAATTGTACCATAACCATTCAAAACAATGAAAAAGAATAGCCAAGGAAATCAACCATTATTCAAGTCTCACTATTATGGATTTCTCCATTCTGAATTCGCCCTTCCGCGGCAAACTCAAGCACTATAGTCTATACAAGAAGTTTTAGTACAAGAAATAATAATCACAACCCCACCACCTATTTACACTTCGAAAAACCTCTAGATACCACCACGAAACGGTACAAATCCAAAAATAAATAATTTTCTCCCATCTCATCAGTGCTCTCCCCGATTTACAAGCTGCAGAATTTGCAGGAAAACCAGCTCAAACCCTGCTCAATAAATTGATCAACATACTTTACCAATTAGTTTCTCCCCCCCGACATCTACAGCTTATGGGGAGTTTTTCGACTCCTGGATCCTGTTTTCTCTGATAACACCAACCTTTCTTGATGTATCTTTTGCACACAAGTTCGATCGGTTCTTTATCCTTGGCAAATACACCAATAAAAGAAATGCAAGAAGGTTTCAGAGAGAATAGAGCTGGCTGAAATTATCATCAACTGGTCATATCATTCTTTTTCCAGGGCCATTATTACCCTTGATTAGCTGAACCCCTCAAGCTCTCATCCGGCAGAGTCCACGAGAGAAGGTGTCCGGAAGAATCACCACTCAGTAACTGCTTCAGGTTGTTTGTCAAGTGAAGGGCAGTGACAGGATGCTTATGCGACTTCAATACCTTCTGAAGGATCAATCTGTATTCGGGTTGTTCACTGCTTGTTCCTAATCCTGATCCAGAAGTGGTTGTCGACTTGCTACTTCTACTGGCCTCATCAGAATGATGAGCCATTTGCCATACCTTCAAAGCTCCACTTTGATGTCCAGTAACATACCAATTTGTATCTAACCAATCCGAGAAAGTTGCACTTGTCACCGAGAGAATAAAATCAGATGGAAGTTGAGAAGTATTCACGATAGCTAGGCAATCACCATTGATGCTCCAGACAGAAAGCAAAATCCCTGCTGCTATAATGATTTCTCCAGTCAAATCATTAATGTAAATTGCAGAAATCGGTGCTGGAAATTCGGGAAGAAGCTTCACAAAGATCAAACTGCTGAGATCCCAGAAAATTACTGTGCAATCTTCTGAGCCCGTCACGATGAGCATGTAAGGTTGACTAACATGAAGACATGTGATCTTGGCTGTGTGAGCACAAAGAGCACGCTGCAAATTTAGATGACGGAAATTTCGAGGTATGTCCTCGAATATTTGCCAGACACATATAACACCATCATCAGCTCCGGTAACAAGGGTTTGACCATCATGACTAACTCCAGCACACTGGATTTGGTTACCTCCATGAAGACATTCATGGGTTGAGAGAAGCTTATCTTGATCATAGCTTATAAATCTCAAACTACGGTCAGGGAAACCCCATGAAATGTATTTGTTATATGTTCTGGGTTTAAGTAACTGGTTTGGTCCAGAAAGGAGTATCTTATCATGAAAAGTGATGATTTCAGATATTGAAGATGAGGTTTTACGGATTTCATGAGGGACTAGATGGCTACAGTGTTTGAGTGGATGATGAGGGGTTTTCCTGTCAGACTGTCGTTTTACATGGGGTTTAAGGAATAGTTGTTTCGGGGTTTGGCCGAAGTGGTTGATCTGTGCCAAAATTGAAGCTTTCATTGCAGGTTCAGAAATGGAATCTATATCTACACTTCCTTCATACGTATAATGATAGAAAACATTTGTAGCTTCTTCAGCTGCCTGTGAAAAGGGAAAGGTTGCATTAGAAATCCATGGATTGAATCTAATGCTTCGATTCCGAGTAAAAAAATCGAGATTTTTTTTGTGTTGGCTATCAAAGTTTAGAATCAAATTAAAGAATATGAGTTGAAAAGAAGTATAAAGAAATTTGTACCCACCTTGCCCCTTTGTTTATATCCGAATATAAGGTCTATCCAGTGATGCAAATTTTGTGAAACATATTCCGACTCCAGCGCTTCACGATGCTTTCTAATGAACTCTCTTGCACTTCCTTTAGCCCAAGGAGGCAAAATGGCATTGTCAACCTGAAAAAAGAAGGTAATTTATCTTTAGTTATGATATTTGACATGCAATATAAAATTTGGAAGATTGAGAAGAATGATTAGTTAGAAGACAATCAATTTATAGATTAATGTAGTATATACACAAATCTATGTATATATCAATTTATAATTTACTTGAATACTTCGAGTACTTGTATGCATTTATATTTGACTTAAATGGACCCAAAATTAGACCGAGACAGCCATTCAGACGAGTCATACATAAAAAAACATTCAGAAGTCAATTTGAGTCAGATCATTCAGGAAAGCCAGACCTGAAGTTAAGAAGACAGACCACAAATATCGTATAAACAGACCAAACAGATACAAACCATAGTTGTTCTGTTTAGGGGAAGAACAAATATAGTATATAGGGACTAATCAATCTATGGAGTAAGATAGTTTAGATCATAGACCTTTTCTCCAGATTGCTTTTCTCCCAAGTCCAGATTAAACCGATTTTCCAGAAACTCAGGCATGTAGAAGAACTCTGGAATTAGTTCTTTCACATCAGATGTGTTACCCTTTCCAGCTGCACTTAACCATGTATCTCTTACGCTATTGAAAAGACGATCTGCATGGTCAAATTGACCACCTTGTAGCTTCTGGTTCTCTGTACTAAATGGTGGAAGACGCAGCAGATAGAACAGTACAATTCCAGCACTAGAATAATGTGAACCATAGTGAAACTTGGGAACCTCTGGATCGTCCCAGCTCTCGTATCTGAAAAAAAAATTAGCAGGACTTGAAATATCGTATGTATAGAGAGTTGGCCTAAGCAAAGCAGAGGTGACATTATATCCGATTTTGAAGTTTTCACATGTAAATTTAACAGTAGGAGCAAAATATTGAATAGAATTTAATAGAACTATGTGGCGTCCACAGCTATACGTTATCGGCACAAGGTGTTCACATTTGGAATCTCGAAAAATACCCTATACGGGGACACACTTATATTTTTTTTCTTTTATGCACAGAGAAGCATACAAAGACATGCACACACAAGCAGACATGTACATATGTATGAGACCTTGTTTTTCGCTTTTAACTCTATTGTGTTACCTTTTGAAAAGAAACCTAACATGTTATTATAAGCCCTGGCTGGTTTAAACTTTAAAGAAGATTCAATGCAAAATAAAACTTTAAAGAAGACCTAGCATTTTTTCAGTCTTTTCTTTTCTCTTCACTTGGAAAAAGGAAAGAGAGAAATCGAAGCACAGAAGAGAAGGAGAAGATCAGAGTTTTCACTCTCTATCAACAGTATGTCATTCGTCTTCTCCTCTGCCATACTAATTGTCGTATCTCATGTACGGCACTGGAAAGAATTATACAGGAATAGTAACAATCAGGTGTAACAAATTATAACCAACCTTTTCTTGAATTCTTCCTCTCCCTCTGCTGTTTGGCATCCCATTGGTTTGTCAAGCTTACGAAACGTATTCGGATCACTTAAATCCAATATTTCACTTTCATAATCTGCAAGCACCCATGGATATACTGGATATTGAGTAAGATCACTATACCCCCTTCCAGCCAGAGTGTTAAGGTGCATGAGATACTGAAAGTTGCTAATCTCGCCATTTTGCCACCGTTTGGAGAAGGACTTAGCCATAATCTTGAAAAGTCGGCTACCTTCATTTCCTTCTGGTTTTGATGATCCAGAAATAGTAGTGTCCAACCTGTCCAAGGAGTATATTAATATATAGAATACCAATCTTCGGCCAAACACTAAAGTATCACTAGAAGTGTAGTGTGTAAGAATCTCAAACTAGTTATCCTGATGGACATCAAATAGAGTGAAGCTAAAAAAAGTTGAACATATAATGTACGGCAACAGAAGTAAACGAATTTTCATATTTGCAGTCAAGATTTTAAAAAAAAATAAGGGGTTTGGCACAACCTCACTAATCAATTTTGTGTCTCGTGCCACTTAACCAAATCGATGCAGAAACCGCTCTGCTTAGTGACGATTGAGAGCAAGTCAAACAAAGAGATTGTTCCCAGAACAAATAATAAAAAGTAATGAACTTTTGTCTACCCAACTATGAAAAGTATATAGAGTACTCGAATTTTTGTCTTATGTCCTCTTCTAAAGCTAATACGGCTACCCAAATATGAAAGTGAGATTAGAAAGATCATTTCATCTTCTAAAGTTATGCAACTTGATATATTAATATAAAAACTAAAACAAGGGTCCACTTAAATTTTCATTTTATTAACATATTCGTTCAGATATTCAAAAAAGGAAATCTAAAATAAATAATGACGGGCCAACATGGTAATTATTCATAACTGTCAGCAACCACGAGGATTTGTCATTATGAAGATAATCCTAGCATAAGTTTGAAGTAATCCCTACCGAGAGTAAGTTTATTGCAAATTCAGGATGCTCGGAAGGGCGCCTCGATAGTATCTATGTACATGTGTGTGTGTGTGTGTGTGTGTGTATGTATGTATGTATATATATATATATATATATATATATATATATATATATATATAGAGAGAGAGAGAGAGAGAGAGAGAGAGAGAGAGAGAGAGAGAGAGAGAGAGTTGTGAAGCGTACAAGCTATTTCTTGGCAGATTCATGGCAAGCAAAGTCTTGAATACCTCCTCTCTTTCTTTTTTGTGGAAAACCAGAAGATCGTTACATCCATCCATACTAAATATCTCGATGGCAACAGGTCGGAGCTGGTAATCTCGCTTCAAAATTTCATGAATGCTATCAAGCTTCCACATACGCCAAGGATGAGGCAAATTGCCTCTACTACATACTTTTTCCTTTCCCCATGCTCCACCAGTGTATGCCCATGCTCTTCCCCCGAGCAAAGCTTTAACTATTGCACCCGAGGAAGGTGACTTTGATTCCAACTCAGTACTAACAACAACATCTTTCATCACACCCAACGCCTGATCAATGACAGAGAGCTCGTCTTCACATTCCTTTTCACATATGCATCCAGATTCATCAATGTAAAAATTCTCAATAATATATAAACGAAGCTCCCCAATGAGAAATATGCCATCATGCTTATCAAGGCCTACAACACGCTCACAATTGTATCTGAATCTAATCTTTTCAAGAGGTTCCAGATATGGTCTAATTAGAAACTCCCCATTATCATTCATCTCCTTATTCAACTTATCATCTTCCTCTTCATCTTCAACAGCTTTCACAGAAGAAGATTGCTTTGGAGAAGCTACTTCAGATTTTGTATTTATGCTGTCCGTTATTGGAACAGAAACTGCACTTGACTTTCCGCCAAACTCAAGAGCAGAATGAAGACTTGCTTCATTTATACTGCTATCCCTGTCATCGTTCCACCCCATCCTAGTGGAGGAGGTATCTCCTTCATTAACGTTATCTGCATCTTTGAAAAAGGACTCATCATAATCACCATCGAAGGACTTCTTTTTTGTCCCATGAGATAAAAGATGAAAAAATGAGTCGGTATCAGTTTCAGAAGAATCCAAACTATTTTCATTTTTGAGTTTTGACAGCTCGGCTTCCCCCATCTTTAACCATCCATCAAGAACTTTCTGAATTGTATCAATTTTTAGTTTAGCTCGTTCAAGCTTTTTGCGCATTCTATACGGCCCTTCAATAGGGCAGAGCAGCCATTCAGGTTCTTCAGTAGAGGTAGGTTTTTGCATAGGGAAAATTCCTCTTTCATGTACAAGTTGTTGGAGATGGGTTGGCCACTCACTTTCAGCATGCAAGACCCATCCATATTTATCCTGACGGATTACTCTCAACTCAGTTGACATTGCATCACGAACCAACTCAAGTGCAGATCTTCGTTCAATTATCTGTTCCCAGTGTCTTGCATCTAATTTTGAGGTGGCATTTGACTTTCTGGACATTTCTTTTCTTCGACGATCCTCCATACCTTTTATCCTCACCCCAGGAAACTTTGATGATCCAGCAATATACTGCACCCACATAATAGCAGCACAATTCTCCAACACTTTGTTGATCTTATGTTCGGCACTATGAAACCATTCAAAGAAGACGGGTAAATTTCCTGTCAATAGTTTGTCAAAACCACGATGCAGGGTATCCAACTGCTGCCCTTGGTTCGCTTTAGATACAAGCAGTTCCTCTAAAGCAGCTCTTCGATGCACTAATAGATACTTGATAACATCCCCCGCCATGTTCTGTGCAGTTTGCCTTTTGTCACGAAGAAGAGTAATTAAATTTATACAAAGACAACAATTCAGATCAGTATCTATATTGCTAGGACAAAATATAATTCGTTTGTTAGCGACCAATAACTGCAAGAGAGTGCAGACGTCTATGTTTGAATCTGTGTCGCTAGTCTCTGTGAATAAGCTCTTCTTAGGCTCCGTTTCCAAGCCTAAGCATGAAAGAAGGTTGTCCTCTCCAATAGTGATTAGAAATGATGGTAGGAAACAGTACATTATCATGCGATTTGTGTTTCTCAGAAGGGCATGTATATACGTATCAAGTTGCCTACTTCCTCTACTCATTGATAGAAGACCTTTTCCAGCAGGTGCTGCTTCTTCGATCCGGCCATCCTTATTAGCCAATTGCAACATGGATAACAAAAAGTCGAGGGTTCCTAAAACAGCTGCCGGCTTAAGAAATGCACCCATATATACGTGATCCACAATCATCCAGCATAAATGATCCAAATTCAGAGACCAACGACTCTTATCTAGCCTTTTCTCATCTTCCTCGTCATCACGCAAAAGACGCCTTTCGAGGAAGTTCATCAATTTACTTAGACACAGACCTTGGAAGACTAACACAGAGTCAACATCAACATGCAAAGGAACAGTTTCCAAAACGCCCTCAATAACTTGAGATGCTTTCACTTGCTCTGAAACAATATCAGCAAGAACCTCTGCCAGGAAATCTAAAACCGCTGTAGCTCCTGCGGAACATGGACCCCCACCATAACCAGAATCATCAATTTCAAGCAAAAGCTTTGGATTAACAGCAAAATATGTGTTTGCAGTAGATGATCCTTGTGAAATAGACTTTAGATCCTGAGACGCATCATAATCATTCACAGATGAAGCAGATTTTAAGGAAGAAGTAGTAACTGCTTGATATTTCACTTCTTTTTTACCTGTGCTACCAAGCCAAGATGTCAAAGCAATTATTGGAGAAGGGGCAGGAGAGAGTGGAATCCTAGAAGTAGATTTCTCAGAAAAAATGGGAGAACTTAAAGATGTAGAATCTAGTGATACATGACCAGAATCTGGTATCCCATTAAAATTAGTAGTAGATGCATCACCAATTTTAGCCATGTCAAGACTTTCACCACTAAAACACTTAACAGAACGGCCATCAGCTCCTAAGAACCGCTTAGTAGATTCCATCTGGGACACAGTGGATTTCTCCTCCAACTTATCACCAACCAGATCATTTTGAGGCCCAACCATATCTTCAGAACTTGTACTTACCTGTACTTGAGGAAAGCTTCGAATACTTGCGGACGTCTTACTAGACTGTTCCTGATCATGAGGTAAGCTGGAGATTGTATTATGAGAACTGTGGGTATCATCACGATCATTTAAGTTCTTTTCTTCGGTTCTTACTGAGAGATCTCTGGCCATCTTCACGGCACAAGCAGCCCTACGAGACACACAACAATCTACTCAGAAAAACAAGCTATACACCAGTGCAAGATGTCAGTAGATACTAGATACTATGAAAGTGAGAATCCATTAATGTATAATACTACCAAAAGAAACGTTCGAAGTTCAAACCTTGCACAAGAAAAATATAAGTCCACACAGCTTTCGAGAAATTCCACTCTTCTGCATAAAGCTGAGAAAGGAGGGCATGTTTTGGCCAGATCAACCATAAACTTAAGGACAGCATTTGCTGCAGAAGGAGCAGCTGCTTCTCCACCCATAAGTCGTGCAGCATATGTCTTATGCATTAGGGCTTCACCCTGAAGCTGTCCAGTCATATCTGTTGCCCCTTCTACAAGTTCCGCTGCAAGACTAGTAGCAACCTGCGAAAGGTTGCCAGTTTGATGGGCAAGCATTGACTGCATTGTTAGCCCATCAAATGTAGATTTCGCCATAGCAATCACAGATTCCAACAACTCAATAAACTTCAATTCTCCACAGTTTCCATCACTTGGCATGAGAGCGTGGAAGTCCAGCATTCTAACTTCAGGTAATCTTGGATAAACAGGATTCCCAAATATTAAACAGAAGAGAATGTAGTAGATTTCTGGTGAGTCGTAGAAACTTGGAAGGATATGATTCAAACCTTGATAACCCCCACTACTACGAAATTTAAGTGCAAAAGTAGGAGATGAGGCCAGACAGATGCCAAGAAGAGTCATAATCCATCTCATACTAGTTGGATGCACAGCTTCATCAAGAAAAAATGATATCAACTTGTAAGAAACAAGCTTATGCCACTGCTCGACAAACTCTTCTGAATTTATTGTCATCTGTAAGTCAATAAGCATTTCGAGCAGCAAATTCCGCACAATAACATGCTTCCCCATAGGTTCTCGTAGAATTTGACGGCTTGGTGATGCTTTAGGTGGATCAAACGTCATAACAACAAATCTGACTACTTGTTCTAGTTCAGAAACCAAAAAGCCGTCTTTTAGAATGAACCCTAGCAATACAACCAGCTTCTCCAAAACAGGAACTTCCACATCACCCCTTTGCAAAGTTACCAATAAATGTTGGACGAGGTTGATTCGCCTTAGGACTGTAAGGTTATGATTTCTGTACCAATGCATGGATACCAAACGTTCAAGAAACCCAAGCAGTGCAATTTGAATTGAAACAGGTGCTAGAACCCACAGCGTCCAGTCTAACAAAACATGTTCAACCATATCCGAGTTTGACAGAACAATACAGTTAGACGCATCTGCAGGCATAGCATTGTTTTCAAGCTCCGATATATGACTAAGAGAATCTTTCTGTAAAGAGAAGTCATCCATATCCCCATGAGATCCAACTGAGGAAAGCTCGTCAGGCAATTTAGAAAAACTAAGATCCTCGTAGAAGACATCCCGAGAGAGACCAACCGGAGAAGCTATTGTTTGAATTTCCTGACTTCTCGGAGGTCCAGAAACAGAAGCCTCACATGCAGCAATCTTGAAAAAGATCTCAAGAGATTGCATGTCGAACAATGACATTTTACGGTGCAGGAAGAGAGCAAGTAAATGATATCCTCGGTATGCTTGCATATCTTGTACATTAAGTGGACTCTGATGAAGTGCACAAGAAAGTAATGCCAGGGTCATATGAAGCATATCTCTTGTTTCTGAGGCTTCAACAAGAGCCAGGACAACAGCCATCCCACCAATCGTTCGAAGGCTATCCCCAATAACATGCTGATTGCAGATATAAATATCCCCATGAAGACGGCCATACCGCGGTATCCCTGCATATCCAATATAAGCTTTAATTGAAGAAATTCCACTCTCTATTCAATACAACTAAAAATAAACAGGAGACTTGGAATAGAGAAATAAAACAAACAAACAGACCCAATTTCCTGTTGGTCTTGGTTAAACAGACATGTCAATAGATTTTAGGCTTGGGCTCCCTATGAAACCTCTGCAAACTTTATTATTGTGTGAGAACGTGTGCAAATACTCTATGCATACCTGTGAGAACCTTAGATGGGGAGCTGAAGCCTAAAGAAGGATATTTCGATCCTTTTTTGACAAAAGAAAATTTGGCATAGGGAGTTTTGGCTTTTTTCCCTAAAATAAAATAAATGCAGCCTCTAAGTCGCTCTACGACGAAATACACAACAACCAAAACTAAAGAGAAAAGCAAAGAGAAGTGGATATTAAGGTACGGACCACCAATAGGAGAAGCAGCAGCAGACATTGGATCAACTAGATTAAGTATTGATGAAGTGCCAGATGCTCGAACAGCTTCTGGTGATGTTCCATCAAACGCAAATATAAGCTTCTTTCCACAGAGCTGCAATGATAGGTTACCAAGTCTTTCTAAATCCCAAACAATCTCGCTGCCATCTGATTTTGTTGTAACTTGTTTGCCAGAACTATCAGCTCTTTGAATATTAGATCCCAAAGGTAACTCAGCATCTAAAGAATCTAAGATGGCCATACTACCCCCACCACAAGCCTGGTCGGGAACAAATCGGAGAAGATTTGTATCTTGGAAGAGCCCTCTATATCCTCTACCAAGTATGTACATGAAGCAAATGCTACCTGATGTTAGCACCTCCTCAAATAGGTGACAAGAACGAAGTCTCCAGAATAGCTCACTATCTTTCGCACAAGAAGATGGTGTCCCAATAGTTACCTGCAGTGATTTTCCTATGGGTGATGGTGAATATCCTAGCTTGCCTGTGTGTTTCAGCTTTCCATTAAGATAAACATATGCTACACTGGCTTGGAAAAGCCCAGCTAAAGCACTAGGTTTACTATGAACAACGGCAAGGTGATGCCACCTCCCCTCTTCAAGTTCTAACCCAGAAAACGACAAGGAAGATGAGTTGCTGGTAGCAAGAGTTAGAATACCATTATCGTCGAGATAAAGTTCCGCAATGAATGTGTTTCCATCATCTGCTGCACCAACTGAAAAGATTCTAAGCATTTGACCCCTTCGTTGTTGCTTACTAGATGTGTTCCTCCGCTTAGGAGTGGTTTTTGCTGCCTGTTCTGATTCTGTCCCTTGAGATCTTAAGAGATTCCGGTACTGAAACCAACACACAAAAGAATAACCAGCAGCAGGAGGCCATGATCTTTCTCCTAAAGATACTTGGACAGAGGCATGTCCAAGCTTGCTCATATCCATCTCCAAGTAAGGTGCCAGTGAAACATTCTCTGAGGCCATATCTTCCATTTGAACTAATCTCTCCATCATATCAACAAGAACATGACCTGGGTTGAGCAGCCTAATTTGTAAAATACATCTAAGGAGAACACGGAGCTCTGATGACGACAACCTGTAGCAGAAGCACGCTTTAAGTCCCCATTTGCTTAAATATCAAATAAACATATGCAAATATAAGTAACTGAGATGCATTATCAACCTGTATGCTCCAAGCACTTCAACTATTCTCAATGCATGGACAAGTAATGGTGATGAACCAAAAAGAAACGGGTGTATGATCTCCAGAAGAAGTCCCACGCAACCTAGTTTAGAAGCAAAACATACTCGATTAGAGAATATCATAAAAATATGACAGAGAGTATGAAAAATCAAAGGATCTACATTCTGCACCTATAGAAGTCAGATTCTCTTGATTGAAAGGGCCAGCATGAGACAACTTTTCAATGAAGTCTAGTACTTCTAATTGCACTTTTGGAGTGAATTGTAACAAAGAATGAATCAAGACCCCAACAGAACCAGCATTATAAACCCGTTCTTTGTTAGGACTAAAAGTACCTAAGGCAGCACCCAAAAGAAAATTAGCAGATTCAGGTTCACTTGAATCAGATGATGGGGCACCCTCAATTGTCAATGCACAGGATGGTGGAAGAACTATCTCAAGTGCAAGTTCCACCATGACCTGGATCACTTGCTTTTCACAATCCACACATAGCAAACCAGACTCAGACAAGAGATCATGAAATGTCTGTGATGATATGATAGCGTGTAGCCTAGCTCGGTTTAGAGAATTTCCGCACACTCCAGCAGTCACGACACGCAATAAATATGTGAACACCTTCAAATGAGCCAGTAAGGATTGACCATCTGCATGTTCATCACTTTGGAAACTATGGATAATAGTCAATAGAAGAGAAAATCCAGTAGCTTCGCCAAACACCCTCTGTGCTGAATTATTAACGACCAAGATGCGCCATAAGGCCCCAAGAGTGTCAGATTTGGCATCACTTTTAAGCTTGTATTGAGATCCTGATATACTTGAAACCATCCCACTTTTTAGAAGTTCGATCAGTGCACCTAACTCTTCTGAATGAGCCTGTTACAAATTACATTCCGTTAATCGAGAGAATTAGCTGATATAGATGGGCATGTGATTAGTAAAAACTGTATATTGTGATCCCAGGACAAAAACTGGAAAGATCCTTAGATATCGAATAATTTGCAAGGAAATTATAATGTGCTTACGAACCTGTGTAGCATCTTCAATAATCAAACATGATAATGTCCGAAGAACACCTGAACGATGAACATCAGATACCAAAAATGGGAGCACAATGCTCACACCATCAGATAACCGGAATGATGATTGGTTCGCCTCAGCTTTCTTTAGTAAGGAAACCATGCAATCCCATGCAACAGAAATTGTATCATCAACCTCAAAGAGGGGAAATTTCGCAGAACCAGATTCCAAGAGCTTGGGTGAAGATATAATAGCATTTTCACTATCTATGTGTTTCTTGAAACTGCTTGAACTCGATTTCTTCTCCAGCTCATCAAAATTTCTACTCTGCTGCTCCGAACCAGAAAGAATCTTGTGATGCTTCAGGTCATCTAAGAGAACTTCCAGAACACCGACTTCTCGAAGAACTTTCTTATACTGCTGATCGAAGGATAATAACTTCACAAAGAAAGAAAGAACTGTGTGCTTTAAGTCGGGTGTTATTGGTTGTTGTAATAAGCAGCAAAGTGAAAGTAACTCTTGTTCTGGAACACAATTAGCAACAGTTACAGCATATAATAAAATTTTCAAGAGCGTTTCCTGTAAAGAAGAAGGAAATCCTGCCATATTTAAGATGAAAAGAGGCACTGTCCTCAGTTGTTGGCACAACCTGTAATTCTCAATATGACTTGAGAATAACTTAAACATTCTATTTAGTACTTCAGCTTGTACATTTGTGCTATCAGCTTTAAGAAAAATATCCTGCAACATCTGGATTGCTTCGAGATCTTTGACTTTCGCATTTTCCTTCTCCCAATTTCCATCACCAAGCCTATCAGAAGATGACGTACTTGTTCTTGCAATGCCAGAAACCTTGGTAGAAGATTTAGAGACTCTGAATCCAGTTGATTCAGAAGGACCTGTCTGTGAGAGATTAACAAGAACATCAAGCAACCTCGACAAAGATGGAGAAATTGATGGCAAGGTCTCTCCTCCTCTACTTGTAGAAACCTGTTCTCCTACATTATAAGATGTTTGTGAATCATCTGAATCGGAATCTCCATTTGAAGAAAGATCGAAATTAGAATAATGCATACCCTGATTTTTCTGCATGCTGGATAGTACAAGTGCAAACTGAATGAGAAACTGATAGCCATGGGCATTGTGTATATCCTCCCTGAGGCTGATACCGTTGGCCTCTATAAATCAGAAAGAAATTTTATCAAATCAGTGGAAAGATATCACTAGATGATTTGTCAATTTGTGCCAAAAGGTAACTATTTAACCAATAAATGAAGATAATGGATTGACACCTACCAGGCCTATATGACAACTCAACACATTCAAGTAGCAAGTCTACGATGCCCATAGTGTACGCAGAATCACCACTTTCAGGACTGAATTCCTTAACAGCCATTAGAAGAACTTTTACCTGGACAAAGTACCAACGAGTCACTAGGGAAGAACAGCACAAAGCAACAATGCTGCTTACTAAAATAACACGATAAGTGTCGATAACAATGTTTTCCACCAAACGTAGAATCACGAAAAAAAAAAAGGATTTTAACCAATCTATGAAGTTAGTTAAAAACTTCAAGATATAGAGTTAGCTTCATTACATACCAGATGATGTTTGCGTATATATCTTGCGATACTCCCATTGTCATTGACCAAAAGAAGACTCAGTATCTGTACAATAATACAATATATAAGAAATATTTTGATCAAGACGTCCATACTATCTCTTCTCAAGCATAGTTATCAATTCTTTCATGTAATTGATCTTTTTACTTAATTGTATATTTAACCTGCATGGCATGTCGATAGAGCTGAATAGTATGCAACGGAACAAGGCCCTCTCTGAATCGAGAAAAAACAGTCAAAGATCCATCCGCGACCATCTGAAACAGTGATTCAAGTGTATTATCCTCAACTAAACTCTGTGCAGCTGAAGGATGGCTTGCCAATGCTTTCATAATATGAACTATGCTTCCTTCAACCTGCATAACCAAGAATAATCAGTTAGTTAACATCCTTATTTCAGCTAGTCTATGATACGAGAGCTGTAAACCATTAAGAGGGCATATAAAATGAACTTGAGAGTCTAGGAAGTCATAAAGAGAGAGCAACCTCAAGCCGGCGGACTCCGCTACCATGCCCGTCATGTCCTCTTTCCAATAAATTCGGGTTTTCTGCGTCAGATGCCAGCTGCCTTTGGCTAGTTGAATCAGTTACCAACAGAGCATTCAGAATATGAATCAGACAGCATAGAATTCCAGAATCAAGCAGCGATTGCTTGTCAGTTGGCTGCACCAATAAAATATATACTCAAATTTGGATAATGGAAATGTCAATTTATTATATGTAAGTTATCACCATGGGTCAACTACCATAGTGAACCAAATGAGAATACGCGTCAAACATTCTAGGTTGCTCAAAACTTCATGCATTCAACAACCTAAAACCCTTTACTTTTACTATATTACATAAATACAGAGAATTTATGACGTGTAACAATAATAGCCGATGCAATAATCGACAAGTAAATCAAGGAAACGCTACAAGCAGCTCGTTGCATATTTTGCAAGAGGATAAAAATAGTAATATATTCTCTAAGTTATAAACGATGAAAAGGAGAGATGAAATACATTGCCCAATTACAACTTACCTAGGAACTAATAAAGGACAACAAAAATGTAAGAATAATCCCAAGAAAGGTAGCTTACCCCAGATACAATGACCTCCACAGCATATAATAAATTTGAACCATGTGTAAAGCCATCCTGTTCAAGTGCATTCACGAACATCAGATAATGCTTCATAAATAGGAAAACCATGCATTCGTCAAAGAACAGACCTTGGTTGCTTCTGAAAAAAAGCTTATGACTTCCAGAACTTCTAATGATCTTGTCTTGCTCGTAATTTTCAACTTCTCAATATCAGTGACAAAGGCTCTTCCCACAACGAAAGAAAATACATGAGCTTCAACTAATCTGTGGATGGCAACAATTAACAACATTCAGCTAACTTCCATGCATAAGCAAGTTGATCTCAAAAAAATCCACAAAGGCAGCAATAACAAAAGATGTCCTTTGAGCAGCTATAAAGATTAAAAAACCTACTCTTTTCTCCAATGGATTATATGATCTGTATTTCATCACTTATATATCAAATCTCAAAATCCATAACCACGGGGATTTTTGACGTTAAGATAAAAGTTAACTATAACGTCAGATTCAAAAACATGCCAAAAATACTAGAATCTCCACTCCAGAATTTTCAAAAATAAATAGAATCTCCACTCTAGGCTGTGGTATAACCCACCCAGACAAAAGTGGAAATACAGGTTGTCGAAAGACTACTACGTTTTTAAGATCCCGCCTACTTCCAAGAACATATTTACCAACATATGTTACACGTATAAGATTCCATTTTCTTTTTCGGAATATAGATTATGGTATTCTTTTATCGCCTTAAAGCATATCCAATTGCCCAAGCCAATGGTATTCCAGTGGCTATTGCGGTATTGCCTACAGCATGAACATTACTTTGGATCAAGCATTCATTCGTTACATATATAAATCTGGTTGCGTGGATATTACCACCTGGAGTGAGAATATCAAAAATAAAAAAAAATAATGTGGAACATTACTCACTAACATAGAAATATTATTTCACAGATCCGGGCAACAAAATACTACAAGTAGTATATACGTAAGAAGTAAATATAAAATAAATTATTTCCTGGATATAGTGAGGCATTTACAAAGTTAAACTTGAAGTAATTCAAAACAAGGATGATCCGAGAACCTACACTGTAACTAACTGAGCTCTATTAGCATCATGCCTCGCTAATCTACAGAAAATATCTACCGCCATGTTCAAGGCCATTTCTTTCTCCTGCACCAAAAATTTGCAAAACATCAATAACCATAGATAGATATGTAATTAGATACACGTGATGTATTACATAAAGATAAAAACCTTTTCAGAGCTGGACGACCGGAACTCTTCCCAGTATCTCTTGAAGTCCAACTCCAATTCATGTTTGTCCCTGATTTCACAAACATCAAACAGTCTAAGTAAACAACAAACATTTATGATGACATTTAAGCAGAAACAATTGTAAGATATCGTCCCATAACTCCTAGCGCATCAAACCATAAATTTCCTTTTCTTTCACTTGATCATGCAAAAAATGGTACAACAAACTGTACATTTTCCTTATTTGTGTTTACTTTATGAATGTAGGATTTTTTTCTCATTCAGAACTACGTAAATAACAACAATAATGATAAGATAATAAGTCAAACTAAAACATGAAGCTTTCTATATATAAGATACTTTTAAAAAAGAAGAAGATAATGAGGGCGAGCTCATAGTGAAGATTTCTTTATAGTTTATACATATTAATCACACAAGTGACCTAAAATCTGTCTTCTCATGAAGTCTCTCATATCACAAAGGATTAAACAGTGTTGTTTTAGGCATTTTCACCTAAGAAACAGAACCTAGCTTTCTGTTCATGCACCAGAGATATCCTTTCGCAGTGCTTGAGACGGTTTAACTGCCCTATTCCAAGGTATTTGATGAGTTACCCAAAAAAAGACAAAACTGATTTTCGTTTGCTATCCAGATAATTGGAACTCGGTATAATGATTTAGTTATGGATTTTATACGAGAGGCTAGTTAACGTGAACAATCCTGAGCTTTAGGTTTTTGGTGAAAATGAACTATTTAGGGAATTTATCCGACGTGTCAAAATGAACTGTAGTTAGCAACTTTTCATTCTACACCCGGTTGATATTCTACACATAAATTTTCTCAAAATTAAAGAAACTCAAGAATCAAAATAAACGTAATATATCGTAACTCGTGAGTAACATACTATTGTAACTCTTAAGTAACATAATAAATATCTAATCTCTAGACCAATATGATCCGATCAAAATTCGAAAAACCACTAATTTTCCGAAGTGTCATTGGATCATTTCTGCACTATGACCATAAACCATACTCTTAAAATTGAAGAAGAAGGAGAAATAATTGTCATGAGCTAACAAATACTTTATATTTGCTTCAAATCTATTGAACTATCCGACTATCTAGTGAAGCATATAAATCTACCTTCACAAACTTATACTCTGACTATCTAGAAACCCCTTAAAAATCACACCTTTACTTCAATTTTCTACAAAGTTAGAGAAGAATAACAAGAAATTGAAACTAAAATTCAAAAGTAATGGTGAAAATAAAACTCAAACCTATTGGGCAATGATGTTGGAGCTGAAGTTGATGCTGAAAAGTCATTTCTGGAGGAAGGTGAAGCTGTTGCTGCTGCAGCAGGAGAATCACCAGAAGGAGGAGAAGATGAAGCTGAAGGAGATGGAGAAAGTCCAACTTTTTCCTTAATATCCTTAAGCAATGTAACCCATTTCATTGTTTTCTTATAAAATTAAGAAACATCTAATACCCAATACTCGTTCTCTTGTAATCCATCTAAACCCTAGATCGAAACTCAAAAATTCAGTTTCTCCCCAAAAAAAGTACAAGAATTATAAACGAATAAATGTATATCTAAATACCGATCCAATCTATAAAAATTACAGTCGATTAAAATAGACGGTTGTAGATCGGATTACCCAGAAGAAATCAAAATCAACAAGATCTGAAGAATTTGTATGAATTTCCCGATTGATTGAATGAATGTATTCTTTCACTATATCTGATGTATTTTTCTCTTATTCTGAGCTTGAATCTTGGCTGACCTTGTCCAAGTTTTTTGCCCTAGAATTGAATTTTAACCTAATTAAATAAAAACAACTCGGACTTGAAATTGAGAAGAAGAAGAAGAAGAAGGGCTTGTTCTTTCTTTCTTTCTTCCTTTTTCTCTTGTGTTTGCCTGATTTCGCGCTCTTCTGATATGGACCGGGAACCGGACCCCCCCAATTGATTTTGACTCCTATGCCATGTCAACGTATTTTACACGTTGGCTTTTAATCCACGCGGACCTATAATCCACGTTAGACGCTGAGCTGCCAAGCTGAGATGGACAGGTCGTATCCAACTGTTACAAAGTGTAGCATGAGTCTTGGTTGTCTACATCGGTTTATCCATCGCGTAAATAGATTGAAGGTTTATAAAGTCTCTCTCAATCATTCGAGCCACCTCACTTTGCTGATCGTGACAGACGGAATCAGATAAAATACAGATAGGGAAACGAACTTTAGATTTTGACTCTTCTGCCATGTAGACTTATAGTCTACACTAGGTTATAGGTTTTTTTTTTTGAATTGTTCAGCGTGTCTCGAACCCTTGACTTCTAGGATGGAAGAATATACCTCTTACCACTTCAACCAAGAGTTGTTGACTACACTAGGTTATAGTTCATGTTGCCTTAAAGTCTAGGGTGGCATATAATCCACCATTTATCTTCGTACATGTGGTATATTAGAAGTGGATCTTAGGTGGACGGGCTAATATGGAAGCATAAAGTGTATATCTAGATAGAGTGCGCCAGTCTCTGACCTCACATCAGACTGATGGTCAGGAAAATCTCTCTCCATATCATGTATTTGCAGCTCAGCCTGTTAGGTTCACATTAAGTTAAGGGTCTACAAAATATCCTTCTAGATCCTGTCTGTTCACCTGTTCACCTTAGAGTGTACGACCTCACATCAAAATGAGACCCAGAGAGAATGCCCATGTCGTTTTCTGAATTAGTAGACACCAATAAAGTGATGTGTTATTTTTAAAGTCGATGGCATGGTTTGTTCTTGTTTTCCCTTTTGAAGTTTTTTACATTTTGATTGTTACGATTTTGTTCATGCTCTAGGATAAAAGAAAATATTTCATCAAAAATTTGTATTTAGCTTACGTATGACAACTGAATGTCTGACAACTTTGATATTAAAGTCCGATATAAATGTCCAGATTCGAATAATTTTGTAATTATCACGAGATTGAAATGCCATTTTGTTTAGTTCTGACTTGGTATTGTGTGTAGGCCGAGTTGGAAACAAAGGGCATGCACGATAATATTGCCAATTAAATAAGGGTGAATTCCATTTTAGCCCCGACGACCAACTCACCGAAATGCCCCTTAAAGAAGACCAGCTTCCAATTCGGCCTCTTTTCTCATTTTTGTTATCATCTTTTCGTCAGAAGTTAGTGAGCTGGCTATTTGTTGTTGAACGGGAAGATAAGGTTAGTGGGCTTTTTGGCCAAAAAGTCAGCTCACTAACTTCTGACGAAGAAGTACAGAAGGAGATCAAATTGGAAGCTGGTCATTTTTAAGAGGCTATTTTTAAGTGAGTGGATCATCTTTAGGGGGTCAAAGTAGAATTAAGCCATTAAATAATTAGTCATACTAATTCTTCGAGGATTGTCGTGATATTTTTTTGAATTTTTGGGCATATGGCCCAAAAAACAGCCCCTAATAACACTTTTAATCCTCTCTAATCCCATAAAGGGTTTAAATACCAAATTATTAATACAAATAGACATCTAGTCTATTTGGATACATCTAGAGAGAAAACACAAATCCCTAGAATACTTGATAAATCTTAATACCTAAACTAACCTTCCTTAAATATAAAAACACATTTATCTTCTAATTCACCAAATATCTTTTCCATTTTTATCTCCCAATTTCTCTCTCCACTCACGTTTTTAAACAAAGAAACCGTGGTCTTCATTATAAATCTGTAACCGAAACCAAAAAATGGTTTTCTTTCTCTCTCTACATCTTAATTTTTGGAAATCCTCCATTAAATCAGAAACATTGTTTCATATTCATTAGAGCTGCTGAAATCATCTTCTTCATCGTTTCATATTCATTAGAGCTGCTGAAATCTTCTTCTTCATCAAAAAATCAAGCTGCTGAAATCATCTTCTTCATCGTTAATAAGGTAAAACACATTATTGAAGTCAATTTTCGTCAGTTTTATAAGTTTTTATATTCTGTTTTAGTTTATTATAACTGATTCTCCCTCTTTAAAGTTGATCATATATGATTTTGAGTAAAAGTTTCAAAGATTTGTTTACTAATTCATTATTTTTCGAATGTTTGATGTTTATTTTCTTTTCTGAATCCTTCAAATCGAGTATGTTGTTATTGCAATCAATCATCATATCATATATCTTTAAATTGTTGTTTAAGCTTAATGATATTCACATTTGTTCTTCAGATATCATTTTCAATCCGTACAAATTTATGAAACCGGGATTTTTCCGTACGATTCCTCATAACAGAATCTACATTACATGTCGTTTCAGGTAAATTTCCATAATTTATAGTAAATTACTTAAACATCTTCCGTACGATGTTTTTATAATATAATATATGTATTTTGTAACAAATTATCCATACTTTAGCAGGAATATCAACAACTTCGCTTCACTACCAATTCTCATGTACTTTGAAATAAATTAGGGTTATTTCCCTAATGGCCCCCTACTTTGTGACCAGCTTCCCGCCTGGCCCCCTACTTTACGAGAAATACCCATATGGCCCCCTTCCGTTATAACACCGTTACTCTCTCTCTTCCATCTCTTTTTCTCTCTCTGCCATGTCACGCCACATCATCTGTTAGCCACCTCATCACCTTCTCCGGCAGAGGTCGCCGGCCGGCCAAATTTCCTGCCGGCGACCTTCAAACTAAAAAAAAAAAAAACTTTTTTTTTCTTCTTCCTCTCTCTCTCTCTCTCTTCTTCTTCTTCTTCTTCTTCTTTTTCTTCTTCTGCTTCTTCTTCTTCTTCTTCTTCTTCTTCCTCTCTCTCTATCTCATCTTCTTCCTCTCTCTCTTCCCCTTTCTTCCTCTCTCTCTAAAATGGCCGGCGAAGGGGGGAACCCTTCGCCGGCCATTTTAGAGAGAGAGAGAGGAAGAAAGGGGAAGAGAGAGAGAGAGAGAGAGAGAGAGAGGAAGAAAGGGGAAGAGAGAGAGAGAGAGAGAGGAAGAAAGGGGAAGAGAGAGAGAGAGAGAGAGAGAGGAAGAAGAAGAAAATAGGAGAGAGAGAGAGAGAAGAAGAAGAAATTTTTTTTTTTTTAGTTTGAAGGTCGCCGGCCGGAAATTTGGCCGGCCGGCGACCTCTGCCGGAGAAGGTGATGAGGTGGCTAACAGATGATGTGGCGTGACATGGCAGAGAGAGAAAAAGAGATGGAGGAGAGAGAGTAACGGTGTTATAACGGAAGGGGGCCATATGGGTATTTCTCGTAAAGTAGGGGGCCAGGCGGGAAGCTGGTCACAAAGTAGGGGGCCATTAGGGAAATAACCCAATAAATTATAGGTAATTTACAGTAAATTTGCATACTTTCTAGTACATTACGCAAACATCTTCCGTACCATGTTTTTATAAGAGAATGTAAAATACGCGTAATTTATTATACATTATATATAATTTATAATAAATTATAAAACATCGTATAAGTGCACATAAATTATGTATTATGAATTTACCATTACGCGTACTTTTCACCCAAAACAGTAGCCTTGTTAAGCTTACCAAACCACTCAAACCCTTCAAATATTGTTAAAATTTGACAAACATTATATATAATTTACGGAACTGTACATGTAATTTATAATACAATATGTGATTTTTTGTTTAACGTATGTTTATTTATGTGTGTAGATTTGATATAACAGATGAAATTTCAAACAGAATCATCAAATCAAAGTAAGTCAACGAAAATAAAGTCAGATGGCTGGGATAAAATATTTACTGAAGTTGGTCAGCTGTTTCCTGGTGGTGTAAAAGCATTTGGATTAGCTCTTCGACATATAGTGCAACTGTTGTGTGTCCTGCTCAAGACTACAAATGGAGAGTACATAGATGGGCACCATTTTTGAACCAAAGAGGATTTTGTATTTTTTTTGTAACAGAATGTAAACGATGTGTAATGTAAAAGAAATTATGTGTAATTTATTGAACATGACCCACATACGTTTGATAAATTACGTTGTGTACATGACAAATGATGGTTTCCTCGTCATAAATAACACATAATTTACGTATTTGTTTCATAATTTGTATTCGATATGTATTTATGTATGAGTAAAAACTAAAACAAATGCGGCTGTAATGTTCACAAAAAAATTTACTATTTCTAAATCTGAAAGTTAAGTGAGACAAAGTGATATATACGTTTTGTATATTGATCCCCAAATCACGCTTAATTGATTCAAGAAAATATTCTATTTCCAAATCTGAAAGTTAAGTGAGAGAAAATTGATTTGAATCGAAAAAAAATTACATACTAAGAGAGAGAAAATTGATTTGGTTTCCAAATCTGTAAAGAGAGAGAAAACTGATTTGGTTAAGATTTTTGTTTTGAATCGATTTGGAAATAGATTTGCTTTCCAAAATAGATTAGAGAGAAAAATCAATTTCGGATTTATACGTTAGCTGCTTTAAATCTCCCAGATCACACCCACATTAGATGTAGTTTCCAAATTCACCCTGGAAACTTAAAAATCCCGCGATTTTTGTAGGAGGGACATGGACGGTAGTTATTTCATAAAGAATGGGTTATTATGTCCATAATGTAAAAGGACTAAATATCCATATTTTGGGAAGATTTGATCATAAACCTTTTGTAAACATTATTTTGGTCTGTATACTCACGGACCCTTTTTTTTTTGAGAAAAAAACGAAAAGAAAAAGAAAACAAAAGAAGGTCTTTCATTACAAAAAAAAAAAAAAAGGCAAAATAAGTGTGGCACATGTTTGAAGGACCAATTTTTAATTCATGGTACTTATTCAATTTAACTCTCAACAAACTTTATCAATTTACCATAACTTCAATGTAATTTTTGATTAACAAGTTCAAAGGGAAAAAGGAATTAAAATCTTCTACCATGCATAGGGTTCGAATTTTCCTTCCTAAGAGGATCAAATTCCGATGAGAAAAATGATGTATTCTTCGTGTACCAAATATTATTTCAGAATGTACTTCTTAATAATTGTATTTTATTTCGGCGTGCCCGCACCTAACCTAACAGATAGCCATCAAAATAAGCAAAAATGACTGCCAAAACAACTTATTGAAACAATTGATACAAAAAAGGCACTTCAGACTTTACTTTAATTGGGAAGTCTTAATCCATTTGGACCAATTCTAAACTTAATTATCAAATATTGTAGGACCAATTCTGCAAACAAATAATTAAATTAACTAATGGCCAATGAAAACAATGGGAACATAGAAAAGTAGAAAAACTATTTATTTAATCTGTAGAAAAATGAAATTTTCAAAGTGAGACATCATTTAAGTTAAGTTAATTATAAAAAAGTGGAGAATAAGCCCTTACTGAATCACTTCTAGCTTCTAGTACACATTTCTTTATATTTCTATTTTTCTCATGCAAAATCCAAATTTTCCATTTTCACGTGTGAAATATAATATAATTCTATTATATAAAACACAATGGTGTTTTTTTGAGGTGAACCGTTGATTTATGTCTTGGATATTCGTAGCCTTTTGATTGTTATGCTAGATCTTCTCATCGAACGGTGGAGATGTACCCACATATTTAATTTCGGTTTCTCTCATAAAACTAACCCCGTAACTTCTTAAAACTACCAGTGGACTTTTCTACCCTCATTTTTATCGAGAATTATCACATATGTTAACTTCTATCAAATTAAATGCAAGGTTATAATCGACATTTACGTGATACCCTATAATTATGGGAGGAAATCGTGGGGGGTTAGATATTAGTGGGATGAAAATCGACTAATTAAATAACTACCGAAAACTTTTCTCTGAAATCTCTCCTTTATTTTTTGGTCGTTTTTTTCTTCCCTCTTGGTCGTTGATCTATCTCTCCATATTTCTGTCCTTGTGATTGTCTTCTCGACCTTCACAATCCACCGTCTCTAAATGAATTTATCAATCACAGTTTTATTTATTTATTTCAATTACAGTTACTATACAGAGAATTTATCAATTACATGTGAGAGAATTTATCAATTACAGTTTTTATTTATTTCAATTACAATTTTCACAATCCAACCGACTCTTTTAAAATCAGTTTCTTGACTCCTCATTTCTCTCACTAATATAATCCCTCATCTTTTTAATGCCTACATTCTCTCACATGTGGTTCATGCTAACAATATGCAAGATATGGAAGCTTTTGAAGAAATTTTGTTTTATTTTTTCTAATCACTTACTGATTTCAGATGACAAATATATATATATAATGAAATTTATAAAAAAAAATGAAATATATATATATATAAAATGAAATTTTTATATGAAATGTATAAAAAATGAAATATATATATATATATATATATATATATATATATATATATATATATATATAATGCCATGGTTAACAAACATTCAACCCACTTGTTAAAACTAAAAATCTAGTTTATAAACAGAGATATTGAAGTAATTCAATTAAGTTTTAACCAAGTTGATTGGAAATACCACTCGATCTCAAGATACTTAAAACCTTACATCTTGGTTTCATCCGATTCTCCAGACTATAACACATGATCGCTGGACAATTTTTTTGCTTTAAGCCCATCTCTTTAGTAAGAAAATTCATTTTCCATCTGATTTGTTCTATATCAATAAGATAAGAGAAGGTAAAGACGCTTTGAGATAAGTTTTGAAATCCGTTTCTTCCTAAAACTAAATTACTAGAATATGGCTAAAACAGTATTAGGTCCATCACTTGATTGGAGGAAAACTTTTTTCGGTGCTTCAATGGTTAGAGTAGAGCATTTTATATATATATATATATATATATATATATATATATATATATATATATATATAACAAATGTTACAAATTATATATATATATATATTATATATATATATATATATATAGTGAAATTTATAAAAAATGAAATTTATAAAAAATGAAATTTAATTTTCTATGAATTTCATATATAAATTTTATACCTAAATTTCGAATATGACCATTATGAAAAAAAGTTCTTGTTGTTTACCGCTTTTTAAGTCCTTGAGTATTAAGTTTAAGTATTGTGATTATACTTTTAGAATATTACGTAGATAAATTGCTCGGTCATAGTTTTTATTTTTACTAAGTTATGGTTCATTTCTTTAGCTTGAATTGTTTACATTCCAAAATATGTTTACTTTAATGAATGATAATTTTTTAGGAAATGTGGCATATGAATTCTTGCTTTCTTCTTACCATTATAGATAGTGTGAAAGAGAATATGAATATCGAATCTAAGTACGTCATAATATGCTTAAATTTAATTACATGTAAATAAAGTTGAGGACTCGAGTGGGAAGTTCAGGAATGTTGAAGATGAGCTAAGCTAACTAATGAATCTTGTAAATAGAGTTCTTTTTTTTTTTGAGATAAACTAGAATTTCATTCATAGAAGAAGTACAACCTAACAAATTACATGGTTTTGATAGGTTTTGACTCTTTCGAGTACAACATCTATATAACAAAGCAGATTGGTTGTGACTAGGACAAAAAAAAAATTGCCAACTAGATTATTTTGTGTTGACTGGTCAAATCAAGAGATAAATGATCTTTAATCTAGACCTTTAGATTTCTTACCTTCTCAACAAAAATATTAATTTGTTCACCTTCTCTATAGATCAATAATAACCTCCCATTAAATCATTGATTTGTCTTAATTCAATCAAGTCAAAAATTAATTAGTTTAAGATTTTGAGTTACAATTTCTTAAACTCCCCCTCTCTCTTTAATTAAAAAAAACTCTCCCTCTCTTCATCCAACGCTCTCGTCATCGATTCTCTCTCCTTTTCAACAATTTTTATTCAATCCATCTCGAAAACTGCTGTCTTGATTACTCCATCTTCAAATAATTATTTCAGTTATTTTCAATCTCTTTAATTTCCTTTCAAACCGCACCCAATTTTATTCCTCATTTAGCTGAGCCTAAGGTACAATATTACCCCACTCATCCATTCTCTTCTCAACACACGACCCAAACACCACAAAAACTTAATTAAAAATTGAAATCGAGAAGTAAATAGATTCATTCTTTTCCTTGAAGTTTGAAATTACTTATTAAATAATCCTAAAACCATACCAAAGTTTGAAAATTCTGTGAGTTGTAGTTGTTTGATGAAAGTCCTCAACCAGTTCAGACATTGTATCTTCAAGGCTACGCCAAATTTGTGTTATTAAGGTATTTGGTTATCTAACTTTGATGTTCTTACGTCTATTTTGTGGATTCAATATGTTGTTTTGACCTTCATTCACTTTTGTTTACATTTGTTGATGAAAGAGGGGGAATAGTTTCCTTTATTATTTATTTGTTTGTAACAGAAGCAATCCTCTCAGTGAAAATCTCTTGCCTCAACACCAAACTAGATATTTGTTATGTATAGAAGAATAATTCTCTTATAGAAATTGAAGTATTCATGCTTAGACCTTAGTAGGATAAAATTCATCTCATCTTCCCGTCTCATTACATGTATCTTCAATTCATTAAATAAGAGTATTTAATTCATCTATTCATTGTAACCAATGCAACTGGAAAGGCACAGAGAACACGTTCCATATTTATGAACTCCACAAAATCTCTAAAATGATCTACATTGTTTTTTTTTTTTTTTTTTGAAGTCGACTACGATCTACGTATGTCGTTACATTTGGCACTTGATACATCATAGATGTGATAAGCTCGATAACCGCCCACTCAAACACTAACAGAACCGGGCCTATAGCCCAACAAGACATGGCCTAAAGCCCAACAACATTATTTTACACCTTAATAATCCCAATTCAAATAACCAAAGATTCCACCTTCTCTGGGATTCGAACCTGGGACCTCCAGGGATTTCTGGAGTTTATGTCAACACCTTGGAACCACTTGGGCTACCAACTGTTGACTCCTGATCTTTTAGTGGTGAATTTTAGTCGAAGACTCCTGATCTTTTTTTCGTCAATATTTTATTAAAAATTACATTTTTCTTTATGAAAATTACTACATCTATTCATATATATGCAATTTTATACGATTTGATTTTGCGGAGATGTTCTTATTTTCACTATTGGTACGATGATGTTTCCACTTACGTTTTCTAAATATTGTAAACTTAAATCGCAAAAAATCAATATTTTATTTATATCAAAACTAAAATTTTATTTTAATTATAAATGTTTATTTCATGAACCGTTATATTTTGTTATATTTTCATTGTTTATGTAAATTCATAAAGGTATGATTTCATCTTTATATTTATCATGGTCATATTTTTACCTCAATTTCACTATGTAAAAACCAAGGGCGTGGGAGAGGGGGTGCGACCGGTGCGGTCGCACTAGGCCCCTCTCCAACTTAGGGTCCCAATTTAGTAATGTTAAAACACTAATTACAATAAAAGAATGGTAAGATTTTATACAAAAAATTTTGTAGCTTAGTTGGTGAGGAAGTCACGCCTACACACAGTAGGTCTTGGATTCAACCCTCTACTCAAAATTTTATTTTTCAAATGCTTTATATGATATTATACCTAAGGGCACCCAGTCCACGCCCACATTATAGCTATTCTAAAGGCATCTCGATCTCTTTATCTACTTGTTTTCTTTTATTTTTTCACTAACTTTGTTTCAATGTTTTCATTTCTCTTCTCTCTCTACTATTGTCTTTATTTGTCTTTTTTCTTCTCTTTCTTTCTCTCTTTTTCTTTTCTCTCTTAACTACTAAAATACAATAGCCTTATATGCCTTCTTTTTTAAGTGTGCATATTTTTCTTCGTCACCTAATATTGATATGCAAAAGGTATAGAATTTTCGTGTAGCATTGTGTTTTCCAAGTCATACTCATTTGTTACATAATATTCTTTTAATTCATATAATTACACCTTTCAAATGTTTAGTTAAACTGTGTTCGTAGATTTATTTACTTACATCAATTATTGTTTAATATTCTGACTAATGTTATTTAATCGTTCATGCATTAATGTTTTTACTTAACGTATTTTTGTCATGATAATATTCTCTTCAGTTAAATTGTTTAGATATTTTACTAATATATCTTATGTGAAAAAAATTTGGTTCTTACATCATATGAAGGGCCCCAGTTAAAAGTTCGCACCGGCCCCCAAAATCTCAGCAAGAAACTTGTAAGAACAATGAATTATAGCATACTGTTATATATATATACCGCGTTTAAATGCGTAAGTGTTCACCGAACACGTCGTGCCGTAGGCACGGGTTATGGCTAGTGGATTTACAAAAGCAAATAACAATATGAAACTTACAAAAGTAAAGACAACATGAAGAGAAAGGATACAGGGGCAAAAATAAAATAAAAAGTCTTTGAAGGTCACAAATTAAGGATCTTAAAGATCACGAAGGAGACCGTAAAGGTCGTGAATTTTATTATAATTTGTGATACTTATTTTATATTTAATCAAGATGAACTAGGTAGAACGAATTACGGTTTCATCAAGAGATTTAGTACTTTTGGAATCAACAAAACCCTTCATTTCCGACCTAAAACCATCCACTATATCTCTCTTCCATCTCTCATCTTCAAATTTTCCCATTTATCACTTATTACCTATTATCAGTTTCGAAACCGTTTTCTGATGGGTATTGAAGATCTAGATCTTAGTTTATTCTCTTTTTCCTGTTTAGATTAATCATTTTATGAATGAAGTATAAAATTTGCAAATTGATGATGCAACGAGAAAAATGCTAACCTTAGATCGAAATTCCGGAAGAATTGTAAAAGTTTGGTTAGATACTTGTCGACATATATAATATTAAAAAAATGATGACAGTATTTTGAGTTGATCGACGCTATTTGAAAATGATCCAAAATTTACATTGACAAGTCGGAAAAATATAGTCAGATGAATTTCTTGATTTTTTTTTTATGATTCTTTCTATTTACTGAAAAAAATAAGAATCTGATATGTTTGACACCAACTAGGGTGGTTCAACATTCAACATGCAAACATGAAATTACAATAGTTTGGAAACTCCTTGAAGTAAAAAATACCTAATATAGACCAAATGACTTTAAGAAATCGTAAGTTATTTTCTTCCTCCACGATTTTGTGATGCACAAAATCCTCTACGAAATTGTTAGTCCGTGAGCCGAAGACACAAGTCACACCTATTAATGTAAAAAAAAAAGCAAGAAAAAGAAATAAGTGTGGCACATAATTGAAGGACCAATTTTTAATTCATGATACTTATCCAAGCAGTCGATAATGTTGACATTAATTCTAATATCCTAGAAGTCCAAAGTTCAATTATTAGAATAGGTAAATTTCATGATTTATTAAACTTGAGTTATCTATATAACAAAACAAGACTTGTCTTGCTGACTGGGAAAAAATGAATGCTAGGGTGACTAGGACAAAATAAATGATCCTATAATGAGATCTAGGGTCCTTATCGCTAAAAGCTCTTCGCTTCCCACAAGCAACTTTCCATTTCCTTGACGTAACCTCCCCACTTCAGAAGAAGACCTAAACCAAAATATTCTCACTTCATTTTCTCTCTCTTCGTTAATACTCTCCACGTGCTTAACTCCTCAGTACTACTAGTTTTTTATCTTCTCCATAAGAAAATCATCAGTCCTTTATCTCTCGAAAGGGACTAAGAGCAACTCCAATGTGGGGGGGATGGGGCTCCAATTTGGGAGCCCCAGCCCCAGCCCACATGCTCCAACCCGGGAGCCCCGGGGCTGGGCTCCCGGTGGGGCTGGGAGCCCCATGCTCCCTGGCTCCCAAATGGGAGCCCGGGCTGGGGGGCTCCCAGCCCCAAATATGGCCCGTTGGGGGTCTCCCAACGGCCATATTTGGGGTGGATCCCCTTTTTAGGGGATCCACCCCACTTCTTTTTAATTTTTTTAAATTTTTTTTTAAACTAATTTTTTTTCAAAAAATATAAATTGTTTTAAATTTGTTTTTCCAATCATTTCTCTAATTTTTTCTTTTTTAAATTTTTTTTATATTTTCAAAATTCCTTCTCTCTCTCTAACATAGTATTAAATTTCAATTTTATATTTAAAATTAATAATTTATAGTTGAAAATTAAAATTAAAAGTCCGCACACGTACATTACACACGTGCAGAATTTTGATTTGGGAGCCCCTGTTAGGAGCCCGACGTTGGAATTGAAAAAAGCTCCGGGGCTCCTAAAAATCAAGGGCTCCCAAAATTGGGAGCCCGAGCCCCACATTGGACTTGCCCTAAGGGAGTAAAATGGCTAATGGTGTTCCATGTTCATCTATTGCCACTGATTCAATCTTTTGCGTAGGAACTGTATTCTTCTTTTCATTTATATTGATATCTACATATTTACTTTTATCTTATTTATCGAACATAATTTGAATTTCTATTATATTTCTCTTTTTGTTTTAGGCTGGAGCGATTTGGGGTTTATGTATTGGTGTTCGTAAACAAGGTACAACATTCTAATTTCTCGCAAAATTTCATCAAATTATCATAAAATAGAGTTTCTGACATTCTTTAGTTGGTATTTTTTGAATTATAACAAATGAACTCTTCATCAAAATGAAAAATTAAGATTAAAACCTACTAATTATCTCAAAATAGATATTGATTAAGAGATTGATAGAAGAAAGTCTACAAAGGTAGAGATCTATTCTAGACTTAAATAGGAATCAACTGTTCATCAAAATAAAAAAATTCATCAAGAAAGAAAATGTTTAAGTTCATTTAAACCTTTGATAAGAAAAATTAGATTCAGAGCCATTTCTTCATTTTTTTTTGGGCAGTGATATTGATTTAGGGTTTAACGTTTTCTTAATGTACTAATTTTGCAGTTGAATATTGGTTGGTAAAGGCTTTCAGTGTGGTAATTCAATCCATCTCTTCTTTTGTTGTTAATTGGAAAAGTACTCATTGTAGTGTGTCAGCTTTAACGTTTCACGAAGATCACTTAGGTTACTTTCAACTTCTTCAAGACTCTGATCTTTAGTAATTGGATAGGAGTCTTGTTTCATTACTGAAAGTTATTGATCTTGAAAGAAAAGAAGCAAACAAACTGAAAAATCACTTATGTTGAGAAGAAACCACACACATATAAATTTATACGGTTAAATTAATTATTATGTTTTTGCATTGGTTAAATTAATTATTGTGTGCTATCTTGTTTGTGGGGGTTATAATACTTGTAGAAAAACTCCATGGAACATTTTGTCTAGATTGTGCTTCACAAACGGCTAAAATATTACATGTTCATGAAGGCATCTTGTTTTTACTGTGTCATCTATTCTTATTGTTCAATGTCCTCATTTAAGTTCCCTTTATTATTTTATCACCAGGTTTCCAGTGAAGCAGAGCAAATTCTTAATGATCGTGTTATCTCGGTATGATTCATTCAGATGTTTAAGTCTATATTAATCAAACATTTTCAGTGTCGAGACTCAGACATTTGTTAGTAAAACCAGTCTTGAGGTGCTTCCATTGAAAAATCTCTCAAGTTTTGTATATTTACTAGGGTATAGCCCGTGCCCTAGTGCACGGATAAACCTATTAATCATGTTCAACAAAATTATGGAAGAAATCAAACTGAATATCAAATTTTCATGAACATATCTTATCTAGAAACATACAAAAGAGTAGTATTAAGACAAACCAACAATCTTGTGACAAATTCTTCAAACCTTAAGAAAAAACATATAGGTTGACATTTAGAAAAATCAATCGTAATACATCAGTCATGGGCCAAGCGTAGGTAAATTAAGAAAATAAGAAAACAAATATAATTTCTTGCATAACTTTTTCAATGTACGAAAAATGGTGGTTGTTTTCTCTTCGTAACACTCCTAAACTTGATCTCCAAGAGAACCCATTTGCACTTTCCGTGGAAGCAACAAACATTTCAACAACCATCAAAAAAATATAGGTATAAGATATATGTAGAGATCATAGTTTCAAAATAAATAACTTTTCCTTTTTTTTCTCTTAATCTCTTCCAGACTTCACCAACATTGAAGAATCAAAATAATAACGTCTTATTCTTGTGTCTCCCCCTGCTTAAAGACCAACAAAACATAAGAGATCAAAAATAGTAACACAAAAATGAGCTCTATAAGAAATAAAATGTAATTCAGTGAAGGAAAGAAAACTGCATACATACAAAGCTAATACAAAAGTATAAAACAAAAAAAATAGTTGGTGTAGTCTGAACCTCTCTGCTACTAATGGAAATAGATTATGGAATTAAATGTACTTGGTAAACAAAATAAATTCTCATACTTTATTGTTAATCTTATCTTATTTGAATCAAGTAGGAAAAATTTCAACTAAACTTGGCACATGGTATTTTTACAACACAAAATTAAACCTAAGAAAATTAAATAAGCATAAAGAAAAAGTGGAAAGAGAAATACCTCACTATTTACTTTGTGTCCACATTGAAATTATGATTTAAGGTCACCTTTCTAGCGTCACATGATAACAAAAAATAAATAGATTTTGTATTTTTAAATGAATTGGGTTTAATAATAAATATAATCACTATAAACGGTAATAAAATGATCAGAGACGGAAGGGTAAAAAGGTAAAACATAAAATTTATATCAACACTAATTTTGTAGGTTCAAAATTATGAAAGGTATCAAAGAATGTCTTTGGTAAAGGGACCTGTCTCTACTTTAATGAGACACGATTAGTAAAGGGGCATTAGTCCATTTGGTAAGTAGACATTTTTCTCTTAAAAACAAATAAATCATCATATATTTACTTTCAAATGACAATATAAATATTACTTTAATATTTAAAATTAATCACAAAAAGATAAAATATTTTAATAGAAAATAATTTCTTTTTGTATCGAAAAACACGTAACAAATGGTGAAATAAAATTTAAGAGGAAAATTTCGGACGAAGTAATCGAAATATGTCCAAAATTTCGACCAATGTGGTTGAAATATGAGCAAAATTTCGACCATTGTTGTCGAAATATGAATATTCGTCGAAATCTTGGGCATAATTCAACCACGATGGTCGAAATATTAAACATATTTCGACCACAGTGGCCGAAATTCTGGGGACTAAAAAAAATGTGACCACGGTAGCCGAAATGTTTACTTTTTGAGAGAAATGTTCATCAACATTATACACTAATAGGATTAAATAACAAATATGTTACATAGGAAAGAGAGAGATGGGAACAACTTAAATGTAAATAAGAATGTAGTGTTCATAAGTGATGGTTGATTTATACAATATGTTGTCTATAGGTGATCGTTGTTTCTAGGTTAAAAAAATGATTTTATTTTAAGATATGTAGATCTAAGGAAGGACATCAAAATAAAAGAAAACTTCGATATTTGTATTAGTTCAATCTTAGTTTTTATCCAAATAAACATTAAGTTATTCGATTTAAATATCTAAAAATAATGTCTATTTTCTAATTGGTAAAGGGACCTTGAATTTAAAAATGTGATATTCTGGCCATGTCCCTATACCATATATCAATGTCCCTATACTAAATCCCATCAAAGAATTACCCATTTTGTTTAAAGAGAGAGAATAGTATCTTTGTTTCTTATCATGATATTGTTATATTGATCCAACGATGGTAAATTACCCAAGGTTCAAAATTATGATATAGTAATACAAGGGCACAGACATTTATATCAATCAAATGTTACGAAATTTATTGTTATATTTTTTTGAAAGAGAGATTTTTATTAGTTATTACTTTTTTTTGTATTATTTTTTTTGTTTCATTTCTCTTAAATTAGTTATTTTTTTTACTAAGAGAGAGAGATTTTAATTTTTTTATTAGTTATTATTTTTTTGTATTGTTTTTTTTGTTTCTTTTCTCTTAAATTAGTTATTATTTTATTGAGAGTGAGAGATTTTAATTTCTTTTTATTGTATCAATCAAATGTTACGAAATTTATTGTTATATTTTATTGAGTGAGAGAGATTTCTATTAGTTATTATTTTTTTGTATTACTTTTTTGTTTCTTTTTCTCTTAAATTAGTTATTATTCTATTGAGAGAGAGAGAGATTTCAATTTCCTTTTTTAACCCTTGAAATTTATTTTATTTCTTTATTTCTTAAATTAGTTATTTTATTTCTAAGAAGGAAAGGATTATTGTTTTTTAAATAGGTAATTTTATTTCTACGAAGGACTATATTTTAAATTTTGAGAAGGGCTTCTAGACAATATCGCCCTGGGGCACGGTCACTTATATCAATCAAATGTTACAAAATTTCTTTTATATTATACTGAGAGAAAAAAATTTTTGTTAGTTATTATTTTTTGGTATTATTTTTTTGTTTCTTTTCTCTTAAATTAGTTATTATTTTATTGAGAGAGAGAGATATTTTAATTTCTTTCTTTAACCCTTGAAATTTATTTTGTTTCTTTTTTTTTAAATTAGTTATTTTATTTCTCAGAAGGAAAAAATTATTGTTTTTTAAATAGGTAACTTTATTTCTACGAAGGACTATATTTTAAATTTTGAGAAGGGCTTCTAGACAATATACATAATTAAATAAGGATGTTTGTCCCAGTCATCGTTTTCCCTTCTGTTTTATATAATAGATTTGCAAGTTATGGTTCATTGCTTAATCAATGGAGATGAAGAAACTCATTTCTTGCATCAATTCTTGGCGAAGTGCTATTAACTTTACATCTAAACCAACTTGTTGCATACTCTTATAAGAGGAAACTAGAATCAATATCCTTGTGTCACTTTACTGTATAATTCCGGATTTGGCATTCTAACGTGGCTCTATATTTTCAGCTTGTGGGTTAGCTCTCTCTAGAAGAACTAATGTCTCAATTGCCTTCGTTTCTTCCTGCCCCTTTTGTGCATTTTCAGAGTGCCTATTTTCCTAAGGTAATAATATTTTTTGTCAACTTGATTTTTTCTTCATCATCATTCCGTTTCTTATTTCTAATAATGTGGTTGTAAAATCGGCCATATTTTATATCGATTCAATTTTTATGCACCAACTTTGCTTAGCAAGTAATCTTTGTGTAGATTATATCTATAAATTATCACGAACATTGTAGTGACAGCGTCTAGATTTTATCACACTAAGAAATGACATCATTGGCATGCTTGACTGCAACATTATTCCCGAACATGCTTAGCCTAATGTGCTATTAATGTTGGAATCTGATGATTTAAATTGTGAGGGAATATCACCTCGTGGACTAATTCACTTTATCATAATACCGTGCGTTGTTGATGGATTCATGGTTGTAGTATAACTTAATTTTGAAGATGTTGCAGGCATAGGTATTGATGGGAAGCCCATTAAAATGGAGGGTTGAGGGTGACAATCCTTTATATTACCATGGAGGGTTGATGGGAAGCCCATTAAAATGGAGGGTGGAGGGTTGTCATCTTAATGGCAAAATCTATGCGTACAATGGTCTGTGAACATTCAGAATTATGAGGAATGTTAACTTCTTGCCTAATGGAAATCCCTGAGCTTGGATTAGTAAGTTCATGGATTTTGAATCTCTCAAAAGACTCGGGATTTGACCGCTCATGAGAAAAACCAATTCAGACTTAACATACTGAGTTGAAATGGACTAAATCAATATGACGTTGTGAGAGTAATGATTATTAGTATGCTGTTCTGATTTTTTGGCTTCAATGGAGATAAAATATTTTTCATTCTTCGAATATTTTGACAGACACTTTGTGTACTGTACATTCTGCTTTCAATTTGATTGAGTTCTTTTAATTATTATGAACTCGACCGCTTGTAATTTGGGGAGCGATCCAATTCATTTGTATTATAATCTTTACTTTTGAAGCTTTGAACTCGAAAATATTAGGTTTGGGTTGTCTATAGAAAGATGTTATTAAGTTTGTGATAACAGAGAACTCGTTGTGTTACAGGAATGTACCTTTAATTTTGATAATAACAAGTCCCCGACCTTTTTTTGCAACATTATTTGAAATGATCAACCACAACATCTGTGCCAAAGGCACGGGTAATATCTAGTTAAAGTATAAATAATGAAATCGGACTTTAGGCTCATTTTTGTAAGAGTTTAAATTAAGTGGATATAGTGCTCTTATCACATCTTTGTGTTTTTTACCGTAACTTTCATGTGATTCCAAGTTGGAAGGGAAAATAAAATAAAATCTTCCTCCACCTGATGCAGGCGCATCCAGGCCGGGCCCGCAAACCCACACGTCAATGGTCTAATCGGCCAAGCTAGTAGTTTAGAAAGAGTCATAGTTTAGTAAGAATCATAATGAATCCAGTTTTAGGAAATTACCTTATGTTAGTATTTCTATTATTTAGGAAGTTTCTATGTTTGAGTATCTTTAATATTTAGGAATCCTAGTTTGAGTCTACCTAGGAAAGTTTAATATCTTATAAAAGGAGGTTCAATCTGTCTTTATATTCATATTGGAGAGAAACCCCCCATTGAAGTTATTCAAGTTTATAGTTTTATTCAGTTATTTACAGTTCTTTATTCGTTCTTCGCTTTACTTTTATTATCTTCTTTAAATTCCGCTGCGACTACATTAAGTGGTATTCAGAGCCATCAAAATTCTGGATTTTTTTTTACAACAAAAAAATAAAATAAAATATCTATGGATACATCTCCTCTTGAATGTTGGAAATTTTTTCCACGTTTATGTTGGGATCCTAAAAGAGATGCAACTCAATTTTATGTTGATCGAAAAGATCAAGAAACAATCAATATCGTTTCAAATTCCTCTATTTGACGGTCAATATCATATAGATTTTTGGATTCAACACATGGAAGATTGGTTCAGAAATCAAGAAGTTCATGACAAAGATAAGGTCTTTTTGGTTGAGCAACATATGTCCGAAAGAATTTATAAACAATTCAATGCAATGCAATGGAGACTCATTGATGAAGGGAAAAAATTCATAGACGATTGGACGATATTGAAAAGTATCCTCAGGTATGGTTTTCTTCCTCTCGATGAATATTTGTCATGTGTAGAATCAAAATTGAATCGAGAAGATAGTTCTCCAAAGTTACTTTAATCACTAAGATCGATGATATTGAAGGAGAAGTTCTGGAAAAAGGGAACAAAATTCAGTCAATGGCGGAGGAGGAAGAAGGAAGTAATTTTACTTCATCAGACCTAAATCCTAACCGAGATATGAAACATCAATGTCTGACCAAATTTTATGATTCATATGAAATTTCGGGAGACGGCATCCTTGTTTCGAATCATAAAATTCTTCCGCATCAATTATGTCCCACATCACCTCTTTCTATATCAAATCTTCATCTGCGAAACTCTCTTGAAACCGAAAAAGAAGAAGATGGATCTTCCTTAGAGGAGGAAGAAGAAATTCATACACAAAAAGCTTTGAACGAGATGAATGGGAAAGAAATCGATGGTCAATCTATTCTAATTGAATTCAATCGTCCCAAAGGTAATAGAAAAAAGTTATCATCAAATCCAACAGAACCATAACCGTTACCTTTTAACTCTCTCTCTACTAACATCAATTCAAATTCACGTCTTTTCAGTAGCATCACTACTCTAATCCATATCCCTTCTACAAACAACAACAACCACCACAATCACTCTTCTTCCACTACTACTTCAACTTCAGCTTCCATCTCTACTTCCACACATCACACTCAAATTACTACACTTTCTAAAGAAAAACCCAATAAGTCAATAGTAACAACAACACTACACCCAGAATCTTTCAACATCAGAGAGAGGCTCGGGGTTTTTGAGGAGAGAGAAGGTCTCGACTGACGTCAGCAAGGCGATCGAGCCCCCCTCTCCTTTTCCCCCAAATCGAAACCCTAGATCCATCATCCCCTCAAATTCAAACCAACAGCAACTTCCCCTAATCCATTAATTCATCAACTCCAACTACCTTTACTCAATAGAAGCTTCCCCGAATCCCTACTAAATCGGCTTCAACCAATAGAATCAAAGAATATTTATTGATTGAGTAGACGAAGAGTTTATCCATCGGGAACCAAAGCATCAGACGCGAATCAAGGTAAGAAGATCGAGTGAATCAGGTACGCTTTCTAACTCATTAATTTAGATGCATTTCTTGTTCAACATGTGTAATAACTAGGGGGCTTGAATTAGACTGTTCGGATCCCCACCCCCCTTGCATGCGTTAATCTTGACCCAAAGCTTACATCTGGTTGAAGATCATAGGAGGTAATTGACGAACCTCCAAGTGTTCGTTAAGTTTCACTGTCAGTCGAAGAAGAAAGATAATCATGGCACTTTCAGCGTGCGGGTTAGAGTATGCAGGTAGGATAGTAATTATGATTCTGAGTTTCGAGGTGTTGTTGATCATTCCCAAGAGAAGGAGTTCATCCTTTTTAACCTGTCCCTGTGTATTCCTCTCTTTTCTTCTGATTACACTTAAGAGCCGAAGCTCAGACATCCACCATAATCCTCTTACCCCTTCCAGACTCATGTCTTCTTCTCCCTCTGACTTCAACGTGGATAAACTTTCAAGTAACATGGCCCTCCAACTCAACCTCTCAGACTATGGTAATCTCACAATAAACTACCCTAAACCTGCAGAAAATCAAGAGTTGAAGGAGATCTCTTCGGGCTTCATTGCTAGATTATGCTGTCAATACAACTATGGGATTGGTTTTATTAGGCGTCATCTTTACTATCAGTCGAAGTTCTTCAGGGAATGCCAGGTCACTCCTATCAACCAAGGACATAACTACTTCCTGATCAAACCTAGCAACCAAATAGTGATGACAGAGATCAATCAAGGACGTCCCTGGATCATTAGAGGCCTGTTGATTGTCATGCAAGAGATCGAATTTCCTTTTGGTGGAGTTCTTCCAGAATTGATGCAGGAGCCAATGTGGTGTCACTTCTCTGACCTGCCATCCTCAATCCAGAACCAGCATGACTTAGAGATCATATTCTCGTGCATGGGGTATATTCTGCAGATCCTACCGAAGAACTTCCATATGTTAACCAAGCCTTTCATCAAGATTCAGTTCATGTATGATGTAAGAACTCCTCTCCTCTCCACTCTAACTTCCATTTTCACTGATGGGGGTAAACCCATCAACTTCAGCTATCTCAGGTTCCCTAAAGCTATTTGCCATATATGCCGCATTGTTGAACACCCTATGACCCCTTGTATCAGAACCACTCCTAGACATTCTGTCACACCCATGGAATCCAGTTCAAGCCCTTCTCTTCCTGTTTCGAATTGGGCTCTTACTGTTGCAGAGATGCCTCAACCCCCCAAAGCCCTCCCCCCCACCAGGACCACTATCAACAGAGGGGTAAGAGGAAGGATCCTCAAGGGTTGATTGAAGTTAAAATTGAAGAAGGGGAGTTTAGGAAGTCATTTGCTAAGAAACAGAGAGAAATGTTAGTGGGTGGAAGCTCGTCCCAAGGTGGTATCCAACAGGTTTGGGTGTCTAAGAGCTCAACTGATTCGTTGGGATTCACTCCTCCGATTAATGATAGCTGGTATTGCTCTCCTCCTGAAGATGTGGACAGTATTGAAGAAAGAAGGAGGCACATCTTTGCTGATTCACTGCTAGAGTCTCCTGGTCAAGTGTCGGAAGCAAGGTCGGGTGGTGGAAAAGAACAGTCTAATTCTCATGTTTAGATTGCTGTTAGTTCTGTGTTATCCTACTAGTTCTAGTCTTTAGTTAGTTTGGTTGTTTCTTTTTCGTTTGGTTGGTGTTGGCAGACTGGTTCTGTGACCTAGTCTGATTGGCCGGTGGCAGTCAGTTTAGTGTTTTGGTTTTGTTATTATCTTGTTATTTTACTGGACTTACAGACTGGTTCTGCTTTTGGTTTAGTGTTTTTCTCTGTTAGTTGTTTAGTGTTTTGTTCTTTCTTCTTCCTGTTAGCTTGCTTCTCCTTCCTTGTTTACTGCTTTAGAGTTTCTAGCTGTAGAGGGAGCAGTGGTGGAGGGGGTCTTCTCTCCAGTGGAGTGCCATTATACTTTGTGGGGGCAGGAGCTTCGGGTTGGGCTATTCTTAGGCCTAGTTGGGCTTGAGTGCCCCTAGCTGGTTGTTTTTTTCTTTTACAGGTGATGGATAACCCTACCATTTTGAGTTGGAATGTTAGAGGCGCCTCTTCCTTTATCACGAAAAAACAGATTATGGCGCTTATTAAGAAACATAATCCTGACGTCATATTTATTTCGGAGACGAAAAATAAGTCTAACACTATGAAGAAGAACATTCCCATCCACAAAACCTATGCTAACCACTTTGTGGATCCGATAAATAGAGCGGGCGGTCTGGCTCTTTACTGGAAACACAATCTGGATGTCAAAATTCTTCACGCCGATAGCAATATTATTCAAGCAGCCATCAACACTCCCAATTATCAGCAATCGATTATGATAACTGGCTTTTATGGCTCTCCTTATTCTAAGAGTAAACTTAAGCCTTGGAAAACCCTTAGGAACCTCCAGGACAATTCGGAGATCCCCAGGATAGTAATCGGGGATATGAATTGTATTCTGGACCCTAAAGATAAATGTGGCGGAGCTACAGGGTCTCACTCTTACACAGACAAAATCAAGGATATTATCAGTGACATGGGTCTCACGGACCTGGGTTTTCATGGTCACCCGTACACTTGGAATAACAAACAATATGGGGACAACCTTATTCAAGAGAGGCTTGATAGGGCTTTGGCTAATTATTCTTGGCTAGAACAATTTCCGACGTCAACTATTACTCATTTAGAAGGAGTAGGTTCTGACCACTTGCCCATTTTCCTGACTAGCAAGGAACATAGCCTTTCCAAGCCGAAACCCTTCAAATTTATCCGTACTTGGATGAACCATCCGGACTGTTTTAACTTCATAGAGGATAACTGGACTATTATTAAACAGACGAGTATTCCGAATAACATTCAGCGGGACCTCAAGAATCTCAGCATAAAACTAACTTACTGGAACAAGAAGGTGTACGGAAACATAGAGAGCAACATCACTAAAATCACGAATAAAATTCAAACGTGTAAGTCTAGAGAGGAATATACTAGTCTCCAATACGAGCTAGAAAACCTCTACCTTCAACAAGAAAGTATTTGGAAGGAAAAATCGAGAAATAACTTCATCACTCTTGGAGATAAAAATACTAAATACTTTCATTCGCAGGCAATGCAGCGTAACAGGAACAATAGGATCAGTACAATTAAGGACAGCAACGGTGATTGGAAGGAAGACATTCACGAGATTCAAGATATCTTCTCGTCACACCTCCTGAACATCAGCACTACTGCTCATCCGAAGGAAGACCCAGATTTGAACAGACTGTTTAGCCCGTGTATTACCCCCAATCAGAACATCAGCCTGGTGGCTAGTCCATCCAGAGAAGAGATAGACTGGGCCATTAACAGTCTTAAGAAAGAGGCGGCCCGGGGCCAGACGGTTATCCCCCTTACTTCTTTCAATCAAATTGGGATACGGTAAATGAAGAGATCTACACTTTAGTGGAAAACTTCTTCAAATCGGCTTGCCTCCCCCCAGGTATCAATCACACACACATTTGCCTTATCCCCAAAACAACCACCCCCCAAACCCCGGCAGATTTCCGCCCCATTAGCCTGTTGAATACAACTTACAAAATCATCACGAAAGTATTGGCGGAAAGATTCAAAGCAACCTTAACCCAAGTTATCTCGCCGTTTCAAGCTGCTAATGTCCCAGGCAGACAGATCACTGATAACATCATCATGGGACAAGAACTAATTCACTCTTACAGGAAGATGAAAGGGGCGTCGGGATATTTCGGACTTAAGCTAGATATGTCCAAGGCTTTCGATAGGATTGAATGGAGTTACCTCTTCGACATTATGAGAAAGCTGGGTTATTCGGATCACTGGATCAACATGATTCATGAATGTATTGCAACCTCGTCGTTAGCAGTCCTCATCAACGGACGTCCTGGAAACACCTTCTCCCCTTCCCGTGGTATCAGGCAAGGTGATCCCCTCTCGCCCTTCCTTTTTACGCTGGCTATGGAAGGCCTTAGCCGTAAGTTAATGGACTCTTCTAATCATACTCGGTTCATGGGCTTCCCCACTAATCACGCGGATATGGAGATCTCTCACCTGCTCTTCGCAGATGACTGTATAATCTTTGGCAGGAACTCATTAGACAATGTGCACAATCTTAAAAATATCCTGAAGGAATTCAGCGATTCTTCAGGGCAAATGATAAACTATACTAAATCTAATATCTTCTACTCGAAGAACTCGCACCCGAAGTTTAAACGTTTGATTATGAGAACTCTGAAAGTGAAATACGCGTCTACCTCGGAAAAATATTTAGGGTCTCAGCTCTTCATCGGAGCACAGAAAACTAAAGTCTTCAAAGACTTACTAGAACAAATACAGAAAAAGCTAACTAAATGGAATCATAGTTTTCTGTCCCAAGCAGGTCGCACGGTGGTCCTATCGGCCATAGCTGCAGCCGTACCCCGATATCAGATGCAGTGCTTTGCAATTCCCAAGGGCATTAGTAAAAGCATCAAGTCCGCCCAACGGAACTTCTGGTGGGGTAAGTCTAAAGGTTTGTGTCTTAAAGCCTGGTCACATATTTGTTTACCGATTGACCAAGGGGGTCTAGGTATACACCTTCCTGAGATAGACAACAAAGCATTACTCTCCAAGCTAGCCTGGCGACTCAAAACTAACCCGGAAGGTTTATGGGCCAAACTTCTTAAAGATAAATACTATCCTCACTCCACAAATCCGGGCCCGGCGAAACCCCACCATTCGTGGATATGGAAGAATATCAGGAAACACTACTCTTACATTGAAGAGCTAGCTCAATGGGAAGTCCAATCAGGAGCTGACATCAACATATGGGAAGATAACTGGATTCCTGATCTAGACGGAAAGGTGAGCAATATCTATAACTCTAATCTTACCAAAGTCTCACAACTGATAAAGAATAACAATTGGGATGAAACCATCCTCAACGAAAATTTCGATAATGACACCAAGAATATCATCAAATCTATACCGGTGAACACTACAGGAAAAGATCAACTTAAATGGAAACTTTCGAAATCTGGAAAATTCACGGTTTCATCGCTTTATAAACATTTAAATACTAACAGTAATAGCCAGCACAATAACTCTCGAAACTGGAAGTTCCTTTGGTCCATTCCAGCGATTCCTCGGGTCAAATTATTTCTCTGGAAAATATGTAACTCGGCTCTTCCAGTGAGAGAAAAAATAGGGAAGTATATTAACATCAACACTAGTTGTCCAAATTGTAATTCCATCGAAACTATTGAACATGCACTGTTACACTGTGCATTAGCAAAAAACATTTGGTTCCATTATAGCATTATCTCGGAGAACATTAAGTCCGTTAAGGATTGGATCTTCTCCTGGGAAACTCAGCCTGACAGATGCCAAACAGAGGAGAACATACACTTTTCGACTATTCTATGGATCATATGGAAAACCAGATGCGACCACTGTTTCTAACACGAGATCAATGGAACCCAAAAAATTATAAAGATGATAGACCACTTCCCTAAGATGAGCACTAAACAGTCTAAACATAAGCAAAAACCGATCGAAGCATGGAAACCCCCTACCTTCGGCTTTATCAAGATTAATGTGGATGCTTCATTCACTAACCTTTCATCCAGTGTTGGCATCAGCATGATTGCTCACGATGAAAATGCAAATTTCATCCAAGCCCAGGTGGAAACCACTAGAGGCAGAAATAGCGAAGAATGCGAAGCTAAGGCTATTCTACTGGGTCTGGAATGGGCCAAATCTCAGAAAAAACACTCAATCATCATAGAAAGTGATAACTTCAATCTCATCAAACATCTTAGCAACAATCACCATACCATACAGTGGCAATCTCTGATTCATATCAAGAAGATCCGAGAAAGCAAGAAGGAGTTTGACGCAGTTCAGTTCCACTACACTCAAAGAACAGCTAACTCAGTCGCAGATAAACTAGCGAAGTGGGCGAGAAAGCGTAATAGAAGCAAAGTGTGGGACAATATTCCGTGTATTTTAATTGATAGATACTGTAATAACGCTTTAAGGCATTAATGCATTTTCAGTTCAACAAAAAAAAAAAACACTACACCCAGATTCATCATCATCTACCCAACACCCAAATTGGAATATCTGTCCAAAAGCTGCTTCTATAGCTTTAGATGCTTCTGAATCAGTTTTTCTATCTAAAGAAAAACAAAACCCACTTCCTAAAACCTCTGACCCATCTGTACAAGTTGTCGAAAATTTTGCTCGGGTACCTGAAGAATCAGTCAGTCATAATTCATCTGTTTCCGGTACTATTCCGGCTTCAATTAACGGAGTTTATTTTCGTAACAGAGCTAACCCACTTTTTCAACCTTTATCTGGTCCTCACTTATTTGACGCTGACGGAATGATTCACGCCGTTCATATGAAATCTGGTTTTGCTTCTTATTCATGTTGGTTTACTGAAACACAAAGACTTGTTCAAGAAAATAAATTAGGTCATCCAGTTTTTTCAAGAGCCATTGGTGAACTTCATGGTCACTCTGGTATAGTTCGATTATTACTATTTTACGAACGTGGAGCATTTGGTATTGTTGATCCAAATCAAGGTATTGGTGTTGCTAATGCTGGTCTTGTTTATTTCGATCAAAGATTATTAGCTATGTCTGAAGATGATCTTCCTTAACAAGTTAAAATTACAAATGCTGGTGATTTAACAACTGTGGGTCGTTTTGATTTTGATGGACAATTGAAATCCGTCATGATTGCTCATCCTAAACTTGACCAACAATCTGGTGTATTTGCCCTAAGTTATGATGTTGAAATTGCTCTTGTTGATCGTCTTAGTCTTCTTAAACTTACTGCTGGTGGTCATTTGGGTAGATTTGCAATTTGGCCTAAATCTGCATTTGAAAAGATTGATTCAGTTTACGGGACATTTGATAAACCATCTGGCAAGAAAATTGAAGAAGCAATTCAGTGGTTGGATTGTAATCCGTTAACAGAAACCGATGAATTTGATGATACGATGAAGGAGATTTCTTTCGAGAAAGATATCTGGAGACAACTTATTAAGAGCTATGTTGGAGGAATCTTTAGTGAGTAAAAAATCGAACCTATGCTTCCATACACAGAATTGTCGACTTTGGTTCGCCGACAGTATGATGTTTTAACTCGAGGATGTCTTAAGTTGACATATTGTGATAGCATTATATTCTATAAACTTCATGAAGATGACCGTGGGAAGACCGGTTTTGAGTGTCATATCGATGATACGTGTTTTAATATCGTTGACTTTTGGAGAGTTGGTTATGCTTCTACTTTGTCTCTTGACGAGGAATCTTGGAAGTTAGCTACAATTACTCCAGATTTGCCCGTATTACTTATCACTTTCTTGAAGATTATGAAGTGGTTGAGTCTACCATGGGAAGATGGAGAGATGAACGTTGTTTATTCACTAACACTAATTGTGCGATGCTCAATACATATGAGATTGAAGCTAATGATATAGTCCATGTTGGTGTCTGTTGGATTTCATACACCTTTCGTGCAAAGTAGGAATTATGGATCGCCATGACAGCGTTCATCGTATGTGGGTGCATCAAATTATTTTCTTCATCGAAACGGTTCGGGACGAACCTTCTGGGAAAAGGGGAGTTGATGCAGGCGCATCCGGGCCCGCCCCGCAAACCCACACGTCCATGGCCTAATCGGCCAAGCTAGTAGTTTAGAAAGAGTCATATTTTAGTAAGATTCATAATGAATCTAGGTTTAGGAAATTACCTTATGTTAGTATTTCTATTATTTAGGAAGTTTCTATATTTCAGTATCTTTAAAATTTAGGAATCCTAGTTTGAGTCTATCTAGGAAAGTCTAATATCCTATAAAAGGAGGTTCAGTCTGTCTTTATATTCATATTGAAGAGAAAACCCCCATTGAAGTTATTCAAGTTTATAGTTTTATTCAGTTATTTACAGTTTTTTATTCGTTTTTCGCTTTACTTTTATCATCTTATTTAAATTCCGCTGCGACTACATCACCACCCCTTGGGTTTGAATTCCCCTTCCCAAGAGAGATCATATTGCATTGAGAATGAAATGATGTATTTTTCATGTACCAATATTATTCTAGAATGTACTTCCTAACAATTGTATTTAACATTGGGAAGCCCAAAACCTAACTTAACAGATAGTCATAAAAAAATAAGCAAAAATGACTACCAAAACAACTTCTTGAATCAATTGATAGAAAAAAAGGCACTTGACACTTTACTTTAATTGGGAAGTCTTAATTCTTTTGGACCAATTCTAAACTTAATTATCAAATATCTTAGGACCAATTCTGCAAACAAATAATTTTCTTAACTAATGGTCAATGAAAACAATGGGAACATAGAAAAGTAGAACACCTATCCATTTAAATTTGTACAAAAATGACATTTTCAAAGTAATGGATTTGAATGAGCCCTTATTGAATGAAAGTGGCTTTATAAACATAGATGTCACTTCTAACTTTTATTCTACTACAGATCTCCTTATCTTTCTATTTTCTCATGCAAAATCCAAATTTTCCATTTTCACATGTGATTTTCCAAATTTTCCCATTTGTCCAACTCTTTCATATTTTGCTTATCTCATATATTATGTATTTTAATTTAAACAAAAATAATGTATACAAAATGATACAATGTCCAACGGTGATGATTGCCATGATCACATATTAGGGCGTCAACTTTTTTGTGCACACGGTAGAGAAACACTTTTTACAAGAATGACTGATGAAACACTTTTTACAAGAATGACTGATGAATTGGTAATTGACCTGGAAATCTAGTGTAGTATGAGCCTTCTATGATACACATGAGCATAACCCCACTTAGAGTGTGAGAAAACACGAGTTTAGCCCGTTTTAACAATGAAAGAGGATTAGTTCAATTACCGATTCAAAAAGGGGTAAGTTGAATTAAACATTATTTCCAGGGATCAAATTCATATAACCTAAAAGAAATGTTTAATTGTTCAAATTCAGAACATGCTAAACATTTTTTAAGAATGTTGTAAACAAAGGAGCACGATGAATATAGCCAGGCGGAATCCAAAAGGGGATTCCTCTAATATCAACCATGGTCAATATATTCTTCCTCCTATCGAAAGAATAAAGAGAGACATTCTGCTTATTATGTCCATATAAACGATAGAAATCTTCATATTCATAAGTTCTTATGATTATTTGATCAAATATCGTATGAAGATGAAGATACCGATGTCGTCCCACACGAAAAGGTAAGTTGATAGTCAGTTCGGACCAATTTTTGTCGCCAGTCATTGTTGTGATCCTCTTCTTGTCATCGTCAAATATCCAAAGCTTGACAGTATAACAACCTATTATAGTTTGAAGAGCTACACGCCCGTCTACTTCCAATAAATCAATATTCAGGTTTTCATCTAGGTGGTCATAGTATTCTCTAGACTGAGCAAGTATGAACTCAGGGATTGATATATGTCTAAACTTCTCACTCCCAACATCAAATGCAACTATTGATATAGAAATATAGTCTTTAAAGCTAAGGGAGCTCCAATATATTGTACCATTCACATGAACAGATGAATTGCCGAGTACAACAACAACATTATCAACGACTTGATTGACCCTTCTCCATGCATTGTTGTTAACTCTCCCGGGGCCGTTTACTACGGTTGAGACCTCACAAATTTGTTTAAACTTACCAGAAAGATCTCGACCCCACGAGGCCAAGACCAACTTGTACTCATTAGTAACAGGATCATATCCAAATTGGGAGGCTGAGTGGTATATGCTATCATATCTTTTGATCTCTTGCTTAAATAATGGTGAGATGAACAATGGTGATTCTTCTCCTGTATTGATGTTATATAAACAGGGATCATGTTTGAACTTCGAGTCGATAAGAAAAATCCAACCATTAATGCAGTTTGTTATTTGATCAGGAAAGAATGATAATGTGGTCTCTATAGTACTATCAATGGTTGTTGTTCTTCCTCCTCCTCTGAAACTTTCAATCAGATTACCTGTCAATATGCAATAATTGGGCCGCGGATCATCTTCCAGCCACTTTTCGGGTGATGTAACTATTATCAAGAGATTAGGGTCACAATGGGGAATAACGGATTTCCAATGTTTACAGACGGATTTGAAACGAACAAGTGACTTTACTGGTACTCTGGTTAATATCTCATGTACTACTATATCTTCGTCAAGAATACCACAGCAGCCATTACTACTACTACTACTGGTAGTATTGTTAGTCTTCCTCTTCTTCTTCTTCTTCTTCTTCTTATTCAATATGTCATGATTTTTGTTGTTGATTGTAATAAACTCATCAGAATCATCAGTTACAATCTCCATCTTCTTGTTAGGAGAAGGTATAAAGGTGGAGCACAAGAACAACGAGAAGATACTAGCTAGGGTTTTGTCAGTGAGAATCTTGAGATAGATAGACAGTATATAATTATACACGGTTAGGGTTTTTTTTTTTTATAAAGTTTGGGAAACCTAAAATAGATGGTTCTTATTTAAACTTTAGATCGTGAGATTACGAGTAATTGAGGGTACACCCCCTTAAAAGAATTAGTAATGCAATTTACCCCTTCCACAACGGTGTCCGCAGCTATTATGTTTGGATGGATTTTTTGTGACTAAAATGCCACTTCTTAGCTCAAATTACGAAAACACCTTTCTTAGTTCTTACCCAAGCTAAGTTCAACCACCCCTCGACCAACATCGTCATCTATCTCCCCCCTTCACGAACGTCGATTTCACCTTTTGTCTCTATATTTCTTTGCCTCGAAATTTTACATACTTGTTTTAGGTTAGTTTAAAGTTGTTCGACTTTTTTGTTGATATTGCCATATCAGTTTGGGTTTTAATTAATTGTGGTAGGTATTGTGTTTTACAAATTTACTAAGAATAAGAAAGAGTCTGGTAAAAACCAGAAGAGTAAGATATGAGGAGTCAAGTCCAACTTAAAGATCCAAAAATCAAAGGGTTTTTGTTATGTCTGTGGAAAATTAGGACATAAGGCGTACCAATGCAACCAGAGAGAAGGAACAAAGCTCAAACACTGTTGTTTTTCTGAATATTGTTGAGTCTGAAGAGATATATCATTGCTGCAGTAGCTGAGACTTGTTTGGTGGACTGCAAACATGAATGGGTGCTGGACACAAGAGCTTCCAGACGCATGTGTGCTAACAGAAAGATGTTCCAGACTCTCTAGGAGATGAATGATGGATCCAGCGTCTTCATGGGCAATTCTGCAAAAGCTAGAATTAAAGGCAAAGGAAAGGTCACCTGAAGCTCACCTCTGGAGAAAATCGATCTCTAAACGAAGTTCTATACGTACCCACTCTAATGAAGAATCTCATCTCAGGATCTCTTCTCAACAAAGCAGGATTGTAATTGTTTTTGAGTCTGATAAAATGTATAGCTAATTTATATTTGGCCCCCTACTTTGTGACCAGCTTCCTTTATGGCTCCCTATTTTCTGTAAATTCAAATATGACCCTCCCTTTTTTGATGTAATGTCCTAACTGCTCTTTCTATATTTATTTTTTCAAAATAAAATAAAAAAGAAAACTTCAATTCCACCGCATTTCCCTCTCCCCCACACATATCTCTCCACGTCACCTCTCCCTCTCTCTCTCCAACTCACCTCTCTCCCTCTCTCTCCAACTCACCTCTGTCTCTCCAACTCACCTCTCTCTCTCTCCAACTCACCTCTCTTCTCCGACGAAGGCCGCATACCGAACATTTTTCTTCAACAGAAAGGGCATCCTTCGAAAATGCATTTGTTACGGGACTTCCAAATGTGATAAAGATAAGCATTAAACACCAACCGACCCAAACACGCTTTCATAGAGGTCCCTCGGAACTGATTTGAGGCACCACTCAGTTTCCTCCTCCCAGTTAGAAGCACATTCGAACCTAATATTTCAGATGAGAGAAAACAACACCTTTTTCTCTCTCTCTCTCTCTACTTTCTTATCAGAACCCTAAGCCATGTTTGGCGCGCGGAAATGGAGTGTCATTCCCGGGGAATCACATCCCGTAATGCGATTTTCGGGAATCAAATTATTTTGGTTTAATGTTTGCTTCGAGCAAGAATAGGAATTCCATTCCTGATAGATTCCTAGCTTGTTGTTTAGTTTTTATAGGAATAGGAGTGTAAATTTTTATAAAAGTCATGTTATATCCTTTTACTTAAAGTACTACATAAATTATAGGTCAACTTTGTTATATATTTTAATTAGTATTATCAATTCAAGTTTATAGATATGAAATAGTAACGTAATACATTAATTTAAGTAGTATTTAAAGATTTATTTGAAATAAATAAGGTCTCGACTAATTTCTTTTTAAACGTTAATGAACAAAAGGCGAGAGAAGGAAAAAAAACTAGAGATATGGAGAGTTACGTTCGAGAGAGAGAGAGTGTGTTGCTATGGTGGTGGTTGAAACCCTAGGTTTTAATTTTTTAGTTAAGATATTATGAGAACAGGAAATTGGGTCGGAGGCCCAATTTCATGTTTTTTTTTTGTCAAAAAGACAAGTTATCTTTTTGTCCTTCTAGGCCCCATATATAATTTGGAAATAGGCTTGAAGGATAATTCTAAAAGCACTCCTATTTATAATGCCGAAATTGCCCTCAGAATCTTAGCTTGCGAAGCTTTGCAAACTGGTTTGCACTGCTTTGCAATCTGGTTTACAGAGCTTTGCAAACTGGTTTGCAGAGCTTTGCAATCCCGTTTGCATTGCTTTGCAATCTGGTCTGCCTTGCAATGACTTTGCACACACTTTGCAATCTGATTTGCAGAGCTTTGCAAACTAGTTTGCACTACTTTGCAATTTGATTTGTCTTGCAAAGCTTTGCAAACTGGTTTGCAATCTCGTTTGCAAACTGGTTTGCACTCTCGTTTGCAAACTGGTTTGCAATAAGGTCAGTTTCGTTTTTACCTATATTAGATTATTTACAAAAATGCCATAGGGAGCTGAAGCCTACAAAAAGCTGATAAATTCTTTTTAACCAAAACTCAAATTTTTTAGGGAGTTTTGGCCAAATTTCCGTTATGAGAATGACGATTGTAATATTAGTCATTATAATATTTTATCAAAGATTATTTTGTCCAGAAATATTAAATCAAATCATTCCCGCGAATGGAAATCACAAAGCCACCCTCTCCTTAGGTTTACTATTACCCCATTTGGGGGGAATCCCGTTCAGCTAGGAATAGGATTCCTCCCGCATTCCCACGATCCAAACAGTAATAGGGAATGTGATTACCAGAAAAACACATTCCATCCCCACACGATTACAGCGTGCCAAACATGACCTAATTATTTTTCCCAACTTCCTTTTATTTTTATTTTTTTGAGAATTCGACTACGTTCTACGGTTAGTCTTTACAAGACATTGATGCATTACGAAGATATAATAAACACGATAACAACCTAATTTAAGCTGAGAATGAAAGAGACCTAAAGTCCGACAACAAAAAGACCTAAAGCTCGACGATAAAAAGGTATAAAGCCCGACAAATTATTACATTATTTATAACAAAAGTTACCTAGGGTAAATCTTGATAACAACTGCTTCTACAGAGACTCAATCCCGTAGGGTTTTTGTCATGGCAGCTTTAGGAAGAAGAATTAACCCTTTCTTTTCATCAGTATCGATCATCCTCAAATACAGAAAGCTTGGATTACGTAATGTGTGTAGTAGAAACCTCCATGGTTGTTCCCTCCAAGCTTCGACTTCCGAGTCTGAAATTCCTGTATTGCCAAACAAGGTTTTGGAATCATATAAGGAAGAATTTGAGATAGGATCTCATGTGATTAGTTTTGAAACGGCGGGGGAAATCGCTAGGGTTTCTAATGGTTCTGTTGTTATGGCCATGGAAGAAACTAAAGTCTCGTCTACTGTTGCTGCTTCTGCTAAAGGAGATGGAACTGGTGACTTCTTACCACTAACTGTAAGTGTATTTCATCACAAAGTTAGGATTTGTTTTTTGGTTTAAATTTAGGGTTTTAGGGTTCATTCATGGCTCCATTTATGCAAAAAGGTTTCCTATTTGAATTTAGGTTATTGATTTCTGTTTGGTAAGCTTATTTTGTGTTACATTTAATTGGTTTCCAGTCATCTATCCCAAGATGAGTGATCTCTATAAAATGTGTGAGCGTGAAAATCTCTTTGGTATGTTGAGGTAAGGGTGTCGAAACAAGCGACTGGTTTTGCAATTTATACATAGCACCTGAAATCTGTCTACGAAGAAAGTTTGTTATACATTATATGTCCGAATGGAACTTCATAACTAATAGACTTGGAGTGTTAGATACAGAGCCGAGTACTCGGATTTGGTTTACATATCATTTCTTTGGTTGATTAAAGGTTCCCAATGTTCTTATTATGCTCAAATTTGTATCTTTTTGTATGATTTCACCATGGACTAGAATTGGTGTAAGAAGTCTGAGTTTTTTTAAGCGTGATGTAATGTGTTTTAGTTTTGTTATCAGTATCCTTTTTTTCTTTTTTCGTTTCCTAGGCTTCTTAAACTGCATGGTGCTTTGATGATTTCAAGAGTGTTGTTCTTAGTTCTTTTCTGCTTTTGAAAGGTTCATTATGAGGAAAAACTTTGCGCTGAAACGGTATTTCCTTCGATGTACATGAGAAGGGAAAGTTCTTATAGAGAACGTAAACTGTTTTGTGGTCGTATTATTGATAGACCAATTCGACCACTTTTTCCTGCAGGTTTCTACCATGAGGTCCAGGTATGTTGCTGTTACTTACTTTCTCTTCTTCTAGTATCAGGGGTATAACCTTCTAAATGTTAAGATCTTCATTGGTATTACCTATTTATAGGTAAAGGCAACTGTCCTTTCTTCTGATGGAAAGCAAGATCCATATGTAATGACAGCTAATGCCACATCGGCAGCTCTTATGTTATCAGATATTCCTTGGGGTGGCCCTATCGGGGTCATACGTGTAGGAAGGATCTGCGGAAAATTAGTTATCAATCCTAGCATGGATGAGGTACTGCTCTAAATATACCACCTTTTTTCGCTTGCCTATATGAGTATAAGCTAATATTTACTGTCGCATGTCGTGACTTTTTTCTGATCTGCATGTGCATTTTGTGTTCTAATATCACTATCAGTTTCAAGACTTGGTTTGACGGCTCACACACACAACACTGACATACAATTTATTCATGTTTGTCGAGATTGTTTCTTCGTGTTACTTGTTAATGTCTGTTGGATTGGATATACTGTAGCTTAGCAAAAGTGATCTCAACTTGATTTATGCCTGCACCCGAGATAAAACTTTAATGATAGACGTACATGCGCGTGAAATTTCAGAGCGAGATCTAGACGCAGCTTTACGGCTTGCACACTCTGAGGTGAGTCAAGAGACTCACATTAACTTCTTGTTGTTGTCTTTTATATCTTTCATCAATGAATTTATATTAAGTTGGTGAAATTGATTATCTAGGCAGTAAATTATCTTGAACCCCAAACTAGATTGGCTGCCAAAGCTGGGAAGCACAAGAAGGATTACAAATTAACCCTGGCAACAGAGAGGACACTTGAAAAAGTAAAGAGCTTGTCTGAAGGGCCAATAGAAGCTATTTTTACTGATCCGACATATGTGAAGGTGAAATCTCTCTCTCTCTCTCTCTCTCTCTCTCTCTCTCTCTCTCTCTCTTCTTTTTGTTTCCTTCAAGATGACCTATTTGGAATGTTTGGTTTACACTTGTTCTGTCTTTTTTTCCTTAAGTAATTACTTTAAAAGGATCTTTCATTTGCATGCAAAGAGAACTGTTTTGTTGATGTTTTGCTTATGTTGCCGTGACAATTTTTGTTAAACAGATGATGCTAGGCGTGTTTTATGTCTTGATACGAGATGAGCAAAATAGTTGCAGCCAACTATTATGTTACTTTCTTTCTCAGTAGGAGACCCACATGCTACTTAAATGCAAGGAATGAAAAATCAAAATATTTCGGTTGAAACGATCGAAATATTTCGGGTTTTCAAACTAAGGAAACGAAACAACACTTGCACAAATTTCGTGCATGATTTCGACGAAAATCATCCGAAATTTCGAACTATTGTATCCAAATCTGGAAAAAGCAATCGATCTACAAAAACCCTAACCTAAGAACCCAAAATCAGAGCATACTTACCTTCATATCTATCTTCATTTTTTTTTGTATATATCTCCATTATTTCCTCCCAAATGTTCATCAAATTTCTTCATTTCTTCTTAAGGGTCCGTTTGATACGTGAGAATTGATAAGAAAGAAAGTCATTTTTTTCCTGATAGGAAAGAAAGTCAATTCTTTCCCATGTGAAATCAAGCTTTTGGTTGGGTAGTAAGAAAGTGCGGAGGTGCTTTTAGAGAGCAAAGTAGATTAGACTTTAAGTTGGACTTTTTAGGAGGTGCCTTCAGAATTTCGTCCAATTATCTTCTTCCCTTCCTAAATCTTATCCATAATTGAGAAGCACACTCCACAATTGAGATGCAGAAATTAGGGTTTTTCAAGATAGAGAGAGAATTCATGTTAGGAAGGTTGAGGAGATGAATATGAAGGAGAAAGAGGTGAACTTTTTCCTGAAGGTATCTGCTTTTTATTGATTCTGAAGAAAAGGATATCAATGTCAAGATGAAGAAGACGACCAAGAAAGGGAAATCGTATTTGGGGGAAGCAATGAAGATTTTCTAATATTGAAGGGTTTGGAAAATGGCAAATCCTGACCAAACAAATCCCTAATCATATAGCAAAAATGGTAAAATCTCATATTTTCTTCTTCATCCCATTTTCTTCTTCGTCAGATTCGGGCTCTGTTTTTTTATTCATGGATGGTGATTTTTTTTTGAAGAATTCATGGATGGTGATTATTCCATTAATTTTCGGATGAACCATCAAAATCATCATAATATTCAAGAAGAAGATCAAGAGAGTGGATGGAGTTATTACTTTGATGATTACTTCCCAAATAATTATAGAGAAATCCATCTTCCTCCTTCCACTTTTATTTATCTGGTTTTAATCATATCCTTTCTTTGGTTCCTGATGCTGCATCTGTTCCTCCATGGAAGTTTTCACCCAATAAAAACAACCACCATCATCGTGATATCATCTATCAATGAGTAGTACCAAGGAGCAACTCCCACACATTGAATGAAAAGATGAATAAATTTCTGGTGAAGATGGACATAGATACGAGTGTAGGGATCCATTTTGCTGGGAAGAGATGAATTTGATGGAGTTAGAGAGAGAGAGAGTCTGAGACGGGAGGAAAGAGAGCGCGACATTTAGGGGGTGAGAAAGTGACTTTCTCATGTTTTAGATGGGAAAAATTTTGACTTCATTTTCTAACTTTATTTTCTTAGGAAAATCGATTTTCCAACACTTTTAGGTGAATCAAACAATGGAAAATCAAGAAGAAAATCTAGAGAGAGAAAGAGAAGGAGAACGTCGGCTGCGGTTTGTGGCTGTGTTGTTATTATGGTTTCTTAAGGGTTATTACTAATCACCCCTATGAGTTTGATTTTGTTTAAGTTAACCCCCTGCTATGACTACGAAATTTCAAATTAACCCTATAATTAACAAATTACCCCTATTATTAACCCCCATAGTAACACTATTATCTTTTGGGTGTTGTTTGTAACGAATAATTCAATTTAGACCCCAACCAAACTATTTTATTGTAGATTAGCCCTCAAATTAGCAGATTTTCTCACGAAGTCTATCAAATTTTTTCGTTTTTACCCCTTACATCATCTCCTTATAATAAATGTTTTTTTAGGTCTTATTCTCAATAAATAATTCAATTGCATTATATTTCTATCGTTTCTGTAGATTGTAAAATTTCCACACTAACCGAAACGTTTCCAAAAAAAGTTTCCACTTTTGGACCGACCAAAATTTCCATCGAAACCGAATTTTCATTCCTTGCTTAAATGTTTATCATTGGTTACCTTGCTTTATTTTTGTCGTTATGCCTAGTAAGTGGTGCAATAGTTTTTGTAATAATTTACTTGATTTCCCACTTGCTAGATGGTTTTCAGAAGTGTTTTATTTATTATTCGTGCCATTAAGGAAATTTCGTTTTTCGTGTCATTTACATTCAGTTCGAACGTGAAGAAGCGTTGGATAAAATTACACGGGATTTCAAAAATGTTCTCGAAGAAGAAGAAGATGAAGGGAGATTAAAAGTTCTTCCAAAGACAGTAGACACAGTGACAAAAAAGGCAAGTTTTCAAGATATACAAGTTCTCTTATTTCTTTTCCTCCATCTTTTCCTTTAAGGTCCTGTCATGAGTACATTCAGATTGGTCAAAAGTGTATGATTTGTAAATAACTAAAGATTAAAATAGATCAAAGTAATTCCTTTAAGGTTGTGTTTGATATCAGGGAAATAATTCCATGGAAATAAAAGAGTTCCATGGAAAATGATTCCCGGGAATTTACTTAGTGGAAACAAGAGTTCTTTCGTTTGGTAGTCATGTACTATTCCGTGGAATTATCCACTCTTTTATTTAGTTAACAACTAACTTCTACGGATATAATACTCCATTAATAGTTTTTATTTACTCTTTATGTGATTAAAATGACATTTTTACCCTCATGTTGCCAAAATTACATTTTCATCCTTATGTTGTCCAAATTATGTTTTTACCCTTCTTTTGTCAAAATTATATTCTTACCATATCCTGTAAAATCATTTCACCTTGTGTCACTTTGCTAGCTTAAGAGTAAGAATGTCAAGTTGTTAATAAAACATGATAAAAATGTAAATTTGACTAGGTATGGAATAAAAAGATTTTTACTAATATGAAAGGGTAAAATTGTCATTTTAATATAAAAGTGTAAACATACCATTTTTACAAGACAAAGGTAATCTTTCAGACCACATAAGGGTAAAAATGTCATTTTGGTAAAAATGAATATGTAAAAGTGATTTTCCTAAATTTTAAGGGTAAAAATGTCATTTTGAACATTTATGGAGATAAAATATTAGGTTTCAAGTATCTAAATATATTAAAATACTTTTATTTTGATTTTTGACTTTCCATGGAAGCCAATTCCTGGGGGGGAGCAAGGAATTAAAAGTGAACTATTTCATGGAAATAGATTCTCTATGGAATTAAAGTCATGGAATTACAGTTCGTATCAAACGGTGCCCTAAGGTCCTGTCATGAGTACATTTAGATTGGTCAAAAGTATATGATTTGTAAATAACTAAAGATTAAAATAGATCAAAGTAATTACTATGTTTTCGTTTAGTTACAGTTTTGTTCTTGGTATTCTTCATTTTTCCTTTATGATTCCATTATAATTATTTCAAAGCAGGTGGTCTTAGATGTTAGTATCTCGTGTTACCTTTCATATCGCCCTGAGACAGTTGCATTTGGCTTTGGATGCAAGTTCTTATGCCTCGTCCCTGTTAAAACATTTAGCCTTTTGTTTGATTGATGGAAGCGCCTGAACAAGATTTCATTTCCTCTTCTTAGGTTCTTTGCAGTAGGATTCTTGAAAAAGGACTTAGAGTTGATGGAAGGCGTCTTGATGAAGTTAGGCCTATTTACTGTGAATCTGGTAACTTATCAATATTTCATGGATCATCTATTTTTTCGCGAGGGGACACTCAGGTTACTAACTTCTTTCTTCAATTTATATTTATTTTTCTCTGCTACTTTGAAATCTGCAGAAGTTGTATTGAACTCAACCTATATCATTATATCAGTTATGTTCTTGAAATTATAACTGCAGGTTCTGTGCACTGTTACACTCAGGGCACCAGGAGATGCTCAACACTTGGATTCTTTGGTTGGTCCCCTCAGAAAACGCGTTATGTTTCACTACAGTTTTCCACCCTTCTCAATTATTGAAGTAGGCGAACGAGGTGGTTGGAATAGGCATGATGTTGGGCATGGTATGCTTTTACATTCTATTTCATGTTAAATGCATTACAGTAAAAAAGCTGAAAATGCACGACCTGTAAAAAAGTCGTATTGCTTCTTTCAGAATTAATTTTGAAATCATTAGACGACTTGCTATATATAGCCACGTGGGTAGTTATTGGTGAATGTAATTGAGCTACCTTGATAATCAACCTTGCAATCTCAAGGACAGAGCCACAGTAGTCATGTATTACTATTTAATAATGTGAATTGTGTACATCGTAGAAGCCAATTACTACATAGCAATGGAAACAGTATTTTGTTTTGCATGTTGAAACGGTTTGGACATATTTCTCCGACATTCCCACGACAAGTTTATATTAGATGTTTGTGTGTTTTTAAAGTGAGGCAATTTTAATATCTAATTACTCTCCGTCCTTTGTTCTTGTTTTATGCTTGTAGGCACTCTAGCAGAGAAAGCTTTGCTTGCTGTCTTACCTCCTGAAGATGAATTCCCATATACTGTTCGTATCAATTCAGAAGTCATGGCTTCTGACGGTTCAACCTCTATGGCGACTGTTTGTGGAGGTATTGGCCTTCCCCTGTATTTTATGTTTTAGTTTCATTACCAAAAAGTCTTTGGAATCATCCGAGCTTTCTTAGGTGCGTAGGTTAAATTCTTACAAAATGTTTTTCCGGCAATTGTTCCATCTCACAGTAAACTAAAGAGACTGGGATACACTTAATTATTAGCTAACAACTAACTAATATTTCTTCACTTCCATGACTGGTTTTAAATGACTTGCAATATGATTCTACGACTATATGGTCCTCTAGAATAGATATATCTTCATTTGGGACCTCAATGTGGATGCATCCACACATTATTAATGTAATATGGTATTAATGCATAGTTTGAAGGGCATTTCTGCATAAAAATGAGAGAGATAACCTGTTATTCCACCCATCAATTAACAGGAGCTAGTTGAGAATTTAGTAGGATGAGAAACTGCGAACTTACACAAAAGAGGAAACAACATGTAATAAAATTTGGAATTGGATTCATGTTGCCAATCCCACAAAAAGACATTCATTCGACTTCCCTTAGCTTTTCAAAGAAAAACTGCGGCCACTCCCAAGTTGACAAGGGGTTTTCAGCATCTAATTAGAAAATGAATGTCATAGAATTAAAAGATGAAGAGAAAGTATTAAGGGGTGAACAAGAGTAGTTAATATCATCATACAATAGTAAATTTCCTAGTGGCCACCATCTCCAGAACTTATCAGATTTCCTTAACGAGTTTCCGTTTTGCTGAACCTGCCTTACTCTGTGATGCTCTTTGCAGGAAGCATTGCTTTGATGGATGCTGGTATTCCATTAAGAGAACACGTAGCAGGTGTTTCAGTAGGCCTTATTAGTGAAGTTGATCCATCCGGAGCGATTAAGGATTACCGCATAGTGACAGATACATTAGTAAGTGCTGTGTCTTTGGCCATTAATCTTTTTCATGGGTTCTCTGTTGAGATTAAAAATAATCAATGTACTTTCTGAAAGATGAAGACCTATTTTCAAAAGGAAGATGTCTGTTGTGTTGCTATAATGCTACTTACGGGCAGAATATCATTTGGCTCTGTAAGAACCCGATATGATGTTGTAGTCTTTCTCTGTTCTTGGTTGTGTAGAATTGGAGTATGTTCTTTGTTAATATGAGAGCAGGTTATTTAAAGAGTCCTTTTGTCATTTGGTTTCAGATGTCGTAGCTTTCAAAATCTAGGACTGCGTTTTCTGGAAGCATTGACCTACCTGATGATTTTTTATGTCTGCCTTGTGGATTACAGGGCTTGGAAGACCATCTGGGGGATATGGACTTAAAAATTGCAGGCACCCGGAAGGGAGTCACTGCAATTCAATTGGATATAAAACCTGCTGGAATTCCTTTGGATATTATATGCGAGTCATTAGAGCACGCACGGAGAGGTCGCCTTCATATCCTTGATCACATGGAACAGGAGATCAATGCTCCTCGTACTCAAAATGATAGGAGTTCTCCGCGATTAGGTGGGAAGATTAGTTCTATTTTGGTTTTGTTACAATATCTATTAATGCCCGCATAATATGGTTTATATATATGTTCTAATTGCTGATTAACTTGTGGAATAAAACGTATGACCCATCGCAGTTAACTTGAAGCACAACAATGACAACTTTCGACGGTTGATAGGACCTGAAGGTGCTCAACTGAGAAAAATTGAAGAAGAAACAGGTACTTTTAACCCCTTAATTTGTTCAGGTGTCATTTGTGTGCAATTTAAATTCTAATGAATGATCTGTGCAGCTGTTTTATCTTGCAGTATGAGTGACTGAGTCCTTTGCTGAATTTTTGGAATGAACTTTTTTGACTTACTTGGTCTGTTGAGATTTCATGGTTATAGGCATTTAGATTCTTTACTGAATATGTTATCTGTTAATATTTCTTAGTTATCATGCATCTTAATTCTCACTTTATTGCTTTTGTTTTACAATTTCTTCTGTTTCTTCGCTTCTCCGGTTGAAGTGTCGGATAGACTTCGCCCTTTTTCTTTTTGAATACATATTCTTGTAATCTATAGGAGATAAGAGGTTTGTTGCAATTATTAATCAACAAAACAATTATTATTTGTTTTTGGTAGTTTGCATTCCCTTTCTGTTAAAAAATGTGTATCTTCCCAAAATGCATTTATGGTGTTTCAACTTTGTAGGTGAATTTAGTTCACGCATTTCGTGCACAACTGCTTATATTATTTTATTTGATGAAAAAAGCTGTGTATTTGATGTTTCGTCTATGATTTTAGACCACCAATGGTTAAAAAATGTTTGTCCACCTCAAGGCAGTTTGTTCCGGAAAGCGAAGCCCCTCCTTGAAGCAAATGTCTCGATGCCGCGTCGACGATGCGTAATAGGAGTACACTAGTTTTAAAAGAAAACAACATAATATTGTTTTCACTTTTGTACAATAATATACCGAATTAAGGGTTAACAAACAAGAAATATAAATGGTGTTACTTCTTATGTTGCATAAACTTAGTCGATGCTTAAAGAATTTGCTCTTCAGATAATTGTGTCCCTCGGAATGTTTAGAGCTTTAACTTGTTTGTTGGTATATTTGTCATATAGGTGCACGGCTTTTTGTGATTGACGGGACACTCACTATGCTTGTGAAGAATCAAACAATTATGGAAAAAGCACTAGAAAAGGTATTTTTTGGTTTTTGATCAATTTCTTCTGAATCTAAAATTTTCTGTTCTGATAATTATTGGCTCGAATGCTGGAATATCGGAATCCGGCAACAATATTATCCGATAAGGGTACCCGAATTCAAATTCAATCTCAAAACCTTTTAATGGAATAATCTGATTCAAATAGAGTTTTTACATATCCATTGACAGCCTTAGTCTTGGACTCTTAGTTGCATCTTCCTGAGGCTACCTGGTTTGGGAAAAACATAATTTACTGTTCAGGAAAATGTAAAAGACAATAAGGGACGAGGCAAACAATAATCTCCACCATGAGCCATGAAAGGATAATGGTCTTTCCTGCCTCGATGAAAAATTATTTTCTCATCTTCACTACTGGCGGGGCTTTACATACTAGTCCTTTGGTTTGGCTATTTCATCTCTGAAGAAGTAAAATAATTGCAGTTGTTTTATGATTATGTCCATGTAAAGTAATCCCCTTTCTTTCAGGTTGATGTTATTCTTGAAGGTTCTTCTGCCCTTGCTATACAACCACCTAGTGTCCGGGCAGCTGTTCAAGATGTGCCCATTTGCGACAGAAGCACACATTTTACTCCAAAGAAGTCGCTAATAAGCAACGATCAAAATAAAGAAGTTTCTTCCTTGTTATCGCCGTCAATTATAGTTTGGCCTGCTGCGGAGTGTGACGTATATGAAAATTCTTCTGCAGTAGATGAAAATGATGAGAAGAGTTTTGAAACACACGATAGTCAAGTGTATGCATGGTACAATTGTTGTTCGGATTCCGAGTAAGAAATATTCCCACAAGAGGTGTACAAGGTCGCGTTTGGGTACGTATAACTTATATTATGAGTTTTTCTATCAGCGTAAATAAACACGTTTTAAAAATCTGTCTGAGTTGTTTGGTATGTCATATAAAAAGTATTTGAGTTAATTCCTATTTGACCCCCTACTTTGTAACTATCTTCTTTTATGGCCCCCTGATTTTCATAATATCAAATATGGCCCCCTGTTTCAGTTTAAATGTCATAAGTACCCTTTATATAAATATATTTTCAAAATAAAATTAATTATAAAATATCTCTCTCCGACTCACTTCCACCTCACCTCTCTCTCTCCACCTCACCTCTCTCTCTCTCCACCTCACCTCTTTCTTCTCCGACAATTGTCTTACCACGGGAGGTGTACAAGTTCTTGTTTGGGTACAGTTTATATTATGAGTTTTCTATTAGTCTGTAAATGAAAACACTTTTTAAAAATCGGTCTTGAGTCGTTCGCTATGTCATATAAAAAGTATTTTTATATCTTAAAAAGCTAGGAGGTGACATTTGGTAAAAATGTAATATTCATATTATAGTATTAAAATAATATACTTATATCATTGTATTAATAAAAGAATATATAGATATTAAAAGCTAAAATAATACAAAATTGTTAATTTTTCATAAACACATGAAGACCAGAATTTGAGAAATTTAAACCTTTTGTGTAGTGGTGAGTTGTATTGGTAATAAGGAGGTGGTGGTGCTAAATGGCGGTGGACATTTTTTGACAATTGTGGTGGTACTTAATGGTGGTGGTGGAGGGGGTTGGCAGTTGTGGTCATACTTAATGGTGGTGGTAGAAAGGAGGGGGTGTTGGTAGTTATGGGTTAAAGTTGCAACGGAAGTGGTGAAATGGTGTTGGTGGAGGTTGTATAGTGTGGTCGATTTGTGGCAATGGTAGTGAAATGGTTGTAGAATGGTTGTTGTGGTGGTGGAGTTGGGGCTAAACTGAAGTGGCGGTGGAGTTGGGGAGAAATTGGAGTGGTGGTGATGGAGTTGAGACGAAAGTCGTAGTGATGGAGTTGCCCGGGGGTGGTGTGGAAGTGGTGAAATGTTGGTGATGGTGGTGGAATGGTGGCAGAGGTAGTGAGGTGATGGCCGGAGGTAAGGGTGGGAATCGGGCGGGTACGGTCGGGTTCGGGCTCCTAATTTCGCGGGTTCGGGTGGATCGGGTTCTATATTGTTGTGTCCGATCGGACTATTGGGCGGATCAGCCTGGACACATGCATTATTGTGTGCCTGCAACCCGGTTTTGCCCGAAAACAAAAAAATTAATTAAAAAAGTTAGTAAATTAAACTGAATTTATTAATATTTTTCTTTTGGAATTTTTTTTAGGGTCGTAAACCTCTTTATTTATCAAATACTTGTCGTACTTAATCAACCTTTGAAATTCAAACAACACCATCAACAAGCATCTTCAGCGTCGAAAAATGAAGAACACTCTTCATCTGCATAATACGGAAAATCCACCCCACATAAATTACCATCCACATAAACCTTACTACTGATAAGATGACAATAAGGATTCTAAGAGCATCCCCAATGGTTAGCATAAAAAAAACACGAAAAAGGAATCTTCACCAAAATTTTAGTGTTTCCAAATGTTTGAATCCAAAGACAAAACACTAAAACTCCCACCGAATCACTGTTCATCACACTAAATGTCATTTTTATCATTTTAACACTCATTTTTTAAATAAAATAAGATTACATAAAAACTAATTGAAATTACACGACTTAAACTACAAATTAAAACTAATACGATATTTTGATAAAACTACAAATTGAAACTAATACGATATTTTACTAAAATTACGACATTTTACGAAAACTACAAATTAAAGCTAATACGACATTTTACTAAAACTACAACATTTTACGAAAACTACAAATTGAAACTACTTCGTCAATACGGGAGTAAATCATCGCCACCATAGTCACTTCCGCACCCACCGCTGTAGCCACCTCCATCTTCACCTCCATATGCACTTCCAAACGAGCTACCACTGACTACACTATTTCGTTTCCCAAGCAATATTTCTTCTTGTTCCCTACGAAAGTATTCTTGTTGTATCGGATCCAAAATAGAATTGACGTCCATTTTCATAATGTTATACTCCATCTCTTTCCATTCTTTATCGATTTTTTTCGTTCATTAATAATTTTTCCCATCTCAATTTCATGGCCATTTTTAATAAATTTATCTTTCACAACATTCCTTTCAAGTCGTGCAATAATTGAAATTTTTGGTACTGAATACCTGAGAACTCCTAATGCTAATGATATTGCAAGGCTCTTGCAAAAAGGAGAAGAAAGAGGTTTTCCTGACATGTTGTGGAGTCTTGATTTGCAAGCACTGGGTTTGGAAAAATTGTCATATGGCTTGGGTAAGACAACACAATAGACGTAGTGGAAATCCAACTATAATTTTAGAGGCAGTTGCCTCTTACGACCTCTGGATATGGCATGCATACTTTGGAATACTGGGTTCTAACAATGACATTAATGTACTACAGTCTTCTAATTTATTTGCAGATTTACCAGAAGGTAAAACTCCTCCAATAAAATATAATATCATGGGAAAAGAATATAATACAGGATATTATCTTGCCGATGGTATATATCCGAAATGGTTGACTCTTGTTCAAACTATCTCTCAGCCTCTAGGTTTGAAGAAACAACATTTTGCAATAATGGAAGAAGCATGGCGCAAAGATGTTGAACGTGCATTTGGAGTTCTTCAATCTCGATTAGGCATTATCAAGGATCCAATGCGATTTTAGGATAAAAATGTCCTCCATGATATAATGTTTGTTTGCATTATAATGCATAACATGATTGTAGAGGATGAATATAGCGATCGTACAATACCCAACATTTTCTCTGAAATTCCAACGGTAGAAGTTGTTGAAAATGAAGCTGAACGTTTCAAACGATTCTTAGCCAGGCACAAACAAATTAAAGATAAAAAAGTTTATTTTGAACTACGAGACGCTCTTATTGATCATCTATGGAGAAAAAAAGGCAATGATGAACATTATTGATTTTTCAATAAGTTGGTCACTTTGGGACTAATATTTATAGTAATGTCTCCGAGAGCCCGGAGCACACAAAATGGAAAACGGTGGAGATGATAATCATAATACTTCGATTATATGTTATTAAGGGTATAAATAAAAATATGTAAGGTAGTTTTTTTTTTCGAATAATTTAGTGAACTGTTTAATTTTCAGTTTTATTATAATTTTTTAAGCAATTCAAATTTTTACTGGGAGCAAACACACAAAAAGTAACATTAAAAGAGTAAAAATGTAGAAAACAAAAAGAGAATGGGGGTTAAAACTAAAAAAAAAATGAAGGATAAAAAAGAATATACAAACCCCCTGGCCACCACCCCACAAATCTAGTGAGGGTGAACAGTGTCCGACCAAATATGCTCTGACACTAGGGTGGCTCCCCAACTGGTGATCTCCAGTGCCATTGGGGATGCTCTAAGTAGGTAGGTTTCACTCCATCCTCTGATACCATTTTAAGCTTCTGGAGGAAGGGTTTCCTCAATCTCCTCCTCTGAAAGATCAGAAACTTCTTCAGAAAGGGTTTCCTCCTCCATCTCCTCCTCCTCCTCCTTTAACAGTTCGGCATATTCTTCAGGAACGTCTTTCTCGACCTCATCCCACAACAAACTGTCGTCCGTAAATTTCTTTATTTCCTGAATAACTTCTAGTGCTTGATCTAACTCATGAGCGGAAACAAGAATATCAACAAACCTACGTAAAGCCCGAAAATCATCACAACTCTCGTTCTTCGGCATAATACGAAAAATCATCCTTGCTTCGGTTAAATCATGTTCGAGACAAAACCCCTTAAGAAGATGAATATAAGTTTCTGGAGTAGGTTTCACTCCCTTTGATAACATTTCCTCAAACAAAGAATATGCCTCGAAAGGTCTCCACAATCTACATAAACTCTTAATCCTAATTTCATAAATAATATCAATGTCATCAAGATGATCTTGTTTTTTTTCCATAATTTGTAACACTTTCTGAACATCAATTAACTTATTTTCCTTAAACAATCCATCAATTATATTATTAAAAGTATCAGTATCTGGTTTACAGTTATTTTTCTCCATTTCAGCTAAAATTGAATAACAAGAACTAGAAGAACCAGTTTTAAAAAGAGTCTTAAGAACAACATTATAAGTAAACAGTTCAGGCTTAAGATTATAAATTTTGGGGAATTCAAGAAAAACCATCTTTACCTCCTCATATCTTTTTGCACGAATACAACATAAAATAAGATGTTGTAGGGTTCTAGCTGATAGAGAAATACCCATTTCTTCCGTTTCCTGAAAAGTCTTGATAGCAAGATTGATAAATCCAGTTCGACCATATAACCTAATAAGATTAGACAAAAATTCTTCATTTTGAAGATTAGAACGAGATTTTAATTCTTCAAGAAAACGAGGAACTCCATGAAAAGGTTTGCGATCTTTGTGTTTTGATATTACAATTGGAAAAGAGGTTCCTCCGAAGAAACCATTGGGATGATGGATAAATGCGTTTCGGAGGCAATCGATAATTTGTTCTGGATCATTTTCATCGTGGATTGGTGAATCAAAATATTGGGGTTCTTGATAAGTAAGTTGTGTTGAATAATCACGATGAAGAATTGATGAGAAATAACGAGACTTGATGGGAGAATTGAGACGGATCATGCGGGAAAGGGAAGCCATTTTTTAGGGTTTTAAGAGAACAGTAGGTCGGGCAGAGAAGTGAACTCCTAGGGTATATATAGGGCTGGAAAAAAAAGTGTGATAACCCTAAGCCTTAAGCCTGTCATGGCCATCCAAGTCCGTTAGAATCTATTGGTACCCGAAATCCGAAGGCAGGTTCAACCCAACTGATCCGGTGGAATTAACATAACGTCGGATTTTGAAGGGTTACCCGACATCCCATCTGAGTCTGTCTCGTTAATATTTACCTAATATAACCCGCTTACTAATCTCATACATTTACCCATCAATACCTATGTCTAATGTGTGTATGTTTGTAAATATGTATTTAAGAAAAAGGGTTATTTTCCAAATAGCCCCTAATTATGTGACCGGTTTCCTGCCTAGTCCCCTATTTTATCTAAAATACCTGGATGACCCTCTTTTTCAGATTCCGTTATAATACCGTTAACTAGTCTCTGCCACCTCATTTCTCAAATAACCCCTAACTTTGTGACCGGTTTTCCGCCTAGCCCCCTACTTTATCAAAAATACCAGGATGGCCCCCTTTTTCAGATTCTGTTATAACACCGTTAACTAGTCATCACCTCTCTCTCGTCAAACTCATCGCCTCTTTCTGCAACCTTCAAACATAATTTTTTTTTAAATCTCATATCTCTTTCTAAAAAAAAATTTCCTCTTTCTTTAACCCCTCTCTCACTCCCTCTATACAACTCAGTAAGGATTTCTGGACAATATCAGTAAGGATTTCAGGACAATATCCTTAATTAAAAAATAAAAAGTATACTCAACCCGCCTCTAGGGACTCCCACTTGAATCGCCTGTGACTGTGAGAGAAACAAGATTTTCTCTCTCCTCTCACATGTCCAGTCACGTGGAGAGAGAAACCGTTGTTTCTCTCACAGGCAGTTCAAGTGGGAGTCCCTAGAGACGAGTTATGTAGTCTTGTTGATTAAAAAAGGATGTTTGTCCCGGTCAACATTTTTCATTTCTATTTTATTATATAGGTCTTTCTTAAGAAAGATAAGAAACTCCTATAAGTTTGAAGCTCTAGACTTTAACATCTAAATAAAAAAGTATAAATGAAAATTAAAATCGAAATTGGGTTGTCAATGAACATAAGGCCAATCAAAGTGCAGCTCGCAGTCAGGACTTGAACTTTCAACACACCAACCCGTTTTAGATGAAGAACACCCGTATAAATGTTATTACTTACTATGTAAGTTTTAACCATATTCAAGAAAAAACTAAAACATGTGCATAAGTTTTTCATGAACACCAGAAGTTAATGAACATCTTTACCATAAGTTTTCATGTACTTATCTCTACCATGAAACTAAGCATACCATAAATTAATACAATAAGTTTTCATATACTTATCTCTACCATGAAACTAACCATACTATAAATTAATGAACATCTTCAATACCAGAAGTGTTCATGTACTTATCTCTACCATGAAACTAAGAATACCATTTTTAAGCTTCTAATTGAGGAAGGCCTTCCACAATCACCTTCCATGAATTCGGCATTCTTCTTAAACCTCTTTATTTATCAAATACTTCTCGTTCTTAATCAACCTTCGCAACTCCAACAACACCATCAACAAGCATGTTCAGCGTCGGAAAATGAAGAACACTCTTCATCTGCATAATATCGAAAATCCTCCCCCTGTAAATTACCCTCCTCATAAAACCACCTACTAATAAAATGACAATAAGGATTCTAAGTAGGTTTCACTCCCTCCTCTGATACCATTTTAAGCTTCTTGAGGAAGGGTTTCCTCAATCTCCTCATCTGACAGATCGGAAACTTCTTCAGAAAGGGTTTCCTCCATCTCCTCCACCTCCTTTAACAGATAGGCATATTCTTCAGGTTTCCTCCATCTCCTTTAACAGTTCGGCATATTCTTCAGGAATGGCTTTCTCGACCTCCTCCCACGAACTGTCGTTCGTAAATTTCTTTATTTCCTGAATAACTTCTAGTGCTTCATCTAACTCATCAGCGGAAACAAGAGTATCAACAAACCTACGTAAAGCCGGATAATCATCACAACTCTCGTTCTTCGGCATAATACAAAAAATCATCTTTGCTTCCTCTAAATCACCTTCAAAACAAAACCCCTTAAGAAGATGAATATAAGTTTCTGGAGTAGGTTTCACTCCCTGTGATAACATTTCCTCAAGCAAAGAATATGCCTTGGAAGATTTCCGCAATCTACAAAAAATCTTAATCCTAAGTTCATAAATACTATCAATGTCATCAAGATGATCTTGTTTTTTTTCCATAATTTGTAACACTTTCTGAACATCAATTAACTTATTTTCCTTAAACAATCCATCAATTATATTATTAAAAGTATCAATATCTGGTTTACAGTTATTTTTCTCCATTTCATCTAAAATTGAATAACAAGAACTAGAAGAACCAGTTCTATAGAGAGCCTTAAGAACAATATTATAAGTAAACAGTTCAGGCTTAAGATTATAAATTTTGGGGAATTCAAGAAAAACCCTCTTTACCTCATCATATCTTTTTGCACGAATACAATCTAAAATAAGTTGATTTAGGGTTTTAGTTGATAGAGAAATACCCATTTCTTCCATTTGCTGAAAAGTCTTGATAGCAAGATTGATAAATCCAGTTTGACCATATAAATTAATAAGAGTACAGAAAAATTCTTCATTTTGAAGATAAGAGCGAGATTTTAATTCTTCAAGAAAACAAGGAACTCCATGAAAAGGTTTGTGATCTTTGAGTTTTGATATTGCAATTGGAAAAGAGGTTCGTCCGTAGAAACCATTGGGATGATGGATAAATGCGTTTCGGAGGCAATCGAGAATTTTTTCTGGATCATTTTCATCGTGGATTGGTGTATCAAAATATTGGGGTTTTTGATAAGTAAGTTGTGTTGAATAATCACAATGAAGAATTGATGAGAAATAACGAGACTTGATGGGAGAATTGAGACGGATCATGCGGGAAAGGGAAGCCATTTTTTAGGGTTTTAAGAGAACAGCTGTTTTTGATCTTTAGGTCGGGGAGAGAAGTGAACTTCTAGGTTAGAGCATGTCCAACCCCAGCCGGGCTAAGGCCATAAATTCAAATTTATGGCCTCAGCCCCCCGCTCCAAGCCCAGCCGCTTGGAGCGGAGGCTGGGGCTCGGTGTTCAGTCGCCCCTAACATTAGGGGCGACTGAACACCGGCCCCAACGGTCACTTGGGGGGCATCCCCTAGCTGTTGGATTTGCTCCAACGGCTAGATCTAGCCGTTGGAGCAAATCCAATGGCTAGAAATGGATCCAACCCCTATAAATAGGGGTTGGATCCATTTTCATCTATCACCCTCTTCTCATCACTTTCTTTCTCTCATTCTTGCAACTTCCTCTCCATTTCTATCTCTCTTTCTTTCAATTTTTTTTTTGATCTTTTCACTTGTTCACCTATGGATCCATTAGACATCAATGAATTCGATAACCAAAGTTATATGGAAATGTTGTCCCCTAATTCTACTTACCCGTCGGCTCAATTAGGAGTTGATGATTATGAAGTATGTGAGGATTCTTGTGTGCAAGGAGGGACGTCTTCGACAAAGATAACTAAACGGGAACCGTATAAGCCGGATGAAGATATTTTACTTACTAATTGTTATTTGAAAATCACATTTGATGCGGTTGTCGGAAATAGCCAAAAATATAAAGTATTTTGGCAAAAAATATCGGATGAATATAATGCGAGTGCAAAGTTTCAACGCACACTTAGAAGTTGTAAATCTCGTTTCAGTGAGATAAGCTCGGAATGTCAAAGTTTTATATCGACTTTGAGGATAATAAATAAAGTTCCAAAAAGCGGAGAAAACGATTATGACCGGGTAATTGTTTCTAACTTTTTAATTTCTTTTTTCTATCTTTTCACTTCAATCATATAATATACTTATATATATATTTTGTTTATTTTAGTTACAAAGAGCTATCGAATTGTATAAAAAAAATCATCAAGGTAAAGGGTTTAGGTTCCTACATGTTTACAAAATTTTGATGACACACAACAAGTGGATGGCAGACATGCCAGGAGAGTCAACATCCGGTAAAAGAGATTCTAATACCAATCCATCGGAAGAAAGACCAATTGGCCGTAAACAAGCCAAAGCAAATGCAAGAGTTGGCGAACCATCCACACATTCTACCGCTTCAAAAACTCTCAGTGAGGGATATTGGGAAAAAAGAGACGAAGATTCCCAACAAAGATCAGTAACTTTGAGTGAAGCAGTACGGGTTCAACAAGAGACCCTAAAGGTGCAACAAGATTTTCTACGGGTGCAAACAGAGGTGGCGAACCGACAATATGCGATGGACTTAATGAAGATTGATATTAGGTCTCTCGACAAACATGCTCAACAAATGCTTTTAGCGGCGCGAGAGGCTTGGTTCAACGGTGCACCACGAGACCCAAGAAACCCCTTCTAGTTATTTTTAATTAATTTTTCTAGTGTTGTTTAGTCGTATTTAAGTAGTTTTAAATTTTTAATCAATTATTAGTTGTAATCGATGTTTTTTTAATTGAATTTTATTAGTAAATTGGGAAATTCCAAATTCAAATTTTCGGTCTCAAGAGAGGCTGGGGCTGGAGCTGAATTTTAGAGGCTGAGCTGAGGCCAATAATTTTAGGTGAAAAAGTGGTTTTTTCGGCCTAAGACAGGCTGGGATTGGACTTGCTCTTAGAGCAAGTCCAGCCTCCGCCACCCGTTCCAAGCCCAACCGCTTGGAGCGGAGGCTGGGGCTCCTCCTTCAGTCGCCCCTAATGTAATTCTAATTAAAAAATTATAAATAACTTAAAAATCAAAATACATTTTTTGTAATTCTAATTAGTTTTAATTTTTTTAAAAAAAATCTGGAAAAACATAAATATTAGTAATTAAAATATATCCCACCAAATGTCGGTCCCCGAATAAATTTTTTTTCGAAAAATAGTTCAAACACGTATTTTATATATACATAAAATCACACACGTTTTTCGCACACCAACTAAAAGTGCACACACGCGTTTCCCACGTGAACAAATTTTTGGCCTTAAGAGAGGATGGGTCTGGAGCTGAATTTTATAGGCTGAGCTGAGGCCAATAATTTTAGGTGAAAAAGTGGTTTTTTCGGCCTAAGACAGGCTAGGATTGGACTTGCTCTTAGAGCAAGTCCAATGTGGTGGGGGCTGGGGCTCCCAATTTGAATTTGGGAGCGAGCCCCAGCCCCAGCCCCAGCCCTTGGCCTCCAACCCGGGAGCCCCGGGGCTGGGCTCCCGGTGGGGCTGGGAGCCCCATGCTCTTGGGCTCCTTTTTAGCAAGTCCAATGTGGTGGGGCTGGGGCTCTCAATTTGAATTTGGGAGCCCAATTTGAATTTTATTTTTAAACTAATTTTTTTTTAATATTCTTATTATTTTAAATACTATTTTTTTTAAGTATTTTTCTCTAATTTTTGTTTTTTTTGTGTTTATCTTTTTGAAATTATCTCTCTCGAATAATATCACATTTTAATTTATAGTCGAAATTTAAAATCAAAATTTCGCACACATACTTCACACACGTATAATATATTGATTTGGGAGCCCCGATTGGGAGCCCGACGTTGGAATTGAGAAAAGTCCCGGGGCTCCCAAAATTCAGGGGATCCCAAAATTGGGAGCCTGAGCCCCACATTGGACTTGCCCAAGGAGGATAGATAGAGGGCTGAGAAAAAAAAGTGTGATAACCCTAAGCCTGTCATGGCCATCCAAGTCCGTTAGAATCTATTGGTACCTGAAATCCGAAGGCAGGCTTAGCCCGACCGATCCGGTGGAATCAACATAACGGGGATCGGATTTTGAATGGTTATCCGACATCCGGTCTGAGTCTGTCTCGTTAATATTTACCTAATATAACCCGCTTAATAATCTCATACATTTACCCATTAATACCTATGTCTAATGTGTGTATGTTTGTAAATATTGATTTCCTGGGTGGCTAATACGTGGACAACTATTTTTTTTATATGGACAACAATTTTCGGGCCCGTTGCGAGTCAATTATGCTTGACTTAGTTGACTTTGATTTAATAAGGGGACAACTCCATAAAATCTTAAATACTAATAGGTACTAACTTGTGGACCATTAACAAAATAATAATTCAAAATTGAAAACCTAAGTTGTCTTCTATCTTTCTTCTTCTTAGTCTTAGTCTTGTACTGCTACTAAAAGTAAACTATAGTTTCTACCACTTCCTTTTATTTTTTATCAAACCCTAGATGAATGAAGAAGATAAAACTCATCAATCTACACTTCCCTTATTTTTTAGTAAACTATAGTTTCTACCACTTCTCTTTGTTTTTTAGTGAACTATAGTTTCTACTACTTCCCTTTGTTTTTTATCAAACCCTAGATGGGTTTTAAACAAACCCTACATTGATGAGGTAAAATTCTAACTTTTTAAATTTTATTTTGTATTTTCGTTTGGGTAGTTTGAAAGAATAGAAAACGATTTCAAGGCAAAAAATCGAAGTGAAGAAGAAATTCCCAGAATTTCGTGAGAAATCCACGAAAATATGCTACATTTTCGTGGCAAGTTTCCTTCTGTCTTGCCAAATTTTCGTAGGAAATCTACGAAATTGGCAAGTCAGATTTTTTTATTTTACAAAAACTCAGAAATTAAGATCTCTCGTGTTTTGTCGATTTTCCACGAAGCACGAGCAACTCTACTTGTTTGTAAAAAATCTAGAGTTTTGAAATTTTTGATTTCTGGGTTTTAAAAGTTTAATGGATTTTAGGATTTTTAGATCTGATCTTTCTGGTTAGGAATATCCTTCAACAATTCCCTTCCCTTTGTTTGATGTCATAATCTTCTCCAAAAAAATTCTCTCTCTAGAATTTTGAGTTGATGATGAAGAAGAAGTAGTAGAAGAAGACCAAACTTACTTAGGATTTATGGGAAAAGAGGGAGGTGTTAAAATAATACATCTAATTCTAAGAGGACTTGAGTGAATATAATAGAGAGTTGTCCCCTTAAAAACTGGTGTCCATATAAAAAAAATTAATTATTTTGGTTGTCCACATAAGATAGTTGTCCATATAAGAAAAACGGTTGTCCACGTATTGGCCACCATTTCCTGTCGGCGACCTTCGCCGGTGAAGATGATGAGGTTGCGAGAAGATGTGGTGGTAAAGAGAGGCGATGAGTTGGATGAGAGAGAGGTGATAACTAGTTAACGACGTTATAACAGAATCTGAAAAAAGGGCCATCCGGGTATTTTTGATATAGGGGGCTAGGCAGGAAACCGATCACAAAGTTAGTGGCTATTTGGGAAATAACCCTTTAAGAAATGCTTGTTTAGGTTAAAAAAGTTCTCATAATAACTAAAAAAAACCTACTACATTTTTTTTCTATAAACTATAAGTTATGAAAATATTAGGCTTAATAACAGGTTATGTTTAAAATAATTTGGGTAATTATTATTCAGATAAAAAACATATCATGATTTCTTCTAAATTTCAGAATATCCTTTTTATTTTTTCCTCGCTCTCTCTCTCTCTACTTGGCTCGATTCTAAGGAAATCCTAAATGGAGAATCTCTCGTGCTGAAGATAGGCGGTTGAGGTTGAGGTTTTCCGTCGTGATATCTTCATTCCTTGATGCATATGTTGTTCTAGGTCTTCATCTTCTATTATTGTTCGCTTTATATGAAGAAATTATCTATTTAGACTGCCGAAGTTCTGATTATACGTTTCCTAACTCGTTCGTTTGTTCTTCATCCAGCCTTCATGTTCACATTCATTTTCTTTACTGCTAACCTAATATGTTCGTTTCTTCATCTTGATGTTTCTGTTCACTTTTTTTTTGTAAATCAAATTGATTAATCTTCATACCGAAACTCAGATTATATATTTGATGTTAACCTATATTTTTGTTGTGTTTTGATGAATCTTTAAACATAGTTTAGTTATTTAGTTTTGATGTGTTCCGCAATTTTTGTTTGCAAAGCGTGTTTGCAAAGCGTGTCTGCAAATAGTGTTTGCATTTTGTAACATTCTTAACTTATATTTTTCTGATGTTGTAGGAAATGGATTTAGCTGAGTCCTCTACTGCTTCATTATGTGTTACTCAAGTTGTGACTTAATCTATGTTATCCCAACATCCTCCTAGGTCTGATGCCATGAGATCTGTTTTCACTTGTGTTGGTCAGAAATTTGAAGGAGGTGCTGATCAATTGAAGTTTGTAAAATAGGTAATCCACAAAATTTGATTTTGGTTGTCGAATAAAGAGGAATCATGCTAATGGGTAGTAGTAATATGTCTAGTTGACGGTTGTGGGTGGAACGTTCATGGTCGAATAAAGAGGAATCATGCTAAAATAGGCATTCCATGAAATAGGTATTCCAAGTTATTATCATATCTTTATTCGATCTATATTGAATTGGTGAAGGATAATACCTGTTGTCATTGCTTGAAAAAGAGAAAATCCAGTTTCTCTATGTTTTCGAACTGACGAATCGATCATATCGAAATATAAGAATCTTTTGGTTTTTCTTTCTTAAAATGACTCTCTTAGAGGTATCAGACCTCTCCATTCACGACATCTAGTGGAATTCTTCCTTTAGTCATCGAACGGTTGTGTATGCATCTATGCCATTAATCTCTTCGAAAGAGAAAATTTATAGATGTTCATAAAAGATTTTACTGATAATCATATCCTGCATTTATCCTTAGTCGTTGAGGTATCAATGAACATTAAGAATGGGATGATCTCAGACATTTTCTTTGTTTCGAATCTGAGAACGTTTCTCGGATTCTTTTTCCAATCAAGGAAATAACTTTCGTTTAGTTCCTTCTCAAGGAATGAACAAAGGTTAGAAAACTATTTTTAACACTCATATACAATACATTTAAAGAGAAAGCAGAATCCTAAAACTTATAATCTTAGCAAAAATAGTTTTCGCAACATTATTCAACGAAAATCGTTCGTGGTTGAAATAATCCAAGACCCCATTTCTTCGAAGTTAAGCGTACTAAGACACTGCCCTTAACCTCGTCGCCCTGGGTGAGTAACTCTTTACTGGTCATACTCTTATGACTCTTGGTTGATGAATAACACATTTTTGTGTTAAATTCATCCTTTGCCTCGAAATCCAAAATGTTTTTGCTGATTCGTTGAGAATAACCATGTAGACGTGTAGACCTCTGCCAAAGGTCCACCTGTATTGTCCCGAGGCAAAAAATGGCACTCTGCGGAGGCAGATCCACCATCGATGAACAAGGGTGCAACATGTGTCGTAATTTGGGTAAGCTTTACTCAAAATTCTTTTTAGGGACTTTTACGTTTTTGTCATATATGCATTATTGTGAACTCTAATATTATTATCCACGACATAAAACGTAAATAAATAAGTAAATGCGCGTGAGAAAATAATTCAAACAGATAAGATCCTAGTATGACCCTTAACCTAAGTGATATAATCTTCTTAGGTAACTTCTTGTTTGGCCTTACTTTGTCTGGATCTCCATCTTCGAACCTCCATTGATTTCTCCCACTCGAACCAAGATCTAATCCTTCGGTTCTTCAATGGAATCTTTAGACCATAAACTCTAATTACAAGACTGAACGATTCACGGATCGTATAAAACTTGAAATTAAAATTAATTGTTACATCGGGTACACGTTTGTGCTTAAAAACAAGAATAAAAGATCTTCTATTGCCATACTAGTCCCCGCATTCACATTCATACATACACAACAACATGACATTCATAATATTTAAAGCATGCCTGGTATATAAGATTCGTCTCTAAGGTCAAATGTAGGTTTTCTATAATCTAAATAGTTAATCGGGAGAAAATATTACCATCTATATGCCAAACAGGCCCAATTTCGTAAAATTTGGAGTAATAGGCCGTTTTAGTTTTATCTTTAATGTTTTCCAAAATTAATTTTAGGAAAAGTTCCGTTTGGGCCCTCAGACGGTCCGGGTCAATATCGAAAAAATCTGTGAGAAACCGAGAGAAAAATCGATGAAAAGACGGAAAACTCCCACTCCGTCCAAGCCCAAAAAAATTTAGCCCACAATTCGAGACGGATCTCGGAATGGTCCGGGAAAAGCCTCGGTTAAGGCTCGAGGCATTCTCGAGTCAAGGCCCATAGGGGCTAGGTCAAGGCATGCCTTGGCATGGACCGAACATGTTTTGGCCGGTGCCAAGTGCCCCTTGGCCTAGGCCAGACTTGTTTTGGCCCATCATGGCTAGACGCGTCTGAAGCAGGCAGTCCGTGCGCGTCTCAGACACGTCTCATACTCCCATTCCGTCCCGATCAACGTCAGCGTCTGGCCCAGATGCGTCCTGCGTCCTGGCAAGACATAACTGCTGCTGTCCCATTTTTTTCTATTTCACCTATTATATTTTGATGATTCATTCATTCAAAATCCATATTTCAAAACTTTTATTAAAAAAACTTAAATCCTTTAATTTTCTTTTCGAAAACTATTTCCAAAATCGAAAATTTGAGGCCAAATCTATTGAAAACTCTTTTCAAATTTTGAGATCGGAGGAATCCCCTCTCGGATTTTTCCTTCATATCTCAATTCTACTGCTTTATTTACAACTTCCGTAAAAATGTTTGGAATATTCCGAACTTAGAGCAATAAAACAACCCTTTTTTCATGCATAATGGTTTATTATGTTAAAATTTAAAAGTTTATTTTGGTTGGCTTCATGTATTTATTATTGTTATAATATTATTATAATTATTGTTGTTATTTCTGAAAAAAAGTAAATTATTGTTGTTATTATTATTATTATTATAAAAGCTTGCAGATTATGAAACAAGATTTGAAGATGATAAACAAAACAATCTTACCTCCCTCTGTCAATATAATGAGATAACTAAGAAAGTGAGAATTTCTACTTTTTTTTTGATGAGACGTGACAATTTCTACTTAACTTCACAAAATTCATCTCTTCTTATCTCTATGTTATGAATTTATTGAAAATCATTCTTACATATACTCTTACTTCCACTTGATGATCAATTACTCTTTAAGTTGTAAGCTCCATTCGGGGACCCTATCGTTTTTATCAGGTATTTCTCATCCAACTAACACCACCATCAAGATCATATTTGTCAGGCGAGAATAGTATTACGACCACAAGTAAACTTGTAATACTAAAGTACCCGTTTATTAATTATTATGTCCACTTTGATTTGTCACTGCCCATACAAGTTCTAGTAAAATTTTATACGTTGTGTACTTTAACTTTTTTTTTTTTTGTTGAAAATTGTGTACTCTAACTTGATGTGATATTATTCTTCATCAAAAAAAAAAAAAATTGATGTGATATTATGAATGGGTTTGAAATCTAAGTAAAAGACTGATGCTGCTTGTGAAGGGTGGGCCAACAGCACTAATCAAGGGCCTCTATAGAACTACCCAAACCTATATCTACCTGGTTACGGAAAGAGTAGTTTCTAATTTTCTTTTTCTTTTTTTAGAAAGGAAATAACATCAATTTCTGATTATAAAAGAAAGGGGATGGAGAGTAAACAAAAAAAACATACCAACCGTTAGCAGCTAGGTTTCCTTTTCTTAATACAGAAAAATCTGAACATTCTCAATCAAACCCTAGCTTCTCTCACTGATCTTGTAACAAGATGGATACATCTGTAGCTAAAAGAACCAAGAATAATTATGGTGGTTTTGTTTTTGATGAAAATATGGTAGTACATGAGATACTACCAAGATTACCAATGAAGTCACTTATTCGTTTCAAATCCGTCTGTAAACTATGGAATTCAGTTATTCCTAACCCTAGTATCATGATGGTACTAAAACATCTACACCAAAAATCGACCGGAAACGAATATTCCATATTGACAGGTGAGATTGAGAGTTGCACACAAGGAGAAAAACTAACAACAATGGTAGCTTCCATTGACAGTACTACAAAGATGATGGTATCAAACCGTCACGATAAAGCGACAAACTTTGTTAATGGTTTGGTTTGTTTTAATGACTCAGGGTTCAACAGTGATCCTAGTTTATATAATCTCATTACTGGAGAAGGAACACCATTGTTGTTATCCCCGGAACTAAAGAAAGAAATGGGTGATAGACTTTCTGACTATCAATTGGGATTTGATTCTGTTACTAATAAACACAAATTAGTTAGTATCTGGTCGAAACTAAATAGTTCTGGTAAATTTGAACAAGTTTGTGACGTCTTAACCCTTGTAAGCGGCGACACAGTCAACAAGAACAATAATAGTAAGATTAATGCATGGAGAAGGATCGATCAAGTCATGCCAGATATAGCTGAAAATCCTTCTATTCATGTGAATGGTACTATATATTGGAGCACTAGTAAACTCAAACATGGTTATTGGAGGCGGGATGTATTCATAATTGCATTCGACGTCGGAAGTGAGAAGTTTAGATATATTCAAGTCCCCAAGTTTATACTTGATTTGCCTAGGATACATTCTAAAAGAAAGTATCATCAAATAGAACGTGCCCCTAACCTGAATATTGATTTATTAGAAGTGGACGGACGTGTAGCTCTTCAAATCAAACCGAGTAATTATATTGTCAAGCTATGGTTGTTTGACGACGACAAAAAGGAAAATACAACGACAAGTGACGAAAATTGGACTGAGGTGACTATCAACCTACCTTTCTTTTGCCCCGACAATTTGGATCTTCGTCTTCATACAATATTTGATCAAATAGTCATAAGAGCTTATGATCGTACAAGATTGAATAATTTTAATGAACACGAAGATATGAAGAAAAGCCATAATGTCTATCAATATATTTTTGATAGGAAGAAAAATACCTTGACAAAGTTTGATATTGGAGGAATCCCCTCTTGGATTATTCCTTCCTATCTATATTCCGCTACTTCATTTACAACTTTCGTAAAAATGTTTGGAACAGTCCGAACTTGAGAAATATTAGTTGTTTTAGTGACCATAAATAGAAGGAATTACCAATTTTTCAAGCATTATTGTACTCAGAGTGAAACTTAAGTGGCTTACTTCTTAGTCTTTTGTTATTAAGAATGATTAATGTACAATGATACTTAATGATAATGATACTTCTTTTTATTACCTGAAAACTGCTTTGATATTTGAATAGTTATAGGTTCGTGTAACCAACGTTGTTGCTTGAACAGGATTGCTTCTCATTGTTAGCAAGTTCTGAAGCCAGAATTTCGTATTCATTTTATTGAATAATTTGATTGAATTAAGAAAAGGGAAAGAATTTACAAACCCCTAGGGGTTAAAATAAGCAAAAAATTACAAGAAGAAGATAAAAGCATCCCAATTCTTAACCATATCCACAAATTTTAGATTAACGCCCGGAATGGATCTGCTCCAATGGAACAGGAAGCATTTCGAAGAGAAAATGATATGCTCTGCTGAGCTAGTTTTGTCGCAGAAACTGACCTCATTCCTGGCTTTCCAAAGCACTTCAATTTATTGAATTTGACACCAGTTTGCTCTCGTTCCGAAATTGTAGATTGGTAGTCATTATCACTTCATCGAGGTAAATCCATATCTGGTTTTTGATCGAAGAAGAGCATATGGTATGTGATTGAATATACCAGCTAGGGGTGAAACTGAAGACCACGATGACCGACCGGTGAAAACCGAAGCAGACCGGACCAAATAAAACTGTAATCGTCTATACTTTATACATATATTTGCCTGAATAGTCCTAACTGTGGCTTAGGGGATTGGACGGGTATGTGTTTGTTCTGTTTTTCATCTGTTGAAGTTTCTCAGGTTATCAAGGTCATGGTAGAGGCTGCGAGTGCTAAAAGATTTGGTCCGAAGAAGTTAATGTTAGGTTTAGACATTCAACTGTAATACTGTCCCTGGAATCTTGTCCCGTTTTGTCCTCCCATATTGTATTAGCAAATAGTAACGATTGTTCACGTCTCCCTGACCCCATAAGAACAAGAAAAGTATGCCTATATTCCGAATTTAACTCTTCAGTGAAGGTACCACAGGAGAAGATTATTTTTTTACTAGAAAATTTTCTCGTGAATCTTGTGCAAACATGTATGGGCCTCTGAGAAAATCCGCCTTGGTGATACGAACTTGTATGCAAAAATTAAAAGAGACATTTCTGTATATGGTGATGAATGCGTATTTGGAGGTGGGAAAGTGATAAAGGGATGGAATGGGTCAAGCTTCGGTCTATCCATCATCGGATTGCGCAAACGCTGTGATAATTAATTATACGGGAATCTAGAAAACACATATAGGTATCAAAGATAGAGTGATTGTTGGTCAGGGAAAGCAGGAAATCCAGATGTAGTGGATGGCGTTCGCTTAGTATGATATCAGGGTATATACTTCTATCGTTAGCACTAGAGTAAATATGAACTCAAATCTTTGTTCTTGCATATTCGTATTCTTCCATCTCTTGAATTCAGGTTATTGGTGGAGAAGGACTTATCGTGTCTGCAGGCAGGGGGCCGTAGATTGTCATGTCCACTTTATCTGTCCTCAGTTAGTAGATACGGCAATATCAAGCGGTTAGGCATCCTAATTCTAAATCTGAACTCTGTGGTATATAAGAAAACTTTGACACTTTATTCTAAACCATAGTTAATCTACTTTGACATAGATCTTGTAAGGAATTCATGTTAGCGGGTAGCTTCACCTGTGATTCCATTGTGAACTGTCTGATATACGAACAGAGTCCAGTTCCCGACACTTCTAAGTTGTAATCACCAGTCTTCCCACAAAACGTCACTACCGTGTTGTGAATACTAGTACAACAATCCTTATACCCATATTGGTAGAGATATTATGAAAAGCTTTGTCCAATTACCATGATTCTCATAATGCTTGAGATATTCTTAATACGATTCTTTACATTCAATTGCCAAACGGATAAAAATGACAAATAAATGTTCGGAAAAATTTGTCAAAACTCCCTAGGCCAACTTTTTCGTCTTTTCTTTTTGACAAAAAGGATCACCATTTTTGTAGGCATTAACTCCCTAAGTAATGTTTCCACCACTGCTTTGCACATTTTTGGACATAGTAAGTTTTGCGCAAGCTCGGCAAATAGTAACGATTGGTCGGCTGAAATAATAAAAGTGGGAGCAATGGGTTTAAAGCTGCATGAGGAAGCACCCCTGCTGCAATAGATAACTGTTTGAGTGTTGCTTACTAATATGACATTCAAGTACTATATTTCAAATCTTTTGAGCGTTCATGATGTTGTGCTGCTGAAGCCTTCTCCAATTCTTGTTTCTGTTTATCCACTGATAATTTAATTTGTCTGACCTCGTTTTGTAACATAATATTATTAATTTGCGCCTCTGACAGTTTCTTCGTCCAGGAATGTTTCTGCTCTTCGATTTTAATCTCAAGAAGACCAATCTGTATTTGCAGATCTGTCACACACTGCAAATTTAATTTTGATTGTAGCTTCCAGGTATATTCATCTCGTGTAAATTTAATTTTGATAGTAACGTAAAAATTTATACCTCGTTCTTCGTTCTATATATTACGGTCGTAAAAATTAAAATTTCGTTTCGGAAAACAGAACTCACTATGGGTACAAAAAAAGACTACATTTGTGTCTATTTGTTATAAAACAATTAAACAAACCAAGCGAGTACCCACCAACCAACAAAACTCTATCTCAAAACTCGTCCGAACAAACCACTGGAAGTAAATTGTGGTGCCAGAGACTTCTCCACAGGTTATTATCCGAAGAAAAAAAAGCTCAAAGATTTGGACAAAAGACGGGCGAAGTTAAAGGATCAGTTGATGCTGGAGTCACAAATATAGGCCAATTTTAACAGATGGATAGACCAAAACTAAGTAGCTAACCAGTGTTATTACAACATATTTAACCTATTAGGTCCCTCAAAAGGGAACTTTTAGTAGGTGAGGCTACAACCTAAGTTAGCTTACTATGGAGTTCAACCATGATCCCTGTTAATATAACATCCATACAGGAAAAAAAATCACCATTGTTTATATCACTATTATGAAAGCAAAAGATCAAAGGAAGGGGTGGTAGCTTCAACTACTCAGCCTCTCGATTTGGATTAGAGATCATGTGAATGGTACTATATATTGGAGCTCTGTTAGGCTTAGTTGTTGCACATGTTTTGGTAAGGTATTCATGGTTGCATTTGATGTTAGGAGTGGGAAGCTTAGATTTATTCGAGTCCCCAAGTTTATACTTGATCAGTCCAGAAAACACTTGGGAGATGCAAATTGTTCTAGCCGATTATTGATTTATTGGAAGTAGACGGATGTATTCGATTATTGATTTATTGGAGTAGAGATTTTTTTTAGAGAGAGAAAGGAGGAAGAAGAGAGAGAAAGGTGATTTTATTTTATTTTATTTTTTTAATAAGGTGGCGGCAACATTCCGCCGGAGAAGAAGGGTGAGGTGGAGAGGAGGTGGTGTGATGGAGGAGAGATTAGATGAGGTGGACAAACAAAAAGAGAAAATATAAATTACAGAAATGCCATCGGGGTAGAATTGGAAGGTTGGATAAAATTTGGGGCCAAATAAGAAATTTTTTGGGCCAAAACGAACTGCCGGACACTTATGGGGGCCAAAACGGCGAGTTGGTCACAAATCGGGGGCCAAAACGGAATTAACCCATCTTCTTCTGCACACATAGTGAGCCCACGGTTATTTGAACGTAAGCGACAGATTTGACTAGGAATCAGAGGTGTAAAACGTTGAAAGTTTTTGTTGGAGCAGACCATCCTTTTAGCTCCAAACTGATGATGTCCAAAATTGCCTTTAGGTTATCATTCAGATAATGAAGAATCAACGAACCAAACAATGAATTTCTCTTTGTAATTTGAGGAACAAAACCTGCAAAAAAAACTTAGAAACCACTCTGCTGCTCAAGTTAGTAGTGTGCTTTTGTAGTTAAAGAATTGGATTGAAAAGCTGATTGTAGAAGTTAAACCTTTGATGATTGATTGGGGCGAATATGATATGTTTATATAGGCTTAATTGACCGACTATGATGATCGATTGAGATGATGCGGTGGTGAAACACCGGCTTAGATGAAATCACACTTTGATGGTCAAAAGGATAACTTTTCTTGTTTGCATACCTTTCAGATTTGATAGATCCTCCTTTTGTAATTCGCGGATCTCATATAGAAGGTTGATTTTAGTCTTTCACGCCCCTTAGCTATGTACAAGCTTTCCTTAGGGCTCAGACGGACCTCGTTTGTTTAGTCGATTATTCTTTTATCTTTTCTAGCCCTCATATTAGGTCAGGGTTTAGGTTGGGTAAACCTTGACTCAAATTCGCCTTCCCATGACTTGAGGCAAGACGGGCTTATCGTCTGAGCTGATTTTCAAGACCTCACTTACTGCTTTAAAATCCAGAGGAGAGCCTTAACAAGAGTTGACTTGGTTTCTTTTAGAACCATAGAAACAGGCAAGGCACATAAGAAATTCGTGTCGACCTCCCACTTCTACGGCTTAGGTGATAGATCTCTTTCGAGTTCACCTCTCTAGTGACTTAGGCATGAGTTGACCTATTAGTTTCTTGGTCTTTTGTGGATTTTTTGACTTGGTCAAAGTTGCTTACTTTTTTTCCATCTGCAATTCCCATATAAAGTAGATATAATTAGTGAGAGAAGTCTCATAATGTATCATGCACCATAATGGGATTTTACTTATTAATATCCTAAATACATAATTAATTAAGATAAACTTTTTTAGTTAAGCAATTTCCATTCAGAGTAGTTGAAAGCTGGTAGCAAGGGGTCTCTCATGTCTTTGTTTCCATTTACAAATTCTGATTGTATCTATAAATATATACTTACTATTAAATATTAATGGCCTTTGGTATAGGAAGAACAATGTTTAGTAAAGGCAGTGCGCTAGAAAGGTCATTTTTTGTATTTGCTCTTCTTTTACCAAATTAGTTGAAGGAGAGTGTTATAAAGATCATTTAATAAATAGTGCTAAAATATAAGGACTTCGATAAAAATTAATAATAAATCTAATATTTTATTCACTTTTAGTTTTCTCTCACATAAACAACTCAACTCTAATATCGTCACTACTATCAACATCATCATTAGTATTAAAAAACTTGCAAAGTTTACCAACACTATAGTCTTAGTTTCAAGTTTTTAATGATGCCTCAAGATTCCATGGATGAGGAGCCACCATAAACGAAGAAGGAGGCAACCTACATCAAGAAAGAATAGTACTTTGACTTGAATGAAGACATCGACTCAAACAAAACCATCGACTTAAACTAGGACTTCGACTTAAACGAAGATATCGACTTAAACAAAAACATATATAATGAAGATAATGTGTCTCAGGTAAAGAAAAATCATTTTCTTGTCTTCCTCTATGATTGAACAAACGTTTTAGGATTTAAGGTCGTTTTTGATTCGTAAAGGATTTTCGGTTGGGTCGACTGAAAAAGACTACAAATTTCGGTAGGGCCGGCTGAAAAAGACAACAAATTTCGGTCGGGTTCGCTGAAAAAAATAATAAATTTCGACCGAGCCAACTGAAATTATTTTGTTTTTTCATCCGCTCTGGACGAAATTTGTTTAAATTTTCAGTTGTTTTGGATGAAAAGTTTCACTATTTTCATTCATGAATTTTTATTTATGCTAAGCGAAATTTCTTTTATGAAGAAGAACTCTTACCTTTTTCTTCATTGCAATAGTGATAATTAAAATCTTCAAAAGTTACTTTAATCAGTGTTAAAACCCTAAAAATGTATGGAGAAATCAAACAATAACAAGAATTACAAACCCCTCTATGGGGATGAGTGTTGTCTAAGCCATCTGGGGTTTTGGTTTCCATCTGTATCTCTCTATCTCTCTCTTTGATCGAAACGAACATATTAGGGTTTTATTCTCTCTTTTGGTTGAACAGGTTTTAAGGGTGTTTATCTCTCTTCTCTCTCTTTGATCGACGAACAGATTTTTGGTCGAACATGATTTTTCTCTGTTCTCTATCTTTTGGTAGGAAATAGTTTGAGGGGACGGACCAAAGTTTAAAGTTGGAATATTTCATAAAGTAGTGTTTATCTCTCCCTATACTAAAAAGAATGCTCTCCATATCTAATACACTGCCTTTACTAAAAATTGCTCTTCTTACACCAAAGGCCATATTAATTTATCAGAAAGACTTGACTAATTATATTTAACCATTTTAGGTGCTTAATTAAAGCAGTTCTAAATCATCTATAAATATATACTTACTAGGTATGACCCGTGCCTCCGGCACGATACAAAAAAATCCATTGAACATGTATCTAGATGAATTTATGTGGCCATGTAATATATTTGGATGGACTTTTTCATGATTTCTCACTGAGAAATAAACCTTAATTAGTTTTAAACGGATAAATAGTTCAGTTTAAAAAGTAACAGTACAATCTAATTTCAATATTGAAGAACTTAGGGAGGGACATGGTGATGGGTAGATTAAAGTAAGTACCAACCAATTAGATCATTACAACTTAGTTACATATAAAAATATATCTAAATATAACAACACGGTAAAAGAAAATTTCTGAAGTACAATAAACTAATAAACTACGGGAGCGTAAACATTGTTAAAATGTCCGTGTAAATATAAATACCATACAACAAACATGAATTAACTTCAGTTTAAGTTCCACCATGGTGCACAACAAAAACTCAATAAGAAACAAACATCTTATGTGTTTAACATTATGTTATAATGCTATACATAAATATATGCAATTTTGAGAAATGAAGCTTCATGTATCTTTCTATGGATCATCACCCTTAGTTGTTCACCTCGCTTCCACAGTAAAACTCAATAAGAACAAAAATCTTATGTGTTTAAGTTTTCTCTTATGCTGCTATACACAAATATATGCAATTTCTGTACCCATAAGATATGAAGCTTGATGTTTCTTTCTATGGGTCATCACCCTTAGTTGTCCACCTCACTTCCACCCAAATATATAAACTTAAAGTCAATACTAAGAACTGATCATAACAGGTAATAAAACACTATTAAGATGATGGGTTAAAAATAATTTAGGCTTTATTAAGATGACATGATATTTATCCAGCTAGAATTGTTAAAGAGATAAGGGGTTGATCTATGGGCTTCCTAGACGTTTAGCTCTTACACTTATAAATTATTTACTTTAGAAGCTTGAATTCGTTGATAGAGGAGAGATAAAAAAATTCATTCTAGAATTGTGTTGGGCCACAACCAATAACATTATACCTGGAAATTATTCTCCCATTATTATTACGTTCCAATGGGTATTATTATTTAGTGGTTAGTATAAAATGAAGTAGGTTAATTGTCTAGGCAGGAGTCTGCTACTACTGATTTGACTACCAACAACGCCAAACACTTTGAGTTCCTCCAAAGATGATACCGTTAATACTACAACAAACAATTAAACTCCACCCATTCTGTAATCAATCTCAAGCCTCGCTTAAACAATATTCATTGTAAGCTATGCTGTAGTAGGTAGCGAATTAAGTTAGAAATTCTTTACTTATCTTGACATTAAAAGTATATCACTACTTATCTACTCTCAATTCAAAAATCGAAACTCTTCTTCCACTTGTTACAAAATTGATATCAACTCCATTCAAAAGATTAATATTAATTGACAGAAAACCAACCGAATCCCTTGTATGAGAAATTTGCAAATGAGAAATTCGTATTTTTCTTTTGTATTTCATTTTCTAGTAAGTTTGTTGAAGATTTACCACCACATAATATTATAAATATAATCAGTGCCTTCAAAGCACGTTCACCCAAACACAAATATAAACTCAAGAAACAAAGAGGAATAGCATACCTGTTACTTCTATTTGCAGAATCCTTCCAGTGAATCCAAGCACAACAATCATAACCAAACATAAAATTTGCTCCAAAACCTAACATAGTTAAACATCTACTAAAGAAATATAAAAATGGAGATGAAACTATAAGAAATTGAGATGAAGAATAAGCTACAGCGATCATGTAACAAATAATCGAGAAAATTAATTAAGCTCGAAGAAGAATAAAATATGAATAAGGAGCTAAATTATCTTGTCATGCGAATCAAAATACATGGACACCAACATACAACAATGGATAGGTTATAGAAAATGGAAGGAGAAAATTCAAGTCATTTTTTGAAACCTAAATCTCTACACTCAGATATGTCTCACCCAATCCATCCTTCCCTCTAACATGAATGACGGATCATTGCACTGGTTGCAACTTCGGGACGACGGTGTCTTGAACTTACTCTTCTATCTCGTTTGTGTTACCTTCCTAGATATGTAAAGAAATATCGCTTAATTGAACCATGGTGTTTGGCTACACTTCTTTGAGAGCATCTAGATGATATTACAAACATTTCTTCGACTTTAGTATCCGATATATTTGCCACACCAAGATAGAATTCAAACATTTCTCATTAACGTAGATGATATTACATATCTTAGTTGACAGATAATTATATATTATTAGATGGAATAAACCTATAGAATTAGCAGGGAATTGCATACCTTCCTCGTCAATGAAACCAGGCCGGCTTATGCCCTTTTTAGTTGATTGCCTGACATTATAGGTTGATCTAATGTTTTTTAGCAAATAAATATATATTATTAGATTAAAAAACTAACATAATAGAAGTAACCACATACTCTTAACAAGGGTTTTATCTCAGCCACATTCTCATTGTTGTCCTCCTTCTGCAAAATCTATCAAAATTTTACTAACACTTTGAAGTTCATCCAATTACACATAGAAAGCAATTAAGGAATACCAATACCATATAACCAAATCTTGTAAGTATAAAGATATAAAAGAATAGGGAACATATATAAGTGAATCTAGTTGGTACCGTATGAAGATGCTAAGAATTATTGGTCACAACTCCACACCTATATATTCATACAACCACACCTATATAAACTAAACAAAAATCAAGCTGAGTTTTGTTATTCAAAAGAACCCAACTTCTCCAATGGCATAATGATGATAGATTCCAAAATTTGACGGCTCTCCAAATTCTAGAACCTAGATCAATTGAAAATACAGATTTATTGTAATCTGAAAAGGATTTCAATTTAAACATCAAACAGACCTACCAAAACCCTAAACTTAAATCTGAAAGTAAAAAAAATAGAGAGTTAAAATCATTACCCTAAGCATCTTGAAGTCGGGACAACAGAGTAAAGAGAGGGAACACGAAATCAAACTGACGACCTTTTTTAGACCGATCAGAAAGGAAAGAGACGTAGAAGTCTAAAGGGTAACGGTGAAGGGTACTTCAATGGAATTCAATTCATATTAAATGAGGGGGGTATTACGTTTCATGGATGGAGAGGATTTGGTGCACAAGGACGTTTTTCTTTGTGTTGGTGAACTTTCTTTTTCAGGTAGGTGATGAATCAAACGGTTTAGATGTTAGAGCAAACAGACAAACGACCAGATTAAATTAGACTAATTTAACGTGTTTTCATGATCTAAACGTTGATTTGAAACGAACGGCCAGATTTATCTCTGGGTTTGTCTTTGGTTTGTCCAAAACTTTGTCCTAGTCAGCACTCGTCATTCTGTTTTATATAATAGGTAATTAAATACTTATTTAATACCAAGAGTAGTTGACTAGTTATATTTAGGTGGTTAATTAAAGGAATTTTAGATCGCCTATAATTAAATATTTATTTAACACGAAGACTTGACTTGGCTAGTTATATTTATGTAGTGAAGTAAAAGAGTTTTAGATCATCTATAAATATATATTTGTAGTTAAACATTTATTTAACACGATTTCATGACTAGTTTGATTTAGGTGGTTAACTAAAGGATTTTTAGATAATCCTACCATACCAATTGGTAATTGATTCTACCCCTCAATAATGGAATTTTAGATTTCCTATAATTAAATATTTATTTAACACGAAGACTTGACTAGTTATATTTAGGATTATCTTTTAAATGAGCCCCAACTTTGTGACCAGCTTCCTGTCTAGCTCCGACTTTGTCAAAAATACCCATATGATCCCTTTTTCAATTACCGTTAACTTTTTCGTTATTCTCTCTCCTTCATCTCATCTCCTCTCTCTGCCAAGTCACCTATCACGCCACATCATCATCTTCTCTGGCAGGCTTCGCCGGGCAGTCAAATTTCCGGCCGGCGACATTCAAACCTAAAAAAAATAATTTCTCTTCTTCCTCTCTCTCTCTCTCTTGCCCTCTCTTCTCACTCTCTTCCCCTCTCTTCTCACTCTCTCTCTCTCTAAAATGGCCGGTGAACGGGGAAACCCTTCGCCGACCGTCGGTCTGGTTATCCCAGACCTTCGAAGGTCTGGTTTTCACATACCTTCGAAGGTCTGGGAAAAACCCAGGCCGACGAAGTTCTGGGATAACTAGACCAGATCCCGATCTAGGTTTTTCCCAGACCGACGGTCGGCGAAGGGGGGAGAGGAAGAAGAAGAGAGAGAGAGAGAGAGGAAGAAGAAGAAGAGAGAGAAAGGAAAAAAAAGAGAAAACAATTTTTTTTTTAGGTTTGAATGTTTTCGCCCGGAAATGTGGCCGACCGGCGTCCCCTGCCAGAGAAGATGATGATGTGGCGTCATAGGTGACTTGGCAGAGAGATGAGATGGAGGAGATAGAGTAACGGAAAGTTAACAGTAACTGAAAAAGGGGTCAAATGGGTATTTTTGACAAAGTAGGGGGCTAGGCAGGAAGGTGGTCACATAGTTGGGGGCCATTTGGAAAATAACCCTTATATTCATGTAGTTAAGTAAAAGAGTTTTAGATCATCTATAAATATGTATTTTTTTTGTTGAAATGAATTACATTAACATTAAGAGTCTATTACAGTATCCAAAGTACAAACACAAAATTACAATACATAAAGTAGTAAACCAAAATAACAAAGCTGAAGAAGTGCAGAAAAGAACTTCGCTTTGTATAGCACTATTCATTCTGTGAGTTGCAAGGCTGGCTTCTCTTCTTAAACATGAAGAAAACTTTGATCATGATAGTCCGTCTGGTTGTATTAAAGATAAAACCCTTACCTAACTTCTGGTAACACTTAACATGGATTAAACATACACCCATAGTTTCAAGAAGAAACAAAGGTGTCTGCAATATGGAACCATAGAATGATTCAGGGGTATCCCACCAGTATTCTCTATACTCAGAGACCATATCTGATCGAATTCTACAAAGTAGACACAGGTCAGACACCTGGAAATTGGGATCGCCGTTATAGCCCAAGTATAAATACTCCGCTAACCCGACAAATGCACGCAATAAAATTGCGAAAAGGGGTGGAAGTGAACATGTTACAGAAATAGTCAACAGAGTTAAATCTATAAGGTCACCATAGCCCAATGCTATCATCAAAAGGTGAGTAAGAGTATAAGCAAGAGAAACTTCATGATGAGGATAGAGATTTATATTCGAAGTCTTGTGTCGGTCTGGGTCAAACGGAAAGTTAAGATGAATGAAGTTTATTTCAGACCTGATTGAAAGGCATAAGGGTTCAGCAATAGGATGATTATTGATCTTAACCTTATGCCAGATAATTAAGATGAACACAAGCTTAACTCTGCTCATGGAACTAAGATCGTACAACAACAAAAGATAAACGATAATAAAGAATAAAACCGGATCTGTGATTAAGGATAACAGTGGAGAAATTATATGCTACTTGAAAAGTATATGATTAAATCGATATTGTGTTGTAGAACCCTAAAGTACAAGTACAACTGCCTAGTAACTATTAAAAGGTGAAAAGGGGGAAATACTGCCCTGATTCAGATCCGAGTTAACTCCAGCCACAGATTTTCGCGGCACACTGATGTTGTTGGCTCTTAGTTCATGTCCCTGGTTGATGAAAGTGAGATATTTGTTGCTGATTTTTGTTTTTGAGGCTTTGATTTGATCTTTTTTTGGAGTAATTTGGTAATCTGAGTTAGAATAGCTAGTTGCATGTGAGTTTTGTGGTTAGATTGATAGGATTTGAATGGAGATTATTGAGATTTAGGGTTTTCGTTTTGGGTGAAAAGGGGGTGGAAAACGGGACTTTCTCTCTCCTCATTCACATGTCTTCCCCAACCCTAGACGTGTCTCTATAAATATGTATTTGTAGTTAAACATTTATTTAACACGACTTCATGACTAGTTTGATTTAGGTGGTTAACTAAAGGAGTTTTAGATCGTCCCACGATATCAATTGGTAATTGATTCTACCCCTCAATAATTAGTACTTTAGTTTACCACCTTTAGACACTTTTTTTTTTTTTGTTAAAAGACCTTTAGACACTTGTACTCGACTAAATTTATGAAACTGTGCATGTATTATCTTCTCATCTCTCCCGACATAAGAGAAAGTAGAGAGAGAAAGAGAGAGAGTATTATCTAATGGATTCAATGTCTACAACTCTCCCATATCTATGGGCTCGATGTCTTAAAATGTCTTGAAATGTCTTTATAAATGTTTAAGTAAATTTTGTATATGAGTACCCACCAATGTCTACCTCCAATGTCCCCTTAGTTTAATTCAATTTTTTCATATCTAGTTTGGTTTTGATATTAGATTTACATACACGTTCTCTCTTTAGAATTTTTGTTTTCTTTGATATGGCGAGGTAGAAGATGACGCAGGAGTAGTTTTAAAATTTTAGTCGAGGAAAAGTACATTGGCCACTAAATTTACTACTTCACGGAAAATTGTGGGAAAAGCATGTGGGAGGGGGTAAGTTAAATTACCCATTAATAACGAGGCTAAACTCAATTAACAATTAGTATTAGGAGTGAAGTAAATAACTACTGCACGGGAAATTGTGAGAAAAGAGCTTGATTGTTTAGAGGGAGATTTTATGGGCCCCTCAATTTTGTTAAAAGGCTCCCCCCAATGATAATTTACCAAGTAAAATGGTTCATAGGGAGGCCTTTTAACAAAATTGGGGAGGCCTTATAAAACTTCCCTTGTTTAGATTACTAATAAACTTAACAACTGTATTAGTAATATTTTATTTAAGTCAAGAGACCTATGTGTGATGATTAATTATTTTAGTTTATATTTATTTAAATATTTTATACCATTATTGCAAAATTGACTTTCATCTAATGTAGGAGTAACTAAGTCTATGGTTTTCTATTTAAGTATTTTATACTCCGTATCATTATTGCAAAATTGACTTTCATGTAATGTGATTATGTTAGTCTAGGGTTTCCTATTTAAGTATTTTATATCATTATTGCAAAATTGACTTTCATGTATTGTGATTATCTTAGTCTAGGATATCCTATAAATATGAAAAATAAAAAAGAATGACTCTTTTTTTGTGATGAAATAGAGAATGACTTGAATGTAAGAAATGAACATGTTCTATGTATTATATAAATATTTATTTGAATATTGGAAGATCTACATTTTATCAAAATTTTCGGTATAACGGACACGCTATTTTGTATCGTAGCTAAACAAAAATTTATAATATTTTCTCAAAACCGAATTAAGTTTCTCTCGACAGACTTAACGCGTAACTTATCTTTTATTTTCAAGAGTTGATTTTGTGGTTTGGAAGTTCTATATTAAGAGAATGTATTTTCTTATATAATGGTGTATTTAGTAGGTGACGTTGTTATAGTAGCTTTCAAGTTTTGTCGCCTCCACTAGGGCAGCTCATTGCATAGTAATATAAAATTTTACGTGAATTAATTAACCAAGAGTTTTAAATTAAGGTCAACTAGGGTATATCCCGTGTCTTAGGGCACAGACACTTTTATTAATCAAATTTTACGAAATTTATTGTTAAATTTTATTGAGAGACAGAGAGATTTTATTAGTTATTATTTTTTTGTTTCTTTTTTCCAAGGGGCATTGAAAATTGGGGCCTTATATAAGGCTTAGAAAATTTTTGTAAAAAAATGTTAATGGGAGGAATAAACCCTTGACCTCTTACACATAACTCAAAGCCTTAACCATTGAGCTGCAACTCAATTTGTATTATGTAATAGTATAGAATGTTATTAAAATATTAAACCCTCCGTCACGTTGGGGCCCGCCCCTGAGTGTACCACTAATCAAATAGAGTAATTTTTTAGGTAATGTCCTTTATTGTTAAAAGTAATGTATTTTGTAAGTTTGTCTTGGTCAATTTATTATGACCAAGTTTGATTAAAGACAATGTTATCTTTGATGGTTAAGTTCACCCATCCGACAAAAAGTCGTCTGCTGACAATCTTCGGTCGGTCCACCGACGACTTTAATTTAAAAAAAAATCCTTCTTCATCTTCTTCCCTTCCCCGGAAATAGAGAGAGATGAGAGGGAAGAAGAAGGAAGGACAAGAAGAAGAAATAAATAGAAGAACAAGAAGAAGGAGAAGAAGAAGAAAAAAGAAGAAGGAAGGAGAAGATGAAGAAAGAAGAGAGAAAAAATTCAGTCAAGAACGCCGGCCGGCGACAACCTGACGGCAATTGACGTCGTTAGGTCAAATATTGCTCGAGGCATTCCCTCTTAAACATACATTGCCTTTAACCAAACTAGGAATTTCCTTTAGCAAAATTACCTGTAACAACTTTAGACATTGGATATAAAATCTCCCAATCAGATGTAAGAGGAATTAATCTACTCTTCTGAAGTCATGCAACTCTATTCAGACGATCTATTATGTCGACTAAAAGTTGTTACGAATCTACCTTAAAGTGTTACTTCATAGAATCGAACTGTGACCACTCAACGAGTTGTGTCACACTCCTACGCCATAACCATAGTGATATCACGAGTAGCATCACTTTTACTTTCATCACGTTTCTATGTTATACTTGGTTGCTAACTTGACCTTCCGAGCTTCTTTGGTCGGTACCACTTTGGTCTCTTTGGACTTCACTTTTCTCTTCGTCTTGTGCACCTTTACCAGTACTCATCTGCATCTAGATACTCGTCTACCTAACTACCTAACAGGACCCTCCCAAACATTTGGAAGACCTCAATCCAAATTAAAAGGTTGGGGCCCTATGTATATATACTAGGGTATAACCCGTGCCCTACGTGCACAGATTTTCTATTAATTATATTATAGAAGAGTAATAAATGTACAGTAAAAATGATAAAGATGTTTAAAATGGAAATATGATATATAGAGAGATAGGTTTAAATATATATACATATACAATAGGTAGTTATGGGAGATTGTTGTGGTCGTGGGTAGTTTTGGATGAGGTAGTTTCAACCGAATTTGATAGAGAGATTTTAGGGAGAAAGTTAAGGGATTATTGATTGTGGGTAATTGAATTGGTAGAGAGATTGGGTAGTTAGAATCGAATTGGTAGAGAGATTTTAGGAAGAAGAAGATGTGGGCAGTTTTTTGTTATTATTTAAGACATAAATAACTTTTAACATATATCTAATTACGAAATTTGTTATAAAAATCTGACGGATACGAATATCTCATAGATAAATCGTACGGTCCATCTCAAAAAAAGCCATTGCGCTATATATAATAGACATAATATATATATGTTAACATAAATATGTTAGAAAAAAATTTCGAATACTTTTATGGGAAGATTTGAAATGTTGACCTCTTATACATGATCTAAAGTCTTAACCATCACGCTAGAACATAAATCATGTTCCAAATCTGTTTGGAATATAATTATTATTTCAAAACTGACATACAAACTAAATTCAAACATGAAGCCTTTCTTTATGTTGGGGCTAAAAATGGTCGATATGGTTGCTTTAGGGTCGGGCCGCCCCTCCTACCCGATTACCAGGACCAGCCTTCCTCTTAATTCCCCGTCAACTTAGAACCCACCGTCTAAGATGTTGGTGTCCACGTACAACTTTTTAACCGTGTGACTTTATACTGTCCACAACTGTGATAATGCAAATAGAAAAACAAACATTCTATGCATTTGAAGAGATTATGGTATATTAAAAGGACAAGTAAAAGTTCTTTTCTTTTGCTTGACTCCTTTAACAAATGAGTTATTTTATTATTTTATATATGGCTACTTAGTTTACGATCAACTACCTGTGTGGCCCCTAAGTTTTACAAAATATTGAAATGGTCCCTTTCTTTTGTTTATCCTTATTTTATGGTCTAAAAACTGTCACTTAGTAAGAGTTTAAGATGTATGATTTAAAACATTATCTTTTTTAATAAGGAGAAAGAAGATCATGTAGAAGTGTCTGATTACAATAAACTCATTATGCTAATTAAGACATTATATAAGAATCAAACCTTAGCTAAGATTCCTCATCTTCCTATTCGGTTAGAGAAAAGAGAGAGGGCTTAGAGAGCATTAGAATATCATGGAAAACTATGAAGAAGAAAATCTATTGAGTGAGAAGAAGGTAATGAAGATTAAAGGAAAAGTAGAGCTTATGAAGAAGAACACCATGGAATATACTGCCCCTGGTTCTTCTTTCATTGATAGAGTTTTGGAGGTGTTCGGTAAAGGTGTCTCATTGCAGCTTATCTCTGCAGATCATTGTGATCCAGGTAGTACTAAGTTATTGAACGACTTCCAACTCAACTAATATTATGGACTATTTCCGTATGATATTATATCGTTTCTCCACTTCGATTTTCCATGTGGGACTATTCTTGACCATCTAATTACATTGGTTTAATTTAATAGAAGTTCAATTAGATCATACTTCTTCCAATGTTAAAACATAATAAATTGAGCTTAACTGATAGAATCAGGCAGAACAATTGATACATAAGGGGGTTGAATTGAGCCTAGGTCTATTGTCGTGGTTGATATATAGAGCGAAATTCTTGAGTTTTTTTTTATACGTTCGGATCAACTATCTAGCTAATAAAATCTTGCACTTCGATCTTAGGGAATAACTATTAACATGCTCGAATATGTTTTGAAATTTGAATAAATATAGCAGATGGAGAGAGAGGGAAATTGGGAAAAGAAGCATACTTAGAGAAATGGATCACGAAATTTTCGTCAACCAAAGCAGGATCATCTGAATTCGATGTAACATTTGATTGGGATGAAGAGTTCGGGTTTCCAGGGGCATTTTTAGTAAAAAATCATCACTGGCACGAGTTCTTCCTCAAAACCTTAACACTTGAAGAAGTTCCAGGATTCGGTACCATTTATTTTATTTGCAATTCGTGGGTTTATCCTACTTATCGTTACAGTTACTGTAAGAGGCGGTTGGTTTCAATTTGTTAGAGGCGGTTTGTGATGGATTGGCAATAGGCGGTTTCACTTTGGCGGTTTGTGATGTTTCTAAAAGATTTAGAAACCAATGCCTAAAACCAATTTCCTAATTCCCAAATTGGACCGGCTTATAATAATATAAATAGGGGTCTTGAGTTCTTTGTAACACACCAACACAAGCAACAACAACTCTTCTTTAGAGAGAGCTAAAGAGAGAGAGCAAGAGTGAGAGAAATTTTTCATAGTTTTTGAGCGGTGTTAAATTTCTCGGTCGTCGAAGATTTAGTATAGAAGGTTATTACTATACGGTACCATCTTGGGACGAACTTGCGGGTTGTGTTAGTCGTCTTCATCTATCCTTCAATAAAGATTTCTTGTTCGCCCGAGGACGTAGGCTTTAAAGCCGAACCTCGTTAAATTCTGTTCGCATATTTGATTTTGACTTAGCTTTTCGATTAATCTTCATAATCGGATCAATTTCTAGGATAGGTTCGATAGCTTCCGCGACTTTCAGTTATAACAATTGGTACCAGAGCCTTGTTGAGATTGAACGAAGAGAAGATGGGATCGAGAAGTGGTACGGTCAAAGCAGGGAAATATGAGATAGAGAAGTTCAATGGGAAAAACGATTTTTCTTATTGGCGGATGCAGATGAAGAATCTGTTAATCTCGCAGAAATTACACAAGACGTTGACGGGAAAGAAACCAGGAGATATGTCAGATGAGGATTGGGAGGAGTTAGATCTCGAAGCACGGGCTACCATTATGTTGTGTCTTGAGAGGGACGTGGCGTTCCTAGTAGACGGAGAAACAACGACGGCGGGTGTGTGGTTAAAGCTAGAAAGCAGTTTCATGACGAAAACTTTAACGAATCGGGTCTACTTAAAATCCAAATTATTCACATGTAGAATGGAAGAGGGTTCTTCTATTCAGGAATATGTGAATAGGTTTGACAGGATTATCTCAGATTTGAAGGATATTGATGTTAAGGTTGAGGATGAGGACCAAGCCCTCATATTGTTACTTTCATTACCTAAATCCTATGAGAACCTTGTTCAAACTTTGATGCTTGTTGGTGATAGTCTAACCATGGAAGAGACGAGAAATTCGCTATTAGCGGATGACCTTCGTAAGGTTGCTACTAGCAGTATGGCGTCGGGTGGAGTAGACAAAGAACAAGCACAAGGGTTGTTTGTAACGAGGGGGAGGAGTAATGAAAGGGGAAAGGGAAAGGGCGGGAAATCTAGATCCAAATCTAGAGGCTCTTTCAAGAAAACGTGCTTTAGTTGTGGTGAGCTTGGCCACTTTAAAGCGGCTTGTCCAAAGAGAAAGTTGAAGCAAAAGAACGAAGGCTACAAGGAGAAACAAGAGATGCAAGAGGCGGGATATGTGTCAGAAGAGGCGGATGAATGTTTCTCGGTGACAGAGGTGTCTGAGAAAATCTTCGATAAGTGGATGCTTGATTCAGGGGCGTCACACCATATGTGTCCAAATAGGGAGTTGTTTACTACCTATAGGAGTATAGATGGTGGTACAGTTTTACTGGGTGATGATAGTATATGTAAAACTGTGGGACTCGGAACAATACGTATCAAGATGCACGATGGAGTGGTGAGAACATTGACGGACGTAAGACACATACCCGATTTGCGGAAAAATCTAATTTCCCTTGGTGTGTTGGAGCGAAGCGGCTGTAAGATAATTATAGAGAATGGCTCCATAAAAGTAGTTAAGGGTTCTTTGGTAGTAATGAGAGGTACTCGTTACGGTAATTTATACAAACTTTTGGGGACAACAATTACGGGAGATGTAACAGTAGGAATCAGTGGAAGGGATCCAACGGCTAGTACGAGGCTTTGGCATATGCGCCTTGGGCATATGTCAGAAAAGGGTCTATCTTTGATGTGCGGGAAAGGCTTGTTGAAGGACATGAAGAAGCCTTGCATGGAGTTTTGTGAGCATTGTGTGTTCGGGAAGGCACACAGGGTGACGTTCTCTACAAGCAAGCACAGGAGCAAAGAGGTATTAGACTACGTACACACCGATGTCTGGGGACCGGCAAAGTTACCTTCCAAGGGTGGTTCCAGGTATTTTGTTACATTCGTTGATGATCATTCGAGATTTGTCTGGCTTTATTTTCTGAAGCATAAGAATGAGGTATTCAACACATTCCTGGTGTGGAAAGCAATGGTTGAGAACAAAACTGGTCGAAAGCTGAAGACGTTAAGGTCGGATAATGGGACCGAGTACACGGATGGGGCATTCAAGGAGTTTTGTAATCAGGAAGGCATTGTGAGGCACTGGACAGTAGTAAACACACCTCAGCAGAATGGAGTCGCAGAGAGATTGAACCGTACACTACTTGAGAAGGCTAGATGTATGCGCTCCAATTCGGGACTAGGCGTAGAATGGTGGGCAGAATCTGTTGCTACAGCTTGTTATATTGTGAACAGGTCTCCACATTCTTCTTTAGATGGCGGCATACCTTACGAGGTGTGGTCAGGTGAACATGCAGATTACGGGAGACTTAAGGTTTTCGGTTGTACGGCCTATTACCATGTTAAAGGTAACAAACTTGACAATAGAGCATAGAAGACAATTTTCTTAGGATATGCTACAGGAGTCAAGGGTTATCGGCTATGGTGTACGGAAGACAAGAAGTTTGTAATCAGCAGAGATGTGGTGTTTGATGAGTCATCTATTGTAGCTATGGCGAAAGCTACGGTGCCTAGTTGTGGTGATGTTGGGTCTACTAAAGCTCAAGTAGTGGAAGTAGAAGCCGAAGACCAACGGGTTTCTAGGAATCATGATCAGGTGGAGCATCAGGATAAAACTCAGGATGAGGAAATTGATGAACCCGATCATGAGGAGGTTCAAGGGGAAGGTACACAAGTTTTACAACAACAACAGCAGGATGTTTCGGTACACACTAGGCCGAAACGGTTATATAAGCCGGTACAGAGGTTAGGGTCAGACAAACCTCTTAGGCATTACGGGCAGGCAAATGTGGTTGAATATGCACTCTCGGTGGAAGACGACGAGCCGGTCACCTTCAAACAAGCTATCACCGCGGCGGAAAGAGAGAGTTGGTTGGTTGCTATGCAAGAAGAGATGGAGTCTCTTCACAAGAACCAGACATGGGAGGTTGTCCCATTGCCCGAAGGTAAGTCTGTTATTGGTTGTAAATGGGTGTACAAGAAGAAAGAGGATTCTTCCGAGATCAAGGGTACAAGGTATAAGGCAAGACTAGTGGCCAAGGGTTATGCACAGAAAGAAGGGGTCGACTACAATGAGATTTTCTCACCGGTCGTGAAACATACTTCTATTCGGGTGTTATTGAGTATTGTTGCTCACAGGGATCTTGAGCTGGAACAACTCGATGTTAAAACCGCCTTCTTGCACGGTGATTTGGAAGAAGAAATTTATATGGCTCAACCTGAGGGATACAAGGTTGAGGGCAAAGAAAATCAAGTATGTCGTTTGAGGAAATCTCTTTACGGATTGAAACAATCCCCTCGCCAATGGTACAAACGATTTGATTTTTTCATGCTAAAGCATGGTTTTCGCAGAAGTGACTATGATTGTTGTGTATACATCAAAAAGCTTCGCGAAGGTGACTTTATTTATCTCCTTTTGTATGTGGATGACATGCTTATTGCTTCTCGAAGCATGGTGGAGATAAATAAGTTGAAATCTCAACTCAGTCAAGAGTTTGAGATGAAAGACATGGGCGCTGCAAAGAAGATACTGGGAATGGAGATTAAGAGAGAGCGGTCAAGTAAGAAACTGTACTTGAATCAGAAAGGTTACATCGAACGAGTAGTTTCTCGGTTCGGGATGCAGAATGCGAAGGCGGTGTCAACACCTTTGGCACCACACTTCAGGCTCTCGGGAAAACAATCTCCCACTACTACGGTGGAGAAGGATCATATGGATCGTGTACCGTATGCTAGTGCAGTTGGCAGTTTGATGTACGCTATGGTGTGTACTCGTCCAGATATTTCACAGGCGGTCAGTGTGGTTAGCAGGTTTATGGCAAACCCGGGGAAGACACATTGGGAAGCTGTGAAGTGGGTCTTGAGGTACTTGAAGGGTACCGTTGATACGGGTTTGTGCTTTGGTGGAGACACATGTCAGGTAAGCGGTTATGTTGACTCGGACTATGCTGGCGATCTAGATAGAAGACGATCTACTACTGGTTATGTATTTAGGGTACATGGTGCTCCAGTTAGTTGGCGATCGATGTTACAATCTACAGTTGCGTTATCTACTACGGAGGCCGAGTATATGGCTATGGCCGAGGGTGTGAAGGAAGCATTGTGGTTGTGGGGTCTTCTGGATGATCTAGGGATTAAGCAAGAGTGCGTGGATGTATGGTGTGATAGTCAAAGTGCGATCCACTTGGCGAAGAATCAGGTTCACCATGCTCGCACTAAGCATATCGATGTCAGGTATCACTTTGTACGAGATGTCATAGAGGAAGGTGATGTTTCTCTTATGAAGGTACACACAGATGAGAATCCCGCGGACATGTTGACTAAAGTGGTGACGTGTAGCAAGTTTCAGCATTGCCTGGAATTGCTACAAATCGGCTCGTGTTAAGTTGCCCGAAAGGGCGTAATGGCGACAAGATAATCTTTATGTGAAGGGTTGGTGGAACTACGGTAGGCTTGATCCTGTAAAAGGGTACGTAGGCAACCATGGTCATATGGTGCAGTCGGATGAAGTTACAAGAAGCAGATATGTCTTACAAGGAGTTTCCTGGTGTTCGTCCAAAATTTGAAGCATATCAAATTGTGTACGAGGTGGAGAATTGTAAGAGGCGGTTGGTTTCAATTTGTTAGAGGCGGTTTGTGATGGATTGGCAATAGGCGGTTTCACTTTGGCGGTTTGTGATGTTTCTAAAAGATTTAGAAACCAATGCCTAAAACCAATTTCCTAATTCCCAAATTGGACCGGCTTATAATAATATAAATAGGGGTCTTGAGTTCTTTGTAACACACCAACACAAGCAACAACAACTCTTCTTTAGAGAGAGCTAAAGAGAGAGAGCAAGAGTGAGAGAAATTTTTCATAGTTTTTGAGCGGTGTTAAATTTCTCGGTCGTCGAAGATTTAGTATAGAAGGTTATTACTATACGGTACCATCTTGGGACGAACTTGCGGGTTGTGTTAGTCGTCTTCATCTATCCTTCAATAAAGATTTCTTGTTCGCCCGAGGACGTAGGCTTTAAAGCCGAACCTCGTTAAATTCTGTTCGCATATTTGATTTTGACTTAGCTTTTCGATTAATCTTCATAATCGGATCAATTTCTAGGATAGGTTCGATAGCTTCCGCGACTTTCAGTTACAACAGTTACAATCGTGTTTTCTTCAGTAACAAGGTAAATACATGTACGACTATTCTATTTTCGCACATCTTTATAGTTTTTAATGTTTCTGTGCCTAAAATTTTCAATTTTTATTGCCACATAGGCTTTTCATTTCGTTTTTGCTATTAAATAACCTTTAGTTTTTTATGCCTACTCGATAACAGTTAAAACTGAAATATTTGTTGCTTGAGTTCTGTCTAGACATTGTTATGTGTCCAATAAAATAACTTTTATGAGTCGTGTTTTTTCTTTCGGTTTCGATTTATCCAAACATTACACGAGACTATAAATGAAGACACCCCTTTTTAATTGTAATTTTTTCATGAATAACTAAAATACCCTTGTCATATGTGACCAAAACACCCTTAAAAATTTATAATTTTTTTTTTATGAACTATGATAGTTTGGTCGAAGAAAAAAGTATATTTATTAATTTTTATGGGCCGGAAAATACCTTTTCACTCGTTTTTGAATTTCAAAATGTCATAAGGAATTACCTAGCATGAATGTTTTCTCTAGGAATCTCCCTTTGAAGGGGTCTCCATTATTTCATTAAGCAACTAAGAATTGAATTCATATACGTTTTTCGCAGAGTTACCTCACATCTCAAACACCCAAACCTCTACAAAAGTACAGGGAAGAGGAGCTTCAAAACCTAAGAGGAGATGGAAGAGGAGAACTCAAGGAATGGGATAGAGTCTATGATTATGCATTATACAATGATTTAGGATCTCCAGACAAAGGCCCGAAATATGTTCGCCCGATTCTAGGGAACTCGACTGAATTCCCGTACCCCAGGAGAGGAAGAACAAGTCGAAAACCAACAAAAAAAGGTCTTACAACTTCACAAAATACCATCTAGAATTCCTTGTTATTTTTCGGGGTTTTAACGCGTATTTTTTTTTCGTGTAAACAGACCATGACTCTGAGACAAGATTGTTCCTATTGAGGTTAGACATTTATGTTCCAAGAGATGAACAATTCAACCCTCTTAAAAAGTCGGATATTTTAGCAAACTTGATTAAGCTCGTATTTCAAGTCTTGCTCCACACCGTGAAAGGAAAATGGAATAGAACATGGAACGAATTCGATACGTTCGAAGATGTTCTAGGTCTCCACAGAGGAGGATTGCACCTTTTTCCTGGAACGATTTGGCACTTTATCCGTGATGCCATTCCTTTACGGAGTCTAAGAGAAGTATTTCGTACGGATGAAAAGGTCTTGAGATTCCCCACCCCTGACGTCGTAAAAGGTAGCTTAATTTCATTTTCAGCTTGAAATGATTACTGTGTTCCTAAGGGAAACAAGTCAGATTTATACACCTCTGGTTCAGACAAGTTAAACTCAACCCACTAAAAAGAACACCACCAAATAGTATAATGATGACAAATTCTTCTTCTTGTTTGTCTCCAGCTAACTTGTTTGGTTGGCGTTCCGACGAAGAATTCGGGCGAGAAATGATTGCAGGAGTCAACCCCGTTTGTATCCGCCTTCTCCAAGTATATATATCTACATACCCAAATTTAAAATGCTAATATAATTAAGTGATATAGAACTCATCACTGTATGGCTTTTTGATTTTTATTGCAATAATTTTACAGGAGTTTCCTCCAACTAGCAAGCTTCATCCTAAACAATATGGAGATCATACAAGTTCAATAACCAAAAAAGATATTGAGAAAAACATGGATGGCCTGACAGTAGAAGAGGTACTACTAAACCCTAAACCGAGGTTGTGAAAAACTAGTTTTTGGTGGACAAAAGAGCTGATTATGTTACGTTTAATTGTGCAGGCTTTGAATATGAACAAATTATTCATATTAGATCATCATGATACTATAATGCCATATTTGACCCGTATAAATACAACATCCTCGAAGATTTATGCTACAAGAACAGTTCTTTTGTTGACAAAGGATGGGACCTTGAAGCCTTTAGCTATTGAGTTGAGTTCAGTGCACCTATACGGTGAGGAATATGGTGCAGTCAATAAGGTTTTTACACCATCCGAACCAGAACAGGAAGACGAAATCCAAGGTTCAGTATGGCATCTTGCTAAAGCTTATGCTGCTGTTAATGACTCTGGTGTTCATCAACTCATTTGCCACTGGTACTGCTTTAAAAGTTTGATTCACATATTGAAATAAATATTCTGAAATCTGACTCAATGAATACAAACTCTTAATCGAGTGATAATTTTATTTTGTGATCGATGTAGGTTGAACACACATGCAGTTATGGAGCCGTTCATTATTGCTAGTAATAGACAATTGAGTGTTATTCATCCGATATTCAAGCTTCTTCAACCTCATTACAGAGATACGATGAATATCAACGCTTTAGCTCGTCAAATTCTTATTAATGCAGAGGGTATTCTTGAGAGTACTGTATTTCCCGGAAAATATGCCATGGAAATGTCTGCTGCCATCTATAAAACTCAATGGGTTTTCCCTGAGCAAGCACTCCCAGAAGATCTCATTAAAAGGTAAAGATAACAAACATACTACTATGTTGACTTTGAGTTAGTTGTCCAACAACGTCTAAGTCTGACTTGTCTGAATCTGACTGCCTAAGCCTAATTTCTTTTAGCCAGGGACACTATAGTCATTTCATGGTATTCAAAATACGGGACTCTTACTCATATTTACTTTACATATGACTCAAATGGACTTGATTGAGTCATTTCAATCTCAAATCAAATTTCAGATCTGAATTAATTTGAAAGAACGAAACACCACCTACACTTGTTTATTATACATGCGCATTGTCGTTAAACATATAGCTTTCACTAACTTTTCAATCTGCCTGTGGTTGTTTAAGAGGAATTGCAGTTCCAGATGAAACACAAAAACATGGCCTACGACTACTGATCGAGGACTACCCATACGCTGTGGATGGGCTTGAGATATGGTTCGCTATAAAGGACTGGGTCCATGAGTATTGTTCATTTTACTACCCAAACGATGACTTGATCAAGGAGGACACAGAACTACAATTATGGTGGGAAGAAGTTCGAACCAAAGGCCACGGTGACTTAAAAGATAAAAAATGGTGGCCCAAGATGGAAACATTATCAGACTTAACTCAAACTTGCACCATTATAATATGGATAGCTTCTGCACTTCATGCTGCAGTTAACTTTGGGCAATTCCCTTATGCTGGTTTGGTTCTTAATAGGCCCACTATGAGTCGTCGATTCATGCCCGAACAGGGAACCAAAGAGTACGCGGAACTTGAGGTGAACCCCCACTTAGGATTTTTGAAAACAATCACTAGTCGATTTCAAACACTTATCGGAGTTTCGTTGATCGAGAGTTTGTCTAGACATTCCATGGATGAAGTGTACCTTGGGCAAAGAGAGGGTCGAGATCCCTGGACTTCAGATAATGAACCACTACAAGCATTTGAACACTTTGGTAAAAGATTAAATGACATTGAGGATGATATTATAGATATGAATCAACAACGAAAAGGGAGGAATAGAAATGGGCCAGTGAATATGCCATATACATTGTTGATTCCAGGTACTTCAGATGAGAGCAAAAGTGGTGGAATCACAGCTAAGGGGATACCTAACAGTGTTTCTGTCTAAGAATCCTTTGACTGATTGTTTTTTCTTTGTTGATGTGAAGTATTTTGGTTGTTTTATTTTGTGTCTGAACTTTGCCTTGTCTTTTGGTATTCTTGTTTATGAAGTATATTTGGTTCTTGATTAACATTATCTTTACCTTCTTCGTTTGTTACATGAGATAACCGAAGGTCTGCATTGTTGGGTGCAAGGAAGATTATGGATTTATATAACTTGAGAATGAATGCTCTTTTAATTACCAGATAACTTAATTTTTTCTTTTACTAATTTTGCGAACTTCTTTTTGCTTAACTAAACACGTTACAAAACACCTCTATTTATAGTAGAGGATTTACTCCAGTGATATATCGCAACATCAGCGGAGGGTTGGAGGAGGGACCAAAATGGAGGGATGAATAGAATTTCTCTTTTAGAATATATAGAGCATCGAATTCCGAAACCATACCGCTTACAATATTATTACAACAAAAAAACATGTAATAAAATCTTATGTTTTCGCAAATTAGACTATCGAAAGACAAACAAATTAGAAATTCAGAAATCTTCACAACAAACATAAAATTTATAAAACTGACACTATAAAACATATGACTATTCCCGCCGCCATGAAACAGTTGGAAACATGTTTTCCTGACCGAAAATAAAGTGTCAAAAGAATGACAACAGATCGTCGAGAATAGTGGCACAGGCAATACTATTCCTCGCAGGTTGTTCCCGTAGAGAATGTAATTTGTCTTAGAGTGTGAAACGTAATGCCCTCGAAGAAAAAGAAAAAATTATTATTGGCGGGAATAATTTCTTTTCCGGCCAGTAATTTATCTTTGATCGATCTAGCTTCCCATGATTTGGACAAGAAATAGATAAGAATCATCGGAGAAGTTTGTTAAAATTAACTAACTCATCATTACCTTTAGTCAACCATAATTTCCAAACTAATTAATGAGAAGGTTTCATAATGCGTCGTGTACCTATCACAATGGAATTTTAATATTATTACTCTAAATAAAAAAATGTATAAGATGATCCTTTTTCTTTATTATCACAAGCTATATTCATAGTTGTCAATTGACTTGTTAAAAGCTAGTAGTAAGTGCTCCCTCATGTCTTTGTTTCCATTTACAAATTTTCACAGTATCTATAAATTTACACTTACAATTAAATATTTGTTTAACACGACGTCGTGACCCAGTTGATTAGGTGGTTATAATATTTAATAAATATTTAGACCATACCCCGTGATACTAAGTGGTAGTTGAGTCTACTCTTCTATCATTGCTGGTAATTTAGTCTCCCTCGTTATATTATGAAAAACTGGTTAACTCGAAAGAGAGAGGGTAAAATCTAGAGAGAAGAGAACAAGTAGACCGAGCTCAACTATCATTTTTTTTAGTTTAATTCAGTCTTTGCATTTCTTGTTTGGTTTTGATATTAGTTTCACACATACACGCACTATATCTCTAGTCATTAAAATTCTGACGTCACAGGAAACTGAAGGAAGAGGTGTGTGGAAGCCTGGGAGGGATAAGTTATATTAGCCATTATTGAGGGGGCTGAACTCAATTACTAATCATTATGAGGGGAGTATCTTACAAAAAAATACGGATTTGCGACGGAAAAATACCGATGGTAATTAGCTACCCGTCGGTAAAGCACACATTCCCGACAGGTAGGGAAACCGTCTGTATTGTATACTTTTGACATGGTTTATTACAAAACCGTCATTGAATGTGCCAAGTAGAACTTCAAATGAAAAAATAAAGAGGATGGTTGTTCCCATTACCACTTCCGTAATACTCAACAGCCATATTAATATATTAATTAAGTGATCAGCACTTTGCATGTGGACGATTAATTATTTCAATTTAAATATTTTATATCACTATTGCAAGTTTGATTTTCATGTAATGAGATTATATTAGTCTAGAGTTATGAAAAAGAATGACTTGAGTGTAAGATATGAACATGTTCTAGTATTATATAATGATTTATATATAATGATTTATTTGAATATTCGAAGATCTACATCTTATCAATTTTTGGTGCAATCTACATGTGTGGGATCACCGTAGCCTGACAACAATTTATTATACTTTTTCAAGACCGAGTTAAGTTTCTCTTAGTTCAACAAAAAAAAAAGTTAAGTTTCTCTTTCCCTACTTTTTTTTTGTTGAAATCTCTCTTTCCCTACTTAACTCGTCATTCATCTTTCTTTTTAATTTCAAGAGTTGACGTTGGGGTATAGAAGTTTTAGACTTGAAAATATTTTTTATTTTTTTTTTTTTTTTTGAGGAGAGAAAATATTTTTATATGATGGTGTATTTAGTAGGGCGAACGTTGTTGTGGAAATGAACTTTAAAATTTAGACGACTCTGCTAGTGCAGCTCATTGCATAATAATCAAATCTTAGATCAATTAATTAAGGGTAAGTTTTAAACTAAGGTCCACATTGTTATTATAGTGCACAGCAGGGGCAGCAGGTGCGGATCCATGGTGGTGCAACCCCCTGGATCCTCCTGAAAAAAATTATATAATAATAGTAATTTTTCATTTTAATGTACATAGGTATATCTAAATATATATTTTCTGATATAAGAAGTTAACACAAAGAAGCCTTTAGTTGAGTGGTTAGATTGCTGGTTGGAGTGTTGGAGGAGTCGTGAGGACATGTGGTTGAGTCTGTCGAGAAGCATTTTCATTATTTTTTTTACATTTAAACCTATATATACTGAATCATGTGTATAGATGACACCAAGCCGAGTTAAGGCGTTGATTTTTAGGTGAGTGGAAGCGTGAGTTAGTGGGTTTGAGTCTCACTACAAGCATTTTCATTGTTTTTTTACATTTATGTGTCTAAACCTATATATGCCGAATCATGTGTATAGCTGCTGAATCATGGCTCAATGGTTAAGTTGTTGTTTTTAGGTGAGTTGGGCGTGAGGCAGTGGATTTGAGTCCCACATTAAGTAATTTGAAGAATTTTTAACTTTTAATATTTCAACTATCTTGAATTCCTATAAAATTCAATTCATCGCTACCATAAACCTCTATAAACTTCAATTCATCTACAGTACATCCTATAAAATTCCATTCATCTACTATAACTTAACTCAATTCTCTTCCTCTAATTCTTCTTTATCTCAAACTACACCAAATCACTTCTCCTTTGCTACTACTACTACTTCTTCATCTAATCAAGTATTCAAGCTCAACTAGCAATAAGGGTAATATATTTTAACAAACAAGAACATTGATGGAAACTTAAAGAGATAAATTAAAACATATCATTTAGTTTATTTGCTTATCACATTAGCACTAACTTTGTCGGTTGCAACTGCCTCCGTTCGAAGAATTTTTTTAGCTATGAAGCTAATTAAAACACGTTTAAGAAACAAGATGAGTGATATGTGGTCGAATGACAGTTTATTAATTTTTATTGAAAAAAAGTTCTTAGTGAAATTGACAATGAGTCGTTATGCAAAAATTTCAAAATATGAACTCTCGTAGAGGTCAATTGCATTTGTAATGGTTGATGTATTAATATAATTAATGAATATAAATATTTGGTTAATTACTGTGTTTGCAAAAAAAAAAAATTATTTAAGTATGTAAACCTGCACCCCCTAAGTAAAAATCTTGGATCCGTCCCTAGTGCACAGTGACAAAAAATTAAAGGAATTGATTAGGTCTTTGAGATGCCAACAATTTAATGCACGTTTTTTCTACATTCATTATTTAATGCACGTTTGACCTGGCAAGGAGAAAAAAAGATTAAGTGAGGGATAAAAGGTGAAGAAGATAAAAACATGGGGGTGTTATAATGGAAACAACTGTGATATTCCCGACTACCCTGTAGGGTGAATCCCGATCAGATGAGGTGGTCAGACCAGATTTAGAGAGATTATGGTCTATTATAGGGACAGGTAAAAGTAATTTTCTTACCTGTAAGTAATTTTCTTATAGGTAAAAGTAATTTTCTTATATGGCTCTTTAGTTTACGATTAACTACTTGTGTGATAGTCCCACATCGCTCACGAGAGTGTCCGGAGTCTGGGCTATAGGTGTACGCTCAAGCTTGATAAGTATCGAGGCCTCGAGTGGGAACAAAACCTCATACCACAGTAGGTGGTGGTTAAAGCGGGGACAATATCGGCAACCGCTAAGGCTTGTGGCGTTACAAGTGGTATTAGAGTCGAGGACGACTCTTCGCTGAGGGTGAGGGAATGTGATAGTCCCACATTGCTCACGAGAGTGTCTGGAGCCTAGACTATAGGTACGCTCAAGCTTGGTAAATATCGAGGTCTCACTACAAAAAAACGGACTTTTTGTGACAGGGTATTTTCGCGGAGTGCTAGAAGACCGTCAGAAAAAGCTCTATCTTCGACGGATTTCACATATTCCGTCGAAAATACTATGCAAAAGTGACGGTTTTTCTCCCAAACTGTGCAGAAACATCTACGTTGGGGCAATTTTAAGTGGTGGCAGGAAACACTTATTCCTGACGACTTATTAATTCGTGGGAAAAAGTCTTATTTTCGACGACCCACGACTATTTTCCGTCGGAATTGGAAAGTTTTTCCTGGCGCAAATATTTTCCACTAAATTCCCAGGAAAATTTTCCGCGGAACCTTGTTTCGACGGAATGTGCGTATTTCGTCGAAAATATTTTTGCCCCAATCTCTCACTAGTTCTCACTTTAGGAGTCCCTCTCTCTCGAATTCTCACTATCACTCTCGATCGAATTCAGTTGAAGAAATGGAGTTCAGTTGTCTTCTCCTCCATCAATCTTGACCCGAGGTGAAGATTCTTCCCCGACATTACTGCCTTTTCGTCGCAAATCGGCAAGGCCCCCTAAGTTTTACAAAATATCGGCAAGGCCCCCTAAGTTTTACCAAATATTGAATGGTCCCTTTCTTTGTTTATCCTTATTTTATGGTCTAAAACTGTCACTAGAGTAAGATTTTAAGATCTATGGTTTAAAACATTATCTTAATTAATACATTATGGAAAAAAAAAGATCATGGAGAAGTGTCTGATTATTATAAACTCAACATCTTAATTAGGACATTATATAAGAATCAAACCCTTAATTAGCTAAGATTCCTCCTCATCTTCCTGTTTGGTTTAGGAAGAGAAAGAGAGAGAGAGTTAGAAAATCATGGCAAAGTGTTTTGGCTTTAATGATGAGAAAGATGAAAGCCTATTGAGTGACAAGAAGATAATGAAGATTAAAGGGAAAGTAGAGATTATGAAAAAGAACAGCATGGAATATACTGACCTTGGTGCTTCTTTCATTGACAGAGTTTTTGAGGTGTTTGGTAAAGGTGTCTCTTTGCAACTTATCTCTGCAGATCATGGTGATCCAGGTAGTACTATAGTCTCTCTTAGGGTTGTACTTCTCATACAAAGTTAAATTTCCCTACAACCATAAAGTTTTTTTCCGTTTCCATGTGGGACTATTCTCTACTATCAAAATATAGGGGTTCAACCCAAGTTGAATTAGATCATATTTCTTCCAAACTTAATACTAAAACATAACAAATCTATATGTAAGGGGGTCGTGCGATTGAGCCTATCTAGTATATATGTTAGTTACGGGGCTTATAGACCGAAATTCTTGTTATTTTTGTTCCGACCAACTTTCTAGTTAATAAAATCTGGCTTTTAATAAATAATAATAATAATAATAACAATGGGTTTAATTTGGTTTTGAAATTTGTATAAATGTAGAAAATGAAATGAGAGGAAAATTGGGAAAAGAAGCCTACTTAGAGGAATGGATCAAGAAAATATCATCAGCCAAGGCAGACTCATCTGAATTCAATGTAACATTCGAATGGGATGAAGATTTAGGGTTTCCAGGGGCATTCTTAATAAAGAACCATCACCACAATGAGTTCTTCCTCAAAACTCTAGTACTTGAAGAAGTTCCAGGATTTGGTTCCATTCATTTTATTTGCAATTCTTGGGTCTATCCTACTTATCGTTACAATTACAATCGCGTTTTCTTCAGTAACAAGGTAAGTATATCAGAATTTTGTGTTAAAAAACAACCTGTTTGCACGAATCTCTATAGTTTTTTATGTTTCTCTTGTTTGAAAATTTTTATTTTTTACTCATATGTAGTATTTTCATTTGTTTTCTCTTATTAAATTACCTTTACTTTTGTTATTAAAACTAAATTTGTCGCTTGAGCTCTTTTTCAACAATGTTTGTATCAAAAGAAATTTTTTTTGTAAATGTTCTACAGCGTTATCCAAACATTACATGAGACTATACATATACTCATTTTCTATGGGTTTTTCCGGTTTACCTTCTCGTCAAAATGATAATTGAAGAAGCCCCTTTTTTTAATTGTAATTAGCCCCACATCCTCTAACAAGTATATTTCGCCAAATTGAGTTAATTTTTTTTATGCATAACTAAAAGAGTTATTTCTTTTTCGGCCCCCTACTTTGTAACCAGCTTCTTTTATAGCTCCCTGTTTTTTGTAAATTCAAATTTGATCTTCTTTTATTAACATCGTCAGTTAACTTTTTTGTTTACATAATTGCCCTTTTTATAAAATTGATTTTGTAAATTCAAAATCGACCCCTATTAAATTTGGGTTGATTCCCAAAAAAAATTAATTTATTAAGAACAACAAATTAGGGGGTCAAAATGGAATTTGTTTTAAAAAAATTAGACACCTCATCACTCCTCTCTCCATTTCATCACTCCTTCATCGGAGAAGATGATGAGGTGGCGAGATACATGACGTGGAGGAGAGAGGTGATGAAATGGAGAAGTGATGAGGTGTCTTTAATCTTTTTAAATCAAACTCCATTTTGACCCCCCTAGTTTGTTCTAAATAAATTGAATTTTTTTTTGGAATCAACCCATATTTAATAGGGGGCAATTTTGAATTTACAAAATTAATTTTATAACAAGGTAATTATGGAAACAAAAAAGTTAATCATTAAACTTAATTGACGGTGTTAACAAAAGGAGGTCAAATTTGAATTTTTGAAAAACAGGGGGCCATAAGGAAGTTGGTCACAAAGTAGGGGGCCGAAAAAGAAATATACCCTTATAATATTTGACCAAAACACCCCTAAAATTTATCATTTTTATTTATGAATCGCGATAGTTAGGTCGCACAAGAATGGAAGTAAATTAATTTTATGTCAAGGTAAGTTAAAAAAATATTGTTTTTTTTTTTTACGAAAGGTAATGGGGGAAAAATCTTTTCACTCTTGTTGTTCGTTTCAAATGCCATATCCGAATTACCTGTCGTAAATCCTTTTTTTTCCATATTTCATAAAGCAGCTAAGAATTGAATTCATATCTGTTTTTTGCAGAGTTATCTCACATTTCAAACACCCGAACCTCTACGAAAGTACAGAGAAGATGAGCTTCAAAACCTAAGAGGAGATGGAAAGGGAGAGGAACTCAAGGACTGGGATAGAGTCTATGACTATGCATTGTACAATGATTTAGGATATCCCGACAGCGGCCCAAAATTTGTTCGCCCAATTATAGGAAACTCGACTGAATACCCTTACCCTAGGAGAGGAAGAACAAGTCGAAAAGCAACAAAAACAGGTCCTAAAACTTTACTAAAAAACCATGCACCTACAATTTGTTGTTAATTTTCGGGGTTTTAACGCGTACTTCTTTTCGTGTAAACAGATCCCAACTCTGAGACAAGATTGTTTCTATTGAGGTTAGACATTTATGTTCCAAGAGATGAACAATTTAACCCTCTTAAAAAGTCTGATATTTTAGCAAACTTCATTAAGCTCATAACTCAAGTCTTGCTCCATACCGTCAAAGAATCATTTGATAAAACACCAACGGAATTTGATACATTCGAAGATGTTCTACGTCTCCATAAAGGAGGAATTCACCTTACTCCTGGAAATTTTTTGCACTCAATCCGTGATGCCATTCCCTTCCAGGGTATAAGAGAAATTTTCCGTTCTGACGAAAACATCTTAAGATTTCCCATCCCTCATGTCATACAAGGTACTTTTATTTCAATTTCACATATGAAATGATTAATGTGTTCCTAACAGAAACAAGTCAGATTTAGACCCCTCTGATTCAGGCAAGTCAGACTCACATACTGAAAAAAACACCACCAACGAGTAGGATGACAAATTCTTCTTCTTCTTTGTCTCCAGATAACGAGTTTGGTTGGCGTTCTGACGAAGAATTCGGCCGTGAAATGCTTGCAGGAGTCAACCCCGTTTCTATCCGCCTTCTCCAAGTATATATGCACAAACCTAAAATGCTAATAAAAGCCTAGACTCATTTTAAATTCTAAACTAAATCTTGAAAATGGTTCTTGATTCTTATTTAAATACTTAACAGGAGTTTCCACCAGTTAGCAAGCTTGATGCTGAACAATATGGAGATCATACATGTTCAATAACCAAAGAACATATTGAGAAAAACCTAAATGGCCTCACAGTAGAGGAGGTACTAAACCCTAGATCCTAAACTCTAAACCCTAAACCGAGGTTTTGCAAGACTGGTTTTGATGGATAGAAGAAGTTGATTATGTTACGTTTACTTATGCAGGCTTTGAGTACGAACAAATTATTCATATTAGACCATCATGATACTATAATGCCGTATTTGAACCGTATAAATACGACATCCTCGAAGGTATATGCTACAAGAACAGTCTTATTGTTGCAAAAGGATGGGACCTTAAAGCCTTTAGCTATTGAGTTGAGTTTGGTGCACCCAGATGGTGAGAAACATGGTGCAGTCAGTAAGGTTTATACACCATCCAAGCCAGAACAGGAACACGAAATCGAAGGCTCGATATGGCAGCTTGCTAAAGCTTATGCTGCTGTTAATGACTCTGGTGTTCATCAACTCATTTGCCACTGGTACTACTTCATAACTATGAATAATTTGTTTGTTTGTATGGTTGATTGAATCTGACTTGCCTGGGTGGCCGGGTCTTACTCTTACTCGCTTGAGTTTGAGTTATTTTATCAGGGGTTACCTAGTCATTTCAGATTATTTCGAATGATGGCTTTGTAATTCACACTTATTTTATGTGTGTCACAAAAAGACCACAAATTAGCCCGAGTCAATCAATCTAACGAGTTAAAAGCAGATTGAAACAAATATTCTGAAATCTGACTCGAGTCAGTACAAAATCTAAATTGAGGGATAATTGTTTTTCGTGATTGATGTAGGTTGAACACACATGCAGTAATGGAGCCGATCATTATTGCTAGTAATAGACAATTGAGTGTTATTCATCCAATATTCAAGCTTCTTCAACCTCATTACAAAGATACGATGAATATCAATGCTTTAGCTCGTCAAATTCTAATTAACGCGGATGGTGTTCTTGAGAGGACTGTATTTCCGGGGAAATTTGCCATGGAAATGTCAGCTGCTATCTATAAAACTCAATGGATTTTCCCTGAGCAAGCACTCCCCGAAGATCTCATTAAAAGGTAAAGAAAACAAACATACTACTATGTTGAATAACACGTGGTTTCCATCGCATGAATCTGACTTGTCTGAGTCCGATGCTTCAAAGTCTGACTTGTTTGAATCTGAATGCGCGAGCCTAACTTGGTTTAGTTAGGGACACAATAATCATTTCATGTTATTTCAAATAACGGACTCCTAACTCATATTTACATTATGTGTGGCTCAAATGGACATGATTGAGCCATTCAAATCTTGAGTCAGATTTCATATCTGAATTTGAGACAAAGAAACACCACCTGCACTTGTTATACATGCATTGCCGTGAAACTCATATTTTTCACTAACTTCTCAAATTTTGCGGTGTTGATTTAGAGGAGTTGCAGTTCCAGATGAAACACAAAAACATGGGCTACGACTACTAATCGAAGACTACCCATTTGCTGTGGACGGGCTTGAGATATGGTTCGCTATAAAGAAATGGGTCCAAGAATATTGTTCATTCTACTACCCAACCGACGACTTGGTCCAAACGGACACAGAACTACAATCATGGTGGGAAGAAGTTCGAACCGTAGGCCACGGTGATTTAAAAGATGAACCATGGTGGCCCAAGATGGAAACATTATCAGACCTAACTCAAACTTGCACCATCATCATATGGATAGCTTCTGCACTTCATGCTGCAGTTAACTTTGGACAATTCCCTTATAGTGGTTTTGTTCTTAATAGGCCCACTATGAGTCGTCGGTTCATGCCCGAACCCGGATCCCAAGAGTACGAGGAACTCAAGACGAACCCGGAGCTAGGATTCTTGAAAACAATCACTAGTCAATTACAAACACTACTTGGAGTTTCATTGATTGAGAGTTTGTCTAGATATTCCTTTGATGAAGTTTACCTAGGGCAAAGAGATAATCCTGAGGATTGGACTTCAGATAAAGAGCCACTAGAAGCATTTAAAGAATTTGGTAAAAGACTAGTGGAAATTGAAGATGGGATTATTGTTGGGAAAGATAACCTAATTAACTTGTTCAGTAATATGAAGATAAATAATGCGAAAGTAAAAGTAGAGACACCAAGATTATTTAACGTGGCAAAAAACCCCTCCAAACTAGAAGGTAAAAAACCACGGGACCTAGTCCAGAAATCTTCCACTATAATTAAATAATGGGTTACACAATTCTTCAAGATGTGTAGAAACACTCTTGGACAACTCTTCACCAAACCTATGGTGGATAAACTGAACAAAGAAACAAAGAAATAAAATCTCTTACTCCTTTGGATTTGAACAAATCCTAGATTACTAAAGGTTGAAGAAGATAACCACAAACTAAATTGCTTCACAAGATTAATAATCTTCTTTTCTTCAAACCAATATTCTGCTCTTTCAATCTCTCTTGAAAGAACCACTTCAGAAATCTCTCTTTCTCTGACTTCTCTTTGTTCTGGAAGTTGTTGTGTATAATCTCTTCCCTTTCATTCCCTATTTATAATAATAAATAAGGAGGTTTACCAATAGAAATAGGAATTCCTTTTTAGGCTTGAAAAAATAGAAGTTTCTATTTTTTCCCCAAACAAGGAATAAGGGAAATCCTATTCCAACTAGGAGTCCTTTAATTATAAGGAGGGACCCCAACAAACTCCCCCTCCCGACTTATGAAGAGGGACCTACCATCCCCAAACCTGCAACACTGCTACATAGCTCATGTTTGCCTTTGGGTAATGGTTTTGTCATCATATCTGAACCATTGTCTTCAGTATGGATTTTCTCGATCTTCAACACCTTTTCTTCAAGAACATCTTGGATCCACTGGTATCTCACATTTATATGCTTGGACTTGGAATGGAAACTAGAATTCTTACTGAGGTGGATGGCACTCTGACTGTCGCAATGAATAACATAATTATCTTGTTTCATACCAAGTTCTTCTAACAGTCTCTTCATCCATAACATCTCCTTGCAACATTCTGTAATGGCAATATATTCTGCCTCTGTAGTAGATAAAGCTACACACTTTTGTAATTTAGATTGCCATGACACTGCTCCCCCTGAAAGTGTAAATAAGTAGCCTGATGTGGACCTTTTAAAGTCTACATCTCCTGCCATGTCTGCATCTGTGTAACCGACTAATACTGGCTTATCATTACCAAAACATATACGAGCTTTAGACGTACCTCTAAGATACTTCAGAATCCACTTCACTGCTAACCAATGCTCTTTGCCTGGATTAGCAAGAAATCTGCTTACTACTCCAACTGCAAATGCAATGTCCGGTCTTGTACACACCATTGCATACATCAAACTTCCTACAGCTGAAGCATAAGGAATTTTCTCCATTTCTTCTTTCTCACTTCTAGTTGATGGACACTGATCACGAGTCAACTTGAAGTGACTGGCTAATGGACAACTCACTGGTTTTGTCTTGTCCATATTGAACCTTTCTAGAACCTTCTCAATGTATCTTTCTTGTGATAGCCAAAGTTTTCCAGCTTTCCTATCACGAGAGATATGCATGCCAAGAATTTGTTTTGCTGGACCCAAGTCTTTCATATCGAAATACTTGTTTAGTTCCTTCTTTAACCTGCTAATTTTATTAGCATCCTGACCAACAATCAACATATCATCAACATAAAGTAGAAGTATAATCAAATCTCCATCAGGAAATTTATGAACGAAAACACAATGATCTGAAGCCGTCCTGTGATACCCTTGATCCTTCATGAATGATTCAAACTTTTTGTACCACTGTCTTGGTGCTTGTTTCAGCCCATATAAACTCTTCTCTAACTTACAAACCAAGTGTTCCTTACCTTTAACTTCAAACCCAGTTGGTTGTTCCATATACACATCTTCCTCCAAGTCACCATGAAGGAAAGCGGTCTTGACATCTAGTTGTTCAATTTCTAGGTTCATACTTGCAGCCAATCCCAATACTAACCGTATCGAGGACATCTTCACCACCGGAGAGAAAATCTCATCAAAATCAATACCCTTCTTCTGCCCAAATCCTTTCACCACTAGGCGTGCCTTATACCGTGGTTGTGAATTTCTTTCTTCGGTTTTGATTTTGAAAACCCACTTATTTTTAAGAATTTTCTTATTCTTAGGTTTTTCAACCAACTTAAAAGTGTTGTTCTTATGCAATGATTCAATCTCATCTTGCATAGCTTTCAACCACTCCTTTTTGTGTTCATCATTTATGGCTTCTTCATAACACTGTGGTTCTCCACTATCTGTAACCACCACATACTCGTGTGGAGGATACTTGGTAGATGGTGCTCTCTCTCTAGTCGATCTTCTCAATTCAGCTGGTGGTTCATGTTGAACTTCCATTCCTTGCTCAACATCATCACCCATAGGAACATCTTCATGAGCTTCATCTTCATGATTTTGTTCTTCACCTGCATTATCATGCATAACCTTAGAAGATATATGTGGATCTAGATCAATGAGATCATTACTATGATTCTCATGCTTCTCAACTTTCCCGAAGTCCTCAATAGTTTGATTTTCAAGAAAGACCACATCTCTACTTCTAATAATCTTCTTATCGACTGGATCCCATAACCTGTATCCGAACTTCTCATCTGCATACCCTAAAAAGATGCATTGCTTGGCTTTATCATCAAGCTTTGCTCTTTGATCTTTAGGTATATGCACAAAAGCCCTGCAACCAAACACCCTTAAGTGTTCATAACTGACTTCTTTCCCAGCCCACACTCTCTCAGCTACATCTCCATCTAATGGTGCTGAAGGTGATAAATTAATCAGATAACATGCAGTACGCATTGCTTCACCCCAGAAACTTTTAGGCAACTTAGCTTCTGAGAGCATACATCTGATCCTCTCCACAATAGTGCGATTCATGCGTTCTGCTACACCATTTTGTTGTGGAGTTTTGGGAACTGTCTGTTCATGTCGAATACCATGGGTTTTGCAATACTCTTCAAACGACCCGATGTATTCTCCTCCATTGTCAGTGCGAATGCACTTCAATGATTTTCCTGTCTCCCGTTCTACCATGTTGTGGAAATTCTTGAAAACTGCAAGTACCTGATCTTTGGTCTTTATGGCATATGCCCAAACTTTCCTGGAAGCATCATCTATAAAAGTAACAAAATACAAAGCACCACCAAGTGTTTTGACCTTTAAAGGTCCACAAACGTCAGAATAAACAAGCTCCAAAACACTGGATTTTCTTTCAGATGCATTCCTTTGAAAAGAAACTCTATGTTGCTTTCCTACTAAACAATGAGAACAAGTGTTTAAATTTATACCTTTTACGTTCGGTAAGTCTTGTCGTTTAGCAAGGATTTGAAGTCCTTTCTCGCTCATGTGCCCGAGTCTTCTATGCCAAAGATCAGTGGAAGAATCTTTTTCAACTGCATTCAATTCTCCTTTACACAGTTTTACTTGAGTCCTGTATAAAGTACAACACTTCTTCCCTCTTGCTATCACCATTGACCCTTTTGTGAGCTTCCACTTTCCATCACCAAAGTGACTGTGGTACCCTTCATCATCTAATACTCCGGTAGAGATTAGGTTATATCGAAGATCTGGTATATGCCTCACATTCTTAAGAATCAATGTACTTCCTGTGCTCGTCTCAATTTTCACTTCTCCAATTCCTACGATTTTTGAGAAACCTAAGTTTCCCATCCTGACTTTGCCAAGGTCACCAGTTCTGTAAGAGTTAAAGAAATCCTTACATGGAGTAGCATGATACGAAGCACCTGAGTCAACCAACCATGTTGTTTCTAGTTCTGACTCAGTCATACTTAAGCAAGTGTCTCCACAACCTGAGAGTAAGATAATGTCATCACCTGAGGCAACTGCCGCAACATTATCTTGTTTTTCATCATCCTTTTTATTTTCCTTCTTTGGGTTCCTGCAATCACTCTTGTAATGACCCATTTTTCCACAACCAAAACATCTAACTTCTTTCTTTGGTTTTGATCTCCCCCTTGACTTATCACGGTTATGAGGTTTTCTACTTTTACCTCTCCCCCGTCTTTCTGTAACAAGTGCCTCTGAATGAGACTCATCTGACGATGATTTCCTTCTAGTTTCTTCATTCAACAAACTACCTGTTACGTGATTCATACGCATTATGCCATCAGGAGCAGAATTGCTAAGAGACACCACCAATGTCTCCCAACTATCTGGTAAAGAATTTAGAAGAAGTAAGGCCTGCAACTCATCATCCAAAACTAACTTCATTGCAGAAAGCTGGTTTACTAGACTTTTCATCTCATTCAAGTGTTGAGCAATTGAGGTTCCTTCTTTATATTGTAATTTTCCTAGCTTTCTGAACAAGTAAGCCTTTTTGGCAGCTGTCTTCTGATCATACAATTCTTCTAATTTCCTCCATAGACTATAAGCGGAAGTCTCCGTCGATACATGATGAAAAACACTGGGTTCTACCCATTGTCGAATAAATCCAACAACCTTACGATCTAATACCTTCCAGTCTTCTTCATCTATCTTCATCGGTTTTGTACCGTGATTTTCAATGGGTGCAGCTAGGTCTTTGCAGTATAACAAATCTTCCATTTTTGCTTTCCACATCAAGTAGTTTTCTCCATCTAAACTAATCATTCGATTAGTATTCACTTCCATATTTCTGAACAATAAATCCAACCTTAGCTCTGGTACCACTTGTTGGCAAAGATAACCTAATTAACTTGTTCAGTAATATGAAGATAAATAATGCGAAAGTAAAAGTAGAGACACCAAGATTATTTAACGTGGCAAAAAACCCCTCCAAACTAGAAGGTAAAAAACCACGGGACCTAGTCCAGAAATCTTCCACTATAATTAAATAATGGGTTACACAATTCTTCAAGATGTGTAGAAACACTCTTGGACAACTCTTCACCAAACCTATGGTGGATAAACTGAACAAAGAAACAAAGAAATAAAATCTCTTACTCCTTTGGATTTGAACAAATCCTAGATTACTAAAGGTTGAAGAAGATAACCACAAACTAAATTGCTTCACAAGATTAATAATCTTCTTTTCTTCAAACCAATATTCTGCTCTTTCAATCTCTCTTGAAAGAACCACTTCAGAAATCTCTCTTTCTCTGACTTCTCTTTGTTCTGGAAGTTGTTGTGTATAATCTCTTCCCTTTCATTCCCTATTTATAATAATAAATAAGGAGGTTTACCAATAGAAATAGGAATTCCTTTTTAGGCTTGAAAAAATAGAAGTTTCTATTTTTTCCCCAAACAAGGAATAAGGGAAATCCTATTCCAACTAGGAGTCCTTTAATTATAAGGAGGGACCCCAACAATTATAGATATGAATAAACAAGGAAAATTGAGGAATAGAATTGGGCCAGTGAATGTGCCATATACATTGTTGTTTCCAAATACCTCAGATTACAGCAAGAGTGGTGGAATCACAGCAAAGGGAATACCTAACAGTGTTTCTGTCTAAGAATTCTTCGATTGATTGATTTTTTGTTGATGTGAAGTATTTTTGTTGTTTGATTTTGTGCGTGAAGTTTGTTTTGTTGTTCGATATTGTTGTTTATGAAAATTTGGTTAATAATATTTGGTTCTTCATTCTATTATCTTCACCTGGTTCGTCCGTTCCATGTGATAACTGAAATACTGAATGTCTATCTTTGTTAAAGGAAGGTCAATTAACAGCGATAGCAATTTACTCAGATAATTCCTCGTACGTTTGAATGTATCATTTTCTGACGTGCTTTACGATACTGCATGTTTTTGGAGGTGGTTGAGTCTTTCTTAATCATTTGTAACATACTTGGTTGATTAAAGCTAACATCAGGTACGCGACAAAATTATTTGTTCCCTAAGGTACTCCAGTTTTCTACTCATCCCGCTTACGTTGTACTTTTAGGATCACATAAAGACGTTCATGCTGATAATGCATTATACACCGCGCATGCTACTGCTATGGCTTGTTATATAATGATATTGGCCACGGCAGAGATATCCCAATGTGTGCATGGCACTCGGCTCGCAAGTGTGGAAGGTGAAGAACTGAAGATATGTTTCGATGCTAAAGTTCCTTTCCTGAGCTATGTAGTTTTGTTTTCAAGGAGTTCTACGTCGTGCAAACTTACTTTATAGACTCATACTAATATTGGCCACACTAGAGACAGTTCTCTATTATGCTCGAAAAATATAGAAACGAAAATGTGATTACTCAAGTTTCTCTAATAAGCTACATAGGTTTGTGTTGGAGAACTGTAAAAATGTCATCCCACAAAATTTTCCCTAGGAAGTTAGCAATCCCAGGGATGCCTGTAAGTCTGTCAATGAATATGTGATTATTCGGCATCCGATTCGTATCCATATTCGATTGTTTTTACAAAAATCGAAATTTCCGACATCTGATGGGGACTCGAATATTCCTTATCAGATATTTGTTTATCAGATATGAATTCGGATACACCAATATCCAATCCGATAAATTTATGTAGCCGATAAGTAATATATAACACTAATAAAATATAAATTTTATTAATAATAATATATAAAATGGACGGTTGAGATTTATTATTTAGATCTAATGATTCAAAACTTAATATTTTCCCATTGGGAATTTGTTTTGTCTTAGAGATACTCGTTAATTTCATTGGATTTGGATATTGATATATAATATCCGTCGAATAATTATAAGATTTTGGATGTCGGGTAGTTTATCAGATTCAGGTATAACAAACTCAATGGAATTACATTGACAACACAAGAAGAAAAAAAACTCACTAAATGGTCTAATTCAAACCTAACATTCCTTCTTCTACTTCTATCATAAGCTAAAATATAGAGAAATTGAAAACCTAACCTTCCTTGGAAGTGAAGTCGGAAAAAAAGGCAAAAAGATAATTTTCACTTTTATGTTTTCGAGAAATCGACTACGATCTACGATGTGATGAGCACAATAACCGCCAAATTTAAACCATAACGAAAGGGGCCCAAAACCCGTAATAATGAAAGAGGCTTAAAGCTCGACAATTATTATATTATTTACTTTATACATAGCCTGTATTACATGAGTAAATCTTGATGGCAAATTGCTTCCCACTGAGACTCGATCCTACGACCTCATGGTTTTAAGAGGGATGTTCAACTGCTGCATCAAAGGGTGGTGGACAGGAAAAAGAGAAATTAGAGAAACATGGAATAACAAAAATATAAAGAGTTATTTCCTTTTTGGCCCCCTACTTTTGACCAGTTTCTTTCTTGGCCCCTTATTTTTTATAAATTCAAATTTGGCCACTTTTTTAAGTAAATGTCATAATTGTCCTTCCTATAAATATATTTTTAAATGAAACTAATTAAAAAACATCTCTCCACCGCACCTTCGAACATAAAAAAAATAATAAAAATTATGTTTTCTCTCTAAACACTCTGGCGATGGGGTTTTCCTTCACCAGAGGTGTGGTTCAACAGATCTGAACCAGATCTCCGGCGAAGGGAAACCCCTTCGTTGGAGTGTTTAGCGAGAAAGGAGATAATTTCTTTTTTATGTTTGAAGGTTGCTTGTCGGAAAATTTTCCCGCCGGCGACTTTCGTCGCAGAAGAAAGAGGTGAGGCGGAGAGATTTTTTTTAATTATTTTTATTTTGAAAATATATTTATAAGAAGGATAGTTATGATATTTATTTTAAAAGAGAGGGTTAAATTCGAATTTATGATAAATAAGGGATCAAGAAGGAAGCTGGTGAGAAGGGGCCAAAAAAAAAAATAACTCTAAAATAAATTGTAGTCATTTCTCTCTCCAACGTGTCACCTTCTGGAGATATCCACATTTCACACCAACACAAGCACTCCTATGTTGATTAATTAGGTTAGGTTTCTAATTTGGGGGAAGAACCTTGTCTTTTTCATGAACTATGTTCTTCCCCAATTTGATTTTTTTTTTTTGTGTTTTATGGGAAATTAGGTACCAATTCTATTTATAATTGAATAAAATATGATCTTTTTGTAAATTTAGGGTTTGGGTATTTAACTGAATCTCAAATTTTGTTGTTTTTGATTGATTTTATAGATGAATTTTTGTTTGGGATTTTGCAGTTTTATGTCCTCTCTATCTTTCTATTACCAGAAGCATCCAGTGAATTCACAAAGGGTAAGCAACAAACTTGTTATAATATTTATCTACTTCATATGTTGTGGTTATGTTGAAATAATAAGAACTCAAATTTTAGTCCTTGTGGGATGAGTTCACCAGTCAAGGTTGAAATTTGTTAGTTTTTCTACTAATGAGTTTAAGCAGAGAGAGAGAGAGAGAGATGCCTAATAGGTAAATTGATCTTAGACATGAAATTAGGGTTCATTGTTGAAGGGGATGGTCCGAGTTTGTCTCATATTAGTTGTGGGAGGGGCCGTGGTCCACCTTACAAGTGTGAGAGAAAGCCTCGCCTCTTGAGCTAGCTTTTGAGGGTGAGAGAGGCACTAGTGGGAGGTGAAAAGGCCCAACACCACACCTAGCTCTTACTTGTGTAGACAAGATGGATTAGTAAGCAGGTCAAATCCCCTAAGGATTTACTAATATTCTAATAACATATCTTAGGATTTACTAATACCATTAACATATCTTCGATTCACGGATAATTTAATATTTGATATTGGTTTATTACCAACAGGGAAAGTGATTCTGGAGTCAGCAATTCTAACAGCAGTGGTAGTTATAAGCCTAACCCTGTACACAACCTGGGCTGCTAAAAGAGGCTATGATTTCAATTTCCTGGGACCTTTCCTATTTGGTGCACTCATGGTATTTGCTCTTATTCAGGTAACATTATTTAGTCTTCTTATTTGGTGCCTTTAGTAGGAACAAAACCTCATCCGTGTTGGGCTTTAGTTTGGGTGTCGAAGAGAGACAATATCGATAACTGCTTATACTTCTACTTATACTTGAGTCATTACGGACGCTATTTTGATAACTCCGTCCAGTGTCAACTTGAATTTAGTAGGCGTAGTATCTAAATAAATACGATTAGGGAACGATAAAGAGGTCTGATATTTTGCAAAAGAATCTCTAATATCAAGCTTGAGATATCTATATTAGTTCATAAAGACGGTATGTAGAAGTGCTATTGGAACTCCAATCACACATCTACCTTCTTGAATTCTGCCTGTGAAAGGGGGGCCCAACAGCACTAATCAAGGGCCCCTATAGTACTACCCAAACCTATAAATTGAAGTTACGGAAAGGGTGAACTCAATTTCTAATTTTCTTTTTTTAAGATTGGAAACTCATCAATTTGGGACCCAAAGGCCAAAAAGAACATACCCCCCCGTTAGTAACTAGGTTTCCTGTTTCCAACCTTCTTGTTAAAATCCTATAACCGGTTTCTTTTTCTTATACAGAAAAATCTTTACATTATCAACCAACCCATAGCTTCTCTCATTGATCTTGTAACAAGATGGATACATCTATAACAAGAACCAAGACAATTCATGGTGGTTTTGTTCTTGAAGAAGATGTGGTAATACATGAGATACTAACAAGATTACCGATGAGGTCACTTATTCGTTTCAAATCCGTTTGTAAACTATGGAATTCCGTTATTCCTAACCCTAGTCTCATGATCATACTAAAACCTCTAGACCGGAAATCGAGGGGAGATGAATATTCAATATTGACAGGTGAGATCGAGAGTTGCACGCAAGGAGGAAGATTAACAACAATGGTAGCCATTGACAGTACTATGAAGACAAAGTTATCAAACCCTCACAATAAATCGACAAACTTTATTAATGGTTTGGTTTGTTTTTTTGGCTCAGGGTCCAGCAAGCATCCTAGTTTATATAATCTCATTACTGGAGAAGAAACACAATTGTTGTTATCCCCGGAACTAAAGAATGAAAAGGGTGGTAGACTTTCTGACTATCAATTAGGATTTGATCCTGTTACTAATAATTATAAATTGGTTAGTATGTGGTTGAAACTAAGCAGTTCTAATAAATTTGAACAAGTTTGTGACGTCTTAACCCTAAACAGCGGAGGCTGCAGAGTCAACAACAATAATAATAATAGTAAGGTTAATGCATGGAGAAGGATTGACCAAGTCGTGCCAGATACAGCTCAAAATCCTTCGGTTCATGTGAATGGTACTATATATTGGAGCACTTATAACCTCAAATATGGTTATTGGACACGGGAGGTATTCATAATTGCATTCGACGTTGGAAGTGAGAAGTTTAGATATATTCAAGTCCCCGAATTTATACTTGATTGGCCTGGGAAACATTCTAAAACAAAGTATCATCAAAGACAATGTGCCCCTGACCCGAATATTGATTTACTAGAAGTGGGTGGACGTGTAGCTCTTCAAATTAAAACGAGTAGTTACATTGTCAAGCTGTGGTTATTTCACGATGAGAAAAAGGAAAATACAACGACAAGTGACAAAAATTGGACTGAGGTGAGTATCAACCTACCTTTTTGTTACAAGGACAAAATGGATCTTCGTCTTCATGCAATATTAGATCAAATAGTCATAAGAGCTTATGATTTGACAACATCACATGATTTTAATAAATACGGAGATACGAAGGAAAAACATAATGTCTCACATTATGCTTTTGATATGAAGAAAAACACTTTGACAAAGTTAGATATTGGAGGAATCCCCTCTTTGATTTTTCCTTCGTATCTATATTCTACTTCTTCATTTACAACCTGCGTAAAAGTGTTAGGAACATTCCGAACTTGAGAAATATTAATTGTTTTAGTGACCATAAATAGAAGGAACTGCCAATTTTTCAAGCATTACTGTGATCAGAGTGAAACTTAGTTGGCTTACTTCTCAGTCTTTTGCTATTAAGCATATGATTTATGTACAATGATTTATTATGTTAAAATTAAAAGATTTAGCTGGATTGATTGGTGTATTTATTATTGTTATAAGATTATTATTACACATGCTATATCTTTATATATGTTAGCTTTATCACTTATTTCTCATCCAACAAACCCACCTTCTGATAATATTTGGTAGGAATAAAATTTCCTTACAAGCCCAAGTAACCTAATAATACTCACATACCCATTTATTATGCCCCATTCTGTGCCCACCTTGATTTGTATAGTGGTGCACACTGAAAGTTCTAGTGAAATTTTATGTCATGTGATCTAACTTGATTTGATTAGGGGTGGGAATCAGACAGATATAAGTTGTATGGCGCATAGAAAGACAAAAAAGATAAGTTGTCATCTAAACAAAAAAAATCAAAAAATTGGGCCGAAGTGTTTTTAAAATTGGCCTTCAAGAGCATATTGAAAAGTTATACGGTGCCAAAAGACAAAAAGATAAGTTATCCTTTAAACAAAAAAAAAATCATGAAATATCCTCTATCCTAAATGCATAATTAATTAAGATAATATTTTTAAATAAGCAATTTCCAAAGCCGGTAGCAAGTTATCCTAAATTTAACAAGAACAAACCTAAAGTCCAACTAAACTACGGTGTGAAACTACATTATTTATACTCAAATAATCCTAAATTCAATAATCTAACGATTCCACTTCCTTGTGCGATCGAACCCGGGACCTCCATGGATTGAGTGTATGCTAACATTTTAAACCTCTAGGGCAACCAAACAGGGGCGGAACCAGAAAATAGTGTGAGGGAGGGCAAAGATGGTATCTAATAGAAGAGATCATACATAAAAAAAATTGTGGAAGTCAAAATTACTATTAGAAGTAAAATTTTAGGGAGGGTCGTTACCCTCCCCGGCCACCCCCTAGTTCCGCCCCTACAACCAAGTGTTAACAGTAGTAAGAGATCTCCCTTGTCTCTGTTTCGATTTACAAATTCTGATTGTCTATAAAATGTATTTATTATTATATATTAATTTACGAGTCTTTCTGAACAAGTTATATTTAGCCATTTAGGTAGTTAATTAAAGCATTTCTAGATCATTTATAAATATATACTTATAACTAAATACGTATTTAACACCAGGACTTACACTAGTTATATTTAGGTGGTTCATTAAAGGAGTTTTAGATAGCCTATAATGAAATATTTGTTTAACACTACTTGACTTGACTAGTTATATTTTAGGTAGTTAATTAAAAGAGTTCAGATCAAAAATATATAGTTATAGTTAAACATTTATTTAACACCACTCCGTAACTAGTTTGATTTAGGTGGTTAACTAAAAGATTTTTAGACCATACCACGATACTAATTGGTAATTGATTCTACCCTTCAATAATTAGTAATTTAGTTTACCACCTCTCAACTCTTATATTTTCATGTTTATGCTAGACAAGAATCTCTGTGACTACGATATTCCATCTCGACTAAAATTATAAAACTGCGTCTGTATTTTCTTCCCATCTTCGGCGACAGAGGAAAAAATAGTAAGAGAAAGAGAGTATTATCTATCGACTCTATGTCTTGAAGTGTCTACCCCAATATCTGTGGACTCAGATGTCTTTATAAATGTTTAAGTGAATTTTGTTTATGGATGCCCACCAATCTCTACCTCCAATATCCCCTTGGTTTAATCCATTTTTTTCATTTCTAGTTTGGTTTTGGCATTAGATTTACATACACTTTCCCTTTTTAGATTTTTTTGTTTTCTTTAATATGGCGGCAAATGCGGAGCCAGGGGAGGCGACCCCTAGCTGCAGTCAGAGAGTGATTTTTAGATTAGAAAGGATATTCGGCGGATCGAAAATAAGAGATCCGGCGATGAAGATGAGTTTCAGAAATAATATTCGTGTGTAACACGTGTATGTACGTGACGGATCGAGAAGACGAGAACCGACGATCAAGAAGAATTCAGAATATTCCTAGATATTTGAAGATATGTGAAGATACGTACTATTTAGTACAATATATTCTGAATATCTCTTGTAACTATCTAATGGTAATATTAGATAGATTTTATAGTATTTTCTGGTTTAGTAATCAGAAACTAGGAAATCCTAAACCTAAGTTGTCTATAAATATGAGACGGTATTAGGAATGAAACTCATTGAGTTATGTCTGACCAATGTAACCGATCAAACCTACAATTGTATGTGGTGATTATTAATAAAGAAGTCATTTCTCCATGGATGTAGGTCATAATTATCCGACCGAACCACGTTATATTATCGCGTCTTTACTTTATGTTCATTTATCCGATTGTAATATAATCGTGAATTTAACATGGTATCAGAGCGGGTTAATGTGCCTGATTTAAGCTTCCGCAAAATTTCCAACGTTCTTTTTTTGTTCGTTGTGACACAATTATCGATCAATTACTTTGATGATTTTTTTTTAATTCCCAAGTTATTCTTGTGATTATGTTATCTCTACAAGACGAAAAAATCACGTGAAAGAAGAATAAATCTGTCTCTACTCATCAAACATTTAACAAACACTTTCTCCTCAACAAAGGTTAGTTTTAATTTCATTTCCGAATTTTGAAAAAAAAAAATCGATTTTTTTTAGACATTAAAAGTCTAATGAAAAAGAAACTTCGGGCACCAAACTCTCAGATCTGGTTCGGTTTCAACAAACTAGAACTAATTTTTCCTCGTTCTAGAACAAAGTTTCACTCAGTTTTCCTTGAGCCCGCGAGCAAACGAACCCTTTAGAACACGCTGACCAAGTCTGCGACGTTTGACCCGTTATTTTAGACACGCTGACTAAAGTCAGCAGACTTGACATTGACTTTGGGTTGTCTTCTCTGACGACTACAGTCTTGGGTTTTCAGCCGATTGGTTTTCCCGCATCTTTTCTTCACCATACGCATACTTCCGACGCCTTGGACCATCATCTATTCCCTCCAATCGATTTCCTGTCCGGTTTGATAGAAAATCAAGTGTTTTCTTCTCGGTTTTAGTCTACCGTCGCTCACTCTCTCTCTAGAAATCTCTGTCAGCTGCAATGAGTAAGCTTTGATCGGCTATTTCTCCTCTTCGCAAACACTTCTCGACGAACCCTAGAGCTATTAGGTTCGTTTTTCCTTCGGGCGACATCATCATCATTATCTCCTTCAACCCCTAAAGTGACCGAAATACCTTCTCACCGAAACCCTAGTTTGGTAAGATTCAGAGATAATGTCACTTTCCGTTTCTCTCGACCATCTTGACCGAATCAACTCTTTTGACCCGCGACCGCATTGACCGAAGTCATGAAGATATTGGAAAACTTAGTCAACAGAGTTTGACCAACCTATTTCATCTTCTTTTTCACGATAGAAACCTAGGGTTTGACGATGAATTTTCGACGAAATATTCATTACTAATCGATCGTTCCCGTTGATTTGGACATCAATCTACTAACCATCACCGATTTCCTTTGGAGTTCGTGAGGAATCCACCCTTATTTTGTCTCGGTTCTTCGACCTACGAACCGTTTTCTCACTCTAGAAATACATAACCATTGCCGTCCATATTTGGTTAAAATCAATCGGCTTTTGGACATGATAATCACCTAATGTACATCGATTAGGGTTCTTCTAGTACCGTAGTTGTGTTTCCAACTCTAATCCAAAAGGTCTTAGTCTCTTCAAAGAAATATCAATTTTGGAAAACCCTAACTTTGTTAGAAATTTCAATTTCCCCCAATTTCATCTGTGACGGTCTCTTTTCCAACAGTTGGTTAATAGGGACATTTTTCTGTCACTTAAATGTTGACCTACTTGTTACAGTATTTTTTGCGACGAACATCACTGTCGCCACTTTTATTGACTTTTACCACAACTTTTTGTTGTTAGCAATATTATATTTCCTTACGACATTTTCTACTGTCACTTATATCCATCTGTGACACAATTCTTTTGTCACATTTTCTAGTTCGATATGTGCTAGTAAATAGATTAATTTCATCTATTTTCTTTCCGGATTCACTCGTGACATTTCCAACATCATATTTTGTCTATGATGACTTCTCTTTCTTACCAACTATATTTGGCATTTTCTCATCGCGAATAGAATATCTCTATTTTGACTTTTAATTCAGATTCACCCGTACTATTTTTCATGTCATACTTTGTTTAAGATAACTTTTATTCCTTTCCAAGTTATGTTTTTGAAAATTTCTTTCACCTGATAGAATATCTCTATTTTGATTTTTAATACCGGAATTATATCAGCGATCTTGCATTTTTGTTGGCAATGAATTTCATGTCGACCATCGTTTTGGTTGTTACTTATCTAATATTTTTGGCATTACGACAATGACTTCTTGTCGATTTTAAACAAAACAACATTATTTTGTTACTCATTAGGTCACTTCTTGACCATTTTCACCCGACAATGATTCTCTTGTCGACATTCAACTTCACAACATTTTTGTTGACATATTCTTTCCCATTATTCCTATAATGACCAACTTTATTTACATGAAAACAATACATGTAATTTCGTTGTCATTGATATTCGTTCAATTTTTTACCGTATTTACCAACTTTTTATTTGTGACTTAATCCTTCAATCATCTTCACAACGCATCCACAATATAAGAGTTACAAGAAGACGAATACGAAGAATCAACAAGTATTTTTTTTCTCTACAAGTCGGACACTCAAAATTTACGTGCTCCAACTTGCGGGGAGTTATAGGATACGTGATATAAGACGGATCGAAAATAAGAGATCTGGCGGTCAAGATGACTTCCAGAAATAATATACGTGTGTAACACGTGTATTTACGTGACGGGTCGAGAAGACGAAATCCGACGATCAAGAAGAATTAAGAATATTCCAAGATATTTGAAGATATGTGAAGATATATGTAATATTTAGTATAATATCTAATGGTAATATTAGATAGATTTTATATTATTTCCTAGTTTAGTAATCAGAAACTAGGAAACCCTAAACCCTAAGTTATCTATAAATAGGAGAGGGTTCTAGGAATCAAACTCATCGAGTTTTGTCTGACCAATGTAACTGATCAAACTCACAATTGTATGTGGTGATTATTAATAAAGAAGTTATTTCTCCGTGGATGTAAGTCATAATTATCCGACCGAACCGCGTTATATTATCGCGTCTTTACTTTATGTTCATCTATCCAATTATAATATAATCGTGAATTCAACAGGGAAATCTAGAGATAACAGAGGAGACAACCAGGGTGGGTGTGTGCTACCTCTATCACCTAGCCGACATAAGTTCGAATCCACTCTCCCACTTACCATCTTTTATTTCCATTTCTTAAATTAAATCCATACGGGTCCATATTTATGGATCTAATACTTTTTCAACCCTTGTTTTGTGCTAAGACAAATTTTACTCCATTTGTTAGGTCTCATCAAAAGTATGTTATAGTTATCTTTTTGTCCCCAAACTAGCAATGATCACATGAAGTGTAAATTGTTAAGTTTAATTTCTCTTGTGTTCTTTATATTTGAACTATTAACGAAGTTTTGCATGTTCGGCAAAAAGTTGATTCTCAAACTACTACTTGTCATTATTTATACATTAGAGATGAAATTTTGCCTTTCTGAGTATTTTTTTTTGTTAGTTCGGGGCAATTTTAAATCCTAGCTTCGCCTTGTATGGCGGGGTAGAAGAGAAGATGATGTGGGACTAGTTTCAAAATTTTAGTCGAGCTTGGTCACTAAATTTACGACTTCATGGAAATCTGTCGGAAATGTATGTGGGAGGGGGTAACTTAAATTACCCATTAGTAACAGGGCTAAACTCAATTAACAAATAATATTAGGGGTAAAGTTGAAAATCACTTGTTTGCCGGATAATGGGTGAGTAGAACTCCCAAAAAGAAAGGAAAAGAGCTTGAATGTTTAGATTACTTGTAATAAACTTAAGAGGTAATTTCTAGAAAGGTCAAAATAATATTGAAAATGAGTAGAAAAGCATCAAACATTTGAAAATTATTATTCAGGTCAAAAAGTGTGCAAATACTAAAATACCCTTTTTGTCATTTTGTGTAACTAAAATTTCTTTTTTTAAAACTTTAACTCGATATAACTTTTGTTTGAGATGTCGGATTTTTATAAAAAATATATATTTAGAAATGATTTTTCATTAGCTTTCTAACAAGATCCACTTTCAATACTTTTTTAAAAAAAAAACCTATAAAAAACGGCGTTTTTTCCCTTTACGTTTTTCTGCAAACGTGTTTGCAACAACCTGTTCTGCAAACGTGTTTGCAACAACCTGATTTGCAAACATGTGTTTGCATAATGTAAACTGCAAACTGTGTTTACATTATGAGACAAAATAAATTTTAGTAAAGAGAGAGGAACTCTTAATGTTATATAGTAATTGAGAGATGAAATGAGGAAAATAAGAAGTTCTATAAATCTTTAATATAACTTAAGATTACATAACAGTAGAGATAATACATGATAATCTTCGTGGTACCTTAACAAAAAAAAACCATATAGCGTTCGCCATAACCGAGAAACTTCCCTCGAAAGAAAAAATAATTACCCATCCAAAAGCGAAAAACCTTACTTAGCCACTGCCTTTGCTTCTAAACTATATCGTTGTGTTTTGGCGGCTTCTCTCGTCATGTCCAATCTTCAAACTCAAAGCCAGTGGCATTGTGAAATGGAATTAGGCTTCAAGTACCACCAAAGATCAAGCTAGCTTGAAGTCTCCGAAAACAAATCCAAAGATTTTTCTAATCCATAAATGCTTACTACCCTTGTAGTGAAGAGACTTTTTGTTCTTCCCAACACCATTATCCCCTGCACCAAGAAAAAAGAATTAACAAACATTCGCCGTAATTTAAGTATTACACCAAAGCCTAAGTACTCCATTACACCTAATTCTTTTCCCCTTCTTCCTTAACCCAACAGAAAGTAATCGAATTTAAGAATCCATCAAAAACATCTTCTTCTTACGTGTTAGCTGTGACTACTTCTCATGCATCAACAAACCAACGATTTTATTTTCAGATAGAACTAATAAGAAGAAGAAGATGGAAGAAAGCTCCAATTTGCTACTAAAACAACTTGGGAAGAGAGGCTCTTCCCATTAAAGTAACAGTAATTCTGCCATCACTAGTGGTAACTTGGAAAGAGAGGCTCTTCCCATTAAGGTAAGAGCTACTCTGCCAATTTTGACCCCAGTTTCTTGACATGGTTTGCCATCATGTAATAGACCCTTTGATCGACACAGAATGAACGTCTCCGGCACCTGCAACGTTTGTGACCAATACCAATTTGGAGTAAGAGTGGGCATTAATGGTGAACCTTATTCCTCCTTGCTGCACACAGGGTACCATGCCACCACAACCAACAATAAACTATTAATTTCAATTTGAGATATATAGTTAAATGTAATTCAAATGAATAACTTTTTGCCTTCTGAACCAGCAATACTCGTTTTGAATGTGTATCGACCATTTATGAAAGAAGAAGAAAAAGAAGTATCATATCCATCTACATGGGATACATCATTCTCAATTGTTAGCTTCAAACTCATACTTCAAGTGAAAACGTTGGGTTGTTGGCCAATCAACATATTACGAAGTACATAACAGAAAAGGAAATCAACATTTTGTCAAGGAAATCCTCTTAGACATTTTCACAAACAGATTGTGTGCAAAAACTTAAATTGCAATTGTAACATGGAAAAAAAGATCAAATACCATATTAATCAATAATATATAATAACCACCAACATATTTGATCAAAGTAACAAAAATCAACAGAAAGAACAAGATTCATGCTTCAACATATTTGAGTAAGAACTATAAATCGAATGAATAAAACAGCAAAATAGCTAGATATTACCTTTACCAACGGCGAATAAGAAGAAACTACGACCCTCTCTACCTCACTCTCACACCGTCGCCCAGAAACCCTAATATGGTGTTCATTGACTGCATACCAGAGGCTCAAAGAGATGATAAAATCAAGTTCATACAGACTGAAGAGAACAACAAAACCATATTCTGCAACGAATTAGAAATGGAAGATCAGAAGAAGAATGGAAGATTTCGTGAAGAAATTTCGAAGAAGAAGAATCGGGAAGAAGAAGAAGCAAAACCTAAAAGTATTGGTGTCGTTTGAGAGAGAAGGGAGTGTTTTAGTGGGTAGGGGTATTCTTGGAATGAAAAAAGAAGAAAATGACCTGATTGTTAATTATCAATATTATTATAAACTTTACCCATTATAACACATAATATTTTGGTAACTTCCAACTAATAGAAGAAGATCTTGGCTTTTTTTGTTATTATGATATTTTTTCCAACCCAAAAAGCCATTTTCCCTAAACTTAAACACTGTATTAATATTTTAATTAAGTCATGGGACCTATATGAGATGATTAATTATTTTAGTTTATAATTAGGGTTATTTCCCTAATGGCCCCTTACTTTACGAGAAATACCCATATGGCCCCCTATTACCGTTAACTTTAACTTTCCGTCACTCTCTCTCCTCCATCTCTTTTTCTCTCTCTGTCATGTCACGCCACCTCATCTGTTAGGCCACCTCATCACCTTCTCCGGCAGAGGTCTGTTCGTGAGAACAGACGAACTCCGGCGAAGGGTTCCTTCGCCGGAGTTCTTAGAGAGAGAGATAAAAAAAAAAAAAAAAATTTAGTTTGAAGGTCGCCGGCCGGAAATTTGGCCGCCCGGCGACCTCTGCCGGAGAAGGTGATGAGGTGGCCTAACAGATGAGGTGGCGTGACATGGTAGAGAAAGAAAAAGAGATTGAGGAGAGAGAGTGACGGAAAGTTAAAGTTAACGGTAATAGGGGGCCATATGGGTATTTCTCGTAAAGTAGGGGGCCAGGCGGGAAGCTGGTCACAAAGTAGGGGGCCATTAGGGAAATAACCCATTTAAGTATTTTATATCAGTATTGCAAATTGACTTTCATGTAATGTGATTATTTTTGGTGGCGCTTGACAACACTAAAAAAAATTTAATTGGATTGGACTAGTGTGTTTATTATTATTATAAAATTATTATTTTTATTACTATTATAGTTGTTATTATATCTTTTATATATGTTGTCTAGTTTTAATTACTTAAGTTATTAGCTCCATTCCTTCACCCAATTGCTCTTATCTCTTATTTCTCGTCCAACTAACTTGATGTTCGGTTCATATTTGGTATGCCCCTATAAAATTTACTTACAAGCCCAAGTAAGCTGATTATACTCATATACTCATTTATTAAGTCCCATTCTCTGCCCACCTTGATTTGAATAGTAGTGTATTGAAATTTTATATGGTCATGTATTTTAATTTGATCGGATTAAAGATGGGAATCAGGCGGGTATAAGTATTACGGTGACTAGAAAGACCAAAAAGATAAGTCGTTATTTAAAAAAAAGGAAATTGAGCCAAAGTGTTTTCAAAATTGACCTTTTAAGAACATATTAAAAAAATTTATGGTACCTAGAAAGACAAAAAGATAAGTTGTCTTTTAAACAAAAAAATCAAGAAATTTCATGTACCCTAAATACATAATTAATTAAGATAATATTTTTAATCAAGCAATTTCCAAAGTTAGTAGTAAGAGGTCTCTCTTTTTTTTTCGAAAATTGACTACAACGTACGATAACCATAAATAATACATAATTAATTAAGATAATATTTTTAATCAAGCGATTTCCAAAGTTAGTAGTAAGAGGTCTCTCTTTTTCTTTTCTTTTTTTTTTCGAAAATTGACTACAACGTACAATAACAATAAATAAAATATCTCCGACTTAAAAATTTGTTTTCTAGAGACTAGAATAACTCAACCTAATTGTTGTTCTTTAGACTAAACAACTCAAACTCACATGATCCAGGTATAACAAACTCAATCCAATCACATTGAAAACACAACAAGAACTAAAAACTCACTAAATGGTTTAATTCAAACCTAACATTCCTTCTTCTACAATAAACCAAAAATAAAGTAAAATTGAAAACCTAACCTTCCTTGGAAGAGAAGTGGAGTGAGAAAAAAAAGGAAAAAGTGAAATTGGAGAAACCTAGAATAGCAAAAAGTGTTGTAGATGCTTACGTTCTCTCTCTTACGTGTCATCTTCTAGAGACATCCACATTTCACACTAACAACACGCACTCCTATTCGATTCTTGAACCTTCCCGCTTCTTCCTTTTCTTCTTCTTTCACTCTGTTTTAATTACTCCCCCCAATTTCTTATCTGCAACAAAATTCACAAGAAACCCTAATTTCCTTCCTTGTATTAGTAAAATTAAACCCTAGAATTGTTGAAGATGTGGCAAAGAACGTATGGAAAAACCAGTGATATTGAGCATGGTAACCAACCACTTTATCCAACGATGCTTGAAAATCCTCAACTTCGATGGGCTTTCATCAGGAAGATTTATTCAATTTTATCATTTCAATTGCTTCTCACAATTGCTGTTGCTTCTGTTGTTGTTTTTGTAAACCCTATTTCACATTTCTTTGTTTCATCTGGTGCTGGTCTTGCTGTTTACATTCTTGTTATCATCACTCCCTTTATAGGTAACTTCTTGATTCTTGTTTGTTTATAAACTCTGTTTTTTCCCCAATTTGTTCTTCTTAGATTTTCATGGGTAATTGGGATTTTTCTCTAGTTATTACTAAAGAACTGATCTCTTTCCAAATTCAGTTCTTGGGTAATAACTTGATGTTCAAATTTTTTTGATTCTATGTTGATTAATTAGGTTAGGTCTCTAATTTGGGGGAAGAACCCTAACTTTTTTCACAAATTATGTTCTTCCCCAATTTCTTGTGTTTTATGGGAAATTGGGTACCTTTTCTATTTTTAATTGAACAAAATATGATCTTTTTGTAAATTTAGGGTTTGGGTAATCATTTGAAGTTCAAATTTTGTTGTTTTTGATTGATTTTATTGATGAATTTGTTGTTTGGGGAATGTGCAGTTTTATGTCCTCTATCTTTCTATTACCAGAAGCATCCAGTGAATTTGCTTCTTCTTACTTTGTTTACTGTTGCTCTTGCCTTGGCTGTTGGGATAACCTGTGCTTTCACAAAGGGTAAGCAACAAACTTAGTATAATATTTATATGTTGAGGTTATGTTGAATAACAAGAACTCAAAATTCAGTCCTTGTGGGATGAGTTCCCCACTCAAGGTTGAAATTTGATACTTTTTCAATTAATGAGTCTAACTAGGTATGGGTTTGAGCAGAGAGAGAGAGATGCTTAACAAGATGGAATTAGCTAGAGATGTCTGGTGTTGGAGTTAGTCCCACATTGGTTGTGGGAAGGGTGGTGGTCACTTAATAAGTGTAAGTGTGAGGGAAAGTCCGGCAGCACCACGCCAACTAATGATATCAGAGCCTAAGTTCACCAAATTCAGGACTCATTATTGAAGGGGACATAGGGGTCCCAATATATGAGGAAAAGACGGTCCGAGTTAGACTCAGATTAGTTGTGGGAGAGGTTGTGGTCACTATACGAGTGTGAGCGAAAGCCTCATCTCTTGAGATAGCTTTTGAGCGTGAGAGAGGTACCCGTGGGAGGCGAAAAGGCCCAACACCACACCTAGCTTTTATTTACGTAGACAAGATGGATTAGTAAGCAGGTCAAATCCCCTAAGGATTTACTAATAGTCTAATACCATAAACATGTATGTCTTAGGAATTACCAATACCATTAAGATATCTTCGATTCACGGATGATTTAATATATGATATTGGTTTATTACCGACAGGGAAAGTAATTCTGGAGTCGGCAATTCTAACAGCAGTGGTAGTTATAAGCCTAACCCTGTACACATTCTGGGCTGCTAAAAGGGGCTATGATTTCAATTTCCTGGGACCTTTCCTATTTGGTGCACTCATGGTGCTCATGGTGTTTGCTCTTATTCAGGTAACATCATTTACTACATTATTTTGTCTTCTTAGTATTTGGAGGATCGAACTCCTCTTAATATCTGCAAATTTTCACATTCCATTTATACTTCAGTTAGTTTAGAATGTGGCTATGAATATCTAGGCTAGTAGTGCCACATCTACCGGGATAACATCTAGAGCCTAGTCTATACGTGCTCAAGCTTAGTAAGTGTCAAAACTTTTCATGTCTTTAGGGTGGGCTCCTGGAGCCTTTACTAGAATAAAACCTCATCCACATTGGCTTTAGTTTGGGTGTCGAAGAGAGACAATACAGATAGCTGCTTATAATTGGGTCATTACGAGCGCTATTTTGACAAGTTCGCCCACTGTTAACTTGAATTTAGTAAGCGTGATTAGGGAACGAAAGAGTTCTGATATTTTGCAAAAGAATCTCTAATATCAAGCTTGAGATATCAATATTAGTTCATAATACCACCTTGTTAATGAGGATTAATTTGGATTCGTTTATGTTATGTACAGATTTTGTTTCCATTGGGGAGGATATCGATCATGATATACGGTGGTTTAGCTTCAATAATATTCTGTGGGTATATCATATACGACACAGATAACCTAATCAAACGTTACTCGTATGACGAATATATATGGGCTGCTGTCGCATTGTATCTTGATATCATCAATCTTTTCCTTGCTCTGCTTAATATCTTTAGAGCAGCTGATAGTTAGGTTTTTACTGTTCTTTCATGATGTTTGTACATGTTTACTGTGTAATATGAATCTTTAGTATTGTTAGTGACAAGTTTTCGGAATAATATAAGGTTTGTTAATGATTTGATGTTTATGAATTTTGAATGAATAAATCCTACTGTGATCAAGAGTTCCATTCATGTTTGTATGACATTTCTTCTATTTCACTTATAGCTCTTCTACTTGTTAGTCTCCATTTTAGGAAGGGAACATAGAGGATAAATAGAAAGAAAGAAAGCACAGTAAGTTCACTACCCAATTGCCTGGCGTGATGTTTAGCCCTAGGGTTGGCCCCTGTGGTTGGTTGTTGTGGTGGTGAGACGTGGGCCGGTCCGGCGGTGACCCTCTATATAACTTACTCTGTGAAATATTTCTTCTTAGTAGTGACAAATAAAATTGAATGGTTATTAACAAAAAAGATCATACTTGTTCATCTATTTGTATATTAAGTAGAATGTCCTAGGTTTGATTGTTTTTTTTTTCTCGAGTAGCGACTACAATGTGATAAACAGTAATAACTGTCGAAATACTACCAATCTAGTTTCACAGTGATAAGCATTTTGTGCATCTCTTCTCTTATAAACCTTTATCTCTGTAATTTTTCTATCCTATTCTTTTAGAGTTTTATATTGGATTGGTTAGAATTTTTTTTTCTCCTGTCAAGATAATATTTTGTATAAATTTATTTATTCTAAAGTCGACTCTACCCTCCCCAACGTTCCAAAGCAACACATACTTTATATGTATAAATTTGGAAGTTTGAACACATTTTGGATGGATTGATCAGAATGTGTCCACAGTGATCCCATCCCATTTTTTCTATTTTAATTTGACCCACATTATAACCCAATCAACAATAAAAAGAATAGTATGACAACAAAATGAGAATTTTGCTTCCAGACAAGTCATGTGCGAGAGAAATTATATATTGGTCGTCTTTTGACTCGTCGCATAAAAACATTCAATAAAGAAGAAAATCTATATTTTGTTTGTAACATTATCGATATCATAAAATATGGCCCTTCATGGGAGTCTTATCTTGTCGGATCGGTCAATTCAAAATAATCAATATCAGCTCTAACATGGGTTATCAACTTCTAAACTATTTAAGCTAATGGGACCCTAAAAATTTTCATGGACCAATGATGATCATTTTATTTAAATAATTGAAAACTTGATTTTGTCTCCTCTTCTTCGACTGATGGTTGGTATTTCACCATCACACGGTTTTATGGGTCCCCAAGCAAGAAGAATAAAAAGCCAATGAACTTATTGATACAAGGGTTAGAGCATCTCCAATGCAACACTCAATCTTAGAAACTCTGAGTGCCACTTAGGATTCTTAGAGTTTTTTCTTAAAACTCCTCTCCAATGCAACATTCTATTTGGATCTCTAAAATGACGTGTCGAGGGTGGCATAGAGATATCTTAAGAGGACACTCTAGAAATAGAGTGTCATTTTGAGATATCTCTAGTTGTCCAACTCATCAATATTTGATTTTCAACCAATAGAAATCGAGTTTTCTATATTTTCTAAAATAACTAATTATTTATTGACAAAATTAACTATGCCATATAAGTAAATAAGATAAGTTTAGAGTTTTGCATTGGAGACAAAAAAAAATTGAAGATTTCTATCAAAGCCACCTAAGAGTGAGAATCTCAATTAGAACTTGACACATAGGATGAATAGAGATTCTTATGAGTTTTGCATTGGAGATGCTCTTAGTTCCAATTTGGCTCCCACTAAGGGACCAATCATAAATGGCTTTGCTCTTATTGGTCCCGAACAAAAAAAAAGAGAGAAACAATATGTGACGCCCCGTGTCCCACTAATAGATAGATACGAGCATGTCCCGACAATTATAGGTGAGACCAAATTCAGTAGAAAATCCTTTGTAAATCAAACCGGTCATACTTAAAAAAAAACATGTCAAGCAAACCATACTTTCGCATACACAAACAATTTATAGGTCACCAGAACTAACAACTTTGATAACACTCATGACTCTCTGTGCCCCATAAATAGACACGAGCACGCTTAGGCGATTTACAGAGAAAACTTTACTGAAATTTCTTCTCGTCGCGGAATTGTCGAGCCCGTACTCCTATGTTTATATGGGACACAGGACATCACACAATGGCCCGAGGTTTTATTTTTTTGAGAAGATATAGTTTTTGGAACTATTTTAGAACGCCTGATAGGTACGAAGGTTAAACTTACCAAATTAGAATTAACTCTATGTATAACTAACTTTATAGCCGATGTTTTTCTAATTCAGATTTCTCTCTTATAAAATTCTAAAATATTTTTAAAAATTCGAACTAGCTATCTGTGAAAAAATAATAGATTACGTAAATAACAATCACATATTTGTGCATTTGACTAAACAATTAAGATTTAAACAAGTGAGATTCAAGCATTTCATATTTGAGAAGAAATATAAACACCCCCTTGTCTTTTAGAAGTTTCAAAATAAAAATGTATTAGGTAGAGTCATTGATAGATTCCATCTCATTCACTGCAATTGTATATTCTAGTCAAGGCTCTACCATATCTATGCTGGTCCCACAATCTAGGGTTTGTATACTTGATGGATGTCTTGTAGAATAAACGCCAAAACACCCCATGATTTCAGGATGTTATTAAATTAGATAAGTGAATCCGGCACTACAGCCTATCATTATGTTATAATCTGTTTTTCGAATTTGAATGATTTAAAATATAATTTTAATTTAGACATTTTATAATGGTATCTGGCATCTAAGCTGAATGTACCAACAATCATATTCCTACAAAATAAAATTCAGGGAGTCTCAATCTCGAGGGCGTGATAATTCGTAATTCACATTCAACTGAAAATCTGTCATCACAGATAAAATCAAATTCTAGTAATCATTATCTGGCTAAACTAACTATTTGATTAGAGTATTGTGATTACTACGCATCATGGGATTGATAATTTTAGTAATTGACATTTTTTCCATGTGTCAAATACTAAGGTTGTATATTTAGTGTTTTAACCAACCAACCCCTTTCAACAAAAAAAAACCACCAACCCAATCAGATCAAAAAGAATTTGGATGTTTAGTGACCAAACTAAGAGTTACTTGTATTGACTAAGATACTAAAGGCCCATAATCGAAAAATTTGGTTCGGTGTATGGATCTGGGTCATCGATAACTTAACAAAACTGAATCAAACCATTGTTTTTGATGTATTTTATATACCATATATCTATAAAAATATATATAATCATTATGGATGGTGAAGAAATAATGTTTATAAAAATATATCAAGATTTTCTCATACTTAAAAAATGTATCATATAACAAAAATATAAATAAAATACCATATAATCAAAAACACAAATCGCATCATATAATTAAAAAAGCCGCAACTTTTAAAATTAAATTTTTTTTTTTGAAGTGTAACTTCGTGGTTCAATTATCCAACCGAACTAAAGTACCAAACCATTCAGGTATTTGGTTCGGTAACCAAACCACGACCAGATTAACTCGGATTGATCTTATCCAACAATCAAATCGTTCAAATGTGTTTCTGGAAAGGGTTGAATAATCGGTAACCGAACTGATGTACGCCCCTATCACCTACAACCTAATATGAAATCTCACTATAGTCTACTACTGCCTGAGTAAAACTTAGGGTTTGAAATTCAAAACCTTGTTTGCAAATCAAACTAAAAAAGGAAGGAGGACAAAATGGGTAAGTAATAAATGAGTAGAATCGAATCTTAGAGGTGAGCAAGAAGTGAAATTACTCTCACTTTCTCTCCTCCATCTTTTAACCAATAAAAAAACAGAGAAAGAGAAAAAACAGAGAAAGAGAAAAAACAGAGAGAGAAAAAACAGAGAGAGGAAACAGAGAGAAGAGAGAGAGAGAGAGAGAGAGAGAGAGAGAGAGAAAGAGAGAGAGAGGCCTTGTATGTTCATGTGTTCTGCCATTTCTGATCTTGGGTAAGTTAGAATTGAAGATTTGAAAGAATGGGGAAGACAGGAAAGTGGATAAAAGATCTTTTTAAAGGGAAGAAAGAGAAAGAAGATAAAAAGAGAATTGGTTCAATTTCTTCAGAGAATTCAAGTCCAATTCAATCTAATAACACAAAAGAAAAAAAAAGATGGAGTTTCAGAAGATCAACAACAAATTCCAAGGATTTAAATCAAATCGAACCGATTATCAGAACTCGATTAAAAGATATTCAATCCATGATTGAATCTGAAGAAGAAGAAATGAAACATGAAATGACCAAGATTGAAAAAGTTGAAGAAAATGAAAGATTCAATTCAGTTGAAGAAATAGCTGCAATCAAAATTCAATCCGTTTTTCGCTCTTATTTGGTATAAATTCATCAACTCTTCTTCGAATTAATCTTATGATTTACTACTTAATTTTGAAATTTACAGGCAAAGAAAGCATTAAGAGCATTAAAAGGAATTGTGAAATTACAAGCACTACTAAGAGGTCACCTTGTGAGAAGACAAGCAACTTCTGCTTTTCATTGTATGCAAGCTTTAGTTAGGGTTCAGGCGAGAACTCGTGCTCAGAGGATCTCGATGGCTCAAGAAAGTCATCAGTCCATTCCAACGAGTCAATCGATTCATCGTAAACCTCCATACCCGGCAAATCTGCAAGACAATCGTGTTAGAAAAACATACTATGTAAGTTTTTGCAGTAGTGTTAGGGAGCAAGAAATTTCTGACAGACTCTAGGCAAAAATCTGATGTGACTTCTCATGATTAGAGCTTCTACTGATTCGTACCCACTTTTGCTAAAATCGATGGAAGCTACGTAAGATTTATGTCTAGAGTCTGCTAAGAATTAATTGTTCACTAACATTTTTCTTTGTTTTCTTTTCATACCCATTTTCAATTTATGGTGTTCATTGATATTATACGGAAATTTGAATTGTACAATCTTCAACTCTTTAATGTGAAATTTGATCACTCTGTTTCTAGGATATGGAGGAGAACATTAAGATTGTGGAAATGGATGTTGGAGATTTTAAACGAAGTTCGTCTGACAGATCAATCCGTTCTTCAAAACATAATCGAAATTCAAACCAAGATCATTTTTACCAGATTTCACCTGTTCAATCAGCTTTAACGAACACGACCCGAAGTGGATATCTTGAGGGATATTCGATTAGCTCGGAACAGAATAGTCCTCTATCCTCTGTTTCCAAACCAGAAATTGCTTTCGCAGATTACCCATTCTACCCAAATTACATGGCGAATACTGAATCATCCAACGCAAAAGTTCGTTCGCAAAGTGCACCTAAACAAAGATCTGATCCATATGAGAAACAACTAAGCAAGCAGAGACTATCGATGGAAGGGAAAAATTTACCTAGACTAGTTAAAATGCAACGGTCGTCTTCACATGTTAGTTCTACTGCTGAGGGATATCATAATAATCCATGGTCGATTAAGCTTGATAAGTCAACATCATCCCTCATTGAAAGTGAGAGCGGATCGACAAGTACAGCTTTCACTAATTCCAACTACTATAGGTCTATGGTTTGATATGAAATGAGATAATTGTAATCAAGAGATGAGTGTAGTTATGCCAATAGAAGAGAATAATAATATGCATAATGTACACATTGTTAAACAAGTTTGTTAAAGCAATATGTATTTTTCGTGTCTGCAGCTCCATGAGAGCAACTGTGTCCTTCATTTTCCATATGACTGCGATTTGCCTGCACTAATGGCAAGAAACAACTAAAACAGTTCAGTCAGTTGTTCAAGAGATAAATCTTGCCATCCATTTTTTATGTCGGAGTTAAGTTTGGATCGGATCCAAGAGTACATAATGTGCGAATAATTAGACTCTAAAACGATAATTTGGAAGTAGCCCCCTCCCCACATTTTCTCGCTTTATCCCGCGATAATAAAAAATCCCCATTTTCTTTTACAAACAAATCTCTTCTGCTTCTCAAATCCCAAGTCACCCAATCCTCAAATACCCTATCAAATTCTCACAAAACCCTTTCAACCCCAGTTCTTGATTTAATCCGAAGGATCTTTGGACGAGAAAACAGAATGATCGACCATCAAACTTCCCCGAACTTCCTGGGATGTTGAAAGTGTTGGTGGGTACTGTTGGTGGACTAATAGAAGTCGGGTAAGAAGTGGGTTGTTGGGCGGTGGATGGTGGTGGTGTCGATAGAGATGAGGGTTCGGGGTTGCGGTTTTGGTGGTGGATTTCGAGTGGAATTGTGCTTGGTGAATAATATTGCCGAGGGGTCTGGAATGGGTATGGTTGGGTTACACTTGGGTTGGTAGTAGATTGGTGGTCGTTTAAGGAAAAAGGTGGTGTGGTTGGAGTGGTTGTAGGGTTTATGTATGTTAATGGGAAAATCGGTAAGAGTGGTGGTGTAGTGTTGATGTGAATCGGTGGGAGGAATGTGGTCGGGTATGGGTTAGTGATAGGTTGACCGAATAGGGGTATTGAAATTGGTGTGGTGGTTGCAACGGTTGAGTTTGTGGTGGTTGGAAGTGGTTGTGGTGATGATGTTTGAATTGAAGTAGAAGATGAAGGAGTGGTGGTAAAAGAGGGAGACTTACATATGCCTTCGAGTTGTTTAGATAACTTCATGATGGAATCATTGACTTGATCGAATTTTTCCATATTTTCCTTCTTGTAATTTTCGAAAGCTTCTTCCAATTTTGTAACCGAGGATAACTTCTTGTTGATGTTGTCCCAATTCGGAGGCAAAAGTTGGTGTCTTCTCTTTGATTGTTGGAGTAGGAACGGTAGGATTAACCATTGTGATTGGTTAAAAAAAAATGGCTCTGAATACCACTTGATGTAGACGCAGCGGAATAATTAAAGAACAATAAAATAAACTAAGAATAATTAAAGAAAACTGTAAGAAACGATAAAATAAACTTAAATTCTTAATAACTTCAATGGTTTTTCTCTTCAAGGTGAATAATAGCATAGACTAGATCTCCTTTTATAAGATAATAAACCTTCCTAGATAGACTCAAACTAGGATTCCTAAAATAATAAACTACTCAAACATAGAAACTTTAAAAATAAAGAAATATCAAATTAAAGTAACTTCTCCTATACTAAATAAACTACTATTATAACCAAATAGGATGTGGGCACGCGTGGACGTGGGCCCACACGTTTATGCGCCTGCATCATCTTTGGATGAGAAAACAGAATGATCGACCATCAAACTTCTTCTTATTTAGCTTTTTTTTTTTTGAATTGTTCAGCGTGCCTCGAACCCTTGACCTCTAAGGTGGAAAACTATACCTCTTACCACTCCAACCAAGGGTTGTTGGCTAGCTTCTTCTTCTTGGTCTCGTGAACAAGATAAACTCTTTGAATGAGCTCTGGTACTTGTTCCCCGAGGATATTAATGATCGGGGGATACAAATCGCTGAACAAGTTCAAGGAAAGACGTCATTAGAAGTATGGGAACATTACCAGGTTTTGGAATCTGATTTAATGGCGATTGAATCGGGATGAGTTTAGTTGCCCTGTTATGAAGATGATTTATGAAAATGAAGATGATGATTAGTTGCCCAGGTTTTGGATATCTTTCTCGAGTGCTCGTTTTCTCACGGTATCTGGTTGAGTTTCATTCAGAGTTTGGGAGTGGTTTGGGTTTCTCCTAACTCCATTCCCGAAGCCATATTAGCTTAGAAAGGGATGAAAGGTAGTAAACACAAAAAATCAATTTCCATTCTCATCCCTTTTGCTATCATTTGGGCGGTATGGAAGGCCAAAAACTACATTGTGTTCAAGGATAAAGTCTCTTCTCAAGGAAACATCCTCTACTCGGCGAAATGTCTCATTTACCATTGGAGTAGCAGGTTTTCTTGGGCTAACGGTTTATCTTTTGTTAACATGGTGGAGCCTTGGGATTCTTTCATCTCCCTTTTGTAATTTGTTAGGGTCTTTTTCTGTTTTCGGTTGTTGTTTTTTCTTTTTTCTTTTTGCTTTTGTTTCTTGTTGTTGCCTCCCCTTGTTTCCTTCAAGGATGTAACATTTCCCCTCTTTCTATGAATTAAATCATCTTTTTCAAAGAAAAGATGGAGAAAGCGAGACAGATAGAGAGGGAAAATGAGAGAAAGCTATAGTTGTCGCCAGCGGTCGTCGACCGATAAACGACCGACGACCTTCTGTCGACAATGTGAGAAAGGGTATGTTTGATTCAACTTTTTTGTGTTTTCCACCTTGTACCCCAGAGCCATTTCTTATTTCCCTAAACCACCACAAAATACCTAGCTGGAGACTAAAAAAGATTAGGTGCTCATTTTTCACCAAAACTTTATAGGGAAGTTTGGACCAAATTTCCCTTTCTATAAGGGTTAGACTCCATTATCTCAATTCTTGCTTCTCTTTCTTCCCTTATGAACTAATCAAGATTGTCTACTTTTAAGAATCGAGTGTTGCATAGAAGATAGAAGATGGGTCGAGCAATGGCTGAACTTAGCTTGGGTAAGAAGAGTACTTTCGTAATTTGAGTCAGTAAGGGGTATTTTGGTCACAAAAACTTCATCCAAATAGAATAGCTAGTAGCGGAAAATGTTAAGATCGGGTGTAAACTCAATTCCTATTTATTAAAAGGGTGGGTACCCTCAATTACTCATAAGTACCAGGGTCTAAAGTAAACATCTATTTTGGGTTTCCCAAGCTTTATCAAAACCCTAAACGGGTATTATTTTACATAAATATTTCTCTATATCAAGATTCTCACATTCAAAACCCTAGCTAGCTCCCCTCTTTTTTTTTTTGCTCTTGAGCTTGACCTAACTGCTCCTAGCTAGAAGATGGAGATTGTACCTGATGATCCTTCTAAGCTTACTACCATCAACAACAAGAATCATGACACATTGCAGAAGAAGAAGAAGAGAAAGAGGAACACTAGTAGTACTAGTATTAGTAATGGCTGCTGTGGTTTTCTTGACGAAGATGTAGTAGTACATGAGATATTAACAAGATTACCAGTAAAGTCACTTATTCGTTTCAAATCCGTCTGTAAACATTGGAGTTCCGTTATTCCACAACGTAACCCTAATCTCTTGATAATAGTTCCATCGCCGGAAAAGCCGCTGTATGGTGATCGGCGTCCAGATTATGTAATATTGACGGGTGAGATCGAACGTTGCAGAGGAAGAACAACAGAAGAAGTGGCATTAGCTTCCATCATTGATAGTACTATAAAGACCACATTATCATTCTTTCCAGATATAATAACAAACTGCATTAATGGTTTTGTTTGTTTTATTGACTCAAAGTTCAAACATAATCCATGTTTATATAACATCAATACAGGAGAAGAAACACCATTGTTCATGTCACCATTATTAAAGCAAGAGAAAAGACGGAGTCGTAAGTTGTACCACTCAGCCTCCCAATTGGGATTAGATCCTGTTACTAATGAAATCAAGTTGGTCTGGGTTTGGAACTGTCGAGATCATTCTCGTAAGTTTATACAATTTTGTGAGGTCTTAACCGTAGTAGGCGGCTGCAGAAACAACGAGAATAATTCATGGAGAACTATCAATCAAGTCGATGTTAATGTAGGAATTGTAGACCCTTGTGTTCATGTTTATGGTACTATATATTGGAGCTCTTTTAACCTACGTCATTTAAATACACGTTCTTGTAACGTATTCATGGTAGCGTTTGATGTTGGGAGCGAGAAGTTCAGGTATATTGGAGTCCCTAAGTTTAAAATTGATAAGTCCAGAAAACCGTCAAGAGACACAAAACTTTCAGACCCGAGTATTGATTTATTGGAAGTAGGCGGACGTGTAGCACTCAAAATTAAAATAAATTGTCATACTATCAAGCTCTGCATATTAGATGATGACAACAAGAAGGGGATCACAACAATGACTAGTGCCAAAAATTGGTCTCAGGTGACTATCAACTTACCTCTTTATTGGAAAAAGCATCCGTATCAACTTCATACGATATTTGATCAAATAGTCTTAAGAACTTATGAATATAAAGATTTATATGGTTTCTATGAAGCAAATGATACAGAGAATAAGCAGAACCTCTTTCTTCACTCTTTCGATTCGAGGAAGAATATATTGACCAAGTTCGACATTGGAGGAATACCCTCCTGGATTCCCCTTTGGCATATTCATCATTATGCTTTCTTTAGGACATTCTTCAAAAGTGTTTAGCATGTTCTGGATTTGAGCATATTATTGTAGGTTATTTAAACTTAATCTCTCGAAATAATGTTTAATTCAACTTACTCCTTTTCTAATTAGTAATTGAATGTATTCCATCTCGTTGTTAAAAATCCAAATATCTTTTGCAAATTTTTCACAAATTGTTGCAAACTTGTTGCGAAACTGCTGCAAGTTGTTGAAAAGTTATGAAAATACCTAAAGAGATAAAGACAGAAAAAAAAAATTAGGTGATCCTTTTACACCAAAACCTTATAGAAAATCTTGACCAAATTTCCTTTCTATAGCGGTTAGACTCCCTTTTCTCCAATTTTGCTTTTCTTCCTTCCTTTATGAACTCATCAAGATTGTATACGTTTAAGAATCGAGTGTTGCATTGAAGACGTTTCCAAACATGTGCTTTGTAGCACTCAAAATTGCTGAGAAAGGAAGATAGAAGATGATGTGGGTTGAGCAATGACTGAACTTAGCTTGGGTAAAAAGAGTGTTTCCGCAGTTTGAATCAGTAAGGAGTATTTTGGTCACACAAATTTCATCCAAATAGAATAGCTAGCAGTGGAAAATGTTATGTAGGGGGTAAACTCCATTACTAATTATTAAAAGGGTGGGTACCCTCAATTACTCACAAGTACAAGGGGTCTAAAGTAAACACAAAGCGACCGTGATACTGACTGCCTAGCCAACCGTCTTGTCCATTTGGAGAAAAGGACAAAGCAGCTGGAGAGAGCAAGGCCAAGGAGGGGAAGTGCTTTTGGCGTTAGGTTTAAGTTGACGAAACCATTGGGGTTGTTTTGGTTTTTTCCCCAGTGGTTCCCTGTTTTAATTTGATTCCAACTGCTTCATGTTTTTATCCCAGCCATTGATAAACTGAACAGCTGAAATTAAGAAATAAAATTTCTTTTTTTTGAATTGTTCAACGTGCTTCGAACCCTTGACCTTTACGGTGGAAGACTATACCTCTTACCACTCCAACCAAGGTTGTTGGCAATTAAGAAATAAAACATTTGGGTACTCTCTTGAAATCAAATCTGATTGATACATCTCTAATCTCTCCATGATTTTTTCACTGTAACTTCATCTCCTAATCACAAAATAACGTGAGTTTTTGTTCTTTGGTGTCGAGCATAACATTTTCTTGGCATACCACTAAAAATAAAATATATTCGGTAGTAGAGTAATAAATTTGATAGTAGATTGGACAAAAGATTCAGATGAATGAATAGATCATTAACAATATATGAGATTGTTCTTCTCTAAAAAAACAAATTGATAACATATACAAATCTATAGTCAGATGATTAAGCTCCAATAAATTAAATAATTGAAGACAAGAAGGTTCATAATCCTAAAAATTTATGATCAAAAGTGACTGAATGTTGATAATCAAAACAGTGGATACATATACTCTGAACTATTAAACTAATTCATAATATTGAGAATCTTAAAATGTTACAAAGGTTTGTCAACAGTAGAACTATCTTAGATAACCTAATGAAACCAAGTCGTAAAACCCGATATTCAAAACCCTAGGGTGGATTTGATGGCGAGTTATAAGATGGGTGTAGTAGACGACCACCCCCGTACACCACAAGTCAGACCACCATCGCTACCGTTCAAACCACCACCACCATGTATCGGAAATCAAACTACAACCATACACCGCGACCGCCACCACAACAAGAACACAACGACTACCATAACAGCAAGAACCGTGACTACTATGACAACGTAAACTAGATCTGTGAAACCCTAGAAATCATTTACAGAAGAGATGTAAACTTTTATTAGAAAGAAAAAAAAAGATCCGGGGAAGGGTCTTCCCTTCCCCGGAGAAAAGGAGAAGAGGCCCGTTAGTTTCATTTTATGCCACGTGGGTTAAGGCAATCATGAAGGGGGTAGGTTGGACGGAATTCTATATTGAGTTAATTCCTATTTGACCCCCTACTTTGTGACCAACTTCTTTTATGGTCCCCTATTTTCTTTAAATTCAATTATGACCTCTTTTTCTAAGTACCCTTCCTTTAAATATTTTTTCAAAATAAAATTAAAAATAAAACATTAATTCCACCTCACTTCCCTCTCCACCACTTATTTCTCTTCACGTCACCTCTCTCTCTCCATCTCACTCCTCTCTCTCTCTCCAACTCACCATTACCTTCTCCGACAAAAGTCGCCGGCCGGAAAGTTTTTAGAGAGAGATGAAATGAGAGAAAAAAAATTTAAGTTTGAAGGTTGCCGACCGGAAAATTTTCAGGCCGGTGACCTTTATCGGAGAAGAGATAAGTGACTTGGAGAGAGAGATTACGGATTTTTCTTTTTGAAGGTCACCGGGCGGCGACCTTCATCGGAGAAGAGAGTGGTGAGTCGGAGAGAGTGAGAGAGGTGAGTTGGAGAGAGATAAGTAGTGGAGAGGGAAGTGAGGTGGAATTTATGTTTTCTTTTTAATTTTCTTTTGAACGGAAGGGTAGTTAGGACATTTACATAAAAAAAGGGGGTCATATTTGAAATTATAGAAAATAGGGGGCGATGAAGGAAGCTGTTGCAAAGTAGGGGGCCAAATAGGAATTAACTCTTCTATATTTTTCCAAAAAAAAAAAGAGAACATCTATTTTGGGGTTCCCAAACTTTATCAAAATTCAAAACCCTAAAAACAACAATGATTTCCTTCTTCCTCATCCTCGAATAAAAAAAAACCCTAGGATTTCTACCATTATTCTTTATCTCCCTCCTCTTTCTACAAACCCAAACAGGTTCATTCTCTCTCTCCTCCACTGGATTTCTTTTTTCTTTTTGTGCTTTTGCCCTAATCTCTTACTTGAGTGTTAATGTGATGATCTTGATGTCATAATTTCGACCTAGATTTTAAGGTCAGACTCCTTGTATTACTCAAGTTGCTAGATGTTTAGTAATTTTGAAGTGATTTGCCTCATTGTAACCTAATCACTTAGGTTTAATTTTGCCCTAGGTTGTTAATTATTCTGATTTGCCCTAATTTGCTTAAAATTTGTTTCAATTAGTGACTGTTTGGAAAGTGGTTCATAATTTTGGTCAAATTGGTCCTATAAGTGATGTTAAGTCATATACTCCTATTTTTTGTTGAGTAGGGTATTGATTTGCTTGACCTAACTGCTCCTAGCAAGAAGATGGAGATTGTACCTGATGACACATTGCAGAAGAAGAAGAAGAGAAAGACGACCACTAGTATTAGTAATGGCTGTTGTGTTATTCTTGACGAAGATATGGTAATACAAGAGATATTAACCAGATTACCAATAAAGTCACTTATTCGTTTCAAATCCGTCTGTAAAAAATGGAATTCCGTTATTCCGCAACGTAACCATAATCTCTTGATAATAGTTCCATCACAGGATGCGAGGCTGAAACGCGATCGACGGCCAGATTATTTCGTATTGACGGGTAAGATTGAAAGTTGCAGACGAGAAAGAACAGAAGAAGTGGCAGTAGCTTCCATTATTGATAGTACTATAAAGACCACATTACCATTCAATCCTGATAAAGTAACAAACTGCATTGATGGATTGATTTGTTTAATTGACTCAGAGTTCAAACATCATCCCTGTTTATATAACATCAATACAGGAGAAGAAACGACATTGTTCATATCGCCATTATTAAAGCAAGAGATCAAAAGGGGTGTTAGGTTCAAATATGCAGCCTCCCAATTTGGATTAGATCCTGTTACTAATGAATACAAGTTGGTTTGGGCCTGGTGTGGTCGAGATGATTCTGGTGAGTTTAAACAAGTTTGTGAGGTCTTAACCGTAGTAGGCGGAAGCAGAATCAACGAGAATAATGCATGGAGAAATATCAATGGAGTCGATGTTGATGTAGGAATTGCAGATCCTTCTGTTCATGTGAATGGTACTATATATTGGAGCTCTTTTGACCTACACATTTTAAATACATGTATTCATGAGGTACTCATAGTTGCGTTTGATGTTCGGAGTGAGAAGTTCAGGTATATCCAAGTTCCTAAGTTTATAATTGATCAGTCTAGAAAACAGTTAAGAGATGCAAATTGTTCAAACCCAAGTATTGATTTATTGGAAGTAGACGGCCGAGTAGCACTTCAAATTAAAATAAATTGTTATATTATCAAGCTCTGGATATTTGACGATGACAAGAAGGTGATCACAACAATGGCTAGTGACAAAAATTGGTCTGAGGTGACTATCAACTTACCTATTTATTGGAAAAAACAACGGTATCATCTTCATACGATATTTGATCAAATAATCTTAAGAACTTATAAAGATTTATATGGTTTTCATGAACCAAATGATGCGGAGAAGAAACAGAACCTCTCTCTTTATTCTTTCGATCGGAGGGAGAATGCATTGACGAAGTTCGATATTGGAGGAATCCCCTCTTGGATTCCCCTTAGGGATATTCATTCTGCTGCTTTCTTTAGGACATTCTTAAAAAATGTTTAGCTTGTTCTGAATCTGAACAATATTGCATATTTGTTAGGTTATTTGAACTTAATCCTTGGAACTAATATTTAATTTACCGTACCCTTTTTTTAATTAGTAATTGAACTTATCACCTTTCGTTGTTAAAATCGGTTAAATTGATATTTCACATGGCCATTAACGCGTGGAGTATGAAAACTCGGACTCACCGAAACAAATATGTGGGAAGACTTCGGTTTTATTACTAAAGGATTCTATGTTCAAGATACGTTCACCATAGCATTCTCATAAAACTTTGAGTTTGTGCTAAAATGAAGGTTCAAATCCATGATATACCTATCATGTATGTACTTACACATTTGTGATTAAGTCTTGTGTTGGATTAATGCAGTTAGTTGAAGGTGTGAAGGTTCTTGATTAAATGCTTACTGTCTCCTTCATTAACATCAATTTTTTGGTTGATTTATCTCCTTGATTGCTATCAATCTTCCATTACTTCTTGGTAATTCAGATATATAAAATTCTCCACACCCACCTCTTCCCATAATCCCAAGTGATACTAAACCATCATCTTTCTCTAAAAATGGTAGAAACTTAAACAAGAAAAAGAAGAATAATCCTGACCCAATTCCAGTTATTGCACCCACTGTGAACCCAATCATCCAACCTCTGGTGTTCTTCTTGTGTTTTTTCTTCTTATCAATTGAAGGTCGATGAGTTGATCCTGATTAATTTGCGTGTTTTGGGTTTTGTTCTTGATGGTGCTGATGCATTTTCTACGAGTACATGACGCTTGGGTGGGAAATTTTTTTTTTTTTTTTTTATGTTCATCCTGTTGGGTGCTTTTCTTGTTCTTACAAGAAGAATAGCAAGAAGATAATTGCTAAACTTATATTGTTTTTAGCTTTTTGCTTGATATCTTCTCATTACAAAAACATTTATTTATATAGATCATAGATGATAGACATAACTCTTACATTAACTTCTACACTCTTAGAATTATAAACTCCAAACTCTTGATTTCCTAAACTATCAATTATTGATTAACATAATTCTTAACTCTTGATTAAGATAACTCTTATGTAATCAAAAACATACTTAAAACATAGATGATTATTTTCTAGAAAATTACTAATTACCTTTCAACACATCCATGGCTTATGTTCTCGTATTTGAAGATCTTTCTTACCAAAAAGCCTGAGAACTTGCGGAGGATGATTACTTTTAAAAAAAGCTGGAACTTACTAGAAAATACATTGTTAAAAAGATCAAGCTTTTCCAAATTCTTCAAATACTTCAAGAAGTCTAACCCACCAGAAAATTTATTAGAAGTAGCAACTCACTTTCTCTCTCCAAAACTTTCTATCTCTAGCTCGGGAAGGAAGCTTTCTTTCTAAAAAATAAAAATTTCTCTCTCTCATCATCTCCTTTAGAGAGAGATAGTTAATGTGAAAGAATTAAAAGAAGGATAACTTTGGAATAAGAAATCAGACTTTAACGACCACGAAGCGATAACGGCAACAAATGGGTCATCTAATTATTTTTTATAAACTAGGGGGGCAACGCGAGAAGTTGGTCATAAACCACGGGGTCATTTGGAAAGTAACTCTTATAAATAAGTTGTTATTCATTCTAAGAGGGATGAAGGAAAAAACAAAGTCATCCAACAAGTCTTCTCTCTCTCTTTCTCTCATTTTTTATGTTATACTCAAGTTTGAAGAATTGATTGTTTGGGTAATTTGTTATAAGCACTGTTTGTTGAATTCGAAGTTGGTTTTCATTTGCATTATTAGTTTATTAATACAGATTGGTCTTGGTCAAAGCGTATAACCTTTGAACCAAGCAGTTGTTGAAGGGCTTCATTGTCCCCTGAAGGCATAATTCCTAACATGTTGTGTACTAGTGGTTTCGTACCACAAAGGGGCGAATTACTGTCTAAAAAGAACCGAGTCTCGAGCTTTGAAGTCTAGTGATCAACATTATTTTATTAATTCATTGATTTTCTTAGACCTTCCATTTCAACTTAAACAACATTTTTTCCAACATAGATCTTGGTTTTAATGTTGAGGTCGATTCAAAGGCATAAGTTTCATGTTCTTGATCTTAAGAGAGATAAAAACAGACAGATGTGTGTTTAAAAGAAAAATTTTGATTTTCCACCATGTAAAATTTTGTACCACCAAAAACTAATCAAGTTTCTCCAATACATGAAACCTTTTGCTTTTTAAGACCAAATTATAAAACTTTGGTATTTACAAACCATTTTGGGGACAAAAACAAAAATTCTTTAGGGATCAAATTAAAAATAATAACTCAGTTTAAAATCTTTTTCTTCTTTACATCTCCAACCCCCCATTGATACCCTACTACTACAACCACCACTACAAAAACCAACAATCAGTCTTCACAAACACCACTAAAACTTAAAACACAAGTAAAGGGTATAGTCGATGTTCGTGGTGGGAGGAAGATAGAAGATGATGTGGGTCGACTGTCGAGGCCCGAGGGTGGCTGAATTTGGCTCAGGTAAGAAGGGTATTTCCGTAGTTTGAATCAGTGAAGGGTATTTTGGTTACAAAAATCCATCCAAATACAATAGTAGCGGAAAATGTTAGTGGAAGGGGTAAACTCCATTGCTTATTACTGAGAAAATAACAAACTGCATTAATGGTTTGATTTGTCTTATTGACCCAGACTTCAACCATGATCCATGTTTATATAACATAAATACAGGAATAGAATCACCATTGTTCATATGACCATTATTAATGCAAGCGAAAAGCAGGGGCGGTGGAGTCGACTACTTAGGCTCCCAATTGGGATTAGATTCTGTTACTAATGAACACAAGTTGGTCTGGACCTGGTGTGGTCGAGATCATTCTGGTAAGTTTAAACAAATTTGTGAGGTCTTAACTGTAGTAGGCGGAATCAACGAGAATAATGCATGGAGAAATATCAATCAAGTCGATGTTGATGTAGGAATTGCAGATCCTTCTGTTCATGTCAATGGTACTATATACTGGAGCTCTTTTAACCTACACTTTTTTTTGGAGACGTTTTGAGAAGGTATTCATGGTTGCATTTGATGTTGGGAGTGAGAAGTTAAGGTATATTCGAGTCCCTGAGTTTATACTTGATCAGTCTAGAAAACACATAAGAGATGCAAATTGTTCAGACCCGAGTATTGATTTATTGGAAGTAGACGGATGTGTAACTCTTCAAATTAAAATAAATTGTTATACTATCAAGCTCTGGATATTTGATGATGACAAAAAACGGACTATCACTGATGACAAAAAATGGTCTGAAGTGACTGTTGACTTACCATTTTGTTGGGAGGAAGATCGGATGCTTCGTCTTCATACAATATTTGATCAAATAATCTTAAGAACTTGGGATGATACAGATTTTTCATATCGTTTTGACGAACATAAAGATATGAAGTATGAGCAAATTGTCTCTCTTTATGCTTTCGACTGGAGGAAGAATATATTGACCAAGTTTTATATTCGAGGGCTCCCCCATTTGATTGAGTCCTCCGATATTAATTTAGCTAATGTATTCACAACCTGGTTAAAAAGTGTTTAGCATGTTTTAAATTTGAACAATATTACTTGTTTTAAGGTTATTTGAATTTACTCCATGAAAATAATGCTCTCTACCTTTCGTCTCTACTCCCCGCTCGTTTTTCTTGTTCTCCTACTCTCTTCTTCACCTTCTCCTTTTTTTTTGTGACGATCCTAATTCTGAAAATTGTATAAATATCAAACTTGTAAATCACAATACCTACAACAATTAATTAAAATTGTTTTAAGGTCGAACAACTTTAAGCTAACATAAAATAAGCATGTAAGATTTCGAGGCAAAAATAGATAGAGACAAAAGGTGAAGTTGACGTTCGTGAAGGGGGGAGATAGATGACGATGATGTTGGTCCAGGGGTGGCTGAACTTAGCTTGGGTAAGAAGGGTGTTTCCTTAATTTGAGCTAAGAAGGGGTACTTTGGTCACAAAAATTCCATCCAAACATAATAGCAGCGGATATATCGTCATGGGAGGGGTAAACTCCATTACTAATTCTTTAAAGGGGGAGTACCCTCAATCACTCATAATCCCAGGGTCTAAAGTATAAAATAGAAACCATCTATTTTAGGTTTCCCAAACCTTATAAAAACCCTAACCGTGTATGAGATTATATTATATACTATCTATTTATCTCAGGATTCTCATCAACAAAACCCTAGCTAGCTAGCTAGCTACCTTCTCCTAACAAGAAGCATGGGGATTGTACCTGGTGAGTCTGTTAATCTTATTACTAACAATACTACTGCTAGTAATGTCTTCTGTATTAATCTTGATGAAAATATAGTGATACATGAGATATTAACCAAGTTACCAGCAAAGTCACTTATTCGTTTCAAATCCGTCTGTAAACAATGGAATTCCGTTATTCCACAACGTAACCCTAATCTCTTGATAATAGTTCCATCACCGGATAAGTGGTGGGGAGTTGATCCAGATTATTACATATTGACAGGTAATCTGATTGAAAGTTTTAGAGGAGAAGGAAGAAGAACAACCATTGATAGTATTATAAAGACAGGATTACCATTCTGTCCTAATCAAATAACAAACTGTATTAATGGTTTTGTTTGTCTTATCGACAATTCGTTGAACCATGATCCCTGTTTATATAACATCAATACAGGAGAAGAATCACGATTGTTCGTATCACCATTATTTAAGCAAGACTTCAAAAGTTTGGATTGCTACAAATACTTAGTCTCCCAATTTGGATATGATCATGTTACTAATGAATACAAGTTGGTCTTGGCTTCGTGGGGTCGAGATGGTTCTGATGAAGTTAAACAAATTTGTGAGATCTTAACCGTAGTAAACGGCCGCGGGACAGTCACCAATAATACGATTAATGCATGGAGAAGGGTCAACCAAGTTGACTTTCATGTCGATGATGTTTTTGTTGTATTCGGTCGTTCTTGTTCATGTGAATGGTACTATATATTGGACCTCTCGTAGCTTTAAAAGCAACTTTTTGATATCAGGTTCAGATGAGGTATTATTCATGGTTGCATTTGATGTTGGGAGTGAGAAGTTTAGATATATTTCAATCCCTGAGTTTATACTTGATCGGCCTAGAGAATATAACCTAGATGAAATCCCGGATATTCATTTATTGGAAATAGACGGACGTGTAGCTCTTCAAGTTATAACTGGTTGTTATACTGTCACGCTTTGGATATTTGATGATGACAAGAAAGGGATCACAAAAATGACTAGTGACAAAATTTGGTCTGAGCTGACTATCAACTTACCTTTTTTTTTGGGAGAACATCAGCGTCTTCATCTTTATACGATATTTGATCAAATAGTCATAAAATCTCTTGGATATACAGGTTTTCGTAGTAAACATGGACGTTATTATACGAAAAAAAAGCACAATTTCTCTTTTTATTCTTTCGATCGGAGGAAGAATGTATTGACCAAGGTTAGTATTGGAGGAATCCCCTCTTGCATTCCGCCTAGCTATATTTATAGGGCTCCTTTGTTTACAACATTCTTAAAAAGTGTTTAGCGTGTTCTCAATTTGAATAATACTACTTTTTTTTGGGTTATTTGAACTTGATCCGCTACAAATAACGTTTAATTCAACTTACGCAAACTAGAAATCTAGTCTATAATTTCAGAAGTTATCTCCCAATCTGTTTCTGAAACTGCGAAACCATTACATAATTTCATAAATGATATATTGTCCGACTACCAAAATTATCTTAACAGATATCATTTCGGACTAACATCAAAAGGGGTACACTAAAGAGAGGAAATCAAAATCAGGAATTAAATTTTCTTTGCTGCAGTCATTTGTTGTAATCATTCAGTCGGAAAGAAATCTAGTTTGCTTTGATGTTGTTTCTTTAAAGTTCTTAGTCAACCAAATAGAAGTTTCTCTGGGTGAGACCTACCAAATGGTTTCAGTAATACTCTGAGCTCTTCAAATCTCTCATGTTGAAGAAGCCGAGCACAAAACTCAAATACCCCTTCCAAGGCCTCTGCTCTTTGTCGATATGATGAGTTATCAAATTGTCTCTGTCTGACATCTAATGCGTCGAAGTCTGTTGGATTCCTAACCAAGCATTCACTTCCATCCTCCCAATCATTCCTGTCAGATTCATCAAAAAAGCTTGCCCTGGCAAAAGTTTTATCATTAAAATGAATTTTACATTTGTCTTTGGTTATTGATCGATCCCCATAATGTGGTGAAGCAGAAGAGCCTTGCGCAGATGATAAGGTTCTGCGAATGCTAAAAGGAGGGTCCTCTGACGAAGCCAATGGGAGTTCTGCCGTTCTGTCAATTCTGGGAGCATTTACAGAGACATCTGGTGAATTCATACGGTAGATGAGAGTGTTGGTGGGTCTGCAAGGGGACTCTAGTGCTTCTATTCTTGTTGGAGTTGCCAATGGTAGGGAAGCTTGACGAGATGTCCGAATAGATTTATTTGCTGGAGTGTGCGATGATGCGAGCTATATTCATGAACATAACCAAATAGTCAGGATTAAAGTCTTCTTGCATAATTGTGTCTTAAAAGAAACATTATAATTTAACATGAACAAAGAAAAAAACAACTTTAGTACTACTCCTTTTGTGTATATTAGTACAACTTTTTCTCTTAATCCTTACTCCCCTCTCTCATGCTCTCTACCGTTCCTCTCGAGTCCCCTCTCGTTTCTCTTTTTCTCCTCTCTTCACCTTCTCCTTTTATGTGGCGATCAAAATTTCTAAAATTGCATAAATATCAAATTTGTAAAACAAAATACCCACAACAATTAATTAAAAACCAAACCATTATGGCTGTATCAACAAAAAGTCGAACAACTTTACACTAACCTAAAATATGTAAAACTTTCGAGGCAAAGAAAGATAGAGACAAAAGGTGAAGTCGACGTTCGTGAAGGGGGGAGATAGATGATGATGATGATGATGATGATGATGTTGGCCGAGTGGTGGCTGAACTTAGCTTGGGTAAGAAGGGTGTTTCCACAGTTTAAGCTAAGAAGGGGTACTTTGGTCACAAAAAAAATCCATCCAAACATAATAGCAGCGGATATTGCTGTGGGAGGAGTAAACTCCATTACAAAATCTTTAAAGAGGGAGTACCCTCAATTACTCATAGTCCCAGGGTCTAAAGTATAAAATAAAAACCACCTAATTTAGGTTTCCCAAACTTCATAAAAAAACCCTAGCTAGTATCCTCTCGTTGCTCAACCTACCTTCTCCTAACAAGAAGATGGAGATTGTAACTGATGATTATCCTAACAATACTACTAGTATTAGTAATGGTTGTTGTATTGTTCTTGATGAAGATATAGTAGTACATGAGATATTAACAAGATTACCAGTAAAGTCACTTGCTCGTTTCAAATCCGTCTGTAAACAATGGAATTCCATTATTCCACAACGTAACCCTAATCTCTTGATGATAGTTCAATTATCCCAAGAGGCGCCTTGGGATTATTACATATTGACAGGTAATCTGATTGAAAGTTGTTCCAGAGGAGAAGGAAGAATAACAACCATTGATAGTACTATAAAGACCACATTATCGTTCCGTCCTGATCAAATAACAAACTGTATTAATGGTTGGATTTGTCTTATCGACGAAAGGTTAAACCATGATCCCTATTTATATAATATCAATACAGGGGAAGAATCGCGATTGTTCGTATCACCATTATTTAAGCAAGACTTCGAAAGATGGCGCCATTATGGCTACACCTACTTAGCCTCCCAATTTGGATATGATCATGTTACTAATGAATACAAGTTGGTCTTGGCAACGTGGGGTCGAGATCATTCTCATAAAGTTAAACAAGTTTGTGAGGTCTTAACCGTAGTAAACGGCCGCGGGAGAGTCACCGGTAATAAGATTAATGCATGGAGAAGGGTCAATCAAGCCGACAATCCTGTCGATGATGTTTTTCTTATTCTAGATCGTTCTTCTGTTCATGTGAATGGTACTATATATTGGACCTCTCGTAGCTTCTTCAAAGGAATTGATTTGACATCAGATACTGATCAGGTATTATTCATGGTTGCATTTGATGTTGGGAGTGAGAAGTTTAGATATATTTCAATCCCTGAGTTTATACTCGCTCGGCCTAGAGAATATAACCTAGATGAAAACCCGGATATTTATTTATTGGAAGTAGATGGACGTGTAGCTCTTCAAACTATAACTGGTTGGTATACTGTCAAGCTCTGGATATTAGATGATGATGACAAGAAGGGGATCACAACAATAACTAGTGACAAAAATTGGTCAGAGCTGACTATCAACTTCCCTTTTCGTTTGAGAGAAGATCTTCGTCTTCACACGATATTTGATCAAATAGTAGTCATAAAAACTAATGAATATTTATATTTAGATCCTGTCTATAGACATAATGATACGAAAAATAAGTATAGTGTTTCTTTTTATTCTTTCGATCGAAAGAAAAATATATCGAACAAGGTCGATATTGGAGGAATCCCTTCTTGGATTTGGCCTAGCGATATTCGTTATGCTGCTTCGATTACAACATTCTTGAAAAGTGTTTAGCATGTTAAATTTGCAATATTACATTTTTTAGGTTATTTGAACTTGATCTCTATAAATAATGTTTAATTCAACTTTCCCCTCTTTTAATTAGTAATTGAACTTATCCCTTCCATTGTTAAAACCAGTTAAACTGATGTTTTCGCACACGTGCCCAAAATGACAATTTTGACCTTAACTTACAAAGAAAATTTCCTCCTTAAGGAGAGAGAGATCTGATATATTTCGATGAGATCATGACAGCACAGCTCCACCAGATACTCTCCTTAGTTGCTAACAATCATCATAATTTCAGAAATGATATATTGTCCTTCGACTACCAAAATTATCGTAACAGATATCATTTCGGACTAACATCAAGAGGTTTACACTAAAGAGAGATCAAAATCAGGAATTAAAATTTTGATGTTGGAGTCATTTGCTGTAGTCATTGAATCGGAAAGACATCTAGTTTTCATCGTGCTTGCTTCGTTGTTGTCTCTTTAAAGCTCTTAGTCAACCAAATAGCAGTTTCTCTCGGTGAGACCTTACCAGGACCAAATGGTTTCAGTAATACTCCAAGCTCTTCAAATCTCTCCTGTTGAAGAAGCCGAGCACTAAACTCAAGTACCCCTTCCAAAGCTTCTGCTCTTTGTCGATATGATGAGGTATCGAACTGCCTCTGTCTGAAATCTAATGCATCGAAGTCTGTTGGATTCCTAACCGAGCATTCACTTCCATCCTCCCAATTATTCCTGTCAAATGCATCAGAGAAGCTTGCCCTGCCAAAAGCTTTGTCGTTAAAATGAATTGTACATTTGTCTTTGGTGATTGATCGATCCCCATAATGTGGTGAAGTAGAAGAGCCTTGTGCAGATGACAAGGTTCTGCGAATGCTAAAAGGAGGGTCCTCTGAAGAAGCCAATGGGAATTCTGCCATTCTGTCAATTCTGGGAGCGTTTACAGAGACATCTGGTGAATTCATACGGTAGAGGAGAGTGCTGGTGGGTCTGCAAGGGGACTCTAGTGCTCCTGTTCTTGTTGGAGTAGGCAATGGCAGGGAGGCTCGACGAGATGTTCGAACAGATTTATTTGCTGGAGTGTGCAATGATGGGAGCTATATTCATGAACATAACTAAATAGTCAATTCATAATTGTGTCTTGAAAGAGACATTATAATTAAACATGAAGAAGAAATAGTACTTCAGACTATTTATATAGTATGACTTTCATATAGGCTTACCGATTCACGGTTTGAACCATAATGAACCTTTTTTGACGGCTCTGTCCGTCTCCTAGGTGTTGCCGCTGTTCCAGAAGCTTTTGCTGGAGTCATTCTTGGTGTCTTAACACTCTTCGCATTTGGTTTATCAGGTCGTATCACTTCATGGCTGCTGTTAACAGATAATCCAGCTAGCCTTTGATTCACATAACCTGAGACCTCCTGTATTCTTCGAGTAGAACACTGAGAATCTTGATCATCTCCATATGTAAATGGATTCAAAATCCTGTCATTGCTAAAGGATCGCCTTTTCTCTCTGTCTGTTAACAAAGAACCTTCAGGCTCTTGGGATCTAGATTTTCTCATGCAATTAGGTTCAGTCCAGTTTGTTGGTAAAGTATTGCATCTAGGGTTTTCGTATTTTAGGTGGATCTTAAGAACGTAAGGCTGAAGATGTGGGTGTGCAAGCAGTTCAGCAGCCTGGACAATTGGATGATGCGAATAAAGTGAGAAAAAAAATATAAACATAAAGAAAGAAGATTCTTAGTGCTGGCTGTGAAGAAAATCCGAAACAGTATTATCGCCTCGAGGTAGAATTGGAACTTACACTAGGCCGAAGTTCTGGATTTTTCCGTAACATGCTTTTAATAAGTCCACGGCTAAACATTGGAACAAAAAAAATGATCAGTAACAATATAAAGTACACAAAGTATGATGATTATAGACTGAAAATGAAAGAAGTGGACTCACAGTGCAGCGGAATAAATGGTTGGAAGAGGTGCCACTATAGACTTGTTTATTTTGTTGATAAGAGCTTGCATGTCCTAATGAGAGAGACGAGAAATTTAATGCAAAACCCCATGGTAGGCCACTCGGAATAAAAGAGTTATAACGGTACATATTCTCTCAGTGATTACGGAATAGCTTTCAAATAATTTGAAGACAAAATCAAGGACTGTCTGGCAATATAACATATAACAAGCATTTGGTGCTTATGCAGTGTTCAAACGGCAATAAATATTTATCCAAATGGTACTTAATAGAGAGGCTCTAACACTTACGAAGGCTTTAAAGGCGGCCCTATGAGCAGCCATTTCATATATACAACATCCTGGATAGAAAAGCAGATCAACAAATCAAGGTTTGTGTTTATACTGTTTAGAAGAATTCAAACGGATAGAAGGAAAAAAGAAAATGATTTGAATACCTAAGGACCAGATATCTGACTTTGAACCATAAGGAATATCAGCAAGAAGCTCCGGGCACATATGGCTAGGAGTTCCGACAACCTGTGTTGAGCCAACAACCCTAATTAATGATGTTCATCGAAAATCATAATTTAAACAAAAGAGCCATTTTGTCAGCCATGACACTCACAGAAGAAGCAAGATCATCAGACGTCAGCACTTTGGCCAAACCAAAATCACCTGTAGCAGAGAGACTCAGTTTAGGAAGCTATTTTGAGAAGAATGAGGGATTCTCTTGTCCCAAATATGGCAACCGATTATTCTGTTTACATATACAAATATATAACGTGAAGACAACGAAAGTGTACGAATCACTTGCCTAAACGTATGTCTTGATCTTTCGTCAAGAATATATTCGAGCACTGAGTACAATTTGTAAAACAGTGTCAGTATAGAAGACAACGGAGAATGCCTCACCAAATAAACATCAAGTAGTTGCAGTTTTAAAGATGTTGCGAACCTTGACATCGCGGTGAAGAATGTGCTTTGCGTGCAAGTAATCAAGCGCCATTAAGAGTTGGACAATCCACTTGCAGAGCTTCTACAAATACAATATGTCGAACTATTATTGAGATAGTATTCGCTGAATGTGTTGCCTTCGAAGTGAAAGTAAATAATAAGAGGAAGATTGAATCAGTTTATAGCTGAAAAAGCCAACCTCTTCAGTGAAATAAACACCATTGGCTCTTTTTATAGCTTCAGCCCTGTACGATCAAAGAACGTAGTATGGAATTTAACAGATGTATGTGAAGGTTACTTGCCAAGGTCAATCAATCAAAACATTCATTTCAGCGACGTCAAAGGTAACTTACATATCTCCTCCCTCACAATAGCCAATGATTATACATACATAGCAACCCTGAGAAGAAATACAGCAACATTGTCAAGGAAGGATGCTTCAAGCAACCGAACAGTGTTGGGACCAAAACATACCGTAGTTCTGAAGGAGAAAAAACACATGATTAAACAGGCTATACTTCAAGCCTAGGGTTTATCCCTTTACATCCACTGAGGAGACACCCCTGCCCTCAGTTCTCTAGATTGATTTTAATAAGTTCATGCAGCCATAGGCCTTAAAGACAGGGAAACCCCCTACCTCCATGATATAAAAATTATAAAATGGAAGATGTGACTGAGAAAGAAAGGATAAACAACTACCAGTACACGACACCAGATAGGACCATAACTTACTCATCATCCATGCATTTTAAAATGGATACAAATTTTGACTGCTACTTAATATCATCAATAAGTTTAAAAAACGTATTTAGAAGATCCAACGACATTCTCAATTAACAAAACCTCTAACCAAATTACACTAATTTCAAGCAAGGCAGTAGTGAAGTCAGAGAAAAGAGTATTCCTTGCGTTATAGAGAAAGAAATATCATTTTCAAGAACAATAACAAATAAAAAGAAAAGGTGCCCTAAGTAGAAAATAAACATAATTGATTTAGTTTACAGCAAAACACTGACCTTTTCTACCCAAGAATCTTTGTACTCCACAATGAACGGGTTTCTTACTTTGGAAATAAGCTCCATCTGTACAATTAGGAGAGAGTTCAGCATAGTGTGGCTTGAACATATGGAATTGAGATTTGAAATACCATTAGCATATTCTTAAATATCTGATATGTGCTCCTACTCATATATAATGGAAGCGAACACCTAAAACCGAGAAGTTTAAACTTTATCACAATCCTCTACAGGAATTGAAGAAATATACGATGATTTAGTCTAGGAAATCCCCAACGTAAAATACACACTAGTCCTTTTAATTGAATCAGTCATAACCAATTGGGGCTTTCAATTGTTAAAAATAAGAAACAGAGAATCTTAGAATTACATGCGACTATCATTCTTTTGAAATATTTTGCTATTTAGTTGCGTAGATGTTTCCTAGGATAACTGCTGATTCATTTTCCTGCAGTTATTGAGTGACCTCCAGCATTTGAAGTTACCAAAATATCAAGACTTCTCTGAGGTGCAGATCTTTTTCAAACTGAAAAGCTTTCACTTGGTCATAGTTACCAAGAATGAAGAGATGCATGTCGGGTATATACTTGATTAAGTAACAAACTAACAATATACATATTGACCAAAATAGTACGGCTGCGAGGCTGCTTTGGTTTAAGAAAATAGTATAAAAATAAAACTTACCTCTTGGTGGGCAGACCTACGGCACCTGTCAGTCTGGCGGGCAAGTCGTATTTTTTTCAACACATACCTTGAAAAAGAAGGATTTAGAAGAAAATGTAAAAACTCAAAGAGAGGGTGTTAAAAATGAATGTTAAACTTCAACTTATGGTTCATCCTCACTTCTTCTTTTCATGCTTATGCTTCACAAGAAGGGCAGATCCAAAAGCCCCTTTTCCTATCTGCTCCAGTACTTCGTATTGCTCCATTCTTGGCTTTGATTATCTCTCCAGCTTCAAGACCGAAAGTACTTCCAATCCTAGCATAAAACCAACATGAAACTTTAGAATTGAAAAATCAAAAGTAACCAAGGAATACTAGAACTTAAAAAGGGTATCACAAATTTACTTCTTAGAAGATGCACTAATTGCATTCATGTTTCCATACAGTAAATTGGTTTAACTAAGAGGAAATAGAAACGTAAATGCTACAACACCTGAGAGGTTTTCTATATATGCATAGTGCGAGACCTACACTATCATCTAACTTCCTCCCGACTATTAGAAATTGAAACACGAGCCCCGCCTCACCATTAAATACTACCTATATCGTGTACCAACACGTGCCATTAAAACTTTTTACTGCCTTAATCCAAAATATTCGAGCTTCCCGCTTTCTAATTAAAAGGGGGAAACATGAAAACTTAAGCCATATACTTTACTTATCCTCTAACTCTCCTCGTGACTATTAGAAATTGAAACACGAGTCCTGCCTCGCCATTAAATACTACCTATATCGTGTACCAACACATGCCATAACCTTTTAATGCCTAAATCCAAAATATTTGAGCTTCCTGCTTTCTAACTAAAAGGGGGAAACATGAAAAATAAAGCCATATAATGTACTTATCAAGACAATAGGTAAGTTGATAATTAATGCTTATAGGAACACATTTCCCTCACAAAGATACTTTCAAATTATACATAGTAACATATCTTGGTAAATTCATCTCCAAACCAAAAACAACAAGAATCAAATCACAATCCAGCTTCAAACTGAAAACTCAAAGAAACCTAATGACAAATTTGCTTGAACTAAAAGTCAATTAACCACTTAAGCAACAAAGAAACCCTAAACAAAGAAACCTAGGAGAATGGAGTTAGCAAAAGAAAGTCTAAAAGAGGAGGATTCATAGCTCAAACAACAGAAAGTCTCAGACTTGTAAATTTCTCTAAAAACCTTAACAACTTTCAAAGTATAAAACTCACAAAAGAATCTCAAATAAACCAGAAGAAGTTCAAAATCTTCACAAATTTCAGAAGTTTAGCTCAAAATCTTCACAAATTTCAGCAAGAGTAAGAAATGAAGTAGAATACAACAAATGAAAAAGAGCATAGAAATGTACAAGAAGAAGAAGAAGATATACCTAGAAATCGAAGATGTTAGTATGGATCCAAGCGATCTCTTCAAATTCCAAACAAATAAACTACTCAACTTATCAGCATTTGAATAGATAGAGAGAGAGAGAGAGATTCAGGAAGAAATCTGCAGCAAACTCTTCTCTTCTTCTCCTAATTTTTGTTCACAGAACAACAACAACTAGCAAGATAAAGCGGCAAAATGAGTCAAATCAAGTTCTGATTTCAGAAATTCAAACTTCAAAGTATGAAAAGAGAAAGTAGAGAGAGAGAGAGAGAGTCAAATTGGTTGAGTTCGTTTTCAGTACTTTCACAGGTTTCTCTCTTTCTCTCTCTAAAAAGTACTAGTAGAACCGAGAAGAAGAGAGAGAAAGTAGTGATGTAGAAAGAGAGAAGAAAATGGTTGGTGTTTTGATGTTAAAGAGACACCTAGTATGGTTAAAAGGACACCTTATATTAGACACCTTATATTAGACACCAAATTTAGATATTACTTCGTACTAACTTTTTATTTGGCTACTGTTTTAGAGAAAGCAAAAATGTTTCCAGGAAAGATAGTGCAAACTCAAAAAAAACTCAAACCAAACACTCCCTCCTCCTCAAGTCGCCAGAATAAGTTAGCCGGCCGGAATTTCCCTCTCTCTCTCTTTTCTCTCTCTCTTCTCCTCCATCTCTTTCTCTCTTTTTCCCATCTCCCTTCTTTTCTTTTCTTTCTTTTCTTTTTTGTTGTAGTTCCGGCGAAGGGGTTTCCCTTCGTCGAAGCGAAGGGAGATCCCCTTCATTGGAATTTTCGTGAGAGGGAGAGAGCATAAGAGAGAAGAAAGAAGAAAGAAGAAAAAAGAGAGAAGAGAGAACTAGTTAAGGTCGTCGGAATCCGGTGGAGGTCACCGGCATAAATGGTGGAATTTGGTAGAGGCCACCGGAATTTTAGTTACGGTGAGATGAGTAGAAGAAAGAATAAAAAAAATTGAAAAGGTGGTGTTTAGAAGAAACCAAAAAAACTGTTTCCCCCCAAAACTTATTGCCCCGGAAACTTTACTTATTTCCCCACACTGGTTTTTTATTTTCTAGGATTTGTATTAGGATTTTGCAACAAAGACTTGTATTAAGATGTGTACATATATAATCATCCATCTCTTGTAAGCCTAAATCCCTCCCTCCTCATTAAGTGTGAACCCCGGAAAAACTCCCATGTAAACCGTCTCTCATCTAAGATAAATAATCTTTTTTCGTTTGAGACAAGGTTGTGACTAAAGTTCGTTCTTTCGTCGGTAAAAATAGACAAAGAGAGAAGATTGAGAACTGAGAAGATGTAGGGAGAGAGAAAGAAGATTAGGATAACGACGGAGATGAGGGAGAGGGAAGATGAAGAAGACTAGCACACAACAATGGTGGTGATGATGTAGAAAATGGGATGTCTATGTTGTCAAATTGGGCGTCTAATTATCATTGACCAAGAAAATGAAAGGGGGATTCCCTTTTTTTTTTTTTTTTGTTGAGGGAGGGGGAATGCTCATTTGATTGAATATTGGGGATAAAGTTTTAAATAATAAAATAAAGTAAAATTGGTGCTTTCATGTTTGATAGAAGACCGACCAGAGGGTCCAGAAGTGGATTGGAAAAAAAAAAAATCAGGGTAACTTCTCTAAACAACAGATAAAATGTGAATCTAGATAGAGAGAAAAAGAAAGAAAGTAGTGGTCCCAAACATCACCAAAATATTTTATATTTTCTTCGTCACGAGACGATCCCATTTATCCGCATTTTGTACCACCACACATTGGATGCCACGTATAATGACCAAAATAACCTTCAAATATTTAGATTTAGGAGTCAAGCGGTTGGACACATACACTCTCTCTGGATCGAATCTGGGTAGAAAGAAATTCATTATGAAGATTTTATATGAAATAAGAAATATAGGTTTAGAAATATATGGGTTTGAAGGTCTCCTACAATGGCTTTAAAAGTTTTTATATGATTGTTAGGGTCCAACATGTTTTAATTAACCGTTATTATATTCATCTGAATTCACAATGTATTGCATATTATAATCACGAGGTACTAATGTCATTAAAATGTAATGACTCTTTGGGTTCCAACTTAAAAGGAAAAAGTGGGTTGAATCCTTCTAACAAAATAGAGTAGATAACACCAAATTAGTGTATATCACCAAGACACCAACAAAAAGTTAACGTTTTTAAATTATGAGTTTGAATTGATTTTGCTCGACTTTGACTTGAGTAGTTTGCGATTGATGAACTCACTAATTGTATGCCATTATCAAATCATTTTTATTTGTTATGTTGATATCTTTTGAGATAGCCGTTCGAAATGGACGATGTTGTGAAACATGTACACAAAATGAATTTTAACCAAGTATTAATAGTTTGACGCGAATAAAACAGATTCAAAACTGAAGAAGATTAGATAAAGTCTTGATTGATTCGTTTCCGTCTAAGCTTAAAGTGGTAGTACTGAAGAAGATTAGATAAAGTCTTGATTGATTCGATTGCGTCAGAGCTTAAAGTGGTTTGCTACCAACCAATGCTCACAACTAATTTTACAACAAGAGTAAAGACCTCCACGTCCGAAATCAAACTCTGACCGACAGCATAGATATTCATGTGTGAGACCTTGAGATACCAAATCGTAAACTCAATGGATACATCTTAACAATGACAGTAGTGAGACTTGTTAAATTCATAATACATCTTAATATCAAATAAAAAATTGTGTATAATTCTCATTTAATTCTTCAATCATAAACGAAAAAATACACGACAAAAAAGAGACAATGCTTTTGGGAATCACAAAAGGAAGTCTAAATACTCCGATATTTTAATCTACATTTTGTTAGAGAATAGAGTGTCATATGAGTCATGTTAGATAGTCCCACATTGAATGGGCTATTATTAGTGTTGGTTCCTTGAGCCTATATAAAGGCTTTATATGTAATAGCTAAGATCTTATCCAACTATCAATACAACTCTTCTCTCCCTCTCATGTTTATTTTATCTTACATGGTATCAGAGCTAGGCCCACACGTGATAGGCTTAAAAGCCACACGTGCTCCACGTCACCCGTAAAGAAAAAAAAAACACACGTGTTAGGCTCAAAAAACGCCACACGTGAGGGGGCGTGTGAGAATAGTCCCACATCGGAGAATGGGTAACTAGCAACCAAAAATATAAAGAATAGGTCCTCTCCACTCATTGCCAATTGGTTTTGAGTTGGATGGCCACAAACTTAACACATTTCAGCATGCTTAGCTTTTGCAATGGAGTTGGAGTAGTGTGAAGAGGATGGCCGTAAACGAAGGACTAATCACAGTTAAAGTAATTTAATTATAAATTTCCAAAAAAAAATAACTTAATAATATCCTTTTGTTTTTAATCAAACAATTAAGTGAGACATAGGAAAGTGCTATCCATGATTAGTCAACCTGGGCGTCTTTGTCACGTAGTTATAAGTTCGAGCATTGTATATATAACATGCTTGAATGTAAGAAAATAAGAGTGCCTCTAAATGCGCTCCGCCTTTAGTGTTGGCACTCTAAGTGGAGTGCTCGAGCAATGCCAGGCATTCGGCCTGTCTCAATCCATGGAGGCGCGAAAAAGAAAACAAGTCAAGAGTAATTTTCGCAGACGTCTATAGACGTTTCCACAAAATAATTATTTTAAGATCTTAAATTATAGTGTGTTTGGACTTCAAAGTAAGAATTCTACTAAAAGTAGGAATTGAGATTTCTTGATCTTGAATTTTTAAATTTGAAGGAATCTTGAATTTTAACTTCGTAAGATTTGTTAGGGTTTTGGATTTTTACGCTCCATTATATTATGTTTTTCTCTTTCTCTCTTTAGATTATGTTTCTTTCTAGCCAAGTCTACCATTCAACACCAATGATGGAGACCTCTTCTTGTCCTTCCTCTTCTATTAACCAAGGTATAGTCTATTCGACTTTTCTGATTTTCTCATCCATTATTTCCATTTACCTCTATCCATTAGCAATTTAGATCTCATCTTCATCTAATTTGAACTGTATATTTTGATTTCAAAATTTTAATCTAGATTTATGTTATTTATGAATGATGAAGTCTATTGTAGCAGGTTGAAGTAGCTATCTTTCAACAAAAGAAGGTTGAAGTGTAGCTATATGTTTTGATTGAAGAGAATTAGAGGAATTTTATCAATATTTTGGTTTGGCACCTTTTGGCCTTTTGAGCGTCCAAATAAAATATCACGAAAATCAAGATAAAGACTTTGGTCAATTAGATTTGACATAAGAGATCACTTTATTCGAGTCCAGATCTTTTTTTGTCCTTTTATTTTCGTCTCCTCGTGCCTTTCTCTCTCCTTCCCTCTTCAGCTCTCTCTCTCACTGTCTCTCTCTATCTCTCTCATTGTTCTGGCAGGGTGGTGTTTCCCTTCACTGAAACCCCCTTCATCTGAGTCGAATGGGACCTAGAAGGTTACGTGGTGTGTCGTCCACGAGATATTCCACGAGATATTTTGTGACCGGCCGACCACAGAAATCTAAAACCTGAATGAATCATGACTCATCGTTTTCATATACTTCTTTCATCCTATCATGTCATTAATAAATTCACATTTTATACAACATAAAGGGTTTGTTATCCTTTGAGCTTAGTCGAAAAATTGTTCTTCCTAGGGAAAATTCGTGTGTTTTAAATTTTGATGGAATTTTTTTCGATTTTGGAATCACACGAAATTCGGACCGTTCATACAAAATATCTTACCTATCAAGATCCATAGCTTCACTACGAAGATTATAACGTTTAAGGCCTGATTGAATGTCTAATTGCATTGATTTTTCTCGTGTTTAAGTGAGGTCGTTTTAAATACGTGGACGCTTTTGAATTTTGAAAGAAATTTCACCGATCCTAAATTGCACGAAGTTGAGACAATTCATGTAAAATGACTTTCGGATGAAGATCCATAGCTTCCCATGAGAAAGTTTAACTTCTAAAGCTGTATTCCATTGTTTAGACAAAAAAAATTGTGTGTAAGTTGAAGTTATTTACTCATATAAAGCATAAATTGATTACCATTCTTTGAGCTTAGTGGAAAAATTCTTAGGTTTGAAGAAAATCGTGTGGTTTCCTTCGAATTTAGAAGAATCTCTTCGACCTCGGAATAGCACAAAAATCGAACTGTTCATGTAAATTGACTTTTCGATCAAGATCCATACCTTCGCCACAAAGAATTTGAACTTGTAAGGCCGAACCCCATTGTTTAGACATTCATAATTGCATCAACTTTTTTCGTGTTTAAGTTGAGGCTATTTACTCGTATAAAACATAAAGTGTTTGCTATCATTTGAGATCAGTCGAAAAATTAATCGTTTTAAATAAAATTCATGTCCACACCTTTGAATTTTGAAGGAAAATTAGTCATTAATTTTGTGTTTTTGATTCATTATGTTTTTAATTAGATAACCAAAACCGCGAAACTTTTCTTCTTGAAGTAGTTAATTTGGTTGTTAATTGCTTCTGTATCTAGTTAAGTAGGTTTATGTTTATGGGGTGCTAGTGACTCTTACTAGGGTTCATTTTTCTTCATGAAGTTCTTCATGTTACATAGACATTGATGTTCTGTTTTTCTTGTTATGTAAATCCTCTATTCCTTTGACAGATTGCCTCAGAGGTACTCAAGCACCGAGTTTTCGAGGTTTCTAAGCTTATCTGCAAGCTGATGAGGATCAGATCAGTCATACAATAAGTTTCGATCGAGAGTTGAAGACGTCCAAGGTAAAAACGTTTCGATATATTTACATCGCTTGTGTTCTAGTCTTATCTTTGTGTTCTGTTTTTGGTAGATTACAAGTATATAAGATAAGTCATATTCTAGAGGCCGAACCGATAAATAGAAAGAATAAAAACCAGAACATGAATATATTGATATTATAATTCTCTACTACTAACACACTGATAAGAGGAGCTGTCTAGAAATTAGAATTACATGTTCTATCATGTAATGAAGAAACCCTAGAAACAAATCATATCCTAAACATAAAGGCATCATTAGGAACAAAAACGAGTAGAAATCAAAACATAAAAATCTTTCTAGTTTGACCTCATTCTTCGTTCGTTTCGGGTTTTCTCACACAAGCACAACAAGGAGTTTTCTTTCGCCCTTGGTTACTTCCTCTCACACCACGCTTTATATAATCGCGTAATAGTATTGCTTTATTTTTCTTAGCTACACTGATTCCTTTCGCCGCATTGTCATCTTCGAGTTTCAGCAAAACAAACTGGACTTTTTGTACTTCTAATTGCAATTTTCCGATCCTTTCGGACCCTTCTCGGGCTTGTTCTAAGACTCTTCGTCTTTGAACTTTTTTACTCTCTTCGAAATCTTTAAGAACCCTTCTGCTAGATGACAGAGGACTACCTTCAAAACTTCTCGTCAATTTTCCGTTAATGTCAACTAACTGAAGAAGAGTTTCCTCGACTAGTTGAAGCTGCTCCATAACATTATTGTATTCGATAAACATTGACTTCTTGTTCTTCTTAGATTTCTCCACTTTTTTTCGCAAATCTTCGATGGTTAGTTGAAGATTTGTCAACTTTTGAGCGTCGGAAGCAAGTTGTACCGAAAGTTTTCTTTTGTTTGCTTCTTGGTTTTGCTCTGTTATCCGCTTCGATATTCCTAGCTTGTCCACACCAAGCTCCTTTTCTGTTTGTAACTCTGATTCGGGATTTTTACTCTGTCGATAATGTGAATGTTCTCGGGTTGCTGGTTGTTTCATCTTCTCTCGCTTATTTATCTTCGATTCAATACTAAAATCATTATCAGTTGTTTCCCAGAACCCAAGCTCATCATTTTCTCTCTTGCTTATTCCTTGTGAACCAAACCTGTGATCGAAAGACGACGAACATTCAGAAATTTGATCGAGTAGAATATCTTTCATTGAAATCCCGTCTCCCATTTCAGAGATTTCAGGATCATGTCCAAGTTCATACATCTGAAGTTTAGCCGAAACGTTGAATTCTTCTTCTTGAACAATGCTGTTTTTAGATTTCAACTCTTCAATCTCTTCTAATGCAACCTCCACTCTGGTTCTGACATCTAACGTTTCGAGCTTCGTAAGTTTCTCCATTTTCATCAATGCCTTCTCAACTGATTTAACTCTAACCTGCAATTCCTGCAACCCTGATACTCCATGATTTCGCTCTTCATTTGGTTCTTGATAGCTCTTTGTTATCTTCGACAGCAATTTAGAATTCGATGCTTCATTTTCACATTCAAAACCATTAAGTATTTCTTTCAGCTGCTCAATCTCTGCTTGTTTTGAAGTGTTTTCATCTTCTAAACTCTCGCATTTTCGAACAATCTCATGAACCTTCTGTTCAAATAGAACTGAGGAGATAATGGCCATCTGAAGATCAGAATATAGTGTCGATGCTTCGGCCTCGTGGATTTCGACTTCATTTTGCAGCTCCGAACTCAACTTCTCTTCTCTGAACTTACAATCTTTGATTTCTTCATGTAATTTCGCAATTTCTGATTCAGATTTTTCACGCAGTCCTCTAAGGAACCTAATCTCCTTGTTCTGATTAGAATTGACTTCAAGATGCTTGAGATTCTGCTTCTCTAACTCCTCTCTTCTCATTCTAGACTCGTCGTTTTCCCGCTTCAGGCTCTTAATATCTCTCACTAACTCTTCGGTCTCAGCTCGTGTCTCTTTGAGTTTCTGCTCTGCTTGTGAAAACTCGATCTCCATCTGCCTTGTTGTATCTTTTTCTTTTTCGAGTAGATATTTTAACTGATCGTTCACGTTCTTGACTTCATTTAATTCATGCTCTAACTTCACAACTAATCCCTTGAGTTCAAAATTTTCCGCTTCAACATTTTCAAACTTCTCCCCCTTTCGAACGACCTCCTTCTCGAGTTCCTTTTTTGCGTCATGAAGACGATCGAGATCTTTACTTAACCCTTCTATTTCAGCACCTCTCTGAGCACAATAAGTCTTCGAAACCAACGAAAGATTACCTAAAGCAATAACTTCCTCGAGTATAACACCGTTTTCCTCTTCTAGTATGTGTTTTTCGTTCTTCAATCTTAAGCATTCCTTCATCAACGATCCAATCTCGTCCTTCATCGAAGATTGAATATGTCTTGCTTCAGTGCTCAGCCTTTCTAGCAGAGTACTAAGTACTGAATTCTCAAACACAAGTTTTTGGTTCTCATCTTGGGATGTTATTAGGGAGCTATCCTTTTCTTCGATTTTATCTAAAATATACTGCAGAACCATTTTACCATCTTTAGTCTCATAATCTAGCTCAACTTCGAGTGACTTCAGAATTCGATCGAGTCCCATACCCAGATATTCGAGCTCGTTGAGCAAGTAATTTGATTCAACATGTTGTTCAAAACATTCTTGTTCTAGTTCAGAAATCAATCTCTCTGTCACTTTTGATGTCTCGAAATAAGTTTGACACTCAATCATCAGAGAGAAATTCTTTTCTTCCATATCTTGAATCGATTTTTCGAGGATGAAAATCTCGATTGCTTTCTCTAAATCCTCTTCGAAATCTTTCTTCCTCGAATGACCTTGTTCTTGAACATGAACTATTTGATCTTCCAAACGAGCCAATCTCGTCTCACTAGACTGAACGAAGTCTGCATGTTCTTGTTTCTCTATATCAAAGAAAGCCCATAGTTCTTGTACTTGTTGAGTTGTGAATGTCTTCTCCACCGATACCAGATGCGAGTATTTTTCTTCTAATTCTTCATATTTCTTCTCCAACATTTCCAACCTTTCTTGAATACCCTTTAAACTTGACAAAAGATCGTTTCTTTCGGCGATAAGTCCAGACTTCTCATTATCGAGAACCCGATACGATTCTTCTAAACTGTTTGAATTCTTCCTTAACCCTTCAAGTTCAACATTTGAATCAGAGATTGAATTTTCAAGCAAGAGATTCTTCTCTAAGAGCTTCTCCATTTTTTCGGTGACAATCTCTAATTGAGAAACCAGAGTCGATTTCTCGTCGAGAAGAGAAAGTTTTTCTTCTTGGAGAGATAAACATGAACTTTCTAATGCTTTTACCTTCATTCTTAACTCTTCTAGCTCTAAATTCAAATCGGAAAGCGAATTTTCAAGAAGCGTGTTTTTCTCCGAAAGTTTCTCCATATTTTCCAACTTCTCCATTAGAGCTACTTTTATACCCTTCTCCATTTCAATGTTCTGTTTAAGGTTTGAGTTCTCAACCTGCAAATCTTTCACAGACGATCCGAGTAAGTCTGGGTTCAAACCAACTGAATCTACTTGATCGATTAGACCTTGATAACGCCTACCCAAGTCTTCTATTTCCTCTTTGAGATGGTAAATCTCTTGTTGAAGAACATTTCTTTGGTCGAACCGAAGTTTAGATTCCTCTTCGAGTTTCTCTGTCATCTTCTTCAATCGAAAAATCTCTTCTTGCATATTCTTCATTGATATTGTAGATGATGAGTTCTGCTCATTCAGTTTTATGTTTTCTTCTTTTACATGATGAAGTTCATTCTCTAAATTCTGATTCCAAAGTTCGACGTCTCTCAACATGACAAGCCCATTTTCGAGTTTTTGTCTTTGGATTTCTGTCTTCTCTGCGACTTTTTGAAGTTCTGATTGCAGAGATTGATTTGCCCTTTCTAACAGAAGGTTTTGTTCTTCTGAACTGTTCAACTTAGCCACTCTCTGCTCTATCTCACTGTTAAGATTTCGAACTTCATCTCGGGCACGGAAGAGCTCGGTTTCGAGATTAGCTATCTTATTTAAACAAATCTGATATCGAAGAGCTGCATTTTCCTTCTCGTCGTGCAATTTGTAGATAATCTTCTGTAGAGATTGGACACTGGTTTCTGCTTTTACAGCTCTTTCATTAGATCTTCTAGCTTCCTCTTCGGCTCGAGAAATTTCAGATTCAAGATTAGATATCATCTCCAGACACTGGTTATATCGAACAATACATGCTTCTTTTTCAGATTCCGATATGGTGAGGGCTTCCTTCAAGGTTTGGGCTTCCGTTTCAGCTTTATTCACTCGGGCATTAAGGCCATCATTATCTTCCTCGGCTCGAGAAATTCTCGTCTCTAGACCAGATATCCTCTCCAGGCATTGCTTGTATTGGACAAGACCGGCTTCTTTTTCAGATTCTAATCCAGCAAGAGACTCCTTTAAGGTTTGAACTTCGATATCAGCTTTACTTGCTCGCTCGTCTAGTCCTCTAGTAGTCTCTTGAGCACGAAAAACTTCAGCTTCCATATTAGACAGCTTCTCCAAACACTGCCTATATTGAAGAAGGTTCGCTTCGGTTTCAGCTTCAAGTTTTGCAAGAGCTTCTGTTAATGACTGAATTCTTGTCTCAGCTTGATCTCCACAAATGAGGTTTCCGTCCGAGCTTTTCCGATTTTCATCATGAAAGTTCAGGCTTTTCCTCACCTTCCCTTCTTCAGAAAAAGCCCGAATCTTAGAGGACGAAAGACCCATTTCATCCTTGTTCATATGATCGGGTTCAAACATGGCCCGTATTGGGTGTGAAATATCAGGAGTCCGAGGGCCTACTTCACTAGCAGAAGAACCCGAGGGCGAATCATCAGGTAGTGCAAAAGGAACCTGGTTAGGAAACACTTCAGCCATTGTCCGTTGGGCTTGACGGAGAGCTCCTGTCGCGTGATCATACCTCTCTGCTAAAGCCCTATACGCTCTGTAAAACTCCTCGACAAGTTTCATAAGCTCCGGTCTTTTCTTATAGTACATTTCAGCTCTCCTAGCAAACGAATCCGCATCTTCTTCAATGAGCTTGATCATTGCTTTCACCTTCGCATCCATATCTATAAACACAATGAATTATATCAAAACACATGACGAAAATTCGAAAGATTATATGAAGAAGAAAGTTAAATGAAGGTAGAGATCAAAACCTGTAAGATTTTCTTGAAGCCATTTCGAGTTCTTTGGGCTTATATGACTATCCCACCACCACGAATATAATCGTCTCGTCTCTATCTCTTCCATGGTCTCCATGACAACAACTAAAAATACCTACCGTTTCTAACCCAATTTGTCTTTCGCTTCACTAAACCCCAAGCCCGATTCTTGTATCGAAAATAAAAATCCAAGTACTAACCCCACCCATACCACAATTGCGTAGATCTTTGATACCCAAGTCGGTATTTTAGTCTCTTCCAATCAATGTTCTAACTACATAGAAAAATAATCACATTTGACAAGAGTTATGAGTAAATTCTAAAAAGTAAGACTAAACCCAAAGAGGGCTACTATTTGATAGATAGCAAATTAAAGAATTCAGATCTAAGTAGGGGTTTGATTATCACATCTATCTTATAAGCTCCATGATCATAATCCAAAAACCAAGAAGAAATTCAAAGAAATAAACCCAAAAATCCAAAACCCAAACTTGGAAAAACAGAGACAAATTAATCAATGTAATATTAAAGGAATAACCACCATAAAAAAAGATCAAGAAACAAAACTTTCTAGATCAAGGAAGATGAGAATTTACCAGAAGAATGAAAACTGGTGATGGGTCTTCATCAGCAGCTGTGACTGAAATATCTCAGCTGCCCCTGTTCTTGATCATCCCATTAAGCTAGACCTCCCAAAAACTCTCTCTCTCTCTCTCTCTCTCTCTCTAACTATCTCTGTCAACTTTCTTCTTTTCTGTGTTGTGTCTGTAGTTGTTTTTCTACTATACATAATTTAGACTGACAGTAAAGCAACAACAGAGAGAAGGAAATGTGAAGAAGAAAAGAGAATCAAAAGGGCAAAATGGGAAAGAAACATTGAAATTCTTGAATATTATTGTAAAAGTTAGAAAAATCCTTTCATTTATGTAACCAGATACCCACAAAATTATATTATTGGATTTTAATATAAAAGAAAAGAAGTGATGTAGTATCAAAATACCATCACAAAATCATCTAATGACAACAAGGTCCTTAAAAGTGAAGTAATTATAAAAACTGAAAAAGGAAAAGCAACATGTTCTTTGAATCCTTGGTTCTCTTGCCTTAATTAAAGTTAAAGTATTAACTTAAGAAAACCTTACTTGTTCTAAGTAGAAAAAATTACATTCATTGATTTAACTCAGATATAGATACGGCCCAACGAATAGAACAAGACTGCCTCTGCTCAATCAGGTACAAAGTATTTTTCTTCGCAGAAGTATAGTTTTAAAATATGATTTAATATTTTATTACTCTAGTGCAAACTCTTCGATAGGTTATTTTATATCTGAACAGTTTAAAATGTTATTACCGCAGTACAAACTTGTTTCCAAAGTTTGCAGATTAAGTACGAAAAAATAAATGTCATACCAACTATTGGTTGGATTCATTTCACAGGTCAATGTTGAGTTAAATGTGCTACTTACTTGATATAATTGATAAGTATGCATAATATGTGATATTTCCTACCCTTTCTAATGAAGCCTATACCTAATGTCATTTGGGTCTTCTAGCTTTGTCTCTAATGGTTTAATGTCAACTCACTATAATGTTTCAATTATTGGGTTTTTCTTTCCTAATCTCTACTTGTATTATTCATCCAGTATTAGAATTTCTTTCCTTTAATTCCTTTGGAATTTGTTTCTTTTAATTTGGATTTTGGAATTTGTGTTCTTTTTAAGGAGTGTGTTATTTTAGTTCTCAGTTTGGAATGTCAATTTCAAATAAGTTAGTACTTTGAATTAAGTACATATTAATAACACGAAAAGTTGTATACTCTACATTGGCAATTGATATTTTCGGTCTTTCTAGAAATCATTGCACAAGTTGTGTTTTAGTAGTTGGAAATTTTACTCCCATGCACAAAAATAAACTACTAATTCTTGGATTTAACTGATGCAACACTGTTAGAATTCATGATCTCTTCCTCTGAGTTGTATATTGACAATCGCTCTTGTTAACTTGTTTATTTACTTAGAAAAATGCAAATATAAATGTGAAGCAAACCCTTTATTTATCAAGTTTAATTTTTTGAATAGAAAAATAGAAGTGCTTGTTTCCATACCAAGACCTCATGTGAAGAAGTGTGGTCATAATAATTGAACTTTACGAGTATACTATACCTTTATATGATTTAGTATTTGTTTTCTTTAAAAAAAAATACCAATGGTTAATTTAGTATTGAGATCTTTCTTTTCTTTGTAGCTCATTGAGTTGTACCAACCCTAGTTGGCACACTTAATTTTATTTTAAAAAATTAGGTCAAATTGAATTTCTTAGAGAACCAAACAAACAAACAAAATTTTAAATTGCGTGAATTCATATATTGTATGGATGTGAAGAGTCTTGGGCCAATTAATCATAGGGCATAAAATGTTGAATAAAGGGAAACTATGAAATTATATGGTTGAATCCTTCTTTTCAGTAATCTTATTCTTGTGATTATTTTTTTTCTTACATTTAAAAATATATTTATGGGAATTCTCACCTAATATTTATGATTACTTTTCGTGATAAATTTGAAACAATCCGATAGAACTAAGGCAAAGAACATTTGTCTTTCAAAAAAAAAACACAAGGAACATTTGTTGGTGAAGTAATAGTAGCCATTAATTCAACAAAAAAAAAAGTAATAGTAGCCATTACAAAATTTGAACTTTATATACTTTAATAAATAAATTAAATAGTTCCTTAATTTCTAGTTGTATAATGATAATTAATTTTGCAATTTAAACTTAAAACAATCTTCAATTAAAAAAATGTATCGATTGAGTTTTTAGTTCTAGTACACGTTTTAAAGGATTCGAAAAGTCTTCAAATGAAAAACTGTCGGTCACTTCCACAAAAACTCATCAATTCTTTTAATTATGATGTTTCCCTAAAACGAAAAAACTACAATGAATAGAAAAGAGAGAACAAAATATTCACCCCACCACCCACCTACTAGTATAGTCTTCTCTTTATTTTATTTTTTGTACCTACTAGTAAAGCTTTTTAGAATCATTTGTCTCCAAGCGTGACAAAGTAATGGCAATAGGACTCAATGACCCCTCTTCATCAAATGTCACATCTAATCCAAAATTTGTTTCAAGTGAACAAGCCAAGGACCTCTTAACAAAAAAAAAAAAAAGTGAACAAGCCAAGGAATTGGTCATGACCCACATTCGCAATTTAGTCCCACACTCTCACATCCGTGTCCTAATGGTTTTGTGTTTTTGGGTTTCTTCATGGACAAGCAGTAATAAAGTGAGGAGACCATTTCATCAAAAAAAAAAAGTGAAGAGACCTACACCTCCACAATGAGAAACCTAAAATTCAATGTCCATTTGACCATAGAAACCAATAATGATTTCATACTACTACTTTCTCCAAGTGATAGTTTGCCCCAGTCTCTCACTCACAAAAGGGAAGTGACATTTTTAACGTGGCGTCTCAACTCTCAAGCCTTTGCAGTTAATTATATTATTTTCGTTTTTCGCCCTTCACACCCATGCGGAGTTTTGTTCTTGGCGAAAGTTCTACGAGTCTCTCGAAAAGGGCCTTGCTATGGTGAAGACACACGATTTGCTCTACCATTAAAGTATGCAGCGACAACGTGGACTCCCACAACAATATTGTCCCCACTTAGCCAACCCCTACTGATAGTTCTACATCACTCCTCTGGAACTTGGCACCATAGGTGTAGGCTCAAACTTAGTAAGTGGCGAGACCTTTTACTTGTGAATGATATAAAAGTAATTAAATTTTTTTTTTGAGAAGTCGAATGCGATCTACGTTAGTCGTTACAAGGCATTGATACATCATTCAGATGTGATAAGCACGAAAATTGTCTAAGTTAACCAATAACTAAAGAAGCCTAAAGCCCGACAAAAAAGAGCCTAAAGTCTGACAACATTTACTGTATTTAGTGCCTTATTACATGGGATAAATCTCGGTGATAAACTGCTTTCACCAAGACTCGATCCAAGACCTCATGCGCTTAAGAGGGATGTCTACCACTACATCAAAGAGTGGTAGATAAAACTAAACTTAGTATGTCATAGTTTCACTTTTTATTTAATTGGTTTAAGTGATTTTAACTTGTGGTTACTATCTTGATTTGTTTACGCTTAGTTAACAAGTATTACATATAGACGATGAATAAAAGTAATATTCGTCTCGAATAAGCCAGTGCCCACATTAATAACTTGCGACTCCTTTGAACGGTGGTTGACCAACGCCTCTTGCCGAAATAGAGAAGAAATCTCTGCACTAGCAAAGAGAGTTGCAGATCTTCAACCTGGGCTTATGGTAAGTAAGGGACCAGCAAACCAATTTACCCAAGCACATCGCACACCCAAATTTAAGGCCAAGTCACATGCAAGATCAAGCCCAAGCCCATCCTAACTTATGTCTAAGCCAAGGCCAAGCACGCCCAAGCACGCCCAAATCCAAGCCCAAGACACAAGCAAGACCAAGTCCATCTATAGCCCAAAATCATGTGCAATCTTGAGCCCAAAAGCAATGCCAAGATGAAGCCATGTTGATCAAATTTGGTTACTGACAGTTTTATAGGCACACCACCTTGGTTATACGCATCCAAAAGTTGTAGGTCATTGTAACCTATAGATATTTGACCTAGGGAATTTTAAATGCACTCACCATTTTTGTTATATACACTCACATCTAAGGTAATTTTTGTTGAAGACAAAGGAGATGCGAGTGTGGCAGGTAAAAATGGTGAGTGTATATAACATTTCTCTTTGACCTAACTGGACAACATGGTTTGGCGATCTCAATTTGGAGTGCCTATAGTGGTTAGCCCCATATAGAATGTCCTTAGAGGTTGGTACAAAGAGGGATGTGTTTGGAAGTAGGAATAGAAGAAAAAGTTAACGTTATTGAAAAGGAAGTCATGAAACCTTTTTTTTTGCTGAGTGGTACTCTCTCTTTTTTTCGAAAACAAGACAAAAGTGGTTGAGGTTCTTTAGTTCTCTCTTCTCCGTCTAAATCATACCAACTTGTTTTCTTGGTGTTCAGATTGATAAACTTTTGATTGCATTAAATATTTTTGTCTAATGCGTGATGTATAGTTCGTCTGAGTGACGAATTTAATCAACCTCATATCAAGTCTATTTGAATTAGACTATCGAGGTAATTAGTAAATAAAAAATAAAAAAATAGAACACCTTTCACTCTTTTTCTTTTTGTTTAAAAACACCTTTCACTCACTTCTTTTTCTTTTAGTTATTCCCTTTGCATCACTCTAAAATGGTTACCATAAAATAATAATATAATATAATAAGAAGAAAATGACAACTAAGTCCTCACAGTTGGACGTTATCTAATACGGAGTATATAAATATACATCGACGCGAGGTGTTTTAAAAGCAACATGTAATTGTGGTTAGTCCTTATCAGATGACGCGTCCATGAGTCCGTGATACTCTGTGCCTGTAGACACATTCTACCCTTACACAAGGCATGAAAACTTTTATGCTTATCTTAACTATATAATATGGGTTTCTTGATATTCATCTGACCATTTAATACTACATACATATTCTTGATATGGGTCTCATAGCTGGATATCTCATCCTCTTGGGAATAATTACAACTTCGGTGCCAAGTAAATGTACCTTTCATATTCGATTATATAATGTCTAAGATCTATATATCTTTGTGTTTTATTATTAATTTGAATAAGATGCCTCTACAGAATTAACACGACGTTACTAAAATTAATAAGATAGACCCATTGATCACATGTATTTCTTAGAACAATAGTCCATATTATGTTCATGTACACGTGAGAGGTATGTTTGTGAATAACCTCACAATCATAGAACAAAAGAAGAAAAAAAGACTTATGAACAATGCTTCTATAATTTCTCTAATCATTGTCAGTTGATTTTTAGTTACATAATCTTTATCCTAATTTTTATTGTGTTCTCGTGATACTTAAAAAAAAAATATAATATCTTGTACATTAAGCGTCACACGAGTGAATCAATTTTATTTTTTTTAGTTAAATCCATTGAGGTGTTTTTTTTTGTTGAACTAAATCCATTGAGGTGTTGCTTATCCAATGGCAAAAAATTGTATTATTTATAATTGAATTTTTCAAAGCAACTTATCCCTAAAAATGATCACTTTAATTTTTTCTACATTTCTCCCTTCGCCGGATTCCTTTGTTTTTATAATAATTAGTTTAGTTGTTTTGATTGGTCTTTTAGGGCCTATTTTGTTGATATATAGGATCTTTTTGTTGTTTTCGTATTGCTTCCGGTTCGAGTGTTTGATCATAGAAAACTACTTGGTGTTTATTCAACATTCCACAACTCTCTTTATTTACAGAGAAATCACAGATTAAACATGATTACGATTAGAGATCAAAGTTTTGTAGTCTTGGAAAATAGATATTAGAGATCGGGATGAGACTCAAGCTTCGGATTACATGGAGGAACATGCTGACCTAACAATGGTTATTTGTTCATGTTTTTTATTCTTTGTTTCATGGAGGAAGATGATGGACTGACAATGGGATGGATCGACCGACGGTCGATGGAAGTTTTCCGATCACTCTAGCTAGTCCGTGGTGGAAAAACGGTTACAAACTTTGACCCACTCAAAGTTAGTTACTCAACCAAGGGAACCGTATGGTGGTAATGGGTCATGTACTCATGATAGTGGTGGAACCACTAAAGTCACATAGAAACTAAAATGCCTCCTCCATAAGCAGTGGGCATATGGTTACCTCTTTGTGCTTTGTTCTTTCTTTTAACTTCTTATTGTATTCCATCTTGACTTTGCCTAATCCATGAAGTTATCAGATTTCAAACAAAAAAAAAAATTTGTTTACATAGACATAGACATAGACAATGTATACGTGACATGCAAACCCACTAACCATATATGGGTGAAATGATGGCTTTAGAGAGTTAACCTGGACGCTTTGAAGAAGCCTAATAACTCCTAGAGATTGTATCTTTGCCAATTTCCCATCCCGATTCACTTGTCATTAATAATCTAGACAATGAATGAATGTATCACAAAACTTTACCTCTTCTTTATCCAATAGAAATTTATTTAATTTATAAATAAAAAAAACACAAATTCAGTAAAGTATATAGGTTATTTTAGTAATTGCATTAACCTTACTTTCTCTATCTTATAAAAAGTAGTAGTATAAAATGGATATATAGCAGCGTGGCAAATTCTCATACTTCTTTTCATACGAACTCGACGCGCGCCCTCTTCAATTCTCTTTCATACAGTATACCCTCCTACTATAATAAAATCCCAACAAATCGGTTCCTCAAATCGTCCAATTTTACTACTACGTACTATATTTGTTTATTATGGGATTCGGAAGTGCAGTAAAACCATCGTCGGCAATGGCTGATTTTCTCCGGGAATCAAATGGTTACGCCGTCATTGACGGCGGTTTTGCGACGGAATTAGAGAGATACGGCGCTAATCTGAATGATCCTCTGTGGAGTGCTAAATGTCTCATTGAGTCACCTCACCTAGTTACAAGGGTATTTAAACTTTTTTATTCATCATTTTATTTATGCATTTTAATTGTTGTTAAATCCTCAGTTTTATCGTTATACAATCGTTTTTTTTGTTTCTCTAGTTACTTTAGTGATAATCGGACTACATTATAACAGTAAATTTTGTGTTATATTAGCTGATTAAAATCAATCTTGGTGAAAGTGAATATATATATATATATATATATATATATATATATATCTTGCTAAATTCCATTTTCAACTAATCCAAGTTTGATTCATAATACTACTTAGTTAGTACTATGGTCATTCATGATCTCCTGCATGTTTTGCCAGGCCTTGCCATGGGCTATCCTCAAATGGACCTGGGCTGGCCTTTATGTACAAATGGGCTAGACCGGTTCTTGAGTTGTTGTCAGACACACCAGGCTGACCTGACCGGCATGTATTGACGGCTTGGCCCGGCCGTGGTCTGTATTCAGATGGGTCTGTCCTAATCACTGGCTTGTGGATTACCCTCGGACGGGCGGGCCGGCTTGTGGATTGCCCTCGGAAGGGCGGGGCCGGCTTGTGGATTGCACTAAGACCGGCCGAATTGTGGATTACCCTCAAACAAGCCTGGCCAGTCAGGCTCGTGGGCCGTCCTCAGACGGGTCGGCTGCCCTGTATAGACGACTGGGTCGACCCGTTGGCTGCCCTCCAAAGGACCGGTATGGGCGGTCTTCAGATAGGCTAGTTTGGCTCGGCCGGTGGGCTGTCTTAAGACGGACTAGGCCAGCCCGACCTGTTTGACACCACTAATAAATACACGAGAAGCATTCCATAAGAAATATCCTGGTTTATACAGGTTTAAAGCCCTTCGGGCCTCCGTCTCTTTGCCGGCAAGCAATGGATTGTCCGACAATATCTACTTTGCAAACTCTAGTACCCTTTGGGCCTCCCGTCGCTTCCTCCCTTCAACTCGCGTGATGATTAAATAGGCACTCCTCCGTGAAGGGTTAAGGTTAGGAAGTGCCAGACCATCCTTGAAACGCCATCCCACTGTTCTACGGTCCCTTCAAAACTGGTTGCCAGAAAGGGGTTGCATGTATAGGGTTGTCTGAGACGTATTCCTTTACAAATTCTAATGTTAGAAGATATGGAAAATGCTAGTTAGTGTAAATTTGACAACTATTTGGATCTATTTTGGCAGAAAAAATTTGTAGTCTAACCTGAGATACAACTCAATTGCAAATTTCGAATTACAAGTTAAGAGTAGAGCCAACAACCCTTGGTTGGAGTGTTAAGAGGTTAAGTATTCCACCTTAGAGGCAGTGGCGGACCCAGAAAATTTACTTTGTGGGGTGCACAATTACATTAAACACCCAAAAGAAAAATACCGTCATCAATGACGAATCACATAGCTTCTACCAAAGTTAGCTATAAATGTGAATTGCTAAAAAGATATCATGTGTCATTCAAACCGATGACCTTAATATGTTAAGCAACACTTTCAATTAATAAGTACAAATTATATGTTAAACAAAATAAGATGATTTTTATATTGCAAAAAAAAACCTCATAATCCAAATTTTGTAAAGAAGTTAAGAGGCGGAAGAGAGATAAAGTGACTTTAAAAGAATACGGTTAGAAAATACACATAAAAATAAGACTTAATACCCAGCGTCCAGCGAAGACCAAAGCCTTGACCGTTGACCCAAATATTGATTTATTAAGTTCAGCAATTACTTTTATTTTAGAGAAAAAAAGTCCTAGAAAATTTCAGACCAGAGTCGATGATTACCGTGGGGGCACGTCCCCCCCACGAGCCTCAACGTGGGTCCGGCCCTGCTTAGATGTCATGGTTTCGAGGCACGTTAATAATTTGAAAAAAATATATATATGTACAAGTTAACCGTAACAATTCTCTTTATAAATTCTCTTTATTCCAGAAGGGTCCTTTTATCATGTTGCCTTAGGGCACATAAGTCGTATTTTTTTTTGTTGACAACATAAGGCGTACTTTTTTTTTTTTTATGAAAGAACATAAGTCGTACTTATTTCACTGAAATAATTTATCCTTTGGCATCTGCCCATAGTAGAAAAACATTTGTTTTATGTGTTATTGTTATATATTAATCGGTGGTATCTTAATGGAGCAGGTGCACCTAGATTACCTAGAAGCTGGTGCAGATATTATTATTACTGCATCTTATCAGGTACTTGGAGATCATAATCTATTTTTGTAATTTTATCGTAGTATCCAATTGGCGATAAGAGTGTCTTGAAGTTATGTACTTGATAAATTTTTTAATATGTGGGACTACTCTCACATATGAACAAAGTTTCTCAAGAATTTGATTTACATTTTGCTTTTTTGCGGGATAGGCGACAATTCAAGGTTTTGAGGCAAAAGGCTTAACTAGAGATGAAGGCGAAGCTTTGTTAAAAAAGAGTGTTGAAATTGCACGTGAAGCGCGTGATATTTATAATGAGAAATTTGGGAGTAGAAGAAATTCGAGAAAATGTCCAATCTTGGTAGCGGCCTCTGTAGGAAGCTACGGGGCTTATTTAGCTGACGGTTCTGAGTACACGTAAGTGTGTTTCGTGACTATTTTACACACAAACCACACTCTTTACCGCTAAGCTAAATTTTAAAAAAGTATTTAAATCAAAGTTGTATTTATGACCCAAAATTATGGACCCCTAATAACATTCGGGCCTAAAACAGTTGTTATGGGCCTGAGCGTAAATTTAATACTTAATTGGAACGTAAGCGGGAGTTGGTTTTTTGTTCTGTTTATGTTGTTTTACAGAGGGAAATATGGCGAAAAGGTAACAATAGCAACTCTGAAAGAATTCCATAGGAAAAGGGTCAAAATTCTAGCAGAAGCAGGTGCTGATTTGATTGCTTTTGAAACAATTCCGAATAAGCTAGAAGCTCAGGTACCTTCTCCACTACAACTATAACCATCTTCTGTTTTTATATCGTTATCGTGTAGTTTTACTTTGGTTATCGGCAAATGTAAATGGACTTGAGACACGGGCTTTTCGTTTATCAACTTTAGGCTTATTCAGAGCTTCTTGAGGAAGAAGATATAAAGATTCCGGCATGGTTGTCTTTTACATCTAAAGATGGTGTTAATGTGGTAAGCGGAGACCCTATAACCGAGTGTGCATTTGTTGCTGATTCATGTGAGAAAGTTCTCGCTGTTGGAGTCAATTGTACTGCTCCTAGACATATTCATGGACTCATTCAACTGATTCAGAAGGTATTGATCGCTCTTTGAGATACTTCATTCTATCTCTCTAAACAAGTTATGTATTTACGATTGATGATCCATGTTGCAGGCAACTAAGAAGCCCATACTTATATACCCGAACAGTGGAGAGACGTATGATGCTAAGAATAAGGAATGGATTGTGAGTTCGCTCGACCTCTATGTTCACATTTCTATTCAATAACATATAAAATATTTAGAACTTAAATCTGACTCGAGGTCTGCAAACCCTAATCCACAACATTGGAAAACTTGCAAATGTCTGTTTTCATTTCTTATTCTAGTCAAATACGACACGGGTTTGACTCAAGTAACCTTGGTTTTTAACTTTTTCTTTCTTTGCAATGGCCCCTGTCTGTCTGGAGAAGACCCGGAACAGGCCTAGAATGGCCCATATATTAATGGATTGTGCCACTGCAAACCACCACGGCCAAATGGACAAACGCTACCAAAGTTTGTTATTGAAGTTATGCGATTGCAACAACCTAACTGCATTTTTATGGTTTGCAGAAATCAAGTGGCGTTTCAGACGTAGATTTCATATCGTATGTGAACAAATGGCATGAATCGGGAGCTGCGATTATAGGAGGTTGTTGCAGAACAACTCCTAATACAATAAAAGCGATTTCGGAGACCCTCTCCGGAGGATCATCATCTGCTATTATTCATCAATCTGAACCTCTTCTTCCTGCTAGATCGACTATCAAACTTGTCAAATGAACTACTAATGGAAAAGCGGTAACATCAATCGGTGAAGTCGGAAAGAAAAATGTGTTGTTCTTTGTAATATGCAGGTCTTTGTGTAACTTATTTCATAGTATTTAGAGTGTTGTTGGAAAAGTAACTATGTTCTTCAGATTTCTACGAGAAATTTGAACCTTTACTAGGAAATGTGTTGTGTGCTTAAATAAAACAAGTAGGTTCTTGGCTTGTGCTTTGTGATGCAAATGTTTCAGGTTGGCTTCTACTAGGAAGGAAAAAAGAATGAGGCATAGCTGCTCTTGTTTTTTTTTTTTTCCGATTTTTGTCATGGACACCTGTGTCAGTTAGAGCCCATGGACATACACGGATGTCAGTCAGATCCCGTGGATACCACAATGGGTGACTGGCCCAAAATCCGAAAGTTTGTCCAACTTGACCGGTCCGACCCTCTCGATTTTTGAAAGTTAGTCCAACTTCACGGGTGCGTCTGCAGAACAATTTCAAGCATTGCAATGTGACGCGCACCCTCTGAAGTTTTGAAATGCTACAAGAAGCTTATTGATGGTGATCCATTCGAGAAGGACTAAAAGTGGTTTATCCCTCTCTCTCTCTCTCCTCAAGATTGATGATTTTCAATTACTACTATAGAGTTTCTCATTTTCAATTATTACCATAGAGTTTCTCATTTTCATTAAAGTACAAGCATGTTGACATTAGTCTGCAGAACAATTTCAAGCATTGCAATGTGACGAACCCGTGTCCTTTGGGAGAGCATCCAAAACTTAAACGATAGATGCGTACTAAAACTGCTTTCCACCAAGAATAATTTTGTACATGCCCACTTAATTGTTTGAAGTAGAAAAAATATCTATAACTGCTAAAATGTGTTTAAAAAAATATCTATAACTGCTAAAATGTGTTACACGTGATATTAAGCCCAGGGGTGCGTGGGCTTCTTGTACCGTGGTAGTACTTGCGCCATTCCTTAGTTGATTTTTTTTTGTTTCTCAAAAACCAGAGAAAAATTTGTGAACTAAGTGAAGATTACAAATAGAAAAGATGTATGATTTGTATAAAATAATAGGAGGACAAAGCATAAAGAAGCCTCCAAATACAAAATGATTTTGTAGGAACGTGTCATGACATAGACGCACAACTTGTACAAAAATGAATTATCTATTGGGGGTAGTATGAGACTATAAATGACTAAATTGTCAATCTTCACATAAATAAGAGAGAAAAACATTGAAAATAACCTAAAAGGTATGCCTGAACTTCAAGTGGGAGCAAAGATTTTGGGACATCAGTACCTTTCTAATCAACGGAAAGTAGTTAACTGTCCGAAGGGTAAGTTTAGGTCCAATCAATTGTTTAGTTACGTCTCCAATATCCCAACTTTTAACTAAAGATTTTATCACGTAAATCCAATAAACACATAATTTCTATAACAAATTTCACCGTAAGTATTATGTCATACTAACATAAGAGGGGCATTACATTAAAAGAAGACAAGAATTTGAACACTTGGAGTGAAGGGTTAAACAATAGAAGGCAAATACTCGTGACAACAGAAAAAAAGATGAACAATGCATGCATAGTATCATGAAAAATGAATACAATTAGTTATGAAATACTAACCACATGAATTTTCTTTTAATGGTATGACTTACGGTAACATCAATATTGTAACTGAAGGCATACAACTATGACATGGTAAAATCTACTAAAAGAAAGTAACTACAATTAAGGTCTTATCTCCCAAGAAAAAGGATTTTAGTCATTTTGCACTCCTGACACAATTACCCTCATATGTACGAAAATTGTTCCGACCTAATCTCCCAAGAAAAAGGATTTTAGTCATTTTGAAAATACATTAATAGGAGGGGCAGTTATGGCATTTGTGTGAAAATAGGGGGTCATATTTGAATTTACAGAAATTAGGGGGCCATATTTGAAGCTGGTCACAAAGTAGGGGGCCAAATAAGAATTAACTCAAATACATATCTTAGAGATTTGTGTTTTCTATTGAAATGAAAACATTTGGATTAGATTTCTATTATAATTTTTATTTTGGCTTAAAAAACTATATTGATATTATGATGGACTAAATGTGAGATTAGGTGTATTTTTTTTTACCTTAAATTATAAAATGAACTCGTGCCATTAATATTTTTACAAAAATATATAGTCATCAGTCTAGAAAAGAACCGGGACATGCCTAGACCATCCTATATAAAAATGAACTGGGCCAACTGTTACAAGCAAATGGATGACTGTTACAAGATTTTGTTATAGAAGTATGTGATTACAACTATAACACGCCTGGGGAGACCGCCAATTCGGACACCCACATGGACCGTCCTCACCCTCTTTAGAGAAAGACAAAAATGAATTCTAGAGAGAGAAAGTAAATTAATTTTTATCTTATTCTCAATAGGGTGAGAACGGTTCATTGGGAGTCTCATTTGCGGGCTCCCAATACTTATTGTTACAACTATCCAACTGCAGTTTTGTGCAGGGGCAAGCCCCCACGGTCCTAATGTGAGCTCCTTCATTAATAGGCTTAGACTCAGGTTGAGGGTGCCTCTAAGGCCATCATCAATTCCCAAGGCCCATCATCAATTTTATAGTATTAAATTTCAAAGACCCATTTGGACATATTCTCACACTCACCAATGCCACCATCAATTCCCAAGGCCTATCATCAATTTAATATTAAATTTCAAAGACCTTGTTTACTCACTTTTGGGGTTTGCAGAAATCAAGTGGGGTTTTAGATCCTCATCGAAAAAAAAAGTGGGGTTTTAGACGTAGATTTTATATCGCATGTGAATAAATGGCAGGAGTCGGGAGCTGCAATGATAGGAGGTTGTTATAGAACAACTCCAAATACAATAGAAGCAATTTGGGAGACCCTCTCCAAGGGATCATCATCTGCTGTTGTTCATCAATGTGAACCTCTTCTTACTGCTCGATCGACCATCAAATTTGTCAAATGAACGACTAATGTAAAAGCGGCAACATCAATTGGTAAAAGTGGGAAGGAATATGTGTAATTATTTCACATTATTTACGATGTTGTTGGAAAATGTAACACTTGTCTTCAGATTTCTTTGACAAATTTGAACCTCTATCAGGAAATGTATTATGTACTTAAATAAAGCAAGTAGGCTTTTGGCTTGTGTTGTGTGAGAGATGCAACTTGTTTGTGGTTGGGCCAACAACCCTTGCCTCAAGTGGTAAGAGGTAAGTCTTCCAACTTAAAGGTCAAGGGTTCGAGGCACACGCTTACCAATTTAAAAAAAAAAAAAACTTGTTTGTGGTTGGCTTCTACCCAGAAAGGAATAAAAGAATGAGGTATAGAAGCCCTTGGTTTTTCCCGAAATGTGTCCTGGTCGCGTATGTCAGTTAAAGCCCATGGACACCCAATATCAAAAACTTTGTCCAACTTGACCGGGCCAAAATCCAAATATTTGTCCAATTTGACCGGGACGATGAAATAAATGGGACAGGTTTTTAATTGCTCCCTACCATCCTGCCTCAACTCAAATGGAGGCCTATTTATTACTGGTAGTTATTAGTGTTTTGTCCTTTCAAGAAGGAATAAAAGTGGTGTAATCTTCTAAAGGGAAAGAGAAATGATAGAGAACAAAAAATCCAGACATACTCTAGACATACATCCTATGTTACTTTCCGTGATTAGTTGATTTTATCAAATTTTCATCAATTCCAGGCGACCTATTAAGCCTCGGCAATCATGCTTTCATGTTAAGTTTAATATATCTGTTTTTTTTTTTGACGAGCAGTTTAATATATCTGTTAGCCTTTGCCGCTTTGGCAATAATACTTCTGTGTTTATAACCGTAGAATTTGTCCCCTCTTTGAGTAGTGTGTAAAGATCTTCTTTATGGATAGTATAAATCTCATTATGATTGCAACTACGAGTTTAGGTATTGCACGTCCAGCTATTTCACCCGCATTTGGTTTTACAAAGTTGCAATTAGATATGCATAAACCGACATAACTTGCACGTTCGGCTATTTCTTGGTGTTTTTTCTTTGCAAAAGGACTCACAAGTTAACTATTTTAGTACCTAACTTAACCGATCATACTTCAAACTTAATATCTCATTCATCTGGAAATGGATTTGAGCAATTTTTTTACTCTAAACTTAATAGCTCGACGAGACGAACGCAATGACGTGATTCATTTTCGAGTTTGATTAGTTGGACAGAGTCAAAATTGGCTTGATTTAACAAGAAGTAATGTGCGTGAATTAAGAGAAATTTTAAGTAGGGGTGTTCGTTGGTTCGATATTCGACATTTTGGTGTCATTCGTTACCAAACCACTCATAGTTTGATTAGTGATTTCTCGAACGGTTACCAAATCGCTAATTGTTTGGTTTGTTTACGAACTAAACCGTCAATGAGCGGTTTGGATACTACTGGATACAAAACAATCTATAGAAATAGTCTGTTCATAATGAAAATCGACGAATCGAGTTACTTTCTTTATACATTGACGTGTAAAATCAAGACGACACTCTCTGAAACCCTGAAGAAACAATCAATCTAACGTAATACGTCGAAAAACCTTTTAATCATTTAAGACATGTGCAAGTCACCGACTGAAACATTATATCGTAGTTGGTAACATTAATGATACATGATCGTTTTAATCTAATACTAACTAGAAACATTATGTTGTAGTAGTGTTGTTGGTTTGTATGGGTAGTAGTTATTCTTATTTCTCGCAAGAACTTGATGAAAGGTATGTATTTATAAGAAATTATAGAGATATGATGGATATATTTCAGAAAAAGTTATATATGTATTTACATAATTATATATATTAACTGAATTTGGCTAGTTCAGTTTGGTTTTAATGGCTCCTAAAAGTTACATCCAAACCAACTTGTTGTAGAAATCTACGACCGTATCAAACCACTCGTTGTTTGGTTTGGTTTGAAACCCGCCTAAATTGAATTGGTTTGGATCGATTTAATTTGATTGGTTTAGTCTATTTTCGCACACTTCTAAATTTAAGGACAAAATAAATATCTGCCTCGGTTTTATCATATATCATAAAACGAGAAAACGTAAGTAACCAATTAATAAGAGACGTTGGAATAATTTTGCAGATGACCCCATTAAGGGTGGTTTCTTTGTTAAACTCTTAAGTATTTTATTTATATTCAATTTGTCGCCATTATTCTTGAACAACGAAAGTAAGCACCAAACCCACAACAAACCAAGATAACACGAAAATCAAAATAAGACACCTATATAATTGATCAACCACATTTTTCTCATTTTCAGTTAGAACTATATAACAGAGTTCCGTTAGATTTGAAACAATGAGCACTTGGTGGATGTGAAAAGTTCAAGACACATGTACTTCAAGAGATGTGGTGTATCTTAAAACTTGAGGGCAAGTCAAATAATTTTGTTTAGTTATATCTCCAATATCCCAGCTTTAACTGAAAAACTTGAGCACATAATGTCTACAACAAATGTCCCAATTAGGAGTAGAAATCAACAAGAACAATACCCCAACTCCCCAAGTAGATTAATAATAGTAATCACCATTAAGGAAAATTAAAATAAGGATTAGAATTAATCCCACAAGTATATAGTCATACCAAAATAAAGAGGGTAGCCACATTAGAAGAAGAGAAGAATTTAAACACTTCAATTGAAGGGTTAGACGACTGAAGGCAAATACTAATGGCATGATTCATTCAAAGTTTCAAAAGAAAAATAGTAATGAGCATGAGTTAATATAGCTTCAAGATGTTTGCCAATCATCCTCATTCATAAGGTGGCATTCTAGAGTATAATGTTATATTTCATATAATGTTACAAGAATATCTTTGATCTAACTGATGAGTTTGTGGAGCCAATTACGAACTTTAGAAAGAATAAATAAATTAGTTAAAGTGATAAACGAAGGTCAATGTCTATCTTTCATATAATGTTACAAGAATTGTAAATAAGAGAGAAGAAAAACTGAAAAACCTCTCAGAGATATGGCCTAACTTCTGGTGAGAGCAAAGATCTTCGAACACTGGACCGATTAATTAACCTTCTTTTATTAGGTCTCTCCCATCCAAGTCTCTCCAAGAACTCCTCAATCAACCTGTACCCATTTCAAATAAATATAAGCTCAGATCTTAAACAACATAAAAAGAGAACAAAACTCTACCTTACTCTGCAACTTTAAAGGGTGGGAATTTTGTAACTCAATACTTACAGGTTGCAGATTGATTTTTGCGATGCTGCCAATTCACGATCAGGGAAGGAATCTTCTAGTCGGAAACTCAACCACACATAAAGATCCAACACCTGTTTATTTTAAGACCAAGAAACAACAACAATGTGATATCTCAAGTTCAAAGTTCTAAAATTTTGTTTCAAACAATATTTGGCTGGTTCGAAATGGACACAAGTGTGGGAATAACTAAAAAATATCGATACGATGGGACTGTGGGGCAAATGATATTTCATATTTTCATTCACAAAAGATTTCGTTATTTTGATAGACCATCGAAATATTTCGAAATTCAATAATACCATGATCACAATCTAATATATACAATGAGCATTAAGGTTTTGTTGGAGCTCCTACGACATGTCTTTGATTCTTAAGATCTCATGAAGTAAACCCGGCAAAATATGTAGTGTGTTTTGGGAGTTCCCAAAATATATACAGTAACAGATCAAGAATTAGATCGGATAATTTTACCTTGTGAATAGATTCAAGCTCCTTGAGTGCAGTTTGTGTTTTTGGCACTTCAAGTGTCCCAGGTGTAAATATTTCTTTTAGACGAACTATGCCCTTTTTCGCATAATTTTCTGCGAACTGGCAGGGGAGGGGCACAACAAAGATCTATCAAGTTACTTCTGGAATTGATAACAAGTATCCTATGTATTATTCAATAACCTCGAAAAGTAGTTATTACCTGTGTAAGCCCCTGAGATGAAATGTCGTCATTCATGTCAACTGGGCTGCAAATTGTACAACTGAAGGGTTAGGATCCAACTATTTGAGGAAACTAGATCAGTTTGTTAAAAATTCGTTAATTGTTTTACTAAATCAGTCAATTTCGTTAAAAAGGAACACTGGTAAAACTTAAAAAGCAACTGCACAGAAAGAGTATCTAAATTGCAATAATTAGTTTAAGTTATCTATTTAATTACATAAATGCAAGTTGTCATTACAGGCTTTGGGTTAATAAAAAAGTACTAAAACGGCTAATAAATATTGATACCAGACTACTCCAAAAGTGGTACATTCTCAACACAGGAAGGGCAGAGTGACTGAAGTCTCTTGGATGATCATGAATAGATGCATCCTTTGCAAGTCTGGGTTGGAGTCAGTTAACCGCATTTTCTGTCAAATGTTCGCTGACTTTTTTTTTGAAACTTTGGATTCATTTTTAAAATGAAAAAAATACAGTACAAACATAGGGTTGGTGGATAGGTTACATGTTACGATATCCAAGCCTCCCTATTTTGAACGAAATCATTGTAAGAGATCGTTCTGACATTACTTTTGTTTCTGGACATTACTTATGTTCAGCCCTTTAGCTTCGGGGTTTCTTTCTTAGATCTGTCAAAACTATGGTTCTTGCCTGGATTTCCAGAGGAGTTGCTCATCCATAGGTGGAGAGTCAACATGCCAAACCAGGGAAGGAGTGTTAGCATAGTCCGACATGCTACCGTGTGGTGCGTTTGAAAACTGAGGAACCAAACGACACTCAAGAACAAGCATTCGCGCAGATTGGAGGATTCGAAAAACATTATATAATTGGAGAAGGGAAGGCTCAGGCAGAAACTTTTAACTTATGAAACTTCACTTATAATTGGGAGGCTCTCGTAGTAACATTCTAATCATGGTGTACCTGTGCTTTTTGATGTTTTTGTTCGTTCTCTAGGGTGTTCAGAGTCTACTCCTGAGTAGCCTAGGGTTCTTAAATCCCTATCTCGATCATTTCTGTCTATCTCCATGTTCTATTAATATATCCAATCCCCTTTCCAGGAGAAGTTTATGCAAAGCTAGTTCAATTATTCCAAAAAAACTTGTTCAACCATATGATTTCTATGCTTATCTACAGAACAAGCAAACTCAGGAGTATAATTGAAGGTTTTAAATGCAAGAAAGGAGAAAGCTTACCTGATACAGAAAAGGTACTTATGATGCATGCCAAGTGGCAACTCGTCGATAACAGCTGCTACTTTCTGTTGTAAGGATATGTGAAATTGATCGTAAGAAACAAACTCCTGAATTTTCATTACTCCACAAAAGGACAAGATATCAAATATGTAGATATAGAGATTAAATGAACACACCAGAATGTCTTCACAGTTTGAGATGAAATAGTCTGGTGATAATTTTGCCTTCTCCAAAAAACGTTCCTGCTCGAAGAAAAGCACAGAGTAACAATTTCAATCCAAAGGAGAATATTCGAATTATAAGAAAAAAATGTTCTTTTCTTTTGTTGGTCTTAAGAACCCCTAGAAGGGCACTCATACTACGGAGGAACTGTAAGCATGAGGTAAGTTTCCGAGACCCATCGCTTTATATATTAGACATAGACCGATGGGCCAAGATCCAATATTCAGCATGATCCCGTAACGAAAAAAATTAAGAGATTACCAATTTGATCTCTAAACTGTTATCAAGACCATTTTTTTCTTTTGGAAAACAGTTCAAATATTTCTTTCATTTATACGATAAGTTCATTTATACAATAAGTTTAGAGAGGACGGAGAGAACGAGAGGTATTGTACCAATATTGGGTGGAGACCTGCAGTTGGATATAAACGTGAATACAAGTACAAGAGATCAAATGTTGGAAATAATCCAGCCCGCTGCATAAATCAAATACGTGAAGCTTTAGGCAAAGAGTGTAGATCGCATATCAGTTTGAATGATTTAATTCAAAATTAAACGCTACAAAAATCCAAATCATAATTGACTTGTAACCGTCCTATGTTGCATATAAATATCACCTCTAGAACAGGAGATGGGGACTCCAATGATGAATGAAGTAAAGGTAGATCTTCTGCATCTATACATGTTACTTCACCAAGTGGAAATTTAGACCCGTACCTGCCAGCCCTCCCTACAAACGGAAGATAAGATATCTGATGCGACACTAAGATAATTTTATATATTCTTTTTTTTTTTAACAAAGACGAGAGTTTTATATTGGTAAAGAAAATGGATAATTACAAAATGAGACCACAATGCTAAATACTTATAGTCTTTATAGTGTTTCAAAAGTGTGTCCCAATTTAAAGTAAAATCTCTAACGGAAAGAGCTAATTGCCAATTTTTTTCTCTTGACCCAAAAGAACAAAATAGATTATAGTAATAATAGAAAGCTTAATGTTGTCAAAGTTGACTCTTTCTCATCTCAAAGCTTAATGTTGTACTTTAAATATTTTCTTCTTATATTTTAATTTACTACCAGATTATCAAAGCTTACGACTCGAAACTTCAATCCAAATCCAACCTTCAAACATTCTGTATTATTAAGCATTGTAACTTTATCGGGCCAAGGGACCACGAGGAACTAGCCAAGTATCTGCACCATGCTTTAAGTTGTTGCAACAGACTCGACCAAATAAAATATCAAAGTCAAGCCTGAGTCCTTTTTATAGACATCCTAGATTCACCACCCACCGTTTAACGGTTTAATTGCAAGAAAACAACTCGAGTATACAGGAATATATTTTCTAACACTCAGATATTGTGTCCTGAATAGGTTACCCGCAATTTGTTTTATCTCTGATACTGTAAGGTCTCGCATTTCAGCACCATCAAACTTTTGCAATGTTGAGAAAATGATTCTAGAAATGTTCAGATTGAGACCCATGCCAATTGCATCACTGGCCACAAGAACATCAAACTCGCTGCTCTCATCGTTGAACCTAGTTGCCTGCAATCCTAAAAAGCAACTTACTCAGACAATTTACTTTACGGAAATTAGTGACCATAACAATATATATAAAATAAAAAGAAAAAGATGTCGACTGAAGTGGCGGAAACCAAAATGTTGCTAAGAAAGATGAAACAGAAGAACAATATAATCTATCAAAAACAGACTGAACATATAAGACGTACGAAAAACAAAAGTTGATCCACCTGAAAATAATATAATGAAATCTATCGAAAACTACCAAGAAAAGTAGAAGGCATTGGAGATAATAATATCAGTCACCTTAGCACTAAGAGGATTTTAATGTCAATATACTCAAAGCTGAGTCTAAGACGCAAGAAAGACTAGTAGGTACCTGTCTTGTTCGAGTCTCCGGTGGTAGTGAACCGTAGACCACAGAACAAAGATGCTTTCCCCCAGTTTCAATTTCTTTCTAGTCATTTAACAGCAGATGGAAACAAATATTTAGACAATGCTCGGCAACTCAGATCACAAAATAAAAGTGAGGTAGCGTCAGCTAAACAACATAATGTGGGAAAGATAAAGAATAGATTCACTAAATAAGATTATCACTATTCAAAACATTAATAGTTCGTGTGGGGTTGAGATACTTAGTATGCGAGCGAACATTGCATCTATAGAGCAAAACTCTTTACTTGTCTTGTGATATGCTTTGCTTATTTAATAGGGAATTCTAAGTAATTGGTCTAAGGACTCGGTATCAGCTCAGCTGGGGGAGTCTGATCCCAGTAGGGTCATTCGGGGAGGGACTCCGGGAACGTGTACAAACTTCGGTATTTAGAAAAACGTAAGCTTCTTATTCCTATTCTTCCTCTCACCTTTTTCTCTCTATAAACCTCAAATTTGGGGGCAAAAATAATAAACAGACGAACTTAAGCCAAGTTTCGAAGCTCAACTCAGGCTTGGCCTGCTAACCGAGTTTGAGTTACTTGGGAGTCCAACTACTTAGATGAGGTTAACCAATATTAATATGGTAATAAACAGCCTTGTAATACCACTCCCTGTTGTGACCCAAAATTCAACTGATAATGACAACGATCTAGTAAGTTTGTGTCCACGAGCTCCTAAGCCTGGTTTCGTTAAGTTCACCATTAGCCATATATTTAACGAAGAACTATTCCAAAAGTAAAACAAGAACTCAAGAAGTCCACTCAACGGAAAGAATAAGAAAGCAAAATAACAGAAGTTGCTGCAAACCTTTAATCTGTATATTTGGCGGCGAGAAAAAGTTACAATACAATCGCCTGTTTTTATGTTAGAGTAGGACCCAAGAGGAACTTTTGATGGAACAAGAGGTGAGAGCCTATCATAATAGTGGATCTAAACAACATGAGTAAACAAGAAAGAGTTATATCAGTTATCACAAAATGTAGCAAATTCAAGGGTCAAATTCATGAGCATGATTATTACTGAACATGTACGCATGCACCAAAAAGGAACTAAGAGAGGAAGAGGTAAAAGCTCTTTACACCCAGTAACATTAGTCCCCATGAACATCTTAACAGGTTAATATCTATGCTGAAAAATCAGAATCAGGGACTAGTTGGCCGACTAGGGATAGCGACCAGTCGGATTTCATTGAATTATATGTAACTAAATGTATATAAACTTTCATATGTATAAAAATATAAGTGATTTGTTTAAACTTTAGAATAATAAATTAGAGAGGATGTTGACCTTTTCTTTTACGTCTCAAAAACTCATAAATAAGTGAATTCATAAATTTAGTGGATGGTGACATTTATTACTCCCCAAAAGCTCATACATTTAGTGAAATAAGTTTAGACATTAATGAACTCTTAAACTTGAGCTAAGAGGAATAGAGACAAATTCAGATTCATCATCATTCATATTATAAAATATAAATCAAAGAATTTCCATTTATAAATTCAATGAAGAGCTTAGGGTCCTTAAAATTTATAAATGGACTAGATGCCCCTATCAAACATGTTTCAGCATTTAGTACCTCAATTGAATCATCAGTCACTTCAAGCATTCGCTTGATCAGAGGAACAGCAGCAGGGTCTCCACAAAGGTGAAGTTCATCTGCAGGAATTCCCAATAATGCGCGTGTGAATGAGTAACCTCTTGTTCTACATCCTATCATCTGAAAATATCAAATAATAGATGCTGATAAGAAGCGAAGATTACATAAAAGGATGAAAGTACATAACCAATATATTTGCCTCAGTGTCTTCAAAGAGAGAAAGATTAAGAAGTGAAATGATTGTTCAAATGCAAAACTATCAACCTCAAAGAAGACTTGATTAAAAAACGATTAACTAGGTACAAGAACTCCACCACCCGTGAAAGATTTTTGCCAATCTCATGCATAAACAATCAACATATTAGGAAACAAGACAAGTGTCCCAATCAACCCTACAGCATGATATTTCAAGAGTTAATTAAAGTTTTGAATTATTCAATGTTTACTATGTTTCAAAAAAAAAAACTCGTGATAACCTCTCGCAGTCATAACTCAGAAATAAATGATTAATTTACATTATTTGTTAATTTGATCGTAAAAACCTCCTCCTAAGCTCTCTATTGCCACTAGATAGTTGTCCATTATTCCTAATGTGAAAAAAATGATGAGATGCACTACACTTTATGACTACGTAAAAACTCTCAAGCTGCATACGACAAACGAGATATGCTCCACTATCGGTTTGAATCAATTGTCACTGAATATAGTGTTTCAATCTACTTGTATCGCATACTTAGCGGAGAGATAAGTTTAGGCTTCAAGTATAAGAAATCTATTATGATATTTATTGCACATTAAGTTTGCACGCCCCTAATCCTTGTTTTCAACCTCAGTTTTCAGTTATCATGCAAACAAGAACTTAAGACCATCAAATGACTACAAAGTTTGTACCGAAGCTAAACTTTACAAGCATTAAGTAACCTTGGGTACTTAAGATGTAAATCCAGATCATAGTTATAAGTTATGACGTTTAGCCGGTTCAAAATAACCTCTACAAAATATTATTGGAAAAAATGTATGTATGTATGTGTAGCCAAATTAGCTTATGAAATTAATAAATTAAATACAGGTGACATGCCTGAATTTCATCAATAACAGCGCATTGGTAATCAGAGGTCACATCAGCCATTTCAACAGTTACAGACTTGTGTTTTGCACCTTCAATTTCCTCCTTTTCTTGTCCTGTAATCAAGTCACAAGGAACATTTGCCTTGTTTAACTTCTTCGCAACTTCCCAAGCAAGCAGTCTTAAAGGCCCACAATATATGCCTGCAGAGGAGAAAAGAAGTTGACAAACAATCCCATCTACATAAACTCCGAATTTCCACTAAACAAGAGCTAAGAGGCGGGTAAAACCTGAAGAGCTACACTCCAATTGTTTTAGAGCACGATATGTTTTTCCACTATTTGTAGGACCAACATGCAGCACAACATTGCGCTTCTTCTTTCGAGCAGTTGGGTACCACGAATGAGGGCAGCTGTAAGGAAATATGCAATTATAGATTGAGTTAGATGCAAAATCTGATCTTCTATAAATTGATCTGTTAGAAAAAGATTATCGATTTGATATTTTAGAAAATATCAACTGAATGACCACGATATTCACATATACAAAGTCGTTCTGAAAGTTCTGATTTTCTTACGTCAAGTCAGTGAAGTCAAAGTTTGGCATATTCCGTGAGCTACTGAAATGTCTTAAGCTACGACATACGTTGGTTATGGACCGAAGGTCCACTTGTACCCGCATACGCTTCATTTTTGCTGCAAAACAAGAGAATGGAGTTCTATCACTACAAATTATCAAGTAAAATGAAACAAAATAAACATTTACAAATATCAAACATCATTTACTTTATTTAGTCAAGATGAAAGCATTTTTGTCCACTGCAAAATGCATACTTTCATTTGTTATATTATGTAGTGTTAAGTGTGTGGTCATCCAACTCAAACTAATTTGTTTTTTAGTGTAGAAGACCTAGATAGTATATTCTTAGTTACTCAGTATGTTTTTCTCATGGGGGACTATTCTCACACGCCCCCACCTGTAGGGTAGTTTGAGCCAACACATGTCTTTCTGTTCAGTGGCGTGAAACACGTGTTTCGGTCTGGCATATAACATGTGGGGCCAAAGAACACAGAACAGCAGGCCCGAGCCCGCCCGCCAAGTCTACTGTTCTTTGACATTAGCTACTCGGAATGCTTGAACCCGGACCAGAGGTACCCATAGGCGCCCAAGCCCGGCCCGATTCCCACCCCTAATGTGGGCCTAGGTCTGATACCACATTAATTTTTCTTATAAGAATTCCACCTAGCATTCTAAACACATATAGATAGCTAGGAATACGATTACAAGAATAAAAGTAAAATTTTCTCAGCAAAAGAATTTCAAGTTCAAATTTTTATGATAGACTTGGTGGTACATTGCCATGATTGGTTCATGCTGACAATTGGGAGAAGGATTAAAGGTTGTGAATTTTAACCTAATTTTATCTGTGTCAAGAGCTTATTGAACTAAAATCCATTTCAAACCTTCAACTAATGAAAATCTATTTGAACTAAAGTCAAACAGAAAAGTTGCTTAGGCTAAAATAATTCCTAGTACATAACCTAATCAATAAACGTAGAGTGCATATATTAGAAAAAAGAAAACAACCCTAGATAGATAGAACAGCAGCAACAAAGATTAAGAAATCATTCATGAATAGATTAAGAAAGTTAGGGTTTGAAGATGAACCAGAGAGAGAGAGAGAGAGAGCAAGCAAGATTACCTATAAAAGAAGGAGAATTTGTGGAGAAGAAATAGGTTTGAAAATCATTTGACGCATCTTGACACCATGAAATGAGCAAGTTTTTTTTTAGAGAGAGAAAAGGGAGCGAAAGTCGGTTCCCGCTGTTCGTTCGGGAAATCATCAGTTCCCAATTGAACGCGTACGGTCCGGGAAGGTTTTAAAGGCGCTCTATATAGGCGCCTCTTTCACTCACAAACTAGGGGTGAGCAAAAATGGTAATGGTGATAACGACGGCGGTTGTGGTTGAAGGAGATGTCCTTCGACCAAAGATGAAATGCGAGCACTTTGTCGGATCGGACAAATAATGAAGAAGATCATCAAGTTCGGATGATTTAGGGATCGTAGTGTTTAGCTAGAAACCAACTACGATTGTTGAATCACGAAGCGATTCGCGGCTAACTTCGTCTGGATCCTACATCGGGTTACACCGAAGAGTGTTGACTTGATCGGAAGATATGACTAGAGGGATGAAATATATGAGCATGTGTTGGACCCATAAATATGTTCAAAAGGCATAAAGAAAGTCAAGGCAAAGATAGTACAAAAGCTCGAACAAAGGGGTATTTGGGTCGGGCACTTAAAAGGGATTAGGCACATTTGTGGGGTCGGCCATGCTTGGCCGACCACACTAATAGGGCCGGCCAGATCTCCCCTATTAGGACTTAGTCTGACCGACCACATAGTTGTGTAAGGAAAATAGAAACTAAAATCTATTTTCCGAAAATCCTAAACCTCCTTCTATTTTGTCTTTTAGGAAACCTAATTAGGGTTGGACTCTAACTTTAGCAATTCTATATAAGGCCCTCATTAGAAGAAATTTAGGTGTGGAAAATTCTCAAAAGCTTTCTGACTCTACAACATCAAGTAGAGAAAGAAAGAGAGCAAAGTTCTCAACTATCTATCTAGTCTAAAGAAGAAGGTGTTATTCGTTTAACCACCATTAAAGTTCTAGATAAACTTGAGGAGGGAGATCAAGTTGATTACTCGGTGTCTCGAGTAGAGGAGCTACAATTGGAGCTCTTGGTCTTCTTATTCGACCGGAAAAGTTCTCAACTATCTATCTAGTCCATATTTAGCTTATGCATGAGATCCTGGGAATACTAGTGTTAGACATAAGATGTCTGAGATTCCGCGTAGAATACTAGGAGACACCATAATCCAACAATAATAGCTATAGTGGTTGAAGTGGTAGTGGTGTTGGACCTTTGGAGAAATGGTGATGGAGTAGGTTGGGATACGGTTGTGGTGGTGATGGGAATACAATGGTGGTGGTTGAGGTGGAGATATGCCGGCGGTGGTGTTGATATGGTGGTAGTCGTGACGAAGATATGGTGATGGAAATATGACGATGGTAGTGGTAATGGAGGTATGATGGTGGCAATGGAGGTATGATATTGGAGTTGGAGTGTGGTGGCAGATATGAAAGTATGATAGTGGTGGTGGTCGAAGTACATAAGTGGTGTTTAAGGCGTTGGGGTGGTCATGGTGGGGGGCGGTGGTGGTGGTGATGGAAGTGTGGTGCTTGTGGTGGTGGTGGCAGTAGTGGTCGTGGAGGCTTGGTGATGGTGGTGGAGGTGTGGTGGTGGTGGTAGTGGTCGTGGAGGATTGGTGATGGTGGTGGAGGTGGAGATGCAAGTGGCCTTGGTGGATGTGTGGGGTGGTGGTGGTGTGGCAATGGTGGTGGTTGATGTGTAGTACTGGTGGTGGTGAAAGTTGTATTGTAATGGAGCGAATGTAGAAAAAAAAATCAAGTAACATTACGTGTATGTGTCGTACTTAAGTAACTTAATTTTGAAGTCAAAAACAGAAAATTTGAACTTAAAAAAAAAAGTAGAATTTTAACTTCAGTACAGTCAGACGCGTTATCAAAGGACACCTACATAGATACATCTTGTGAGGCTTTCAAACTATGAGAAAACTGGCAACAATTTTCACCAAAAAAGAACACGGAGTTTCAAATATCATCTTGTGATATTCAATCATAAACTATGATCTATAAGTTCAAGATCTATCTTCTTAAAGATTCAGAAACACCATGACATCAACATTCTATTAGTTCTTCAAACATATAACCCATTAATTGAATCCAACAATATAATATAATATATACAAATCAAGGAAGAACCAAACATATTTAATCACCAGTTTTGTTTTTAATTGTTCCTTGTAGTTCCTATTTTGATCTTAAAAGATCGACAAGCAAAAATTCACAATACTCATTAGTTTTTCGTTAGTATAAACTAAAGAGAATATAGTATTTTACGTGTGAAAATTGTTCATCCATTGAAGAAACGTAATTTGTGGTTGATGATGTTTGTAATAAATATAAAAGTATTTTTAATCGATTGAAACGAATATAGACAAGGAATTAGACTTTACTATCACACTGATGACACCAAATGCAACACAATGATTTCTTTATCATAATTGATCGTTATATAATACAACTTTTCAAATGCGATCAAAACGGAACTGGAAATACTTATTACTCCTCATTGATTACATTAATATAAGATACATAATATTTCATTTGAATTGGAAGGAGAGATTTAGTTAAAAACCCAGTCTAGCTTCACTGCACGCATAAACAAATAAAACATCGAGTCAGATCCGTGAATATATCAAACAGAGTAAAGGTAAAAAAAACATCTGAAAACCAAGTTAATGTTTCGAAATCTTTAATATTTCGAATTGGTTCACTGACCAACTGAACCCAACCAAACCGAATTTAATCAGCCAGAGCTTTAATTGGTTCGCCTTCGGCTTTGGCCAACCCAAAAATGATCAGCAAAAGTCACACTCAACTAAAACATCTACAAATAAATCCAACGACTCAGACCATCGGGTCAACAACTCATTATTTAGGTGCCCAAAATTGTGGTCCTTGACGACATATTTTGACCTACGACAATGTATCACTTTTGTTAACTATCATAACAAAAGGTGGGTAAAGTATGTAGAGCTACCGAAATCCCAGACAAATTTGGAAGAGAATTTCAAATCAATGGCCAAGATCTTCTTGCAAATTGAGACACAAATAAAGAGATAGATAGACGAACCGATTCCAATTTTTGATTCCGAATTCTCTCTCAAATTTGCGTAAGAGAAAATCAAGGGCTTAATCATTTTCCAGAGTATTAATGTGAAAATATAAACTTACCAGATCTCTCAGCAGTTGAACAACTTTCATCACATTCTTTTTCACAAAAGCTGTTGCCATGTTTGAGGGCAAGTAGGCATGTCTGGTGGCAAGGTTCAAAGCATTTCTTGTAATCAAATTTGTGAGGAACAGTTGCTGTGCTTGGCTGGACCACCACAGCAAGTACCACAAGGCACATAACAAACATTGCTACCATCTTTCTTCCATTTGATGCCATCTCTTTATTATTCTTCAAGTTTGATATGTTTTCTTGGGTTTGGAATTAGAGAGAGAGAAAAAGTGAAGGCTACTAAAGGGGGGTTTTATTTGTATTTCTCTCTCTAATTCTTTTTCTTGCTGTGGTGGTGAGGAATGAAGATGATAGGGTCTTGTTTTTATAGCCTCAAAAGCATTAGGCTGGTACCTATAATAACGGGTCCAATGCAATTTTAATACCAATCATAAGGTAACAACCATTTTCCATTGTGAGAAACTAACAATTTAACTTTTCAATGGAAAGAAAAACTAACAAATTAAGGTAACTCATAATTGTTTTCTTAATGGTGTGGATCGGGTGGGCCCGTTACAACCTGGCCAGACTATTGAGACTAAGGGCGACCCATGGGCTACCGAACATTTTGGGTCAAACTCCCTTATGATGGGTTACAATGAGGTAGGGTAAAGAGGGGTGAACAAAAAATCTATAAGGTCAAAAGGACGTTTGTAAAAGATAAAATATGCAATGCCCCATGCCTTGGTCGTTATTTGCAGCATCCTACCTTTTAACACTTTAGCCCGACAAACACGAAATTTTCTTCTGGTTAAAGGTTTCAATGAGTCCACCAAGGTCTCGACAATTATTAAGTTTGAGTATATACGCACAGCTTAAGCTTTAGACATTTTCTCTCAAGTGATGTGGTACTTATAACATTGGTCCACACTACCATCAAGGTCGGTCCTACTACCTACGAATTATAAAGCAATTTTTAATTTTAGAGTCCTTAACATATATTCCTTCAACTGCTTTATAAAAATTTATAAAAAAAAAAATAAGTTTGTGGGGACTGCAAGAAACTGTACGGACCAATCTACTAACCCCTCTTTGGTGCTAACTATGGCAAATAAGTAAAAAAAAAAATAGACCTAAAAACTCAATCAAGGGGCCTTTCAAATTGGAGGCCCAAAGCCACCTCTTTGGTGGCTATGGGCCAGGGTTGGCCCTGCCTACCATTTGTAACGGCCCATGCTTTGCCAGTTTTCAACATTTTCCTAACTTTTGTGACCCAGACCCAAGCCCCAACGGGTGCGAGGTTTTATTTGTAGGGAAAGTTTCTCAAGCCAACCTAAAAGGCATCCAAACTTACTAAACTTGAACGTACACCTATTGTTGATTTAAAATTTGTCAATCTTATATCAGTCAGAAAAATGAATTCGCAACGTTGGATTTACTCGTGATTGATCAATCTGCTCCTTTGATTCTTGCTCTAGCTCTTGAAAATCTGTGAAAAATCTGTAAGGAGTTCGAAAATATCTCTGACGCTTAAAACAGTCAGATTTCCCTTACAGTTTACAGAATTGAGTATTGATTAAACCTTAGAGTTCTTACCTTGTTTGATGTGATTTGATGCCCTTTTGTATGTTGTTTGGCCTAATAGACGGCGAGGATGAGGCGGTTGAGATCCAACTTGTTGGATTGAAACTACTATTTCGTAGTTAGAGATTTAGAGTTTCTCTTTAAGTTTATCTCATATCGTTGATATTTAGGAGGTCCTCTATTTAAGGATCCTTATTAGATATCTTTCCAAGTCTAGGAGATGTTTCCTCTTTTTAAGACTCTTTAAGCGCAAGTCAGATAAATACTTAAGATCTTGACAGACTGAAATCTCTAATAAGATTCAGGATTAAGTCTGTAAGCGTGAGGCACACTTCAACCTTCCCATGTTTTAGGCTTAAGGTATGGGCCTTCGTCACGCGGACCCTTATGTACCTCACAAATCACAGGACAAACCTAATTGTATTTGAGGCAGGGCAGGGTTGAGGCTCCTAAGACGATCTTGCCAACCTCCCGATTTTTGGCTTAAGTGGAAGACTTGATATTCGGGCTCAGCGATCCTATTGCCTTGATATGAGTTGATCCGTTAGGTTTTTGGTTTTTTCATTACTTATTGATGTCAGTCAACTAATAACCATTTTTTGGATCATCACTTATATCAAGTTTTAGGTGTTCTTTATGGGATATTGAACTGTTACATCCCCCAACCTTAAGCAAAACCTTATACCCTTGAACAAAACCAGATATCCATTGACCTCAAAATATCCATGAACAAATGAAAATCTCCCTGTTAGGTAAATAATATCGTGTAGATTTTCGCTCGTTTTGAGTTAAGTCAACAAATTTTTTTTCCATTAATCTATTGTCATTTGATGGTAAAGTTACCTGTCTTTTAACTTACTCCCTATTTAACTAAACTCAACTTGTTTGATAAAATTCCTTAATTAAAAAAAACATTTTTGAACAGGAAATAGAAAGAGATCAAAGTGTTCGATGAATTTCTTCAATAAAAGAGAGTACCTAACTCAAATGCCCAAACGGAGAGAAGTATAAACTGTTTGACAAATCCACCTCGGGTAGGTGTAAAGGCGCCTCATCAGTACGAAACTATTGTTGTTACTGATAGCTTTGTGTCACTGCATCAGTAGCTCCCTGTCGTTTTTCATGTATAACCAACGGGAAAATATTATAGATGGGTTTTTCAAAACACAGGCACAAAGCTAGCGACATATACTGACAGAAACCGGTTAGATGCTACTATTGAATGTTTACACCAACCAGGCTAGTAAGTCTGGTAGGTGTAAACTTATATCTCTCTCCCGGATGGATAAAATGAGAGTTTTCAGAGAAAGAGGGATCTAGGGAGAGGGTTTCAGAGAAAGAGATATAAAATATAGAGAGAAAGAGCGACACATAGAAAGTTTTGAAAGAATGAGAGAGTTTTGAGTGAAAGATAGGGCAGAGTTGAGAGAAACAAAGTTTTGCAACGGAAGTAAAACAGATGGTGGTGGTGGTGGTGGTGATGGTCGTCTCTAATAGAGAATGAGAGATGGTTAAGGAGATTTTGAGGGCGAAGAAGGTGGTGGTGATGATGGTCGGCCTACATGAGGGTTTCGGTGAAATTTGGTCGATTTAGGTAATATTTGAACAGAAGATGCTACACCTACTTAAAATTTTACTTAATCTTTGACATGCTGGCTCACATTCACTAAAAGACAAAAAAAATTCAAAATTTGACTACGATGTGGACCGTTTTTACTAGGATGAGTCACAATGTCAAAAATCAAGTTAAAAATTCTACGTAAATATAACGTTTCCCTATTTAAACACAGATATTACATGGACTCCGCACTCCAAAATTTACAAACTCGGTCATACCATAGATAAAGACATAACATATCCCAAATGGTACTGGGTGTGGTCGAAGAGGAGAGCTCGATAAAGAGTATATATCTTGATAGTGTGTGATGGTCACTTCACGTTGGACCTGCCTGAAAGGACTTCAAATATTTCATCGGTTTAATCAAATATGGTTATTTGGTTCTTTAGACGTATGAAGTTCCCCGTGTCATGCTTATGTCGGTTAACGTATTTATTTAATTCATATGGTGTCTTAATATTTTATGAATATATTATCTTAGAGTTCTTTTTTTTTTTTGTTGAACATTATCTTAGAGTTCTTGGAAAGAAAAAAAAAAGATGGAAACCATTTCCTTGCTTACATCATTTAACCTAATCCACTAATGTTTGCGTTTGATAGCCCTCGATTTGGGTGGCGGATCATTGGACTTGCTTTCGAACTTAAGAACGCCAGAGTTTTATTAATCAAATTGTGAGCCTGATATCTTATTAAACCTAAATTAGTTATCATCAAAAGAATATAGATAAATTTTCCATTGATGGCACCAACCATAATACCATGATTCATTCATATGAATTGATTGTTACAAGACACAACCTTGCAAATATGATTTCTTACATTAAGTCAAAATACATAATATTTCATCTTAAATTCATAGAAGAGATTTAGTATGATCTTAACTGAAGGCCATGTCTAGCTTCACTGCACACAAATAAACAAATAAACAAAGAATTAGATTCAATAGTTTTTTCTTTCGAAAGACGCCATCTTGAACGAAAATCGTAAAAAGATGAGTACTTGAAATGCTCTAGGGCAATACATTCCTACATCGTGTCGTATGAGGACCATCTAAAGACTAGAAATAGACTTTGGGTTGTCACTAATTTTCACCTAAGCCAAAAATTGGGTCGACTCAAAAGTTGACAGAGTCGGCCCAAACAGGCAAAGAATCTTGGAGAGAGAAAATATTTGGAACATCTGGGCCGACCACATTTTTTGGAACAAGTACTTATATGCTGTCATTATGTATAACGGAAGGTTGGTAAAAGTTTAAATGTAAGAACACTTACATCCTTTCTCAAGAGATGAACAACTACCATCACATTCTTTTTCACAGAGGCTGTTGCCATGCTTGAGGGTAAGTAGGCATGTCTGGTAGCAAGTTTCAAAGCATTTCTTGTAATCAAATTTGTGAGGAACAGTTGCTGTGCTTGGCTGGACCACCACAGCAAGTACCACAAGGCACATAACAATCATTGCTACCATCTTTCTTCCATTTGATGCCATCTCTTTATTTTTTTTGATGTGTTTCTTGGGTATGGAATTAGAGAGAGAAAGTGAAGGCTAATTAATGTATTAGTTGGGGGTTTTATTTGTATTTCTCTCTCTAACTCTTTTTCTTGCTGTGGTGGTGAGGAATGAAGATAATAGGGTCTTGTTTTTATATGCCTAAAGTTTTCTAATTTTAGGGGATAGGTTGGGTACCTAAAATAATGGGTCTATTGTTACCAAACACAAGCAACTGCAAATGCTATTTTTAACAAACACTCTCATTTACATCGATTTACTATTATCTACGCGTTGAAAAGGTCAACTACATCAATTAAAGTCTGGAAAAAATGTCCAGATCTTAGAGCATCTCCAATGCAACACTCAATCTTAGAAATTCTGAGTGTCATCTAGGATTTTTAGAGTTTTTTCTTAAAACTCATCTCCAATGCAACACTCTATTTGGATCTCTAAGATGACGTGTCGAGGGTGGAATAGAGATATCTCAAGAGAACACTCTATTTCTAGAGTGTCCTCTTGAGATATCTCTAATTGTCCAACTCATCAACATTTGATTTTCAACCAATAGAAATCGAGTGTTCTATGTTTTCTAAAATAACTAATTATTTATTGACAAAAATAACTATGCTACACAAGTAAATAAGATAAGTTTAGAGTTTTGCATTGGAGACAAAAAAAATTGAGGATCTCTATTAAGGCTACTTAGGAGTGAGAAACTCAATTAGAACCTGACACATATGATGAATAGAGATTTTTATGAGTTTTGCATTGGAGATGCTCTTAGATGTTCATTATATATATATATATATATGTTTAGTTTGCTTAACATCATATTTATGCTGATGTGGAATTCTACAGGAACTATCATTTCATATTGGAGCAACCAAGTAAATTCTAACTAGCAATGGTGCTTGTAAATCTGCTGCTATGACAATAGGCGCTTTCGTGTGATAATCTCTTTATATGGACAAAAATAAGTTTATAACAAAGTAGCTTTATGTAGTAATGTTTATTTTATTTTTAAGTCAAATTTTAGATTGTTTAGCTTTGTCTAATTTGTGATGACTGATTCATTTGAATGAATAATTCCAGATGATTTTGGATCTATTTGATTCAAAAGATTCTAATCCAAACAAGTCAAATTCAAATGGTGAAACAAAACAAATACTACCTAACAATATGAACAAGGGCAACCTCGGTCCAAAGCAGCCAAAGCGATCGATTTAGACTCCACCGCAACGAATGAGATAATCTCTTTAGAATTTGTAGGCTAGTTTTGAAACAATTTGTTTTTTCTAAACAAAATTATAACATAGATTATATTTTTCTTTTTTGAATATAGACTCTCAAGAGTAATTACGTTGTTACATGCATGAGTATATCATGAACGTATTACATCATGAATTGAATGAGTTCAATAACTACCATCTCAAAGACATGTTGGGCCCTAAAGGACATTAAAAACCCTTAAGCTCATCGTATAAGGCATGGGAGCTCATTAATTTTTAAATTTATCTTATTTATGCTCCAGTTCAATAAATCACATATTTTTACTCTGATGGGGTATTTGGCAGACGAACATGATTTTAATTGTATCTTAAAACCCAAGAATTTAGATGATGTAAAGAAATCAAAGGTTCTCCTACGCGGTTTGAGTTGGACACTCACGAATAACTTTCCAATTTCATATAAATTAATGGGATATTTAGCATTTCGGTCAAGGAAAAGTACCTGAATTAGCGTTTCGGTCAAGAATTTGTCCGTTATATGGTCTGGTCACCCTTGACCTAGTTGACTACTGTCGGTCGTTAATAGCTGTTAGTCTGCGACCCAAATGTTAATGTCGGTACTTTACGTTGACCCTAAAACTAAATATCCTAGAAAAAAATTATAATGTCAAAATAAAAGCATATTGATCAATCGAATTCAAAAACATAAATGTTCATCGAATTCAATATGTCGATCATAGAGGGAACATGCTTTATTCTCCACTTAATGTGCGTCCTCAAATCATTGCGTCTTTTCGATTCAAAATTGTTGTACCCGTGCCTTAAAATATGATATTATTTTCCCGAAAATTCTATTTATCCCAAGAAGTTGTGGCGACATATCACTGGAGTATATTTTCTCACAATTCTCTCTCCAATTGCTCCACACTCAAGGGATATGCTTCCACATCGGCGGAGGGCTGGGGGAGGGACCAAAATGGAGGGATGAATAGAATTTCTCTTTCTTTCCCTACAAATTCTCTAGATCACTCTCTTTTTGTTCTCGTAACACTTGTTTTTCTTATCGTTGAACTCTTTATACTTTCCAAAATGATTTTTCACAAATATCACATGGACTTAATTTTCTTTCAGAGCGTTTGATACAATTGTCCTCTGGGAATCTCATTGGACGAGTTCTTACGACTATTTTCTTGATACAATGAAGGGGCCTATGCTAAGTAGTAGATCCATTAAATTGACCTATGCTAACACAACTTGTCTTTCCACCAATTGTAGGGCGTCGGTGCCCATGACTCTATACTTGCAGGTTCATCGGTGAGGGTTTGTGTCTTTCACAACACTAATGATGGTGGAAGAGCTAGCTTAGGACTAGGCTCCGCTCAACGTTTGATAAGTTCTCCATCGAAATGTGTACATCCCTGAAACCCACACACCTTTCACCAATTTCTCTTAAGACGCCCGTGTTCCAATGATTAAAAGGTAAAGTTAGTGTTAGCGTCAGTGAAAAAGTACCGACATTAACATTTGGGTCACAAACTAACGGTTATTAACGACCGTCTCTAGTCAACTGAGTCAAAAGTTAGTCTGTGACCCATACCCTATAACGAAAAAATTCTTGATCCAAATGCTAATGTCGGTATTTTTCTTTGACCCTAACGCTAAATATTCCTAACTTAAACATTAAACAAGTAAATTAGGCATAGTTTCAACAAAAAAAAAAAAAAAGTAAATTGGACATAACACAAAATTGAAAATTCATCTCCATAAACACAAACAAAGCCTAAGTTACATACAAACAAACAACCTCCAGAAATATGAAAACAAACACGTCCTTAACTCACAAACAAGACAAACACTAAAGCACTAATCCAAACATGGAATTATTCAAAAAAGAGCCATAATGATTCCATACTACACATACCACAACAATTACTCTCATACTCTCATCACATCCGTTCGATCAACTCTTCATTAGATTCATCTTTCCCACAGTAATTCCTAATTGCTGTAAGTTCATAAGGAGACGTATCAAGAGCAAGCCATTGCTCAACAGTAAAAAGTTTTTGTGAACAAGACTTATGGGCACCCGTTGTTGTTACTTCAACATAATTAACATACCACCCATGACCCGGACCCGACCCATCAGAAGTTAGGTTCATTGCGCACACCGGCGCACCTAAGCATTTACCTCTCCCACTAAATATATCTAAATTACCTCTTTCATAATAATCATAATTGGGTCCCATTAATCCACCCCATGCCTCGAGATTTGGAATATCAAAATAACGACCGTTGATATCGTAGAGTTTTAGACTTATGATTGAGTCGGTTCCACCTTTGATGATTGATCCGGTTCTAACATAGACTGTGTATACACAATCATCCTGCACAAACAAAAAAACACAAGAAAATCAAGAAATTGAGTTAGATTTACATAATTTAGATCGAATTAAGAAATGGGTAGGATTGAAAAGAGAAATAGAGAGGGAAAGAAGAAAAGGGTAGGTGATGGAAGTTTGATTGAGAGCTTACATAGGATTGAGAGAGAATGGAGAAGGAAAGAAGAAGAGAGAGAAAGAGGAGAGAGAAGCTATTGACTTGAATTGCCATTGTTGGTGGGTGGTGTGGTGGAGTAGATCAAGATGGGACTTGGTATTATAGAGATGAAGAGAGAGAAAGTACTAGAATATAAACACGTGTTAACTTTGATGATATGAGATATCAAGCGTGAGAACCGTGTGAGTCGTTAGATTAGAGCCAATTTGACTTTTTTGGTTTCACATGTGATGGTTTATGTGTATCTCTCTCTATATTGGTCATTTGTGCCATGAAATTCAATAATAGAGCTTTCTTTAGGGTATCTGCAGGAAATGATCAATCTTAGAGCATCTCTAATGGGACAATCTAACAAACACTCTAAAAGTCCTAATTGTCAAGGATCAATAGAGATTCTCTTTCCTAAATGTCAATATAGAGACACTTTAATTTTTGTTGGTCTCCAATAGAGATCTCTAATGCTATCGCTATGAAGTAATAATAGTGGGACCGCTTGGGGGTAACTTTATTGATTTTCTTTTTAGTTTTTTTTTTTGATGAAATGATTTTCTTTTCTGTTGAGAGGTAACTCTATTGATTTGAAACTAAAAAGAGTAACCAGGGGTCAAAGACATATATGAAGAAGAATAGGAGTGCAATTTATAATAAGAGACCAACCCTAGGTTAGGATGTGGGTTTTTTTCTCATTAGATGTCTCCTACAGCAAAATCGTATTGGGTCGGCATCCAGACATAGACAATTCTTACAATTTTAAAGCTTGGAATTACGTTCGGAAGATCTAATTTTAACCGAAGAGTGGGATATATTCTAAAACAAGACTTGTTATAAATACCTGACTATTATATAGGTATATACTTGTCTATGTAAAGTATGTCCATAAGTTTATGAGTAAGTTCGCAACTAAATATTTGTGTTTTGGGCTTTTTTTTTTGGAAATGTGTTTTGGGTTTGAAACTTATGATCTTTTTTCTTTTTACTGCTTTTACATGACAATTTATCTTAAGTTTGCTCATAGCCTCCAAATATGATTAATTCATTACTTTGGTTCCTCATATCGTCCAATATGTCATTTTGATCCTCTGGTTAACCATTTTATTAGTAATAAAGTTAACTCTATGTTTGTTTCCTTCAATTTTATATGTAACTTCTCTCTCCGCTTCTCTTTTTCTATCCCCCCCCCCTCATTTCTTCATATAAACGCCTCCAACGAAACTTTAGACAGTCTAATGAGGGAAGCACTAAGTCGGATCAACTGATTTCTAGATTTTTCTTTCATATGATCTACCCTTTCCTAAATCTTGAAGGGGGGGGGGGGGGGGGGGGGGGACTCCAACAAAGGCTTACCCGCATGGGACCTTCTAATATTTTGTCGAGGATCTCCACATTTTGTGTGCTTGGAACTTGTTTTTTCTTTTAGTACATAATCTATTCGTTAATGAATTGGTTTATAGAACTTGAATTTTACACTAGCCCTCTAATGTGAGTGTTTGTTTCGCCCCCCTAGTGATTGTGGTTTGATCAACTTTTGATGACAACTTCTGCCTCCACGAAAAAGGGAAGGATGCATGGAGATTGTAATAGATGGAAAAGGTGGTGCTCAAATTTTTGCTTGGTCCACCAATTAAGGTTCTCCCATCAATGAAATTTTCTTGTCTCCCTTAACAATTTTAATCTAAATGTGTATTTATCAAGAATTAAGTGTTTCCAATCAATAAGTCAATATGTCCGAGTGGTTAAGGAGACAGACTTGAAATCTGTTGGGCTTCGCCCGCGCAGGTTCGAACCCTGCTGTTGACGTTCCTTTTTTTTTTTTTTTTATTTATATGAACTTGTGTTGCAGATTTTAAGAATAAATTAAGGGTGTTAATTAAGTCTCTATCTCTCACTAATTACAATAGAGAAAATTATAATTTGGCTTAACACAAGTTAAAAGCATCTTTATTGATTTCTTGACAATGGAGACCAGTTGACATTCTAACTTTTTGTTGTTCTTCTTTTATGTAGTACTACACATTAAAGATCTCTTCTTGATTTTATTGGTTTTTTTAGTGTACCATCACCAAGCATGTTTTGAATATATTTTCTTTCATAATTATTTTAATCTCCAATACCTAACAATCTAGAAAAATAAAACAACATGTGATATTGATTCATGATGAAACAACAATCTAGAAAAATAAAACAACATGTTTTGAACATCTTTTCAGTCTTTAGTCGACAATTCATTAGATCAGAATGTGTGCATCTTATTGGCAACATCCCGGTCGATTAGATTCAACTTGAATTTTCTTCATCATATGACCAATGCACATTCATAAGTTCATCTACAACTCTAACGATTAGCTAGTTGTTTCAGTGTTTGAATGTACAAAATATAGGAGCTTAGCTTTGTTTCTTGTTTTACTTGAGCTATGACTTGTCTTGCCCGTAACCAGGGCCGGCCCTGACTTTTATGAGGCCCGAAGCGAACTTAGTAAATGTGGCCCCAAATTTTGTAGTATAGAAGTACAATTTTCCAATACTCCTATGCTATATTATTTCCAAAATTATCAATTTTCCAAAAGAAATATATCAAATATGTCAGGTTGCACGGGTTTTGCACATAGTAAAGTTTGTGAAATCTCACACCTATTATGCAACATTTAAACACATGTGAAATTGCACAAGTTAAAAAAAATAGTTGCATGAGTTTGCACAATGAGTTAGAAATATGAAAAGTATATACATGTACTTATAACCAAGGCCAATAAATAATTTGATCTAATTTCTCATCTAGATTGTTAATATCATTTTGTATCAAACCTTTTCGGAGGTTTGATCTTTTATATTGACTCAAACATGGAAACCTTTGTAAAGGGCTTCTCATTGAGATTTTGGACGAGAGTATCTTTTCGAGTTTTCGAGAACGAGTGGGATGGAGGGAGAGAAAGAGAAGGATTATACAGACATGGAGGTAAAGGTAGAGAAATGAGGGAGTGAGAGTGAGGGATGGAGGAGATAGTTATGGAGATGTGTGGAGATGAGAGAGTGTGTTTGCATCTGACTAATTGGAAGATGACCAAGAAGCACTTCATGTTGTTTGTGTCCGACTGATTGGTAAATGACAAAAAGGCACTTTACGCTGACAATCAACTTTTAGATACGAATATGACTAGACCAGAGAGAAACGATGAGGAAAATAGTTTGGAAAAAATATAAATAGTTTGGGGCAAATTTAATTGGAAACATAAACATGAGGGCCAAATTTTATAGTTGGTCACAATTAAGGTCAAATTCTTAAGATGGGATACAACTCTAGGGGCCACATTTAAATCAAACATTTCAATCAGTTAAAGTCGCCTGCACGTGAGGAACAAATGACATGGTGGGCGGGCCTATAAAAACAGTTTGGAACTTTGGCTTTAAAGTGGCTTGGACGTTATTCTCTTCTTTTTTTTGTAACCTGGGTTACTTCATTCTTCTTATAAGCACCTCAATGATACTGCCCAGGTCAAAAGAAACCAAATGTGGCCCCCAAAATTGGGTGGCCCAAAGCGAGGCTTTGCTCGCTTTGGGCCAAGGCCGGCCCTGCCCGTAACAAAGAGTAGTAATTGCTTTAAAAAAAAAAAGAGTAGTAATTGATACATATTGTTTTGATAAAGTGAAAAAAAAAAGGGTAAAAAATAAAAGTTGCTTTCAATGAGAGTTGAACTCATGACCTCCCGCTTACTAAACGGGTGCTCTAACCAACTGAGCTATGAAAGCTTGGTTGATCCATTGTTAACCTTATAGTTTTTTTAGGATAAATCTTTACAAAAGGAAGGAAAAAGGAAGATAAAAACGTCGCCTGAGAGATTCGAACTCTCGCGGGGAAACCCCATGTACTTAGCAGGCACACGCCTTAACCACTCGGCCAAAGCGACTCTTTTTGTTGTTCTGCTCTTCTTCCTACAATAGTATTATTTTACTTTAGTTAGGTAAAGAAACAAATAAGCTCTTCAACTTAAAAAAAAAACAAGAAACAAATAAGTTTCTCCTAGTTACTTTGCGATTTCGCATAATATATACACATAGTGATGGAGGAAACTAGGATTCGACATAGTAACTTTTAGTCTACAAGTTTGACCGACTCAACTACATGTTTGGTTCTCAACAAAAAAAAAAACTACATGTTCGGGGGTTCCGAATTAAACTTTGTTACTTTATTGATTAATATATCTTAAGGGTTAAGGTTTTGATCAAGTCTTAATTACCAAACATGTGTTGACTAACATACAAGATTGGATCTATGGGTTTCGTGGACATGGCGTGTTAGACCATGTGTTTTTATTATGTCATGTCAAACTGACTCATTTAACCAGACACAAAAACAAAACAGGCATGCTTCTACAAGACCAATCATCAGAGCTAAAAAGCACAACATTTGAATGTCAAAAGTGCGGGTCAGTCTAATTTGCAAAGCCCCGATCATGAAACTCCTTAATGTCAAAGCACCATGTTTGGTTGCTATAAGCATGAGTTGTACGTGGCCTTCGTGTAGTAGTTTGTGATATATACGACGATTTCTTTCCATCTCCGAGCGTCACCTTCCTAGTTTACATGGGTTAGCAATTTGGCATAAACCTCTATATACATGCCAACTTCTAAGGGTTCAGCCTCTATTAGGTTTGTTTATCGATTCGGATCAGCCAAGAGCCGCTCGGATCCAGCCCGTTTATGGCAGTCCAGTCTGGCCCGACACAACAAAACTCCGGTCAACTAGGCCGGCCCAGACCATTCTTTTTCAGACCGGGCTGGCCCGATAAGCAGCACTAACCTCTATATAGACTATGGGTCTAGTAAGAAAGAAAAGGTTGATAAGTAATTTCCCAGCCATGACCGTTACAACAAACAATGTCCTTTCTCACACCAAACGCACTCGGCTCTTTAATCGAATCGGCTGTGTTAACTCAGTCCTCTCGAATCGGCCGAGCCACTCATGCTCAGATACTCAAGACCCTCTCTTCTCCACTTCCATCTTTCCTATCCAATCACCTTGTTAACTTCTACTCAAAACTCGACCTTCTTAACTCAGCTCAACTCGTCCTCTCACTCACTCATGACCGATCTGTTGTCACTTGGACTGCTCTCATCTCTGGTTCTGTTCAAAATGGACATTTTTCATCTGCTCTTATTCATTTTTCTTCTATGAGACGTGAGTCAATTCAACCCAATGATTTTACTTACCCATGTACTTTTAAAGCTTCTTCTTTACTTAGATCTTCATTAATGGGGAAACAACTTCATGGGTTGTCTACAAAAGACGGTTTAATCTCTGATGTCTTTGTGGGGTGTAGTGCTTTTGATATGTACTGTAAAACTGGTCTTAGAGAAGATGCTCATAAGATGTTTGATGAAATGCCTGAAAGAAATTTAGCTACTTGGAATGCTTATATTTCAAATTCAGTGTTTGATGGAAAAACCCATGATGCAATTCGTGCTTATATTGAGTTTCGTCGTGTGGGTAGGGATCCGAATTCGATTACGTTTTGTGCTTTTCTTAATGCTTGTTCTGATACTCATGATCTGTTACTTGGGAACCAATTACATGGGTTTTTAATTAGAAATGGGTATAATGCTGATGTTTCTGTTGCTAATGGACTTGTTGATTTTTATGGTAAGTGTCATCAAATTGAGTTATCTGAGATGATTTTTAATGGGATTCGACAACGTAATGATGTTTCGTGGAGTTCTATGGTTGCTGCATTTGTGCAAAATGATGAGGAGGAAAAGGCTTGTTACACATTTTTGAATGCTAGAAAGGAAGGTTTTGAGCCGTCCGATTTTATGGTTTCAAGTGTTTTAAGTGCTTGTGCTGGTCTCGCTGGACTTGAACTTGGAAGATCTGTTCATGGTCTTGCTGTGAAAGCCTGCGTCGATGGGAATTTGTATGTAGGAAGTGCTTTAGTTGATATGTATGGAAAATGTGGGAGTATAGAGGACTCCGAGCATGCTTTTTATGAACTACCCACTAGGAATTTGATAACTTGGAACGCGATGATCGGTGGGTGTTCTCACCAAGGTTTGGCCGAAATGGCTCTCGAGTTATTTGAAGAGATGACGCAAGAAGTTCGGCCTAATTATGTGACATTTGTTTGTGTATTATCGGCTTGTAGTCGAGCAGGGTTGGTTCAGAAAGGAATAGAGATCTTTGAGTTGATGCGAGGGCGGTACGGCATTGAGCCAGGTGCTGAACATTATGGTTGTGTGGTTGATTTACTAGGGAAAGCTGGAATGGTAGAAGATGCATATGAATTCATAAAGGCAATGCCAATTCGTCCGACTGTCTCAGTTTGGGGTGCTCTGTTGGGAGCTTGTAGAGTTTATGGCAAACCGGAATTGGGAAAGATTGCGGCTGATAACTTGTTTGAACTCGACCCACAGGATTCGGGCAACCATGTCCTACTCTCAAATATGTTTGCAGCTGCTGGCCGGTAAGTTATTAAAGTTGAAAATATGAAAAGTTTTTACTTCCTTGATAGGTACATGTATAGGAACTTGTGTTTCTGAGATGGATTAGGGTTTTCGTAACCTTTCAGAAGTAGATAAATCTTGGGTGATCCTTTCCTTGAGAAGGCGGTTTCAAAGAGTTGGGCCCAATAGTCTCCCACAGAAGCTCAACATATAAACATGACCATTTGGCTTTTCTCTTTTATAGTTCCTGCAGTTAACTTGTTTTCGTTTTAAACATTGACATAGGTGGGAAGAAGCTACAAATGTGAGGAAGGAAATGAAGGATGAAGGAATCAAGAAAGGTCCCGGTTGTAGTTGGATTGCCGTGAAGAAAGTCGTCCATGTTTTTCAAGCAAAAGACACCACCCATGAGAGAAACTCCGAAATCCGGACGATGTTAGCAAAACTAAGAAGAGACATGAAGGCAGCTGGCTATATCGCCGACACAAATTTCGCTCTTTATGATGTGGAAGAGGAAGAAAAAGAAACAGAGGTATGGTACCACAGTGAGAAGCTTGCGTTAGCATTTGGGCTCATTTCTATACCTCCTGGTTTACCTATAAGAATCACTAAGAACCTTAGAGTATGTGGAGATTGTCATAGTGCTATTAAGTTTATTTCAGGTATAGTTGGTAGAGAAATTATCGTTCGTGATAATAATCGGTTTCATCGGTTCAAGGATTATAAATGTTCTTGTAATGACTATTGGTGATTATTCATTCATTTATCAAGTTTTGATTCTTTGCGGGATTCATTGACAATTTTTCTCGAGGAATAAGTGATAACAGGTGTTGTTTCTATAGGGTATGAGTTCAATTCTTTTGCTCAAACTAAATCCACTTCAGTCCGGATCTACATGGAGACCAACTCTGATAGAAGTTTTTCTTTGATACAAAAAGCTCCAAGCCTAGGCTCAAGAGCTAAAATCTTTGCTGTCCCAACTTATTCAATCTAATCTCTATAGACCTTCACCTCGGGTACAAGATCTCTGGGTCGATTCACAAGGCGAGAGAACCCCGCTAAAATCATGCCCGAGCTAGTAAACAATCTCACAACTATCCATCCCTTATATGGGACTAAGTAACGCCACCGTTACCACTGACGCACTTTCCAATTGCGAGACCCAGAAGTGCTAAAACAAACAGTATTACCGCAATACCGTGTTGGAGTTTAATACCGCGTTGGGTTAAACTCCGCTTTCCATGAACTAACTAGTAATAGAAATACCTAAAATATAAACAGTTAAAAGAACAAGACGTTTGAAGTCCATGAGCAGTAAGATTTCAAGGAAGAAGCTCAGATACACATCAAACTAAAACCAGTTCTAGATTTAGACCTAAAAACACAGTTAAGCTACATTGATAGTTGATTCATTTTCACAAGACCTATTAGCCATAAGTTCAGCTATAACTTAAACAATAACATCACACCCACAGTTCTAGAATAAGTGGTTAGATTTAAAGAGATTACAAACAAACCGTTTTCAGATCAAATGAGATTTTTTCGGGTCATCATCAGTGTTACGTCATGCTGAAGCTATATCAGTTCTAGTCAAGAAAGTCCGATGTCATGAAACGGTTGGATCCCCTTCTCCTTATCGGTAGTATGCCTGCTGATACATTGGTATCCCGTTCCCATATCCTCCATAAGCCGGATAGTTCATGGGGGGTCCTGGATATGGAGGACTCAACATGACCGGGGAAGATTCTTTTGGAGAGTAGACGTATGGTGGGCTTCTGCTACCGTACATGGAAGGAGCTGAGGCTCGATCATACGGGTAAGGTGCTGGCCCAGTAGGATATGAACCATGTGACGGTGAATGGATGAATGTGGGAGCTGCGACTGGGAAAGAAGATACGTATGCAGCATTTGTAAGTCTACCAGCTTTGGCAGGAGGCATTGGGCCTCCAATGTTGGCCCGTGTTCTCTTATTGGCAGGGACAACAACAGGCCTTTTCTTCTCGACCTTTGTCTTCTCGAGTTGTTCGAGGCGTTTCTTAAGGTCTTCAGGAGGGAATTCAGCCTCAAGTTTGTAATCCTCAATGCACTTGATCACAGCTCGAAGTGCCGATTGCTCTTTACGTCCAGCTAGGGTCTGTGACAAATATATAGAGATTCTTTACTAGTACCTTCCAGAGAAAAATACATAAATAATAAATCTCTAATGCGAGTGAACCGAAACACTCGGAGATGGGATTGATGTCTAATAACATTCTAGTGATATACTAAACCTAACTCATATAGTATTAAAGCTACTGATTGCATATTCAAGTGCATTCTTGTGGAAAGATCACATTTGGCATTCGTATACAACCCACTGTAATATCAAATTCTATCGTACTCTTCTAAGAAGAATATAATTATAGAAACCAATCAGATTTAAGAGCCACAGTTCCGAAAGTTTTCCCTTGGAAGAAAACCAGAGTGCGAAAATTATCACGAAATGGAGAAGAAAAACATACCGAAGCCTTGCCAGCATTGTTTGGGTCCTCCATTATAGAAGCAGCTGCTTTCTTCGACTCCTCCAGATAAGCTTTTAGCAGGGAGACAGGAGGGAACTTTTCAACAAGACCCACTTCGTACGTGAAATGCACAGCATCAACCTGTTGTCCCTTGCTAATCAATTCTTCAATCATGTCTACAGAAACACAAACACATCAAGCCACTAACAATTCAACCTCACTGCCGTACAAGCCGATCAAAGAAAACCAACATTATCTACTTAGCTTCAAGTTATAATTGGCCCATTAGTTCAATATGTCATGACTAGTAAGAAGTAAACAAGAGCCGCTAAAAAGTTTCATGACTCTACGATCTTTTTCTTTTCAAATGTTCTATAGGATGTGCATCCTGTCCAAACGATGTGAGATACTAGAGAGTAATATTTGGAGTCATAAACCAGCTACCCAAAAACGGGTGGGAGTACCAAACCAACAACCAATCGAAGTAAAATGGGTGGGAGTACCAAACCAACAACCAATTCCTAAAGAACATGGACCTAGTACAACTAACATTTGAGTAATGGTCATGGCTACTAAACTAAACCGTAAACTCTTGTCAGAGTTCAGCCACGAGATAAAAAACCCCTTACAATTTAACACTTCATATTGATTCTTAGAAAATGAAGCTTATAATACTTAAGAGTTGAGACAATATACAGGTCTGTCTTGAATCTAAATAAATGCTAACAGAGTAGAAAGAGATAGCCGGGTAGAATTGTTCGGATAATCCTCGCCTCTTGAGCTAGCTTTTGGGGCCAAAAAGGACCAAAACCACCCAACTCGACAAGAGTTCCTCGAGAACTCGATCCAAGTAGAAACATATACACTAGGAAAATCTAATCTATCTGAACCTACCCTTATTTCTCTAGTTCTCCAATTTTTGTTTGTCTATTTTGCGAGTTCAACGTTCTAAGACTACAATCCATGACATACGAATTTAAACAAAATAATAGCAATTAAGAGCGAAAATCGACTATAAAAAATGCAAAAAGTAGAAGCATATATTATACCAGCCATTTTATCACCCAACCCAAGAGAAACAGCAAGCTTTGGCATCTGTTTCCTCCAAGCAGAACCCAAAACAAGTTTCCTATACAAATTCATATCCTCTTTCGAAACGATCCCGAACGTCACCAAATGTTGAAGAAAAGTATGAACATCTGGTGTTTTCACATTCTCAATTCCCCCACGTTGATCCAAACTTTCCTTCCAAACATTAGCAATCTCTTTTGCTCTTTCTTTCATAGTTGGAGTAACCAAAGACCTCAAATTTCCAAATACTGGATCAGCCATAACTGGTATAAGTGATTCAAGAACTAAAACACAAGCCCAACCTAAATCATTCAATTTCTCACTCTTGAAATCTCTCTTATCAACTGGAAATACTTCAGAAATCGCTTCTAAAACAAACCTAGCTGGATCAATACAATCTGATAAAGCTAATGGGATCTGAACCCTAAGCAAATCCAATTGTTTCTTCTTGGTAATCAAGAACTTCCAGAACAACCCAGACTCCATTTTCACACAAAAAGCTCTCAACTTTACCAGCAAATCAGTTTCATTATCTTCAATTTCATCTTCTGCTTCTTCTTTCTTGTGAAAAGCGATTAAAGCTGCTTCTTTTCGTTCTTCAACTTTACTAATTTCGATCTCAACATTATCAATGATGGTGATCTCTCTTTGGGTAAGTACATCTAGGGTTTCTTTAGTTTTGTGATCTAAAGATTGAACTTTAAGTTTCAAAGCTTCAGATTTCTTCTTTAGATCTTGTTCTAATGAAGAGAAATGATCAGATAGTTCTTTCCATAGTAAAGTACAATTGTTCATAAGATCAGTTTGTTTTTGAAAATCAGAGAAATCCATCTGAAACAAATCTGGTTCAGCTAAAGAACCCATTGTTTTGATTTTGTTGTTTCTCTCTCTAGAATTAGAATTTTGTAGAGAGAGGGGGGGAGAGAGGAAACCCTAGAAATGGGATGGGAATTAGGGGGGGAGTGAGACGGTCTGGTAAAAGGGTTTGGTGAGAGTGTGGAAACCGATAAAGTGAACAAACAAGAGATGGAGGGAAAAAAGTACTCTTATTGTGATTACGTGGACTAATTAGTGACTTTCTTGTCAAGATAACATGTTATCTCTTACACTCAAGTTATATTACTACAGGGATTACGATGACGACACGTGTATCAATCACAACAGGTCCTACAAAAAGAGAAAAGGATTGTGTTTAGGGGTGGAAACCGGTCCGGACCGGCGATACCGGGCTCTAACTTCGTCCGATTGGTCGACTCAGATAAAAATTTTTGGTGATCATCTATTTATTCGGGCGGTGTGAGACAATCTTTGATTGTCACTTACAAGGGTTTAAAGCAGTTTTTTAGGGTGAAGTCTTTCGCAGCCCGCAAACACGACCCTAAAGTGACGAAGCAAGTAGTATTGCTTGTAACTCAGAAGACTCCTCTACACAAGCTTTTACATGTAGGACTTCTCTTCTATCAACTCCGTCTTGGTAGTTTTGATTTTCTTAAAGAACAATTTTTTTTAAAAGATTGACACTATTTTTCATTATTTTCTTACCCGTTCGTTAGCATTTTAAATTTGCGTTATCTCACATTTGACCTTCATTTTTTATATATGTCGTTTTTTTCTAAAAGAACACCAATTCTTTGAAGGACCAAAAGTTTGAACTAGAAGTTGAATTGTGTTTTGTGTTAAATCCAATTGGATGTTACGGTTTCTTTTAAGCATTTGTTCTTTTTACAAGGGTTAGAATAAAATCCTTATGGTTCTGAATGTGTAAGAGCAAGTTTAGCATTGCAACTTTCTATAGCCAATAGAACAAATGAGCTCTAAGGGGCTAAATTGACACACTTAATAGTAGTGAGATTACACAAAGAAAAACTTATAATCTAGATGAGCAATCTGAAGGTTGTCTTATCTCGTTCGACGTTCAAAAAAAAATCTCAATTATGTGACATGACAATATGATTTGTAGAGATTAATTTCTTCAAAAAAGAATTAATAGACAGTTTTAACGAAAAAAGAATCGCAAACTCGTCTATACCCTTGAGTCAAATTTCCATCTTGACAGGAAATAGCATTCGGTCTTTAATTCTTTTTAATTTTTATATATAATAGTTCAACTTGTCGGAGGGACAATACCAAATTTAATATTTTGCTACTATAAAAATTTAAATTTTTTAACGACTTAGGCACGTGTGAGGAGAATGGATCATTCTTAAAAGCAATTGCTTTTCAAAAGTTGACAACCCAACCGACACTATAAAGTATACCTACATAAATTCATCTATTTTGGACTATAACTAGTGATGGTTTTGTAAACAGTGTTTATTTAGTGTTGAGACAAAGGAAGGTGACAAATGAAGTAGGGGCCTATTACCATTTTGTTGTTATTGTTTACACAAAGATTCCACCGTACCTGTCTATTGCCCTCCAATCAAGTGGATAAAATGGTACACCAACAACTAACATTATCTTCTCCAAAAGGGAGAGGCTAAAATGGCGCAAAAGAATTGTTGTTAGCATTTAGGGGAGGAGACTGATCTTAGTCAGTTTTTATCGACCCAAAACATTTGTTGGCACGCGGATATAAAGGTCTCAAATCGACTGACCCGAAACCCTAAGTAAACCTTCAGACTCGGACCAGTCTGAAAGCATAGGCCAGTTAGACTGACCAGTCCGAGACCAAACCTAGAGGTTTTTTAATGGTGGTTTTGATAGTTTTAGGTCAAGGGTTTAGAACTAAGGTTCTCTTTCTCTTTAACTCCTCATCATAGATCAAGGTTCTTTCTATGGTGGTTTCACTCTCTTTCTTTCTCTAACTCCTCATTGTAGATTGATGACGATGGGTTGGAAAACAAGGTTACTTCATGGTACCGTGAAGATGGCGATGCGAAGGAAAAGAAGAAGACACGATGAAGATGGAGAAGAAACAAATGGGTTAGGGGCGGACTGGGTGCTTACAGGAACCTGTCGCTAATAGCAATTTCTTCTAGTGTCTTTTGTCGCTCCTCGGGAAACGTTAAACGGTCTGAAAAAATTGATTGACCACAAGAAGAAAAATAGAGCACAAGCCACAACACTATTTTTTGAAAAATGCTAAACAATCTGAAAAGATAAGTTGACCACAGGCTAAAAGTCGACCTGATCCGCTCCCATTAGACAGGATGCGTCGAGTGAGAAACAACCAGTCTAATGGGAGCTGACTACATCAACTTTCAGTCGTTGGTCGGCCTATTTTGCTGACAACTTAGCATCTTTGTATCATCTCTGTCGTTATAGAAGACATGGTACGACTCATATGATTTCATATCGTCGGACTCAAATAAACTCAAAATAAGATTCAAATAAACTCAAAGCCATACATATCACCACCGACTATAAGACTCAAAATGAACCTTCTAAGGGGGGTAGTGGAGCGGGACTTTCACAGACTTTCATAGACAAAATGTCCCGTAGACATTTCAAGACATTTCGGATGAGTTATTATAGACAACATGTGTTCATAGACATTTTCAAGACATTGAGAGTTTGTAGGCAAAATGTCTTTATAGACATTTCAAGACATTTGATCCATAGACAAAATGTCCTGGGGACATTTTAAGATCTTGAGTCCATTGACAAAATGTGTAATGCATATTATATTTGTGCTAATCAAAAATATATTTTTCGACTTTTGTAGACATCTGTGAATATTTGTGGACATTGATGGACATTTGGTAGACATTTATTATTTTAATATTATTATTATTATTTAATCACATGAAATAATATATTAATACTAACATTTCAAAAATATATTTTTCGACTTTCGTAAACATCTGTGAATATTTGTGGACATTGATGGACATTTGGTAGATATTTATTATTTTAATATTATTATTATTTTTTAATTACATAAAATAATATATTTATACTAAGATTTCAAAAATATATTTTTCGACTTTCGTAGACATCTGTAAATATTGTGGACATTGATGGACATTTGGTAGACATTTACTATTTTAATATTATTATTATTGTTTAATCACATGAAATAATATGTTTATACTAACATTTCAAAAATATATTTTTCGACTTTCGTAGACATCTGTGAATATTTGTGGACATTGATGGACATTTGGTAGACATTTATTATTTTAATATTATTATTGTTTTTTTATCACATGATGGACTTCAAATGTCTCTTGTTTTTTGAAAGACATTTTGGCTTCCAAATTTGTCCCAAATCCTTCACAAATTCATCAAACTATGAAGTCCACCAAAGTCTGGGACATATTTTGTCTACAATCGAATGCCTCGGACTTTCATAGACTCTCAAATGTCTGGATTTGAATGCCTCAGACTTTCGTGGACTCTCAAATGTCTGGATTTGAATGCCTCAGACTTTCGTGGACTCTCAAATGTCTGAATTTGAATGCCTCAGACTTTCGCGGACTCTCAAGAGTCCGCGAAAGTCTTGCTCCACTACCCCCCCCCCCCCCCCCCCCCCCCCTAAGATTATTAGGTTGGGGTGGAAATAGTATGACAGAAATATCCATTATCCTAAGTCCACCCAAATCCTTCAAATTTCTAAACCACACAAAAGTTCAAGTTCTTCAGGAGCTGCTGAGGCAATCTAATAGAAAGGAAATTTCCAAGTAAGTTATCAATTCACCCACTTCCTTGATTAAGTTTGAGTTTTGATTAGGTTTTCAAACTCATAATTTGAAGATTTTTGTGTTCAATTATTACTGATTTTATGATCACAGTTGTTTCATAATTCAGGAACACATTCATTATAGTATATGAACATGCTTACTGTGGACTCAGTTTTTGAGCTTCTATAGATTTTGATTCTTATGTTATAACTCAGGTAGTTTGGTGCAAATTTAGGTATAACTCACAACCAACTGCAAAAAATAAAACCCTAATTTGGAATTGAGAATGGGTAATGGACTAACCCTCATATTGAAAAAAAACTAGATTGTTGTGGTAATTTAATTGGACTAGAATTGCCTTTTTTTTCGAAACGTTAAGATTCGAACCCTGGTCAGGGTTCTCAAGTTGATAGACATAGATGTTTATGTGATGTTATGAGAACATGGCATTTTGGTTTCGCACTTTCGCTACAAACGGAATGATATCTTTAGCAGATAGTTTAGAATGGCCATTAAGGCTCATAGAGAAACGAAAGAAGAAAGAGAATGATATCGTTAGAAATGTAGTTGTATTTTTGTCTGAATTCATCAAATTTATTTTCATGTTGATTATTTCATCGATGCTTTTTTTCTTCAGTAAGTGGGCAGCTAAACCGTTGTGGGAGGATGAATTCTTGTTGCTTAACAATGAAAATTAGATTTCGCCCCGTTTCTAACTCTCATGAGAAAATAGCCGAACCCTTATCCAAGTGTAAGTAGCCATTAATTTTGAAGTAATCACAATCGACATCTCCCGTAGATGTATATTTGCGTTTTTCGCGTATACCTCTTTATCTCCGATATGTACATGCAGACACTTATCATGGGCGTGGCATTCTTGTAAAACTAGTTCTACGTGAAACTTGAAAGTCGAGGCTCGACAGAGAAAAAAAACAATATGGACCTGTTAGACCTATTATTTAATTGAATCTTCTCATTTTTCTTTCACATCTATATAATCTCGTCTCTTCATCGTGGTGTGTGGAGGCAGTGGATAGTGGGTGGTGGTGGTGACGGTGGTGGAGTCATGGAGAGTTGTGATTGTACCCCTCCACATTTCTCTACATGTATTTTGTTTTGATTTTCTTCTAATAATCTCTCTTTGTTGCAACAGAGCAGATAGACAACAACCAAAGCATGCTTTAACATTGTCTAGAGAAGAAGCTTTGTTAAGTAGGAGGCGTGTTATGTTATGTGGTGGAGCATCATTACTTCTTGTTTCGTCCACTGATTCCATCTTAGCACCGTTACCGGTTAGAGCAGAAGAGAAGAACACAAAAGATTTAGATGACAAGGGGGATACTACGATTATCGACTCTGTGAAATCTTTGTTTGATCCTAATGAGGAAACAAAGTCCGGAAAAGTATTGCCGAAGGCCTATTTGAAATCTGCAAGAGAGGTCGTGAAGACTTTGCGAGAATCATTAGACGAAGATGTGAAAAATAATGCTAAATTTAGAAGAACTGCAGATGCAGCAAAGGAATCAATTCGCGAGTACTTGAACAGTTGGAGAGGCCAAAAATTGGTAGTCGCCGAGGTAAGGCCGACCGAACCCACCATTTCTTGTTGATATTCTTAAGTTGTTTAGTTTCCGATACGGTTAGAACACTCAACAATGTGAATGTATATAGGTTTGACTGATTCGAGTTCAGTCTCATCTGTGAGTCTTCTAAGATATCAGCCTGGGCACGGTGCACTACAAGTAGTTGTTTATTCCGTGGTTTATTCCGTGGTTTAACAATATTATTTTAAACCGGTGGTTGGCTATTTGCAGGAATCGTATATTGCATTGGAAAAAGCGATTAGATCGCTGGCAGGCTTCTACTCAAAGGCCGGGCCTTCGGCAATGCTCTCCGAGGAGGTGAAAACCAATATTTTGGATGATTTAAACACTGCGGATGCAGCTTTGTAGTAGAATTTCGTCTTCGAAGATATACTCAGACTATGTTATCTTCATTCTTCATTAAGAAAATGAAATTTTACCTTCTTTGATTTCCTTCTACCTGTTAGATAACTTTCCTGGTTTCCTCAGTGATAAGCCGATATATCCCGGATAAACTGGTTATAGAGTCTCATCCTACCATTTAGGAACTTTAGACAGACGAATAAAGACACACCATAACAGAATCCTAGTAATTTGGATTAAGACAATGAGAGAGACAAGCAAATTAAGGCACTGAAAACCTAGACTACGAATTCTTGGTACAAATTGTTCATATCCGACTATAAATTGTTAGGTAAAAACAAATATGCAGGTTTCCTTTACCAAGCAAGATATGCAGTACTCTTATTGTATAATTAAAGGGTAAATCAGATAGCACTACTTCGAATTCTCCGTGAGGACTTCCTGGTTCGAAACACTCTTTTTGCAGACCAAAAATATCACTGCTGAATAATTTTTTCGCTTCGGGTGGGTGTTGAAATCTTCAGAGGTCAGATTCCAGCTCCTGCAAGAGAGACAGAGGAGAGTTAAAATTAGTTGATCCCGCTCGCTTGAACACACTGAAGGAGAAGAATAGCACGTTACCGAAAAAAATGTCCCATCATGCAACGGTTTCACGATTTTAGGAGCGAGAGAGAACCCCTTTAGAGCTGCGAACACCAAATAACAAGTGATTCTCAGAAGCATATTATCCTAATATGTCACTCTTAAAGTAAACATGAAAATTTGATTCTCTAGGAGAACGCTTCAGTCCAAAACAATTCAGAACTTTTGCACTAGTAATAATAGCAGAAGCGAGATGACTCATGACTAGCACTTAAAAGTTCACGTACAATCGTACTTGTCTCTGAATACTGATTTTGAACAAGATGGGGTTTGATACTCAAAGAATTCCGCCAAATTTGTTCGTAGAAGTTATGCAACTTGAGTGAGACTTGAAAAATGACAAGTAACTGACATACCTTGGCACCTTGCCTTGACGTCGTGGATCACACTCAAGAGCTTGTCGAAGAGCTCTTGCAAAAGCCTTAAATGTTGCCTCTATTATATGGTGAGAATTGCTTCCAGCAAGCTACATAACCCACAAGTTTTAATCTTCCGTTATTTTAAGGTTTAGGATTTTTCAGTTTAGGGTTTTGGGATTAGGGTTTACAGAGAACCCAAAAGAAGAGAAAAATGGCACCTAAGACCCCCAGATACAGCTTAGAGCTCAGTTTATATCAAAATAACTGTCATGTTTTACTATGTGAACTCTGAAAATTGAGACTCAAAGCTTTTACCTGCCGAATATGAAGCGTCATTCCAGAGGTATTCACAAGAGACTGAAAAAAGTGTTCCACCAACTAAGGGGACAAAAAATTGATATCAGATATAGATTACAGCATTTAACCAAGGACGAAAACACGAAGTGGAGAAGCTACCTGTGTATCATAATTCCCAACTCTTTCGGTGGGGATGCGTAAATCATAGCCCAAATAAGGTCTGCCTGATAAATCCTGGTAAATAAAGTGCTAATCAGTACTTCCACAATGACTACTTGACTTCCGAAGGCAACCTCACCATTCCTGGAGAGGCGTTCAATCTCGAAAATATTTAAATCCACGCCGGGATCATCCCGGGAATCAAGTATGGGTTAATCTAGGACTAGCTTCGCTGACGTAAATTAAAGCAAGTTGGGCAACCTTTACCTTCTACTAGAAAATTAGGCACTTGAAGGTCATAGGAAGTAGTTTCAGATAAGACTAATAAAACATGGCAACAGATCCCAACTTCTTTGTTTCAGGATCTAACAAGGAACAAAGTCACTCGACTACCAAGAGAGGCCCGTTGGAAGGCGGGTTCGTCTTTTACTTAACTTTTAGAGGCCCGTTGGTAGAGGTTGAAGGGGGCCGTCTTTTACTCTACTCTACTTTCAGACGCCCGTTGGAAGAGGTCTTGTAGGTCAGTTCTTAATGGGGCAAGAAAGAATAATACACAGGTAGCCGGGAGGTGAAGTGTAGAAAACTTCCGTGTTATAGTCAGCCGAAAAAGCTACTTATGTTATGAATGGAAACTGTGTCATACCAGTGAGACGTGTACTAAAGCTTCATCTAGAGGAGCCGTAAAATCTCCAAAACGATTAATTCCCTTCCTATCCCCAAGTGCTTGTAGTAAGCTCTGCGAGATCGAGAAAAGAAAATATGTGACTTGTCAGAAATTTGACAAATCACAGGCAAAAGAAAAGACGAAATGGAAAGATTGTAACGAAACACAAAACAATTATCAATAAGTAGAAGAACAAGAAGAGATGGATTATGAGAGGTAATAAGTAATCACCGTTCCAATAGCAAGTGCAACATCTTCATTTGTGTGGTGGTCATCAATATGAATATCACCAGAAGCTCTCACATGAACATCTAATAACCCATGAGAGGCAAGTTGCTGCATACGTAAACCACATTTTATCATTATAATTAATCTAACTATTGAGAACAACATAAACACATTTCATCGTTACAATCCTTCCCAACTAAAAGAAACAGCAAAAACCCTAATTCACCACGAGTTCGGTTTTGTTTATCTGTGGTTGACATTAACACATTTAGTCATTATAATCATTCTTAACTGTAAAAAACAACATACACCCTACTTCACTGCATATTCGATTTTTGTTCATCTTTAGTTGACATAAACACATTTTATCATTATCAATTATTGGAAACAACATAGTCCCAATTTCACCACGAATTAGATTGTGCTCAACTCTGGTTAATATAACAGAATCCTAGCAGTTAGGTGTTCTTACTCACGATTTTGTCGACTCCGAGTTAACGAAAACTAAATCCGATGGGCTCGTTGAGCCTTGGATGGACTCGTTGATAGTAGTACTGGTTAATACAAACATAAATTTAGGCATTTTGGATGGACACGTCGAGCCTTCCCTAGGTACAGAAACAAATACCCGATGGGCTTCAGTCCCCAAGGGTGGGGGATTGTGATTAGTCCGACATCGCTTGTGAAAGCGTTAAGCTTGTGATATAGGTGTTCGAGTGTGACAAGCAAAGTAAGTCTCGAGGCCTTCCGGGTGGGCTCGTGGAGCCTTCATTGGAAATAAAACCTCCTGTTATCGTAGGGCTGGGTGTCAGAACAATATCGATAACTGCCAACGCTTTTATAGATGGAATGAATGAAGAGCTAGCTGAAAATAACATGAACACAATAATCAAATTTGTAGAGAGGATAATATACTCACATCAAGCATATGATCAAGGAAGGGAATACCAGTACTACTATCAGTTATTCCAGTACCATCCAAATTCAATTTCACTTGAACATTTGTTTCTTTAGTTACCCTTTTGACTTCTCCAATACGACCACCTGATAACAACATCAATTACTATCATTTCTAACAAAAAAGAAAAAACCCCATTTAGATTCTGTGAATTAATGAATACTTGTTTTTTCTTAATTTATCAAATCAAAGAAATTTGATTGGTAAGACAAACTACCCAGAAACCCTAGAAATCAAATATGGAGATGAGAAAATCAAGAAGTGAATTTTACCAGTGGGTGAAGCAGTGAAAGAAGAAACATTTTCTCCAGCTTGAGAGGTAACAGAAGTTGTAGCTTTCTGAGTTGATAAGCGGAGATATTTCCGAGGATGTGAGTGGAATAACTGAAGGCGAAATTGAGAAGAAACCCTAACCCTAGAATTGAGTGTAATTTGGGATTTGGTAGTGAGAGAAGAATTTGGGAGGAAGAGCTCCATTACTACCAAAGTCTTTGCTTTTCACCCCACCGTGACACTAACCACCGAGCATTCATATACTCTATTTGGAAAATCTCCACTTGCCGCGCTAGTGCCAGGCTGAATCTCTACTAGAGAACATGTCCAGACATGATTTAGAGAGTGGAAAATATTTATACGTTTTTTTTTTTTTTGATGAAAAGAGGCTTCAGCCTATCATTCATTAAGAATCAAAGAAGTAATGTGAAGACTATCAAACAAGATAGATTCACTGATACATGTAGGTGGTACTTGGCCTATCCAAGTGTTTATAACTCGATTATCCACTGCATATGTAACGAGATTATGAGCCACAAAATTGGTTTCTCTTTGCGTAAATTTGAATCTGAATTCTTCGAAATTGTGTAGACTGTCAAAAATTTTTGCGACGATACTTCTAATTCTCCATGGTGATTCTTCAATTGGTGAGGTGCAAGCCTTGATAACATTTTGTGCGTCTCCCTCGAAGATACACTTTCTTGCGTTCAAACGTCTCGCTAGTTCAATGCCCAAAAGCATCGATTTAGCTTCAGCTTCAATTGGACTATTTGCTGGAAAGATGTTGGTTGCAGCGGCAATAAACTGTCCCTCATGGTTTCTAATCACTGCTGCTGCCCCGCCTCTTGAATTTGACCAAGCTCCGTCCACATTAATCTTTGCTACACCTTCAGTAGGGGGTTCCCAAAAACCACTATGCTGTTGGGTTTGTTGTTCATTACTTTCATAACCCTGAGGAGTACCATAGGTGTCGAATTCATGTATCATAGTTAAAGATTCCTCAATGATTCTTGCAGAACTCACTTCGACCCCTTCAAAGACTTTCTTGTTCCTTGCTTTCCATAGAAACCACATAAAATATTTATACGTTGCGTCATTATCTCTGGACCCAGCTGAATGAGTATGTGCCCAGACAGGATTTATTTAGAGAGAGAACATAAAACATTTTTCTCTTTAAACCCAGACTTCAGCTGGGACACAGATAGTAGTAGTGGGATAGAACATCAGCCACTAAATTCTAGTATTTTTTTTTATAGGTCCGTATTATTTGGCTTTCTGAATATCTCTCAATTAATAGACTCAAAATCAACCGAAATCGAATAAGTTTTCAAATCTGAGTGAAACAAAAACAACACTCTCAAATATGACCTAAAAAAGAACAAAGTTCCAAATATGACCTAAAAAAGAACAAACACTACCTAATTTAAAGATTTCTTCTATTTTTCTGCCTTGACTTCCTTTTGATTAAAGAAATCCTAGTTAGAGAAAAAATACCCACCGAACCGTAGCAAAGAATAAAATCCGCAAAGAAAAATAATTATGTAAATTTTACAAGTACTATTTTTAAGATACTCAATACACTAGAGAACATGAGAAAGCAAGTTGCTAAAGAGATGTACCAACATTTGTTGGACTATTTTCATGTTGCATCTGCCATGAGAAAGAAAGTTGCCAAGGAGTTGAACGAGAAAACTACCCAGTAGTACCAATGTAAAAAAGAGGTCGACTTTCCTTCTACACTTGCAGACTACATTCTCATGTGAGAAGCTGGCATATACAGACAATTATTTAGAAGTCTTACATATGCTGTAGTTACAAACAGGGAACATGTCTTCAACAGCTACAAGATGTACCCTATCTCGAATCAAAGAGCATTAAGGCAACTCAGGACTCATGAGCATATGCCCTACTATTGCTGATTAATATAGTACCGCCGAACATATGGGAAAGTCATATTTTCAGGAAAGAGATGACATACTTTTTCATATTCAATGACTTTACTTTAAGATTATGGAAGACTTAAGTTTAATCTATATAGTTAAAAACGCTAACTGTCAAATACTAACCTACCCACACAGAATGAAGTTCGATAAAATCAAGCGATACAAAATGATGGAAGTTCATTAAAAGTACTAATGGAAAAATGAAAATGGTTGTAACAATAAGGAAGCCCTCAGTTGCATTTGGTTGTGATTTGAACTCGAAATCCTTCAGGACTTATTTCTTCTTTCCTGCCTTGGCAGCATCCCCGGCCTTGGTCTGTGCATACAACAAGGATAATTGTCGTCAATAGAGTATAAACGAAGATGAAAGAGACGAGATTAGCTGAAGTTAAAGAGTTCAAGAAAGAGTGGTCGTATAATATTCTCACCTTCTTTACTCCACGAATCTTCTTGGCTCTGTTCTTTCTTTCCTTCATTTGCTTCCTAGACTTCTCAACCTTGGTGTCTAGTCCATTCTGCAGAAACGAAGTTGTAGGAATATATCATGAGAGATGGTATCATATCAGAACTTAGATCAACAATAAGGCAAGTGAAACTTACGCATACTAAAGACGGGCCAAATAACTCAAGTACAAAACCAAGGTTCAAATTCACACCACATAGAAACCGTAATTTGTGCAGTGAAATCTTAATTGCAATAGTCAAAAACCACTTATTTTAAAAGCAAACAGCTTCATATACATATGGCTATCCATGTACTCTGCCTATGAGCCACCCACTATAGATTCATGGTTGCTCGGAACATGAATGCAGTACAAAAACATGAGAACACTCGGACTACAAGAACAAAGTCACTCTCGAATAGCACTATGGCAGTGAAGGTATTAAGAAATCCTTGAGAAAGTCTATTTTGATCATAGCAAATATTGCTTGGCCAATAGTACTAACCATAAGAGAATAGTCTGAATTTGAAGATTTTACTCTATTGTGATACATTATATATCAATTCGACAAATACACATTAAAGGGGAAAACTCAAAAGCATGTTTAAAGGCATCCGAAAGATCTAATTTAGAGCTTATGAATTTAGTACGCGCCGAATGGGTTAACACTTCCTAGTTTCGAACTACATATACAAGGATACAACTCTATCTAGACTTACCCTCATTTTGTAGACCCGGTTGTTTTTGTTCAATAAATTTCCAACACAACTTTAAAGGTATAAACACTTCAAATTGCATTGAAGTTCTGTATCGTTCTCATCCTAGGTAGGACATAAATGATACGATCATTTACTGTTTGGGAACTTCACAAGTGACACTAACCATTAAAGAAAAATTAACACTAGATGCAAAAGACTAATATTTACCCTGATAAGCCTATATTTGGGCTCGTACTTCTTTGCGTTATCAACCGAATCATAGATCAACCCAAATCCAGTAGACTTTCCACCTCCAAAGTGAGTTCGAAACTTGAATACAAAGATAGAGTTTGGGTCCTTGACTTCATACATCTTCCCCAATTTCTCCTTCAACTCAGCCTACACAATTAGGTGAACATTAGGTCTAGGGTTATACTCTGTAATACAGAATTATGAAGAAAATCAATAAAAATGTTATACCTTTGAGACATTAGGTCTTCCTGGATGAAGAACATCAATAACCTGGAGTTGAGTTACAACATAAAGCAAATAAAAGAGTTAGGTCTAGGGTTTCTCATTGTGCTTGAACGTATTCAAATGAAGAGAAATGAATGGGAGAAGAAGACAATACTCACAAATTGCTTCCTAGAGAGAAGCCTGTTAGTCATGAACTTCCTTGTTCTGATTGTTACAGCTTTCGTGTCTGCCATGATTCTGAATACATCAAGAAAATATGATTAGAAAACCCTAGAAAAATCTTTTCACTCCCTATTGACTAGAAACAAGTAATTCAATTGAAAAGAGCTTAGAAACCCCTAGTTTTGAATATTATGGAAACTTAAACCCTAATTACAGATCAAATCAAATGAGACTTACTTGATTCGCTCCTAAACCACCTTCTGTCTTCTTCTCTCTTCTTCGTTGAGGGTGAGCTTGAGCATGGCGAATGAAACCCTAGGGTTTAATTTCGTTATATAAGGCGAGTTGGCCCTGGTTGAGTAAATAAAAGCCCATTAAAACTCAAATTTGGGCTTGAACCCAATGGGTCAAGTTGTTTTGTTGTTAAAGCCCAAGCTGGGTTAATTTACATAAAATGGTATTTGGGAACCCATAATAAAAAATATTATTGTGAAGGAATAAATAAGTTTTCATGTGGTAGTATAGGTTCTAACATTTTTCGCTAAACATTGGTGTATAGCCCGAAAATCTTCAGCCCGAGGACTAACTTAGTCGACCTAGATTTTCCAAGCATCTTGTCCATCTAAAAAGCTTCGGGCCACGCCCACTAGCACTACTTTCCTCCAACTTCATCTACTTTTTTCGGGTGGGTTCGATAGAAAGGGTAAGACGTGATAAGACCTACCGCTCAAAGAGATGAAGCGCTTATTTTCTTGAACAAAAACAATAATAGATTTCCCTCTCCTCTAGCTGTGCTTATTTTCTTTTTTGATATTGCTATAAGAGTACACTAAACTTTTTTCGTATCAGTCGATATTAGAACCCAGTAAATATTCAAATGATTATTCATCGAATGACTATTCATCTAGTGTTCGACAAATTCAAGTATCAACAACTAAATCTATAACAAGAAGCAGGCTCAAAACAAAATCAACAATAAGAAAAACACATAACTATTCAAATTCATAAGAATCCGTGAGAGCAGAGTGATAGCAAGAATACTTGAAACATGCATACACCATTCCTATACAGTTTGGGCTATTCACTTAAAATTCATAGTATAAGGATTCAATTTAATGATTTCTATACAGTAAAAGAAGTATACTGAATTTTCTCTATGGCAGGTTCCCCGAGTCTCCATCGTCGTATATCCATTACGACGTTTTTCACCGGGTCGATATCTAGCCTATGAGTGTGGAGACGGCCTGTGCCATACAATATGCTTTGTTTAGTCCCGCTTAGTTCCGAATCTAGGAGTAAATATTTGACCAACTGCTTCAAGAGCAGAAACATTCCAACTCTCTGAATGCCTAACAATCTGTCGAAGAGATATAAGTTAACAAACGTAAAATCCGAAAAACACGAGAAAGAATTTAAGAGATAACAAGATTTTGATATTGAGTGTTGTTTGAGACCTTGTATTTATCATCCAAATCATAAACTGTGCTTCCTTCAATGGAAATGAGGGGTCTCCATGGAAGTTTCAGGTAGGTTCTTCAAAGAGGAATAACCAAGAACATATTAGTAAAGTATGGATATCGAAATCGAAATCTTAAGCAAACCCAGTATCAAATGAAGGTAAGAAGAATCGTTAAAGCTCAAGTACCTCAGTTTCCATTTAGCCAGCACGAAATTTTCTTTGGTGTTCCTTCCCTGAATGGAAATGAACACGTATGACAGTATGAGTACTAAGAACGACAGATTAGGAGCAAAATGAGAAATTGCAGATTGCAAATTGAAAACAATACAACACTGTACATGAGTTTTCAAGAACAAAGGGTCACAATAGAGAGAGCAAGCAAGATGTTACCACCCAACCTGATGTTTTTTTTCGTTGTCTCAATCTAACTCGTCTTCATCAAATGGACCACAAATCAACCCGAGTTATCGATTCAGACGACTAAGATATCACAAGTCAAATAAAAAGAAACAGTCTGAAATATGACTTGAGCCAATTCAGACCTCTAATTAGATTTCAGACATGACTTTTGCTTCTTTCGAATAGTAAGCTTTCTAGTAAATATATTGAATCATGTAATACTCTCTTGTTCATTACAAGATTTAGTATGACTAGAGAATTATTTGAGGTGGCTAAGACAAAATCATATTCTGAAGATAATTAGGTTACCTTCTCAATCTGTTCTAATATAAGAGATGGGCAATCAAAGAAAGGTACGAGCAACTTCAAGTTTCGTGCATACAAATCTCTACCTGAAAAGTCTCATAATGTAGATGTTATTTGGTGATAACTCTATTTCTGTATTACAAGATTAGGGGAGAAAATGAACATATTTCTTACCACGAAACTTAATTGTTGGATCTTCAAAGATGCAATCTTCAGCATAAATTGTCGAAGTGAAATCCCCTAATGCAGTTGATATACATTATGTCAGCTGGTTATAAGATAAAGGTTTCTTGTGGTGGTGCATGAAAAGGTGAATCTTATATTTTTGGTTACTAGATCACCTTTCTCCCACGTGGGACTATTCTCACACGCCCCCTCACGTGTGGCGTTTTCTTTTTAGCCTAAGATTTTTTTTTTTTCTTATTGGGTTACGTGGACTCGTGGAGCACATATGGCTCTTAAACCTATTACGTGCAGGCTTAGCTCTGATACCATGTTAAGTTTGTGGTCAGCCAAGTAAAAACCCAATTGGCAATGAGTGGAGAGGACCTAGACATTATATTTTGGTTACTAGATCACCTTTCTCCCATGTGAGACTATTCTTACATTTTTGATACCATGTTCGAAACAAGTTGGCGTAACTATCTTTGAAAACCGGCTCACATGGAAAGGTTGCCCCAGACTTATCTACTTTGCAAGTTCTAATGCCTAGGCGACGAGGAATAGTGTTATTACCATCGATTAAGATTAAATCTCTCTCTCTCTCTCTCTCTCTCTCTCTCTCTCTCTCTCTCTCTCTCTCTCTCTCTCTCCCATCCAACATCCAAACACACCACAAAAGTATCACATACCAAAAATTGGGAAAATGAAGAACAAAAGAAAACAATTATACCTGTAAGAAAATAAGCATTCTCATAGTCTGACTGAAGAATCAACACAATATCTTCTATATTATCACAAACCCAAGATTCATCTTCATAAACATTTATACACTTATTAGTATCTAATCTGCAAAAATTATCATGTTAAACTAGAATTAACTTCAAATTTCAATCCAAACTGCAAAAATTATTGTTTTTAGTTTATACCCATAAGAAAACATGAATCAATTTATCAGTAAAGAGCAGTTAATAAGAGAAATAAGAACAAACCCTTGTTCTAGAAATTTCCCATGATTAGGGTTTCCTGAAGAGAAAATCCTCAAAATTTCTGTAACTCCACTGACTGCTATCTTCAACAATTGTGGGGTTTCTCTCTTACCCTCTTCTTCTGTACTTGCCCAGCATTTGAACCCATAGTTTTTCTGATAGAAACAAAAGTGATGAGTGAAAACCCTAAAAAGGAAAGTTCTAGAGGAGGGAAGATAAGTATTTCTCACTCTAGGAGAGGAAGTTGAGTGAATATGAAGACAGCAGATTCCCGCCATTTTTTTCTGCTCAGAAATTTCTTCAAGGTTATTCAGTTTTCCAGTTTTCTATTGGGATAAGGTTAACTAACTTTGGACCAAACAAGTCCTAACAGGGGTAATGCTAGGGAACAAGAAAAACGGGCTGACGGCGGACAAAAATTATTGATGACTTGTCGTGATTCGTCTTTCTGGTGATTCTGATTCACAGAAACACAATTACAACAAACACTATATGATATCTGCCTAGAGTCTGTCTGTTTTTTTGTTCTCTAATATTTTTCTTTTTAACTGATTAAGTTGATACTGAGTTGACTCGGGTGTTTGAAGTGAAATGAGAATTTTGACAAAATACTCCTGGTTAGGGAGTATTCGGTCGAATGCCCTTCAAAGTTATTTCTAGTGTGAGGATGTTTCTTTTCCTCACTTACCCGTGTATATGAGTATATCTGGAACTTCTAGATATCTCTATATTCTCACACAATAAAACTGAACCTGAGTATCTTCGTTTGTTAGCATTTTTCCTCTTCTTTCTTCCCTAACCGAAGAACAAAGAAAACTACTCCCATTAGACCTTCGAATCTTTGAGGAAACTATCCCCCTTAGGGTAAATCTTGCTTTAAAATTGTGTGGAGATAAAACGATGGCTTATATGTATTTAAAATAATCAGAAATAGATTATGATGGAGATAAAACGATGCAGATGAGGAGAGAGAGAGAAACCTAGTGGTGATGGTAATAGTCATAAATTGTGTTGGCGAGGCTTATATGTATTTAAAATATGAATATATGAGAGTAAAACTCCGATTTAAGTGGTAAATGAGCATTGTGGCGAGTATGACTAGTAAAAAAACGATCCGTATTATTTTCCTTTTTCGGTATTACAATTTTTTCTCAATCCATCTTTTTATCTGTTGAAATTCTACTCACAACTCTCATAGGCCTTTTTTTATTTTTATTTTGTTGAATATCACCAGTACATCATATTCTTCAAGTTTCATCATTCAAGGGACAGACTGTTCAATTTTCTTCCCATTTTTTTTATATTCTTTCTTAGATCCATTTCATGTGGTTTTGTCAGGGTATAGATAAAGCTCCCCTATCTTCTATCCAAAAAATAAGAGAGAGAGATGCTTTCTACTCTCTTTTGTGTTCTGTCTATCATATGTGGTGTAAAACCAGTCTTTCCAGCCATACAAAAAATTGTTGTTTTCTCTCATATAGAGAATTCAAACCCAACCTCCATTTTCTCTCTTTCCAGCCAATAATACCACCAAAACACTTTCCATTTTTCTTCACTATTAGACATTTTTTATCATGGGTAGTATTTCTTATTTTTGTAATGTTTCTTTTCTAGGTTGTTGTTTTTAGGGAAGATTTCCAAAAGAAATTCAGAATGACAGTCAATGAATCCACTCTCTTGTTTGTCTTCTCTTCTTACAAAAATCCTTCCTTTATTCTACTACTACCAACATTCTTCACATTTGGAGTACTTTAGACTTTAGAGAGAGAAAATCATCAATTTGAAGAACCCCAAGACCTCCAAGTTGCAGATCTTGAAGAATTTGATAATGGGTTCTTGACTTCAAGTCTTCAAACATCCAGAGAAACCCTAAAAACCCACATTAAATCAACCCTAGAAGATGAGTTTTTGAAGCATTTCCAGACATGGGTAAGTAATTAATTGTTCTATTTCTTACCCATTTTCACATTCACTCTATTTTTTATTTCAATTATCAAGTCTGTTCAGTTTGGGTTGAAGAGGAACTACTTAATACCCTAGAAGGGTATTTTGGAATCCTAGGGCATCAAAATGAGGGATTTGAATTTCCCTTCCTGTTTTAGTGAAAATGGAGTTCAAATTGCAGATTCTTCATCTAGTTCTAGTAAAACTGCACAAAATTTGGTCACATGTGTTTACAAGAGTAAAATCAGAGGGAAATCTTGCTTGATTACTATTTCATGGAGCAAGAATTTAATGGGTCAAGGGTTTAGTATAGGAATTGATGATTCAACTCATCAATGCCTCTGTAAAATTGCCATCAAACCATCTTTATTTTCCAAGAAAAAAGGGTCTAAATGTTTAGAGATAGATTCTAGTAAAATTGACATTTATTGGGATCTTTCTTTAGCTAAGTTTGGACATGGGCCTCAACCATTAGAGGGTTTCTTCTTAGCCATTGTTTTTCATAAAGAGATGATTCTCTTACTTGGGGACATGAGAAAGGAAGCATTTAAGAAGACGAACACGACTTCGATTCATTCTAATGCAATTTTTGTTGCTAAAAGAGAGAATATTTTTGGAAAGAAAGTTTTTAGTACTAAAACTCAATTCTATGATAATGGGCAATTTCATGATATTGTTATTGAGTTGGATACAATTGGATTAAGTGATCCATGCCTTGTGATTCGAATTGATAGTAAGATGGTAATGCAAGTTAAGCGACTCGAATGGAAATTTCGTGGCAACCAAACAATCACGGTTGATGACTTCCCGGTTGAGGTTTTTTACGATGTTCATAATTGGCTTTTTGGTACTAGTCCGGGAAATGCAGTTTTCATGTTTCAAACGTGTTTATCGGCAGAAAAGTTATGGAGTTCTAGCCGAACCTCATTGGGGTCGAGTTCATTGCCTCGATCTTCTTCCTCACATATACTCCATGACTCTCAAGTACAAGGTCTTGGTTTCTCACTCATTTTGTATGCTTGGAAGAATGAGTAGTGATGTAAATCTTTCTTTTTCGAGCTAACACTTACTTCAAGTGAATTATTATATTTGTTTAAGGTTAGCTTGAATTACATTATAAAATGATGAATTTAAAGTTGGTTCTTTCCATATTCACTTGAATTACAGACAATCCTGATTCTTCCGATCGTTCTTTATGTTTATACACTAATATGTCACATTCATTTTGTAATATTTAGAAGTATGGGTAGAGTTTGGTTATTCTTCTTTAGTGCTAAGATTACAATCCTTCTTAGAGATGTATTTGAGTTGATTTAAAAAATGTGATGAGTGTATGAATGCTTGAACAACTCTCTTGATTGAAAATTCTTTGAAGAATCATATTGTGAGTTGATAAACATGTTGTTGACTAGTTATTGCTGGGTATTCTCTCTGATCAAACTATACCAATATGCCATATTTCTTTTGAACCTAATAGAGTGCAACTTCTCGATCTGCTACTCCATGAGCAACAGTAGTACGACTTTCGTTCATTACCCTCACGAGCAAGATAACGATCCTCATTCGCATCATCTATTGAACATGCTTAGCCCATGCTGTATTTGGGAGCTCCCAGCTTCTTTTATATATTAGCATCGTCCTGCATAGCCTGGTGTCATGGCCACAAGTACCGCTCCAACCCAACGAGAAAAAAAGGCCAGGACACTGGCCATTAAAAAATGCGAAGTAGATAAGCCTTGCCCAATCGTTTTCTCCTGTTGGTTCTTTACTTCTTAAGAAGAGTTAGGTTGTTTTCTCTTGTTGGTTCTTTACTTCTTAAGAAGAGTTAGGTTTAATGAGCTGTAACATGAACCAGAGCTTGTGTTTAGGGATGAGTCGAGACTTGGTAACTTTAGCCCTGCGAGCCCAAACGTTGAGGGAGGGCCAAAAATATAAAGTATAGGTCCTCTCCACTCATTGCCAATTCGTTTTGAGTTGGATGGCCACAAACTTAACATGATATCAGAGCTAGGCCCACACGTGATAGGCTTAAAAGCCACACGTGCTCCACGTCACCCGTAAAGAAAAAAAAAACACACGTGTTAGGCTCAAAGAACGCCACACGTGAGGGGGCGGCGTGTGAGAATATAACTAGCAACCAAGAATATAAAGTATAGGTCCTCTCCATTTGGACATTATTATTTGAGAAGTAGGAAAACTTTGAGTAATCATTTCGTTGCAAGCCGGTTTTTAGAGAGTTATGTCTATTCGGCTCTAAAAATAATAGTCATTTTAAGAACATTTTAAGATTATAAGAATTCATTTTGTTAATCTTAAAAGAACCTTTTAGATGTTTTTGAAGATGATATTGAATTCTATGTGATAATATCACAACATATTGAGTCATATTTATGGATTTTTGATTAGGTCTTATCTACATACAGTAGAGATGATCAGATAAGATCAATTGAAGATTTTATCAACCAAAAACCCCAATTATGTGCCCCATTATTATAATAAATATTCAACAAAAAAAATATATTAGTATATAATAAAGTAAAACATTTATTTGTAGAACCAGTTTTAGCTTATCTTAGTGATATGGTATTTATTCTTTTCAGTATAACTTAACAAATCAGAAAACTCGTCGTGATTGCTTTGTCGATAGCTACACTGGAAAACACTTACCATTGTGAAAGTAGATAAGGATGGGAGAGGGCATCTGACTCATTTCAATCTGAATTGCATGTAACATGGATATAAAATTAATGTGATTCCGTTATTGAGAAAAATCAAATTCTAATTTAGAACAAAAATAAGCGATCTGAAAATTTGAATAGACAATTTATTGACCCTTCCAATCAAAAGTCACCTGTCACCTCTAAACTAAAAGCATAACAAAAACACGAGGTTATTTTTCTTTAATGTTTATTAGATATGACATCTTGCAACAAAAAAATATTAGATATGACATGATGTTTAGTACGTAACGACATAATCCACAAAATAATTAACTTAAATTAATCATGAATTTATAGTGTAAACACTCTTTACCCTTTAAACTCATTTCTTTAACTTTGGACATTTTTTATTGCTTTCATTATCATCACCAATAACAAATTTTACTTGTTCATGTTACATCCAACACGTCAATTCAAGTTTTCTTTCGCTTTCTCATGATTACAATAAATCATATTCAGTGTTTTTCTGATTAGGATCGCAGAAAACTATATGTCATATGAAATAAGCGACTAATTGACTCTTTATTTTATAACGAAAATCAAATTTAGATAAAAATAATTCAATTGAAATTAGGCTAAATGTCTCATAATAGAGTTTCATTTGATTAAGAGATTGTAAGGCCTGGGTGGAATTATCTCATTGTCCCACAATTTGACATAGCATGAGTATATAATATATTGAATTATTTCAATTATTTGAATCAAATAATCAATAATTTGTTGCGTATAATTAAGCAATTATTAAAGTTATATGATATAATATAAAATGCTTAGAGTAAGAATTGTGAAAACTAATTTACATGAATTTAATTACCATGATTACAAATCATTCCTACTTAATTTTCATTAGATAAAATTCAGTCGCGTTTATTATGTTCTTTTAAGGAAGCGTTTATTACGTAAATACAAACGTTTGGATTTATTTGAGCTACTCCTCCAATAAAAAAATGCGAAAGTTTAGTAAGTCGGTTCTGCAATAAAATGTAAATGCAAACATTCAGTAAATCGGTCGAGCTTAACAAAATTTTGAGAAACTTAATATTATAAATAAAGGTCACTAAACATGTGACGTGTACGTTGTGAGATTAACCTACTTCTATTCACTTTTTATTATGGAGTTCGCAAATATTGATGAGAGTCTGATGTCGAAAAATACTAACAATGCTAAACATTAAGTAGTTGTTCAAAATTCGAGTTTAATCTGTTTATTTAATCCGATCGTTTGAGTTTGATTCACCTTCGGATTTTGAGTTTTCATGGACTCTAAATGACTCGGGTGTGCATGACAGGTTTCTGATGTGATGTCGGCAAAAGTGAGAGGTCATTCACGGTTGGAATTATTCGAGTTACTAATGCAATAAAAAAAGTAAATGCGGAGGTTCATTAAATGGGTTTAGCTTAATAAAAATTTGAGAAAGTTGACCATTATATCTGAAAGTCATCCAAAGGTGTGTCTTATATATATATATGTATGTATATGGGATTAACCTACTTGTGTAGTTTTGTTCCCTTTCTATTCTAGAATCAACAAACAATAGTAAGAGAGTTCGACAAATACTAACAATCACATTCAGGCAAAATGTTATGTAGCGCTTCAAAATCCGAATTTAACATATTCATTTAGTTGGAGCGATCGAATTGGGTCGTCTTGGAATTTTGAGTGTTAATGGATTCAATTCTCAAACATTTCCCCAATTTTTATTGATAGACTCTTATGTACACGACAGTTTTTCCATTATAAGGCGTCCCCCTATCTCAATCTGCAGAGGGAGAGGCTAAATGCCCCTTGGAAGCCCTTAGATTACACACAAATTGTGAGGAGTAGTCCGGAACCTACAACACTTTTGCTGAGGGCTTTTAACGGCAAGGAAATGCTAAATGTACAAAGAATCTTTGACAAGATTCTTGACAAAATGTCATTTGAACGGTCTCGATCATAGTCAACCTTTGAAAAGCTTTGATCAATTTTTGTCTTTTACTGAAAAATAGTCATTAAATCTTGTACATGTAGCACTCCCGTTAACGAACACCCATCTGGAGATTGACACAGACCCCACAGACACTACATCTAGAACACATTTTTTTTTGTCAGAGGCATTGCTGCATCTAGAGTAGTTGAAAAAAATGAATCAACATCTGCCATAATGTGTTGCCACGTCACCATGGTCGGTTATCTTATTTAACTTTTTTTTTTTTTTTTTTCTTTTTTGTTGAATTATCTTGTTTAACTTGTAATTTATGAGTAATTATTTAATACTACCTATCATCTAGTTTTGCCTATAAGTACAATTCTTCATTATCAAACTTCAAATTCTCCTTGTCTAAATTTCCTCCTCTATTCATCTCAAATCTCTTTCACTTCCATTACTAATTCCTCTCTCTCTCTCTATCTTCTTCTTCATTCACTTCAACTAAAATGGATCTTTTCTGCAAATCAGTTCGTGATATCAATTCTCCTTTCGATTGCCTTCTCTTCGGTCTCTCTCTCTCTCTCTAAAATAATCATCTCTTAGTTCTTAAATGAAGCTTAAACTGTAATAACTAATTTGAATTTTATATCTGTTTGTTTTCAGATCTTGATGATACTCTATATTCATCAAATACAGGAATTGCACAAGGAGTTAAGAGAAATATAGAAGGTAAAATTCATATTCAACAATAATCATAATCTATTTCTTTCAATTTTGTTCTATATAATTCTCTAATTTAGGTTTTCTGTTTCATGATTCCTTCAGGTTTTCTTGTTGAAAAAAGTGGATTTTCAATTGAAGAAGCTTCAAAACTTCGAATTGAACTTTTCAAAACATATGGAAGTACTCTTGCTGGTCTAAGAGTAAGAATTAAACCTAATTTCAATTCCTCATTAGTTAAACTTCGAATTGAAGATCTTTATCTTCTCATTGAATAATTTTTGATTTTCTTGTTTTAGGTTTTAGGTTATGATGTTGATGCAGATGATTATCACAGGTTTGAACTTCGAATTCAAGATCTCATAAATTTTGATGAAATTTAGAAAGAAATTTCATATTTTGATCGAGAAATTGTGTTTTGGATTTTGCAGTTACGTACACGGAAGATTACCTTATGATCTAATCAAACCAGATATTCAACTAAAGAAACTTCTAGAAAGTATTAATCAAAGAAAACTAGTAAGAGAAGAAACTTTTTCCCAATTTCAAATTTCGAATTTGACTTTTTTATTTATTTTGAGTTGAATTTGGTTGTTGTTTTTGTTGCAGATTTTTACAAATTCAGATCGTAATCATGCGATTAAGGTTTTAGAGAGATTAGGATTAGAAGGAATTTTTGATGAAATGATTTGTTTTGAATCAATCAATCCAAATCTTTCAAAATCAATTAGTCCTAATGAATATCCAGTTGTTTTAAAACCATCTATTGAAGCCATGAGAATTGCTATTGACATTGCACAAGTTGATCCTCGTCGTACGGTAAGCTATTTCTCATTTAAGTCTGACTCTAATCAGATTTTAGAGTATTTATTTTTGTGTGACTCGTTTAAATGACTGATTTTGATTGGTTTGAGGTCCATTAAAGTTCAACAATGTCGATTGAGGTAATTCACTTGATGTTTGACTCGTCTAAGTGATTGTTTTGGATTCGTTTTGGGTCCATTGAAGTCATACGATTTCCACTTGATGTCTTAGGTCATTTAAGTAAGACAATTTATTGGGGTCATTCACTTGATGCCTGATCATTTTCAATGGCTGGTTTGGATCGGTACAGATTCATTTAAGTTAGATAAGTCAGATTCAAACGAGCTAGAAACGAGAAAAAAACACCAAAATTTTCTTTTCCTGTGACGGTCTCTATTTGACTTTCTCTATTCTATTTCGTTTTTCAGTTGTTTCTTGATGATAACGTCCGAAATATAGCTGCTGGTAAATCAGTTGGACTTTGCACCGTCCTGGTAAGAATATGTTATACAAATAGTCGGTAGCAGTTAGCATTATCATATGTCGTTTCTGCTATATTATTTTTCAAATGACAAAAATGCCCTTATGAAGCAAATTAATTACATTCCAATATGAGGACAAAGTGAAGTATTGACAGACAAGTTTTGTTGTTATAAATTTTCTCATGATTTTGGATGTTACTATCTAGAATTCGACGTCTAGCATTTTAAATGGAAGTTAAGGGTAGTCCTGCCAACTAGGGTTTGGCCAGTCGGCCAACATTAGTCTACGGTGCAGGCCAGGCCGAGTACACATACAGGCCTAACCGACCGACAGTGAACTGAATTAGACATGTTCTTACTTCGGGAGTCAATGCTACATTATATGACATCGCTGCATTATAAGAATGTTATTTATTTATAAAAACTTTCATACATTCAAAGAATTTTATACATATCAATACCAAATATGGAATTTTATAATTTAAATGTTGGGTATATGATTAGGTGGGACAAGCAATGAAAATCAAAGAAGCTGATTATGTGGTGGATAACATCGTTAATTTGAAGCAAGCTGTCCCAGAGATTTGGATTAGTAACGAGATGGACGGTGGAGATCAAAGGATCTCACATACAAGGAGTGAAATTGGGCCATCCGTTTCAACAGCTACACCTGTTGGTGCTTAAAATAACAACTTCAAAATTGTGTATTTAATGTAGTATATATATGTAATATGTATGTATGTACATGTGATGTACACATAACCACATTAATAAAGTTGACAAATTATCTAATGTCTAATTTGTTTTAATAAAAAGGTATTTTGTGATATGGGATTGTGACTCTTAGCGATATGATCCATATTGGAAACTTCAATATTCAACAATTTTAAAATACATAACTAGAAGATGATGTAAAATTATATAAAAAAAAAAAAAAAAGAAGATGATGTAAAATGATGTTAAACCGTTAAGCGGTATCGCACTTCATCTTCTATGGATGTGGAATTTTTTTTACTAAAATACCCTCCTGTGATTACATAATTCTGAGTGTATATTGACATATTGTTGATAAGGTGGACCAATTTTCTGAATGGCAAGAGCTGTATGAGCTCATTGTATAAAAATGTGTCAATAAAAAGTGGTGTTTAAATCCTTATCAAAGATACCACACTTTGGTGCTGTTTGTTTTTTCAAAATTTTCAGATCTGAAATCTGAATTAGGATTAATTCAGATTTCAGACGTTTGTTTTTCGTATTTAAGAAAATCTGAAACATTATCTGAATCGAGTCATGGTCTGAATTGACTGAAAAATAGGTCACATTTTTCAGACTTCAAAACAAGTCTGAAAAAGAGATCCTATGGGTGAAATGTGTAAAATACCAATTATACCCTATGAATTATAAATATTTCTGGTCAAATTTTTTTAAGGAGCAACACCAGCGCCACCGCCCAAACCACCTTCCCGACCACCACTAACACCACCCAGTCCACGACTACCACCACCACCAAGTCAACGATCACCACCACCATCCAGACTCAGATCACCACCACCCAGTCAACGATCACCACCACCGTCCAGACTCAGATCACCACCACCAAAACCAACACCACTCAGATCACCACCACCAAAACCAACACCACTCAGACCACCACCACTCAGACCACCACCACCCAGACCACTATCACCACCACCAAACACCACTCAAGATCACCACCATCATCACAAGTAAAAACCCCCACCACCACAAGAACCAGATGCCACCTCCACCAAAAACTAACCCTTAGCCACCACCAAAAACCAACCTTTCGCCACAAAATACCACCACTACACGTCGCCGATGAGAGCGAGGGACCGAGAGAGAGAGCCTACCTTCTCCAATCTAGTAGAGAGATAGAAGGACGGAGAGGGACAGACGGAACCCTCGCCGGCTCTGGCGAGGGTTTCAGTTGAAAAATCTGTTCGAGAGAGAAATAGGGACTGAGAGAGATGGAGAGAGATGGACTGAGAGATGGAGAAAAAGGGATAGACCCTGGATGCACCTCCATTGCCGAGCTTCATTCCCGGACTTCATTCTGTTAGAGATGGAGGGTTGGAGAGAGAAGGGAACAACAGAATTAGATATGAGAGCAATTTAGGGTTTGGTTTTCTATTTATTTTAGATGTGAGAGGTGAAAATTAGGGTTTAGGGTGTGTTTGTCTAAATTATAAAAGAAGGGTAAAAATGTCAAAATTGTAATTCAGACCTGTTAATTCAGATTGAGAAAACAAACATCCAACTCCCAAACTTATTCAGGCAATTCAGATTCAGCAAACAAATTCAGATTCAACAAACAAATTCAGATTCAGCAAATTCAGATTTAGACATAGAAAAAAAAAACAAACAGCACCTTTGTCTCATAGATAAGAGATTATTTTAAAGTTACAGTTTTAGGTAGGGGTGTACACGAGTCGAGCTCTTAACGAGCTGTTCGAGTTCGGCTCGACTATTGCTCGTGCTCGACTCGAATATTAACAAGCACGAACTTAACACGAGCCCAAAATCATGCTCGTTTATGTAAACGAGCCGAGCTTGATCATTCTTTAATGTATCATGAGCTACTCGTGAACATCTCGTTTAACATACTCTTATAATATTGTAGTACATAATTACGTATTAGTATTGAAACATGTACATGAAATATCAACCATTAAAAAATTATCGAAATATGAATCATCAATCATTATTATTGTATGTGACAAATGATCATTGAAGTATTTTGATAATTTATAAAATTTTCGTTTGAAGTATCTTGATAAACGAGCTTAAAAGAATGCGAGCTCGAGCTCGAAGTATCTTGATAAACGAACTTAAAAGAATGCGAGCTCGATCTCGAACTCTTTCAAACTTATACGAACAGAGCTTGAACAAGTGGACAATTACTCGCACGAACTCGAACTCGAGTTCGACAGTCAAATACACGAACCGAGCTTGAACATCTTACTATTCGGCTCGGCTCGACTCGAGTACACCCCTAGTTTTAGGGGAAGGATCACATTTTCATTTTGTCATCCAACATGATTTCACAACTTGCATCAACCAATGTTTGGAATTAGTGCCACAATTGAGCCTACTATTAAGGTCGTTAACATCTAACTCAAAACCTATGGACTATAATTGAAGGTGTTCGAGTAACTATTTGCTTGTGAACAAAACTTCCTTTTGTGCCTGTCCCATTGTTCTTCAACTCGAGACCACAATAATTATCACTACATAATCCAAGACTTGATTTGAACTTTAGATCTTATACTGATAGTGAGCCTTTTGAAGTGAGTTCTTACTTAGCATCACCTAAAAACAAATCAAAATGTTCCAGATTCCAGATCATTGGATCAATATCTCACTCTTTGAGCACCCTAGATATTGGTTGTTGATCCCATTTCCAGCTTCTTTTTTCTTTAGTCGGGATGTCATTTTTTATTTCCCAAGCTATTGGCTTAAACATTTAAAAACAAACAATTCCTATTTATTAGAATAAGTATGCATAAATCAAGAAGAAAAACAATAATAAATCCAAAAATTACACAAAACAAGGACCTTTTATGATACTAGTAAACTTTATTTGGAGCCTCAACCCTCTCTCCACTTTCCCTCTCTCTCAATTCACAAATACACAAACTTCACAAACAAAATAAATACTTCATCTAATTAAGGGAGGGGCTAAAGGCCCCTCGGCGGAAATGTTGTAGGCCCCCGGATTACACGTGGGACCTCTCCCTATTTGTGTTTAATCCGGAGGCTTACAGCAATTTGGTCGGGGGCCTTTAATGGCACCCTCTAATTAAAGGACAGTCTCTAGATGGAAACACTATTAGGTATTCCCTTAGCTGTAAGCCCTCCAAGTTTGCTTAGATCTGCAGTATTTGGAATCAATAATGTGTATGGCATATTCACTGGCCCATGTCTATTCCTATAATTTCCTTGTTGATTCAAATCTATAATCCCTTCTTCAATCTCAATCAATCTCTTACCAAAGCCTTTAAATGCTTCTAATGCTTCTTTATCTGAAGTCCAATCCTCTGGATAATCTCTCTGTCCTAAGTAAACTTCGTCGGCCGAATGTCTAGACAAACTCTCAATCAGTGAAACTCCAAGTAGTGTTTGTAATTGACTAGTGATTGTTTTCAAGAATGCTAACTCCGAGTTCGTCTCAAGTTCGGTGTACTCTTTCGTTCCGGGTTCTGGCATGAATCGTCGACTCATAGTAGGCCTATTAGGAAGGTAACCAGCATAAGGGAATTGCCCAAAGTTAACTGCAGCATGAAGTGCTGAAGCTACCCATATGATAATGGAGCAACTTTGAGTTAGTTCTGATAATGTTTCCATCTTGGGCCACCATGGTTCATCTTTTAAGTCACCGTGACCTTCGATTCGAACCTCTTCCCACCAAGCTTGTAGCTCCGAGTCTTGTTGGATCAAATCGTCGGTTGGGTAGTAGAATGAACAATATTCATGGACCCATTGTTTTATAGCCGACCAAATCTCAAGCCCGTCCACAGCGAATGGGTAGTCTTCGATTAGTAGTCTTAACCCATGTTTTTGTGTTTCATCCGGAACCGCAATTCCTCTTAAACAACCAAAATATCGAAAAATTAGTGATGAAAATGAGTTTGTAACTGAGAGTTATGTCAACAAGATATGTTTGTTATGGTTACCTCTTAATAAGATCTTGTGGGAGTGCTTGTTCAGGGAAAACCCATTGTTTATAGATGGTAGCAGACATTTCCATGGCAAATTTTCCTGGAAATACAGTTCTCTCAAGAACACCATCTGCACTAATGAGAATTTGACGAGCTAAAGCGTTTATATTCATTGTATCTCGATAATGAGGTTGAAGAAGCTTGAATATCGGATGAATAACACTCAGTTGTCTATTAGTAGCAATGATGAACGGCTCGATAACTGCATGAGTGTTCAACCTACATAAAAACAGTTCATATAACCAAAGTTTTCTAATACAAATCCTAAGCCTAAATGGATCATGTAGTTATAAACCCTTACCAATGGCTGATAAGTTGATGAACACCAGAATCATTAACAGCAGCATAAGCTTTAGCAAGATGCCATATCGAACCTTCGATTTCGTGCTCTTGTTCTGGTTTGGCTGGTGTATAAACCTTATTGACTGCACCATATTTCTCACCATCTGGGTGCACCAAACTCAACTCAATAGCTAAAGGCTTTAAGGTCCCGTCTGTTTGCAATAAAACCACTGTTCTTGTAGCATAAACCTTCGAGGATGTTGTATTTATACGGTTCAAATACGGCATTATTGTATCATGATGGTCTAATATGAATAACTTGTTGGTATTCAGAGCCTGCATAATTAAAATTAACATAATCAGCTACTTGTCTCCATCAAAAGCGAAGTCTTTCAGAACTTCGGTTTAGGGTTTAGTACCTCTTCGACTGTTAGGCCATTTAGATTCTTCTCAATATGTTCTTTGGTTATTGAACTTGTATGATCTCCATATTGTTCAGGATCAAGCTTGCTAACTGGTGGAAACTCCTGCAAATAATTTAATAGAACCCAAAAATTATTTCAAGTATAGAAATCAAATGAGTTCTATACTTTGTATTAGCATTTTAGGTTTGTGTCTATACTTGGAGAAGGCGAATAGCAACGGGGTTAACTCCTGCAACCATTTCTCGGCCGAATTCTTCATCGGAGCGCCAAGCAAACTCGTTCTCTAAAAAAAATAAAAAACAATATAATCAATTATTATACTTTTCGGTGGTGTTCGTTTTATCGTCTGAATCTGACTTGTTTTAGTCAGACATAACCCAAAACAAATATGAACAATTTAGACGAGTCAGACACATGGGTCAGATAAAAAGAACAAACATCTTGAAATTTGACAGAAGTGAATCCAAGATCTTGAAATCAAATTTCATATCTGAAGCTGAAAAAAGTAAACGAAGTACCTTGAATGACATGAGGGACGGGGAATTGTAAGACGTTTTCATTTGTACGAAAAACTTCTCTTAGACTCCGGAAAGGGATAGCGTCCCGCATTGAATGCAATATCTTTCCAGGGGTAAGATGAACTCCTCCTTTATAGAGAGTTAGAATGTCTTCGAATGTGTCGAATTCGTTTGGTGTTCTATCACATATTCCTTTCATTCCAGGGAGCATGATTTGTGTTAAAGACTTAATAGAGTTTGCTACGAAATCCGACTTCTTCAAATGGTTAAATTTTTCATCCTTTGGAACATAAATGTCTAAGCTCAAAAGAAACAATCTGGTCTCATAGTATGGATCTGTTAAGACGAAAAACACATGAGTTAAAAAACCCCGAAAACATTACATAAATGAATTCAAATTATAGTAAGTACCCATTTTTCTAGATTAATCAAAGAGTAGATGAAACATAAAGCAAGAAAATGAAGATGGTTTTTGTGGAGTTTTCGACCTTTTTTTGTTGGTTTTCGACCGGTTCTTCCTCTTCGTGGATAAGGGAACTCGGTCGATTTTCCTAGAATCGGGCGAGCAAAATTTGGTCCCTTGTCTGGATCTCCTAAATCATTGTATAATGCATAATCATAGACTCTATCCCATTCTTTGAGCTCTCCTGTTCCATCTCCTCTGAGGTTCTTAAGCTCATCTTCCCTGTATTTTCGAAGAGGTTCCGGTGTTTGAAATGTAGGGTAACTCTGCAACAACATACATGAATTCAAGTCATATATGAAGTGATTCATGACAGGTAATTCAGTTATGACATTGTTAAATTCAAAAGTAAACGATGAAATATGATATCTTTACCTTGTTAGTGAAGAAAACGCGATTATAGTTGTAACGGTAAGCCGGGTAGACCCAAGAATGGCAGATAAAGTGAAGCGAACCGACAACAGGAATATCATAAAGAGTGAGAGTCTTGAGGAAGAACTCATTGTGGTGATGGTTCTTTATTAAGAATGCCCCTGGTAACCCGAAAGATTCATCCCACTCGAACGTTACTCCGAATTCGGATGAGTTAGCTTTGGGTGATGATATCTGCTTGATCCATTCCTCTAAGTATGCTTCTTTTCCCAGCTTTCCTCTCATTTCATTTTCTACATTTATTCGAAGTGCAAGATTTTATTAAAATGTCTTTCGAGACAAAAATAACAAGAATTTTGCTCTGACTATCCAATTGTACGGACGAGGGAGGCTCGACCAGGCCTCTTAAATTCATTTATGTTTTAATACAAGTTCAATGATAGAAATTCAACTGAATTTCGCAACTGTAGTTGGCCTAACCCTATATAAGAGTGTCGAAAATAGTCCCACATTGACTAATGTTATGTAGCAAATCAAGTATATATAGTTCACCATGGGATGGGCCATGGGTTGGGTGGCCTGGACCACCGAACCAACAGGGTGTTGTTGTTGGGACCAGAACGAATCGATAAGTTGGGAAGAGTGGCCCAACATGAGCCTGGTCCAGTTGCAGTTGATCTGACCCGTTAAAGTTTGGGGCGCCCTTAGAATTCCTCTAATGAAAAAACAATAGGTAGAAGCTTATATGAGGTCCTATTGATTTTTATTTTTTTTTTATTGAAGAAGGTCCCATTGACTTGGAACCAGATCTAGACAAAGTCTGAGGGTCCCATCATGTGACAAAATCAACCAATAACTTATATTTATTATTTATTTTTTGTTGAAAAATATAAATTTATTTATGATTTGGGGTTCCACCATGTGACAAAATATATTTTTTCAACGAAAAAAGTAAAAAGTAAATTCATGTTTAAGGGTTGATTTTTCTAGTATAAAGAAAAAGTTAAGGTGATCTAAACTATTAAACCACTCGAAAGGGTAAAATGGACTCAGTCATTCTGTTGTCTTCATTAGTTTATAATAGATCAAGTTTATGTTTTTGAATAAATTTTGGTCGTACAATCTTTTTTTTAAGCAAACATTCTCTCCACTCTTCTAATTTTAGCTTTTTAGATGCAATTATTTTCATCCGTGTATAACTTTTCTATTATTTGACAACCAACAAGAACATCAAAAGGTTTAGGAAAATTTTATTGCCACTAGTATAAACACCAAGCCACAAACCCTAACTACCACTTCACAATTGTATCAAAATAGTAAGACATGTGATAAAAGCTTAGAAAAGAGAATATGAGAGATTTGAAGTGATGATAAGTGAGATAAAAAGGACAAAAAGAACCACATGGGAAAAAAACAGGAAAACGTGGCATTCCACCTTGGCGAATAACATTCACACAAGCGATTTGTGGAGGTGCCACTAGGGTGGGTCCATGTATTTTATTGGTTCTGGTTGTGGATCTTTATACCAGAGTCAACAAATCAGAATTAATGTGTAAAATAATTTCGAGAACCATCTATCACGATATAATTGTTGGAGTATAAACTCTAGAAGTTCGAATTTTTGTTCCGTTTTAGTATAAGTTAACTACTAAAGTCTTAGTAGGATTTGAACAAGACAAACGATTCAAATTCATTTTTGTTTTGTTTTAAGATCGTTCTGAACTCGTTGACTATTCTGATAAGTTGATTGTAATGATTTTAACCCTTGCTAATCGAAAATTAGGGAAGTACATTGAAAACATAAACAAACGGTATTATTGGAGATAAAAAAGATTTGAAATTAAACTTAATTAGTAATTTGACATGCAACTACTAAGGATATGCTTTCTTCCTCTAACAATTAAGATCTAATCAATTCATTAATTAATCAAATCTCAAGTCTTAGGGAGGATTCTTTTTTAAATTATACAAATCCTAATTAATTAGAACTTTTTTAAACCCTACTAAACTAAATTTAAAGAAGAAGAAAGGGGTTAAAAAATGATAGTGCAAATTTTAAAGAAGAAATGAGCTCATTGAGATTAGACCAGAGTTCGAATCTTATTATCTGTTACTGTTTAATTAGAGAGAGAGAGAAATTGATATTATGAGAAGTTAGTTGAGAGAGGGAGGGAGAAACAAGAGACTGACCTGGGTCACCATGATCTGCACTGATAAGCTGTAAAGAAACACCTTTACCGAAAACCTCGAAAAGGCGATCGAGAACCGAAGCACCAAAGTCAGTATACTCCATATTATTCTTCTTCATCAACTCTACTTTCCCTTTGATCTTCATTATCTTCTTCTGATCATCACCCAATAAGTGTTCATCTTTCTCATCATTCAAACCAAAACACTTATGAAACATAGCCATGATCAATTCTAAGATCACACTGATCTTCTCTCTCTAACCCAAACTACACAAGAAGATGAAGAATCTTGCCAAAAGTTTTTGAGTCTTAAATAATGTAAGTTGGATTTTTTGGTTACCAATTATAAACTATTTTTATTTGATTTAATATTTCACCCACTTTATTAATTCATATTTGTTTTTGATTTTTTCACTGAAGTACATAACTAATTTATTTGAGAAATTATAAAGTTAGAAAAGATTTTGACAAAAAAAAAAGGTTTCCATCAGTTGGGAACTTTTTTTTGTCAAAATCTTTTATGATTCTAGCATCTCTCAATTTGTTTTTCATGTGCTATCTCCTTTTTGTATACTTTATTACTATTTGATCTAACTAATAATGGATTCGTTCTCTTAGGTGTGGTCGGACGTTTAAAGAAAGAACGGATGAAAACCCCAAAATCTAGGGTTAAATAGAAAAAAAAAATCATCTAGAAAAATTGGTGTAAAAAATAAACTCATTTTTTAACAGTTGAAAACATATATAATTATTTTGTTAACAAGATGATGCGTTTTTTCTATCATCCTTTTTTTACCCTTCTATGTCCACACCATCTATAGTATGTTGTTATAAACTGTTGACAACATATATAATTGTGTTATTATATACTGTTGACAACATATATAATTGTGTTGTTATAAACGGTTGACAACATACACTATAATGTCATAATTTGTTATAAAATGTTGATAACATATATAGTTGTCGTGACTTGTTATAAAATGGTTACGACATATACTATTATGTTATTAACAACATATATAATGTATTGACCAAAATATTAGTTTTTCGTTAATGGGTTTGTGAAATACAAAGGATACCATGAACACCATTTTAGTTTTTGTAAATGACAAATTAAAACATGCATTAGTCTAAAATCTAAATGTTAACGTCGAAAGCATAACAAAAACTGCGGAAATCATTTCTTTCTTCACAAGATAAATTGAAAAATGGTTTAGCTAGCCATAATATGTTGAAGCTTGGCACTGGGTCCCAAAATGTCAGCCACGACCATGGTCATAAAACTTTTCCTTTTCTAACATGTCAGGAAGTTTTTGTCCCACAAATCTTACTATAGTTCGTATAGTTCATTTGTCATTTTGATCTACATTAGTCACTACACGACATTGATACAACATCAAGATGTGATAAGCACCACAATGGTGTACGTTAAACCACGAATCAAAGGGGCAAAAGTGCAACAACATACTTTAAGAGCCTAAAATTTAACAAACTTATTATTTATAACTTTAATAATCCAAATTCAATCCCATCATCTACTGAGAATCGAACCTCCACGACTTTTGGAGTTTATGTCAACACTATTAACTACTTGGACAACCAAGTGTTGCCCACTTGTTTACACTTGTTACATAAGTAAACAAATAAATTTTATAAATCTCCATTGGCTACAAATAAAAGGGAAGATTCCCACTTCACCACCTACTAATGACAAACTTACCTGAGACATAGACACATGAGACTAATAGAATATTGAGTTTTGCCTTAAAAATGCTCTTAGTCAATAAATATTCTCTATCATGTCCTTACGCAAGGTAAGGTTCCACTAATGGTATCTTTCTTTTGTGTAATTCCTTTTCCGAAAATTATACATCTATCCTCAATGTAACTGATGCAGGCGCATCAAGGCCGGCCCATTAAAACAAGGGCCTCTCGGCCATACTGGCCCGTTCAGTCATATTAATTAGGATTTTTGGGAGATTCCTTAATTTTAGGTTTAAAAAGTTATCTGATTTTGGTATTTCTATTATTTAGGAAACCCAGTTTGTGTCTATCTAGGAAAGTCTAATAGTCTATAAAAAGAAGTCTGGTCTGTCCTTTTATGTTCATGTTGAAAAGAAACCCCTTGAATTAATAAAGTTTTCAGTTTTTAGAGTTATTTTCCGCTCCTTTACCTTTAATTTACTGTTCTTCGTTTATCTTTACCGTTTAATTTTAATTCCGCTACGTGCTACATTAAGTGGTATTGAGAGCCAAATTTTTTTTTTCTTCACCGTTACAATGGTTAACCCTACCGTTACTACCACCCCTTCTAAAGAGAAGACGCCTACTTTCGCATCCGAATGGGATAACATCAACAAGAAGTTATCTTCGTTTACGAAGTTGGAAGAAGCTCTCGATACTTTCAAAAAGGATACTACAAAAAAATTCGAACGTATCGATCTTCGGTTCGATCAAATTTGTAGCTCCCTCGAGAACCTAACAACTCAAGTCGAAGTGCTAACTCAAAAGGTATCGTTCTCTACCACCCAAACTCCACCGACACAAACACCACCACCACAGTCCACCGTCCAACAGTCGGCTTCACACTCGACTCCCATTACTACACCACCCACAACCACCTTCGCCATACCATCCGGTTATCCACACCACGTATCTCACGTGGAAACCCATGCACTCAATACAACCCTATCACCCCATGCAAACCCTAATGGCCACCCAATACCTATTCCCAGTACACCACCTCCACTACCTCGTTTTGCATCAACCGACTACCCCCGCCACTACTCGATTTCGACCGATCCATACCTTGATCAATCAACCTTCGTTTACACGAGCCTTCCACCGTTATACCACACACCGATACCATCCTTCCACCATCCATCCACCACCATACCACCCACCATCCTCGAACAATTGTCGAGCACCAATTTCGGCCGACATCCACCAACACCCCACCATTATGCAATCGACCAACAATCCACCAACACCCCAACCCTATCTAAGGCCCAGGCCCAACAGTAGGAACAACACCAATCATAACCTACTACAAATCACTCACGTCCACCCGAGGGACCACTCAACCATACTCACAAGCCCCACCATACTACAACCCACCTAAGACCACACGAGAGCCCACTACATCACACCTCACCTATCCATCCTTATCCACCACTTACGGATCCCACACCCATCTCTTCGATTTACCATGAGACACATACCCGTCCGTTAGATACCTTCACTTTCAACCGAACTCATGAAACCGACGCCTCCACCAGTACCCATCACCGTCAACCCGAGCCCCTTTCATGAAACCGAGAACACGAGGTCACCCTTGGTCGAATCACAACCAACAACCTCATCTGACCCGATCACCCGTAAACCCACGTCCACGGTTGGAGACCGAATACCCCATCCCAACTGAGAATGAGATCAATCAACCGAGTCCCGGTTCTTCATCAAGTGCTCCATATCGTATTCGCATGGACGTTCCTTTTTATGACGGGTCCATAAATATCGAAGAATTTTTGGATTATATCTCACGATTGGAGATTTTTTTTATGTCATGCAAGTTGAAGGGGCCGAGCAAGTACGTTGTGTTACTGGCTACTTATCTAAGACGACTTTAACTGGGTGGAAACAGGAAGCCGAACGCCGTCGTCAATTAAACCTACCACCTATTTCTTCATGGTTGTAACTCAAACCACTTATGCTAGCAAGATTCCTACCACCGGATTATGAAAATCAACTTTGTGCTGAATACTTACGATGTCGTCAAGGAAGGAAGACAATAGAAGAGTATGCATCCGAGTTCCACCGTCTAAGTACAAGACTTAATCTTCTGGATTCAGAGTCTATGAAAATAGAGAAAGTTAAAGAAGGCCTTCGGAATGATATTAAAGACTTGGTCAACTTGAGATCCTTCTCGTCCTTGTCCGAGTGTAGGGGTGGGAAAATAGCCCGTCGGCCCGAGACCGCCCACGGGCACCCGAGCCCATGATTGACCGTGGGCACCCGCTACCCGCTTCGGGTATATCCCGCCCGGCCCGCTGAAATTTAATGGCGGGCTCGGGTGAAACTCTCTACCCGGCACCCCGCCCATGCCCGAGCCCGATAGGGTATACCCGGTGGGTGCCTGTATACCCGCCATAGAAATGCTTGTAAATGTTGTCTGCCTGAGCCCACTAATGCAATAAAGTGCTATAAGCCCACCACCCACCTATGTAAAATGACATATTACAAGTCGTTGGATGGTGAAGATGATACCCGTTGGATCTAGGGTTAGAACTTAGGATGCCAAAATAGGCTTAGGTCAATCAATCACTTCATTTTGCTCTCTCATTTTCAAGAGAGTTCCAGAAAGAGAGAGGGAGATAGAGGTAGAGAAAGAAAGTCAATTGCAGTCTTGCATAGTGGCAAATCATGCCAAATGAAGGATAAGCATTGAAGAAATGATGAAGTTCAAGATGATAGTTAGATCGAGAGAGATATAGATCAAAGTTAATCCCTGTTTATTTCTCTCATCCTCTTTGATTCGATTTGTCTTCATCTCATTTTTCTTTCATTGACCTTTTAAGCTTTTATAACACAATATGCAATTAATTTGTTTCCATCTAAAGATCTTCAATAGATTTGGTCAATCCAAATCTTTATTTTGTAAATCTGTAATGAATTTGTTTCCATCTTAAGATCTTCGATAGATTTGTTTATATGTACATGCAGAGATAGATAAAGGGAAAGAGAGATCTACTGTAACCTAAATTAATGAAAATCTTTGCTTGATATTCTATCTACTTTTAGAAAACCTAATTTATGATTGAATTTTTTTTAGTAATACCCGATGCCCGATTGCCCGAAACCCGCGTGGCCCGACTCCTGTAACGGGCTTGGGCGGGCTCTGATCATAAGAAAGTTGCAAATTACCCGCCCGATCTGCCCGACTACCCTAATAGCCAGAGAGGTAATCTACCCGACCCGCCCGAGCCCGACTCATTACTACCCGCGGGCGCCCTTGCCCGCCCGATTCCCACCCCTATCCGAGTGTATCAATGTGGTCCGATCTTTCGAATCAGATTCACGTTCTATTTACCGTGGGTACAACAATCGTCATCAAGCACCTCGGTCTACACCGGAGGAGCCGGATACCGTGAAACTAGGGGACGAGGCTGTCAAACCCGACAACCCTTACAAAAGACCGCCGCCGGTTAAGTGTTTCCGTTGTTTTGAAACGGGACATTATTCTAATGCTTGCCCTTCTCGAGGTAAGACGAATCTAGTGGAAAAGAAGTTGGATTCGGAGTCCGACGATGATCAAGTGGAGCATGTCAACCTTGACCCCGACGATGGTGATAGAGTTATGCTAGTCACACGGAAGGTTCTTTTTACTCCATATGAGAAGGAAATATCACAACGAAAGAACTTATTCGTTACACGTGGTACTTTGATGGGCAAGGTTTGCACCATTGTTGTTGACAACGGTTGCGTCGAGAACCTTATTTCGTCGTGTTTGGTTGATTACTTAGGTATTACTACACGACCTAAGGCTAACCCATATCGAACCGCGTGGATCCAATCGGGTAACACTACGAGAGTTGATCGTATGTGTACAATTAAGCTTTCTATTGGTTCAACCTACTTCGATGAGGTTACTTGTGACGTTACCGACATGGACTTATGTCACATTATTTTGGGTCGCCCATGGCAGTTTGATGTGGATGCCACTTACCGTGGTCGTTTGAATGTTTATGAAATCCCGTGGAACAACAAGATCGTGACGTTACTTCCGATTGAAGATGGATCTGTTGAGTTTATGAAATCAAGGAATCGGTTCGGGACGAACCTCCAAGAGGAAGAAGGACCTGATGCAGGCGCATCTAGGCCGACCCATTAAAACAAGGGCCTCTCGGCCATACTAGCCCGTTCAGTCATATTAATTAGGGTTTTTGGGAGATTCCTTAATTTTAGGTTAGAAAGTTATCTGGTTTTGGTATTTCTATTATTTAGGAAAGCCTAGTTTGTGTCTATCTAGGAAAGTCTAATAGTCTATAAAAAGAAGTCCGGTCTGTCCTTTTATGTTCATGTTGAAAAGAAACCCTTTGAATTAATAAAGTTTTCAGTTTTTAGAGTTATTTTCCGCTCCTTTACCTCTAATATACTGTTCTTCGTTTATCTTTACCGTTTGATTTTAATTCCGCTGCGTGCTACATTTGTAACACTTCTTAGTGGTTTTCTTTCTTTTTGAGATTTAGTGGTTTTCGAAAATTTTATAATCAATACCAATTACAATAAAATTATGATAATGATCATTTAGATAATTGTTGGCAAATCAAAATTTATATATTTGATTTAACAATATTCTTTTCTTTTCAGTAAACCAATTATATCCATTATTCTTAAAGAAACTAGAGATATCTCTTTTATCAAAAACTCTTTTAACTAGATGAATATGTCTCTTGTCTATTTAAAAATCATATTTTCCGAAGTAGATTGTTTCTATGGTCAACAACAAAATTACAGGGCGACAAGAATTTGAAAGAAAACAAAGACACGGCGAGTTTGTTCATTAAACGTGTTTTACACAAACATACCACATCGAAAACAATGAAAATCATAAAATAATTTTGTAATTGGGAGTTTTCTCTAACTTAAAAAGAAATTACAATTTGTAATATTGGAAAGCTAGCTTTCAACAAAAAAAAAAATTGGAAAATTAGTCAAATTCAATAATTTTTCTTTTTTCATTAATCACGTCACCTACATTTCGGATTAAGGTCAATGGTCAATTACATGGGAACTTCACAGCCACTAGAGGTCTGAGACAAGGGTGTCCATTATCACCCTATCTCTTCATCCTCTCCTCCCAAGCACTCTCCCTTCTCATTAATCAATAGGAATTGAGTCTACAAACATGTACAAGGGTTATCAAATCAATAAAAACAGCCCAACTATCACTCATCTACTTTTTGCAGATGACCTCATACTATTTGGGACCACCACGGATCAGAACTTGAACTCCATCAAGGCCTTGATGCAACAGTACTCCAGCTTCTCGGGACAATCAGTGAACTTTAACAAGTCCTCTATCCATTTCAGCTCAGGTGTACCTCAAATCATACAACAACAGTACACAACTTCATTACAAGTACCTAAAATGAATAATCAGGCCAAATACTTGGGAGCACAAATACTAAAGCCGGGAAACAGAATTCAAAGCCATGGATGGCTAATTGATAAGTATCACAAATCCTTATCAGGGTGGAAGCAAAAACTTGTATCTCAAGCAGGAAGAACAGTGTTATTGAAATCAGTCCTAAATGCTTACTGTACTTACCCCTTCAGTACACAGTTAATGCCATCTCATATTCATCGACAATTAGAAAGATTAGAAAGAGATTTTTGGTGGGGGCATGACAGTGAGAACAAAAAGATGCATTTCATCAAATAGGAAATCATTACTAGCCCAAAACAAAATGGAGGGCTCGGAATCAGATCGTTGGCTGAAGTTAATGAGGCCCTCATTGCAAAGATGACATGGAAACTTATTACAAATAGCAATACAGTATGGTGTAAACTACTCAGAGCAAAGTATATTAAAGAAGATGACTTTTGGAATTCTCCTAAACCTAATGTTGCCTCACCTTTCTGGCAGTCAATCATGAAGACTAAAACCACTATGCAAAATAATGTACTTTGGATTGTGGGAGATGGAACATGTATCAAAATTCTTACTGATCCCTGGATACCAAACATTCAAGATCATAGACCTTTAGTAAGTACACCTCTTCCTCACAACATATGTAGGGTTGAAGATTTAATTCTTCATCAACCCAAAAGATGGAACATTAACCTATTAACCTCAGTATTCCAACCAGAGACAGTGGAAGCAATCACACAGATCCAACTACTCGAGAGTAATAATCAAGACAGATTGATTTGGAAACCAACAGAGCAAGGTAAGTTCAGCACAAAATCCTACTATCAACAAATAAAGGTATTACCTACTTATTCCACTGTGGCCTCAAACTTCCCTTGGAAGAAATTTTGGAAGATAAAACACATGATTCCTAAAGTACAAATATTCATATGGAAAATGATACATGATGGACTTCCAATTCTCAACAATATAGCTAAAAGAATCGAAGGTATTCCTCAACTTTGTAAACTTTGCTCACAAGATGAGATAGAAACTATACCTCATCTGTTTGGATCTTGTCCGAAGCTGAAAGAGTTGATCAACATGACGAACAACCATAAGATTATCTCCCTGTCAACAGATCCAATTAGAAATCTAAAGGAACTACTGGAAAATTATGTATCATCCAATGAAATGTGGAGTACTTACACTTTTCTCTTATGGGAATGGTGGAAACAGAGGAACGATGTGGTAATCAACGCCAAAAATATAGATCTCGGAAGATGTTTGGTGTCGATCAAATCAGAACTCAGGTACCTCTCAATCTCGTCAATTGATTCATCAGATACTAACATAGTGCAGGTTGACGAATGGATACCACCTCCAGAAGGGATTATAAAGATTAACGTGGATGGAGCGTTTAGAAATCTTCAAGCAGATGCGGCGGCAGTAGCAAGGGATTCAGGAGGAACAATAATACTCACGAAAACGCAGATTTTCGAACCAATTTCACCTTTTCACAGTGAGATGATTGGTTTCAGACTAGGGTTAGAGCTCGGCGAAGAAATGGAGCTAAATGAGTTTATCATAGAAGGAGACTCTAGGGCTTTAATCCTTTTTCTATCCGACGATGACCAGATAGCCCCGTGGCGTCTATCGACGGAGCTGGAAGCCTTACGTGTACGCGCTAGGAATAGACACGTTACATTCCAGCATTGTAGACGGAATTCGAATCAAGTGGCCCACTCGTTGGCGGATGCAGCGTTAACCCCTTAATTTGACTAGTTTGGTGGTTTAACCCCTCTGTTGCTTTATCTTACATTTCAGGACCTTGTTGTAACGTTTATGTTATTTCCGGAACTGATGTTGTATCTTTTATCCATTTTATAGAATGGTTTTCGCTCAAAAAAAATAATTTTTCCTTTTTACCCCCGTTTTACATGTTTTTTTTCCTATAAACACTGGTGGTGTTCACCTATTTATCTTCATTAACTTAATCTCTATCCATAACCTCTTGATTCACATTTGTCCCTCACAATCATTTTTTGGGCGCCTCCTAAAAATGCTGTAGGGGCCTCCCTAAATTGTTTAGGCGCCTCTATGAGCGCCTCCCTCTTCTCTCCCACTTTTCCGTTAATTTATTTCTCTCTCTACTTTCTCAATTCTCAATCTAAAAATCAATCAAAGATAAAACCTAACAAAATCCATTAATCTATCAACGAAAACTCATTACCAATCAAAGATTAAACATCATGAAGGATAAAAAACCTAGGTTTCTTTTTAAATCTTCAAGCTTAAAGGAAATACTAAAACCATTAATTATCAAGCTTAAGATTCTAGGTTTTGTTGAGATGAATAAACACTAGATAGGGGATGAAGAAACGAACCTAGATTTAGGGATGAAATATCAACTTCCTCCATTTTTTTCGGACTGGTGATAATTCATCTCTCGTCAGTCCGAGACCTAATGCATGGTTTCGGACTGGTTTCAGTCCGAACACAATCGGACCGGACAGTACGGTTCTTTTGGACTGGTCCAGTCCGAGATCTAATGCATGGTTCCGGACTGGCCCTGGTCCGAACACAATCGGACTGGACAGTCCGTCTCTTTTTGGACTGTCCAGCCCGTTACGAGGCTTTGGGCCTCAGACTAATCAGTCCGAGAAGAGGCACCTACAGTTGTTGGGGGTTTGACCATGGTCAACCCCTATGAGGAGGCGCCTACACAAATTTGGGGATGCCCCTTTAGATGCGCCATTTTTTTTTCTTCTTATAATGGTTGGTGGAATATTCATTATAATTAAAAGTTGGTAGATAAAAGTCTCAATCCACCACTTTTAATATTCAAATCGTGCTAATAACAAAGTCAGTCACTAATTAACAAATCATAACTAAATCATTTAAGAGTCTACCTACTAAAGATTAATTTGTACTATGGAAACGTGGAAATAATTTAAAAATTGATTTGTAAAGCACGTCCATCCCACCCGGAGTAAACAGTTGTCTACTAAAAAAATAAATTTGTAAATTATGAAGTTTATAGGCTCCCACGTTAACTCTTGAAAGGACAATTACAAAATTAAATAGTTAACCTTATCAAATGATTATGTAGTCCTAATTACTTGATTAATGCTTTGATGAAATTTTAAATAATTTTAATGGTATTATTACTAATTACTTTTTTTTTTTTTTTGTTGAAGAGAATTATTATTAATTACTTAAACAACCCATATCTTTTCTTTTTAAATTTTTGGTTTATTTTCTGTGTAATAATTCAAATATATCAGGTAGGGCCATAGCTAGATCATGCTAGTTGTATAGCCCAAAAATGAAAGTGATCCCTAAATATACTAGCAAATGTCCAATAACCCCAATTCTAGGACAAGTTAATCATTTTGGGTCAAAGTTTCTAAATATATACATTTTTTTTTTGAATTTCCAGCGTACCTTGAAACTTTGACTTCTAAAGTGGTAGATTAAACGTCTTACAATTCCAACCAAGAATTGTTGGTTCTAGGTATATACATTAAATCTATTAAATTTGTTTTATATTATAGCATTTGTTAAAATGGTGATTGTGGTTTTAAACTTAAACCTATAGATGTAAATTAGCTCGTGGAAAGAGGGAAGATGAGCTAGAGAAGAAAAGTGGAACAAAAGCTAAGAGGGAAATATTTAAGAAAAGTACAAACAAATACTTAACGGTTCATAGATACACTACTGTTAAAAAGGAGGCCAAATGTTGTATTAGACAAATTAAAGGTGTCGAATCGTGTACGAGTCACAAACTAAGGACCTGTTTGAAGATTCACCATATATGTTTGAGAATAATACGAGTATGAATCTGTATTAATAGGAACTTCATTGATTAGTCAATTGACAACTAAGGAAGGAGTATATTAAAACAAATATGGCCTAGATACATTATTTTAAAGATTAATTTGATATGCGTTATGAGTTATGACAAACCTAAGATTGCAAAGATCTTTTCTTGTCTAATAATGATTTAGAGTATTGATAAATTAATCCAATTCCTATTAGATCTCAATGTGTAGGTCAACGAAAAATTGATCTAGATTTATTTTCTTTGATTATTAACAGATGATATTTTTGTTATTTGTCGATCATTCTATGGACGGGAATTTTGATTTCGCCATGGTTAGAAAAAGACTACCATGTTGTAACTTATTGTTGGCATCTATTTTATTTTTAAAAATAATTTTATGCCTGAAAAAGAGACGAAATCAAGCTGAAGTCTAATGTGGGTGTTTTGATTTCGCCTGAGTATCCATCTAACATATTTGGGCGAATTAGGCCTTACACCTTAGCTTTCTCTTTCCCGTTGATTAAACCTTATTTTTTTCGGACAAACTATTAGGGCTATTATTTTAGCTATCGATGATAATTGCTTGGTTCCAACTTCCTTCTATTTTATAATTTTTTCTTTAAGAAAAAACTCAAAAGACCACTCATTTGTGACTACTAGATCATTCGACCCTTGGCTCCCCGGCTTGAAGATAACAGTGGTAAGAAATTGGATGATGAACAAGTTAGATGGCTAAACAGTATGCTGGTAACTATTTTAGGGGCTTTCTCTGAATTTTCTTTTCTTACAAAGATGAAAATGGTTAATGGCACCGACCAAATACGGCAGTACGGACCAAATCTTCTTGAGGTTCGTTTGGCTGGGTCGTTTAGTAGACTTTGGTTTTCTTAGAGAGAACTCCAATTCCTCCTCCTAGTACACAAAATCATAGCAATAATTTCTCAATTCGAAAGGGCATTGTCTCAAAATTAAAATTGTTGTTGTCACTCACGATTGAGTAATACAATTTTTTCGGCTCAACTTCGTATGTTAAAAGCATATAAATTCTCTAACAGGTCATTTTCGAAGTCGTTTTTTTCTTCTTAATTTAGTTATAAGAACATTTCATATTTGCGAAATTTAAATTTAAAAATGAGGCCTTAAAGACTTGTTGTGGTTGACTTAATAATGTATTAATATATAGAGTTTGTCATGTTTTTGTATCTTTAATAGAAGAAATCGGAAAATTTTAGGTCTATTTCAAAATTTGGTGTTTATCGATATCTAACACTAATATAATAATATGTTTGTTACAAAAAAAATGTATATGTCCATTTCAATATTAGAATAATATATAACAATACATTTTCATCGATCGATTGAGAAAGCTCTTGGTAATAGTTCTTTTTTTAAGTAAATTGTATTGGATTATTTCTTTACATCCGAGATCTATGCAGCTAGATAAGAGATTCAGATTGACAATGTAACATATTTATAGACAAGTAGAAGATAACAATACCAAGATATACAAATGTTGTCTTAATTGTAATCTTGGTAATAATTTTATATTTAAACAATTTAGACGAAAAATAACAAAAAAAGATATTTATATAGTAGTATTTCAATCAGGCCACTTGATACTTCGACTTATTTCTCTCACAAAAAAGATTCTTCTAGTTTAGCCCACTATGTTGGAAATCAATTACAGAAAAGTAATTCTAAACAGCTCCTTAAATTTAGTTTGCAGTTTTACCTGACTCCTTGATTTCCTTATATTCCTACAGAAACCTCATCGGTTCCCGGTCAACGTGTTTTGACTTACATGAGCCAGCTTGACTTCATGGATTCCTCCTGCGTACAAATTCGGTGGCTCTATAACTACTCGTATTGACTCCGTTTGCATAATTAGTATCACAAAATTTAAAATCGACAAAATTAATTGCTTGAAGAACATAGACAATTTAATTTATTTTAAAAATATAAAGAAAATAGCTGAAATAGTCATTCACCTAATTGGGGCGTCGATCAAAATCTAAATATTAGAATAATGGGTATGATTCAGGTGGGCATTTAATAACATGGGCAAAAATTAGTCGTATAATAATTTCCAATTATATTTGTAAGGTTGTAGGGCATATTAATGAAAATTGAGGAGTTTGTCCATGTTTTTATCAAAATGTATATAGATATGAGTAAACATTTGGAAGACCATTAACCCTTACCCCATGGCCACCAATTCTTAACTTGTTCATTTGGATTCCACGAAAACAATTCTGACCTATTATTTTAGTTCATGCAAAATAAATAATTACATCTTTTTTTTTCATTTTTTGTTTTTTCAGGAAAGGAGGCCATGCCTTGATTTATTAACTGCTTTCGCAAAAATTGTTATTGGCTAAATCTGTCGCCAATTGACTTGCAATAAAACTGGGAATTTCAATTGCCTCCATAGCTTGTTCTAACTGTTGTTCTAAATGCTAACATAAAATAATGTTTTGCTACTAAATGTGCTACCTTATTAGTTTTTCGAGGACAGAATGTAACTACTCCCTTACGTAATTTACTCGGTTCTCCTTGTAATATCATTACCAATACTCTAATTCGCCAAGGAGATTCATCCAGTTGCTTAGAGCGAGCGCTTATCACATTTAAGGCATCCCCTTCTATGACACAATCATAATCCGGGAGCCTTAAAGCCAACTCTACAGCCACTAAGGTAACTCTAGTTTCAACCTCAATCGCTGAGGTTGTTACCCATTCCTGCACATAGCCATAACAAAATCTCCGTCACTGTTTCGGCAGACTGCTGCCCCGACTGCTCTTCCATTGTTGAAGGCTGCATCAAAATTTACTTTCTATTTCTTTGTTGACGGCGGTCTCCATACACGATCTTGCTCTTGAGCCCTCAGTGGTGACTTAATATGAAGTGACATATTAGAACGAAAATTCTTTCATTAAATATTGAGCCTCGTGTATTACTCGATATATAATTGGAGAGATATCTTCAAACGTGCATTTGTTCGCGGCTTCCATAAACACTATGCAACGTAAATTCTTAGTAGTATCCCTTCATTCTCATCACTGCTCTTCAACCATTTGTAGAGTAGGGATTGAAACCCCTCTTCGCCATCCACCCTCAATTGTAATGGGTAGCTCATCCACAACTCTCTCGCAACTCGACTATAGAAATATATGATCTATATTCCCTTCTTCTTCCTTGCACATTGAACATATTTTTGTAACAGTTAGGTTAAATACTTGTATGTAATAGGATAAAAAAAGAAATATATAATTTCTTCAGAAAATGCAACACATCCATGTTTAAAAAAACAAAACAATCAATGTTTATAGCCCACAAATAATGATAATAGATCTGAAAACTTTATATACATCAACACATGTAATGATCACATTTATCAACATTATCTGCCCCAATTGATGCATCTATCAGGCTTGACATGTAGGCCCAACTACTATCTTTTTCAAGATAATTATAATATCCAAAATTGTGTGCACTATTTTTGTCACATGCACACACGTCTCCCTTGGGGGACAAAAATCAGACATGGGCCATGGACTCATGAGTGGATGTAACATAAATATTGTGTATCTAAATCGTGGAGGCGATTTCAGATCCGGTTTTGAACAGAGCTGAAATTCATTTGTTTATTAAATTTGGGTCGTTAAAAATATAAATAATGTAGTTAAATGGGTTTTAGACTGTTAGTTTTGTTGAACTCTAGTTTAAGGTTCGTTTCTTTCGAAGTTTAGTTCGGCAGTTGCGTGTTTATCACATCTTATCGACATATCAATGTCCTGTTCTTTCAACAAAAAAAAAAAAAAAAAAAAAAAAAAAAAAAATATCAATGTCCTGTTATAATTTTCGTAGTAAATTTCCAAATAAATAAATAATTTAGGTGCATCAATTTTTTTTTCTTATAACCAAACCAAGAGTTCTTATCCATGATCCGACTGTCAGACCTATCAACCCGTTATGTTCAATTAAGCCTATATTAAGGAATTCCAGGCCCAACTAGAGAGTTCCAGGGCTTTAGGATGTGTTTCAGTGCTTTAAGATGTGTTCATTGAAAATTTTCCCATCGACTAAGACTAGAAAAGGAAAGCCCAAGGAACACAACCGCAAGGAGGACTCCAAGAGTCATTACATTCATACATGTGGATACATTATGAACTGAATAAATCCTAGTACTTGTCATCATCAACGACATTTTAGGCCTTAAAGAATACTTAAATACCCTTACGACAACCCCTTGGGAATTCCTACTTTTATTTACATCTTTAAGGACTCAAGTTCAACAAATGGAAGGATTTTTACTTCATCAAGTGAACTTGAGACCTCCAAATTTTAGGATGTCAACCACCACCACACTATCACTGTGTATGATTATTTTATTTCCTACTCTTGGTGACTGGTGTCATTTCATGTCATCTCTATAACCAATGTCGACAAAAGTTCTCTCCCTAAATATTGTCGGATTACTTTAGTAACCTTAAGTACTAAAAGCCCCTTTGACATCTCTTGATCTGCAAAGAATTTTCGAAGATAAAACACAGAGACGAAGGGTTAATCTTTGAAAACAGATCAGTCCCAAATGAATTGGTTTATTCAAGAAAAACCTTGTTCTTTGGAAGATTTATCTCGTGTTTGGTACTGTATGGTTCCCATCTGCAAGAACTCCAAATCATTCTATTGAGGTTTGTACACATATACATCTATTTAACAAGGCTATGTCATTATCTCATTGGAAATCTTGACTTTGGGATGCAAACTCACAAAAACGTAACAAACAACTTAAACAAGCGTTGGTCTCTCGTGAACTAAGATATTTTTGGTCAACAACATTTACCCAATCAACCAAATGTAACTTTTCAAATCTCTCTCTCTCTCTCTCTCTCTCTCTAAAATGAAGTCTCATACCCTCTCACAAGGCACAACCTTCCTCCCATGTTTGTTTTCTTTCCCATCCACATCAAATAAGGAGAACAAAACAATTCAATAACCAACACAAGATCAAATCAGTAACATCAAAATATATGATGACATAAAAAGGGTAGGATCCAAAAATAATAAACCAACTTCTTTGATCCCCTTTTTTCCCAAAATCTATACCAACATGCTCTTTTGTCATTTCACAATTTTTATACTTCAAAATATTTCTAAATTCAAAAGAAATAAAAAACCGATTCCAAATTCAACAAAGATACAGAATGGGATCAACCAACAAAACCCTTTGTATCATCTTTCATTATCTTATCCTTTCTATACTAATCCTTTTCTTTTTATATAGTTCCATAACTTGAACTTTTAAAGTACCAAACTAAAACTACCATAAATTAAACCAATTTAAATTAGTTTCTCTCACTATGTTTTCGTCTCCACGATTTGTGCTATATGAAAGTTTGCCCACCATTAAAACACCAACATCAACATCTCGTTCAAAGCCCCGGCGATTTTCGAGATTGTCCAGCATTCATCCTCATGCATTAACACCTTATACAAGGAGAAAGAGTTCTACCTTGCGCAGGCAAATAGCATGAATGTGATTCTTTGACTCGAAACCACATGAAAAGGTTCAGTTGCTCGGTTGCTATATTGTGATTCTTCTCAGACTGCAAGAAGGTAAACAAAATAGATATTATGTTCTGCATAAAGAGTTTTTTTTTGTCTAGGGCACAGATAAAGATTCTTATTCTACTTACCAGCGGGTTGTTTCTGGTCAGAAGCGGCAGGGTTCATTTGTAACCCAGCCATAGTATGAACACATGGGGAAGTGGTCGATATAAGCGGATGTGAGCTACCAGACAATTGTGCAGGAAATTGTGTCGTTGTAGCGATACCTGAAGGGCATATAAGTGAGGAACACAGAGTGCGTGTTCCTGTAGAAGTAGACGATGAATTCTGTTGTTGTTGCTGATTTTGTTCAGGTTCCCCTTTTTTACTACCATTAGGAATGAAAAGCTGGGATTGCTGTTGAGCCAGGGTTGGACTGATGATGGGCCCTGATGGGTCACTCCTTCCATCCGCGGGCGAAGGCTTCTCGTTGGGCCCTGACGGACAATTCTTACTATGTTGAGATGATATTGCAGGAGGTACTTCGTCTATTTTGCTTGCTGCTAAAGTTGTCGTTGGAGATTCAGATGTACTTTTGAGGAGTGAATCTGGAGGAGAAACCAGAACTGCTGGAGAAGATGTGGACTGATTGTTGCTAGGAGGAAGCTGTTGAATTAATGGTATTGATGCTGGTTTGGAATTCATGCCAATAGATATCTGGGTATGTCCTTGTTGAATCCTGTTTTGCTGTTGCGGGAAGCTCCTAATGGAAGAGGGGATGGTTGTGGTGGTGGTGATACTTGATTGGTTTGTCGGAGCTACGAGTTGTTGCTGTTGTATCTTCTGCTGAACAATCGGTTGAAACCGCTTCTGAAGCTGGATAAATGGTGCTGGTGGTTGTTGCTGCTTCTTCTCACCATGATTCTCGCTACTACTATTACTGCAACCAGTTGACGGTATGGCCGTGAAGGAGTACTTCTTAAGGTTCACTGGCAGAGGAACGCTTTGGCCATACAGCTTTTGAGCATTAGCAACTCGACTATTAACACTTAACGGACCACCAGACTCGAATTGTCGAGTTTGACCTGGTAATTGGACACGAAAACTTTGCTGCTGCTGTGACTGCTGCTGTCGATTCTTAGGAGCAGGGAGATTTTGTACACTCCTAGTCACACTACTACCATTACTGCCAGAACTTTGTAATTGCTGCTGTGAAGTGGCACCAGTTGATGTGCTCGAGTTTTGTTGAACCTGTTGAATTGATCTTGGACGAGAGCTAGGTTGTTGTTGTTGGTGTTGCTGCTGCTGCTGCTGCTGCTGTTGTTGTTGTTGTTGTTGTTGTTGTTGTTCCTGCTGCTGGTGAAGCTGTGAAGGATGAGGCATCTGTGAATAATAAGATCCGTTGAAGATCGGCATTGCTTGAGCAGGACTTCCTCCTCTATATATTGTCGAGGCACTAACATTCGATGGAATAGGAAATTGGAATCCACTATTTTGCAACATTGCCAAGTATTGATTTGCTTCATTTGGTGGTAAATTTGGGTGGTTAAGTCTTAAAACTGGAGCACCTGCATTGGTAGAGAAATTCTTTCCTGGAGCTCCAAGAGTTGAATTGGTTACACTTGATTTAGCTGTGACTTCTCTAGGAGCAGCAGATTTTGTAGCCACAGATCGAGTTCCAGCTGCCATTGTTGCCTGCTGATGGCCTAGAGGGAAGATAAAAGCTGGGCCATGCTGAAACAAGGGGAAAAGGGAAAGGTAAGTCGGTAATTTGTTTAAGACCATCTTTGAAAAACTAACTTGAATAGTAGTATAGCAGAAGACAAGAACATCGATTCATACCAGAAAATTACCAGCTGATGCTGGCCGTGGTGCTTGCTGAAATGCTATTTGAGTACCTTGAGCGAAAGCTACTGCAGGTGTCCGCTGATTGGCTGTAATTGTGGCTTCTGTTGGCGGAGCACCATTTAAGTTGTACATATTGGGCCCATATATAGATGTTGTTGAACCACCTCTAGCTGACCAGAAAGATCCCATGATTCCCATTCTTGCAATTTGTTGGTGATGATAGATGTTTCGAGCAATGTAATAATGTGTTCCACACCTCTTCGGACGGGGTTGTGGCTGAGGGAGACGTAATTGTGACGTCTACAAAAGAAGATTATTACCTTGTAAGGAGAAAGCTTCTAGATAACATTATACAGTTCAGTTTAATGAGGAACATGAATTAAAGTACCTGAATAGCACTCGAAGTTCCAGGATTTGGATCAACGGGCACAACTCCATGAATAGGTGGAATTTGGCTGGGAGTGTATCTGTTCACAAAGAAGAAACAACCCTTAGCTTCTCAAGAGAATCAATTGCAAGAAATAATGATCGAAAGAGAAAAAAACAAAACGGAGCGAGGTGATTGATTTGTACCCCTTCTGATGAGGCCCCTCCGGTCGACCACATAGAGTCATTGGCAGTGTTAGAGGCAAAGATGACGGTTGGTCTGGGAGAAAATTAGTAAAAGGTACATCAGGTTTAGAATGAAACAAAGAAATGCATACTTTTATTAGTAAATGAAGGTTGAAGATGGATCAAAGGTGATAGGGGGGACTCCCTAACCCTACTCCCAAGTGTACTCCCCCTCACATGGAAAGGACATTTTGGTCTTTTCAAAGTTGTTTTCAGACTGAAAAGACCGAAATAGGCTTCCCATGTGAGAGGGGGGGGGGGGGGGGGGGTACACTTGGGAGTAGGGTTTAGGGAGTCCCCAAATCATTTTCCAAGATGGATTACTTGTTTTTTTTTCATTTCTCAACTGTACTTATGAAATAAAAAATTATGTAAATGGCAAGAACCAAGATATGAGTAAAAGGAAGATCAAATAAAATGGGATTACTTGTAGATATAATTTGCTTTTGCTGTTGTTGCAGTCGAACTTCATGGGTTTCTTTGCAGCGACCAACACCATCTGAAGTCACATCCCTGTCTTGCTTCTCGAGTTCAACCTGTAGTTTAGGGCCCTTCTCTTTATTAAAACTTTCCTCCACCATTACTTCCATCTTCTTCTCCACAGAGCCAGACTCCGTAGTTCTGTTACCATTTTCCTTGTCTTTTCCACCCTTTGCCATAGATTCCATCTCCTGCACACAGAATAAATGAAGAAAGAAGAGTTACTAACCCATCAAGTAACTGAATGGGTTGACTAAGGAACAGTAAAAGTCCTAACTCACCCTGTCAACATCAGGGGCAATTGATTGAATATTGGGCATAAGGCCGATAGAACCATCGCCATAAGGAGCAGATTTCTCAGGAGGAGACTATATATATATAGATAGATATTATATTAGTGTCTAGTGCTTAACGAGGTGACTAAAAATAATGGAGGAGAAAAAAAGTAGTTTCTGTTGAAGAACAGACCAGTTCCGGTCTGAAGAGTTACTAACCCATCAAGTAACTGAATGGGTTGACTAAGGAACAGTAAAAGTCCTAACTCACCCTGTCAACATCAGGGGCAATTGATTGAATATTGGGCATAAGGCCGATAGAACCATCGCCATAAGGAGCAGATTTCTCAGGAGGAGACTATATATATATAGATAGATATTATATTAGTGTCTAGTGCTTAACGAGGTGACTAAAAATAATGGAGGAGAAAAAAAGTAGAACCTTCAAGTTAAAAGAAGAAAACTCACCATCAGATCGATCTTGAACTTTTCTCCCCTTTGGATCTCCTCAGTCTCTAGAGCTATTGGACCACTGAAGAAATATAAAATTATTATATGAACACAGCTCCACTAAGATCTTTTCAAGAGAAAGAAAATGAAAAAACTTTTAAGAAAGATCAAGCGTTTGAGATTTACTTTGATGTGTGGGCCGAGTCTGTAGAATCAGCATCCATTTTCACGCAAGATGGAGATTCGTTTTTCAGTGAAGAGGTTTTACCCTCGATCATTGATTCTTCATCCATCCTGGGGTTCGAATCAAACTTGCTATTCTTCTTCTTCTCTATCGATTCCAAATGATGCTCAGATTGAAGGGGTCTGACTTGTAAACTACCCTTATCAAGAGAAACACCATCATTCCTAGCTGAGGATAACTTCAATTCCATTGAGCAAGCTTCAACCTTTTTAGGAACAGAATCAATCTTACTAGAAGAAGTTGATGGACTTTCCTCCCTTACTATATCTCGACGTGCTCTTTTTCTCTTTGGTTCTAAAGTAAGCAAAGCAAACCCAAAATTTACATCATTACACCGATAAGAAATGAAGAAACCGAAAACAGAAACTTCTTTACATACCCAAACCAGAATCTACATAATCAAGCAAAGTGAAATTCTTATCGAAGAAATTCAAAACAGAAACTTTCTGACATACCTAAACCGGGTAATCTTGTTGCGGATGAACTGGTATTTGAAGGAAAGATTGAAAATTGAGCAGCTGCTGCTCCAGATGAAATTGAGTTGGGAGGGTTCTTCAATCCAAACAGAGCTTCAGCCACCTCCCTTTCAATCTCCTCCCGAGCTACCGGCGATTTGGGTCTCTTGACTGACCGATTCTTCACTCCAACAGATTTCTGCAACAACAAAAGAACCTTCAATAAACCCTAAATTTTTAGAATTAAAATAGTTAACTTAGAATGAGTAAGAGAAGAACAAACCATCTTCTTCCGAACAGAACCATTTGAGAAAGAAGGCAGGACGACCGAAGATGGTGAAGGTGCCGCTACTATCCGTCTCGACGGTGAAGTTGAAATTTGACGGCGAATTTGTTTTACTCCTCCATAGCCACTACCACTGCCACCACTTGAAGATAAATAACCATGTGACCTTCTGATTGTAGCTGCAAATACCATCATAGACACAAAACTCCATTAAAATCAAATCAACTATTTAAATAAATCTCTACGTTCTTCTTCGTCCAAATTTCGTTTTTCCCTTACCTGATCGAGCTTTCCTAGGTATTCGGAACTCCTCGATTAACTTAAAAATTGGAGCTGTTTTAATCAATTTTGAGGAAATTAATCCATTCTGTTGTTGATGATGATTGCGTTGCCGGTTAGAGAAATGAGATGATTGATCCGGTTGATTCGTCCTACTCCCAACACCTGAAGGTTCATCATCATACTCGTCTTCATCATCATCTAAGCTTTCACCACTACTTTCTTCTCCTTCTTCTTCGTTTCCATCAACTCCACGATTCAACAACCTCTCGCCGCTTCTACTCCTCTTGTTCCTATTCGAATGATCTCTATCTTTCTTACTCGTTCTATCTCTTAACCTAGTCGTCTCTTTCAACTCCACTCTTCCTTCTTCCTCTATAAGAACAAAAAAAAAAATCAATCAAGAAAAAACAAAAACGAAATCAGAGAGAAAAAACTGTCAAAATCAAAGAGATCTGAGAAATTCAAACCAGGAGAATCTCTAAAACTGTTATATCTTTGTCTCCGGTTCCCTAATCCATCCGTAACCGCCATTTTTCTTCTTACTTCTCTACTTCTATCCATCTTTTTCGTTGTTTACTCATCAAATCAAACACAATAAACAGCAAACAACAACAAAAAACCTTCGTTTTCACTAGTTTTCTTCTCTACTAGTACTGAAATCAAATCGGCGTGATTCTGAATCAAATCTACTAAAGAGAACAGATTCCGATTCGTCTCGGACTAATGAATCGATTCAGACTATCAAAATAACTTGAATAATTAAAGAGAAAGATTAAACGGAAGAACAAATCTCTAATCTTGCGGCTTATCTTCTCCCTCTCTACCTACCTCATCGCCTCATCAAATCAAACACAGTACACAGAAAACCTAAAAAACCTCCGGTTTCACTAGTTTTTTTTCTCTACTAGTACTGAAATCGACCTGATTCTGAATCAAATCTACTGAAAAAAAACAGATTCCGATTCGTCTCCGAATAATGAATCGATTCAGACTATCAAAATAGGTTGAAAAATTAAAGAGAAGGATTAAACGGAAGAACAAATCTCTAATCTTGGCGCTTATCTTCTCTCTCTCTCTCTATCTCGTCGCCTCCTTCTATCTTGTTCTTCTCTCTCTCTTGGGATTTTCTCTCTCTAAAAAACTCACTTGCTTTTTGGCTTTTTATTCTTCGAGAAACCCCACTCAAAATCTTGGTTAAACGGTCACGATTCATCCCTCAAAATATTCATTTAATCTTATCCGTTGGTATCTCTTTTGCCCTTTTCCTACATGGCGTAATCCTTACCGTTGATTTATAAGAATCTCGAAGTTGAACTTTACACCACGTGTCATGTCCACGTCTGATTTGTTACCTACTCGATGGGTTCTATTTCATACACCCAATCGTAGTTAAAGTTGAATACTTCTCTCGCACAGCGGTCGGATATTGATCGCGTGACACGTGGCAGGTTTGATGTGGGTATAGTCAACGGATTTGTACGGTTGGTCTACCAAATACGACCCATTTGACAAATTACACATTTTTAGTAACAAAAATGATCCCATACCCCGCCAATGTTCTTGCTGGAATCCGATCGGAGTATTTTTAGACGGGTAAGATCTAGTGAGAGAAAGCCTGACACTTTTTCTCACTAGATCTGGACCGGTCAAGTATCCTGGGCTAGATTCGGAGGGGATATTAGTTGGGCATAGCATCAATGCTCTTTTAGTAAAATACTAGGGTGTATCCCGTGTCTTATGGCACGAACGGTTGTAACAATCAAATTTCTAACCATTGCTTTTATAAGTGCCCCATAGTATTGCTCTAGCCACTCTCTCATACATGTCACCTGACTTTCCATATTTATTATTGTATACCCTAGTTTTTTGGTATTCTACTTATTGTTTATTTTTTCTTAAATTAGTTAGTTTATTGAGCAGAGAGAGGTTTTAATTTCCTTTTTTAAACCCTTCCAGTTTTTGTTTCATTTATTCTTAAATTAGTTATTTTATTATTAAAAACGACATTGTTATTTTTTTTAAAATAAGTTATTTTATTTCTAAGAAGGACTATATTTTAAATTTTGAGAAGGACTTATAAACAATATCTTTTATTAAAAAAATGATGTTTGTCCCAGGGCACGGACAATTGTATTAATCAAATGTGACGAAATTCTAACTCAGCACTTCTAGAATCGCCCCATAGTATTGTTTTAGGCGCTCTCTCCAAATTGTCACCCGATTTTCCATATTTAATATTGTTATATTCTCGTTATCCTAATTTTTTGGTATCATTTACTTTTGTTTTCTTTTCTTAAAATTAGTTATTATTTTATTGAAAGATATTTTTATTTCTTTTTTTAACTCTTGAAAATCTTTTGTTTCTTTTAATCTTAAATTAGTTATTTTTTTTCTTCAAATAGGTTTTTTTATTTCTAAAAAGAACTATGTTTTAAACTTTGAGAAGGGCTTCTAGATAGACAATATCATCTTTAAAAAGAGGATGTCTATCCCAGTCATCGTTTTCCCTTCTGTTTTATTATATAGAGTTATAGACTAGGTAATAAACCGTGGCTACGCCACACTCCCTTCGTGAAACATTTTACGTGTTTGAAGCTTTAAAACATCTGATATATCTGAACGCCCTAAAAAAGTGAATGACTTTGCTCGTAGAGCTCAAGATGAAGAGATTGAAGTATCAATGCAGCTACGTAATATCAAAATTATACATAAACTTGTAATTGAGGTCATTTCTTTTTCGACAATCCCGACATATTAAGAACATTAGCCGACTTCTGATAATTGAAAAATAAATTGGGTGAATCATTGTCTCTATATCATGATCATATTTCAGACATTAGTATAAGCAGAAAAGGTGAGCAGTACTGAAGAAGTAGAATTTGACAGGGGGTCAATTCAGAGGGATACCAAAATCTAAAAGGAGAATTTTCAAGTCATTCGTAAAAGAAAAGAAATGTACGAATCATCTAACTCCATTTAAGTAATTGATCCAAGATAAATTTAAGTAAGCATGCAATAGCTTGAATCTATCAAAGCATTCTAAAGCTAATCAGGGATAGGTTGATTCAAACCTAATCTCTAGATGGAGAAACACCACGCCCATTCCAACAATTCCATCAACTAAATCAAATCATGAAATTTCTTATAAAAACATTTCATGAGTTAAAAAAGAAATCTAAAAATTGACATAAAAAAACAACATCACCCTTTCAAAAAAAAACATCACTAAACATGAATAACAAATTACTACTAATCAACAAAGAAAATCCCTAAAAAGAATAACCTTTATATCGTAATTCAATCAATCTAGTCTATCAAATCTAACAAGTTGTGTAATCGAACACCTAAGATAGAGAAAAGAGAACCTAGAAGACAAAGTTTTATGCAATTCGAAGGAAGAAGTAGATGACATTTGCGCACAAAAACTAATGGATCACAAATTATCAATGTAAACAACCTCACAATAAACTAATGACATTTGTTTATACTAATGTCCCTTCTTGAAACATTTTACGTGTTTGAAGCTTTAAAACATCTGAAATATATTTGAACGTCCTAAAAAAAGTGAATTACTTTGCTCGTAGAGCTTAAGATGAATAGAATGAAGTATCAATTCAGCTACGTAATATCAAAATTAAATACATAAACGAAAGTGAAGAGAACTATTGGTGAATCATTGTCTCTGTATCATGATCATATTTCAGACGTGACATTTAAATGAAAGTGAAGAAAACTATTGAAAATCAGTTGACCATGATCAATAGATGGATAGAGTAAAGAGCAACACATACAATCACTAACAACTAAAAAAAATAATGTGAGAAAGGGAATAAGACCACCCAAGATAAATCTGAAAATCCAAGTGGTGTAAACATGTACCACAAAACTGAAAGCGTACCTTTCTGAAATACATTAAGAGGGACAAAAGCCATTAAAAGTGAAAACCTTGCTCTAAGGAGGGACATAAGGTAGCTATAAAATGATTAAAAGCTCCACACTCTTCTTTGATACTACTGTCAAATTATAGTCTAAGCTCCTCTAGAAAAACAACGAGTAATTTATTTATTACAATAAAAATTAAAATATCTGTAAAAAGAAACTGTTATGTAAAATGTGTTTGGAACATGTAAACTTTGGATTGATGAGCATTATACCGTAAACTACATAGGACGATGGATGCCTAAATCCCAAATTTATATGTTTGATATTACTTAGAGGAAATACCTTCTACTTAATAACTAATTTTTTTCAGATATGTTTCTTTATCGCATAACTCTATTCTTAACCAAAAGTGCATATTGGAATCATGTCTCTTAAAGTGAGAAAACATAATAACATATTTGTTGTATAGAACATCTTTTATGTACCTACTCTACACATTTACATCTTACCTATCAAGAGCTGCAAGTGCTTGTGAATGTAGATATATCATCCAAAATGCATGTGTTCACCGTTGAGATAACGCAAGTGAAAGTGTATTATGTGATGTACGATCTTAGACAGAACAATCAAGGCAATTTTCCATCTTCTTCACAATTTCAATACCATTGTCTGAAATCCACACGGACGATCAATAACATCAAGAATTTATGGTATTCTAATTTTTTTTAACAAAAGAGTAGTTTCCCTTGATTGTCGAAGAATGATAGAAAAGAATTCATAGTTCAAATGCAATATAATCTCAAAAATTGTATCTCAAAAGAAATAAACTCCAAAAACTCAGATAGTGCACAATTTATTAGGCATCCAAAATGCATGTGTTCACCGCTAGGATAACGCAAGCGAAAGTGTATTTTGTGACGTACGATCTTAGACAGAACAATCAAGGCAATTCTCCATCTTCTTCACAATTTCAATACCATTGTCTGAATCCACACGAACGATTAATAGCATCAAAAATTTATGGTATTTTAATTTTTTTTTTTAACAAAAGAGTAGTTTCCCTTGATTGGCAAAGAATGATAGAAAAGAATTCATAGTTCAAATGCAATATAATCTCAAAAATTGTATCTCAAAAGAATTAAACTCCAGAAACTCAGAGAGTGCACAATTTATTAGGTTGAAGTGGTTGAATTTATTAGGTTAAATTTTTTCCGGAAATTTTTTCGGCCGACAACCTTTGTCGGAAGAAGAGATAGGAGAGAGATGGCATAAAAATAAGTTTTTGTTTTAAGGTCACCGGCCGAAAATTTTCCGGCCGGCGATCTTCGTCGGAGAAGAGAGTGGTGAGTTGAAGAGAGTGGTGAGTTGGAAAGAGAGAGTGGTGAGTTGGAGAGAGAGGTGACGTGGAGAGATATAAGTGGTGGAGAGGGAAGTGATGTGGATTAATTTATGTTTGTTTTTTCAATTTTATTTAGAAAAATATTTATATGAAGGGCAGTTAGGACATTTACATAAAAAAATGGGGCCATATTTGAATTTACAGAAAATAGGGGGCCATAAAGGAAGCTGTTCACAAAGTAGGGGGCCAAATAGGAATTAACTCTTTCTTAAATTAGTTATTATTTTATTGAAAGAGATTTTTATTTCTTTTTTTAACTCTTGAAAATCTTTTGTTTTCTTTATTCTTAAATTAGCTATTTGTTTCTTCAAATAGGTTTTTTTATTTTTAATAAGAACGATGTATTAAATTTTAAGAAGGGCTTCTAGATAGACTAGGTAATAACCTGTGGGTACGCCACGCTCCCAGTCTCCGTTTTCCCTTCTGTTTTATTATATAGACTAGGTAATAACCCGTGGGTACGCCACGCTCCCTTCTTGAAACATTTTATGTGTTTGAAGCTTTAAAACATCTGAAATATATTTGAACACCCTAAAAAAGTGAATGACTTTGCTCGTAGAGCTCAAGATGAAGAGATTGAAGTATCAATTCAGCTACGTAATATCAAAATTAAATACAAAAGTCTCGTCTCTCGGGGACCGATGGTTCTCCATTGGAGGACCCCTCATCATATCGACGTCTCATTGGTCGATTCCTCTATTTAACTGTCACTAGATCAAATATATGTTTTGCAGTAAACAATCTGAGTCAGTTGCTTCAAAATCCAACCGATGTCCACCTTACGGCCGCTCATCGCGTTCTCTGATACCTAAAGGGTTCGATCGGCAAGGGCATTTTTCTCTCTGCCTCCAGTTCCTTGACAATCTCAGGATACTGTGATTCCGGTTGGGCAGATTGTCCTACCACCTGTCGTTCTACTACTGGCTATTTTACTATGTTAGGTATCCGCTGCTTACGATCCATCAATCTGCTTAAAGGGACCTCATTGAGAAATTTTGGACGTGTTAACTGGGTTGAACTCCGACGCATGGATGGTATGCGAAACGTGGCATATGTTAAGACGATTAGTAAAGTTAGTAGTATTTATGTATATTCCAGGAATTAGAAAGAAAGAGTCAGTGAAACGGTGTGTCGGTTCAATCACTAAATAAACTAAAATCCTAGGGATGTCTTATTATTTTGAATTCTAACGAATCCAATGTTTAACTTGTTATTCTTATCATAGTGGAAATCATCTCGTTGTTATTGTCGTGGATTAGGTCTCACCAACTGAACCACGTAGTTCTCTCGTGTTCGTTGTAATTATTTATTTTCGTTTTTTTTTTCTTAGTTTACTTGATTTCATCGTAATAAAGTTAATTTAAATTTGTTTCCCAATTTATGTTTTATGGCAAATTTGTCAGCATGTTTGCACTAATGTGAGTTTGGGTCTCCAAATTATTCTCTGCTTCTAAATTTCATCCTTGGTTGTCTATTAATTCTTTAATAGTTTCTTTCTCCTTCCATTGACCACCTTCTACCATCACCACATAACATCTTTGTGTGCGTCATACAAAATGGTTGTCCTTCGCCCCACGGATACTACCTTGACAGAAAGTCGTCGGTCTGCCCCCATTTTGCGAGCTCATTGGAGCAGAGGAACTCAGTAATACAAATTCTACATGAGAAGAGAATACTTTAATAATCAAGTATTTCAACTCATTTCAAAATGATTTTGAGTTCGATCTCTAAGAAAATTAGACACCTAAAAGGGCTTGTGAGAACAGTCCTTCATGAAAAAATGTAGTCAAATATACAAATATTATCTAGGTCCTCCTTTCATGGCTAATTAGTTTTACATGGGATAACCAGAAACTTGACCATCCGTTTAAGTTGGATAATCACAAACTTAAAATTGTTGAACATGTTAGGGGTTTTATTCTTCCATCTATGAGGAAGATAGGGTTGGTGGTAGTGGAGAGAAGAAAGAGGGAAGAAAGAAAACTGTCGGCTCATACTCTTTAGACGAGCACTTCCACCGAACAACTAATTGAAGGTGGAATAACTAGAAAAGAATTAAATAGGAGAAAAAAAATATTAAAAAGGTAAACGCGAAAACCTAAACTGGGCATCAAAATTGACATCTACAATGAGGACAATATTGACCTCCAAGCATATGGGGGAAAATATGAAAATTGATCACAAGTTAGGAGTTAAAATTTATTTGGTACTGTTATGAAGACAGATCATGCTTTGATTACTAAATCTATTAACTAAAACATTTGATGGTGGATTAAATTTATTTGGTACTGTTATGTGTATTGTTAAGTGGATTACTATTGATGGTGGACAAATAAGAGGAGAGCAAAAGAAAAAAAATAGGATTGGAGAAAATATATATGTATGTATGTATGAAGACAAATCTTGCTTTCTTGTTTTTTTTTTTTTTTGATGTTGAAAGACAAATCTTGCTTTGATTACTATAGCTATTAGTTAAATGATTTGTCATTTGCTGACTCTAAGAATTGGTAAATTAATCACAAAATTAGGAACACGTTTTATTTTTAATAAGTCACAAATGATTAAGATGAGACTATAAATAGAGACCATTTTGATTAGCAAATGGCATATCAAATATTTGTCAAACATCAGAAGTTCTTATGGCCGAAATCATTCAACTTTTTTCCTTCTCATTGGTTTCTTAATTTTCTTCAATGGGGCATCTAGTGTAGCTGGTGAACTCGTTCTAAGTAAGCATCTCCTCTGATTTCTCTTTCAAGATTATGAAAGAATTTCTTTCGGTTTTGACTCACGATCGGATTCCTTTCTTTGACTCCCATTAGAATAGCTTAGGATTTCTGATTATTCTTCATTCCTGGATATGATGGTATAGGTCTTAGCTATGATTCTTTTTTTTTGTTGAAAGCGGTCTTAGCTATGATGAATTGAGTTTTGTGATTATAAATAATGCATAAATAATGCAACTAATTCCGTCATTATTTAATGTTAGTAAAAGAGGGATCGCTATTCAATTTAACATAGGAGTACTATATACTAACTGGAAGTGGCCACTTAGTTTCTTTCATTTTAGTGCTCTTAGTAAAAATTTTATAATTTTTGAGTCTATAGACCAAAAATAGGGTCCTAATAGGAGATTTAATCCTCTATAATCCTAAAAAGGATTTGAAAACCTAAATAATAATCTTAATAGATATAATACTTATTATATATGCAATACCTATATTAACCTTCTTTTAATATCTAATCGTGATTTTCATTCTAAACCGTATTAGATTTCTCTCCATATTTATCTCAACTTTCTCTCTCCAATCACGTTTTTTATGTAACTAACAACTCTCTCTCTATAATTCCGTAACCGAAATCCAGTAACTTTCCCATTATCTCTCTAAAAATGAAATCATCATTAAACCTTCATTAAACTCTCGCCCAGCTGTAAAAAACTCCATTGATTAGTATTCAATCAAGAGCCATCATCACAAACTCCATTGTTATTTAGGGTTTTTACTGATTATCTCTTTATTCTAGCCACAACTATTCAGGTTTAAAATCTTATGTACATTTGCTTATAGTTTAACGATTCATATTGAAGATTTGATAAATATCAAATGATCATCTTTTTCATATCATTTAATATGAATCTTTATTGCTGTAATTTTCCATAACTAAACTGTTCTTTCATGTATTTGATATTTCTGTTTCATTTTTATTGAATCCATGTAATCTAGATCTGATGTTTTCATTCAAATATTTAGATTTTTCACATCTTTGATTATCTTCAGATCAAATTGAACTGATAGTACAGATAATGTTGGGTATTAGATTCCAGTTATTTAATCTCAGATCTGTATGGAAAACACTTTGTCTGTAGTATACATTATGTATAATTTATGTTACATTATTTATACTTTTAAATAATATGTTGTTGTAAATAACATGTACATATATAAAATTCATTACAAATTATACATACTTTCTGACATAGTGGTGTATAAAAATTTGTAATAGGTATAAATTACAGTTTTACATGCTATAAAGTATGCGTACTTTTTTTACAATTGAATGCTATTCTCATACATACAGAACAAAGTACGTAATTTGTACTTTACAGTTTGAATTGTTTACGTATCTTAACAATTTGTCTGTTTTACAATATCAATAATTATGTTTTACAGAACAGATGGAGATTCAAGCAGATTCATCATTACAAAGCAAGAAGACGATATTAAAATCTGATGGTTGGGATAAATTGTTTACTGAACCTGGTCAATTATTTCCCGGGGGTGCTAAAGCCTTTCGATTTGCTCTTCGGCAATATAGTATAAATACTGGCCATGATTTTAAATTTATTAAAAATGATTCGAAGCGGGTAACTGCTGTATGTCCTGTTGAAGATTGCAAATGGAGAGTACATGGATGTGCGCCATTGAAATGCGAATCCATGTTTATTTTGAAAGACATGGAAATGAAACATGACTGTGAAGATTTCATTAAGAAGACCAAGAAACCCAAACTAAACAGTTCATTTGTTGGGAAACTTATTTTAGATGATGTTACAAGAAGCCCGGATCGTTCGACAGCAAGTCTGAAAAAAGACTTCTTGAAAGATTACGCTGTCCAACTTCCATATTACTACACTTATGAGGGGAAGAAAGTAGCAATGAATGAAGCATTTGGTCAAGAAGGAGACTCATATGCAAAACTTAGATGGTATGCTGATGCCTTTTCACGTACCAACCCAAACAGCATAGTACAACTTGAAGTTGACGATGTGTCTCGGAGATTTAAAAGAATTTTCATTGCACCACATGCTTGTATAGCTGGCTTTCAATATTGTCGACCAGTTTTATATGTGGATGGTACATTTTGCAAGACTCGTTTTAACGGTTGCATACTGGCTGCTGTGGCTAAAGACGGTAACAATGGTAATTTCTGAACATTCTAGAATTCATCCAATTTAATCTAAAAAAGTATCCCCTTTTTCAACATCATTTTTCAGCATTTTATGTACATTATCTTACATTTACAATAAATTATGCATAATTATACTTAAAGTATGTATATTTTATTTAGGTCTCAAACTTTAAAGTATGAACATTATTTTAAATTTACCATACAATAAGAAAATTTTACATAAGTATGCTTGATGAATATTTAAATTTTCATACTTTCACTAAAATATTTTCAATTTACAGGTCTATTTCCGTTAGCATATTCTGTTGTTGATGTTGAGAATGACCAAAATTGGGACTGGTTTCTAAGGCATTTGCGCAATGCTCTGAATATGGAAAAGACGTATATCTTTATTTCAGACCGTCACAATGGTATAATCAACGGTGTCAAGAACATTTTCCCGACAGCACACCATTCCTTCTGTGTATGGCATCTAAGGAACAATCTAAATTTAAGATTGGCAAATGGAGCTACAAAATCAAAATTCTTCCAAACATTGATTTTCAAGGCTGCTAGAGCTCTCCCCGAATCTGAATATCACGCAACTATTAATCAGATGATACAAATGGGTGGTTCAAAAGTTGCAGTATTTTTTAATTCCTTAGACCCTACCTCTTGGGCAGATGCTTTCTTTCCTGGTATAAGGTACGATCAGATAAATTTGTGTATTCATTTCATTAACTATATTGATAATTTTTGTTGACATTATGTATTGTACCGTATACAGTTTTGACTTTGTGTTACAAATAACATGTACTTTACACCGAATTTTGATAATTTACTGTAAAATATGTATTCTTCTTGTTAAAAATTATCGATTTCAGAAAGAAATATTTAAAATTTTTGAGTGTTTTATTTGATACAGATACACGGCGATATCATCTCAACTCTCAGAATCCTTTAACAATCAGATTCGACATGCTCGTGCACTACCAATTACAGCAATGTTGGAGGCAATTCGTATTAATATAATGAACAAAATGAACACAGCACGCGAATTGTCTAAAAAATGGACGACATTCTTGTGTCCAACCATCACTGATTTGTTGAAAGCAAAATATGATAGTGCTGCAACTTGTAATATTGCCCAGGCAGCCCCATTTATATTCGAGGTTTACTCAGAACCTTCTCATTGTGTTAATCTTCTACAGATTTCTTGTACTTGTAGAAGGTGGCAAGTTGATGGTGTTCCTTGTGAACACGCAATGTTGTGTATTAAAAGCTTGTCTGAAGACCAACAAGATTGTTTTTACGATCCTATTTGGACAACGGAGTCTTATGTGAAGACTTACCAGGAACATATAATGCCTATATCCAATGTTGATGAACCAAGGATTTTTGATGAAGCTACCAAAATTCTCCCACCGTTGATTCGTCGTAGACCAGGTCGTCCAAGAACAGTACGGATCGAGAGCTCTGGAAATATGCCAAGAAAATTAAGGATATGTGGTAGGTGTAAGCAACCTTCATACCACAATCGCAAAACATGTAGGGTAAACATTTGATGTATTTAAATATGTTACATAACACTTTCAATCCACATAATTTTCAAATATTCAATCTTTTTTTCCTATGTTTTGTTTCACTATTCTATCTTATTCTCTATCAAATGTTTATTCTCTATCAAAAGGTTATACTTGCCTAACATATGTGGTTAATATGTTAGAACACCAATTACACAAAATACAGTACAATTGATGTATTTGGTGCAAATTAGTTAAAGTTTTTACAGACTTTAAATTTACACATATGTTCTGTTTAAAAGTTCTTGTTTTGTTTCATAAATTATCTGTTATTTATTCTTAAAGATTCATACTTTGCCTCATGTTGTCCGTACTTTATTTCATTTTTTTTACGTGTTTAGTACATAACACGTTATTTATCAACACGTTACTCATGTTTGTGTAATAAATGAAAGGAAGAAACTTGATAAATTTCAGACATTTTTCAACAAATATGAAATTTTAATTAAAAATTACAGTTCCCATCCAAATATTTTATACTTCAAACTGGCAAATATAATTCATTACAACTATTTTAAAAATCAAAACATAAAACCATACTTTAATCTAAACTATATTAAAGTTTTTTTCCACAAATCTCTGGTTTCATTCAATAGCTCGTACGTCACTTCCGCTCTTCTACGCTGAGCTAATTCAATCCAATCTCTTGTAAGGTATTCATCCGGTACTGCCCATTTGTAATGTTTCATAAATACTAAATCCATATGAAGCATAACAAATAGTCCACAATCCGCACTGTCAATCATTGATATAACATTTAATATGAAACCACAAAATAATTTATAAACTATGTAACTATCTGTATGCATTACAGTAATCACAAAATTGTGAAATATTATGTACTTACTTTTCTCCTTGTTGATGATCATACGGCGTCTTCGAAATCTTACATTTCTTCTTGAATTCAGGACTCACATATTTTGTTTTGTGAAGCACATCTAATATGTATTGTCCATATCTTGCAGCATTTTCTTCACATTGTTTACGGAGCTTTATGTCAAAGAACAACGAGTTGTAATGGGTCCAAGACTGATCAAAGTAATCAAATACTAACAAAGTCCAATGAATACCCATACTGACATCTGTACTCATCGAATGACACATTGGAGCAACTATATAAGATATAAGCCCTCTTTCAGCCTCATTTATTAACCGATCTGATAGGTGGGGGTCTATGTTTGACTGAGCTGACTTGCAATTTATCATTGTCTGTCAAATAAAAACAACATACTGTATAAATCAAAACGGTTACAGTCCAGTAAAGTATTCATACTTTACAACAGACAAAACACATATACTTAATAAAGTATACATACTTTTATTATCATTCTAACCTTTTTATTTGACAAAACATGTAATTTATACACATAAAAACTGATCTATTATGAAATTATGACTTCTGTAATTAAAACTTACCCATAATTCAGAAGCGAGAACGAACACTTGTCCAGCCCCTTTTAAAACTTTGGAAGATAGATGCTTTGACCACCAATTTATAAGCTGAGCATCGGTTTCACAGTTCATCATAAGCCAATTCACCTATCTTCCTCTAACATCACTTGTCAGATTTGATTCCCATACAATTGTTCTGCATGTTAATTGTTGTTAGTTTAAAAAATGAATTTATAGCAAAATATTTATATTATATTAGATATAACAGATTATGTTTGTTACAATCATCATAATGTAACACAAACAACAAAACATTTCATAACATAGTCAAAGACAAGTATTAAACTTCAAATTCATTACTTCATCTTCACTCCTTGGTTGAACTCCTCAAGCAGACCCTTCTCATTGTCTTTCACTTTCTTCCAAACTTTGCTCTTCTTCCAGTTGCTAAGTGGTTCATCATTCACAACTTCCTTTTTCGCAATCTCCTTTTTTTTTTCTTTCTCGGCCTTTTCTTTTGGCTCGGCCTTTTCAGTGAGTTTCCTTGTTCTGGGAGCTTGTTTGATTCTCTTAATAAGAGAATTCTGTTTTGGTGTTTCAACCGGATCAACTGTTTTGTCCGATCCCCCCTTAGCAGCTTTTGATTTTGTTCTCTTCTTCTTTACTGTGGTTGGAGTTGTCTGGACAAAGTCATCATCTATGAGACTATCTGTTTCAGCATTCTCTTGATAGGTTTTTGCAACTTGAACAACATCGGTGAAGTCGGGTGCATTTGTGAAATCTATTCCCAAATCAAAATTGGGAGTTGAACTATAATTCTGCTCTTCCTCATTATGCACCAACACAATGGCTGTGCATGGCACGTTTCCATCATTATCTGACAACATAAATCATGTGTAAAAAAATCATTTGTCATAAAATTTACAAAACAGTATATATCATTTTTTCCTTTGACCATAAATGTATCTGTAAAGTATGCATAATTTACTATCAATTATAAATAAATTCAGTAGAAGTATTTATAATATCTGACCTTCCTGTTGTTGTTCTTCAACATTTTCTTCTTCCTGAACCTTATCATCCGGTTGTACTCCATCAATCTTCTCATCATTGACATTATCTTTCTCCCCAACATTATTTTCCTCCTCATTCTGGTCAACATTAACTCCACCACTTCCTTCATTATAATCATTATGAATCAATGATTCATCCCTCTGTTCAGACTGTAAAAGTAACTTCAGTTGTGTTACTTCATTTCTCAAACTTTCAATCTCCTCATCCTTTTTCTTTAATTCTTCTTTTTGTTTATTCACTTCTCTACTCAGGGCTTCCATCATCTCCAAGTTATTCAACTGTTCTTCAAAAGGTATTTCCACAACTGCCTTTTCAGTAAACTTTAACAGTTCCTTCTCTTCTTCACTCACATCATCCACAACATCCTCATAAACCTGTATGTATAAATTTACATAAATAACAGAGTGTTCTGTAAATGAAGTCAACAACGTTATGAAAGTATATATAATTTATTATAAATTACATATACTTTTTAAACAAATATTACATATTTATAAAGAATTTAAATTTCAATCAATGAAAGTACAGATAAAAAGTTGATTTTACCTCCTCAGGTACAAGTGCAGCTAGATCTTTTTCCATCCCATTTTTAAATCCATCCACAGACCACCTCAAGAACCTTGGGTATCTTGTTGCATTCAGTGCATTTTTCGGATACAGATTAGTATTCATGCACACCCAGAACTAAAGGAAAAAAAGATATGTAAATTATTCATACTTTATATGAAATAATATGCAATTTATATAACAGAGGGTTGTAAAAAATTTACTCACAGGCAACAGTAACAAGCAACCAGATGCTTTGGTTGGGTCTTCTGAATGTTTGTCGATCGTTTCCATCATATATGAGTGTATGGCTCTTGGCCATGACACCCTGTTGATTGCTCTTCTAGACTGGATGTTCTTATAAATGCTAGGCAATACAGTGAAACCAGCCAAAGTTGCAAACAGGAAGCTCGCCGAAAACATCATAATTAGAAGACCAACAAATTCTATTGCTGGTTCACTGTTCCTCACGCATTTCTGAAGTGCATTTCCAACAACAGCACTTGAAAGACCCATATTTTTGTTTCTTGATGCTTCAAGTGTTTCCTTGAAATACTTGGTCAAGAACGCACACTTCATAGGATCTAGATCATTTTTCTTAGGGAATGCCTCATATTCTGAACCCTCCATTGGCATTCCCAACAACAAAGATACATCTTCAGGTTTGAATTCTATCTCAATACCCCCAATAACAAATTTCTTTGTCGATTTTTTATATCGACAAAGAACATCCAAAATGGCGATTGTTGGACGACTAGTGTAATTCTCCCTTAATATTGTACCTTCTGCCATAGCATCAAACAATTGACTGAAAGGAGTTTTGCTTATCTCCTCCTTCATTTCTTCCGTCATATAGGAACGGATGCTATTTATCAACTCAATTGGTTTGCTGAGGGTGTATCTGAATAATGCCGATGTCTTTTGCTCCGGTATTAGTTTCTGTTCCCCTACTATATCAACCCACCTACTAGAGCTTCCTTTGTCCTTCAACTTCAAACATTTAGAACTACCACCAGCCTGCAAAATATTAAAAAAAAAACACAAATGTAAAATATAACATAAACCACGTAAAGTACAAATACTTTACCTAACAGTATGAAAAATTCTATATACAGAATGAATATTTCAATGTATATTACAAGTTTGTATATACAACAAGCCATAAACTGTTAAAAGATCAACCATATAAGTAAATTAATCATAATTTATCAATGTAACTTCAAAATAGTCATAAATTATATCATCTTCCAAATACATTACCTCAGATACTGATGTTTCCTTAGTTTTTGATTTCTTCTTCACAACTTCTTCTTCAACAGTGGCCTTTCTCTTCATTGGACTCCTTCTTAATGTGCTTGTTTCTTCAGTAACTTTCGATTTAGATTTACCTTTAGGTGCCATATAAGACCTTTTGCTGCAATAAACAACCTTTTCATTAAACACTAAACCAATATCAAAAATTTCAGTAAACCTTAAATCAAAAATAATGGTTCCATTTTCCATAAATTATATGTTTTTTTTAACACAAAGTTATCTTATTATGAAACAGAAATAAAAGTTTAGAAAGAAGATTTAGGTTTTTCAAGTAAAACTAAAGATTTTAATGTCGAGAGTATCTCCAGAAACATCTAAAGATCTTTTGTTTCATGAAACAAAATCGATTTTGTACCCTTTTTTTCTAAATAAGAACGAACGAAAAAACCCTAAATATGTTTGAATCTCCATTAAACCGAAAAGAAACTTCCTATTTACAGAGAAATCTTTACCAAAATCAACAAATGCTCTTCAATAGTAAGTTAAAATGACATGCAACAACTATTTATAATGATTTCAACGAAAAGAACCTCACGTTTCGGTTTAAATCGATTTCATAACGAAAAGGGTTTTAGGAACCAGCTTACCTTTTCACCTGAAGAGGTTCTTCAATGAAAAAGATGAATGGAGAAGATGAAAGGATGCAAACTTTCTGGGTTTGACGATCTATTTAGGGTTTCTGAACGAGATCTTCGGAAGATTTTGGATGAAAATAGGAATCGGGTAGGTTTAGAGAGAGAAAACGTCTTTGTGAAGAGTGACAACCACTTTCTGTTTCGCCTTCTATAGATTCGCCCCAAATCACGCCCACGGGTTTTGGGAAAGTTTCCTAAAACCCTCGGAAATTCAAATATCCCGGGGTTTTTAGATTTGGGATACATTGGGTAATATCAAAAAAATTATCCATACTTTATGCCCTTATTGTAAAAGGACCAAAAATCCATAATCTAAGAAGAATGGTCTATAAACCTATTATCAAATTGATTTTGGTCTATATACCCATGGACTCAAAATTTTATCATTAGCATGTGAAAAAGCCAAAATTTGATTATATGACAATAATTATTAGGGTTGATTTCGTTTTGCTCCCCAATTTGTCCAACTCACCGTTTTCGTCTCTATAAGTGTCCGACCGTTCGTTTTAATCTCAAAATTAAGAATTTTTTTTCCAGATCTACCCTTATGGCATTTTTGTAAATATATTATTTTGTTTTTTATTCGCCTCACGTGTCTTTTCCTCCTCCACTTCACCTCTTTTTCTTCTTCTTTATCTCTTCCTCTCCACTTCTTTTTCTTCTTTTACCATGGTTAGATATTATGAAAACCCTAGTCTTCTAATGCCAGAAAATTGCAAACAGAATCCAGCCATTATGAGGTCGAGATCCAGTTTATTGAATTCATATGTGATATGACTGCAATAGAATATTTGCAACAAACCCTAATGTATCTATCTAGCTAGCTAGAATTATTGTTAACAAATCTAAATCAAAAGGTGGAACAACACAACCTGTTTCGTCTGGATTTGGAAAATATTTTTGTTGGTGTTTTTGCTGGAGAGAGAGAGGGAGAGACGAAGAAGAGGGGTGTTGCCGCAGGGAGAGGAAGGACAGAGACGAAAGACAAAAGGGAGAGAAAGAGAGAGACAAAGGAGAGAGGTGTTGCTGGTGGTGGGAGATTGGAGAAGATGAAGAGAAAATAGGTGGTCAGAGATGCTACCTTCGATCAGAGAAGAAATAGGTGAGAAGAAAAGATAAAATGGAGTGAAGAAATGATGTGTAGGTGAATAAAAAAACAAAATAGTATATTCATTATTTTTTATGGGATTGTAGAAATACAAGTGCTACTGGCACAAAGAAGTTTAAAAGACATAATAACCTACTTAAATTAAAGAGGTAATTTCTAAAAAAATCAAAATAATATTGAAAATGAGTAGAAAAACACAAAACATGTCAAAATTATTATTCAGGTAAAGTATTTGCACACTTTTTGTCCTGAATAATAATTTTCAAATATTTTGTTTTTTTCTACTCATTTTCAATATTATTTTGACCTTTTTAGAAATTACTTAATAAAAGAAACCAAGTACTTTACCACCAACATTCTTCCTCCTTTGCCTCTTCATGATCCATGATCCCAGCTGAAGTTGTGAGCACAATATAACCAAACTGCATAGTTTCACATTAACCACACTAACAATACATAGCAAGAAGTGCATTACCCACATAGCAACTCATTTCATATCCAGCTTTAACAAGTCTCCCGTGTACTTGTTGGCATTGTATTAAACATTTGACGTGCAAGATCAAATTTATCATTAATCAAATGCCCAGAGATCATAGCGTTCCAAGAAACAAATGTTCTACGCGACATGTCCTTAAACACACGACGAGCATAATCAAGTTGACCATTACGCATATGATCACTAATTTCCATGTTTAACTTAACAACTTCATCATCCACACCAAAGGGTAGTGAATTTGGGTTGCTTTTGTTTGCTTTGATTTTAAATGGATATAATTTTGGTTTCCTGTCGAGTTTTTTCTTGGGTAGAGATGTTTCATTTGGTAGTAAGGAGGAGGTATGTATGTGCCTGAATCGATTATTGAAGTTGCTTCTCATTGCTTTTTCATGCAAGATATTCACATTTTTTTGCTCAAGGTCTTAACTTTCACTGGTTGACCAATCATCACCTACTAACAATCGATGCCTTAGGTCGTGTTCTAACTCTGAAAATCGAACTTCATCATCTCTCTCTCTCTCTCTAAATCTCTCATTTTCTCTGTTACTTCTACGAAGAAGAAGAAACAAAGACCTAAAAAATTGAGGTAAGTTTAGAGAGAAACTACTTTAAATAGATAAGGGTATTTTTAGAATGTAAAAAACAGAAAATGACCTTAATAGCAATTAGTCATATTATTTTACACCTTATACCTCATTAATCGTAATATTTTGAAACCTTTTAGTCAATAGAAAACAATTTAGGTTTTTTTTAGTTATTATAATATTTTTCTCATCCCAAACACTCATTTTCTCTAACTTAAGAACATAAAACCATTCATTATTATTAATTAAATTATTACTAATCGTAAGAAAGACATAACGAACCTACTTGAATTATATTCATAAAACTCATTCATTATTATTAATTAAATTATAACTATATAATTGTTACTTAAAAATCTCTGAGAAATCCGGTTTCATTGTGGGGGATTATGAGGAAAAGGATGAGGATGGGAGCAACTTTCAGGATGAATAGCACCACGATATTCATGACCAGGATATGTGAGATCAATAACAGGTGGGTTTGGCGTACGATTGGGATTTGGTAAACCCTCAGTTCTGATTTCAACTAATGTTTTAGTTTGTAGTGCTCCCGCTTCTTCCCTCTCCTTGGTCTGAAGGAACTCGAAGAATTCTGTTTTCTTGGTGTGGTGGGAAGACATTGATTGATTGATCTTTCTTTCTTTCTTGTTACTTTTTCTCTTTATGAATTAGTAAATGGGATTTACTCGTTTATATAGTGATCAATTTGTGTTTGATATTTATGGAATTTTTTAAAAAATTAGGAATTTTATATTCTCTTATGGGTATATATTATTTTGTTTAGGAAACATCTATTTAATTAGGAAAGCTCGGTTTCACAATTTGAAAGTTGGGATTTGAGCCTTTATTGTGTTTGATCTTAATTCTATAATATGAAGATATTATGCATTTGACAATTGGAAAGAATATAAGGGAAAACTGGAAACAAAAATTTTTTAAAAGGAAAGAAGTTTCCATGACCTATTTTGACTTATTTTGAACCGTATTGACTTGAGGAGATGCTATGGGCCTCTTCATTATCTTATTATTGACTAGAGTATATCCTGTGCCTCTGGCACGGCAGAATTTGTGGAGTATTTTTACGTAATTGCATATTTTATGGTAAATGTGCTGCGTACCTACGGTTATTTCGTGTTACTCGTGTCTTGCTCTCATGAGCAGTAAAATAAAAACACTACAAGTAAAACAAAAATCACGTGAAAACAAAGAAAAAAAGTGTTTAAGAAACTTTAATAGTACTAAATAAGAAATCAATATAGGAGATCATGTATTATGTACACCAAAAAATTAATACTGGAGAGAGCCTGCACCTACAAACATTTAACTTTATTTTTGGATGGAGTAGTGTCTCAAGTGACATTCATTCAGTCAGCGACAGTTTATATGATAAAATGCGTCAATCTAATCATACTTCTGCAAATAAAAAAACATATCGAACTTTCTTACTTAAATGGTCGTAACATGTTTGATAAACTGATGTCTCTCGGAAGGCATCAATCTATCACACAGTATAACAATAATGAAAATTGTTAGCAACAATGTGTTATACTATGATTACCTCATAGATATTCTCTTTAGTGTTTCCAAATCCATCTTGTAAACCACGTTGTCCATGCCCACCTGTTCATACATGTAAAATTTAGAGCAAGCATAGATAGAGTTAAGTAGTACAACCAGAGTTTTACCTTCTATAGTTTTCTCAAATTCAATGTTCATTGAGGATTAGTATATATGTTTCTGTGGAGAGATTTATGGAACGCCCAAAAGTCCTTGTCCATCAATCACAGCCTAAAGAATCATAAAAATATGTTAATACAATAAGGAATGGATGGATTGATAACCTCCAAATACAGGTTCAATAACAAATTACCTTCAAGAGCTTAAATTCCTCTAGTATGTCTTGGGTATATTACTTTCTGCCAGTGATTTATGATGAAAATAATCATCGAAAACCTTGTCCAGCTCTTCTAAATGATTGAAGTTTCCAAAGAGATCACGTTATTTTTCATTGATCAATATGAAATATGAAGACAATGAACTATAAGTAAAGGGGAGACAAAATTATTAGTTCAGTCTTAGGGTTTCTTAATTTCATTGACCTATCAAAAAATATATTAAATTGAAGTCTAATAAGAAATAAAATCCTGAACAATCTCATAGGAAGAAAGAAAGTAGAGAGATTAAACCAACTTTTCATAATCTTATTTTTTACTAAGAAACTTTCCATAATCTTCCTCGTCCGGTATTAGGAATCTTCCTCAAAACCAAGTCAGCACATTGCAAAGTAATCCGGTCGTCCATTTCACGAAGGACCATTATGTAAAAATCAAAAGACCCATAGACAATAGTATCTTTTATTAACAAAAGATGTTTGTCACAGTCATCGTTTTCCCTTCTGTTTTATATAATAGATATAGTAGCTTGCTCGACCATTTGGAATCCTTCTCACTTTTTTTTCGTTAAACTGAATCTTTCTCACTGGTTGTTCTTGGACATTTTAAGCATCAATTCTCTCTCTCTTAATCGAACAACAAAGCTTGTTAAGTGATATATTTAACCTTTCTAACTTGTTAAGTGATATAATTAACCTTTCTAACTTGTTTAATTTTCCAAGGATGCTACTATACGCAACTCTAATTTTACTAAAGACAACTATTAGACAAAAATAAATAAAACTAATTAAAATAGTGTCCTAAATTGCTAACTAACACAAAAAATCAAGTATAATTGAATTTTTCTATCATGATATACATAATTCCATTTTACTCAAGTAAAACTACTTGACAAAACTAACTAAATAGAACCAATTATATATTCTCCTAAGTTGCTAAACCAAACACACAAGCAAAATTCAAATACAACCGAATTTTTTCTCAAAAAATATTGGAGTTCAAATTTCTATTATCATAATTAATTTTCATAAATAAAATTTAATCAAACATTAAACTAAAAAATTAACCAAATTTTAACAAATAACCTTTCATAAAAAAACAAATAACCAAAAAATATTGGAGTATATTCTAATTATAGCATCTCATGTTGTAATTCGAGGTAAGACGACATAACCCTGTTTGAATGAACAAGGTTGACAATACCGATTTTAAGCTGTATAAAATCGTGGAACTAGAACATTTTCTTTTAAAATTATCTTGACTAAGTGATTTCTTTTCTCAGATATAGCAAGTGCAACAATTTTGTAGAGTCAAATTAATAATCTATAAAAAAAATCTATTTAGTTTATATTCATTATTTTTCGAGTTTAATATGAAGAAATGTTTTTTTTTTAGTTTCTCAATATAATATTTGTTAAATAACGCCAATAAAACAAATTTTATTTTTGTTTAACAGTTTAACAAACGAAAAGGTTACGTCTAGTAAATAATTTTGTACAGTTAAAACATAGTTGTATTTAGTAGTTTAAGATTCAACAAAATATTTGCTAGATAAAACAAATGAACCAACTTTTGGTGTTGTTTAGCAATTTAATAAAAAATACTGTTGTGTTTAGTAAAGGGAGTATTATTATAAAACTAAAAATTTAGGTGATAATAGGAAATTAGGCGCAAAACTAAATAATATTGTAGAAAAAATATACTTTGTAAAAGTACAATTTTACCCCCAAAATGAAATTTTTCGCCCAAATCAACGTCAAAAAACATTTTTATAATTGCTGAACAAATCTTAGTTTGCGCTCAACAATTTTGTAAATTTCTAAACAAATTTTTTTTTGCTATTAACAATTTTGTAAATTTCTGAACAAATTTGTCTTTGATCAAAAATTATTTCGCAAAAATGTTTTGCATTTGACAGACACAAAATGACATTGACATTTTGGCTAAAGCATTTTTCGATTTGTCTTGTCAAGAAAGAAATGATTTCTGCATTTTTTGTTATGATTTCGAAAGAAACATTTAGACTAAAACTTATTTTGATTTGTCTTTTCCAAAATTTAAAATGTTATGCATATTATCCTTTATATTTGACAAACCCATTAACGGACAAATAATATTTTGGCTAGTGCATTATATATGTTGTCAACATTTTATAACAAGTCAAAAAATTATTACACATGTTGTCAACATTTTATAACAAGTCAGGACATTATTACACATGTTGTCTAACATTGTAGCAACACAATTATATATGTAATCAACAATTTACAATAACATATTAATATACTAGGTATAACCCGTACTTCCAGCACGGGATGTTAAATTGAACATTTTATGTGTTCATTAAAAGTACTAAATTATATTCTTAGTTACATAAAAATTATATATGAATATTTCAATTTACATAAGAAAATAAATTATTAGCAAAGTTTACATAAGAAAAGTCAGGAAAATTATAAATAAGAAATCTAGTAAAGATTCACCCACGAAGAGGAGATATGCTCCTATCAGTAATATGTAGTTTAAAGATGTATGAATATCAACTAAATGACCCTTACACAAAATCAATCCAGTTAAGATTAATAAAAAAAGAACAACAATGAACTCTCTAAGAGATGTTCTTCTAAACCAATTGGAGACGATTCGAGTGTTACAAAAAGATTGAAAATCAAAACTTCAAAACATAAGTTGTTCACAACAAAAAAAATAAAAATAGACGACAAAGCCGTATGTTAGCCAAAATCAGCATACAATTTGTATAGTAGAATGAAAGTAAAAAAAAATGACATAGATTAGAGAGAGAGAGAGAGAGAGAGAGATTTGTTTATGCACAATTGTATTTACAATTAAATATTTAAGATTGTATTTTCAATTAAATATTTCAGTATCTACAACATTAAGGAAACCTAATAACAAATAACTAAGAAAAACTAATTTTGAATTGTAAAATTTGTTTCATCAGTCTTTCTTAATAACAATTTGTTATCTTTCTAAATCACAATTTGTTATCTCTTCTACTGAAGTGACTCAGAGATCAACAATCAAAATAGGAAAAAGAAAATTCCACCATCAACTAAGTATTCATAGCCAATTGTTTTTAGCATATCTCTAGCTATATTACTTTTGTAGTACCTAACTAATATCTCTTTGTTGTTTTTCTACCACGCGAAGGAAAAAATTGTAATAGGAAAGAGATGTGAGGATGAAAACTTACAGGAGCAAAGTATATATTTAGAGCGGGAGGGGGTATGAGATATGATGAACATTTAGTAGACGTCATTTAAATGGGTTTTTTGTGAGTGGTATGTGAGGGTAAGATATATTAGGGTTGAGATTTGAGGATGATGAATTTGATGGTCATGATTTAGCAAGACGTTTTGTATAGTAGTAAGTGAGTGGGTGATCATGTTTCCTTTTTTTGAGGTAGGTAATTGATCTAATGTCTAAAATTTGATGAAAAACAAAATGAACGGTTAGATTTGTCTTTTGGTTTGTCCCAGTCATCACAAAACATTGCGTTTTATATAATAGATACTGTCAGACAACACTAGGTTGCGCAAGTGATTTAAAGTGTTGACATAGACTCCAAAAGTCTCTGGAAGTTCGGTGTTCGATCCCCAAAAGAGGTAGATTAAATTTGAGATTATTAGGGTATAAATAATATAGTTGGGTTTTAGGCCACAATTTAGTTGGACTTTAGACATGTTCTTGTTAAATTTGACAGTTATCATGCTTATCACATCTTTGATGTATCAACGCAATTTTAATGACTATCGTTCACTGTGAGTGTAAAACTCGTGAACCTCTTCAACTTAAAATAAGTGGAGTGAATTATTTCTCTTTGTATGCATTTGTTAGAATTTCTCTTTTGACATATAATTTTCTTTTTCATTTTTAACATTAAATCCAAGAGTCTCTACATTCAATATGATACTAATAAATTATACATAATAAATTAACCATGATGGTATGTTCGACAGGAGTCCCGGCTAAATCTTTCTCCAGATCATGGCCCGACATGTCAGCCCGCCAGAATTCGGCGGGGACTTTGTGACGGGCATAGTCTCATTTTCCATAATTAGAGCATCTCCAATGCAAGACTAAAAAAAACTCTAAAAATCATGTGTCAAATGTGAAAAATGGATCACAAAATTGTCTCTTTCCTATTTGGCCATTTAGAGACACTCTATTGCAAAACTTTCTCCAATGCAACACTCAAGAGAAACTCTAACAACCTATATTTTGGTTTGAAACTAATTGATTTGCTTATGTGGCACTTAGAGATCCTCAAGAGGACACTCTAACTTTCAAGGCAGTGGCCTCCACACCACAACACAGTGAATAAAGTTCTTTTCTACTCTACAGTTACATTGATCTACCTGATATTTCCAATAATTTGAAAGTGATTTTCTGATCAATGGCTGTTGTTAACATCAAAACCTTACTAGGTATGTCAAAGATGGTCTCTCTTGACGGAACAAACTACAAGAGGTGGTCACAGAAGCTGCTTATCTTCTTCGAGCAACTTGAAGTTAATTATGTTCTGTTCAAAGCTTTACCTTCTGGATCCACAATCGACATCGACATAACCCCTATCAAAGATAAGCCTGCTCCTTCGAATGGTGATGTCGTCAAACATCAGAAAGACGACAGAATCGTTCGAGGTCACCTTCTGAATCACATGAATAACAAGTTATTCGACTTGTTTGATAACTACAAGTCTGCTTAGGATATCTGGGATACCCTTGAAAAGAAATACGGATCTGATGATGCTGGAAGGAAGAAATACATCGTGGGAAAGTGGTTACAGTTCCAGATCGATGAGTCTTCAATCATGGATCAGGTTCATGTCTATGATAACCTGGTTGCAGAAATAATTGTTGAAGGGGTGAAGATGTGTGAAGTTATTCAAGCTAATGTTCTGTTAGAGAAGTTCCCTCAATCATGTAGTGACTATGGAAACCATCTGAAGCATAAGAAGAAGGACATGTCCCTTCGGGAGCTAATCAGTCACATGAGGACTGAAGAGGCAAATCGTCCCAAGGATAAGCTTGCTAACCTCTCTTTAAATTCTTCTGATGCTAACTTCGTTGAATCTTTTCCTTCTGGAAACAAAGACAATCTAAGGTTACTAAGAAGAAGAAGAAGTCTGGTAAAAGCTGGAAGAACAAAGCATGAGGAGTGAAGTCCAACTCTAAGATCTAGAAATCGAAGGGTCTATGCTATGTCTGTGGGAAGACAGGACATAAGGCATACCAATGCAACCAGAGGAAGGACCAAAACTCAAACTCTGCTGTTGTGTTGAACATTGTTGAGTCTGAAGACATAATTGCTGCAGTAGCTGAGACCTGTTTGGTGGACTGCAAACATGAATGGGTGCTGGACACAGGAGCGTCAAGGCATATGTGTGCAAACAGAGAGATGTTTCAGACCTTCGAAGAGATGAACGATGGATCGAACGTCTACATGGGGAATTCTGCGAAAGCTGGAATCGTGGGCAAAGGAAAGGTCACTCTGAAACTCACCTCTGGAAAGAATCTAGCTCTGAACGAAGTTCTCTACGCCACCTTAAGGAGGAATCTCATCTCAGGATCTCCTCTCAACAAAGCAGGAATGAAATTAATTTTTGAGTCTGATAAAATTGTAATTTCAAAGAATAGAGTCTTTGTTGGGAAGGGGTATCTGAGTGGGGGCTCTTTGCAGTGAACGCCGATTCAGAGATTAATAATAATTCTAGTTCTGCTTATATTATTGAGTCTTCTAATTTATGGCATGGTAGATTAGGACATGTTATGTAGCGTCCTAACCTTCGAGTGGGAAAATTGAACGAGTTAGATCGCCAAACAAAACTTGCGAGTTTCAGGATTTGGTTTTGAGTATTTAGTTTGGTTTGTTCAGACAGCTCATCGGATAGTTTTTTTAGAAATTATGAATTTTGACTGGTCAGACGAAAAGATCGGACATGGTTTGGCTATCGTTTTGTTTCGGTTATTTTCTTCATTGTCGAATTGATATGAGTCATATACTTTCTGCATGGTTAGAAATGGGAGTAGGAAGAAAAGAAATGGGCAGACCAAGGGTCATAAGGTCAATAATGGGGAGTGAGTTAGTTGGATATAAAGATGGTGGGACTTATTTAACAAGTATACATAAGTTGAGGGCTTAAAACTAATTTGATCAGATGGGCACCTTATTAATTGACACATGGCACCCAACCATTTCTTTTAAACACAAACCCAAAACCCCACTTGCTGCTTACACGTCCTATCTAGCGCCACCATTAAACCCACCTCATTAATCTCAATTTTTAATTTATTTTCTAACTTCACCCAAGAGGCCAAGACCATGCAGCCCAACACGTCACCAACCTAAATCCCACTCCAATTTGTTTTCCAATTGAGTTTGGACAGAAACCAGAGAGAAAGGAATACATTTGAGGGCTAAAGGGCGTTAAATTTTCGTCCGTCGATTTCTTCGCGCCCGGTGGTCGGAAGTCAATAAAACTTGTTCCAGGTAATTCTCTTCGACTCGTTCTACATATTTAGCAGTTCAGAATTTTCTATTTCGTCCGAATTTGATGGTTTTATGATAGTCATTTGGAATATTATATGGTTGGGTGAAATTTCTATTGGGTTCAAAATTTGAAGCAGTTATTCATTGGTTTCTTCAAATGATTTATGTTCAGGATCATGTTTAGGATATTATGGATTGTTTTGGGGTGTCCATATATAGACGGATTGCTGCCGAATTATTTTACGGTTCGAATTTCATTTTGAACTAGTTTTGAGAATGAATTGGAATAGATATGGTTACCCGAACTTTGTTATATTTCACATAAATTGATAGGTTGAGTTATTGATTCGCAACATTGGGTTCATTTAATGGTTTGATAGTTCAAGATTCATGGTATTTGGTGTGTTATATAATTTGTCAGCTTATGAAGGCTCTAAAATGTAAAATAGACTTTGTGGGAAGTTGGTTGGTCGATTTGTATGCATTTCAGGTATTCGGTGGAATGTTTCAGTGATCTCTATAGTGTCGAGAGGACATTCTTAGTATAGATGTTGATGATCACATTAGATGTTCTGTATGTGTAGAAGTTAAACACGCGAAACTGCCCTTTAAGAGTGTCACAATCACAACGATAAAACTATTAGAACTAGTACACTCAAACTTAGCTGACTTCAGGAACTTAGTTAGTAGAGGAGGTAAGAGATACTACGTTACCTTCATAGATGACTATTCTAGGTACACGAAAGTTTACCTCCTGAGGTCTAAGGATGAAACTGAAGAAGCTTTTCTGAACTACAAGTCTGAAGTAGAAAACTAACTAGACAGAAAAATCAAGAGATTTAGGTCAGACAGGGGAGGAGAGTATAACTCTTACACCTTTAAAGTTTTTTGAGAGAAACATGAAATCATTCATGAATATAGTGCTCCCTACACACAACAACAGAATGGTGTGGCTGAAAAGAAAAATAGGACAGTTAAAAACATGATGAATGTCATGCTTTTGAGCTCAGGCTTACCCGAGGAACTGTGGGGGGAGGCGATCTTATCCGCCTGCTACATACTCAACAGAGTACCTCACAGAGGGCTAGACAGGACACCTTACGAATTATGGAAAGGTTTTGCACCAAACTTGAAATATTTAAGAGTGTGGGGGTGTCTGGCCAAAGTGGGTATACCTGACTTCAAGAAAGTCAATGTCGGAGCAAAGACAGTTGATTCTGTATTTGTTGGCTATGCTCAAAACAGTGCAGTATATAGATTCATGTTGTTAGAAGATGATACAATAATAGAATCTAGAGATGCTGAGTTTTTTGAGCATGAGTTTCCTCTGAAACTACCGGTTGAAAATATTCCCATTAATGATTCGTCACTTGCTGACCTACCTGTGCAAGAGGAAGAACATAGTAGTATGTTACCATCTAGTCCTGCCATTGATGATGGAGGAGATGAAACAAAACTTAGGAAAAGTAAGAGACGTGGGATAGAGAAAAACTTTGGCCCTGATTTCATCACTGCTTTTCTATCTGAAGGTGGTGATTGACTGAATGATCAGTTTGTGTCAGTTTCTTAATTGAGACCGACCCAAATACGTATCATGAAGCAATTACTTCAGTAGATGAAAGCTTATGGAAAGAGGCCATTAAGAGTGAATTGGACTCTATCCTTGTCAATCATACTTGGGAGCTGCCAGACTTACCTAAAGGGTGTAAACCCATTAGCAGTAAGTGGATCTTTAAGAAAAAGATGAGGCAAGATGGGACCATAGACAAGTATAAAGCCAGACTGATAATCAGGGGCTTTACGCAGAAGGAGGGACTTGACTACTTTGACACTTACTCTCTAGTGACTAAAATCACCACTATTAGGTCTCTCATTGCATTGGCTGCGTTGCATGACTTGGTAATACATCAAATGGATGTAAAAATTGTCTTTCTGAATGGAGATCTGGACGAGGAGATTTACATGTCTCAACCAGAGGGATTAGTGATCCCTGGTCAGGAGAGTAAGGTCTATAGATTGAAGAAGTCTCTCTATGGTTTGAAACATACACCTAAGAAATGGTATGAGAAATTCGATGATACCATGTTGAGTAATGACTTCTGTGTGCGCGCGCGTGTGGGGGCCTTCTCTACTCCACCATGTGCTTTACAATGAGTTGTCAAGCAACTCATTATAAGGCACCTTTAGTTTCACTAGTTGGAAGCTGTGGGACATTAATTGTCTATAGAAAGAAAGTTTTGAATGCCATCTTCCCTCTAGAGGTGGACCCCACCCATGTGCTAACTAAAAGACAAATAGTCTTGACTAGTAGTGAATGGGTGAGGCTCACTCTCAATTAATTATAAGATGATAATGGGCCCAACCAAAGAATCACCCAAATGGGCCCAACCATGATACAAACCCAACATAAAGTACTACTACACAAAACTTTCGAATGTAAAGTGCCTCATGAGAGTTTTATAGTTACTATTGTCTTTCTGCTACGTAAGATTAATTAGGGTATGTTTGATACGTGAGAAAAGTGGGTAAGAAAACTGATTTTCGTAAAAAAAAAAATCAGTTTTCCACTGTTTGATTGGTACTCTGAATAAGAAAATCGTTTTCTTGTAAGAAAAAAGATAGGAAAATAGCTTTGTGAATTTTCCCACCCAAAAGGTGGGAAAACACAATTCTCACACTCTCCTATAAAAAAATAAAAAAATAAAAATACACGCTCTCTCTCTCTCTTGTTTATCTAAATATCCCATCTCCTTCTCTGTTCTCTCTCTTGAACACTATCTAAACTTCCATCTTCTCTCTTTGACAGTTTCTGTGGATTCTATTTCCCTCTCTTTCTCAGTCGATTTAACTCTCTTTTGATTTCTCTCTCATTCTCTTAAACCATCTCTCGTCAACATCTTTATTCTCAATCTCATAAAACCAAATCACCATCGTCAACCATCTATTAGTAGGCAGAGATTATGGTTCTTGAAAATCTATTTCTTCTTGAATAATCTTACTTCTTAGAGATTGGAGCAAAGCTTAGGATTTCTGGATATTTGTATCTCCTTTATCAATCTAATACCACGGGATTGAAGATACATAAAAAACGGGAAACATTTTTAAAATTATGATTTCTGAAGTTAGGAGACTTCAGAAATTAGAGTAGAGATATCTGAAATTAGGGTTCATGATATAGTTAATTTATGAATTTTGGTGTATGAAATGGGAGTATTCTGAAATTGAGTTTCTAAAATTGGGAAGTTTATTTCTATAATTGGGATATTTATGAATTTAGAAATTTTAAATTATCATCTAACCAAGAGGAAGAAAATGACCGTAAAATTTATTTCTGAAATTGGGAAATTTATTCCTAAAATTTGGACATTGATGAATTGAGAAATTTACAACTAAAATTGGGACATTTAGATTCCCTGGTAATAGGAAGAAGGTGATGTCGAATTTTCTAGAGGCACTTCCAAGGGAATGGCTTAATAGGGTTGAATTTGGTTTGAATTTTAAAGGCACCTTCAAAATTTTCTCATAATCAATCAAACACTAGAACTTGACTTTTCTATAAGAAAGATAGTCATTTTCTTTCTCATCAGAAAAAGGTCGATTTTCTTACTCAAACATTCTAACGTATCAAACGGACTCTTAGGTGAATATCACAGGGCGTTGGAGACCAGAAAACAGAACAAATCCCTTTAAACAAAAAAAACAAGTTATGTCAAATTTACGAAAATTGATTTAGTGGGATACATATTTTTTGATCATTGTCCGTAGACAGTCTGAAAACTTTGTGTGAAATTTGAAGTGGACGAACAGATAAGCGAAATTAATCAAAAGAGATCATTTGGCCGAATCCAACCACCCACCTCATATTTATGTACCCGATGTGAGGATAACCCATCATTTCTGCTTTTACATCGTCATAACTACTAGTAAATGATTTTAAAATATAAAACTGTGAACCGTCTCTAGATCATCTAATTATTGACTAATGATATTTTATTTTGTTCGTATTAACTACGATAATCATTAACAAGATATTGATGTCTGATAAGCACGGTAACGATCAAATTTAAACTCTTACAGAAACATGTCAAGAGTTTAACTGAACCACTGACCTAAAATTCAACTAAATTACCGACCTAAGGCTAAGCAAAATCACTTTATTTATAACAAATTTCAATATAAATTATGACCTTGCATCTAGAATCGAACGTGAGACCTCCTAGATACGAGTTGTTGGCTATCTACTGGTTATGAAGATGACAGAAGTCAAAATCCTTTTTGTGTGACTGTTAACTATTAAGATAAGGTTATTAATATTATTAGTATGTCTTATGCGATTAATCATCTTCCTTAATTGGCATCAACTGTCACTCACTCCTCCTTAGTCCTGACAAAAGCAATAATTTCCCCCATACTCGTACGTTTTGTTCTTTCTCACTTTTCCACTCTCTCTCTCTCTCTCTTCTGGTTTTAGGGTTTCAAGAGAAGAAGAAGAAGAATCCCATGGCGGAAGTGGTCATCCAATTCAAAAACCAATTGGCAGTAAGTGGGGAGGACTTAGATATTGTATACTTCGTTACTAGAACACCATTTCCCACGTGGGACTATCCTCACACGCTCCCTCACTTGTGGCATCTTTTTGGGCCTAAGACGTGTTTTTTGGGGTGACGTAGAGTTCGTGATGCCATTGAACTTATGACATGGGGGCTTAACTCTGATACCATGCTAAGTTTGTCGTCATTTACCTCAAAATCAATTGGATAGGACCTAGATATTGTGTTCTTTGTTACTAGACTACCCTTTTCCCATGTAGAACTATTCTTACACGCTCCTCACTTGTGGCATTTTCGTAGCCTAAAACGTGTTCTTTTGGGTGACAGAGAGCACATGTTTCCATTGGACTTATAGCGTGTGAGTCTAGCTCTGCTACCATTTTAAGTTAGTGGTTATCCAACTCAATACCAATTGGCAATGAGTGGAGAGAACTTAGATATTATGTTCTTTGACTTTTCAAAAAAAAAAATTATGTTCTTTGTTACTAGAGTACACGCTTTTCCTATGTGGGACTACTTCTCACATTTACTAATACGATTCATGGTATAAGTAGTGGTTTCATGAGGGATTTCAAATTCAAATTTCATGTGCATTCCTAGTACTTGAATTATACAAAATGTAGCTAGTTCCGGTCAGGTTAAAATCTCAGTAAGAGGTTTTGTTTAGTCGATTAGTACTCTCTTTACTGATGTCTTACTCTCTCTGGAACATTTTCTAGTTCTGATTTCAATTTTTTATTAATCGATATTTCTAATGGGAACAGTTTATTGTAGTCAGGAAACCAGCATGTGGATTTGAACTTCCCCGCAATTAATTACTCAGCAGAAGTATATTTGAATGGGCACAAGAAGATCTTGCCTAAGGGAATGTTTCGCAGACACTCTTGATATTACCGATATTCTACATCCTCATGGTCATAATTTGCTCGCTGTTCTTGTTCATCCTCCCGACCATCCTGGGGCAATTCCTCCCGAGGGGGGCCAAGGTGGTGATCATGAGGTATAGATATTTTCCTTGCAATTATGCATCAGATTATCAAGTTTGCATGGGGTTCTATAAACAATATAAGTTTTGCAGCAAGGTAAAACAGATGCAGCTAAACGAAACATGAGTGTCACCAGAGAAAAATTTTGAACTTGTAGATAAACATATATATATATATACTGAAATACCTTGGGTTGGATTACTTGCCTCAGAATATATTGCTTAAAAAATTTCATAGTTATTGGACACACCTATCTTTCACTGGGTAGGCCTATGGATAATCTGTTTTTGTATATGATTTCAAACATGTCCAGCTAATAAGCTTTTATCCCGGTTAGATTGGGAAAGATGTTGCTACACAATATGTTGAAGGCTGGGACTGGATGACTCCAATAAGGTAACTGTTTGCTAGCAGCTCCTTTCATTAGTTCATATTTGTAGAGGTAGAGCCATAGAAAAAAAAGATATATCATGGTAGCTGCTAATATGTGTCAATTCTATGATTTGGAAAGTTTTCTATTTGAATTTATCTACCAACTTCAGTTGAAGAATCGTAACTATTTTATCCTGCCAAATCCCTTTTCTTGTAATATTCATTCATATATTCTTTAACTGTAATGACACAAAAGAATATTTTTTTAGAACATAATGCCTAAGTCTATTAACTTTCTTATCCTGATGAAAGAAAAAAAAAACGATGTTTTTGTCGTCCAAATTACTTAAATGTCTTTAAACTACAGGGATAGGAATACTGGAATCTGGGATGAAGTATCCATCTCTGTTACTGGAGTAAGTTACTGGTCCAAGTGCTTGATTTCCTTTGCTATTCATTTATTTATGTTATAATCCCATTACCGTAGCTGTTTCCGTAGTCCAATTTAAGAAGCTTTGATCCTAGGGAATGTAGTTTTTCTTATGTTATCTAACTATGCAATGCCTTTGCTTACTCCTAAATCAAAATTGTCAGAGAGATTTTCCCTCTTCTTCTCAATTGTTGTATGTCCATACCTTTTCTTGATATGTCATCAATAAAGTACTATTTACTTCTTGCGCATAACAAATTTTTGAAATAAATGCAGCCAGTAAAAATAGTTGATCCTCACCTGGTTTCGTCCTTCTTTGACAATTATGAGAGGGTGTATCTGCATGCTAGTATATATTGAATTGGGAAATCGAAATGCTTGGATCGCCGAGTGCTCGCTCAATATACAAGTGTCAACTGAACTTGAGGCAGACATGGCCTTGGTTGAGCATCTACAGACTACGCACTTGTCAATTCCTCCTGGAGCGCGAATCAATTATACATTTCCGCAGGTCTGTATTACAATATTTCTTCTTTAACAATTTCCAGCTTTGTTGCATAAACTATGGTTTTCTCTCTCACCTCTTTGTTTATGTGTTAAAAGTTATATTTATATGTGGTCCGTAGAATCATCTGTTATATTACTCTAGTTCTTCCTTAAATGCTTGCTCAAGTGTTGTGGCATTTTTATTTACTGATAGAGAAAATTCGGCAGCTTTTTTTCTACAAGCCCAATTTGTGGTGGCCAAATGGCATGGGGAAACAGTCTCTCTACAATGTAGGCATATCTGTTGAGGTTAAAGGATTCGGGGAGTCTGATTCTTGGAGCCATCAGTTTGGTTTCCGTAAAATCGAAAGTAGTATAGATAAAGCTACAGGTGGAAGGTATACTATCTTGTTCAGAGGCATTCTTGACAATGTATCGTCCTATTGAAGCCCCTAATTCATGTATTTCTGCAGGTTGTTTAAGGTCAATGGACAACCCATTTTTATCCGTGGAGGGAATTGGATATTGTCAGATGGGTTGTTACGTCTTTCAAAGAAACGGTATGAAACAGACATTAAGTTTCACAAAGATATGAACTTCAACATGTTACGTTGTTGGGGTGGTGGATTAGCTGAGAGGCCAGAATTTTACCACTACTGTGATATTTATGGTTTGTTGGTATGGTCCCCCTTTCTTACTTCTCTACTTTTATCTATCAGTTACGATATATACATACATATTCTGAAAATGAAACTCATGTAGCGAATCATCTGATTTGGCTAATCATTAGTACACCAAAAACATCAGTATAAACCCAACAAAAACTAATTGATTTTCTGATGGCAGTCATTGTCATTATTCAAATTAGCCAAATGTTGAAGTCTTAATATTTCCTATTCAGACATCAATCTTGTTTTCCTTGATAATTAGTTCAATCTTTGCAGGTGTGGCAAGAGTTTTGGATAACAGGAGATTGTGATGGACGAGGTGTTCCAGTATCAAACCCTAATGGTCCTTTGGACCATGACCTTTTCTTGATTTGCGCAAGGGACACTGTAAAGCTCCTGCGAAATCATCCTAGTCTTGCTCTTTGGGTTGGAGGAAATGAACAAACTCCACCTCATGACATAAACACCGCCTTAGAGAATGACTTCAAGCTCCACCCATATTTTCATACCCCTCCTGGAATAAACAACGATGTGGTAAACTTAGATGATCCTAGTAAATATCTTGATGGTACTCGTGTTTATATCAAAGGTTCCATGTGGGATGGCTTTGCAAATGGGAAAGGGGACTTCACAGATGGTCCGTAGTGCTTATAGACATCTATCTTAGGAGTCGAGCTTAGATTTTGTATCGACACATTCAATCGGACCGTACATAGCCATAAGATCGCCTTTACGGATTCTTAGACCCTCAACACCTCTCTCACCCAACTCTCTTAGTCAATCTTATTCTCAACTCGCTCCCTCGCCCTTTTACTTTGATAACCTAGTTAGTTTTATTTGTTTTTTGTTTCTTATTCAACATCATAACTCCCCATTTATCCTTGTTTATCTCCTTTTTAGTCTAAGTTAGATTTTAATGTCTAGACCGAGGGATAAGAGCCTTCGATATCCAAACTACCTTCCTATCCTTGGATCGATCCCGGCTTTGCCGGATTACTACTTGATACCTCCGCTTGGGTGTGCAACCTTTTCGGGTGCATCAATTACGTTGATATTCAGGGGCGGCCCAAACATTTGGGAGGCCCCAAGCGAAACTAAAATTTGGGGCCCTTTATAAGACATGTTCGAGAAAAATAAACAAAATTTCTTATAATGATTATAGGAGAGTTTGATCCTTTGACCTCTTGCATATAAACCTGAACTCCTAAACATTGAGCTACAACTACCATCTTGTTATAAGCTTGTTTAGAATATAATTGTTATTTCAAAAAAGACATAGAAAACCCAAACATGAGGCCTTCCGTAATGTTGGGCCCAAAGCGACCGCTTTGGTAGCTTTGGGCCCGGACCGCCCCTGTTGATATTATCGCTTTCAATGTGGAGATGATCGATCTTTAAATCTGTGATCCATAGTATAGCACGACGAATAGTTAAGCATTCGCATTCTTCCGCGTTTTGACCTCTGACTGTATCTAATAACGCGAAATCATATTAAGCATTTGCATTCTTTCGCGTTTTTACTTGTTGAATCGGATTTGCAAAATCATACTTCTATGTTATATGAATACTTCTTTAATTCTTATAATTGTGTCTTGTTAATATTCAGCTAAATTTTGTTCTTGGACTTGTTTAATTATGACAGATATACTTTAAATATTCTTATTTACATCATGAATTTATTGCATGCGTTAGTATTTTTAGGGGTGTTCGTTGGTTCGGTATCCGGTATTTTGGTGTCATCCGTTACCAAACCACTCATGGTTTGGTTAGTGATTTTTCAAACCGTTACCAAACCGGTAAGAGTTTGGTTCGGTTACTAACCAAACCATCATAAACGGTTTGGATACTAATGGATACCAAACCATCCATAAAACGCAATTTGTTCTCTATGAAAATCGGCGAATCGAGTTACTTTCTTCATACATTGACGTATAAAATCAAGACAACACTCTTGAAAAACCTGGAGAAACAATCAAACTAACATAATGCATCGAGAAAACATTTGAAATATGAAAGACATGTGCAGGTCCCTCGCCGAAATATTATATAGTAGCTAGTAACATTGATGATACATGAATTGTTTTAATCTAATACTAGCTAGTAACATTATATTGTAGTAGTGTTGTTGTTTTGTATGGGTAGTAGTTATTCTTATTTATAGCAACTAGATGAAAGATATGTATTTGTATGAAGTTATAGAGATATGATAGATGTATTTTAACAAAAATTATGTAAATATATAATTATATATATTAATTAAACTTGACTGGTTCGGTTTGGTTTTAATGGTTCCTAAAAAGTGCATCCACTTACCGAACCAAACAAGTTGGTTTTTGGAAATCTACAACCGTACCAAACCACTCGTTGTTTGGTTTGGTTTGAAAACCGACTGGACCGGTTTGGATTGGTTTGGTTTGATTGGTTCGGTCTATTTTTGCACACCCCTAAGTATTTTGTATAAATATATTTTTGTCATGATAATGTTTTTCCAGATAAATTGTTTTAATATTTGTCTTATACGTTGCATGTAGATATTTTTTGTGGTTTCGTTTTCTGTGAAGGGTCCCGATTACAATTTCGCACCAGATTTCCAAAATCTCAGCCACACCATTGGTGTTGACCAAACAATCATGCGTTTTCTATCGCAACATGGTAATATTGTTGGCCCTATTTGCAAGGCCATCTATTATGCATTACTAGTTTTCACGACCTCTTAACTGCAGAAAGTGGTATGAACAAAATTGCTCCCCCTATGTGCTAACAGCCGTGATAGACTTCCCGGCCACTCTCCCAGGTGAATCCCGACCGGATGAGGTGGCCAAGTCAGATTTAGAGAGAGAAGGCTTTTCACTTTCTCTCTCTAAATCTGACCCGGCCACCTCACCCAGCCAGGATCTACCCGGCCGGGATTCACCCGGGAGAGTGGCGGGAAGTCTACTAATTTCCATATGCTAAGGCATGCATATATATATATATATGTGTATATATTACGTGTTTTCACGACCTCTTAACTGTAGTCTGTACGAAATGGTATGAATAATAAAATTGCTCCCCCTATATGCTAAGGCATGCATAATATATATATATATATATATATATATATATATATATATTACGTGTTTTCACGACCTCTTAACTGTAGTGTGTACAAATGGTATGAATAATAAAATTGCTCCCCCTATATGCTAAGGCATGCATATATATATATATATATATATATATATATATATATATATATATATATATATATATATATATATATTTTTATTACGTGTTTTCACGATCTCTTCTTGTAATGACAATTTATTTGGTTGTTAGCGTGTTATTCTCTTCCTTTTCGTTTTTGTCAGTAGCTTATAGTAAGGATTAGTTTCAATTTCACACCCAACACTGTTAGTTGCATATTTGGCCGCCCCATGTTTCTGGAGGTGGATTTTGTCCTCCTATTTTCTCTAACCTCAATTTTGGTCTCTAATTTTTTTTCCACTGATTTTTTTTCAATTTATGTAGTTTTGTCACCATTTTCTTGTCTCTTAATCTCTTTCTTTTCTCCTCGACCGCTCCCACCATGATCTCCACTTGCTACCATCACCGTAAAACCCCACCGGCACATCATATAAAAATGGTTGCCCTTCATCTCACGTATCTATTCGTGACAGAAAATGATTAGCCTGCCATAATTTATTTTGTGAGTTTGTATAAGCAGAGCAGAGGAAGTGCGTAAGAAAAGTTCCACACGATCGAAATAGTACTTTAGTAATCAAGAATATTGTGCAACTAATTTTCAGTTGGTTCTGAACTAGATCCCGGAAAGAAAAAACACGTAAGGAAGTATGTGAGGATAATTTTACGTGACAAAAGGATAATCTATGTAAACAGTAATGTAATATTTAGGTATTCACTATCCATCCCTAATTAGCTTTGCATTGGATGACGACAAACTGATTCTCGTGCTTCTTCTTTTAATTAGATAGAAGAAAAAAGAAAAACGAAAACAGAAAAAGTAACATTGGAAAATAAAAAATAAATTGTCCTCCATAAGTGACATCTAGAATGGGGGGCTAAATTTGACCATGGAACACATGGGGATAAATTTGCAAGTTGGTGGCAGATTAAGAGTCAAAATTCAATTAGTACTAATTATTAATATTAAATATTAAATCCTATATATAAAGACAGATCATGCTTTAATTACTAAATCTATTAATTAAACGATTTGTGATCTGCTGGCTCTAAGAATTGGTAAAATATAATCATTAAATATGAACATGTTTTAATTTTAACAAGTGGTTAAGTTTCACAAACGATCAAAGTAGGACTATAAATAGAGACCAGACCATTTTGATTAGCAAATGCCATATCAATAAAAGTCCTCATGGCCAAAATCAATAATTCAATCTTTCCCCTTCTTCTCATTGGGTTTCTCCTTTTCTTCAATGGGGCATCTAATGTAGCTGCTCAAGCTGGTCAAGCACCTTTATGTAAGCATTTCCTTCTATTTCTTTCTTGATTATGATGACCTCTTCAATAAAATTCAAATAATATATATATTCTTTCAATGTTGTTGATCATCTTAGTCGATGTCAGGTCAAGTTTAAAACTATCAGTAAATAATCCAATTATTTGGTTTTTCGAACAGTTAGTTTAGAGAAAATTTCAAGTTATAAGATGAACTATCGAATAAGATAAGCGACATGACGAGAAAAACAGTGTAAAGTATCTTGGCAAAAGATGTCTTGTGAAATCATTTTATTTTGATCTCTTCATATAAACTACTGGGTTGGTTTACTTAAATATAGAAGACGGGTGAAGTGTCCAAGTATAAAAAGAAAGTGTTGCACAGATTTTATTTTATTTTGAATTGGATTCGAAGAGTTATTACAGTTAGTATAAACGTGAGTAATTCCATGAACTGAATAAGTTCAATAACTACCATCATTAAATACGTGTAGAGGCCCTTAAAGACAAATAGACACATGTAAAAGTCATACCCGAGGCATGACAGGCCATTCTTATCTTTATTTTATCTATACTCTTTAATACAAATAAATAAATGATGGATTCCAGATGTAGTTGTAACTTCTTGATATTCGTAACAACCAATTGGTCTAGCCGTTGTTGCCAAGTGGTGTACATATAGTGCCTCAAAATAAGTGGAGAGAATTATTACTTTTGTAAGTGACATGTTTGTTTAAAATTGAAAGAGTTACAAGAGTCCTTGTAATTCTATTATGTTTTTCTTTTTATAATTCAATATGACATGAATACATCACGAATGAATACATGAATTGAATAAAGTCCATAACCATCATTACATACATTATGGACTTTAGAGACATAATTTTTTCTATAATTAAATATAAATCCGTGTATGAATGGCAGTGGGCCCAGAAAAAATAAATATGAGTCCGATTACATGCAAGAAGGGGTCCGGGTACATCGGCGAAACATCGCCTATGCTGATACAGGGTCTTTGCCTTAGAGGTGCCGAAGATAGTTGTAAGGCATTTTGTGACGTACTTGCTAATGCAGCAGGTTCAACCAACGGTGCGTCTGCCTATACTTGTGCACATGTTCTTACTGTAATAGGGGATAAAGTCTGTCAATGTTGCAAGGGCTAGAGCAACTACTAAATCATCTGTCCTTCCTTCTCATCTTTAAGTTTTTTGTTTTGTGATTGTTGTTGATTGTGCTTCCTGAGATGTTGTTGTTGTTGTTGTTGCTTAAATAATAAAAGCGAGGCTATTTTCCTGCTATGGATTTTTTAATTTTTTGGCTATGTCATATAACTCACAACCCGTATATATTAGTTTGAAACTGTTATGACGAAGAAAAAGCAAACTCCAAGAGACAACAACGGAAACAAACAATCACATAAATACAAGAGATTTATTCGATTTAGTTTGTGAGACCTACTCCATTACGAATGATGGCGCGATAATTTCACGGTGAATGAAAAAAAATACTCCATCATTTATTTGCAACTCACTAGAACCCTAACGCTCTTTCTATAAATAAAAACCCTAGAACTTGACCGCCTCCAGCTCTTTCTTCCAAAACTGAATACAGGACTCAATCAGACCAAAATTTCAGACCACATGCGCAAAAAAAAATTCAAAAATCGGACTAGACAAAGGTGAGTACTTAAAAAAACTTCCCCCAGACAGAAATAGCTAGGATGTTTCCTTCAACATTTAAATAGGGTTAATTTGATATGGTCCCCCATTTATTTAGTGATATTAGGACTTCACCCCCAAAATCAAAAGTGTTCTGGCGTTAACCAATTGTCTGTTTCCGTCATTTTTTCGTTAAGTGGTTGGCGTGTGAAACACACACGTTGATTCGTGACGAAACTACCCTCATGTAATCCAACGGTGAACGTTACCTCTCGTGATCAACGGTCCAGAAATAGCCCTTCAAAATAGTTGTTGGATTATCATCCCCAAAACCCTTGAAGTTCCAACTGTTGGAACCCTAAAGCTCTATAAAAAAAACAAGAGCTTCAATCAATTGATGATGATGTTTTGGGAGGGTTGAAACAAGGGAGTGAGTTCATTGTCGGTAAAACGATGGGAGAAGGAGCTAAGTCTAGTTCATCAACTGAGGTACACTTTGTTCTCTTCAAATTTCGATTGGGGGTCCTTCTCTAATTAATATATTTACAGTGGGGTGTTATCTCAAAAGTTATGAGTTGTTTTCGTTTACAGGAAGCTTCTTCTTATTCTTCATTAATAAAGGAGAGAAATTGCAGAATCTTAATCTTCAAAAGAAGATTTGATGTCCTTCTAAACAAAAGCTTAACAAACATCATCCTCCTTCCTTGTTTGTGCTTCCAATTTTTCTAATTCTATTTCTCTCTCTAGATTTGGAAAGGCATTTCAAGCTTCGATAATGGCGTCTGTCGCTATTTTCGAAATTTGAAATATAGAGAGGAGCATCTGATTATTTCCTCCTCCATCTTAATCTACTTGGGGTTACATTGTTTGAATGAATATAACTCCTAATTCGAAAATGATGAATTAAACCTTATTATCATGATTAAATGATGGATATGGGTTTACTAGTAATGGGTTGATGGTGGTGAAGGTGGAGTGGTGGTGTTGATGGAGATTGATGGTGGAGTGGATGAAGATGCTGATGATGAAAACCCACTAAATAAAACCATAAAATAAGAACCAATACAAACCCGTTGATTATGGGAAAAAATCTCACCGTCGGATTAGACGGAGGGCAGTTTTGTCACAATTCACGCGTGTGCTTCCACACTGACCATTTGACAAGTTTTTGACGGAAAAAAAGCAATTGGGGGTTAACGCCAGAACACTTTTGATTTTGGGGGTGAAGTCCTAATATCACTAAATAATTGAGGGTCAATGTCAAATTAACCCATTTCTGAGATGTCCTAATATCACTTTTGATTTTGGGGGTGAAGTCCTAACGCTAGAGCAACTACTAATTCATCCGTCCTTCCTTCTCATCTTTAAGTTTTTTTTTGTGATTGTTGTTGATTGTGCTTCCTGAGATGTTGTTGTTGTTGCTTAAATAATAAAAGCGAGGCTATTTTCCTGCTATGGGTTTTTTAATTTTTTGGCTATGTCATATAACTCACAAGGGTGTGTGGGTATATAGACCAAAATAATATTCAAAAAAGATTTATGATCCAATCTTCCCAAAAAATGGATATTTAGTCCTTTTACATTATGGACATAATAACCCATTCTTTGTGAGAGAACTACCGTCCATGTCCCTCCTACAAAAATCACGGGATTTTTAATTTCCCAGGGTGAATTTGGAATGTTTCTAATGTGGGCGTGATTTAGGGGATTTAAAGCAACTAACGTATAAATCCGAAATTGATTTTTCTCTATCTTCTAACCGTTTTGGAAAGCAAATCTATTTTCAAATCAATTCAAAACAAAATCGTAACCAAATCAATTTTCTCTCTCTTTACAGATTTGGAAACCAAATCAATTTTCTCTCTCTTACTATGTAAATTTTTTTCGATTCAAATCAATTTTCTCTCTCTTCTAACCGTTTTGGAAATAGTATATTTTCTAGGATCAATTTAGCGTGATTTGGGGGTTAATGTACAAAACATATATATATCACTTTCTCTCACTTAACTTTCAGTTTTGGAAAGAGTATATTTTTCTGGGAACATTAAAGCAACATATGTTTTCTTTTTTACTCATACATAAATACACATAGAATACAAATTATGAAACAAATACGTAAATTATGTATTATGTATGACGAGGAAACCATCATTTGTCAAGTATACAACATAATTTATCAAATGTATGTGGGTCTTGTTATATAAATTACACATAATTTCTTTTACATTGCACATAATTTTTTTTACATTACACATCCTTTACATTCTGTTACAAAAAAAAAGTACAAAATCTTCTTTGGTTCAAAAATGGTGCCCATCCATGTACTCTCCATTAGTTTCGTTGACTCACTTTGATTTGATGATTCTCTTTGAAGTTTCATCTGGTATATCAAATCTACACACATAAATACACATACATTAAAGAAAAAAAAATCATATATTATATTATAAACTACATGTACAGTTTCGTAAATTATATATAATGTTTGTCAAATTTTGACAACATTTGAAGGTTTTGAGTAGTTTGGTAAACTTATCAAGACTACTGTTTTGGGCGAAAAGTACACGTAATGGTAAATAAATAATATACAATTTATGTGCACTAATACGTAAATTATACACATAATGGTAAGAACATGAAGATATACGTAAATTATATATACTTTATTGCAAAGTACACGAGATTTGATAGTAAAGCGAAGTATTTCTACTAATGAAATGAGTACTGTTTTGGTGTTAAAGCACGGGTAATGTTCTATAAATTACCCATAATTTACTATAAATTGTGGTAATTTACGATAAAGTACATGTATTGTAAATTCTGTTATGAGTAACCGTACGAAAGAACAAATGTTTCATAAATCCGTACGGATTGAAAACCAGATCTGAAGAAAAAACAATGAGAATATCATTAAGCTTAAACTACAAATCTAAAGATATTTTCTATGATGATTGATTGCAATAATGTCAAACTCGAGTTGAAGGATTAAACATCAAGATCAAAAGCATAAATGAAATTTTAAGAGAGAAAAAGAAAATAAACATCAAACATTCGATTGATGATTGATAATCTGATCTCACGAAATATCAGAAACAACAGAAAATTAAACATAGATCTAAAGAAATGTGATATTATCACTGGATGCAAACATAACATACTAACTTTGAAGGAATCATTGAATAAGGAATAAACAGAAAGATCTTAAACAGTTATGAAAATTTTAGGGTTTTAGTTATGAATCATTGAATAAGGAATAAACATAAAGATCTTAAACAGTTATGAAAATTTTAGAGAGAGAAAATAAACATCATACATTCGAAGTTAATGAATTAGTAAACAGATCTTATAGATATGTATCATAAATCTGATACGTTTTATAATAGAACGAAATAATTAGGGTTTTAGTTATAAGAAAAAATATTAGATATTAACAATGGTGTTTATAAAGATTTCGAAAGTATTAAACTTGATAAATGATGAATTTAGACAGCAATATAATGTAGAAGAAGAAGATTTTCTGAGTTTAATGGAGGTTTGTCAACTAAATCGGTTTTAGAGATATCAAATAAAGAGTTTCCGTTACTGAAAATAATGAAGATATCCTTACTTTGAATAGAAACATGATTGGAGAGAAATATGGGAGATAATAATGAAGATATCCTTACTCTGAATAGAAACGTGATTGGAGAGAAATATGGGAGATAATAATGATGATATCCTTACTTTGAATAGAAACATGATTGGAGAGAAATATGGGAGATAAATGTGGAAAAAGATATGCATAGATTTCGAAGATAAATCAGTTATAAAATATGGAAAGGTTAGATTAGGGATTATGAAATAATATTTATTCTAGAGATTTGTGTTTTCTCTCTAGATGAGACCAAATGGACTAGATATCCATTTATATTATTTTTTTGGTTTTAAAACCCTTTATAGGATTAGAGAGGATTATATCTACTATTAGGACCCGTTTTTTGGACTATAAGCCCAAAAATTCTAAAACCCGTCTATATTAGTTTGAAATTGTTATGACGAAGAAAAAGCAAACTCCAAGAGACAACAACGGAAACAAACAATCACATAAATACAAGAGATTTATTTGATTTAGTTTGTGAGACCTACTCCATTACGAATGATGGCGCGATAATTTCACCGTGAATGAAAAACAATACTCCATCATTTATTTGCAACTCACTAGAACCCTAGCGCTCTTTCTATAAATAAAAACCCTAGAACTTGACCGCCTCCAGCTCTTTCTTCCAAAACTGAATACAGGACTCAATCAGACCAAAATTTCAGACCACATGCGCAAAAAAAATTCAAAAATCGGACTAGACAAAGGTGAATACTTAAAAAAAACTTTCCCCCAAACTGAAACAGCTAGGATGTTTCCTTCAACATTTAAATAAGAAATCTACCATAACAAAAAGGTATTTTTTTTCCATTTCCAATTGAGCATACATAAAAATTTAACAAGTTTCCTTTAGTGTACATTTCTCCTACACAGTACCCTGGTATAGTCTGTGCCCGCAAGGTACGAAAATTTCTATATACATGCTACGTGATCAGGGCCGTGCGGTGCCCAGTGCGGGCAGGGCGCCCGCACTGGGCCCACCACCGGTTGGGGCCCACAATTTTTCTTTTCTTGTTATAAGTTCCATTAGATCACGTGGGAGATGAGTAGGGAGACGGGAGATTAGTGTTTCTCTCTCTATAAAACCTATTAATTGTAGGCTTAATCATAGGGGAATTTGTTTCTCTCTCATTATTCTATTGGTCCACCACTGCATGTGGGAGAAACCACCTACCATAACTCCACTTTTTATTTCTCTCCCTAATGCAAAATTGGGAGAAACTTTCCACTTTCTATTGATACAGTAAAGTCACAATTATGCTAGAAAAAGAGAAAAAAAAATCTCAATTCCTTTAACCTCTCCCATTGTTTCCAATTATAAAGTTATTATTATTATTTTTTATAAAAATATTATTATTATTATGCTTTCTTAGAAATATTAGGTTTCTAAATGTCTGTACATAAATTATTAGTTTGATTTTTAAATTATAAAAAAGAATTGGGGTTTATTGTAGCATACTAGATTGGATATTGTTTTCCTACATACAACATCATTCAAGTTTTGTAGCTTCTACAAATAAGAGGAACAAAAGAAAGTATATCCAAATTGAAACGATTCTATCAAATTCATCTTATACTGGTATTTTGATTTTATTTTTCTTTGTAGTATTATTTTGTGTTATAATTGCACCCAAGTTTTATTTGAAGTGGAGAAAGATTTCATGGTTTATTGAACTTAAGTTATTAAGATATAAATAATGTTGTTGGACTTGGTCATACTTTAGTTGGTCTTTGGACTAAGAATTTAAAATTAGGCGGTTACCGTGTTTATCATTTTAATATGTATCAATGTCATTGTAATGACGATAATATATCGTACTCAACTCCTGAAAAAAATCTAAAAAAATCTAACTAAGTTTACTGTTTGATTTTAAATATTTTATGATTGATTAGTTATTTCATTTGTGTAGTTTTATCTATGGCACGGAAAAACACAAATCTGAAAATTTGAAGAACCAAGAAAGAAAATATTATTTTTAATTCGTTCGTTATTTTCCTTTCGAAATACATTATTTTTACATTTGATTGTACAAGGGGGCCTAATCAAATTTTGGCACTGGGCCCTCAAATTCTCAGACACGGCTCTGTACGTGATTATCGCAGAAGCGTGGGTGACGGGGTCGGCCGCACCGCCCCCCCATCTTCCATGGACTCCTTCCATTAAAAAATTTAAATAACCAAATTATATAGGTAGAAGGCTACTATTGAACATACAAGCAAATTTAGCTCACTTGGTTCCACTATAATTCTAGATTAACTATCTTGTTATCTTATAAGTAGAATACTAAACCAAACATAAAATAACAAAACTAAACATTTGAGTTTTCAAATTTTCTTCCTCTCCATGCACTTATCTTTCTTTCTCTTTAACTTCTTTAATCTAATAGATTGGAATTTTTTCTTTATCAAATTAGTATTTTTTTTCTTTTCTGTTTTAATCTTTAAACAAAAGTAATTAATGTTTATTGTTGATGTAGGCTCTGTAACCATATGCTCAGTTTGTTGATGTAGGCTCTGTAACCATATGCTCAGTTTGTTGGATAAAAAAAAAATATTAGTATTATAATTCATATGATGGAATTGTGATTTTCTTTTTTTAGATTCATCAAATTTATTATGAAGCATTATTTGAATTGTATGATTTCTTCACGGTCTTATTACCATATAAAGGGCACCGATTAAAATCTGGCACCAGGCCGCTAGATTTTCAGCTATGCCACTGGGTTATCGTTACTACCTTGGCCATTTACAGATATTCAAGTAGTAAAAATAATGTTCGGCCAAATCATTGTCACAATGCAAACTATTTGTAAATTATTGAAATCCTTTGCAAATAGAGTGCAAGTCTTTATAATTAATGTGCAGACCTTTTCAATTAATATGTAAGCATTTACAAACCTTTCGGGAAATTGTTTATAAGTATTCGTTAGCAGTGTTCAAGTCTTTGTATACTATGTAATTAGCAATTCTAAAAAAAACATAAAAAAACTTCCATTCCCACTTGTTATCGTGGCAAGATCATTGCCAACTTACTGCAAATCTTTTTGAAACTTATTGCAATTTTTTGAGATTTCTTGCAAATGATTTTCAAGCCATTTACAAAAACATCAAACAACACCAACGGTGGGAAAAACTGATTTTAGATTTTAAAGAGCCAGACTTGTACGCATTAGGATTTTGAAATGTAATTCAATAATCAACAATCAACAAATGTCCCTATCAGCTAGAATGTACATCCAACTTATAAACTAAATTTCTTGAAATCATTAAACATGTTTATTTTAAATTCTTCACATGTCTAAAATCAAAATTAACAATCAAACCTCAAGCTTGTTGGTTTAGAATTTTAAATTTTGAAATCCTTGAGCAATAGTAAATTATCAGACATCTGAAGACTACCTAGTAAATATTTGAGAATCAACAATCTGCAATAATAACAAAGAATCAAAATCTCTTGAAAAGCAATCCAAAAAATGTTCAAAATGGTTCGCGGGAGAGAGAAACTGAAAAACAATTTTACTTTTTTATTTTTGAAAATATAACTTTTTATAGTTTTTTTTATTGAGTAAAACCAGAATTACATTCATAAGTGAAATCGATCCACAACATTACATGGTTTGAGAGTTTTAATACCTCTGAGAACTACATGAGAGTTACATAAGTAAAGTACTACTACACAAAACTTCCGAATGTAAAGTGCCAAATGAGAGTTTTATAGTTACTATTGTCTTTTTCCTACGTAAGATTGATTAGGGTATGTTTGATACGTGAGTAAAGTGGGTAAGAAAACTAATTTTCGTAAAATATCAATTTTCCACTGTTGGATTGGTACTCTGAATAAGAAAATCGTTTTCTTGTAAGAAAAAAAGATAGGAAAATAGCTTTGTGAATTTTCCCACACAATTCTCACCCTCTCCCATAAAAAAATAAAAAATAAAAAAACACGCTCTCTCTCTTGTTTATCCAAATATCCCATCTTCTTCTTTGTTTTCTCTCTTGAACACTATCTAAACTTTCATCTTCTCTCTTTGACAGTTTCTGTGGATTCTCTCTCTCTCTCTCGATTTAACTCTCTTTTGATTGCTCTCTCGTTCTCTTAAACCATCTCTCGTCAGCATCTTTATTCTCAATCTCATACAACCTACTCACCATCGTCAACCATCTATTACTAGGCAGAGATTATGGTTCTTGAAAATCTATTTCTTCTTGAACAATCTTATTTCTTTGAGATTGAAGCAAAGCTTAGGATTTTCGGATATTTGTATCTTCTTTATCAATCTAATACCACGGGATTGAAGATACATAAAAAATGGGAAACAAGTTACAAACCAGATATTTGTTCTTATTGTTCAACTGGTGGATGCAAATTTTGGTTTCATCTTCTTGTTCTTGTGAAATTAGGGGTTTCTAAATTTTAAACATTTTTAAAATTATGATTTCTGAAGTTAGGAGACTTCAGAAATTAGAGTAGAGATCTCTGAAATTAGGGTTCATGATATAGTTAATTTATGAATTTTGGTGTATGAAATGGGAGTATTCTGAAATTGAGTTTCTAAAATTGGGAAGTTTATTTCTATAATTGGGATATTTATGAGTTTAGGATTTTTAATTATCATCCAACCGGGAGGAAGAAGACGACCGTAAAATTTATTTCTGAAATTGGAAAATTTATTCCTAAAATTTGGACATTGATGAATTGAGAAATTTACAACTAAAATTTGGACATTTAGAGTTTCTGATAATAGGAAGAAGGTGATGTCGAATTTTCTAGAGGCACTTCCAAGGGAATGGCTTAATAGGGTTGAATGTGGTTTGAGTTTTAAAAACACCTTCAATTTTCTCATAATCAATCAAACACTAGAACTTGACTTTCGTATAAGAAAGAAAGTCATTTTTTTCTCATCAGAAAAATGTCGATTTTCTTATTCGAACATTCTAACGTATCAAACAGACTCTTAGGTAAATATCACAGGGCGCCGTAGACTAGAAGACAGAACAGGTCCCTTTAAACAAAAAAAAAAAAGTTATGTCAAATTTACGAAAATTGATTTAGTGGGATACATATTTTTAGATCAATGTCCGTAGACAGTCTGAAAACTTTGTGTGAAATTTGAAGTGGACGAACAAATAAGCGAAATTAATCAAAAGAGATCATTTGGCCGAATCCAACCACCCACCTCATATTTATGTACCCAATGTGAGGATAACCCATCATTTGTGCTTTTACATCGTCATAACTACTAGTAAATGATTTTAAAATATAAAACTATGAACTGTCTCTGTCTGTAGATCATCTAATTATTGACTAATGATATTTTATTTTGTTTGTATTGACTACAACAATCATTACAAAGATATTGATGTGTGATAAGCACGATAACGATCAAATTTAAACTCTTACAGAAACAAGTCAAGATTTTAATTGAACCACCGACCTAAAATTCAACTAAATTACTGACCCAACGCGGCAACGCCTACCAAAATCACTTTATCTATAACAAATTTCAATAAATTATGACTTTGCATCTAGAATCGAACTTGAGACCTCCTCATTGACCGATAGATAGGAGTTGTTGGCTATCTACTAGTTATGAAGATGACAGAAGTCAAAATCCTTTTTGTGTGACTGTTAACTATTAAAATAAGGTTATTAATATTATTAGTATGTCTTATGCGATTAATCATCTTCCTTAGGGGGGGTAGTGGAGCGGGACTTTCACAGACTTTCATAGACAAAATGTCCCGTAGACATTTCAAGACATTTCGGATGAGTTATTATAGACAACATGTGTTCATAGACATTTTCAAGACATTGAGAGTTTGTAGACAAAACGTCTTTATAGACATTTCAAGACATTTGATCCATAGACAAAATGTCCTGGGGACATTTTAAGATCTTGAGTCCATTGACAAAATGTGTAATGCATATTATATTTGTGCTAATCAAAAATATATTTTTCGACTTTTGTAGACATCTATGAATATTTGTGGACATTTGGTAGACATTTATTATTTTAATATTATTATTATTATTTAATCACATGAAATAATATATTAATACTAACATTTCAAAAATATATTTTTCGACTTTCGTAAACATCTGTGAATATTTGTGGACATTGATGGACATTTGGTAGATATTTATTATTTTAATATTATTATTATTTTTTAATTACATGAAATAATATATTTATACTAACATTTCAAAAATATATTTTTCGACTTTCGTAGACATTTGTAAATATTGTGGACATTGATGGACATTTGGTAGACATTTACTATTTTAATATTATTATTATTGTTTAATCACATGAAATAATATGTTTATACTAACATTTCAAAAATATATTTTTCGACTTTCGTAGACATCTGTGAATATTTGTGGACATTGATGGACATTTGGTAGACATTTATTATTTTAATATTATTATTATTGTTTAATCACATGAAATAATATATTTATACTAACATTTCAAAAATATATTTTTCGACTTTCGTAAACATCTGTGAATATTTGTGGACATTGATGGACATTTGGTAGACATTTATTATTTTAATATTATTATTGTTGTTTGATCACATGATGGACTTCAAATGTCTCTTGTTTTTTGAAAGACATTTTGGCTTCCAAATTTGTCCCAAATCCTTCACAAATTCATCAAACTATGAAGTCCACCAAAGTCTGGGACATATTTTGTCTACAATCGAATGCCTCGGACTTTCATAGACTCTCAAATGTCTGGATTTGAATGCCTCAGACTTTCATGGACTCTCAAATGTCTGGATTTGAATGCCTCAGACTTTCGTGGACTCTCAAATGTCTGGATTTGAATGCCTCAGACTTTCGCGGACTCTCAAGAGTCCGCGAAAGTCTTGCTCCACTACCCCCCTGAGAGTCCGCGAAAGTCTTGCTCCACAACCCCCCCCCCCCCCCCCTCCTCTTAATTGGCATCAACTGTCACTCACTCCTCCTTAGTCCTGACAAAAGCAATAATTTCCCCCCATACGTTTTGTTCTTTCTCACTTTTCCTCTCTCTCTCTCTCTCTCTTCTGGTTTTAGGGTTTCAAGAGAAGAAGAAGAAGAATCCCATGGCGGAATTAGGGAAGAGAAAGTTAGATTCAGGATGGCTAGCTGCGAGATCAACAGAAGTTGATCTCACTGGAATTCAACTCACTACTACTCATCCTCCATCTTCCACCTCAAATCCTCCTTGGATCCAAGCTCTTGTTCCCGGAACGTACGTAATTTCACCTCTCTCTCATTTGGTTTCCAATTGAAGTACTACTGATTACATGAGATGTTCAATTTTCTATTATTTTCTTTCGATTTTGATAAAAGATCGACTTGAATTGTTGTTGTTTACAGTGTTTTAGGAACATTATTGAAGAACAAGCTCATACCAGATCCTTTTTATGGAATAGAAAATGATACAATTATTGATATTGCTGATTCTGGAAGAGATTATTATACATTCTGGTTCTTCACAACTTTTGATTGTGCTCCGGTATGATCAATCAACACACTTTGTCTTCTCAATTTTTTTCATTTATAACATAACTTAGATGTTTGGGATGTTGTTTCAAGCTTGAATTTACTCTTAAGTTTGTGGTCATTCAGTTCAAAACCAATTGGCAGTGAGCGGGGAGGACTTAGATATTGTATACTTTGTTTTTCCATGTGGGACTATCCTCACACGCTTCCTCACTTGTGACGTCTTTTGAGCCTAATACGTGTTTTTTGGGGTGACGTAGAGCACGTCTTGCCATTGAACTTATGACACTGGGGCCTAACTCTGATACCATGTTAAGTTTGTGGTCATTTACCTCAAAACCAATTGGCAATGAGTGGATAGGACCTAGATATTGTGTTCTTTGTTACTACAATACCCTTTTCCCATGTAGAACTATTCTTACACGCTCCCCACTTGTGGCGTTTTTTTAGCCTAAAACGTGTTCTTTTGGGTGACAGAGAGCACATGTTGCCATTGGACTTATAGCTCTGCTACCATGTTAAGTTAGTGGTTATCCAACTCAAAACCAATTGACAATGAGTGGAGAGGACTTAGATATTATGTTCTTTGCTATGTAGTTGATCTCGGTATCGGTCTCGGTCCGGCCGAAGGCCGAGACCGAGACGAGACCGAGATTCTCGGCCGAGACAGCAAGTGTAGCTGTTAGCTAATGGCCTACTACTTAGGCATAAAATAAATCCTAATCTACTAAAATTAGGTTCTTGTGTTCTTTATTTCTTTATTAGTTCTTAATTCTAGTTTTTACTACTTACTCTAACCTAATAATTGTATAAATAAATCCTAATCTACTAAAATTTTGAAAGTTTCGAAAGAATTTTCAAAGTTTCTGTACGGCATAAAACCTAAAAATTCAATATAGTATTATTGCTATTTATATTAGATCTATTGGGAATACAATAAGTAGATAGGATTAAAGAAGATAATAAACAGTAGTACACAATTAGGTCCAAGAGTTTTTCAAAAAAAAAAATTCTAAATATTTATAAATTACTGTCTCGGTCTCGGGTTGTCTCGGCCGAGTTTCGCCGAGAATCTCGGCCAAACCCTAACTCGGGGTCTCGGCCGAGTCTCGTCTCGGGAGAGACCCGAGACCGAGACGAGACCCGAGATTCTCGGCTGTCTCGGCCGAGACCAACCACATAGGTTCTTTGTTACTAGAGTACACGCTTTTCCTATGTGGGACTACTTCTCACATTTACTAATACGACTCATGGTATAAGTAGTGGTTTCATGAGGGATTTCAAATTCAATTTCATGTGCATTCTCAGTACTTCAATTATACAAAGTCTAGCTAGTCCCTGATCATGTTAAAATCTCAGTAAGAGGTTTTGTTTAGTCGATTAGTACTCTCTTATCTGATGTCTTACTCTCTGGAACATTTTCTAGTTCTGATTCCGATTTTTTATTGATCAATATTTCTAATGGGAACAGTTTATTGTAGTCAGGAAACCAGCATGTGGATTTGAACTTCCGCGCGATTAATTACTCAGCAGAAGTATATTTGAATGGCCACAAGAAGATCTTGCCCAAGGGAATGTTTCGCAGACACTCTCTTGATATTACTGATATTCTACATCCTCATGGTCATAATTTGCTCGCTGTTCTTGTTCATCCTCCCGACCATCCTGGGACAATTCCTCCCGAGGGAGGCCAAGGTGGTGATCATGAGGTATAGATATTTTCCTTACAATTATGCATCTGATTATCAAGTTTGCACGGGGGTTCCATAAACAATAAGTTTTGCAGCAAGGTAAAACAGATGCAGCTAAACGAAACATGAGTGTCTTCAGAGAAAAATTTTGAACTTGTAGATAAACATATATATATATATATATATAATATACTGAAATACCTTGGGTTGGATTACTTGGCTCTGAATATATTACTTAAATTTTTTCATAGTTTATTGGGCACACCTATCTTTCACTGGGTAGGCCTATGGGTAAGCTGTTTTTGTATAAGATTTCAAACATGTCCAGCTAATAAGTTTTTATCCCGGTTAGATTGGGAAAGATGTTGCTACACAATATGTTGAAGGCTGGGACTGGATGACTCCAATAAGGTAACTGTTTGCAGTTCTTATTTGCCAGCAGCTCCTTCCATTAGTTCATATTTGTATCGGTAGAGCCATAGAAAAAGAAAGATATATCATGGTAGCTGCTAATATGTGTCAACTCTATGATTTGGAAAGTTTTCTATTTGAATTTGTCTGCCAACTTCAGATGAAGAATCGTAACTATTTTATCCTGCCAAGTCCCTTTTCTTGTAATACTCCTTCATATATTCTTTAACTGTAATGACACAAAAGAATAGATTTTAGAACATAATGCCTAAGTCTATTAACTTTCTTATCCTGATGAAAGCAAAAAAAAAAAAAATAACGTTTTTATCGTCCAAATTACTCAAATGTCTTTAAACTACAGGGATAGGAATACTGGAATCTGGGATGAAGTATCCATCTCTGTTACTGGGGTAAGTTACTGGTCCAAGTTCTTGATTTCCTTTAATATTCATTTGTTTATATTATAATCCCTCAGCTGTTTCAGTAGTCCAATTAAGATGCTTTGATCCTAGGGAACTTAATTTTTCTTATGTTATCTAACTCTGCAATGCCTTTGCTTACTCCTAAATCAAAATTCTCAGAGAGATTTTCCCTCTTACTCTTCATTGTTGTAACTTGTATGTCCATACCTTTTCTTAATATGTTATGATTGTTATCAATAAAGTACTATTTACTTCTATGCGCATAACAAATTTTTGAAATAAATGCAGCCAGTAAAAATAGTTGATCCTCACCTGGTTTCGTCCTTCTTTGACCATTATGAGAGGGTGTATCTGCATGCTAGTATTGAATTGGAAAATCGAAATGCTTGGGTTGCCGAGTGCTCGCTCAATATACAAGTGTCAACTGAACTTGAGGCAGACATGGCCTTGGTTGAGCATCTACAGACTACGCATTTGTCAATTCCTCCTGGAGCGCGAATCAATTATACATTTCCGCAGGTCTGTATTATAATCTTTCTTCATTAACAATTTCCAGCTTCGTTGCATAAACTCTGGTTTTCTCTGTCACCTCTTTGTGTTTTGTGTTAAAAGTTATATTTTGTTGAGGTCGCTGGAATCATCTGTTATATTACTCTAGTTCTGCCTTAAATGCTTGTTGAAGTTTTGTGGCATTTTTATTTACTGAATACTGATAGAGAAAATTCGGCAGCTTTTTTTCTACAAGCCCAATTTGTGGTGGCCAAATGGCATGGGGAAACAGTCTCTCTACAATGTAGGCATATCTGTTGAGGTTAAAGGATTCGGGGAGTCTGATTCTTGGAGCCATCAGTTTGGTTTCCGTAAAATCGAAAGTAGTATAGATAAAGCTACAGGTGGAAGGTATACTATCTTGTTCAGAGGCATTCTTGACAATGTATCGTCCTATTGAAGCCCCTAATTCATGTATTTCTGCAGGTTGTTTAAGGTCAATGGACAACCCATTTTTATCCGTGGAGGGAATTGGATATTGTCAGATGGGTTGTTACGTCTTTCAAAGAAACGGTATGAAACAGACATTAAGTTTCACAAAGATATGAACTTCAACATGTTACGTTGTTGGGGTGGTGGATTAGCTGAGAGGCCAGAATTTTACCACTACTGTGATATTTATGGTTTGTTGGTATGGTCCCCCTTTCTTACTTCTCTACTTTTATCTATCAGTTACGATATATACATACATATTCTGAAAATGAAACTCATGTAGCGAATCATCTGATTTGGCTAATCATTAGTACACCAAAAACATCAGTATAAACCCAACAAAGACTAATTGATTTTCTGATGGCAGTCATTGTCATTATTCAAATTAGCCAAATGTTGAAGTCTTAATATTTCCTATTCAGACATCAATCTTGTTTTCCTTGATAATTAGTTCAATCTTTGCAGGTGTGGCAAGAGTTTTGGATAACAGGAGATTGTGATGGACGAGGTGTTCCAGTATCAAACCCTAATGGTCCTTTGGACCATGACCTTTTCTTAATTTGCGCAAGGGACACTGTAAAGCTCCTGCGAAATCATCCTAGTCTTGCTCTTTGGGTTGGAGGAAATGAACAAACTCCACCTCATGACATAAACACCGCCTTAGAGAATGACCTCAAGCTCCACCCATATTTTCATACCCCTCCTGGAATAAACAACGATGTGGTAAACTTAGATGATCCTAGTAAATATCTTGATGGTACTCGTGTTTATATCAAAGGTTCCATGTGGGATGGCTTTGCAAATGGGAAAGGGGACTTCACAGATGGTCCGTATGAAATCCAGAATCCGGAAGATTTCTTCAAGGACAGCTTCTACCAGTATGGATTCAACCCAGAAGTTGGTTCCGTTGGGATACCTGTGGCAGCTACCATTAGAGCAACGATGCCGCCAGAAGGATGGAAAATTCCACTGTTTAAAAAACTTTCTGATGGTTACGTACAAGAAATAGAAAACCCTATCTGGAAGTACCATAAATACATCCCATATTCAAAACCAGAAAAGAAGGTCCGAGATCAGATTGAACTCTACGGAACCCCAAAGGACCTAGACGATTTCTGTGAGAAGGTTAGACTTGCAAATTTTTGTTCCTTGGACTCTTTTCTTTTGATCTTGTTCTGACCAAGGAATGAAACTTCCCGAAATTTCACCGAAATTTCGCGAAACGTTTCCTAAAATGAGATTAGGTGCACGAAATAACACTTACAACTATTTCCTGCATAGTTTCCACCGACATGATCGAAATTCCACCGAAGTTGTGGGAAATTTCGAAATTTCCACCGACATGATGGAAATTTCGACCGACATAGTAGAAATCTAGCAAAAAAACCGGAGAAACTAATACTAGAAATATATCCATTTCTTCGTCTTTTTCATCTTCATTTCTCTTAGATCTTTCTTGATTTTTATGTTATGTTTTCCATGGTCTTAAATCTACTTGAATGATTTACGCCTTGACTTAACTGCCTAAATTGATTTTATCTTAGTAACACCTCTAATATAACTGTGTAATTGACGATACCTTCTCAAACTAACATAGTTTGTTAATTATTATCAGTAAGAATGTTATCTTTTGGGTGTTATAGCCAAAATATTATTCAATTTACCCCCAGAAGTAACTGTGTAATTGTTAATACTCCCTCAAACTAATAGATAATGTTAAACATCATTTTTATGCTTCATTATGGTTTAATAATCTTGTTATACATAATTGCATCATATTTCTATCATTTCTGTAGATTTGTAAGATTTCCACACTGACCGAAACATTTCTACGAAAGGTTTCCACTTTTGGACCGAACGAAGTTTCCACCAAAACCGAAATTTCATTCCTTGGTTCTGACTGATAAATTACATTTTCAGGCACAACTTGTTAACTACATTCAGTATAGAGCTCTGCTCGAAGGTTGGACTTCTCGTATGTGGACAAAATACACAGGTGTTCTTATATGGAAAACTCAGAATCCTTGGACTGGTCTAAGAGGTCAATTCTATGATCATCTCCATGATCAAACGGCAGGTTTCTATGGTTGCCGCTCTGCGGCAGAACCAATTCATGTCCAACTCAACCTTGCTACATATTTTATCGAGGTAATCTAAGATTTTAAACTACTCTACTTGGGGACTACATGTTGAATTTTTTCAATTTTTGAAGATCGTCCATGTTGTAGTCGGGTTTCAACTTTCAACCGTACCCTATAGCTTCTCCTGAGTACTTGAATATCTAATGGATCCAGCGCGAAACCCATAGTGAATAAGATATAGAATCTTATAAATTTATTTCCATTTGTTTGTTTTCTTAGTTTAACAATTTGGGTAGAAGAATCGATACAGACGATATGAAACCGAAACCTGAGAACAAACCATGCTCGGAGATCTCTATACTCTAGTTCCTTGAACGCCATTAATGATTGTTACTTACTGGCTTCAACAGGTAATAAACACAACAGCAGACAAACTAAATGATGTAGCAGTGGAAGCCTCTGTTTGGGATTTAGATGGAAAATGCCCCTATTACAATGTTACAGAGAAGCTCTCAATACCGGCGAAAACAACCCAAAAAACCATCGAGATGAAGTATCCGAAGACGAAAAACTCGAAACCTGTTTACTTCCTTCTCCTCAAGCTTTTCAAAAGATCGGATAATACCATCCTTTCGAGGAACTTTTACTGGTTGCATCTCCCTGGTGGAGATTACAAGCTTTTGGAACCATACAGGAAGAAGAAAATACCCCTCAAACTAACATCGAATATTATGATTAGAGGATCAAGCTATGAAGTTCAAATGCAAATTCAGAACAAATCTAAGAATCCAAACTCCCAAAACCTAGGTTGCAGAAACCAAGAAGATCATTCGACAAGTGGATTGTCAGAGGAGAAAAGCGAAACGGGTTTGTTACAGAGAATATGCAGAAGTATTTCGAGAGTAAATGGTGACGATTCAAAGTTCCTAGAAACAAATGGGAATGATTCTGGAGTTGCATTCTTTCTCCATTTCTCTGTTCATTTAACAAAGAAAGCCATGGATGGAGAAGATACAAGAATCCTTCCTGTTCATTATTCCAATAACTATTTCTCTCTTGTTCCAGGGGAGAAAATGAATGTGAAGATTTCTTTCGATGTTCCATCTGGTGGCACGCCTCGTATAATGCTTCGTGGGTGGAATTATCAGGAAGCGCATTCTGTTTACTAAGACAGGTAAGTATCGTATACGTATAGTATGTTTGTTAGTTTTAATGACAACGGAAAACATAATATCTGAGTGTGTGTTGTATATTTTTCGTTCAGAAACCTTTGTTTTGAATAAAATGCTTATATAAGTTGTAAGCTACCTCCACTCTTCTCCTGTCCTCATTTGTTCTCGCGTCAAACCAATATTACCTAGTACTCTACTCCCTCTCGCATCCCAAAACTCGATTCTCTGTGGTGGTTTCATGTTTTAATGTGTACAAGAATTTTCTGTCGCTAACTAACACAATTCTTTGTGTCTATAAGTTCGACTATTTTGAAAAGTCAACTACGAGAATTTCTTAATCAAGTTGATTTTGTATTGTCTGCAACTACAAGACTTTCTTGACAACAAGCTAAGATTTTATATTTTATGTGGACGAAAGGTGTAAGATTTAGACGTTTCTATAATATGTGCACCATTGAGAGCAGAAAGCATATCGTTTTTAGCCGAGGTCATTCCTGTACTCGTACGAAATTAGATCATTCATATAAAAAGACTTTCTGTTTAAGTTTCGTAGCTTCGACGTAAAGTATTTTAACTTCTAAGGACGGATTCCTAATGGAAATTATCGATGGGAAAGTAACTTTACATATGAACAGTCTGAATTTCGTGAGATTCGGAGATTGGACGCGTGATGTTTCTTCAAATAGGATTTTTGAATGTCCCAATAATGAAATCGGACTTTGAAGTTAAATTTTCCCACAGGGAAGTCATGGATATTGATATGAAAGTCATTTTACATAGGTTGTCCGAATTTCATCTAATTACAAGATTGGAGAAATTTCCTCCAAAAATTTGGAACTTGTAGTGAACCAATTTTCTTCAAATGCAGCCTTGAATGTCTAAATATTATAATCTGGAAAAATTCCTTATGAAAAAACGGGGGATATTGATATTCTATGTTAACAGTTCGAACCTCATGCAGTTTGAAGTCTACAAAATTTCCTTCACTAGTTTAAAGGTTGTAGAACGCGAACTTTCTACAAAAAAAGAACACGAACTTTCTACAAATATCTAAACAATGAAATTCATCCTTAGAAGTTAGAACTCCTAAGTTGTACATATTGATCACAATGTCATTTTGCATGAACATAAATAGTCTTGAACTTCATGCGGCACCATAGATCGACGAAATTTTCTTCAAATGTTTAAAGGTTATATTTTTTTCAAATACAATTTTGAATGTCCAAATATTATAGGCCGCGGCTTTGGAGAATAAAGAACAATCTCCAGGGAATAAAATTTTTTAGAGAATCATGTATTTTTTTGTAAATTTTCGGTGAAGTATTTTATATTAGTCTAAAAACTTACTTGATCAAACATTGCCCTTGATCTTCCTCCTCTTTATCACCTTCACTTCAACAAATTCTCACCACCACCATTGTCACCTCTTCTCTTTCCCCTCTTCTCCTCTCTAACTCACTGTTACCCTCTATCTCTCTAGTGTTGCTTTGTTTTCTCTCTCTCTCTCTCATTGTAGATAACTCTCACTATCTATATCTTCCTCGCAGTCTCTCTCTCTCTCTCTCTCTCTCTCTCTCTCTCTCGTTATGTTTAGATCTCTCAATGGAAATCGCATAGTTCATGACCACGAAACGTTTTTTGGCCACGAAACGTTTTGTGACCAAAAACCCTCCTCGATGTCATGTTCCGACGAAGGGAGTACTTCCTTTTATTGAAGCGGTGTATGTGTGAGAGAAGGAGAGAAACAATGAGAGGTCGATTGAGAAACAGTGAAAATTGAGAGAGAAACAGTGAGAGATTTAGAAATGGACAGTAAGAGCAGCCGAGAGAGATAGTAAAAGATAGACAATGAATAATCGAGAGAAAGACTAAGAAGAAGAGCAAAAGAATAAGTGAACAACAAAGAGCTGGCACGAGACAGTGGGAAAGAGAGAGGGAAGATGAAGTTTAGGGGGCAATGTTTGATCAAATCAATTTTAAGACTAAAAAATATATGCCCCCGAGTCAATATTTATTGACTAAAATCTTTATTTCCCAGAGAATTTCTTTTATCCTCCAAAGCCACGGTCATATTATAACCCAGCCTGGAAGGTAAATTATTTGATCGAAAAAATGTAGATATTGATACGCAAATTTTCTTGGAAAGGGGTTTTAAATGTCTAGATAATGGAATCCCCACATAGAAATTAAAATGCTTCGGTGGAAAAAGTTATTTTACGTAAATGGTTTGAATTTTATTACATCTGATATTGACAAATTTTTCTTCTAAAGTTCCAAGACTATATAACATACGATTTTCCTTAAATACGGTTTTAAATGTCTAAACAATGATAACCTGTGCCTTAGAAGTTAAAATTCAGCGCGTAGTAGTTACATACATTGATAGGAAAGTTATTTTTCATGCTATAACTATCACAGTTTGCCGTACACCACTTTCAGTCTTTACATTATTTCAAGATTAATGGATGCCATAGAAATTTTTTTCTCAAACATCACTGACTATAACTAGGAGCTACAATCTTCGTTAAATCTGCACATTTTACCTTCGAAATAAAACACATCGGACCCCTAATTTTGAACCATAAAAATGTGGCCAATATTACTGAAACTGTCTACCTAGTCAACTAATAACCTAAAATGTTGGAGATTAGATTGGAAACAAATGGAAAGGTAAGCATTCTTAAGCAACACATATGTATATATATGATTCATTTGAAGTATATAATCACAGACTCCTTCCTGCACCAAAGGTTCTCATTCTCCATATGATTAAAGACAAACTAATCTCGAGTTTGATCTTGTTTCTATCTTAGACTGAGTCGGATTCAGACAACGAAAAAAAAAAGAGGTACCTCACTTTTCATCTTTTAGGTGTGACGCTCCATGTCCAACAAAAGTAAAATTGTTGGTTCTAGAGGTATGTATATATCTCGGTTAGGTATATAACGGACATATATACTCACGAATCTTACACATGTAATTGATGAGGTGATTCCAAGGCTTTACTTGCTAGAAGTTGTCTCCGTTTGTTCTAAAAGAGCTCCATCAGCTGTTGGACGACATCTGCATTGGACATAATCATTAGTTACATAAAAGAAAGAAAAGTTATGAAATCTGAACAAATACAGCAGCCGATATCTCAAGAATACAAATGTTGATTGTGTTTGTTTCCTTTTATAACCTCAAATCTGAACAGGACTTAGATCAAGTAGACGTCTACAAGGATTAATCAAGAACCATAGACAACCTTATTATGTATTTGGATGAGGTCAATGCTAATGATTCTTCTTGATTTTCATTTGGTGGCACGCAATTACTTATCTCAAGCTTCACTTTTGATGGTTCGGAAACCGAGCAGATTATTTCTCGTTGATCGTCAATTTATGGGGACTTAAAGAGAGAGGTGTCGATAAAGAAAGCAGAATTAACGAATAAAAACTTGTATAGGTACACTACACAGAAATAATTAGCTACCTTGAACAATTGATGGTGTTGTTTGAAACTCCTGCCACATTGTTTGATAAGCACCAAGATCAAAATGAAGGAATTTAGCAGCAAGGTATGCCGCTCCTGCAGCAATATGATGAGGCTTAAACTGAAGCCAGAGTGAGCTCCGAAGCCTGCACATGAAAGCTATACACGTTAAACCCTATAATAAACATTTATATCTAGATTAATCAAACACACCAAGCATACCAAGTACGATAATAAAATAAATCAGTCAGACCAGAACTGAACCAACTCACATGAACAAGCAATGTCTTCTGCTGTAGGCCATGGGTTTTTACTCATCAACATAATCAATCTCAGGAAGAAACTTCGATGTGATACCAAAAAACTATATTTTTGTTGATTATCCAAATTTAAATCATTAAATCGTACATAGATTATCAAGTAAACCAAGTTGTTTCAGCATTCTTATTCTTACCAACTATGAGAGCAGACATCAGGTGGAATAAGTTTCCAAGAATCTTCTGCATAAATACTACGGAAGTATGAAGAGTGCCAAAACACAGTAAACACTGTTTTAATGCCTGAAATATTTCATCAGCTCCCACATTCTACCCACATTAATATTCCCACTCCAGAGTTCGATGCAAAGGTAAGTCAACTGGAAATTCAATAGGATGTTGCTATGCATGATATGACCTCGAAACTTGTTGAATCTCAACAATCTTCTGTTCTATAATGTGGTTGGAAAAGGATACCCTCGTGATCTTGGAACAAGCATGAATAGCGTATTAGTTTGGTAATGGTTGGAGCAGTAAACTCGGATTCGGCAAGAATCTCATTTTTGGGTAGTACGAAGGGGAAATTGGCCCATGATGTCTAGAAAAGGCTAAAAAACTTGCACTTTCACGCTAAAAAATATTACTAGACAAGTACACAACTAGCAGCCGAAGAAAAAACACAAAAGAAAAGATATTAGCTTTGCTGTCGGTTTACTTTCGACATGTGAATCACCCAAAATAGATTGTAAGGTGTAAGCCATTCCTTTGTATTCTCCTATATAGTTTCCATGGAACATCAGGTTGGGGAATTTATACCCAAGATATAACAGGACAAAAGATAGTGACACTTTTCTCATTTATACTGACATTGCAGAATGAGATGCTAGACCACCAGAAACTCAAATCTAGAGTCTAGGGAAGTACTTTCTCCAAGTTCGGTGGATTGCTGACGAAGCTTTTCATGAAGCTCAATCTACCTAGCTGATAAAAAAAGAAGTTATTTCAAATTACCAGTGTCTAAGTTATAAAAGCACTGTACCACCAGAAAGCCTTTTTTGACCTGAAAAGAGCTAATTGTAGAATAACATAGATCCGGGATGATCCAAAAGAATGCAAGGACGAGAAGACCAAAGAGAAGCAGCACCGGCAGGAGTACTGAGAAGAATAAGCATAAGAGTTGTAACCAAATCGTGGCAACAGAACCTATAGAAACTCAGAAGGAGGTAAAAATCTCCATCTGTAATTTACAATCCACCCAGAAAAATCATGTCGGTTCGAGATCAGTTTCACGGGCAATGTGGAGACAGAAAGGTGATATAAGACAAACCCGTAAATTTTAGAAAGACAACTAGTTGTGAGAGAACTCTATAGGAGTGACCCAAACAAAAATGGAGAGGACGAAAGTTAGATGTTAAAATGGTTAAAACAATCAGAAGGTCAGCGGCTTCTCCAACAACCCGTGACCAACGTGGTAAAAAAGGCATTCATGGAAAAAGAACCACATTACATCAGCAGTTCAACTCCAGATGTAAAACAAAACTATCCATGAACAGCATTCAAATCCTCCTGCTAAGAATATATACAGGTGAGCACGCTAATCTTGTGAATTTTCCTGCAATTAATATGTCATGCCAAAACAATCAATATGCTAGACCCAAATAAATATTCAGCAGTCACTTTCGGCAAAATTAAAGGCGATAGTGGCCACAATTGATTGCATCGATACTATTCTGTCTACCTTAATCCCGCAATAACCATTATCTAAATGCGCTCGACATTGTTGACAATGATCTCCTCCAAGCAATTGTGAGGGTAAAGTGAGAAAGAAATCTCTTACAGAAGAACAAAGAGTAGTTAAACACATCATAATACCATAAAAAGGAGAGTTTGGTGAACTGACCCTTCGCTGACCAAGTTCAATGCCAGATTAACCAAAACAGTCTGTGAAAGTCCTAATTTGTTAAGGACGGATGTTAGGGGGTCATATGGGTGCTGCACATTAAGCTCGAAATTTAGAGTTGTAAGAATCACGTTCTCAGCTTCAATGACACGTTCTCGATACTGCTCAAACCAGTCCTGTTTCCAAAAAGAAGCTCACAAGGTTAAAAAATGGCCATAAACAAAATGCATCAAGTCCCGAAATGCTTCAAACAGCTATATACATAGGATGTCCGACCTTCACTACTTGGAATTCGAGCTTGTATCATTAAATAATAGGGAAATGATGACAGCAATACAGCACTCACCACGGGCAGATAAGCAAAGACAGTAACGTTCTGCTTGTAGCAAATCTCATATGATGCTTTCAGAACGCTATTCAGAGGGCATGGTGTTTCCTCAGACTTCGCAGCAAGGAAAAGAGCTGCCGTTGCAATCAACTGCATATGTGGTAATCACTAATGAGTATAGAAAATTTTCTAACCATAAACTAGAGAAGTAACAATTGATTCAGCAACAAAAACAAGAACACCCACGTACGGATAAATCCTTGATGAGGAAATTTGGCAACTACTGATCTACATGGAAATACTCTGATTACACTGAAAGTCTGAAACAAAAGTGGGAAACTTACAAATCGATCATGACTAGCATGTGATCGTCGAACAAAAAAACGGTGACAGAGAACCATTGCAGTTCCAATAGTAGTCTGCGGCCTGCAAGATACATCTAACCCAATTAAGTCGCAAGTAAATGAAAGGTTACATTATAGAAATTAAGCAACGGGTGCCAAAAACAGATATGGGAGGTGCACATCTTACACATCGACTTGTACCCCAAGATTCTGAAGATAAGCACAGTATGAATACCGCAAAAACGTTTCTCGATATGAATCAATACCATCCTTTCTCGATGGGGACATTTTCTCAATCTCATCTCTTGAAAGAAATACTACATCGTCCTCTATCAATGACCTGTTACGTTTATAACCCGCAACCTTGCTACCATTCACATCAGGTCTTGTACAGGCAGCATATGAACTATTGCTTGTGGAAGGTGTATTGCTAATTGTGTTGGGATGCCAATAATATCTCTGATTGTCGTCGGACGTCGAAATTTTCCTCCTCTTCATATGGTTGACATCCTCATTGATTCTAACATTGTAAGCATTTTCCTGGTATTTTCTCGACAACCCATGAAGATAACTATTGTTGTGATTGATCTGCTGATAGTTATTGTTGTTTCTATCAAACGAAGATCCAAAATCATTATGAAAGCTGGTTTCTTGTCTACGAGCAATTCGTGAGAAAGACATGGTGCTGATAATGATCAAATTCTACAATAACAAACGCTTTTTATCAATCAATAATGAACAAATTCTCCTTAAACACAAGATTTTTAGTTGATAATGATCTAAAGGTAAACATACAACTTAAAAAAATTAGGTTTTTACAACCAGATATTATGAACGTAAACATGAAAAAAATCAAAACTTCAGCAAGTTTCATACTTTCATGTTAGATCTCATTTCTACTTCACTAATAATATCATCTATCATCTAAATCACCTATATCACAACAATTTGAATGATAATTAATCGATTCAATCTTACTTTGATTTTACTCGAAAGAAATTCACGACCAAGAGATAATTAATCAATATATCAGAGGTTAAATTCAAAAATCAAACAAAAATTTGATTCCTTTAGAAGAATGGGTAGCGAAAAAACCTAATTACATAAATCGGATAAGCGAATCTCTGCTTCTAATCATCAATGTTAACATAAACCCTAAGAAACAGAGAGATCAATACCTAATTGAGGATAGAAAAGACGGGCCTGATTGTCTTTCTCTAAAGATTTCAAGATAAATTATGAGTTTTGTGACTGAATTTGGGGGAAGTTTGATTAGAATTTGGGGGAAGTTTGTTAGGGCAAAATTGGGGAGGAACAGTTAAAAGAGAATCACACCGAAAGAGGATTTCTTAACTTTTTGAGAGATAGCGTGATATTTGTGAACATATCTTCGAATTGCGTGGTGTTTCTATACTACTGTGTATATTGATAACTATAATGTTACAACAATCTGGACCGTTAGATAATAAATGTAGTTAGGAACAGATTGTACCATACAGCACCAATATTTTGCTAAGCTACGTAGTTCGACCTTGTTAATCGAGAAATGTTACAGTATAGGATGACGATGACCAGCTTTTGATCCGTTTTGGCACTTCAGGGTTTCATGGTTTTAAAAGGTTTCGCGCGGGGGAGGGTGTTTAACCTCTTAAGAGGAGCACCACCCTCTGTCTTACTACCGAGATGAGATTGTTTACGACATACAACACACCCTCGCTAATAACGTATTACAAGATGACGTGGATCAGCCTTCTGGTCTGTTAGTGATACTATCTGCTTTGACACTTATGGGCCTCGTGATTTTAAAATGTCTCACTGGAAAATGACGCTTAACTTCTTAGGAAGAGCGACACACTTTGTCTCATCTGGGATGGTATAAAACAAAAAAGGTTATGGTTAATTTATTTTAAAATAGTTTGGTAGTTAACTTCCAACATGCTATCATATTTTTGGTCAGTAACATTTGTGAAACCCACTCTCCACCTTCTAACAAGGACGATATATCTATCTATAAGAGTTTTATCTTGCTTTCTAAACTCTACCGCCAGAATAATCTTGTTAGATGTTAATCAGATCCTTGCATCATTTAATATGATTAAGAAATTTTCACCCAAGATGCTAGTTAACTTGTAAAGTAATAGAAAACTCTATTTGGTTGTGTAAAATTTAGACATCACAGTCTCGAACAATTTTCATAAAGGGATGACCAAATATTGCTATTATATGCACAGTGTAATGCCCATAATTATACCACTGCTTCTTGAAACAAAAGATGTAGTGTGTCAAGGGACATCTTTTTTACCGAATAACGAAGTAATCTCAGATAATTTTTATCTTGTTCGATCACGAGACCTTCTACCCAAGAAATTACTTTCAAGATGTAAGAAAAATCAAATATCACTAGCCTGCAACACTATTGATCCGTGCATACGTATTGGTTGCACAAAATAAAAAAGATATGGTCTCACAACTCATATAATAACCTAGCTCTTTAACGTGTGTAAATTATGGGGGTCCATGAGAACCACCCCATGCCAGGATGTTACCATGTGAATTCCACTTTGGATCAAAAACTTTGAACCTCTCCCACCTTCTTCCAGCCTTCCACCATTAATGGCATGCCTTTTACTTGTCCATTGTGCCCTTTCTTGCCGACCTAGCTAATGGACACATGGATCACTTTATGGTTCTCCCATATTTAATCTATTAACCTAAAAAAGCGACAATAGTGGCTCTTATCCTTGATGTTTTTTTGAGTATTTCTATAAAAGTCAACAGGTTTTTTAATGGAGTCCAAAACTCCTGTTTTTTATGATCTATAATTTGGACGTTGGTGGTAGAGGAGGTTAAGTTTGTGGTCATCTAACTCAAAACTAATTGGTAATGAGTTAAGAAAATATACACATTATATTCTTAGTTGCTGAATCCCCTTTTTCCATGTGAGATTGTTATTACACGCTCCTTCGTGTGTGGCGTTTTTTAGTCTAATACGTTTTTTTTTCGGTTGACTGGAAGCACGTGTGGTTTTTTTGCCTATCAAGTGTGTGTCTAACTCTGATACTATGTTAAGTTTGTGAATATTCAACTTCGAACTAATTTTGCAAAAAATAAAAAAAAAACAGAAAAACCTTAGAGGTGGTAGATAATAACTACATATGTCCTTCATACTATCATTTAAATGGGTATAAGGTACCACTTCATTTTTATTTTTTGTTGAAACAAGATCTTACTCTACTTGTGGGGAAATTCTCACAAATTGTGATTTTTTTTTCTGTCGTTTTTTTTTTGTGCAATGCGAAGCTCATCTAGTTCTTTTTCTTTTCACTTTGTTGCAAAAGCATATCTAACTATGCCATACAACCTCAACTCTTATCTATTGTCCTATTATTGGGACGACTCAAGCAGACTAGCAACATGGTATTATTGTTATTAGAAGTTGAATGATCTCACTGTTTTAAATGGGTGTACTAATAGTGTGAATCTAATGGGATAGTGTCCACAAACTATTATTTTTGCAAGTACAATGAGAAAATCTCTTTTTTTTTTTTTTTTTTTTGTTGAACTAGAAAATCTCCTTCAACAAAAAAAAAAGAAAAAGTACAATGAGAAAATCTAAGTGGGTTAGGGTTAGGATCAGGGTGGGTCGGGGGGTTCCAATAGATTCGCGCCAGAATGATATTTACTGTCCTCGAGGGGACCACACACCAAAACAAAGTACGCCGTTCAGGATTTAAGTAGTAGCAGTAAAGTAACTAATTATTACGGTTGGAGAGCATCACGGACGCAGCACGTGACCTTCCCTCCCAAGTAAACGTACAAAATTTGTTTTAATAACGAGAACTCCTAGTTTAAGGGCTAATTCTGTTTTGACCCCCATTATATGGCTAGTTTTCTTTTTTACCCCATATGCTTATCAATTTAACTACTACCCATTATATGACTAGTTTTCTTCGTTTCTATTTTGTTTCTCTGTACGTTTTCTTTTATATCTTTATCTGTAACTTTCCATCTTCTTTCTCGCTTTCTCTTTTATCTTAATCTTTGCTCTTACATGTTCTTTCATCCATCATTATTGCTCTTCTTCCTTTTCAAGAAGAAGATTATTGTTCTTCCTTCTACGAACATATATGAAGAGGGCATTCTCTTTAGTTTCCCCATCTTCAAAGATGTGGGTTAGAAATAGAGCTTATTTTCACTTCGATCACACAATTTCCCTCTTTTCTTAGTTTTCCTCTCCATTGGCTATAGATCTTTGGAATTCATCACATTGAAATAACATCAGCTTATTATATGAAAACAAAAACTTGTGTTTCCATTGATGAAGATATGGAGAAAATTCGAGAATGGGTACGCGGAGACTCAAGAAGACATATAACTGAGGGCAGATTTTGAAATTACAGAAAAACGCAACAGTCTATGAACGAAGTGCCAAGAGACAGAGTTGTAAATAAAGAACTAAAAAAGAAGTTGATCACATAACATGGGTCTACCATGAATTACATTTTTGTAGGTCAATAACACTCCACACCTCAGCTCATGATCACGTGACTCTTAAACCACAAAATTTTAAGATCAAACCCCCATACTTTCCAAACTCCCCATGTGACCTTCTGACTTCAAACTATTTTATTTGAGTCCACCATTTTTTAACTCCATCCCCTGTCTCTCTCTAGATAGATAAATCTCTCTTTCTGAGAGCCTCTGAACTAGTTTCTCTCTCTACCCACAGATCTAAACCAAACTCTATCATCTCATCAAAACCCTAAATTTCAAGTTGGAAAACTGAAACAATGTAGAAAATGGGAAAATCATCAAGAAAAAATGGTAACAACTCATCATCTCAAACACTTCCATCATCTCCATCTCATTCATTCTCATCTTCATCTTCATCATCAGATTTTGAATTTACAGTTTCATTATCACCAGCACTTAAATCTTCATCAAATTATCTTTGTCCAGCTGATGAACTTTTTTATAAAGGTCAACTTCTTCCACTTCATCTCTCTCCTCGTTTATCAATGGTTAGAACTCTTTTACTTTCTCCCTCATCATCATCAAGAAGAACTTCTTCTTGCTCATTAGACAGTAATATCACTACCACTACTTCTTCATCATCAGCTAGAGATTCAACTGGTAGCAGTTCATCAACTGATTGTGATTCATCTAGACCTAGTTCTGTTGCTGATCTTGAAGATGAGTTTAAGAAAATAAAAAATCTCACTTACCCATGTCCCCAAATTCAAAATCAAAACCTAAATGAAAATCAATTTCAGAATCAGAATCATCAAGTTAAGAAACCCAAGTATTTTTCTCTCTCTAGATTTTCCTCTGTTTTTAAAAAAGATCAAACAAAAAACAGAGACCAAGAAAATCTTATTACTACTGATCAATCTTCAATTAAAAAGACTAATTCATCATCATCATCATCATCAGCAAAAGAAGTTATCAGAAAGTATCTGAAAAAGGTGAAACCTTTATATGAGAAATTATCACATAAACAACAACAACAACAACAACAACAACAGAAGATTGGGATTGGTAAATCTAAAGAAGTTTCTGTTTCTCTCTCTAGAATGAGTAGTAGTAGTAATTCAGAGATTATTATACCAAACCCTAAAATGAAAGAAAAGATGAATGTTGGTGGATTTTCGAACTCATTTTCAGGAAATCTAAGATACCCATTAAAGAAAAGTTGTATTTCTAGTTGCCCATCTTCGATTCGAACATCACCAAATCATTCTGGAGTTTTAAATCGAAATAAGATCATTAATGGAGGAGGAGGAGGTGTAAGAGGAGTGTATGATTCAGAAACATCATCAATGAATGAATTACAAAATGCTATTCAAGGTGCTATTGCTCATTGTAAGAATTCAATGATTCAGAAGGAGCCATTGTTGGTAAGTAAGTAATTAAATCAAAAATCAAAAGATTTTATTTTTAATTAGAACTTAATTAATTAAATTACTTCATTAGTTCTTTAGTTTAAAAGTTTTTCCTTTTTTGGGGGAAGGTTTGAAACATTATGTTTATTATGGAAAAAAGGTACCTATTTTGATTCCCTTTTAGTTTAGGGCTCAAAATTCAAGATGTTAGGGATCTTGGATTTAGAGTTACTCCTATTTAATTTTGGGTGTTGGATTAATTTGTTGGGAGAAAGATTAAAGTGTTCATTATCTCTACTAATTAATATAGTATCTAACTTCTTAATTTTAAGCATAATCTCTATTGATATTTGATTATGGTCTTGTCATCTTGCTTAATCTTTTCATTTATTTCCTTTGATCTTACAATTATTTGATGATTATGTTTTTTCAAGTCTTTTTCTTTTTTTTTTTTTTTTTTTGTTGAAAAATGTCTTTTTCTTCTTAATGAGTAAGGGATGGTGCAAACTTATCTTACAATCAATTCGAACTATTTGGACACCTAACTCATTTACAAGCTACTAGTATACAAATAATAAATAACTAGTCGTTTTCTTGTTTTTGTTGTACTTAGAATTTAAATAGATTGTTTTAAGATGGATAAATTTAAAGATCTACATTACATCTAGTTAACGTTAATATATATTGTTTCAAAAAAAACATTAATATATATTATAAGATGAAAAAAATCGTAAATATCAATAACAACAACACAATAAAATAAAAATTCGATATTTTATTCGAAATTTAGACCGTCACAATTCAGACCAACTCTAATAGATTGACAAAGTTAAGATAGAAAAACTATTCTAATTTCACTTTTTAGTTCTTGATTGCTGCCAATAACCATCAGGTAGTGCATCTATTTTGCAATATAAAAGTTTCCGGGTCTCGTGGACTTTAGGCTAGTAGTTTAGATAGGTTCTAGATCAATAGTTTATCGATTCTGTAAGAACTTAAAATTCGCTAATTATCATAAGGTATCAATGTGTACTTGTCAATATCAAAAAGATATTTCAACAACCCTTAATTGGAGGGATAACAAGTTTAGTCTTTCACCCTAGAGGTTAAGAGTTCGCGGCGGCTTACCATTCAAAAAAAATACTGAAAATGATTTCTTAATTGTCCACTGTAATTGGGAGCAAATTACTTACAATTTGACTCTCTTACTTCTAAGTCAACGGGAAAAGGAAGTCCAAAAGTCCATGTGAGCTAGGGGAAGAAAACGGATTGCTTTAAAGTAGAGATTTGGTGGCAAATAGTTATTGTGGGTCAAGTAGACCCACAACATAATTGGTTGGTCTCTTAACGTTGAGCTGACTAGTTGACGTTTTAGTCAGGACCAATCACATGGTGGACCCTGTTAAATTGACCCACTTTAAATGGGTCAGATTGGAAATCACTGTTCAATATGATACTAACTTCCAAAGTGGGTCCAACTAAATTCTTAATATAGATCCGTGAAATTAGCCGTTATTAATTATGGGCCCACTTAGCTATTAATGTTTGGTCGTAAATAAATTGGTCTACGTGGAGTAATTACAGCCATAGGATTGAACATTTATGGGTGCCACGTTGAAGAGATCTGGAGGGTCAGATTTGTCCCCGTCTTCTTGTTTGTCGTTTATAAGTGAAGAGAGGGGCTAGAGGCCCCCGCTCAAAGTACCGTAAACACCCGTATTGCACACGGGACAAAGCACAAATTGTGCTTTGTCTAGAGGCCTAGAGCAGTTTGACCGGGTGCTTTGAGCCGCACCCATAACTGAATCGTCCGTCGAGTCTTTCGAATTTATCCATAGTCCACCGATTATAAACGAAGATCATTTATGTAATCTCTCGATAGAATTACTGGAGATGTCGGCAAATACTAACAAGTCAAACTAAGGGAGACGTCACGTACTGTTACAAAACCTGAACCCGACTTGTTTATTTCATCGGGTGGGTCAAGTTGGTCTAGTTTTTGTGTTTTGAGTACCCATGGAGTCTAACTGACTCCAAAGTTCGAGTTGTCGTACTTTTTTCCAAACCCAATTTCAAACTCTAAAAGTTGAGTTAGTTTTATTTTGGCCCTTACAATTAAGATAGTGTTTGTATCTATGGATATCTTATAATCTGACAACTTTGAAAAGTTAGACTCGTAAAGAAACAAACACCTTGTAACTATGGATTTACGATGGATTTGAGTTCGAAAAGATCCAAATAAGCAAGAAACAGGGTGGATTTGAGTTCGAAAAGATCCAAATAAGCAAGAAACATGGTGAAAATAGTAAGATAGAATTGTAATTAGAAATGAGAACAAATTCGGTGGAGATTTGGGTTTTGGCTTCTTCTTCATTTTTATTCAGGAAAAGGGCCTGAGTCAGATTCTATATAGGTTTTGGGCTCGAAAATAAACCAAACTCATCTTAGTTTGGAGATAAAAGGAAAATGAATGAAATACATTTATTTTCTTGCTCCTAACCGTAATTTTTATATATATAGAATTATTCTAGTAGAGACCAACTCTTATCTGCGTTTCAACAAAAAAAAAAACTCTTATCTGCATGAAATTTGAAGAACGGCATATCAATCCACACCACTTTTAAGCAACCAATTTTCCTTTTGTCATTATTGCAATAATATTTACCGTTCAGAGTTACCGTCTGCGAGATTGTGTTCATTTGTGTCCCACAAACATAAATTGAATAAGGAGCACCAGCCTTGCGTAACCATATGGAAGAAATTCTCAACTCATCCTCATATATTTCAAATTGTTGTTCACACGTGTATGAAATTCTCAAATGATCCTCATATATTTCAAATTGTTCTGTACTCTGGTATGTTACAACTTCTGAAAAAAAAAAACGGGTAGACTATATATTGTTCACAAATAACATGTAAAGTCCTTTCCAACCATAATAGAGATCCAATTGTCTTGTAAGGTACCCACTTAATATGAAGATTACTTGTACTCCATTTTTTTTCTCCTCGTTTGAGCACATTTAACATTGTTAACTCAAATTTATGGAACTCCACATTTTCGTTAACTACAAAAACAATGCAGACGGGGGATGTGGGTGCAGATGAAAATGTAGCTACAAGACTATCTAATTTTGTTTGTGAGGGGATTTTGGAAGCGGTATTTTTACTCGAGAAAAAGGACATAAAAAGATGCAATGCACGCCGCACCTTTCAGATCTGGCAAGTACCTTTTATATTTTTTTCCACATTGTTCTTGGATAGTACACATAGGAGACTCATCATGGGTTATACTTCCTTTCAACATAAAGGGAAGCCCTAGTAGATGCTATACGCCATTGCTTGCATACACTACTAAAATCAATTAGCTCCATAATGTTCAACAGGTTTGCGACTGTGACCAAGATATCAGTAGGAAGATTAGACCAAGTTACCCTGGCACACAATTGCTTTCTCTCTTTTCTCATTCTCTTTTTCAACTTCCAACATTTGCGGCCAAGAGATTTAAAAGAACTAATGAGAATGTCGACAACAATAAAAAGAAGTATACAACTAAGCGACAATTTAACTTTCAAATATGCATTCCTGTCAAAACTATTTTTTGGAATTAGGGTAGAACATTTTAGTTTCAACTTCTTTTCTCTTGTAATTGTAAATAATTCAAATAATAAAATAAACCCTAATGGTTCTCTAAGGGTACTTGCTATTTTTCTTTCCCATAATATGAACCACATAAGATCAAAACATCCCTTAAAACCTCAATTCAAAGAGATGAAAATTATAAAAGGAAAATAAATAAAGTAGGATGAAATACATACAGAAATTCCATTTTGTAAGAAAATTCAGATCAACTTAGGGTTTGTTTGATATGTTAGAAAGTCTGAGTAAGAAAACCATTTTTTTTTCTGATGGGAAAGAAAACGACTTTCTTTCCTATGTGAAATTCAAGTTCTAGTGTTTGGTTGGTTGTGGGAAAATTTGGAGTGCCTTTAAAAAATTCCTTGAAACTTTGGTTTCTCTCATGCATCTCTGTAACGTACATACACAGATAACTTACATGGAACACCCAAATTTGTTTCCAACTTGGTGAAATGAGAACAAAAGAACATATAAATTGAGCTAAGTATGAACAACATTTTCAAGAAGTGTTGGAGAAATTTGGCCAACCAGTAAGTTATGAAAAGTTTTATACAATGAATTCCACCATAAATTATCGGTGCAAGCTCTTCCTGAGCAAACTCCAGAGCCTCTTTTACCTTGCCGTTGCGGATAAGTTCAATCAACCTTTGTTGTCCTTCCCCTCATAGTCACAGTGGACCAACTTCGGTAATCTCTAAAGACAATGTCGCTAGTTGCAGCCACAAAATTGTACTTTGTTTAGTTAAAAATCCAAAATTTGTATTTATTTAGTTAAGAACTTTATATCTTTTGCAACTTTTTTTGCAAGTTGTTGCAAAGTTGCTGCAAATTTTTGCAAAATAGTTGCAAATTACAAAAATATTTAAGGAGCTCCAGACAAAAATTAGGTGACAATTTTTCACAAAAACAAAAAATTGATAGAGAATTTGGCCAAATTTCTCTAGATAGATTTAGTAATTAATGCATGATCTGTTGTATATATTAACTTAATTTACATATCAGTATTAAATTTTGACTCCTAATTTTAGATCAGTTTACAGAATTACCCCATATGTTCAGAAGTCAAATTAGGCTCCATTCTAGATGTCAATTTAGATTCACATTTTCCTTTTCAACTTCTGTCATGGACAAGAGAAGGTGGACAAATGGGCGAAGAGACAAAGCTATTACAAAAATTAAAAGGAAACCAAAGTGGAGAATAAATTGGAGAACAATATTGACATTAGTGCAAATTTGAAGACAAATTCGATCTCCTGAAATATGGGGCTAAATTTGCAAACTGGTAGAACTTGGGAGTAAATTTTTAATACATTTAATATTTGAAAAATATACAAATAACCAAATATATTGTCAATTGTTTCATTTATGTATGTTAGAAGAGATCGTGGAAAGATACCCTTCTCCCTTATTTTATATATATATATATATATATATATATATATATATATATATATATACATCCTCCTCCATAGGCCCTTCAATTTTATTTTTCACTAGGTACGATCCATACCTAGGGCAACAATGATTTTGTCTAGCACATCACAAAAGGTTAATAACTTTGAAACAATTAATATGAGGAGGACAGGTAACACTAAAGAGGACGTGTTATTTGGGACACGCTTTTCCCAACGGATCAAGGATGTTGGTCGCCAATAAGCATGATTTTCCTACGGCGCCGTGTAAAGCCGCCGAAAATAGGCATATTTCCGACAGTAATTTGCGCTCTGGCGAAAGTGGTTGCTGTTTTGGATGGGCCTTTTTCCAACGACTTTTTCCGGGTGTTACTATTTCCAATGAACCTTGCCGTCGAAAAGTTGTTTGCTACACCATTCTTTACGACCACCTTACGACGGCTTACACCCGTCGTAAAAACTTTTTCTAACGGATTTTGCTCTATTTTCGACGGGTCGGTGCCGTCACTAACACTCCCGTGTTTTGTAGTGTAAATTACCGTAACATATAGTAAGGAAAGAGAGCATTGATAGACACGAAGAGAGACAAGATTAAGAAATTATATTCGTTTCTTCTTTCCTCGGAAGCGAAATCCTTCACGATCATATATTCTCTTTTCTCACATCTCTATTTCGTTTTGAATACGAAATGCTCGATCTATTTGTTTGTTTTAGTGCCTCCTAGTCACAAAGTTAGGAACCAATAACTTCATCGACTATGACCCATCCCAAAAGTTAACACATCTATAAATTTCGAAATTATTATAGATAATGATAAAATTCTTTGTGTTCATTTTTTGGGTCAAGAACCTGAGTGAGATTTCAGCCAAGTATGTTAGCCTATTAATTGGGCTCATATATGTACTACAATCAAATTATTTGCTCATTTGTTAATATTAAATCGGTTTCTAAAGAAAGTTTCATATCGTCAACTATTCTTGGTTAGAGTAAATTTGTTAGAATTTTATCAGTTCAAGGGTGCTATGTTAGCACCTACTAATGTCAAATGGGTAAGGCTACAACAAACTACGCCCCGGCAAAACATGGGATTTTGTTCCAGTGGTAGTGCACCCACTTCGAAAACTCAAAAATCACGTGGTTGCTACTTGTTGCATATTGGTGGAAGTCAACAAGAATCTCTCGAAGATTGGTCAACTAAAGTCTAATTTGTGTTTGACTATAGAGAGGGGTTATGAATAATATGACATTGCAAATGAATTAAAAGATTCATAGAGCTCTAATAGCCTCAACTTTATTATTTATGCAACAACAACATGTCAGAAGCACAATCAACAACATCATCAATAACAAAAAACATGAAAAGATGAGAGGAAAAACAAAAACTCAAAGTTGAGGAGAAGGGACGAATGATGCACCAAACCAATGTGGAAGCATAGCTTATTCTTGTAATAACTCTCTAGCCCTTGCAACATTGACAGACGTTACCGTAGTTCATACCATATGCAGGTGCACAAGCATGAGCAGAAGCACCGTTGGTGGAACCTACTGCATTTGCAAGTATGTCACAGAATACCTTACAATTTTCTTCCGCATAAAGATGGCAAAGGCCCGGTAACAGGAAAGGTGATGTTTCGCCGATGTACCCAAACCCCTTCTCGCATGTAATCTGCTCATGGCCTATCTCTTCTCCTGCCATTTATACACCGATTTATATCTAAGTATATTTCACATGTCATTTCAAATATATAGAAATATATATGTATTTATTATCTAAATTTTCTTGAAGGTCACCATAATCTTAAGAAAGAATTAGAAGGAGATGCTTACCTTCACCTTCCTCAAATTGACCAGTTACACTAGATGCCCCATTGAAGAAAAGGAGAAAACCAATGACAAGAAGGGAAAAGATTGAATTATTGATTTTGGCCATAAGAATTTTTGATTTTTGACTAATACTTTACTAACCAAAATGGTCTCTATTTATAGTTCTACTTTGATAGTTTGTGAAACTTAACTACTTGTTAAAATTAAAACATGTTCATATTTAATGATTATTTTACTAATTCTTAGAGCCACTGGATCACAAATCTTTTAATTAACAGATTTATTAATTAAAGCATGATCTGTCTTTGTATGTTTATTTAATACTCCATTAATATGATGTAGCGCTAATTAAATTTTGGTTCCTAATTTATGATCAAGTTGTAAATTTATCCCCATATCATTCTTGGGGGTTACAATTTGCCCCCAATCTAGATGTCAATTTGGCCTTGTCTTTATTCACCTTTCTTTTTTTTTTTTTTTTTTTTGGAAGTCGACTACGATCTACGTATGTCGTTACATTTGGCACTTGATACATCATAGATGTGATAAGCTCGATAACCGCCCACTCAAACAGTAACAGAACCGGGCCTATAGCCCAACAAGACATGGCCTAAAGCCCAACAACATTATTTACACCCTAATAACCCCAATTCAAATAACCAAAGATTCCACCTTCTCTGGGATCGAACCTGGGACCTCCAGGGATTTCTGGAGTTTATGTCAACACCTTGGAACCACTTGGGCTACCAACTGTTGACGTCTTTATTCACCTTTCACTTTTACCTTTCTATTTTTTCTCCTACTCTATTGGAGTACTTTTTTTCTCTCATTTTATTTGTCCGTGGTTGTTGGTTGAAAGTGCTCTCCAAGGAGCATGTGCCTGCAACTCTCTCTTTTCCTACTCTCGTCACTCGACTACTACCAACTCCATCTTCCTCCAAGATAGAAGAAGAAGACACCACAATCCGTTTGACATCTTTAAGTTTGTAATTACCCAACTTAATTAGTTGGCCAAGTTTGTAATCGTTGGATGCAAAACCATTTGGTCAAGAATAGAGCTGAACTAAATTTATATTATCGTTCCCCTAGACTTCTTTTTCTCGTATACGATTATACTCAAGCACTCGCTTACATATGTATGTTTCGAGATCTAACTCAAAACTAATTAGGAAATGAGCAGAAAATACTATATTATATTCTTGATTACTAGAGTATTCTTTTTCTCATGCAAAATTTTCTCACTGACATCTTTTACTTGGAGAAGCTCGCAAAATAAAAATGAAGGCCGGACAACTACTTTCTGTGAAGGTATAGAATCGGTGAGATGAAGGGTTGCAATATTTATATGATGCACATGGTGGGGTTTGATGGTGATGGTAGAGAGAATGAAGATTAGAGTGGGGAAGAGAGGGACTTAGAACCACCAAGAAATTTTGTCAGACTGACCACTTTTTGATAAGGACTAGTTGAAGGTCGTCATCTGCGAGGACTAAAGAAAATAAAAAAGAAATCAAAGTGAAATTAAAAAGTGAATTTCTGTTATAAGATGGTGCGGACCAGTCTTCTGGGCTGCTAATGATATTATCTGCTTTGTCACACCCGGGCCTCACGATTTTAAAAGGCCTCACTAGGGAAGGGTATTTAACCTCTTAAGAGGAGCACCACACTCCATCTCACCACCAATGTGGGATTGACTTACAACATACCCTTCCAAAACCACATCATAGAGCGAATCGTGCTGATAATGTTTTATAGGATGGTGCGGACCAGCCTTCTGGACTGCTAGTGATATTGTCCGCTTTGACATACCTGAGCCTCACGGTTTTAAAAGACCTCACTAGGGAAGGGTGTTTAACCTCTTAAGAGGAGCACCACACTCCATCTCACCACCTATGTGGGATTGACTTACAACAAGTTCAACAATTTTTTTTTTTAAAGTGGACAATGAATTGATACTAAAGTTGACATTAGTTCAAATAGGAGCACAAATTAGACCTCTATAAATATGGGGCCAAATTTGCCAACTAACAGAAATTGGGAGCAAATTTAAATTAACCCTTAGAAGATGCCATTGTGCCCGAGGAAATGAGAGAGAAAAATATACATTTAATGTTTGCGAAATAGGCAAATAACAAAATTGTCAATGGTTTCATTTACGAGAAGAGATCGTGAAAAGTTGTAAGGTATATAATATCTACTAGGCATAACCCCCGCACTACGTGCGGGGGCAATGCCCCTTATGCAATGTGCATGGTTGGGGTAATAAAATCGAAATGGAAACAATTGTCTAACAATAGAAGCAACCTAATATATCATATATAGGTTAAAAATGATTATTAGGGTGTTCAAAATATTTATGTTTTTGATGAAATGTTTGTTGAATGAAATTTGTTTAAGATTTGAATGAAAAAATACCAACCGAACGCAAGTGCATGAATATCTAGCATTTGTAAAGACTCTCAAAATATGTGGAAGCCAACCTCCATATGATTGAGAAATTTCTTGATAAAACTTTTTCTCTAATATGTCAAAACTACAACACTGGAAAATTAAATGATAATAACGAGATACAAATCTATCATTAAAAAAATTCATATCCAAAAAATAATTCCAACTGAATTTTGGCAGGGATATGTATCTTCTAGGGACATGTATTTGAAGAGATAAGTAGACTGTTATTAGAATAAACAATATGAGTAACGTTTCCATATCTCATGTCAATTTAGGAAATTGAAGAGGAAGTTACCAAAACAAAATTAATGACTTGAATAAATTAGGAGAAAATTGTTTAAATTCTGAGACTTTAAAACAGATGTCTTGGATAGTGAGGAGATATATTCACAAAAATTAAATTGATGCATATAGTTTTTCAATATGTAAAAAATGTGAACGGATTAAAAAACGGATGTCTCGAAGAAAAGTGATGTTTCTTGAGATTTCTCATTTTTGTAAACGTCGCCATACGATAAAATTATTTTCCAGCTTCTTGATAGTGTCATTATCTTATATAGTTTTCTACTGTTTTAACACCCAAATACCTTAAAGAGATATCTCACAAAGATATTCTAGCTCTCACTCGACTTAACATTTTATTCCATGTTTAGTTCTGATACTCGATCATCCATTAAAAAAAAATGTTGAAGCTTTAGTTGTAAATACAAGAACTCCATGTAACGAACATGTCGATAAGTGGAGATCATCCATCAAACAAAGAGAGAAACTTCAACTTTAATTAACAAAAGCTTCTCTTGTACTTCAATTTTGTCTTCACAAGCAAATTTAATTACAGGCAAAGAAACTAACGGTTTTAGATTCTACAAGTTGTTGTGTTCTCAAACTTTATTTCCTCCAAAAATATGAAAATAAGGTTCTATATGGCCTTTCTAACGGGAGGTTCATCAAACGTCCATTGGTAGTTAGAGTGTCAGACTAAAAATTTGTTTATTCTTTACGGTCGACTTTATTCATAAAATACTGCTTTCAGTTTACATTAAGTAATTTCCAAGATAGAAATTCACAACAGAAAAAGGTCATTGTTCAAAATAAGGGTTTCTTCTCGTTCAACATTCATGGTCAAAAACCTTATATCCATCAACACCCAAATCCCGATTGCATAATTTCATACACACTATATCTGAATTTCTGATGTTTCTCAGCCAACTCAAAGTTAACAAACATATCTTCGTAATATTATAAACAACAAATATCTAGCACAAAGTAAAATAGTTATCAAACACAATTTTGAAGTTGATGTTAAATTTGGTAGAACTTGCTTGCATGCGAAAATTAAAGCAGAAATTTGGAGGAACACCTTGTTATTGTTGCTACAATTTCATATAGTTTAGGCCAATCTCTTTTCTCAGGTAATGAATGAGCAGCTTTTCTGAGAGGCCTCAATCTATAAATTTTTTCGAGCATCTATGGAAATATCATCTGCAATACCAAGCCTAGATATAAATTCACTTAGCCGACTTGGTCGGACTTGGTGTTAGAGCCTGATCGAACTACTCAAATTGAGATTTTTTTGTGCTTCGTTCTTGTTGTTTAGACTGAAGGCTTGCCTCTTTCGTGAAAAGTATCGGGCATTCTTCCTTTAAAGCTTTAAGTGCATTAAACCTTAATCTCATGTGCTTGCCTTATTCTGGGAGCTGCCCACTTTGATTTGGCACCTTTTAAATCAGTATCTTCCAACAACACAAGACAATGGACTGTTTTCTTAACAAAATATCCCAAGTATAGGATATTTTGGCATTAGTTAGAAAAGGAAGCTTACTTGCATAAATTGCTTCATGTGATTAAGAGGAGGTAAATATGATTCTTGTCAAAACACTCAAACTGCAGAAACAGACGATCTCAATGGAAGTAATTAATGTGTAAGAGGAGGAGCCGTGTCAATGTTTCTGATCTATCAAGAAGATAACACTATACCGAAATCTCAAAATGATAATAAGGACCACTAACACGCTAATAGATACCCATCTAGTGTTTAAAACTTTTATGCAAGTCAGAAATTATTAAGCAACACAAACACATAAAGCTCCTACTTTCTTGTCACAGATATGATGGAGATTGAAGAAGCTTAATTTGTTTCTTTTCTTACAAAAACTTGACATCTCAAGAGAGTGTAGCAACTATATATTGTTATTATTTTTCCTTAGTACTTTATTTACCAAGGGAAAATGGAAAATGCAAACATAATCAAACAAAACTAACTTAGTACAAAACCTGATTTTAAATGATTATCCATATGATACGAGCTAATGTAGTAGCTGAATTCCATTCAATACAAACTAATTACATCTAGGTTGAATTAATAATTTGTTGTTTAGTTTCATTGGTATCAATCCTCTGGTAACTTTGATTCATCATAGTTTCAACCTCTAGCTTGTGTTCTTATTAGTTGACAATGTACAACAACTAAGCCGATCTTTCAAAAAGCAGTTTGACTTCTACCAAATATAAGTTATACCCATGTGATAAAACATAAACATATTTTTGATCTAAAAGAATAATTTACCATCTTTTCCAGGGCATAAATTTTAGAATGTGAAGAGAAAACTACCAAACCATGTTTTGAGTTACATATTTTAAAGAGAGGAAGAGGAATGGAGGTTTGCAGCGTAGTTGCACCATTATTTCTTGTTGAGGGGATTGAAGGGTGGGGCGTTTAATTTTACAGTGCATCAAGTCTTTGTCAAAGAGTGGGTTTTGAGATTGTAAAGGTCTGAGTTTAATTCTAGGGAAGATGAGAAGGTTACGGAAAAAAAAGAGAATTTTACGGAAGAAGAGGAGAAGGCAAAGAAAAGGAGAAGGCATTTAACAATATTAATTTGGAGTTTAATTCTAGGGAGGATGAGAAGGTTAGGGAAGAGGAGAAGGCATCTAAGAACATTAACTTTTTTCCAAGATTTAATGTTGGAAAGAAAATGAATGTATGGATTGATTTGAATGAATAATGTTTGTCCCAGTCATAAATCTATGTGGCAATCTAGTCATCATCAAGGGACATTTATTTTGTCCTACTCATATTGACCTGATTTGGAGTTTAATTCTAGGGAGGATGAGAAGGTTAGGGAAGAGGAGAAGGCATCTAAGAACATAAACTTTTTTTCAAGATTTAATGTGGGAAAGAAAATGGATGGATTGATTTGAATGAATAATGTCCCAGTCATAAATCTATGTGGCAATCTAGTCATCATCTAGGGGCATTTATTTTGTCCTAGTCACAAGGATCTGTTTTGTATAATAGATTTTACAAAAAGAATTGAAAGAATGCTGAATTCATGATAAATCTTGGGTTTTCGTTTATCTCATGATAAATCTCAACCGTCTATTTATCTCGAGATTAACAAAGAAAAAAATGCATAACTGTAATTTATTGTTATTCCCTGGACCAATCTAAGTCGTTGATTATTAACAGTACTACATAGAGAAACCAACCGTTCATCCAACATGATTCGATCGAAGACCCAACCGACCCGATCCAAGTCGGGTCGCCCAACTCCAAACGAGAGGATCAAGACTGAGACTTTCCCATGGAAATTTGATTGATCCTATGTTGTACGTATTTCGTGTTTACCTAAGTACCTTCATGTATATCCTATGATACGTATAGATACTTGTATCATACAACTTATTTTCACCATTGAATACAAAGACTTTTGTGCACTATATTCGTCTTGGTTTCTTCATCTTTCTTGGTTGAGTTATATATCTTCACATGATATTAGAGCAGGTTTGAAATCCAGATTTCTAATTATTTTTTATCATGACTACTCCAGTATATATCTGTTCTGAAACTAATCCAACCATGATTAGTCATGTATCTTGGAAACTAGTCCTACACATCATTCTCCAGTCATTGATGTTCATCACTCTGACACACTCACACACCCACTACAGTTTAATCATTCCATTACTCACAGGAGATAACTATGCCTTCTAGTCTCGAGCCACGAAAAAGGTTCTCCGTGCCAAAGATAAATTTGGCTTCGTTCATGGAACAATTCCAAAACCAACTTCTCTTGCTGACTTACATTCTTCGGAAAAATTTAATGATCTTGTCAGTAGTTGGATTATCAATTTTGTTGCTCCAAATCTTCGTCCCTCTATTCTCTATGTTGTAACACCACTGATGTTTGGCTTGATCTTCAATATGACCCCTACTTTCTCCGCATGGAACCTAGCATTTTTTCTTTTTTCTTTAATAGTAGTAGTGATATTAGTTTTGATATATAGCATTGTCGTCTAGGCTATCCGTCATTAGGTCGTTTTAAGTATTTTTTAAGTAAATTCATGTATTAAATCTTCCTTAGGGAATAAAGTTCCGTGTGTTATTTGTTCTCAATCTGAACAATCTAGATTGTCTTTTTCTCTTAACACCTCTTCTACTTCTCACCCTTTTGAACTTGTTCATGCTGATCTATGGGGACCCTTTTCCATCCCCTCTCATTCTAGATGTCGATATTTTCTCTCCTTAGTAGATAGGTTTTCACGTTGTACTTAGGTATTTCTCATGCATTCCAAATATGATACTAAGAAATATATTTCATTTTTTTTTTAATTTTATCAACACTCAGTTCCACTCCAAAATCATCAGCATCAGCTTTGGTAAAGGAGACATTGTTTTTCCTCAACTACAGACATTCCGTTCTGACAATGGGACAAAATTCATGTCTATTGATTTTCAATCTTGGTTTCAAGACCATGGAATACTTCATCAAAGAAGTTATATTCATACCCCTCAACAGAACAGGGTTGTTGAGAGAAAACATCGACATATTCTCGATGTCGTGACTCGTTGCAAAGGTTACACTCAAATCAAGGGCCTTGACTATCATAAAATTTCTCTCCCATCGCTAAGTTAGTTACCATTCGAGTACTTCTTTCAATTGCAACCATTAAAGGTGGTCTCTTCATCAACTTGACGTCACCAATGCCTTCTTACAAAGGTGATTTCGATGAAGAAGTCTTCATGAAATTACAACCCGACTTTTCTACTAAGGGGGGTGTCGTGTTTGTCGTCTGAACAATTGTTTTATTGTTTTAAATAGGGCTCCAGACAATGGTTCTCCAAATTCTCCTTTGTCCTCCTTCATCGGGGTTTTGTCCAATCTCTTGCGAACTATTCTTGATTCTCCTATGGACATCCTCTATCTCCCTTTGCGTACTCGTTTATGTAGATGACACTATCTGCACTGGTACAGACAATACCGTTATCTCCGAGTTCATATCCTTCCTTGGTCGTACATTCTCTCTGAAAGATCTCGGTAGATTACAATAATTTTTAGGTCACTAGTAAATATAGTCAATAGGGACGGGTCAAAACCGTCCCAAACCCCACAAAACCGTCCCAAATTATATATTGGGGACGGTTCCATTCTGACCCAGTAAGTGACGTCCCAGATAGTATTCGGACAGATATAGGGACGAATTAGTTCTGTCCCAAATATTATTTAGGGATAGTTGCTCGCTGTCCCTATAATTGACCATTATTTGGGACAAATCTCATCTGTCCCCAAAAGTTCGGGAAGAATTTCCTCCGATTTACATTTGGGACAGCTAATATCTATCCCTATCATTTTGGCAGGATTTTCTCCGGCTTGTGTTTGGAAATTTTCTCTAGCTCACGGGTTTTACAACTTCGTTACTCCATTAACACATACTGAGGAAGCACACATCCGAGGATTAATAAAGGGTCAAGTTATATTGAAGAACAACTAGTCTCACCTATCATTCAAAACAAGGTTTACTTTCCTTACTCAATTGCTGCTATTTTATGTACAAAAAAATCTCCATGTTCTCTCACTCTCTTTACTAATAGAAATGAGAGAATTCCAATCACAGAAGAATTCATCATTTAAATAATACTAATAATGAATAATCTAAGTTAGTGATTAGTGGAATAAGTCAATACCTAATATGAATTAGTGGAGGTTTTACCTATTCTTTAGGGAATGATTAGTTACAATTGTGTATATTCCTTAAAAATAAATGGGATTTGGATTGAAATAATTTTTTTTTAGTTGAAGATGGATTGAAACAACTTACTAATTATTAGCTTATCCAGTGACACATCCCTTCTTCAGTACTAGTAAAAGTAGGAATATACACAATTAAAATACTGAAAGTGAACTTAGTTTGAGACCTTGTCATAAGAAAAGAATGTTTAAAGTTTGAGACATCCGAAATTAAAATACTGAAAGTGAACTTCGCATTGTAGCTAGGTGCCCACTCGTCTAGCTAGGTGTTATAAAGAGGTTGACTAGAGCTACAACGATTTTTTCGTACGATAATACTACAAATACGTCAAAAACATAACACTAAACTTTAAACTCCAAAAAATTAGCTATTGCTCTTTCGTCTATCCATTGAGTACATTTTTCTCACATATATTCACGTTTCTTTTTCTTTATTTTGTTGTTGTTAGGTTTTATTATGCAATAAAATTTCATTTTATTTCATGAAATCAAAGAAACAACAAGAGAGACTAGTTTCTTAAGGCATTTTCTTGATCTTTTTGCTCATAAATATACATGGCCTATATCTCAAGAGGCTTAAAGAATGACCTAAATTCACAAAATCACAATAGTTTTCAATTTTTTGTCATAAATAACACTATAAAATACACACAATACAAATAGATGGTGAAACCACAAATGGTACATGAAACAACTGCAGAAAGGAACACTAGACGGTAGCCGCACCTTTTGATTCTTCAATATGTTGTCGACTTTCTTTCAACCCACAAAACTGTATTATTGGTCGCTCGATTAGGTAACGACCCGTAGCTTCTCTCTCTAACTGCAAACAATATTTCTCAAACGTCGAGACGTTCACTTGGAGTCTGAAATCCAAACTAAATAAGAACTTCATCTCTAATCTGTTTATCTCTGCAGTGCTAATTCCTCCTACTTTAGCATAATATGCATTGTTGAAGAATCTGCAGTAACAAGGTTATATGCTTAGATGCTTTTCATGCGAAAAAGAGATGAGGATGGATACAAAAAGGGAAATTGAAGATGAGTTAGGTCACGACTTTCGCCTGAAAACTTGTGTGGCGAATAGCTTAGATACTGATGTAACACCTATCTCAATACCAACTAGTTTGTCCTTGATTTAGGCACCACCTAGGCTCACTAGCCTAGTTCCACATGATACAAGGCTTTTTCCTTGGCGTGGGCCTGTCCTAGACCACCCCACGCTCTCTCATTTGACAAGTTTAAGGTAATCTTTGGTTTTTTATTTTTCTAAGTCAGACCTTAAATCTTACTCAAAGTATAAATTGAATTTAGTCATGATTAGAGGCTATTTATCTATGATGTCTGACTCGCTTCAATAGGATGCCAATAGCATATTACATCTTAAATTATACTCTAGTGAACAACCCTTCCGCTACTCGGGCAAATGTCGTGGTGGTACATGCTTCTATACCAATAAATCCCAAAGTAAAAAAGAAGGTAACGCTTCAAAATCGGCTAACAAATTAAAGGTGAGCAAGAACTTGTATACTTCAGACAATGTGGGATTGTATCAATAACTAGTGTAAGGTGTAAAGAAAGTCATTTTACTATCAGCAAGTTTAGCATTCACTATATTTAACAATTGAAGAATATAGGCAAGAACAAAACGTGGACTAGTAGACTCAAAACATATCTAGTTAAGTGAAAGTACTTACGCGTCATCGATAAATTTTGCTGCAACCATCACACTAGTAATAAGAATTCGGTGAACATTGAGAGACGTTAGGTGAATATCCACTTTTTTGAGGAATTTTTCAACGTAAATTTGTGCAACAACGAAGCAGGAAGGACTGCAGTTTGAGTACTTGTAGATGCGGTCAATGTATTGCCCAATGCTGAGGCATGGGGCTCTCAAACCATGAAAGATCGTGACTATGTCTTTCTGTTTCTTTGTCTCTAGTAACCTTTCATTCTTTTGAACCGATCTCTCAAGAAATGACGTAAGAAGTGACAATACCCGAGGGATCCTAGGAACCCTTTTGGTTGATCCGTTGAGCCCCAAACATGCATAAACCTCTGAGCTTAAAGGCTTTGTCTCTAATGACAAACACTCCATATCCAAATTGACCTATAAAAGACCAAAACATTCAGGAATCGGAAACATACACATCAAACTCGTACAAAATTATTGTTCACATACAACATATACAAAAACAAAAAAAGATGAACTTTTCTTTTTCATTTGATGTTGTTCTTCGTAGTTTGTTAAACTAAAGTTAGATAACAATTTTGAGAAGTGATGTTATCTCTGTATGGATCTTCTAAGAAGTGAAATTATGGCCGCTGACGTTTAGTACTTTTCCACACATATTAGCTACAAGAAACTTGTTCTAATCTCTTCTACAAATGGTGATGAAGATGGGTGCATTTCTCAACCAGGTTCCACTGGGGTTGGAGATGGGGCATTTGCACATGGATAGACCGCCTTCTACCCAACGGGGTGCCCCTCATTTTTTTGGTTCGCATTGGGGTTCAAAGGTCGATTCTGTGGCTGTAAGAAAAGGCGATCTTGTGCTATACATGGGTGATCTTTTCCCGACAGCCCCTTGCACGTTCCAAATTCTGACAAACTTGAATTAACTTCGTAACTCCGTCATTTGCTTTGAAATAAATTACTAGGCCTAATACGACAAACTACAAGGGTGGCCTCAGAAACGATTATTTGAAGGATGAACACAAGGAAATTATAACTCATCTCTTTTATAATCAGTTTCCATCTCATAACTCCTGCATTTTTCAAAGAATTGAGGATCAAGGCTTCATGTGGTCACCCTTTTGATTGGTTCAAAATGAAGTCAAGACACTAATGAGATTGATCTAGCAGTTACCCAAATCTCAATTTGCTACTAAATCTGACCCTAAATCTTAGTTTTTCATTTATCAACTTCATGTTTCAAATTATCTAAATCCAAAGCTTCAAGCAACCAAAAAGCTAACAAACAACTACTAGATTCTATAAGCTAACAGTAAAAAGAAACACTAAGAATTCTAATAATAATAAGCAACAAGAATGCAAAAATAAGTATGATTTAGATAAGAAAGAAGAAGAAATTCAACATTCTAAAGCATACCCATTTCAGTAAATCAAATAAAAAGCAAACCCAAGTAAGATTTAGTCAAGTAGAATCCAAAAGAAAAGTAGAAAATTGTAAGAGAGAATGAAAACCCATGTGAAAAAACTGCAAGTAAAACCAAATCCCAACATTTGAAGAAGATTTACAAGCAAAAAAAACATACTTTAATGAAATCAAATATAAGGAACTTACAGGTTCTAGAGAGATCTCTTAATTCTGTTACCATTAACTTCTTCAGCATCCAAACCCCATTCTCAAAAGTCTAGAGAGAGAGAGGGGGGAGTCAGGGGCATTGGAGGTGCAAAACTGCAAACCCCTCTTTCTCTACTACAGCCAATCCTGTTTGTTTTCTATTTTATTATATACAGAGAGAGAGAGAGAGAGAGAGAGAGTCCAGCAGGAGATTGATCATATCCAGTCATACCCACTTCTTTCTCACTCTTCATTTTCATTTACACTTTCACTTTCTCTCTTTACTTTTGGGTGGACAGTATGTTTTGGGGCAACAAATATTTTTTGGGGCATGAAAGAATTTGGGTCAAACCAACTTTAATCAAGTTAACTCTATAGATCATAAACAACCAAATTTTAAGACCAAAACATTATTGCTTTTCACATTCTCATCTTCATATTCACTGTATCTATTTTCTTTGCCTTTACTTGATTTTTTTCTCTTCTCTCTCATCTCCCTATCAGACGAATAAAAGTGTTACTTTCACCCAAAATAAAGAGAACGGAGAACCAATCACCTTTTTAGATGGAAGAAGTTTTGGCGATTAAAACTTTTCTGTCCATCGGAACAATGAAAAGAGAGAAAGATTATTTTTAGAAAGGGGAGAGTTTGAATGGAGGGAGATAGAGAGAAGTAGAGATATAAAAGAAATGCATGTAATCAAGAGTTTGAGAGGAGAGAGAGATAAAAGAAGACAAAGCAAGAGAGAGTAAAAATAGTGGTGGTAGAAGATGACAACGGTAAAAACGATGCGGGTGGCATTCATACATCATAGATGTGATAAGTTCGATAACCGCCCACTCAAATTCAAACTCAAACAAGACCGGGCCTATAACCCAACTAGATAATGGCCTATAGCCCAACTATATTATTTATACCCCAATAATCTCAATTCAAATAACCAAAGATTCCACATCCTCCTGAGGTTCGAACTTCGGATCTCCAGGGCTTTCTGGAGTTTATGTCAATACCTTGGAACCACTTGGGCTACCAACGGTTGACCATGTTAATTTTTCTTGTTTTGAGATATATCGTCCTTTAATCTAATCCTATCAATTAGGTCGAATTAAATTATCGAAAGTTTTCGGCCCATAACCATCTTAGTTGCCCCAAAGCAACCCACCTATTCTCTTTAGTTACTAGGTGGTTATGGGGTTGGTTTCCCTTCACATGGAAAAAGCATAGTTTAGGGAATTCTTCCAAGTTTTCTCCTTCTTCCATGTCCAAGGAGGGACCTACTTTTGCCGGTGCTCATAAAGCACCAATCACAAACATGTGCATTTTAGTGAATTCCATGTCAAACTACTAAAATACACATACTTCTATTTTCTTTAGAAAATGACTTGGTTGTTGCCAGCTCAACTATAAATAATTGAAAACTACATTTCACATTTATTTAAACCTAATAAGTAATAATTTATTTACATTAAAAACCTCAAAAAGTCAAAGATTTTCACAATTTTTAACTACCAAATACAAATAATATGTTTTTATAGCTGAAAGGTTGGACCACAAATTTTAAGTGGCACATGTAATGTGTCGGTGACACATCGTTATTCGGTCATTTCTGATTTTATTTATCAAACCGACATTTCTAAGAGGTATATGTATGCAGACAAATCAACGATGAGATAACTAGCATTTTTTAATCAAATTTTCATATGCTACTCGGTTAGGAGGAAGAGTATCAATCACCATCTCCTAATACATCTATTAAAGAGTGTATGGAGTGAAGTTTAAGTGTTTAACCCACTTACTTATTCCCTAATTATTAAGTAATTATGTAATTTGTCTTTATAAGATGAGTAGAATTGAGGGATGTAACTACTAAAATGATTGATACATTTTATAATGGTTAGGTTGGTTAAGAAGTATGATATGGAATACACCAACTTTATTGTTGGTATGTCCTTTTTCCGTCAATGAAATTATGATGTTAACTTGTTCTTATTCTTGGTGTTGCTTTTTTTTTAGACCTTTTAGCTACGGTTTCCCGGTGGGATTTCTTGGTCACTCCTGGTGACCTTTCTTATGGACATCTTTTTTATAAGGCAAATTAGCGACATCTTTTTCATGCTGTGTTGGGTCTCTTCGTCGCTAAAAAGTATTTATGCTTCAAATATCAAATATTATATTGAAAGCTCAAACCATATACATCTACATATATATGTATAAAACCAAACAATATATTGTAACTTTGCTTCTGATCACAACTAAGTTACACAAGCTCTAGCTTTAAAATGTATTTATATATAGAGAGAGAGAGAGGTATACAAGAAGGATACTGATTTTGCGCGTGGGACTGATACTTAAGCTGAACCACAAGAAGGTAAAAAGAAACTGGAGCTGTTGTTGTCTGGTGCCACTGTCTGTTGTTGTACTTTATTAAGACGATTTTCGACCAAAACTTGAGCTCTCTTTACATAAACATGGAGTATTCGTACCTTGCTAACTCGAAAAATGTAGCTTTCACAGATAAAAACTGAAGGAAGCAGAACTAACAATCATATTCCTGGGGATAATGCAGCAAACCTTGACCTTTGTCGAGTTAAAACTCGATCCTTTGGAGACGATGTCTTACTTCCTACACCTGCTTGTCTCATCATCTCTGCAGATATATTTATGTAGCAAACGTGTTATAATCAGGAATTATGGTTTAAAAAAAAACATCGATCTCCTAGGACATCAGGGAGATGAATATAAAGCTTTTAAGTGCTGAAAAGCTGATGTACTGGAGGTAGATCAAGCTCAAATTCAAATTGTGTTAAACTGTCAAACTTGTGATCGATCCTAATTGTTCCCAAACCCGTGCCTATATGTATCTCTTAGGCCACGCAGTTGAGCTCAGCCTGACTTGCCGAGTTCTTCAGTAATTAGTTCGGGGATAGCCCAAGCCAACTCAAGGCTGAACCCACGGATCACACAAGTTGAGTGAGTAATTCAGCGAGTCAGGATGAGTCACCTGGGTCGGTTAAGCTCTGTGTACTTCTTAAACTGCTAAGGTCCTAGGTCACAACTTGCCCAAAGAAAAAAAAATGCACGAGACAATTGCTTCCGACAAGTGTGTTTCACATCTGATAAAGGGAAGATGATTTTTCCATAAATAGGAACTTGTTGTACATATTTGAGTTTTCATTATAACCATACTCCTATAATGCAAAAATTACCTCGTTTTCTCTCGAGCTCTTGATCGAGCTCTTCCTTCCACTTCCTTTGTATCTCAGAAAAGCTCTCGCTGAATATCAATGCAAATGAATTATGAACATGCAAGAAACATATTTTTAGTGAAGAGATGTTGTAACCATTTAACAAACCTTGGACTGATTGGTTGTTGCTGAGAATCAAGTAGTCCTCTAGATTCTGAAGTTTGAGGCGAAGGAATTTCTTGCAAAATTTTATTATTTGTACCGTTTATGTTTGACATACGCCTACTATATCTCCTAGGGCTTGCAGTAGTTGCAATTTCATCTGGAAACAGTTTCTTTCCACCCATAACATTGCTTGGTGACTTGCTTTTGGGAGGAAGCTTTAAAAATTGTGTAGCATTTTCATCTTGTGTGTTCCTCAGGATACTAAGAGGACTAGATCCATTCAATGTGTTGTAGAATTCTTCGTATAATGGTGTTTGCAGCTTCTTCAGATCTAACGCCTGAAATTTATTCAAGCACCAACACGAACCTTAACACAATTCGTTTCATAAGCTGTGTATTTAGTTCTTCAAACGAAATAACTAGAATGGCTGATTCATTGATTAGTATGAACAATGAGGAGAAAAAAAAATAACAAATTTCAGAGAAAGATGGAGCATTACTTTCTCATCGAGAAAAGCTTTAATTTTCGACTCAGTAACTTCTTCATCATCTTCCGAAACTGATGGTCCAGATGGAAATGCAAAATTGTTCTCCTCCTTCCCAAACATACCAGTGCTGCTAGTAACACCATAAACTATTTCACCAGAACCCAGATTCATTCCCCTTCCTTCTGAATCTAATTCTATATTCCCGTCAATCTTGTATGGCCAATCGTCGGATGGTTCACACATCGGATTGAAACTCTGATTTTTACGCACAATAAACAATTATTAGTTGTTGAAGATACTTCTACGTGTTTCTCTGTCCAGGATATGACTAGATACATACATGTTAGAGAGACGGAAAAAGTTCCATACCTTATTTAAGTCATCGGCAAGTAATGCAGAACTGAAATTTGTTGATCCACCGATCAAAAACTCGTCTTTGTCATCTAACTGACACATATCATCGTCATTACTTATCCTGGTTCCCCAAGCTAGTCCGGCTTCCGAAAACTTCTCAGGATATATTGTTGAGCACCTCACACTACTGCGCATATCACATATATCCTTCAAACCACTACAGGTTCTCCTAGGCTTTACGACATTAATGGTGCTGCAAAAGGATTCCGTCATTATTGGGCAAAATTAAATATCTTAGAGAAAGGATTAAGATTCTTACGAGTTATTTAAATTGGACCCGGATGTTCGAAGCATGCATACAGAATGCTCCTGCTGACGATTGACAAGATTACAACTATTAACAGAAGTATGATTGAAATCATTGAATACCAAAACCCATATTTTTTATATAGTGGAAGTCATAAAAAAAAAACTGACCATATGTGAAGTGCGAATTACTGGATGGATTTCTTGATATTTCCCAGTAACAAAAGGATGCTGTCAAATTCATAAAGCAGAAAAAAAAAAGTTCAGAATTCATATTAGTGTTGTTACTCAGATAAGAAAACTGGTTGCTGGTTTGTTTATCTTAAGTATGTTCCAACAGGGAGACAAGGCTACACAACTAAGGCTACTATGTATAACAGTTTTTATAGATTACTGAGTTCTAAGTGTGCCATTCAGTCTTTTACATGATAAAACAATAAATTCTGTTTTCTGTGATACAGAAATAGCAAGTACTCCACCACAATAAGTAGTGAAAAACAACGTAAGTTTCTATTTCTGATTGAAGAATTCCAGAGGATATTTTGTTAATACTAGAGACAGTACAACACTTCCATTTGGACTCACCTGCAGCAGTTCAGATGCACTTGCCCGCAAGTATGGTTCCCTGCGAACAGATTATGTCAGTCGTGTACAGATCTCATCATTAATATAAATTTTCTTAAAGTATTAATAAATAACTGTTGGTAACTCACTAAATTGACACAAAAGTCAAGTATTACAGACTGGAAATAGTAATCCGGAACCACAGACCAATGTTAGGCCAATATAATTCCACTAGATCATTAAGAAAGTAGAGGTTCTCTAAAGATCACTCTATCTGGGATAATGCTCTTTATCACAAACTCAACTTTGTAACTCGAACCTTACTCCACCACGAAAGGGGTATGATGAAATCCAAGCACAAGAAGCAAGCCTTAAACAAGTACCACATTTCATGTTTTTGTTTTCATGCTGTTTGTAACTTGGAAGGGCAACGGTACAAATTTATGTAGAACAAAGAGGAGGGAAACTAGAACCTACTTCTGCAAGCATTTCAGTAGAAAATCCTTCGCATCCATAGACAGATGCTCAGGTATAGGTGGATGAGATTTTGTCGTCCCAATATGGAAGAGAGCAGCAACCTGAGATAAATAATTATCATTAACCAGTACATCAAGGAACACCTTATCAAAATAAGGAGAATATTTCAGGAAAAGTGGAAAAAAGTCAAAAACAGAAAGTAATGGTAAGTGCTACCTCTTGGAATTGTTGGCTCCAAGGAGGCTTTCCAGTAGCCATCTCGATAATAGTACAACCAACACTCCAAATATCAGCAGAGCTAGGGACATTCATATTAAAACCAATCACCAAATAACTCCCAGTTCATCAAAAGAAAAGGTGAAGTAAAAACGAAAGCATAACTATCAAAAGAACAACAAACATGTGAAATAACAAGAAAATGTGCTAGAGAAGGTAGAGAGGTTTATTGAGATTCTTACAAGCTATGTCCAGTTTGAAGAATGACTTCAGGAGCCATCCAAAATGGGGTCCCCTTCATTGATTTGGCACCTGAAATAGTAGCCTGCAATATCATACAAGGATGAGATAACATGACGTGTTCAAGCAAGAAGTTCACAGTAAATAAATAATGTAAGGAGAATCTAAAATATCACTATACCAGCTCAACGACTTGCTTGGACGCACCAAAATCAGCAAGCTTGATGCACCCTTTGTTATCTACGAGAATGTTTGCTCCCTGAATGTACCATAAATATTGGTTGAGAAGAAAAACAGAAGGAAGAAAGAAGTATGCGGGAGAGCATAAGATGCCAAAACACAAATTCCTAAAATGACGGATACCTTTATATCCCTATGCATAATGCCATTCTTATGAAGATACTCCAACCCCAGCAATAGTTGTTTAGTATACATTCTTACAACCTGTCAAATAAATAGGTGTGAAAACCATGGGCACTCCAAGCACCTGCAATGCTACAATTTTAAGAACAAAAAAGGCTTACTGTCTCTGGGAAGGAACCAAATTTTCCGAGCAGCGATGATATTGATCCACCAGGGACAAATTCCAGCAGAATATTTATAGTCCCCTCCTCCCTAGCAGTTCCCAAATATCTCTGACAGGAAAGGAAAAAAAATTAAAGCAATTTAGGTTAAAGAGAAGAAAACCCATTAAGAATCAATTAAAGATATCAATCTATTATAAAGAACAACTGAACAAGAGATTTCATAGTTGTACTGACCACAATGTTGGGATGTGATAGATTCTTTAAGAGTTTAACTTCTTCCTCTAGCTCGCGAATATGAGCCTATCTACCAGAACAAAAGCAAACCCATTATGAATCAGAAGAACACCCTATCTACCAGAACAAAAGCAATTCCAAAAAAGGGTCCTTCAAGCTTCAACCATGTGCCCTAAGGACCAAGTTAGGTCACAAAATTCTTCCTTCTCTTACAAGTTAAAGTTCAACTACGCTCACTGATTGTCTCGATTCTAAGATTTCTAGCTTAAACAGGAAAATAATTTATGTCTTATCATTTAAAGTAAAGGTTAGGTAATATGATAAACCCCCATTCAATTCGCGGCATATAAAAATCCGAGCACAACCCTAAGTCGGGAATTCCAATTTACCCAAAATTTGACTTACAGATCTAGCACTTTCACAACAAAGATCAAATCACTTGATACAAGTTAAAATGAATCATCTTTTACTTAAAATATGGTAAATACTATTGAAATTGGAATAAGAATCAAACAGTCTGGTCTTACCTGTGCTTTTTCTTTTGAACCACTATTGGAAGGGATCAAAACCTGCAAAACCAATACGAGATTAGAAAAAGAAGGTCAAAAATTCCAAACATAAGAAGTTGAGAAAGATCTAATAGAGCGAGAGAGAGAGAGAGAGAGAGAGAGAGAGAGAGAGAGAGAGAGAGAGAGATGGACCTGTTTAACGGCGATAAGCTCACCGGAATCGAGATTCATTCCCATATAAACACGACCAAAAGCACCGCAACCAATCAATTCACCTTTTCTCCACCGGATTGAAACTACTTTATCATCATCTTTAACAATCGTAGTCGGAGTCGGAGGAAGAAGTGAAGGTCTAGAGAAAATTCCAACCCTAGATTTACGAATACAAGAACCAATCTTCTCAACAAATCCTCCTCCTCTTTCATCGTCATCTGAACTTCTAAAGACTAAAGATTGACGAACTGATCCAAGTAAATTTTGAATCATTTTTTCTTATTAAACAAGGAAAAGAAGATTGAGTGTCAGTGTATAGTGAAGTAGTGGGGGAAATGTTGAGAGAGAGAGAAAACTAGGGTTTATATTGGTTTCATTAGAGAGAGAGGGAGAGAGAGAAAATAAGAACCGTTGAAGAAATGGGGAAGAGAGAGAAAGAGGAGGAGGGAAAATGTAAGTGAGTTTTTTTTTCAAACAATTAAAAAAATTAAGATATGGCCTGTGTTATCAAAGCTTACATGGGCTGGGTTATAAGTCCATGTTATGGGCCTGTTTTTTCTGGTTTTGGATTGTTTTGGTTAGTTCCACATACCAAGAAGATGAATAGCTCACCGGTAGCGGCGCTACCTGTGGTTAAGCCTAGAATCTAATAACCACAAATTTTTAGCCCGAGCTAGTAGTTAAATTAGTAATCCAGCAAGTTAACCCAAAGCGCGTACAAGGCATTGATACATCATCAACTTGTGATAACCACAATAGCTTAAACTCAAATTCAATAAATCGTGGAGGGAGAGGTGGTCACCATACCTAACAGCCACCCCCAGCACCGCTTACAGTTTCTTACTATCTCCAACGGACCAATTCTCTGTCACAATCCCTTTCTCTCTCATCTCCGGTCTTCTCTAACAGTCACTCTCTAGTCTCTCCGGTAATATACAAGAGAAAAGAAGAAAGATGTGGAGAAGGTGGTGGCGCTATTAGTTATCGCCTGATGACTACACAATGTGTTGTACTCGTAGTAGTATTTTCCCCAAACACCTACATTTAAGCAAAAGATGATTCTCACTGGAGGCCATGAGCTTCCTAGCCATTCCAAAGGGCGCCTAGAGGATACCCTTACTGTAAGTCAATTTAGAGGCCAATTACACCAAATATAAACCGATTAAGCTCAACAAACGGAGAGAATAACGAACTTGAAGATCGGTTAGAAAGAGAAAATGAGTCTATATTAGAGAAAAGGAAAGGCATACGCCGAAAAACCAAGCCATATTAGAAAATTCCACAACATTATTCCATTCACATACATGAAGTTTCAGCTGAATGATTAGAAGAGAAGAAAAAAACAACTACAAGGAAGAACCAAGTGGATTCTAAAGCTTGACATCAATAACAAGAAGAACAAGAACAAAGGGAAGATAAATGAAACATAATCCAGGTTTCATCACTGTATCCCGAAGATAATTTTAACAGGTCTGTACATCGTTCCATTTTATAAGAGGTAGGTTTACGATTAAATAAGTTCACCTAAAGATTGCACGAAAGCAACCAACAAAACTGTCAGAAAGAATTGAACTTTTTAACCTGATGCATTCTTTCTTGCTGCATAAACACGGTAAGCCGCCAGCCCTACGATAGCAACAGCTGCCCCAACCTATAATATACAAGTCTAGCTGAGTTAGAAACTAAAGAAACAACGGACTAGCAGAAAAACATCGTGAGAAACTAGGTAGCACATACAGCATCAAGGTCAAACAAGCTGAAAATCCCCTTCAAGAAATCCACAGCTTCCTTTGTCAACTCCACGCTCTACAACAAATAGTTCAGCATTTCAATTGCTAACTCCGATTATCTAATACACACGCTTCAGTATATTTGCATCATAATGTGCAGTTATGCCCATGATAAAAGAACCAAATGGGGAAAAGCTCCAAATTATATTACCTAAATTTAACAAAAATTTACAGAAATCAAAACATAAATTTACGAACTCCAATTAAAAATCATCTAAGTGATTACCTAAGAGACAAAGAAAATTTAACTAGGATTTGAAGTAAATCAAAGATCCCAAGAGCACACATGTAGAAAGATACCTGGTCAGGTGCTCGTTTTAATGAAACTGGGAGGACCGAGGAGATCTTCCCTCAGCCTAATTTCATTGTCATATCCAAATTTCCTCAAAACTGTCCAAGTTGTTTCAAGACGACCTTTTTCTATAAAAAGAGCATGAAGAAAAAGAAATCCTGTCAAGGTAAGCCCACGGTCATTAACTCCTTCATTCAATCTCTCCTGTACAACCCTCTTAACACCAACAATCTCAGACGGCTGAAGAGGAGCATTAAAACATTTAACCTGTTGACACGTGGCATTAATTCATTTTAGAGTTAAGATGCCGACATTATAATATGGTACCTCTACAAAATCTGCAATGTTACATTGGCGAAAAGATTCAATAAACTTAAGAACAGATTTCGAGAAAACACCATAAAATACCTGAAAGTCATTTAACTCTGCGCCACTAAGAGCTCCATCTCTGTCATGATCACATAGAATAAATATCCTCTTCAATGCCATAACACACCGCGGCTTTAAAGTTTGTGTTTCTTGATCAAATAGTGGCGCTGTCGGATGAAGCACAGCCTTCTGAACATAATAGAATACCTCAGGTACCTGCAAAAGGAATCACAAAGTGAGTACTCACATTCCAGAAAACAACAATACTCTGCTATTACAGGAAATGGTATAAGAAATTGGATGATTAGACCAAAGAAAATCAAATATTGAATGTAATTACAACCCTTTATACCTGAATCAAATTACGTGCCGAGCATTCTATACAGGTTTCAATCTCCCGAAACTGGTGCATTATCGGAGACATAATTTGCTCCAAGCTCACATGAGTATCTTTCCGGGCATCCAACTTGCAACCAACCATAATCACTGGTACTTTCACCTGTTCCTCGTAAAAATGGACAATAAAATAGTAAAACACAACAATAGTTCGTTGATATGCAAGAAAAAATATCCATTAATTAAATGAATAGCTAGAATCGATTACAAACCTCTAATCGACGAAGTTCTGGTAACCAAAACGTACTAAGACGTTCAAGAGTTGAAGGCTGGTCACATTCATAAGTTAATACAACGGAGTCTGCTAATTTTAACTCTTGAGCAAGCTTACTTCGACTCTCCAAACTACAATATACATATATATGGGGAAATAAGTCAAAAACTCCTATTTCCCAAACTACTACATAATTCAAGGAATTAAATTTCGAATATTTTGATAAAAAGGACCCCAATATTTCCATTTCCATGTCTACCAAAATTTTCATCGAAACTGAAATTTAACTAATTTTCTCTTAACGATGCGTTTCTCAAGGAAATAAATTTCGAAGGTCGAAATGACCAAAATATTGCCATTTCCATGCCTACCGAAATTTTCATCGAATTCGAAATTTAACTAAGTTTCTCTTAACAATGCCTTGTCAAGGAAATAAATTTCGAAGGTCGAAATGACCCAAATATTGCCGTTTTCTTGCCTACCGAAATTTTCATCGTAACCGAAATTTAACTAAGTTTCTCTTAACAATGCCTTGTCAATGAAATAAATTCATTATTTCCGTGTCTACTGAAATTTCCAAGGAAAGCGAAATTTCATTTATAATAGTTTTACACACTAAGGTTTATCTAAAATTCTGAATAGTAGAAGAAACATATGAAAGCTAAATAATGATATAAAAAGTATGTATACCTAGATGACGTATCGATGATAGTAACAGGAACACGATCTGGATAAAAATCAGCAGGTAAACGAGTAGGAGGTAAAACAGGAGGAACATTTTGTGGAAAAGTTTCAGCAGCAGCTGAAATAATCAAGCTTGATTTTCCTGTACCATGATCACCAATAACAACAACACGAACATTATCTTTATCACCTGAGTTTGATCTTCCTGTACCATTATTCTCCATTTTTACAGATTTAGGGCACAATAGATAGTGGAAACGAATAAATTAGATCTGTTTAAAGTTCAACGCGAGTGATAAGAGAAGGTCCATCATCCATTTATACCAAGAGAAGAGAGAGAGATAGATAGGGAGGGAGGGAGAGAGAGAGAGAGAGAGAGCATTATGCCCTTCTGGTTGAGATAGAAAAAGTTCCATCAATTTGTCAATGATACTCATAAGTATCAACTGAAAACACAATAATAAACCAAAATCAACCATCTATTTTACCAAATTAAATTCAAACTACAACTTAAAAATCTCATTCAATCTCTGCATACAAAATAAAGATTCACGATTTTGCTTAATGTTTCAGTCGTGTGGGGTTAATTACGAGTTCAACCCATTTCGCCAAAAGTTAAATATGTATCTACCAATCAAAATCTGTGTTCAACATCAATCTAAACATCTTGGAGAGAGAGATGTACTAAGCTTTAGACTTTTTTCCTTTGGCTTCTGGTGCTGGTTTAGTTTGAAATGGGAGGAAAGTCATGCCACACATGAATGGTTGCAAGACAGTTGGAATCTCAACTCCATCTTCTTTCTGATAATTCTCCAGGATGCAACAGAGTGTCCTCTCTGTTGCTGTTAGGGTTGAGTTCAACAAGTGGACGTATTGTTTCACTTGTTCGTTACTCTGCAACCAAGAAACAAATATAAACCTGTCATCACCTAAAAACTGCAAAAGTTTCCCTACGTGAATGGAGATGCAAATGTTTTGATGGTACTCGTTTTTAATTAAATTCGAATGTGTCTGGAGCCTAGGTTATAGGTGTACGCTCAAGCTTAGCAAGGGTCGAGGCCTTAGCAAGTGTTGAGGCCTCCTGATGTAGAACAAAAGCTCACACCACGGTGGGTGGTGGCCAAGGACAAAATCGTACATGTGGGGGTCCACTGTGTCTCTGCGTACTTTGATGGGTAGGCAAATCGTGTCTTCGCTAGTGCCGAGGCCTTTTGGGGGGCTCGCAGAGCCTTCGCCACAAACAAAACCTCGAACCTGCGTGAGGTGGTCAAAGGGGGGACAATATTGACAACTGCCAAGGCTTGGGGTGTCACAAGAAAATGTGCGGGTCCATTGTCTGAGATAACTTGAAATTACTATTATCCGTTATGCCATTGTCCCCCAAACTGAAACAAGTCAAACTCAAGCGAGACAGATTCAGATAAGTCGGACAGGTCACATGGGCAAAGCTAGATTTAGTCTTTTATTTTCATGATATTCACCACTTGGTTAATAACTGCAATGCCGAGCTGGGCCAAGGTAGGACCCAAACTCAGGTCTGGGTCAAGCTACCACCACTTGGTTAAGATATTTAGTCATGCTTTTCAAACAAAAGGTTGCAGATCTTTCTAATTACTGGTTATTTTTACTAGGAAGCCCTGGTAAGAACTAACAAACCTTTTTCTGCCCATATCGGATCTCTAATTTTCTGGACTGGTAGTCTGTACAGTTTGAACACGAAACCAGCTCTCTATATGTCTGTGATGCAGGAAACCATGCTTCTAAATCATACTTCTTCGCAGCTGCGTCGTTTAGTGCACCAGAAACAATGGAAACAACTTGATAGGGAAGGTTCAGCTGTAAAAGGGTTAAAGAAAAGACCTCAACATTAACCAATATTGAAGCAAAGAGAGGAATGAGGATGGTGAAATACCAAAACATTGAACTGGACAGATGATAAGTTCATCTCTTTTTGAAGTTTCCAAGAAGATCTCATACCTCCTTGTAGAAGTCCTCGGAGTTCTTTATCATTTCTTCATGCATTTCCCAGGAGTCATTGATGTTTGGACTAGTGAGACAAAACTGTTCAACCTTCTCGAATTGGTGGACTCTGAAAATACCCAAAGTATCTCTACCATGCGAACCGGCTTCTTTACGGAAACAGGTCGAGTATCCTGCATATCTAGCAAACCCTCCAGTGCACATTAGGAATGTTAATTGTGTTATTGTTAGACGGGAATTAGTGCCTCAGGCATTTGATATAATCAACATGCTCTTTTCTTTTGGTTACTTATCAAGAATGTAGATGAGGTACACCACCAAACTTACGTGGAAATGTATTCTGTAATCATCTCCCTAAATTAAAAAGAACTACGGTTGAAGATCATTCTAACCTTATTGGTAGCTGTGAAGGATGAATCCAATCATCAAGATGATACGAACAAAGTGGTTGTTCAGCTGTGGCGATCAGATACTTATCATCTCCTTCACCAGTTACCTGTTTTAAATGCAAACCAAATCAGTTACTAGCAGAGACTCGTTGGTCTTCAAAAGGTTAAACTTTCGTCTTAATTGAGACAGAAAGGATACAAAGTAAGGAACCAGACACAGACAGGGTACTTCCCTTTCCACCCTTTTAGAACAAAATCCATTTTAGAAATGCCAAAATCTTCTCAAAGAGGTACCTCCCTCCTATCTTTGAAGATGCAGTTACTCGTGCACTCACAAACAGTCCAAATAAAAGGCATGTAGGATGATTACCCAAAGGCTAAACATTACCAGTCACTTCATAGTCATTACCCCGCCTCCACTCCTTTTGAACCTCACACCGGATTTGCGTGCCTTTTTGGGCGGATTCGCAATTCAGTAGCCCGAATTTGGCATACCAGAATCTTCGGTCTTATTTAACCCAATTTTTTTGTAAAATTCTACTGTATCCGACATTCACATGGTAATATTACTTACTGCTACCAGTAACAAGTACCAGAGCGATTTGTGTACCAGGTACCTACAGACTTGGCTTAAAATGTTTAATGGGAACTAGATTTCTCCGTAATACTGAAATACATGAAAACGTGATCTGCTAATTGTATCTCCTCCCCAGAAAGAGGCGCATTGACTGACCAAGAGTCGGCCTTTATCATCCCATTTCAAGTTCTCGCTGCGGAAGGTTTTGCCAAAATTGTCGTTCGTTCTAAGAGAACTGGCCTAAGGTAGTTATGCATTAATGGAAGTAATATTCTTTCATGCACATTCATAAACGAAACTCTTTCGGGCTCGTACCATTTAAGAAAAATAAACTCTTGAATACCTAAAATTTTTCAAGACTTACCTTGTAAAGTTCTTCATCAAATTGAGCTAGTTGAGCACATTTTGCCATGATATCTTTTCGCATGAAGAATGGAGTCTGCAATAATGTATACTTCCGCTTCACCAAAAATGCAAACCCAAAATTGATCAATGCCTGATTGAGAAGTACCCCAGCTCCTTTCAGGTAGTAACCCCTTCCTCCAGCCACGTTTGCACCTACCCATTAAAGAAGATTTAGAAACACTACTCAAATCAGATCCCATTAAGTAAAGCATCTAACCACCAAAAAATCAAAACTTTTCCCATAGTAGAACACAAATGCAAATGCATAACCCTGCCATGAAATGATAATTTTGAAAGAACTGTTACATGACATAGGCACGGTAAAACATCAGTAACTCTATCAGCCAAGTGTTTGTTCGAAATGCAATGTCCCTATGGTCTTCAGTTATAATCATCTTTAACAACTCAATCGCCATGGAATGCCGATATACAATTTCAGTATACAAAAATGACGTAACCATTGGAAATGCATAACCCTGCCGTGAACGATAATTTCGAAAGAACTGTTACATGACATAGGCACGGTAAAACATCACTAACTCTATTAGCCAAGTGTTTGTTCGAAATGCATATGCCCTATGGTCTTCAGTTATAATCGATTAAATGATTAATCATCTTTAACAACTCAATCGCCGTGAAACAACAATATACAATTTGAGTATAAAAGAATGACGTAACCAGGATATGTGTAACACTTCTGTTTGATACAACAAATGGAACATTTCCAATAGGATAAGTTTGATCTGAACATTACAGAAATTCTCGACAACACCAACTTTGATAAGTTAAATGAACCAACTTCAATAAGTTAGAAAAGAGTTCATCAATTATATACCTTTCTTGAGATCAGCAATTCCGAGAAGCTCAACAAGCTCAACATGGTTTTTCAACTTCGGTTCCATCCGTTTCTCTCCCCATGACCGAACAACAGCATTATTTGCCTAAAAGAACAGAATCAAGCACCCAATTGATAGGTTAAAGCCTCTTCCTTCATTGCCCTCGATGACATTCTCAATTCTGATCAAAATCAAACAATAAGGTAATGGGTAACAAACCTCATCGTTGCTAACAGGAACTGAATCATGAACTAGGTTTCCAATAGTCTCCAACTTAGAATACAACGCGGCTTTTGCTTCTTGTACTTCAGCATCTTTCTTTGCAGTCAACTGCTTGTTCTCATCAGTGTTCTTAATCATTTCTGTTGCATCTCCACCAGACTTCACAAACAAATCTCTCAATTCAGTTCTGATCTTATTAAAAAAACCCTAATAAATCATCAATTCAACAAAATTTTAGATCAAAACTCACAATCTTAAGTCGAGCTACTTCCTTATTGATCTTATTGAAGTCTTTACGCAAATTATCAAGCTCAAATTGACCTGAACAACCAAAAACCATAATAAGAATTGAAGTTACGTAAATTTTTTTAAAAAAAAAACCTAAAATTTCAGATTGGAACTTACGTTGTCGCCATTCTTTATCGAGCTGGATAATCTCATCAACAAGTTCGACATTTGCGAACCTCCGACGCTGAGATTCGCGGATAATTTCTGGATTGTTTCCTTTGTCTTCTCTAAATAGATTAATATCCAACATTTTCTCTCTCTAGGGTATTGAAGATTTGAGGATCGGAGAAGACGACGGAGATTTGCAGGAAGCTTGAAGAGAAGAAACAGTTTATGGAAGGAAAAGTCTCCTCTAAAACCCTAGTTTGGAGATTCACATGTTACACGTGGCGAGTTTTTGTGTACGGGATAGAAAAATACTATACACCCAATGCATCTTATCATAAGTACATTTAAAAAAAACTGTAATTTTTTTTTTTTTTTTTGCAAAATTTAATTTAAACCATAAGCCCATCTACATTTAAGAGGGGGTGTCCAACCGTTGCACTAAAGGGTAGTGGACAATTTTTGTACTTATTAGCCTAAGGTTATTTTGTTTACTTAACATTTTTTGTAAGTAAATATGAAGTATTTTGAAGATTTACGAAAATTATTAAATACAGAAAGTAATTCAGTCAGATATATCCCAAGAAGACACTTTAGAAATTTAGTTTCTACATTAAAATACCATAATTACTACAATCACATCATTTTAGAGCTCCAAATTACATTTTGAATTGGAGCTCCAAATATTTTACATGACATTTTGAGTATCTAAGATTGATTGTTATATGTCACATGTTCCGAAAAAATGATCGTATGCCCAACCATTATCCCGACTGAATTCAGACAGAACAGTGGTCCGGCAAAGTATGATTGGTGGTACACAAGTGTAGTTCCTTTTGAAAATGGCTTCACCATGTGATAAAGTTGGAGCACAGAGGCAAGAATATGTAGTTTCTAAGATTCATTGTTATATTTGTAATGAAGATGATATCCAGATGAAGTGATTGCCCTAAGAGGTAGGACAGGCTTCATCCTCCATGTAGAAGCATATCAATTTGCAAGAGAACAGTCACCTAGACGTCTCATGCGTGTTAAATTCGTATGTCTAGAATCACATTGGGTTGCAAGAAAAAGGGTAGTCCATCTATGCGAAATGAGGTATTTGTCAACATATATTGAGTTCGACATTAAAAAGAAATTTTATGCCTAATAATAAACAAATCAGTAATTAAAGTAATACCATCACACATAACACTAGATATATAAGTAGTTCGGTTGGTGAGTCATATCACAAATGTGTGATGATTTTCATCATAAGGTAGAACAAGATCAGAAGGATATCTCAAGGATTTAGTATTTATAGGTCAGATGTCTGTCTACCCATATACAATACCCTTTCACAAAAAAATGGTAGTTATTCCAAGTAAAGAAGTGGTTGGATTTAAGTTCTTGAAAATTACAAACTTTTACATATACAGATGAACTTCTATAAGCTCAAATCTTAGAATATACTTTGATTCAAAAAATTTGGACTAGTCTTATGAGAGAGAGGGTATATATGTATTTGTCATGTTATTGCTTGAATAGGCTAAGAATGAGTAGAATTCAGTGGACATTATTCACTTTGGATAATGTCACCAAATTTGCTGCAAATATCATCTCTGTCCATTCTTCCCCACTCTCTTAGTTTGAAGCTTTTCAAAACCCACATTCCTTTTTTCTCCTCAAATCATTGAGAAAATGATATTATTTTCGACCGATGGTCGGATTGCATTTTCGGATACCGGAAACTTATATCGAAGAACTAGACTAGTAGGAAGAAGTGGGTTGTCAAGAACCGTCAAGTTTTGTAGTAATGGAGGAGAGTTCATGGGGAAGAAGCTTAGTATGCAACATTTTCTTAACTCGAATAACAAAGCTCAACCATTTGTTTGTATGGCTGTTGTTACTAATAATGTTGTAGGTGAGGCTAAGGTAATCTCTCTCTCTCTCTCTCTCTCTCTCTCTCTCTCTCTCTCTCTGTAATGCTAGTTGATGGGTAAAACTCAATACCCAATGAGCTTCACATGAAGCTTGGGGAGGCCATTGTTCGAAGCAGTTTGATCTTAGTTTTAATGGTGATCTCCTGTCCTGTTTTTGTGAGTAATATTTGCAGTTAAGAGACTTGGAACAGGAGAGAAGGGATCCAAGAACTGTAGTTGCTGTTATTTTAGGAGGTGGTGCCGGTACTCGTCTCTTCCCCCTTACGAAACGCCGAGCCAAACCTGCTGTAACTCTCTCCCTCGCTCGCTCGCTCTCTCTATCATATTGTGCGATCAATGAATCATGTTTATGTGAACTATTTTTGTGTGTTGTGGTAATAGGTACCTATCGGAGGTGCGTACAGGCTAATAGATGTACCAATGAGTAATTGTATTAACAGTGGAATAAACAAAGTCTATATTCTTACTCAATTCAACTCTGCATCACTTAATCGACATCTTACTCGTGCGTACAATTTGGGCAATGGGGTTACTTTCGGAGATGGTTTCGTAGAGGTAGGTTTGATAGTTTTCTTAGTCATTCATTCATAAATGGCGAAAGCCGTATTATGACACCTCAAACGAAAACTTGAATGTGAGAAAGCTAAGATACTAAACCAGGACTTATTGTTTACTATCACAGGCTCTTTCAGCTACTCAAACTCCGGGTGAATCGGGGAAAAAATGGTTTCAAGGGACTGCAGATGCTGTTCGACAGTTTCATTGGCTTTTTGAGGTAAACATGACCTGTTTTAATACCAGTTATATCGTTCATGATTTCAGCACCATCCAAACCACTGTCATTACTCGAGAGTCGAGACAGTACAAGTTTTTCGGCATGGTCCTTCCCTAGACCATGTATCAAAGAAGCCCTAACCAATCTGGAAGACAAGATGTTACCTTATAAGCTAGATCTAGAAGGTCTTTTGAGGCAATGTGAGACTAGTACCCTTTAAAACAAGTAATCTAGTTTGTGATTTTAGGCACCATCTAGGTCCCACTGGCCTAGTTTGACATGGTATAAGGTTCTTCCTTGGTGAGAGCAATCAGCCCTTGATCACCTAGGGCTTCTTCACCTTACCGCTCTAGGTGTCAAACCCACCCAACACGCCAACAATTATGTAAGACAAAGAGTCATGTCGTAATCCAGATTTGGAAGGCCTTCTTAAGCAATGTGGGACTAAGCGCTTTCACAGAAAAGTTCCATTTCACATCACCAAGTCAGTTCAGTTCGAACGAGATTCATGTGACTCTAACACCCTAAAATATAAATATGATTATTGCAATATGAGTTACTTCAATTTTGTAGGATGCTAGAAGCAAGGATATCGAGGATGTTGTGATTCTCTCAGGAGATCACCTTTATAGGATGGACTACATGGATTTTGTTCAGGTAACCCGAAATTTCCGAATTCCGAAACTCTTGCTCATTAGAACTCAATATAGTTCTATGGAAGTTCACATCATACAATTTTAACATTTTGAAGAGTTTTTTATTTTTTATTTTTTTCTCTAGAGTCATCGACAAAGTGGTGCTGATATTACAATTTCTTGTCTACCCATGGATGACAGGTAGTACATTATTCGTTTTCATAATTCATCGTCGCGTATACTTTATTGCGTCAATCAGACGAGCAATTTAGCTCCTGAAAACTTGGATATACATATTAAGAACTCTTAACTTAATGACAGTCGTGCCTCGGATTTTGGTTTAATGAAGATAGATAACAAAGGAAGGGTTCTTTCGTTTAGTGAAAAGCCTAGAGGACAGGAGTTAAAAGCAATGGTATGTTTCTCATTGTGAGATAGTGGGTTCGAAAAACTTCCAAGAATTTTATACTGATTCATCGACGTTGATATCATACAGGGGGTGGATACAACAGTTTTAGGACTACCAAAAGACGAGGCAGCAAAAAAGCCGTATATTGCTTCGATGGGTGTCTACGTTTTCAAGAAGGAAATACTTTTGAATCTCTTGAGGTATTTTGTTCTCTGATTCTCTTTAGCACCCATCTCTGTACGGACCACATTAGCCCGTGGTCTAGGCACGATAGTGACACACCCATCCCAGTTTCATACTAGGTTTCGCCTTGACATGAGCCTGGGCTAGACAAGACCGATCTTCTCCACCTGACTACCTTAGGTGCCAAGTCCATCGAGATGGGCTAACTGATATACCCATCTCAGTTCCATAAGGTACTGTGGTTCGCCTTGTCATGGGCCTAGCCTAGACCGGCCTTCTCCGTCATGACTAGCTTAGGTGCCACGTCCATCCAGAAGGCCCAATTGATTTGTAAGCCGAGGTGCTAAATTGTTACCCAGGTCTGGAAGACATTACTAAGTAATGTGGGACTAAGTGTCGTGTACACGAACCTTGCCTATATGAACTAGGAAATGAAATAATTCGACTTTATTGTTGAAACAGATGGAGGTTTCCTACTGCAAACGACTTCGGGTCTGAAATAATCCCAGCATCCGTCAAAGAGTTCTTCATCAAGGTTCTCACCCATCGTTTCTCAACTTTATTTATCAACGCTTATATCGTATATAAGGCATGTTTTCTTTTTGATAATTTTATCGAATTACAACATATTTCCGTGCAGGCATATTTATTCAATGACTATTGGGAGGATATTGGAACAATCAAATCCTTCTTTGAGGCAAACCTTGCCCTTACTGCAGATGTAAGTACCTAACCTGCAGCATTACTTGAAACTGCATTTCTGTCAGTTGAAAATCCGGCTAGCGGGTAACGCGTTTAGGGGTGGAAGTGGCTGGTTTGTAGAGGCTATTCAAATGGATGGGTTAGCGCGGGCTAGTTCGTGTACGAGGTATAAATACCGAAAAAGTTGAACGCATCAAGCCCAGAACAACGAACGGGCCAAAATGCAGGCTAACCTACGAATGGGTCGAGTTCTGTGGTCGTGGGTTCTGGACACAGGACATCATAGCAATACTCATTGACTTCACCGACTCGTCGAATTCATTAGTGCTATATGCAGATAGAATGCTAGACCGAAAAATAGTTGAAGTGTTATAGTATGGATTCTCATATCTTTCTGTACTATAAATGCAGCCAGCAAGCTTTAGTTTCTATGATGCAGCTAAGCCTATGTATACATCACGAAGAAACTTACCGCCCTCAACAATTGACAACAGCAAGGTTAGTCTCATCATAATCTTCGAAAATATAAACGTTTACCCGGATATTCATTTACTAAAACATATAAATTGAAGCATCAAACAAGATCATTTAAAAATTGAAGCAGCAAGGTTATTTTGCAGATTGTCGTTTCGATTGTTTCACATGGAAGTTTTTTGAACAATTGCCTTGTTGAGCATAGTGTAGTTGGTATCAGATCTCGAATAAACTCTGGTGCGCACTTGAAGGTTAGCTTTTTCCTTGATCTCGATGAAAATACTGAGTCAGATGAGTTAGACATGAATTGGATGATTAAAGGCGAAAAACACTTGCAGGACACAGTAATGCTCGGTGCCGATTATTATGAAACAGAGGAGGAAGTTGCATCACTTTTGGCTGAGGGAAGGGTTCCAATTGGTATAGGAGAGAATACGAAAATCAGGTACTTGCATTCTTGTATATACACTTCTCTTAGTGGTACCTGAACTTGTCTCCGCCTTTCTTGCCTGAGTTCCAGTCTGACTTGTTTTGGCGGTGGGTACTTTTTATTTGAATTTGTCAACGGCAGATGGCCCGAACCTAACATAAACGGTTCGTAGAATAGTCATTTCAAGTCACTTCACAAATAGTCCTTTAATTCAATTTTTCTGTCTCCGCTAGACCCAAAACACAAGGAGTCAGCAATAGGGACACATGAGTCAGATGAAAAACAAGAAGATCTGAAATCTCACTTGAGTCAGATTCCACATCTGAAATTGAAAGAGTAACACCACTGACACTGACAGCCATGCTCTCCAATTTCTTACGTCTTTAGTCATTCTTTTGTTTGTACAGCGAATGCATCATCGATAAGAACGCAAGAATCGGAAAGAACGTTATAATTTCTAACTCGGAGGTAAAATTTCTATAAAGACAAGTAAAAGCATACAAAAGAACATAAAGTGTTCATAATGCAGTATCATTTACTACTAAATTTCGGACATTTTGTAGGGTGTTCAAGAAGCAGATAGATCATCAGAAGGATTTTATATTAGATCGGGAATTACGATTATACTTAAGAATTCGACAATCAAAGACGGGCTTATCATATAATAAGACTACTCTTACTTACTCACTCTCACTCTCTTTGTTGTGATTAACATGAGGATGAAGGAACTAAGTTTAGATAGTTGGAGTCATTCTGTATTTTTTAGAGCAATAGGGGTTCATTTGAAACACCAAGCTCCCTTTTTACTATTTTCTTCTTGGTGTGAATATATCACCTTGTTATCAATACAATTAAAGTTAAAGTCAGGATGACTAGTTCGTATATATTTGTCTGATTGGACTCTTAATGCTTTGATCAAACCCGCGATTAAGTTTACACCAACATCTCAAATACTATATGTTTAACTACGGATCAATTTATAGGGAAAATGAATTTTGAGTTTTATACTTAGTTCATTTGTTAATATTCAATAAGTATGACAAATAGGCTTGAACAACTAGTCTAACATTAACCACCATTAATCAAGTATACCTTGAGTTGAATTGTAGGTGGGAATAGTGGAAACTTGGTGCTTCTAAGGGGCATGAAAAGAAAGAAATCTCATATAGTGATCTTGAGGTGAAGCACCAAAAGTAAGTAAGCTTTAGCAAGAATGTTGAGTCTTCATTAGCTTAAATAAGATCTGGAAAAATGTTTGGTAAAGCTAGTAGATCACACAAGGAGTACTAAAAGAGCAGTTGGAAGATATCAGATTAAAACGGAGTACTAAATGCTTCTCGTTCCACAAATTTCATTTTTGTTGGGTAGTGACTAAATCAAGTTTGCCTTGAGAAACTAATTTTTGGTCAATACCATATGGAGCTACATTATGTGAAATCGTGACATATCTAAAATTTAACTTCATTAATCCCATACACAAAGGAAATTTGTGGAAGGAAAAACATATATATTGAATGTATTTCTTCCGGAAATCATTTAATGAATATATTTTTTTTTAAAATTTTGAATTAATATTGGAAGAAAAGCGAGAGATAAAAGAGAAAAAAGAATAGAAAAGAGCACAGAAAAGATGGAACTATACAAAGTTGCATCATCTAAGGATAGCCAGCATCATCTAAGGATAGCCCCCCAACTCGAGACAAAATCCAAATAGACCAGCAAAGGGCAAAAGGAACCAGTTCTTTATCAGAACCTTACCCCACTTCTCCAAGAGATGTCATTTAATGAATATATAGTTAATTTTGTAACCGAAACGGCAATTAAGTTGGCTCCAACATCTGAAATACTGTATGTTTAACTTCTATCATGATTAGTTAGTTAGTAATGGCTTTAACTTCGGATCTACTTATAGGAAAAGAAATTCTTAGTTTCATACTTGATTCATTTGTTTCCATTTAAGTGTGACAAATAAGCATGAACTTGTGAATATTAACCTGTCATAACTTATCACAAAATATTCTCAGCCGCCTACTTTTTAATTTTGCAGACGTTTTTTTTTTCTAATCTTAACAAAACCTACAAAATATACAAACCAGTAGAAGAGCTATATTAATAAAGGCAGCCTCATGGTCTAGTGCTAAGGGCATTGGACTATGAATCCAGTAAACCTTGAGCTGAAGTGTCTATTGGGATATTGGAATCTTCATTTTTCTGTTTTTAGGGCAGGCAGGGTCAAGAGTTACACTCCCACTGAACCAATAGCCCGTGCCGCGACTCCTTACAAGGCGGTCATAACCAAGGAAAAAAAGGAGAGAAAGCAATCAAGAAAATATCAAAATACAAAAGAGAAAAGATTTCATTCTTATGTTCATAAATAGTTCGAAAGTCTGATAAAGGATAAAAGCATTATCAAGCAGTCAATTGCAGATTATGAAGATGGACAATACATGCCATTGCCACCATAGATATCAAAGACAAACAAGACAGAAAACAAGTAAGCTATCACATTTCCATTCTCGGGTAATCCATTTAAATTCACGCTTCTAACTATCTGCATTAAAGGGAAAACCGTCTGAATTGAAGACGCAAAGAAGAAAAAAGGAATAACAAGGTAGCCACCTCCAAAAGCGTACAGCAGGGGTGATAAAGTATCTGCATTCTTGTACATACACTTGACTTATGTGGTATTTGATTATTTTTGGCATCGGAATCTGACTGGTTTCAGTGTTTCTTGCCTGAATTTGAGTAGTCTCAGCCTGACTTGTTTTGTCCGGGGGTACAATAGCCATTTCAAGTCACTTCACAAATAGTCTTTTAGTTCAATTTTTTGCGTCTCAGAGACCCAAAATCCGAACGAATCAGAAATTTAGAAACCTGAGTCATATGAAAAACAAGAAGATCTGAAATCTGGCTGGAGTCAGATTCCACATCTGAAATCGAAACAGAAAAACACCATTGACCACCTTACTACCCATGTTCTTACATCTCTGACCATTCTTTTGTTTGTATAGCGAATGCATCATCGATAAGAACGCGAGAATAGGAAAGAACGTCGTAATTTCCAACTCAGAGGTAAAAATTCTATAATCACAAGCAAATGCAGATAAAAAAACATAAAATGTTCATAATGCAGTAACATTTACTAGTAAATTTCGAGATTTTTACAGGGTGTTCAAGAAGCAGATAGATCTTCAGAAGGATTTTATATTAGATTGGGTATTACGGTTATACTTAAGAATTCGACAATCAAAGACGGTTTAATTATATAATAAATTCTGATAATTAGAGTCATTCTATATTTTATTAGGTCAATGGGATTTCATTTGAAACACCAAGCTCTCTTTTTATTATATTTTCTGCTTGGTGTGAATATATCACCTTGTAATCAATACAATTGACGTTAAAGCCACGACGTCTAGTTCATTTTTGTCAAATCTGACTCTATATAAGCCATTAGAGGTCAGTCACATCATTATCTAGATATACATATTTACGAAAATGTGTGAATTTTAATTACTTGGTTTGACCTGACTTGTGATGGTTGACCAATTATACACTATTTTAAAATACTTGTATAATTGACCCCAAATACTATATATTATATTACAGTCACAACTCACAGCATTCAATTTTATCTTTGAACAAAACCGCGATTAAGTTATTTATTCAGTGTGAGTGGTAATAGTGAGATCCTCTCAAGAAATTTTTCTAGAAAATCTTCAACTTGGGGAACCTTGTTATTTATGTTGTTGGTGTTAGTTACAAGCACCAAATATAACTACGTCCATAAACCATTTGGTTGTATTTTGTCACTCCCATTATAGGACTAATAGAAAGATTAAAGTTAACCGACAAAAATTAAAAAAATGGGTCATAGGAACATTTTTGTTAAATTAGAGGCAGAAAGTTGATTATAAACTAGGAGTCGTTTAAGAAATAACCCAACAAAAACGGTATTTGTCTTAATCATCAATGCTTTGGCCAAAATCACAATTAAATTTGCTCCAACATTTCAAATATCTCAAATAATATAGGACTAACTTCTAAAATGATATGTAGCTGCCTAGCTGGTAACAAATTTAACTTTGATCAATTTATAGAAAAATGAATTTTGAGTTTCATAATTGATTCATTTGTTTACATTCAAAAAGTGACAAAAACAACTTATGAATATTAACCATCATAACTTGATTCATTTGTATTTCTTGCTATTTTTTTTTTTTTGCATTGATAAGCAGGGAAAGGGCCCCGACCCAAGAACTACAAGAAGAAGTCAGAGGCTAAAGAGCCACAAAAAAGATCAAACACAGAAAACAAAAAGCAAGATAAAGTCAAGGCCAATATTTCCTTAGTCTAACTCTACCCCTATTATCATCTCTAATGATGCAACTCAAAGCAGGAGGCAAGCAGTTAATCTCCAACTCCATCTCTGTAGTAGGTCTCATTTTAGCAAGAAAGTCAGCTGCATAATTCAGCTCTCTAACCACATGAATAATGCTACAGTGGACAAAGGAAGCCCATAACTGCTTAATAGAAACCCACAACTGCCAAACACCCCATGGTGGCAGCTTAGACCAATCAGATAATAGGGAGAACACCACTAGAGAGTCAGTAGCAATGATCACTTTGTCCAAATGTTGTCTCCTGGCTAGAGATAGACCTAAGAAGACACCTTGCAGCTCATGGAAGACAATGTCCTTCCTAATAGCAGATCCTGCCCCAAGAGAAAGCACAGCACCAGCATGATCCCTAAGGATTGTTCCATAACCAGCAGAGGCACTATCCATTGAACCATCCGAGTTAATTAAAACATGATCAGATGGAGGGGGTTCCCACCTAAATCCCCTGTACTTAGGCCTAGCCAGGGTAACACAAAGGTTCCAATTCTCAGCAAAAGAAAAGTTGGAGAAGTTATCTTCAATCCTCCCCTTCCAAGAAGCAGCTATGATCTTAATTTCATCAACAATGGAGGTTAGAGTAGCAGCAACAGTATTTGCATGGTTCCTGAATACCCTACAGTTCCTTTCCTGCCACACATGGTACACAAAGGAGTTAAGAGCCAGACATCCCACCTTAGCCAAGATGGAACCACCTTTAAAATGTTCAGCACACCACTGAAATTCTGCATCCAGAGAATGAAAGACCTGCCTATGAAATCCCATTAAAGCAAGCAATTGCTTCCAGAGCAGCTGGGAGAAAGCACACTAAAAAAATAAATGAAATTCAGTTTCAGGAGCATTGGCACAAATACCACACCTCTCCTCTATATCCATACCCCACTGCTTAAGCCTGACTCTTGTTTTCAACCCATCATTTAGGACCATCCATGTTATAAAACAGTGTCTTGGAACACAGTGAGGAAACCACAATAGCTTCTTCCAATATACCTCCTGCCCCTTAGGTCTTATAGCATCATAGGTATCCTTCAAGGAATACTCACCTTTAGTGTTAACTTTCCACACAATTCTATCATCATTGCCTGCATTAAGAGGAACCCCAGACAACCCAGCAAAAACCTCCTGGAGCTCGAAATCCACATCATCAGGGATATGCCACTCCCCATTGAGGATAAAGGAGGAAACCTTAGTGTCAAGACCAAAATAGATGCTATACAAAAATCTGTCTTCATAAAACCTGTACAGGACACCTAGAGGATGCCAAGAGTCCACCCAAAAGAGTGTGCTCTCACCATTCCCCAATATATGAAAGATAAGGTCCTGAGCAAGGTTCCTACTAGCAAGTACTTTCCTCCAACACCAAGAGCAATCAGTGGGTACCTTCATAATCCAAAAAGAATAGCCTCTGATCAAGTTACTCTGCACCCACCTCACCCACAAAGTACTCTTCCCAGAGACAATATCCCAGACATGCCTCATATTGAAAGCCCAATTGAGGTATTCAATGTTTCTAATACCCAGACCTCCCTCACATTTAGGCAAACACACCTTAGTCCATGCAACAGTAGCTCTTTTGTGGCCATGACCTATTCCTGACCATAAGAACTTACCAAAGAGGCCATTCAACTCAGTATAAACCCTCTTAGGTAGCACAAAGACAGAAAGCCAGAAAATCAGCATACTATTAAGAACCACATTGATAAGGAGCATTCTCCCAGCAAAGGTAAGATACCTTGCTTTCCAAGACTGGACTCTCTTCTGAACTTTAGAAATTAGTGGAAGACATTCAGTATAGGACAGGCAAGAGGAAACCAAGGGCAAACCCAAATACCTCATAGGTAGAGTGCCTTCCTGAAACCCCAACTTTGCTCTGATAGCCTGCTTACCAACTTCCTCAACACCAGCAAAGAAAATAGAGCTTTTGTTATTATTAGCTGCCAATCCAGTGCAAGCCTGGAAATCATCCAAGACACTTCTTAGAGACATAGCAGACCCCTCATCACCCCTCATAAACACCATTAAATCATCAGCAAAGCACAAGTGAGTTACAACAGGGTCTCTACATCTAGAATGAAGTTTCAAAGTACCAGCCTCCTTAGCTTTCTGAATAAGAACAGCAAACACTTCCATAACCATAACAAACAAGTAGGGAGAAATTGGACACCCCTGCCTTAAGCCTCTTTTACCTTCAAAGTAGCCATTGACAGCTCCATTAACAACCACAGAGAACTTAGGAGAAGTAATACAAACCTCAATCCAATGAATAAACATGTCAGGCAGGTTAAACTTCTTAAGAATTTTGAGAAGGGAAGACCATCTCACAGTATCATATGCTTTTTTAAGGTCAATCTTGACAGCACACCTAGGAGGCCCACCCTTCCTACCATAGCCCCTAACAAGCTCATGAGCCAACATAATGTTGTCTTGAATAGACCTACCAGAAATAAAGGCTGATTGATTCTCCCCAACCAAATTCTTAACCACCTTTTTTAGTCTGATGGTCAAGATTTTGGTTATAGTCTTATAAATCACATTACAACATGCTATAGGCCTGAAGTCACCCATTGTGTTAACATTAGGGACCTTAGGGACAAGGGTAAGAAGAGTAGCATTAACTTCACCCAACAACTTACCAGATTTGAAGAAGCTTAAGATGGCTCTAGTGAAGTCCTTGCCAACAATAGACCAGCATTTCTTGAAGAAGTAGGATGAAAAACCATCAGGGCCAGGTGCTTTGTCAGACCCAACAGTAGAAAGAGCATGAATAACCTCATCAGCAGTAACAGGAGAAACCAATCCAGAGACCTCACACCCTGGGAGAGGACTAGAGAAATCAAAAGAGTTAAGAATCATATCCTCATCAGCTCCCTCCTCATCCTGTCCAAAAAAAGAAGAGTAAAAGTTAACACATTCATCAACAATATCTTGCTGCCTGTCTAGCACAACACCTGCACCATTAGTAAGCCTATAGATGTTGTTCCTGGCTCTCCTCTCCTTGATGGTATTATGAAAAAACTTGGTGTTGCTATCATCCTCAGTAAGCCACTGCACTCTAGCCTTTTGCTTCAGCATAGATGCCTCAGTAGTAGCAAGGTGAGAATAGGTCTTCAAAGCATCCTTTTCCTGTCTTCTGAGCTGCACATCATGGGGATTATTATGGAGGTTAAGTTGAACCTCCTCCACAACCTTCTTAGCTGCTACCACTTTCTCTGAAAACTTGTGAAAATTAGCCACCTTCCATTGCACAAGCCTAGCCTTCACCTTCTTGAGTTTGGTCACTAATTGGTACATAGGGGTACCCTGAACCTTGCACATCCACTCTTTTTTTACTAACTCCATAAACCCTGGCTCATCACACCAACAATTAAAAAACTTGAAAGGCCTCCTTCCAATGCTATCCACCTCAAACAAGGATAATATAGCTGGTGAATGATCAGTACCACCAGGAGGAAGAAATACAGTCCTAGAGTCAGGAAATAATCTCAACCAGCTCACATTAATAAGGACTCTATCAAGTTTAGAAAAGACACTAGCACTTCCCTCTTGTTTATTGTTCCAAGTATAGAAATGTCCAGTGAAAGGGCAATCCATCAACTCAGTATCTTCCACACAGTCTAAGAACTCCCTGAAGTGACAAGGCCTCACCATTTCCCCACCTTGCTTCTCATCAGGTCTCAAAATGGAATTATAATCTCCCATAAAACACCATGGCCCATCAAACCTCCCAACAAGAGTTCTGATGTCTTCCCATAAATCCCTTCTATGGGCTCTACCATTGTGCCCATATACAATAGCAAGGTTAAAACTCCTGCCCTCACATGTACTAGCACTGAAAGCAACCAATTGCTCAGAAGAGAATAGAGGCTGCATAGAAAGTTGGTTTTTATCCCAACCCACCCAAATTCTACCACCACTACTAGCCTCATAATTATCCAAGAACTCCCAAAAAGGGTTAATAGCTCTTTGGACAGAAGCCTTATTCACCATGGAAACCCTAGTCTCAACCATACCACAAAGACTTAACTTATTCAGCCTAATAAGGTCCTTGACCTCATTTATTCTGGAGGGACCATTAAGACCCCTCACATTCCAACACCCCATATTAACCATGTATAATTCTAGAGGATTTCCTAGACATCCCACCCCCTCCATCACCAGGAACACTACTAATGGCAGCATTTCCTTTGTGAGCAAATAGAGCAATCACTTTAGCTATCCCTTCACCAGCTACAGTTCCACCACCTATATCCATAGCATGTTCCTGGTTACCAGAATCAGTAGCCTCCACTACCTCCATGAGTGCTTCCTCTTCACCACTCACAAACTTCTCAGCAATACAAACTCTCTTAGAAGCCTGCACTCCCACCTCATCAGTAGCAGCAACTTCCTTAGTTATCCTATTACTAACAGCCTTGCTCTTTCTTTTGGTTACTGGGATCCATTCACCCTCATCCATACTACTAGAATTATCCATCACACCAAGGCTACTCGAGGGAATAGAAGTAGAAATATTAAAAACATCATACCTTGACCCTGAAGAGTCACCCTTAGCAGATGGCCCAGGGGGTACTTCCCTTCTAACCCCAGCTGATGTATTCACTGCCTGGAATTGGCCTCTTCCCATGGAACCTTTAGCTGGCCCAACACTACTAGGAGCAACTCTTTTGCCCTCAGTCACAGCACTCTGAGTAGGAGTCTCAGCAGCATTTCGTCGAACACTTTGAGCACCCACCTCTGGTCCTTGTGGAGCTCGTTTCCCTTCCTCCCTACTAGGGGCAGAAGGACATCTAGCAGAGAAATGACCAAATTCTGAACACTTAGTACATAAAGCAGGCCTCCAGGCATACTCTACTCGAACAGTATTGGTTTTAACCTCATCTGTGATTAAGGAAAGGGTGGCTGGGAACTTACAATCTTTTCCAACTTCAACACACACTCGAGCATAAGCCATTCGAGACTTCAATTCAGTTGGAGCATCCAGCATAATTGGTTTACCTAGCAAGCTAGCTATCCTAGCTATTCCTTTAGGATTCCAATATAAAGAAGGTACATCTCTCAAACATATCCACACTGGGACTGTATCTAGATTATGAATCTCCTCTTCAATAAATGGAGACCATGGCCTAGTAACAAACAAGTGATTCAAAATAAACAAAGGCTCATGATCAAGTGCTCTCTGCCTATCCTCCTCAAGTTTAAATCTCATCATATAAGCTGCATCTCCATGAATAGTGAGATCCATTTCACCCTTTAGTTGACATGCTTTTTTCAAAGCTCCATACACTACATGGAATGGTAGCCTTCGACCAACAAAAGACCCAACAAGCCATGATTCGCATTCCCTCTGTTCCTCAGCAAAATCAGACACAGAGAAGGCAGCAACTGGCTCACCATCTACCAACTTTGGTTTTGTATATTCCAAAGGAGTTCTACTAACCACTTGCTTACTACTCATAAACAGGGATGCCCAATTAGTCGCACGAGCATAACCAGATTTACCAGTAGGTTTTCGCATCTGTGGAAATTCATCATCCAATTCCTTCCTCCCAGAAGAATCACTCTGTTTCGAAGGTGCACCAGTCCCTTTCGAGATAAGTTCACCATCACCAGAGGAGGGGGGAAGGAGTTTCGGCTCCCTAGCCACCAGCATCTCTCACCGGAGAAACCAGTAGACAGGAACCTATTAGAGAGACTAACAACCAGCTCAGATCCCCAAATAACGACCAAAGCGGCCAGCGCCGCCACAAAACCCTAAAAAAAGGAAGAAAGTTGTCGGAGAAAGACCAACAAAAAAAAACGCACCACCCGGCTCACTCTCTCTAATATTTCTTGCTATTTTTTGTTTTGTTTTAAATAGTTTATTGGATTTCGACCATAAATTAGATGGCATTAATTTCTGTAATCAAAACTAAAAAGTCTTGAGTTCTACACTCATGGGAAGAGTAGACCGAGTCGTCTATATAGGTCACCACCCGTCTTGAACAGGAGGTACGTGTTCTAAAACCCAAAAATCTCCTGCCAGTGGGTTGGGTTATAGAGTGATTTTGTAGTGCATACATTTTGCAAACTGCGTGGCTTTCTATTTCTAGTAAGGGCACTAACCCCCTGCAACACAAGAGTCGGATTTCATCAAGGGTCTCTTGCCCACATAAGAAACCTCGATAAACGCGAACCAAGCCTCCCTTTAAACTAACAATTGATTACACGTTGGCCTTAGGGTGACGAGCATATAGGACCTACTTGACAAAAAAAAAATTTTGTTGAAATAAACTTGACAAATCTAAAACTCGATTATTATTTTGGTAGGTTGAAGGAGAGAGAATTTTGAAAATGCATTAGTCTGGATGTTATGTTTTAGTTAATGTGTTTGTCAAAAGCATAAAAAAATGCATCTTTTCTTTCTTCGGAAGACATACTATTTCATTTGTCAAAAAATGTGTATGTCAAATACTAAGGGTAATTTCTCAACAAAAAAAAATACTAAGGGTAACATGCATAACATTTTAATTGTTAGAGAAAACAAAGTAAAAAAATACATTAATAAAAAAAGAAATGAAAACTATTTTTTCATCACAAGACAAATTTAATAATGTTTGAGACAAAATGTAGTGTCAGTTGATGCGTTTGTAAAACGCATATAGTGAAATGTAGAATATATTTATTTTTCACAAAATAAATAGAAAAAAAAATTTAAAGCCAAAATATTATTTGTCTGTTAATGGGTTTGTCAAATGAGTAAGATGTGTTACATATTTATTTTTTCACAAGACATGGTCCAAGTGTTATGTTTAAGTTAATGTGGTTGTTAACAACAAAATAAAAAATGCATAACACATTTTTTTCTTTACAAGATAAACTACAAAATGCATTACTCAAATATTATTTGTTCCTTCATGAGTTAGCATACAAAGAGTAATATGCATAATATTTTAATTTTCAATTCTTCCCAAAACAAAACGAAAAATGTTTTAGCTAAAATGTTAGTGTCAATTAATTTGTTTGTCAAATACAAAACATATTTGTTAAACAATTTTTGAGCGAAAACGAATTTGTACCTAAATTTACATAATTATTGAGAGCAAATTAAGATTTGTTCAAACAATTTCCAAAAAAAATTCATGTTGATTTTGGTGGGATTCTGATAAGGTAAATTTTTCATTTTTCGGAAATAAAATTGTATTTTCAATAAAGTTTTTTTTTTATTAATTACTAAGATTGGATTTGATTTTTTTATTATTAGGACCATTTGGGCTTTAAACCAACCACCATACTCCCATTTCATTGTGTAGTTTGATGATATTGGTGTTTTGATAGGAATTGCACCTTTGCATCCTTGAAATAGCTAATTCTCATTTAATGAAGTTTGGTAAAAAAAAAAATGAACATAAAGTATGTGCTTGTTTGGTTACAGATTTAACTTTTTAAAATTTTGCGGAAGCAGTTTTTGTGGTGTCGTTATTAACCAATTGTTTGTTGAATTGGGATTCTAAAAATAAAGCAACCAAGGTTAAAGCAAGAAGAACTCCTTTCTCCTTTTCAAATAGAATATAACATCATATAAAAAGTTAGGGTCTAAAAAAAGATCTCAGCCTGAATTTGGTGTAGTTTGGAAGGCCTTAAAGGTGCAAAAACGCAACTCCCATGGTTTTACACATAGTGTAAAGAAAGCAACATTATAATGCTTGAACCCTAACTTAGAGTCTGGCTCAACTGCTGAACATATTGTGCATAAACCGGTCCATAAAGTAAAACGTTAAACTTTATTGGTGATATTTTGACTCAAATCAAATTTAAGTTCGCTCCAAAATCTCAAATTCTACATGTTTAACTTTTAAAATGACTAAGTAGCTAGTAATGATTTCAACAAAAAAAGTAGCTAGTAATGAATTTAACTTTGGATCAATTTATAAGAAAAAAGAATTATGAGTTTCATACTTGATTAGTTTGTTTCCCTTCAATAATTGTGACAAATAGGCTTGAACAACTTGTGAATATTAACCATCATAAATTATCACAAAATATATTCAATCGTCTACTTTTTATTAACACAAACATTTTTCTCATCTAGTCTTAACACAACCTACAAGATAAATAGACCGACATTACGCTGATAAGAAAATTGATCTTCAGATTCGAAAACAGGTGAGTTATATGAACGAAGGCATTCAGTGGTGAGGATATTGGACAATGAATCCAGTAAAAAATGAGTTCAAGTGTCTATTGGAATATCAAAATACAAAAGAGAAAAGATTTCATTCTTATGTTCATAAATAGTTCGAAAGTCTGATAAAGGATAAAAGCATTATCAAGCAGTCAATTGCAGATTATGAAGATGGACAATACATGCCATTGCCACCATAAATATCAAAGACAAACAAGACAGAAAACAAGTAAGCTATCACATTTCCGTTCTCGGGTAATCATTTAAATTCACGCTTCTGACTATCTGCATTAAAGGGAAACACCGTCTGAACTGAAAACGCAAAGAGAAAAAAAAAAGGAATAACAAAATAGCCACCTCCAAAAGCATACAGCAGGGGTGATAAAGTATCAGCTCCACAACAAACATCTCTTTATCTCTCTTCGGCGAAATTCACAAATAGTACTTCTGATCCACCAGCATTCCGCAAATCAATCTGCAAAAATATTGTAAAAAGGGTAAAATGCAAGTATAGAAATGGCAGTTTTTGACGTGGAAGTAACTCTTAATACAGGAGCAAGTTAGATAAATTACACATTCAAGAATTAAGTCCGAACTCAACTAACTAATTCTCGAGTCCTCGACTTAGGATCATACGGAAAAACTAATCCTAAAATTACAAGGGAAAGTTGTGAACTAGGGTTAACTTGTTGTTTGAGCAACTTGTACCAAAGCATAATGTTACACAAGCCCAGAAACTCTAGTGCGTTTACTATTGACATTCTACATATGAATCAAGTACTACCACTTCATTTAGGATTCTGAGAATCATCACTTTCGTCAGGAAGTTTTCCAGACATCAGCATAAACCGATAAACTCTAAAAAGAAACAAAACCCTATAAATGGTAATTGAAAGAGGAGCAATATTCACTTCATAAGCTAAACCCTAGTAAGATTAAGACAACAACTCGATACTCACATTGTTTTACGCGTTTACCGGCAATCACTACACTTCATTGAGTTAAGAGTCCGAAGGTGGTTGTTGTTGTTGTTGTGGAGGTTGAGGCCACATGTAAGGCGGAGGTTGTTGAGCATACATAGCTGGAGTACCAACCTGCGGAGAATGCTGAGGTGGCATATAGTAATATGGAAGAGCATCGGCTGGAACTCCACCAGGCACTGGCCCACCTCGTGGCATCGATGCAAGAACCTCATCTTTCAAATCCTCTCTCGGCACGATATCAACGAGGAAGTCAAAGATATCGGTCCTTGTAATTGCTGCTGCAATATCGTTTTTCTGAAGTGTCCTCCTTTTGTTCTCCTCTGTATGATTCCATGAACGGAGAGTTAACTCCAAAATAAACATCTCACACGCCCTGGCGAATATAACTGGAGCCTCAGCCGAGATCATTCTTACATCCTCATCTGCCTTCATGATCTTTTTGATCCTTGCTAGTGGCAAGCTGTGATTCTTGAAATCAGTTGTATGTTCGATTTCTTGGAACTGGCTTGCCCAAAAGGTCTGAAGTTGTTGCTGAAGTTGCTGTTGCTGCTGCATATGGATGTGTTGATAAGCAAGCTGATGTTGTGCAAGCTGAGATGGGGAGGCAGCGAAACCCGTCGTCTGACCAGGAGACTGAATTGGTCCTCCTGAAGTAGGAATAGGTTGAGTGGCTCCAACCATTTGGTTAGCCTGGTACGGGTTTGCACCATATGGCATTTGAGGAGCACCACTGACCACCCCCATGACGGGTGGTTGACCATGCCCTTGTGGATCCATAAACGGCTGAGTAGGCTAAGACAACAATCTTTTTGCTCCTGGTTCCAGTAAAAATAAGACAGAAAAAAAATCAATCACTACCAACATAATCACAATAAATGCAAAACTCGATATGCCAACATCATCCAGCTAAGACACTGTACCACTAAATCATCACATAATTGTCACTATTTGCATCTATCCCCTCAGGTATTTTACACATATATTTTCCATCTTGAAAAAGTTTCCGACGCCTCTTCATGGATGTAAACGTACAGAGATAAACCTAAGCGCCACGTTTTCTATCATCCGTTCTGTTTATTAATATGTTTCTATATTGTACTTCTATTAAATTCAAATTCAATTCAATGCAAACCTCAGTACACAGTTACCTTCAATTCGATATTTTGTTTTCGATTCCTCTTCCTTGAATGAACACTTCCAAATCTTAGTAAAAAATAGTTTAATGAAAAAAATATCTATGAAACAATTTGCCTCAAAGGCAAGAGTAGTTACTATATAGAAATAGAATATAACATCTTTTATCGTCAAACATGACATGTGAATGCATCTAACTATATGATATAAGGGTACATCTGATGCAAGAACAATCAACTTTCAAATCTTCAAATGAATTCTCACCTCCCCATAACTCTATCTTGAAAATTAGAAAATCTAAACACCTCAAAACATTCATTCTATGCTGTATTATTAGTACAAGAGAGAAAAGCTTCACCAAAGCTATAAAATTGTCACCAACCATTTACGTATTCAAATTTATGAGCAATGATAAACAAGCCCATTTTAAAGACAAAAATTAGGGTTTACAAAAAAATTGAAACTTTGGATAAAAAAAAGTAGAAGCAACAACAGAGAGTACAATATAAGACCTAATGATCAAACCCAAAAGGGGAAAATCCACAAGACCCTTTCTTTTATGAAGAAAAATCCAACTTTCTGACTTGTTTCCTTAGATTTCACTCTTTGGGTAATTGATTTAGACACTATTAAATCCCAATTTTACTAATTAGATCATCAAAAACTCAGAATAAAATTTGGGAAGAATGAGAAAGGGAAGCTTTGATTAGTAAAGGTCATACCTTTTTTCTGTGAAATCGAAGTTAAAAAAGCTTTCTTCCCCACAGACAGACAGACAGACAGATATGAGAGAGAAAGTAGGGAGAGATGTTGTTGTTACTATTTATTAGGGTTTGGTTTGGGATCAGACTTCAGAGGAGAGAGAGAGTTAGGAATGAATGTGATTTCCACTTTGGACAAAAAACTGAAAAGTTAAATAACGGTATTACACTGACCCGTTTCCGTTATTTCGTACTTAAATTTGAGTTTTTTTTCCTTTTTGGAGTACAAGGTAGGTAGGGCCGTAGGACTGTAGGGGTGGGAATTGGTCGGGTCGGGTTGTGCGCTGGCCTTAACTTCATCGGTGGGTCTCGACCGGGCACTAAAATTCTACTCCGTATCCATTGTCCGCTTAACAACTCGGTCCGATTAATATTAAGATTTCCCCTTGATTAATTCTCGCTTGTGATCGACGGACTTGCCAATGCTCTAGGGTGTTTCAGGTATTATCCATCAGGCATAGACCTATTAGGTTAATTGGTTTGGTAGTCTGGTCCATGCTCCTTCACCGTTTCTCGTCTATTAAAAGCCTGACGGGCAGGGCATTCTCGTCATGGGTATCAGGTATCCGCGGTCTACTACGGATTCCAGCGGACCCAAGTGGGTACCAGGCTTTAGGGTGTTTTCCCCCGCTAATACTAGATAGAGTGTTTTGGGTGAGTCATATATAACATTTAACTCTACCTCCAAATTGATTTGATTCATGCTAATGTTTGCTCTATTTGATTCAGACATATCAAATTCAGATAATGAACCACAATCTAATAAGTATCTATGAGTATCAAGTTTTGTTTCAGTCAAAAATACTAATAAGTATCTATCTAGAACCCACAAGCTTTCACTTATAAGGTGGATTTTCCGACTCATCATCGAGTGGTTAATATGTCCTTTGGAGAGCCTTTTTTTTTTGGTTAATTAAACAATAAAGTTTCTCAATCATATAAATATTTAACTAAAAAATCTATAATGTGACTTTTCTTATAATAAATTGGGTGGCTTTGTACTAACTGTCCTTGCACCTTATAATAGCCTATAAGCACCTTATAATAGCCTATAAGCTGATAGCACCAACACCACCAACACCACCCAAACAACAGGAAGCATACAGCACTCAACACATGGCATAAACAATTAGGCAGTTTTTCAACCAAAAAAAAAAAAAAATTAGGCAGTTTTGAACTCCCATTGGGAAAACCTTTATCTAGCCATTGGTATTCGGTAGTCAAGCAAAAAAAAACCCTAGAAAAAACCTTTATCAAGTTATAAACTTAAGGATTACTGGATTCACAGTCTAATGTCCTAAACACCAGCGGCTAGCCCATGGCCATGGGAATCCTTATATGAATATAGAGCTCTTCTATTTTCATATTTAAAGATCAATTTTCTGTATTAGAAAGTTGTTAAGATGGTTAATGTTCACAAATTTTTCAAGCGAATTTGTCACGCTTACTGAATGAAAACAAATGAAAAGTATGAAACTTAAAATTCATTCCCCTTTAAATTGATTTAAATTTAAGAGTCCACCAAATATTGTTTACTCGCTTCAAAATGGTGCATACCATATTTGAAGGAATCAAAATTAAATTTATTATGATCTACTTAGTCATTTTAGAAGTTAACAAATATTATTTGAGAGGTTGGAGCAAATTTAATTTTGGTTTAGTTCAAAGCATTAACTATAACATGTGACATGTTTCTTTATGGAAAGGCTCATAAACAGTACCCTTAGCAAATAAAATATCAATAGTAACTAATGATTTGGTTTATAAATATTTAATAATATTTGGTGATACTTGAGCATTGTTATTGCATATAACAGTTGTCAGGAATTTCTTGAAGTTTATTGGTTTAGTTATTTGAGAAATAGAGGGTATGGTGGTATTTCGGCATCATCTTCATTTAAAAACCAATTGTACTCGGACATGTACAAAAGCTTTAACGGCATTAAGAGATTTTTAGATTGCAAGTGAAATTGCATGATATTTCATCAAAAAAAAAGTGAAATTGGATGCATCGCTATTTCGTGTCATTAACCCTAATAAAAGTAATGTGTTTTTGTAAGTAAGATTTGTATTGTACCTCATCTCTGAATTGACTCGAATCGGACTATAATTTTGTTTTTGTTTGATTATTGGGTATGACTGGCTTGAGTTATCTATATGAGATAATTTTTGTTCAAGATAACTCATACAAGTCAAATTCAAATAATCACTATTTAAATTTTGGTACACTCAAAATACAAATAAGTGTCAATATGTCAAATCCACTAATCTTTAGTTATATTTTCAGAGATTGATCTTCTTAATATTCGGGTGGACTTCTTTCAAATAATCATACAGTTTCTTTGAATAAATATTGAAAAATAATAGAAGAGGCTACAAAATTAGACCTCCTCCAGGCTTAAATATGAATCAACCGTCCATCAAGAGAGATAAAAAGTCCATCAACAGAGAAAAAAAGCTACCAGGAAACGAAGATCACTAATTTAGAGTAGGCCTGGAGTAGATATTGACTTGTAAAATTTATAACATTTCTCTCGTCAATATTTAACTAAAACTCTATTTTTTTTTGTGTAAAATGACTTTTCATATAATATAGGTCGTTGTTTTGGGGCAATAAGTATATTTTGTAGAGTGGTAATTTTAATAGGAAAATGTGAAATTTGAGAAATTTCTGAGGTAACAAATTTTAAAGAAAAATAAAACATTTCTTCTTCTTATCCTTCTTCTTCCATTCCTGCCACCATCTTCAGGCACCACCACCACTACCACCATTGTCTCTTTCTTTTTTCTTCCTCCTCTCTCCGCTTTCTTTCATGTTGCTCTCTCTTTCACTCTTTCATGTTGCTCTCTCTCTCCCTCCCTCTCGCCCTCTCACAATCCATCTCCCTCTCTTACAGCCTGTCTATTTCTGTATCTCTCTGCAGTGGGAGAGAGAGAAAGCGATAGGGAGAGAGAGAGAAGAGAGAGAGAGAGAGAGAGAGAGAGAGAATAAAATAAAGACAGATAAACGATGATGGTGGCATCGGGATTTGGTGGTCAGAAAAGGAGAATGACTGGCGAGAGAAAGAGATTTCAAAAGACAAATTAAGGTCGTCGGCAATGAAAGATTATCCGGCGATCCTTGCCGGCATGAAGAAGAAATTGTCAACAATTTTTTTCCCTTACAATTAGAAAATATACTCGTCAACTAACGTTGACTAGATTTTGATAAAGTCTTTACACCCCCTAAATTTTTTCTTATTTCCCGTCGGCCATTACTCTGTACTAACTGTCTTTGCAGCTTATAATAGCCTATAATTTGATATCATCAATGACTAACCCTACCCAAAAAAAACAGGAAATATAGCACTCAACACATGCCACAAATGGGCAGGTTCTCGCCCACATCAGGAGAACTTAAGCTAGCCATTGGTAGTCAAGCAAAGGGCATAAACCGGCCGATATGAATTAAAAAATGATGGTATATCCGTCCAATATCCCACCCACATGATCAAGTGACAGAAAGTCAAACAATTTCTCTTCCTTGATCTGGACCAGCCCAGTACCCCGATTAGGGTTTAGTCGATATACTGGTCGGGCATACCAGCACCGTTGTTATGAATTTATAATGATTTCAATGAACACCAAACAATTTTTTTTATAAAACAATCGACAAAACTATGAGATTTGTGTAATACGAGTGTCAAAGAAGAAGATGAAGACTACAGTGAACAAGACGAAAATAATGCAGAACCAGATTAAGAATAAGAACTAAGAACAAGAAACAAAAGAGATGCAAAATATACATCTAAATTGGATTCTTTTAGGTCTTTGTTTCACCTTTTTCCTAGTGTCATTTTCTTCCTTGTTTCTTCTTCACCTTCATCATCTATTTCTTCCTAGTTCTTCAACATACCGGTACACGCAAAAAATCACATAAGCAGGGTGCCTTCTGAAATCGACTATTTGACTAGGGTCAAGGCTGCACGAAGGCCCATTTAGGAGAAATAGGAAGCGCTTTTATAAAGTTCCAAATCATTTCGGTCTAAAGATATAGTATTAACTACAAGAAATATAAAGGTAAAGTATTTCAGGAAAAGGCTCGCAAAATCTCAAGGAATCACGAATTATTTGTTTCTGATGTCTCAGAGTATATATATGTATATGTTTACCCACCAGCCAGATCAAAGTATAGATGAAGAAACGCGTACTAGTTCATAATCAGAAATTGTCAAAATCTTAACACCCAAAATCTAATATAACAAGGAAACAGCTTTACATTATATACTGATCAATTTTAGCGTTCTATGCGGAAAAATCTTTACTAATTCTACAACGACCAACAAGAGCAATCGAACCATTCTAATAGAAAGAGATATTGTAAATGAGTTTTCGTCTATGCTGTCTTTCAAATGCAGCAACAATCTCATCGATCTTTTCCTCCCATGAATCTGTTGCTTCGAGCTATATAACAGGATCATTTACAATCAGAAAGCTGTATTAAAACGTTTATAATTATGGTTGATATAACTCATAACTAACTGAAATGAAATATAGAAAACAAACCTCTTGGCGTAAATCAAGAGTTAGTCTAGCTCCTACTGCAGTACTGCTGCCTCTATGTGATTATCATTTACTTCCAAGTTGATAACTAATACAGGTTTCATCAGAACTTGCTCCCTTGTGTGAAGATCTGCATAACTTTCATATACAAGTTAGGGCAATTAGCAAAAGAGTTTAATATACTACCTTCTTATCCCAATTCACAGTATTTAAGTTATGACTTTTAGTTAAATTAAGCTAACCGATTAAAGTCCCTATTGCTTTTACAGAAGGAACCTAACAAAAATTTTATCCACGATTTGCGTTTTATACTTCTAATACGATCAGATTAGCCTGAAGATACAGAAAGATGTTAACTTCCGAAGCATTATATTATGGATGATCTATTTCTTTTAATATACATAACAAACATCGATAATAAGGTTAAAGATATATAGATTATAGAACTCCACTTCTTCTGTCTTACCCATTTGGATACATATTCTAGACGTCGAGGGTATTTCTGAAATCAAATGTTATATAAACGTAACAAGCATTTGTGCTCTGAACTTGAGCTTAGATGTGTATCTGAGTTCTGACGGTAGCCAAGTAACTTGGGGTTTACTTTAAATGCATACAGTGATACAAATGCTAACAACTACACAAGTATATTATCTCATACATGAAACAAAATAGTGCATAAGTACGTTTTCGTGCTACAATATCGAAGTTTCAATATACAAGGTAGAAAATTAAGAAAGAAAGAAAGAGAAAAACAATGGTAGAAGGTAAGCCAGAGCTGATTTCACCAAAGTCGGGTGAGTAGTTAGTCGGGATTCACTAGACAGCTAAGAAGGAGTCGAAGGTGTAAGAGTACTAAACCTAGGATTGTCACAAAATTGTAATAATTTGAACCACAGTGTAACCTAAGTTACAATTGAGGGAAACAATAAGATATTGTGGATGATAGATGAATTCAACGATATCAAAGCTCGAGGGCATGTGTATAGATATATGTATCGACAAGTACACAAGATGAAGGGAACTAGTAGGAGTAAGAGTATGACCATGTCAAAAACCTTCTCTTCAAAAGTAATCACCACATTAAAAATACCATCAGCAGCATTATCTTGCCATCATTGAGGTGCAAGTTTGACACCCGAGTTTCTCTTAAGCATCGGCAATATCCCATTCCGCTTATATCTAAAAATCCGATCTTAAGGATCATACCTACTTTAAGTTCCATAAGTATATCCGAAAATGCAGATTACTAGTTCACTCACTCTTCTATGTTTTAAAACCCCAACTTCTTAAAACTACAATTTTTCGTTTTACTACACAAATTACAAGTAAAATGTGCAATCTTTTTCAACACTATAAAAAAATATACGAAGAAAATAACCCAATTACCCATCACTAAGTTTCAAAAGATCTAACACTTCACAAACCCTAAATTGCTATTTCAAGATTCAAAGCAACCAAATTTACATATTTGAATCAACTTTGCTTGAAACAACAATATTGATTGAAAACAGATACTAAATTGTCATAATTCTATAGGTCAGCTAAGCATTGGAAAGATCACTATCACTCAAGTCATCAAAAACCCTAATTTTCTAAACCCACTCACCAACTAGGGTTAAAATCATTCGAGGGTAAGAGAAAGAGAGTGGGTAAGAGAAAGACCGAACACGAGAAAAAGAGAAGGTGGTCTGATCAATGGTGGTGGTGGTCGTAGCTGGTGAGTGGTTGTAGAGACCCGAAAATAAGAATCCGAGAAGGGCGGTTGGTATATGGAGACAAAGTCAAGTGAAAAGTGTCTGTGTAATCCCTGAAGTTAAACACCAAGAGCCCGACTTTGAAGTACTAGAAATGGAGCTCTGTTGTGTTTTGTGATCGGGTTCCTTTCACTTCATAGATTGAATCTTGATCGGCAATTACCGATAAAAGCATATACAATAGAGATTCCCATTGGTTTCTCCCAATTGAATCACCAACAAAAACTACTCGTCAATTTCGTAGTTTCTTCAACATTGTATTTGCATCAAACCTCTAGTTTTTTCTTAAAAAAACAACAAGAATTAAGCAAAACTCACCTTCATTCTTCACTTATAACCAAAGCAAATAAAAAATAACAATTCACATCATCACATATTAGAAGTTTATAACATGAAGGATATACAGGATCAAGAAATATCCACAACATTACTATAACAATACCAAGAAATACCAACATAAATCAAAATTAAAACAAAACTTTCATGATTTGATAACATCAATGATATAAACCGGCCGAATTTGAAGGAATAATACTTATCAGGTCTTCCATTATTCAGACCATCTAAAAACTTAAAATTTTTAGACTGATATATAGGATAATTATCATCCCAAACCCATTTTCCTTTAAATAAATCACAATTTTCATTACCATCTTCTTCAAGAAATTCAAACCTTTCATTTCTAATTCCATCTTCTTCCAGTACTTTGGATCTTTCGCTACAAACGATAAAGTGATGAACTATCTAAATTTGTTATTATTACCAAGAATTTAAATGGTTTTCGTTCAAGTTTTTCCCGATTTTACTAGTCCTTACGCATTTTAGGTCTTTTTGCTACATACGATAAACTGAACCATCTAGTTTCTTGTTCATGATTCCGACCTAAGCACTATATGACTAACAATCAAACAATTCACCTTTCGCCCTTTTATACACATTTCAAAAACTAGATATACTGTAACTCAATAAACAAGCACCAGAAGTACCACTAGTAAGTACCTAGGTAGGGCATCACATGCAACATGAAATGTCATGAATGACACTTAAATTTAACAAGAGACTTGAAAGCCAAAGAGAGTGAAATAGCAAGTGAATTGGTAACAGTATATCTAGGGTTAAAGACCATTTTTGTAAGAAAACCAAAGAGAGTGAAAGAGAGTGAAATAGCAAGTGAATTGGTAACAAGGCATATGATACATCTTAATGGCCACTAGGCATCTTTAATATTTCAAGAAACTATAAAGAGTGGAGTGGTTAAAGATGCACACTGAAATTGACATAGTAATAATCGCACAGAATTTGTCGTTGTAATATTCATGATGATCGTGGTACATTTTGTCGACAAGATTGAACCGGTCCTGCCACAGAGACCACAACTCTTATGTATGATTCCTCGTGAGAATGAGAATGAGTACAAGCACAAAATAGACAAGGATGCTTCATCTATTGTCATTGTTATCTTTTTTTTTTTCTGTTGAAGATTGTCATTGTTCTCTTGAAAAAGTAAACATGAATATGTTATTGAAGTGAGTGAAAATTGTACCTTTTCATTTTGGTGCCCGTAGTTATTTATCAATCAAATAAAAGGGTTAATTCCGTTTTGGCCCCCGATTTGTGACCAACTGGCCGTTTTATCCCCCATAAGTGTCCGGCAGTTCGTTTTGGCCCCAAAAAATTCCTAAATGGCCCCAAATGTTTTCCAACCTCCCAATTATACCCCCATGGCATTTCTGTAATTTATTTTTTTTCTTTGTCCACCTCATCTAACAATTGACACATCACTCTGTCCACCTCACCCTTCTTCTCCGGCGAAAGGTTGCCGGCCGGAATAAAAAATTCCGGCCGGCCACCTTTACCAAAATAATTTTTTTTTTTTTTTTATTTCTCTCTCTTCTTCATCTCCTTCTTTCTCTCTCTTCTTCATCTCCTTCTTTCTTTCTTCTTCTTTCTTTCTTCTTCTTTCTCTACCTCTCTCTCTCTCTAACCCTTCTATTTCTCTCTCTCTAACCCCTCTCTCTCTCTCCCTATAACTCCGGCGAAGGGGCGGAGCCCCTTCGCCGGAGAACCAGACCTTGAAGGTCTGGTTGGAAACCAGACCTTCAAGGTCTGGTTTGAAACCAGATTCGGTCTGGTTCTCCGGCGAAGGGGCTCCGCCCCTTCGCCGGAGTTATAGGGAGAGAGAGAGAGGGGTTAGAGAGAGAGAAATAGAAGGGTTAGAGAGAGAGAGAGGGGTTAGAGAGAGAGAAATAGAAGGGTTAGAGAGAGAGAGAGGGGTTAGAGAGAGAGAAATAGAAGGGTTAGAGAGAGAGAGAGGGGTTAGAGAGAGAGAAATAGAAGGGTTAGAGAGAGAGAGAGGTAAAGAAAGAAGAAGAAGAAAGAAAGAAGGAGATGAAGAAGAGAGAGAAAGAAGGAGATGAAGAAGAGAGAGAAATTTTTTTTTTTTTTAAAAAGTGGCCGGCCGGAATTTTTTATTCCGGCCGGCAACATCCTGCCGGAGAAGAAGGGTGAGGTGGAGAGGAGGTGGTGTGGTGGAGGAGTGATAAGATGAGGTGGATGATAAAGAAAGGTGTGATGTGGTTTTTTTTTGTTTTTAACCTTTTTCACAAATAATTCTGTTTTGGCCCCCGAGGATAATTTCGTCAAAAATTTAGCCCTTGGGGCCAAAACGAACTGCCGGACACTTATGGGGGCTAAAACGGCCAGTTGGTCACAAATCGGGGGCCAAAACGGAATTAACCCCAAATAAAATGATCCTTAGTAATTTATAACGCAACGGTAGTTTATTGATCTAACGACTAAAATTGAATTTGAAATTCATTAAATCACAACTTTTCTCCTACATTTTAATTCACATTGAGACTTCCTAAATTAAACATCTCAGGTTTATTTTCTTACAACTCATTTTTTATCTATCTCTTTCTCTCTTTTTGAATTCAGAAAATAACTATCCAAAAAAAATCTATGGAAACTAATTCACCCACTTCTCACGTCTCTCTCTCTCTCTCTCTACAAACACCCTTGATATAAATTTAAATAATTATCTAACCTCCCTCTATTAAATGAATGTAACTAATTCATTTTTCCCTTCTTCTTCGTTGTTTTAGTTTTTTTGTTCAGACTTTTTTCTTTGTTTCTGACAAATATTTATGATTTTTACTTTTAGGTTTAAATCGATCTCCACATATCACTCTCATGAGTGCAAAGTGGTGGCTCACAGTTCCTGAATACATTGGAGAGTGGTAAAGTCTAGACCTTCAGAATTTTATGGGTTTATATTGTTTTCCATTGTTTTGTCTCTCTTTTTATTAGAGTTAGGTTGATATTGTTTTCAATTGATTTCGTAAAAGATTGATATTTTAGTTTTAGTTTACATTTATTTCTGGTATACGTATTTGGAAAATAGTAGTCTCCTGATTTTTATTTTTATTTTTAGTTTGTTCTTTTCTTTTAGAAATTCTATTAATTTTAACCTTCTTCACTTTTGCAGAGACTAGATTACAAAGAAGTCTTTAAGAGATAACAACATTTTAGAGAAGAATTTGGTCTTCACTATACCCTTCTTCAAATTGATCCAAAAGATGTGAGATACAAGGAGCCAGAGAGGTGTTTGAAGAGAGAGAATTAAGAGAGGGATGTTGGAACCTGAGCCGACTTTGGCTCGACCCGACTCGTCAAACTCAAAAACCGAACGCGCCGTTGCATTCGTCTCGTCGAGCTATTCAATTTAGAGCCAAGAATCACTCAAATCTGATTTGAGATGAATGAGAAATTCAACTTTAAAGTTTGGACGAAGATCGGTTGAAATAGGACTGAAATGTCAAAACGGACAAAGTTAGAGTGAGAGAGAGGAGATGAAAAAAAAAAATTTAGAGAGAGAGAGAGGAGAGATGAAATAAAAGATAAAAAAAAAAAAAAAAAAAAAAAAAACCATGGTCGTCGGGCCGGAAAATTTCCCACCGGCGACCTAGTCGGATAAGAGAAAGAGGTGAGGTGGTGAGATGGAAAATTTTCCCATAAAATATATGTTTATATAAAAAAATTTATATATTCTATTTAAAATTTTATATTGGAAGACTATTTAGCTTTTAGACACTGTAGTAGAATTTTTGTTGTTGATCGTCACACCAAATCAATTAGTAGGACCCACGTATAGAAGAATCTGGAAAGGTTTCATTTCCTTCAAGAAATCTCCACCTCGTTTAACGACTAGCACCTTCTTGGAAGTTGGTTTAGGGTTATAAAAGTCATTTCCCTCAATAAATCTTCACCTCGTTTACACTATCAGTCTGTCTTTCTTTTCTTGCAGACCCTATTTCTGATCCCCACTATCTCTTTTTGTCTCTTATTACAAATATATTCATTTCCGATTGTTAGTACTACTAAAAATTTAAGTATCTTGCGACAAAAAAACATAGTCCATTTTCTTTTTTTTGTTGAACTAAAACATAGTTCAACAAAAAAAAAAAAAAAACTAAAACATAGTTCATTCAGTATAGCGACAAAACAAATCATAATTTACAAAATGATTGTTGGATAAAGCTAATCTATTATATATTCGAGTTAATTATTGTACAGATTTTCATGGATACCACGGAATGTCTTTTCATTCAATTTTTCATGTGAAGGTCTAAACTAGTACCTCGAACTAAAAATATGACATTTCGCATTCAATATCGATAAACTATCTTTCCATAAAATTACTAGCATATAATTTGTAATAGCACCAATTTAATTTTTTTTTTCCTTAATAATTAATTAGTTTCAATATTAGCAAATCTCGTGTATAGGATAAGACCACAATTTCAGAAATTAATCAAGATCACATATCTACCTCTATAAAAGGACATAAAATACTAAAAATAGTACTTAAAATAATATATTAATTCAATTTGTAATGATTTCTTTAAGTAAAACTTTCAACTTTAACAAAAACTTTTTTTGTATCTTTTTTGTTATTGGTGTTAAATAAAATTTCTATTTATTATGTTCTTATGCTAGTCATTATCGACCTTTTCCTTTGATAGATATGTAAACTCAAATTAAAGAACCACCGAAACAAATTTAATAATATTTTGACGAAAACAACAAGTTATATTAAATTTAATGTGCTTTTAATTTAATTTTTCGTTGTAGTTGTCACTTGTCAAAATTTTTTTTTTTCGAGAAGAATTAGACCACAACAATATTGACTTTATGTTATAGTTTTATTTTTTTATTGGATCCATAGACTGATATATATAAAATATATAAAAACGGGCTTGTGTGAAGAATGGATATATGAATCATGCATCGTTTCGACTAGAAAACCATAACATTTTTTTTTGATGACATAAAGGGTTCTACCTTTCGGGTAGTGTAAACGTACATTCTCAACAAAGATGTAAAAAATCATGCATTACCCCAGGTGCCTACAGTACTTTGTCTAGAAAAAGACGGTAAGCCTTTCTGTTATTGAGACTGGTAGTGGAACGTCGTTACACTACCAAATATAGTATAAAAAAATATAGTATAAAAATAAAAAAAATTCTCTCCCTTTCATAAAAAAAAAAAGTATTCTCTCCCTCACTATATACAGTATTCTTTGAGACTTAGGGTTAATTTCAATTTTACCCCAATCAAATGATCATATTCCCTAAAGAGTTGGGTTGGCCAATGGGTGGGAATTGGGAGTCTGTTGGATGGTATTGTTTGCCGGACTAAACTTTATCTTTATGGGCTAGTCTGGATCAGGAACCAAAATTTCATGTCCGCTCAATCACTCTGTTCAGTCGCAGTCTGGACAAAAATCACAAATTGCCTTGACCATCGTCTATTTGGGCCAGGCTAACTGGATGGACGTCTTTGATATCCGGTTGATCGAATTTCTGGATAACTTACAAAATTTCAATTTCTACTTACTTACAAAGTCAAACTCCATTAAAAAAGTTAATGTAGTCATCGATCACAACATTATAAAGAGATACAAAATTACAAATCATACAACATCAGAAAAATCTAGAATTCACGTCTTAAAACTAAAAATCGAATATATAGAGTAAAAACCATTCTTAAAAATCACATTTCTATTCTGTTTTTAAAAATCATAATGAGAAGAACTATGAATAATCGAGGAGGATGAGATGGTTGATAAACCTATTCGGTTTATCAAGTGTGAAACAGGAAGAAGAAGAAGAGAGACCGAGAGACAGAGAGGTATAAGAGAGAGAGAGGGAAATCAATTTGAATTGAATTCTATATTACTTTCATTAGTTGTACATCTTGATATATATATATATAGTTACAAAGAGATAAAATACAATCTAACTAAATCGAAGTTGTTATTGACCGAGTCCATGTGGGTTGTGTGTGTGTGTTTCGGCCGGATGTGATGAAATCCAAGTGGGTCGAGTATAAACCGTAATAAGAACATATGAATAAAAATCATTCTTTCCTAACACAGTCACTTTGGTTAGGGGAAATCTAAACTTATAAATTTAGTATTTGGGTCGGACTAAAAATGTGAAAAATTAATGCTGGGGAGGATTCATGCTCGAGAGACAAAGAGAAGAATATACTAAAACTGTCACTAACATTAACTTTTGTTGCTGATGGAGTGATGGTCATACAAAATCAAAGGAAAAAATAATCATTTAGTAGGACCCACCCACGTATAGAAGAAGGATATGGAAAGGTCTCGTTTCCTTCAAGAAATCTCCACCTCGGTTAACAACGAGTAGCACCTCCTTGGAAGTTTGTTTAGGGTTATAAAGGTCATTTATCACCCTTTTACTGTCTTTCTTTTCTAGCAGAGTCTGTTTCTGATTCCTGCTTCTCTTTTTGTTTTTTTCTTTGAACAATTCCTGCTTCTCTTTTTGTCTCTTATTAGCCTATAGAGGAAGAAGCCGACTTTTTCATGTCATGGGATGATGGGAACCTGTCCCACCGTATCGGAATTAACGAGCTTTTTTATGGGTTTGGGATACGACAAGGACTTTCAAAATTATTCGTCCGATTAACCCTTATCCTAATTGTCATATAAATTTGGAGTCTGATCCCCCCAATCCGATACTTCAAGTGCTCGTGGACATCTATACCTGCCCATTTCCCACCCTAGTCATACATATATATCACTCGGGTTAATGCCTTTTGATTCTATTTTTTTTTTTTTTTTTGCAATCGTTCGAGTTTATCTATTTTATAGATTTTAATGAATATGAGGATATTGCGGACTATCTTCCGATTCAGTTTTTCACTTTGAGGGCTAAACTACTACTTCAAACAAAAAATATTACATTTTGCATTCAAGTTCCATAAACTACATTTCCAATAAATGATGAAACTACTAGTATACAATTTTTATTAGCACCACTTTAATATAGATTTGATCCAAATTTAGAACTAAAACAAAGACAAAAGAACTAAAGAAGCTTAGCCAGTAACTGGAGCTCAAAAAATTAAAAGGTGTTTCCAAATTGTGGGATAAGTTCTATTAGTAATGTCAGGTAAACATCCTAAAACCATTTTATTCTATTGTATGTTCATTTCTTTTTTTTTTCGATGAATTATTCTATGTTCATTTCAAAATAAAATAAATAATGATGCCAAACTCACGCGATTGTTTAAGTGATTTACTGTATTGACATAAATTTTAAAATTCGTGAGTCGCATGTTCGATTCCTGAGATCTGTCCATCATTTGCGACGAATTTCAAGTTGGAGTCGTGGGAGGTTATAGTTACAAGGTGGGACTCGTTCGAAATCGTTTTTGGCGTGTGGATGGGTAGAGGGACTAGACGTTCATTTTAGTTTTAACATAGACATACCAAAAGAGATTAAAAAAAACGTTAAACCAGATAAGCACATACTATGTTTTTTTTTTATTGAAGAATAAATAAATACAGTATATTCTCTCATCAAAAAATAAAATAAAATAAATAAATACAGTATATTGGAGGACCGTTAGTAGTAATAAAAATCTGGACCGTTGATTAATCAACGGTTCAGATTGAAAGATGCGGGAGGTACCAAAACTGACATCCACTAGTTAGTCGTAATAGTGGGGAAAACACCAACGTAGTGTAGCCACGTATAGGTCGCCTTCTACTAGAAGAAATCCTTTGTGGTGGATTAGTATATAAAGTGACGACAGCCTCATCATCACTCTGTCATTATTTATTACCTCTCTCTCTCTCTCTTCTCTCTCTAGTCGTCTTGTCCCCTAGTCTTTTTCTTTCTGTCTCAAACCCTAGCTAGTAGCTATCTACCCTAGCTACCAGGGAGTTGTCTTATCAAAATGCCAAAAAATCGTTTTAATTTTTTTCAGGGTAAAAGATCTTCTTCTTCTTCTAGTAATGCAAGAACCACCGGAACTTCCACCGGAGAACTTGTTCCAACTGTTTTTAAGGGAAGAGAGTTTAAGATGAATGAGTTTCTTCCGTTGAGAGAAATAGGAGAAGTAGGGAATTACAAAATTGTTAGAGAATGTGTGTTCATGGATACATGTGTGTTGAAGGAGGTGAAGAGTGATTTTGTGTCAACCGACAATCAATTTAAGCTATTAAGAAGGGATTTATGGAATAGGAGATCACACCCTAACATAGTGAGTTATTTAGGCCACACCAAAGATCCTACTGCTACTGCTGCTAGTAACAAGAAAATGATAATCGTGAATGAATATTTACCAGTGGGTAGTCTTAAGAAATTTCTCCACAACCGACCGCCGGAAACTCTTCCTCTGAATTTTAAGAACAGAGTAAAGATTGCACTTGGCGTTTGTAATGCTCTCTACTTCCTATCCTGTTCTACATTTCTCGACATCAAATACTTTCGTTCATCTAATGTATTATTAACAGCTGATTTCGATCCAAAAATTGACGATTATGATCTCAGGCGATACGCCCGGATTAAAAATGATTCTTCTTCTTCTTCTACAACAGTACTAGAACAACATGGTCAATCAATCGGTAGCATAGAGGCCTATGGCTTATTCTTAGTAGAACTTTTCTCTGGCCAAGATCCTACTACTCGAGGATTTTATATCAACACTTGGGTAAGTAATACTCCCTACTATATTCTCTTTCTTTTACTACAGTACTACTTATTTATACCTACCTACCTAGTTAATCTTGAATTACTAGTAAATTATTTTTTATCTTTCTAGACCGTTGATAATTATTAATACAGTAGTAAATTATTTATGGAGTACCTTTTTAGGCTGAAACACGTCTTGGTGACATGGAGTTATTTATGGACAAGGAACTAAAGGGGGAGAGAGAACTGATCGATGCTCCTTTCAAACGTATTATGGAGCTCATACGCACCTGTTTGGACAGTATTACTGCAACCTTCATGGCTACCAAGGGAGAGTTAGAGAATATTATGGGCAGTCTTTAAGTTTTTCTTTTGATGAACAATGGCAGTCTTTAAGTTTTTTTTTTGATGAACAATGGCAGTCTTTAAGTTTTTCTTTTGATGAACAATGGCAGTCTTTAAGTTTTTTTTTTTGATGAACAATGGCAGTCTTTAAGTTTTTTTTTGATGAACAATGGCAGTCTTTAAGTTTTTTTTGATGAACAATGGCAGTCTTTAAGTTTTTCTTTTGATGAACAATTGCAGTCTTTAAGTTTTTCTTTTGATGAACAATGGCAGTACTCTTTAAGTTTTTTTTGTTAAAGGAACAATGGCAGTCTTTAAGTTGTTTGGTGATTTGCTTTTTCTTGCAAGAAAAAAAGACAAATCTCTAAATTTGTATTGTGTTGAGATATTTGCTAAGGTTTTTTTGGTTAGACAAGTTTTATTGCTGGGACTTCTCATTTCATAATTTTATGCCAAAATTAATCAAATGATATACTACTACTTATATCCCAAAATTAATCCACATTAAAACTAAAGAACTACACATTTTACAACGTACTCTATACTTTTCTCCCTCCACCTGTGAGGTCATCACAATGTCAAAAGATAAGCCTATTAACTATAGAGAAGTGCTATCCTTACAACCCAAAATCTGTAAAAAGGGTCCAGATTGAGGTGGATCGCATTATCAATTTTAAATACATTTATTGCTATTCTTTTAATATTACAAAACTGTCCTCTATTCTTTGTCTTATTTTCAGAAATTGCCCTCCATATTTTTCTCTCTCTAAAAAACGATTCTTCTTATTCTAAAAGAATGTTATCCCTAAACAGATCTCTTTATTTCAATATCAAACAGATCTCTTTCTCTAGATTATGATGAAACAAATATATTACATTACTTAATTCATAGAATAAGATAGTTTTGAGATTTAGATCAGACAGATTTAGATAAACAAAAGAACAAGAACAAAAGCATAGTAAGTAATAAGAAAGAGTAAGAGAGATAAAGAAAGGTAGAATACTGCTTCTTCTTCTATCTACAAGTCTTCATTAACTTCATACCCAAAATAGGAACCAGACCCCCTCCATCTTCTTCCATAACAAAAGCATTAACTATTACTAGATTTCACTCCCCAAAACCCAACTTCATATTCATGATCTGTTTTATGCTAATTTGGTTAGAGCATTAAATTTTTTGAAGGATTGGGTGTTTCAATATCAAACAGAATATTGAGTTACTGTTCATCATGAAGAGCAAGAGTTTTAAATGAATAATTTTTTGGAAGATTGGGTTGTTTGATGGAGATGATGAAATTCATTAAACCCTTATTGGTTTCTTGATGAGATGATTCCCTTTAAGTTTTGGTGACAATTTGATTTGGAAGAAAAGTTAAAAGCAACGAAGGTTTAGAGAGAGAGAAGAAAGGGCAACAGGGAAGGTTAAAAGAGAGTAAAGAAAGAAAGGCCAGTTTGGGGAAAGTGTAAAACTGAAAATAAACACATTTTGAATCCATATTGCCACATAGGATCCACCTCAATCTGGACCCTTTTTCCAGATTTTGGGTTGTAAGGATAGCATTTCTCTTAACTATAGGGGTTAGAAGCATAAATTTTAATTTTAGCGTAAAATAAAGAGCAATTAACAAATTAAAAATTTTCTTAGAATTTTAATATCTTTTATTTTGAATTGTTTAAATTTAAATTTTCAACAAATATTGAAAAAAATAGATAAGAAGAAAAAAATAAATAAATAGGAGAATTAAGATTCGCCAACAAAACATAACATCGAAGATGTAAGAGAAAAATAGAGAACACAAATACGAATGCTGTTTGTTCTTTTAAATGTTAATTAGATAAAAGATTTCACTAATATCTACTCCAATTAAAAAATAAAATATGGACTAATTAATTAGACAATGTTACTAAGGTGGTATAGTTAAATTCCCCAATATAGATTTCAAAAGGTTAATCATCAGTCAACTAGAAAACAATAATATCTCATCAAAAAAAAAAAATAGAACCTTTCAACAAAAAAAAAAGAACTAGTAAACAATACATTACCAGTCACATAAAGGATTCTACATTTCTAGTACTGTAAAAACATATTACCGCATTCTGTCATAAAAAGACGAAAAAACTGAACGTTATTTTCGTTGCTGAGAAAAATTTGAGGAGTAGTGGATCGTTAGACATGGGCCTACACAAAAAACATTTGGAAAGGTTTATTTTTCGAGCAACCTCTCCTTTTTTCTTTTTTTTTGTTGAACTAGCAACCTCTCCCTTTCTGGTAAAAAAAAAAGTAACCTCCCCTCAGATAATCTATTCTTTAAAACTTGGGTTAATTTCAATTTTATCCCCAACCAATTGATAATATTCCCTAAAACGTTAGGTTAACTTATGGGTGGGAGTCCGTAGGACAGTATAGTAAACTTTTCGGGCTAGTCTCAGTCGGAAGCCAAAATTTTGTTTTCGTTCAATTATCCAGTTCACTCTCGTCTGGAAAAAAAAAATCACAAATTGCTTTGTCCGTCTCCTGTTTCTGCACGGATGACTGGATGGTCCTCGTTTGGTTGAATTTCGGGCTAACAACCAACCTAATAATAAAATAGTTCCAAAATATCAATTTTAACATACTTACAAAGTTAAACTCCATTAAAAACGTAAATGCAGTCAACGATCACAAGATTATGAAGTGATACAAAATTATCATTCATACAACACGAGAAAAATCTAGAGTTCGCATCATAAAACTAGAGATAGTATCCATGGAGTAGCGGTACTGGTTAGGTCGGTTGGTTCATTTAGTTGTAATCACATTTCTATTTTATTTTAAAATCGAATTTGAACAACATAAGAGGAAACCATTAACTTTCATAACAATGTCATTTGGACGTGAAACGTGCATTGTGCACATAAGATTCCAATAATCACTATACCATTCTTTTCAACTAAAAGATGGTGAGAATTCACTTATTCTTTTAACATTTATTATTTAGTCATGCCATAAAGTTATTGAAAAATCTGAATAATTTTTAGTCCTCTATATTTTACTCCTAGTTACTCTTTCTATGTCAAATCTGAATATTTCAGTCCTCTCGTGTTATACTACTAGTTACTCTTTTTATGTCAAATTCTTTAGTTAATTTGGACATCCATATTCGTATACGGTTCGTGCACTTGCGAGTTTTAATTTGTTCTAATTAGCCTATTGTTAAGGCGGACTAAATTCCATATCTAGAGACAAAGATAAAGACTCACGTATAGTTTTTTTTTTTTTGAGGGGAAACAACATCAATTAAACAGACTAATACAGTATTCAAGTTACAATAAAGACCTAAATGAATTAACAAAATAATTTTCCAAATGAATTTTTGGATCCATATTTTTCTTCTTCCATAATAATTTCCAAAGGAAATTAAGAGCTTCATCAGACACAATCGGTAAGGTTCTAATAGAAGTATAATATGACTGAGTAGAAAACTTACATGTTTGTGATGGACACCAAATAAGTGTATCTTGCTGCATAATGGGTGATAGTCGAATATTTGTTATAGATCTAGCTGTTGTTTTATCAAAATGGCTTTCTATTAGTTCCAAATTCCATTGATATTGGTTGTGCATAATGAGGTATGACACCCAATATATATTATGAGGCAGGTTGGTAGTGACAACAGGAAGTTTGTCATGTGTATCAGCTGGTACCCATGGATCACTTGTAATTTTTATGTTCTGATCCATCCCAAACCATCCATATGATATTGTCAATAATTGTAGACTTGACTTTGGAAATGGCCTGCCAGAAATGTGAACCACCTGTTGTTGAACCTTTATTCCAAAAATCACCTTCTTTCATATATTTAGCTCTTAAGAGACCCATATGGCCATATAACATTCTTGTTTGTTAAAAATCGCCAAGCCATTTTAAAAATCACCTTCTTTCATATATTTAGCTCATAATATGCATTGTTGAAGAATCTGCAGTTACAAGTCAGGGCAAGTCCTGAGTTTTTAGTGGTCCGAAACGAGTTCAAAAAATGTGGCCCCTATACTGGATGTCGACCAATATTTGTATTTGTGTATAAACAATATAAGTATCGTAAATATTTTCTTTACAAATACAATGAAACGGTACTAATAATTACGATCACTTGAATGTTGTTTTTTCTTTAGTTTTCTTTTCCGCAAAATCGGTGATGATTGTTGAAATCAATATTTTCAGTAAGTTCTTTCTCAATTAACAAAATACCTCAATTATTAAACTTTCTTGTGGCATAGTAGATAGAACAAAAGATTTAATCAAACTTCAACTTTGAGAAACATTTTTTTGCAACAATAACATAGATGGTTAACAAAAAAATTTGTAAGCAATCCATGCATTTAGGTAAAATCTTCCGTACCTTTGAAAAAAATTGACACTTCAGTTGGTTTTCCATCTTTCTCGTTACAAGACGTTGCATTACTTTCGATTCTAGAACAAATCAAATCCATCTATATCATATAACTTATTAAGGTTTAGAAAAAAAAAACACGTGAATCTCTTAAATCACTGTCGGGTCGAAACTGACTATACGAGCAACATCCTATCACTTTGCCATTGATAACAAACCGAGTAAAATATGCAAGATAACCGTCTACCATATTTTTTCAAGAACCCAAAATTAGTCATTCTTGTGAGACGTCTCATAATTTGATCAACGATGTCCCAAATTACAATGCGACCGAAGTTAGAATATGTTTTCCTTTTTGTTGATACCTAAGTTGAAAGAGGGTTATTTTTGTTGCAAAAGGATTAAAGAGCAGAGAGATGAAAAGATTATAGAGTTAATTCATATATGGCCTCCTACTTTGTGACCAGCTTCCTTTATGGCCCCTTTTTTTTTCGTAAATTCAAATATGGCCCCCTATTTTCAGACAAATGTCATTACTACCCCTCTGATTAATGTATTTTCAAAATAAAATAAAAAACAAAACCTAAATTCCACCTCACTTCCTTCTCCACCACTCATCTCTCTCCACGTCACCTCTCTCTCCAACTCACCTCTCTCCAACTCACCTCTCTCTCTCTCTCTCCAACTCACCTTTCTCTCTCTCTCCAAGTCACTCCTTCTTCTCCGACCAAGGTCGCCGGCCGGAAAATTTTTCCGGCCGGCGACCTTGGTCGGAGAAGAAGGAGTGACTTGGAGAGAGAGAGAGGTGAGTTAGAGAGAGATGAGTTGGAGAGAGAGAGAGGTGAGTTGGAGAGAGAGGTGAGATGGAGAGAGAGAGAGATGATGTGGAGAGATATGTGCGGGGGAGTAGGAAGTGAGGTGGAATTCAATTTTTTTTTTTCTTTTATGTTGAAAAAATTTTCCGGCCGGCGACCTTAAAATAAAATTTTTTTTTTACTTCTTCTCTCTCTCTCTCTCTCTAGAAACTCCGGCGAAGGGGTTTCCCCTTCGCCGGAGAAGGTCTGTTCAAGAACAGACCACGAAGGTCTGTTCAAGAACAGACCACGAAGGTCTGTTCAAGAACAGACCACGAAGGTCTGTTCAAGAACAGACCACGAAGGTCTGTTCAAGAACAGACCACGAAGGTCTGTTCAAGAACAGACCACGAAGGTCTGTTCAAGAACAGACCACGAAGGTCTGTTCAAGAACAGACCACGAAGGTCTGTTCAAGAACAGACCACGAAGGTCTGTTCAAGAACAGACCACGAAGGTCTGTTCAAGAACAGACCACGAAGGTCTGTTCAAGAACAGACCACGAAGGTCTGTTCAAGAACAGACCACGAAGGTCTGTTCAAGAACAGACCACGAAGGTCTGTTCAAGAACAGACCTTCTCCGGCGAAGGGGTTTTCCCTTCGCCGGAGTTTCTAGAGAGAGAGAGAGAGAGAAGAAGTAAAAAAAAATTTTTTTTTTTTATGGTCGCCGGCCGGAAATTTTCCGGCCGGCGACCTTGGTCGGAGAAGGAGTGACTTGGAGAGAGAGAGAGGTGAGTTAGAGAGAGATGAGTTGGAGAGAGAGAGGTGAGTTGGAGAGAGAGGTGAGTTGGAGAGAGAGGTGAGATGGAGAGAGAGAGATGATGTGGAGAGATATGTGCGGGGGAGTAGGAAGTGAGGTGGAATTCAATTTTTTTTTTCTTTTATGTTGAAAAAATATTAATAAGAAGGGTACTCAGGACATTTACCTCAAAAAAGGGGGCCATATTTGAATTTACGAAAAAAAGGGGCCATAAAGGAAGCTGGTCACAAAGTAGGGGGCCATATAGGAATTAACTCAAGATTATATAACACAAAATAGTGATTGTCCAGTTGGGTTAGCGTGAGGAGGTAGAAGGCGAGGAATACTTCAACAGTGAGTATGAGAGCTATTTGTCTTTTGTTTGATGTGGCCCCACAAAAAGTTAATGTGTTGGAAAATATGAAATTTGTGGCCCATTCTTGTTGTAACAGTGTTGTTTGAGTGGCCTTCAAAATCCATTAGGAAAAGCTTGTTACCAACAATGTTTTTTTGTGAAAATGAATGTTTGGAGGCCCCTAAAATGTGGGGGGCCCAAAGCAAGGCTTTGCTTGCTTTGGGCCCAGGCCGGCCATGTTACAAGGTTAGATGCTTTTCATGTGAAAAACAGATGAGGATGGATACAAAAAAAGGGAAATTGAAGATGAGTTAGGTCATAATTAATTAGAGGCTATTGACAGTAGAGTAGTATCTGCCGTGAGAAATATCCCTTATTGCAAAGGTGGTCAGGTAGCCAACTCTTATTGACAGTAGAGTAGTATCTGCCATGATGATATGCTACTCTTATCCAGTAGCATTTCATGTTAAATTACAGACTCTGGTGAACAACTCTTCGGCTATCACATCCCAAAGCAAAAAGAAGTCAACCCTTCAAAATCGGCTAAGAAGTCAAAGGTGAGCAATGTGGGATTATATCAATAACTAGTCTCAGGTGTAAAGAAAATCATATTACATCTAGTTAACGTTAATCATATAATAAGATGAGAAAAATTGTAAATATGAAATACAGACCAACTCGAACAGATGGACACCTATTTCGCAATATGAAAGTCTCTAGTCTGATGGACAAAAAGAGGGTGCACCTTCACACGTTATTGACGTCGATCACCAATGTCAAGAGCGAGTAGTTCGTTTGAGTTTAGTGAAAAATCGAAAATCTCTACGACTCCGCCATTATAAACGAAGATCATTCAAATATATAATCTCTCTTTATGGTTCGGAATTAAACTACTTATATTCCTTCATTATTCTTGGATGACAGATATTAAACTACTGGTGATGTCGGGCAAATACTAACAAGTCAAGTTCAGATGGGATGTCAGGCGCCACTACAAAATCTGAACCTGATTTGTTTATTTCACAGGGCGGGTCAGGTTGGTACCGTCGTTGGGTTTGGAGTACCCATGGAGTCTGTCTGACTCAATGGCTCGAGTTTTCACACTTTTTTCCCAAGCCAATTTCAAACTCTAGAGTTAAATTAATTTCTTTTTGGCCCCTGCAATTAAGATAGTGTTTGTTTTAAGTTCATTCTAAATGTACCCTAAAAAACATATAACCTCTGTTAACATTAATAGAAAAAAATTGTTGACAATGAATGAAATAAATTTAGGGAAGTTTTATAAGGCCTCCCCAATTTTGTTAAAAGGCCTCCCCATGAACCATTTTACTTGCTAAATTATCACTAAGGGGAGGTCTTTTAACAAAAATGAGGGGGTCCTATAAAATCTCCCGCTCGCTCCTGACAGTAATCTTTATCTATATATATAATTATTCTAGTCGAGACCAACTTTTATCTGGATGAAATTTGAAAAATGGTATTTCAATCCTCACCACTTTTAAGCTACTAATTTTTCTTTTTTCACTAATTAATAGAAAAATATTTACAGCTCATACCTACAGTTGGAAGGATTGTTTTCATTGGTGTGCCGAAAACCCAAATTGAATAAGGACCAACAGTCTGATGTAACAAAGAAATTCTCGAATAACCCTTGTATAGTTCAAGTTGTCGTTCGCTCATGTATAAAATTCTCAAATCCTCATATATAATATCTAAACTCCTTCGCATCAAGACTAGAGATTTAACCTTCTCGTAATATCCCCACCTAATATCAATATTATTTGTACTCCATTCTTTTTCTCCTCGTTTGATCACATTTAACATTGTTAAGTCAAATTTAGGCATCTCCGCTCTTTTGTTAACTACAAAAACAATGCAGTCGGGCGTTGTGGGTGGAGATGAAAATGTGGCAACAAGACCATCTATATTTTGTTTGTGAGGATATTTCGGAAGCGGTATTTTTACTCGAGAAAAAAGACATAAAAAGAATAAATGTTGTTTTCTCGATACGAAATTTATAAAAAGAAAATAAACGAAGTAGGATGAAATACATACAGAAATTCCATTTTGTAAGAAAATTCAATTGAACTTAGAAATGAGACAATTCCAATTAAAGAAGAGTTCATCATTTAAATAATAACAATGAATCATTTAAATAATAACAATAAATTTGAGTTAGTTATTTAATCGATGAACTCTTCTTTAATTGGAATTGTCTCATTTCTAAGTTCAATTGAATTTTCTTACAAAATGGAATTTCTGTATGTATTTCATCCTACTTCGTTTATTTTCTTTTTATAAATTTCGTATCGAGAAAACAACATTTATTCTTTTATGTCTTTTTTCTCGAGTAAAAATATCACTTCCATATATCCTCATAAACAAAATTTAGATGGTCTTATTGCTACATTTTCATCTGCACCCACATCTCCAGACTGTATCGTTTTTGTAGTTAACAAAATAGTGGATAGACACGTATTTGATCTAGATGTGCTAAAACAAGGAGAAAAAAAATGGAGTACAAATGAACTTGATAATATGTGCGGTGAGTCGTGGGTATCTCACATCGAAGTAAGACTTCTATTTTGGTTGGAAAGGACTTTACATATTTTTTACGACGAAGATGCAACAATTGTTGCTTGTTCTTCACAAACCGAGGACTCAACTATATTCACAAATGCAGAAGTACATGATGTGAAATCTAGTTAACCTAATTAATAGGCTAATTAGATCAAATTAAAACTCGCAAGTGTACGAACGGTATGTAAATATGGCAAGAATTACGAGGTCGATCCCACAAAGATTTGTTTAGAATTAAACCTAAACCTAAGATTAACTAACAAAGTAGGAAAGTATATAATTGATTTTGAGGATAATTTGGGAAACTAAGAATTGAAACTTAGAAAACAAAACAAAGTTGTAGTGGAAAACTATAAGTTGGTAAATCTAGGATATCAGAATTCACCACTAACAATCATATTCAAATCTAATATCTAATTCAAACTATTATCCCTCTTTTGATAACTAAAAAATTGTTAGAAATCAATCTTCAATTTTCGGAAAATAAGACAATAAAACACTTTAATAATGATCAAAATCCATAACTCACTTCACTTAAAATATATTGCAATTTAAATCCAAGTTGTTAGTTTATTAGACTAACCGAAGTACGATTAATTCGAAACTTTAAGCACTTTAAATGAGATAATAAAATAAATACGATATTAAAATCCAAATACTCATGTTAGGGTTTCATCCTTTATCCTAGTGGGAGAGTTAGAAACCCATGAATATCAAAGACATGGTTCAATTAATGATAAGAGAAAAAGAATTGGAGAGAAAACACATTTTTTTCCTTCTGCGCAGCCAAACAGACCCTTAGGGAAAATAATTTTCTCGTCTTCTCGGAAAATACTTCTCCGTGGGAAAATTATTTTCCTTCTCTGGTTTTTCTTTCTCTCTCTTCCTCACTCTATCTTCTCTCTTTCTCTCTCTAATAAACAGTAATATACTCTCTCTTTCTCTCTCTAACAGTAGTGATAAAGAAAGAAGAGGAAAGATGATTTTAATGGTGGTTTTCAATTAATTCAATCTCTCTCTCTACAAAACAGCAGCCTCTCTCTCTCCCTCTCTCTCATTCTTCTAATCTAAACTTCTACCTCTCACTAAGAAAAGAAGAAAGAAAAATAAGAAACAGAAACAAAATCAAAAGGGTCGGTTGTTCCTTTCTCTCTTGGTTGCTAAATCCATCGAGTCGGCTCTTTCCTTTTTCCGGTGGTCGGTTTCGGTTTTAAGCTTTTGGAAGTCGGTCTCTGTTAAGTGTTTAGAGACTGGAAATTGAAGAAGAAGACAGTCGGGTAAAGCTGGGTGTACTCCCGACCGTGACAGAATGTGGCCCGGTTGGCTCTTGGTCCACCAATTTTGACCCGAACTTTGACTCGCTCTATTTTACTCATCCGGACTCCGATTTGACTTCCGTTTTCGCCTACGGGTTTGTCTTGGACTCTACTTTCCATCCGAGCATTCATCTTGACCATGAAATCAGAATCAAAAAATGACCAAAATACCCCTAGTCTGCATTTTCTGCGACTTTTATCCGTTTTGCAAACATAACTCTGAAAAAGGTACCTGAGTAGAAAAAGAAGTAATTTAAGAGACTAAGATGGGACATTTTCATGTCTCATCAAACATCCCCAAACTTAGATTTTGCTAGTCCTCGAGCAAAACAGAAAAATAAAACTAAACCTAATTCACCACTTTCGTAGTGAATCACGATTGCACTTAGCACGTGCAACAAGCCGTTAAACTCCTAAGTTACCCCTAGAGGACGAGTGTGGTCTCGTGAGGGTTTGCAGTGAATCTACCCACAAAATTCGACATTTCAAAAATCAAGAAGGGTGTAAAAATACATGATCCGGAATTGTTTATCTCCATAGATTGTTTTCCCCTTCCTTCTTTCAATAGAGATTTGTTCTTCAAGTAGGAATAATATGTAATGACGCCACTAATTCTTTATTAATACGATCTGTTGAAGATGTTCTTCATGAAAGAGACTTGGAGAAATGAGAGCCAACCCTAATCTCACTCTCTCTATCTATCTATGGATCACTCTTAAATTTCTTTCTTGTTTCTCTTTCTCTCTCTCAAAAATAAACAAACATGGAGTCTATCAATTATAGATCTTTCAATTCCTGTTTGTTCAAAGAATTTTGAAAAGGTAAAGGAGGAAGAGGAGAAAGTATGAAATGAAGATGAGAAGCTTGCACAAAATCAGAATTCCGGTGATGGCGGCGGTTTTCCAGTGATGGAGGCGGTTCTCCAATGTCGGCGGCGGTTTTTCGGTGATGGAACCGGTGATTCTTTTAGTTTTTGTTCAGTAATTTTGTCGATCTATAGGATTTTTTTTTCGACCTTGAGGGTCTTTAATTTTCGATCTTTAGGTTCATTGTGTCTGTGTCTAGTCTCATTCCTTTTCCTTCATGAGGCACTTTGCATTTGAATGTATGTAACTCTCATGGAGTTTTCAAAGGAATAAAATATCATCCTTGTAACATTGTGATTAATTCACTTTTGAATGAAATTTGGTTTCACTTGGTCAAAAAAAAATTGGGATTCGAACATCTGCACTACTAGGCGTAGTTCTTCAACTCAATCCACCCCTCCAACTATTGTTTGATGTTGAGTATGTGGTCTTTTTCTCTTTTATACAAAATTACCTCTATTTTCAATAGCATTTTCTTTGGACCTGTGGGGGGCACGTGACCCTATGAATCCCAACGTGGGTCAGCCCCTGCTACTTATTGTCTATTTTTATTTTTGTTATGTTACCATTTTTCCTCACTATATATGTGGTTTATAAATTACTACGAATAATTTATTTGATCGATAAATTGTTATGAGTACCAAAACGAAAAGGTATAGTACAATTTTTACTGACTTGAAAAGTATATTCTTGTTTAGTGAACTCCACGTCAGCTGGACACATTTTCGGTTACTTAGTTGGGCACTCTAGCATCTCCCAGATCTTTGTTATATTCTTTTCACTGCGAGCATACGTTATTGTTGGCTCGATAAATAATTCAGTTATCCTCAATATATAGGAAAGATACAACTTAATTTATTTATTTTTTTGTTAAAACACAACTTAATTTATTTGATTGATAAATTACACCGCGCACAGAAAGTGAAACATTACAACTATTACTAACTTTTATATTCATGTTTAGTTCTCCAAGCTAACATTGGCAGTCGATAAAGTATTTCAGAAACACCGCATCAGCACATGGCCATGTACCTTCTATTGTACTAGTTCTTGGGTTCGAGTAGGTGAACGACTGTTGGAACAAATAAAGGCAACATCTCAATTATTTCACACAAGTCCAAATTCTCTCTCTTCAAATAACTACTACGTACAAAACTTACTACCCACATGGCCCACCCTAAAGATTCCTATTTTGATCCACCCTAAGAGCATCTCCAATGCAACACTCAATCTTAGAAACTCCGAGTGCCACGTGAGATTTTCAGAGTTTTTCTTTGAAAACCATCTCCAATGCAAAACTTAATATGAATCTTCAAAATGATGTGGCGGTAGTTAAATAGAGATATCTCAAGAGGACACTCTGAAAATGGAGTGTCCTCTTGAGATATCTCTAATTGCCACCTCAGCATTATTTATATTTATAAATTAAAAATCTTAAGTTATAAAGCCGAAGCCAATAAAACACCCAACTCCTTCCCCAAATCTGATTGAATAGCATCTTCATCTCCCCATGCCCTCCCATCTTTTCCACTGTTTCATTCTACCTAATTCAACTATAATTGTGTTTTTTAAAAGTTAAGTGTTTTAAGCAACAACATACATGGAAGTAGAGAAGAACCAGACCTATAAAACAACCTAATTTGATTATATGTGGCTTACACCCAGTCATCTAACTATGTCAATTGCCATTTTTATGTTGCTAGCAAACCATGTACCCTAAAGTGTTATGAACAACACGAATGGTAAACTACAATCTGCCAAAAGAAGAAATAATCTAACACAAACCCAAAACCCGTATGGAGATTGACACAGTAATTTATTCTTATGGTGATGAAAATTTATGTTCAATAAGAAAACCCTAGCTACCTTTCCTTCATGTCCTTTTCCCTTCTCAATCAAAACCTTAATAAACCTAGAATCTTCTTCGAACTGTTAGAGATTCACCAAGAAATCACAGGAAAAGTCCTGTTCAATCTTCATCTTCACAACTTGTTCCACTTCACGTCTTTATCTTGACACTTCACGGCCAAAGAAACTATTTTCGTAGCTTGTTTCTGTTTTCCCCTACTCACTTTTTTATTTTTTATTTGTGCAACTTCAAATTAAAAATGCCACGTAAGTAATTATGTATGAGATTTAGAGTTTTGCATTGGAGAAGTCCTCGAAACCGAGGATCTCTATGCGGCCAAATAGGAAAGAGAAACTCTAGAGATCCTCCTTTGAAACTTGACATCTAGGATATTTAGAGTTTTTTTAGAGTTTTGCATTGGAGATGCTCTAAAGATGATCATTTCATTGAACCCCAAATTCAATTTGCAGAACAGACTTGGTTTTATAAAGACACCATACAAAAGTTCAGTAACTATATCAGTTTTTACAGACACTGCAGAATTTTCCTATAACCTATCAAATCCTATAAATTGGAATTTCGAATATGAAAATGATAGTTTTCTTTCCCATTAGAAAGTGATGGTGTAAAGATTAGCTTAAATGTCATTAATGGCGGAAAGGATGAAGAAGATGATGAATTAGTAGTGAAGAAGATGAAGATTATCAGAGAGAATAAAGAGAAGTCACAACTTTATTAACTTGGAAATCGATCAAATGAATTACAATTACTCGACTCTATTTAAAGAGTTTAGAGAGAGAAAACGAGGGTTAGTTAGAAGGTTGTTAATCTAACAACTTCTTAACTAACTTTCTAACAACTATTTAGGATATAAGCAGACCTTATCTTTACTTAGGCACTCAATAGCATAGCTAAGGCACCCACACTTTGTTTTAACATCTTTGTTATTCTTACACTTTGATAACACTGCTTTGTCTTAACAACTTTGTTTATTCTTACACTTCAATAACACCATCATCATCAAGGTCTTCACTAACATGCCCCCTCAAACTGATGATCCAGACAAATACATCAGTTTGTCACGAAGAGGAACAAAGATTGCTCGAGCCAAACCCTTAGTAAGTAAGTCAGCTGGTTGTTCAATGGTTGGAATGTGCTTAATAACAATTGAACCAGTAGATACCAAATCTCGAACAAAATGGTAATCAACTTCGATGTGTTTTGTTCGAGCATGACAAATAGGGTTAGCAGCAATATTCTTGGCACCAAGATTATCACAATATAGAACAAAAGGCTTGGGAATTGATAGTTTTAGCTCAGTGAGGACAAAAGAGATCCATTGCATTTCAGCAGCAGCAATAGACAAGGCCTTATATTCAGCCTCTGTTGATGACTTAGCAACAGTTGGTTGCTTCTTTGAGCACCATGAAACAAGAGAATTACCTAGAACAATACAGTAACCAGTGGTGGAGCGTCTTGTATCAGGGCATCCAGCCCAATCAGAATCTGAGTATCCCACTAAATTTGTCAAATTGCCTTGAGTTATAGAAATCCCATAACCAATTGTTCCCTTAATGTATCTTAAAATTTTCTTAACCAATTGAAGATGAAGAAAGCTTGGATTTTGCATAAATTGAGCAGCATAGTTAACACCAAAGGAGATGTCAGGTCGTGTCATAGTAAGATACTGAAGACCCCCAACCAAAGTTCTATAGAAGGTTGGATCAGAAAGAGGCTCACCATCATACTTAGATAATCTGTTGCCCCCTGAAACAGGAGTGATGCTTGGATTTGAATCCAACAAGTTTGCCTTTTGGAGTAATTCAAGAGCATACTTTCTCTGAGTTAGAAGAAGCTCATTAATTGAGTTTCTAGTCACCTCAATACCCAAGAAGAAATTGAGAGAACCAAGCTCCTTCATTGGGAATTCAGACTTTAGAGTGTGAATAAGAGAAGTTAAGTCAGAAGAGTGAGTACCTGTAAGCACTATATCATCAACATAGAGTAGAAGAATGATAATAGAAGACCCTTGACTCTTCACAAACATGGAGTGATCATGAGAGCTCTTCTTAAACCCCAAAGTGAATAAGAAAGTAGCAAATCTGGTAAACCAAGCTCTAGGAGCTTGTTTTAGGCCATAAAGACTCCTTTGAAGCTTACAAACATAAGATGGAGAAGTAGCATCAATGAAACCAGGAGGTTGAGACATAAACACATCTTCCTCTAAGAGTCCATGAAGGAATGCATTTGAAACATCTAGTTGAAGGATGCTCCAATGATTTGAAACAGCAACTGTGAGCACAAGTCTAATAGTAGTAGCTTTAACTACAGGACTAAAGGTCTCTGAATAATCAAAGCCATCCATTTGATGAAAACCTTTAGCCACTAATCTGGCTTTGTACCTCTCAACAGTGCCATCAGCCTTATATTTGATTCTATAAACCCATTTACAACCCAAAATGTTCATAGATGGTAAGCTTGGAATCAAAACCCATGTGTGATTGTTTATCAAGGCATCATATTCATCCTGCATTGCTTCACACCAATTTGGGTCTTTAGAAGCTTGCTTATAGGTAGTAGGTTCAGCTGGTTGGTTGAGTAAAGCCACATATGTAAGAGGAAGAGGGTGACAGCTGCTATAGTGTGCTATATGATCAGGAATAAATTTGGGTTTTAGAATACCATCTCTAAGTCTAGTTCTCATAGGATGAACAGACTGTGAGGGAACAATTTGCTGTTCAGGAGAGGGTGAGTTATGAATAGGTGAGGTATTTTGAATTTGTACAGGACTTTGAATAGGTGGTGTACTTTGAACAGGTGCAGTGTTTGAAATGGGTGCAGAGCCAAACTGAATATGATGTGAGAGCTCCAATATTTTAGAAGAATTGTAAGAGGATGTCTTAGAATTTTGATTTGAGGAAAAAGGAAACACAGTCTCATCAAACACAACATGTCTTGATATAATAGTTTTCCCACTTTCAATATCTAGACATTTATAACCTTTATGATGAAGGCTATAACCAACAAAGGCACAAGCAGCAGATTTGGGACAAAGCTTATTTGATCTAGTATTACCCAAAAAAGGATAACACAAACTCCCAAAAACTCTTAGCTGAGTATAGTCTGGTTTCTTTTGAAATAAGATCTCATGAGGACAGGAACCATTTAGCAGTTTAGTTGGTAACCTATTTATAATAAAAACAGCTGTAGAAAAGGCCTCATACCAGTATTCTTTTGGAAGATGAGACTGAAAAAGCAAAGCATTTCCAACTTCTGTAATTTGCCTGTTTCTTCTCTCAGCTTTGCCATTTTGTTGTGGTGTATATGGGCAAGAGCTTCTAAAAAGAATGCCACTTTGATCAAGAAAAACTTTGAAGTCCCCTTTAGCTAGTTCAGGAGCACCATCAGATTGGAAATATTTGATTTGAGTATTTAGAAGATTTTCAGATTGAGCTTTAAAATGTTTGAAACAAGAGATACTATCAGATCTTGTCTTGAGTGGATAAACCCATAAATGTCTACTATAGTCATCAAGAAAGAGAATATAGTATCTTTCTCCTCTTGAGGATGAAATTGGTGCTGGACCCCAAATATCTGAGTGGATTAAGTAGAGGGGAGTTGATGTATAGCTTTGAGAATTAGCAAAAGGAAGTGATTTGCTCTTTGATAATTGACAATAGTGACATAAACCATGTTGAGGTTCAAAATTCAAGTCTATAGCCTTATTCCTGGCTAATAAGTGAAGTATAGAATCAGAAGTGTGTCCCAATCGACTGTGCCAGATGGAAGATGAAGTATTCACTTCTGAAAAATGAGCTTCATGAGGTTTTTGTACTTCAAATGTGATAGGATATAGATCATTTATCACTGGACCTTCACTGAAAATCTGATCAGACCAAATATCCAAAACTTTATAACCCCAAGGAGAGAATTGTACCAAGCATTGATTGTCTCTTGTAAATTTGGATATGGAGAGCAAATTTCTTTTGATATTTGGAACCACTAATACATTCTTGAGATCAAATATATGATTATCAGTAGTAAGTTTAGTATCACCTGTGCTAGAAATTGGTATACATGTTCCACTTCCAACCATGACTGAGTTGGAACCTGAATAGCTTCTTTCATTTGTAATAGCATTTCCATCATAGGTCATATGACTAGTAGCCCCTGTATCAGCTAACCAAATTGCTGAAGTAGAATCATTATTCTTCTTAACCACTGAAACCATTAGAGCTTCTTCATATTCATTTTTGTCCAGAGATTGATCAAATTGACCAAATTGAGCATCATATGCTTCTTCTTCACTTAGTTTCTCTTCTTCATGATAAGAGTGAGAATGAGAAGGCTCTCCTTCTTCATATAGATGCAGACCAGCAAAGTTTGGTCTATCTTTGCTATTGAAATTCTTATTTAAGCTATTATGATTTATGCTTGTACTATTATGATTATTATTTGAATTATAGCTATTATAGAGTTTATAAGAATCATCAGGAGCATACCTGTATCTGCACTTAGAAGCAGCATGGCCCCATTTTCTGCAAATTCCACAAGGAATACTAGAGAAATCGAAATCATTTGCTCTTTCTCCTGATTGAGAGCTCTTTTGAATACCATTATTTGACTTTTGAATGCTATTATAGTTGCTGTTATAATTGCTATATTTGTTGCTGTTTGAGAAATTTTGTTGCTCTTGATTTGCATAATTCCTTTGTTGTTGAGGTTGTGAATACCTCAATTGATTTTGACCAACTTGACTCGGTTTTACCTGCTGTTTGAACTGTGTTCGCCTAACTAAGTAAGCAGACTCATTTACTTCATCATTTTCTTGAGTACTTAACCACTGTTCATGGTGGATAATTCGAGTTCTTAACTCTGGAAAAGACAATTTGGATTCACGTTGATGTGTAGCTATAACAAACTGTTTATACTCTCTTCCTAATCCTTTTAAAGCTATTCTACAGAGTTCGGATTCAGGTACCTTATTACTCACAGCAGTCAAAGAATCAGAGATATTCTTTATCTTCCTTAAGTAATTACTAACAGATAGATCTCCTCTTTTAACATTTTGAAGCTGCTCCTTTAAAGAAGCAATCTTAGCTTCATATTCCTCAATGTACATCAACTCAAGGAATTTCCAAATTTCACTGGCTGATTCAAGCCCTAAAACATCAGATGATACAGTTCGAGTGAATGTGGCTTTCATACAAAGCCTTGACAAAGCTGTCTGTTTTTCTCCAAGTGAGAAAAGATGGATTTATCATTTCCACACCATTTTCAACAATATATTTATTTGGAGACGTAATCGATCCATCAACATAACCTAGGAGATCAGTACTTAAGAGAATAGTCTCAAATTGATCTTTCCATAACAAATAGTTTGATCCATCTAGTTTTTCAGATATAAAATTTGATATATTCGAAATTGAAACATTAGTGTTTGAACTTGAATTTTGTAATGAAGAACTTGAAGATTCCATTAGAATATGAATGAATTAGAGATAAGAGAAATTGAAAAATTAGAACTTACTTGATTCGATTTCGTTGAATTAAAGATGAATTTGTTGTTTAAACAAGCTCTGATACCATGTAAAGATTAGCTTAAATGTCATTAATGGCGGAAAGGATGAAGAAGATGATGAGTTAGTAGTGAAGAAGATGAAGATTATCAGAGAGAATAAAGAGAAGTCACAACTTTATTAACTTGGAAATCGATCAAATGAATTACAATTACTCGACTCTATTTAAAGAGTTTAGAGAGAGAAAACGAGGGTTAGTTAGAAGGTTGTTAATCTAACAACTTCTTAACTAACTTTCTAACAACTATTTAGGATATAAGCAGACCTTATCTTTACTTAGGCACTCAATAGCATAGCTAAGGCACCCACACTTTGTTTTAACATCTTTGTTATTCTTACACTTTGATAACACTGCTTTGTCTTAACAACTTTGTTTATTCTTACACTTCAATAACACCATCATCATCAAGGTCTTCACTAACAGATGGTTTTCATAATCATTTTGTAGGCAAGTCCACTTCTTGAAGACGCGTCATCATCATCATATGGTGTTTTGGATCCTGTGATACGGGAATTGATTCACCCTCATGTTTGGTCACGACTGCGTCAAATTATATTGCAATGCCTTGATGATGGAGCTGGAGCTATTAACTTTGATGTGTGTTGTGTGGGGTCTTTGTGTCGTTAGTGTTTTCATGAGTACGGATTTGGTAGGGGCTTGGGGTGAGAATTTTTGGATTAACAATTTCTGTCTTTTTTTTTGAATTGTCTTTTTTTCTAGATATCTAAGTTGAATCTTTCTTGTCTAATTTTTGTTCCTGTCCAACTTATTACTCTTTTTTTATCTCTTCACATTCTCAATTTCGTCAAATATATAAACCCAATTTTTCTTCACAAAGTGAGATCTTAACCATAAATATGAAAATTTGAGCCTATAAGCCAAAAAACGGGCTTAATAACAGTTTTAGCCCTCTCTAATCCCATAAAGAGTTTAAAAACTAAAATATTAATTTCAATGGATATTTAGTCCATTTGTATACATCTAGAGAGAAAACACAAATCTCTAGAATCTATATAACAAAACACAATATTTTGTGCTGACTGGGACAAACCAAAAGACAAATCTAACCGTTTATCGCATTTTCGGTTACATCCTCACCTTTTGATGTATTACCTACCTAAAAATAAAAAAATAGTTAACCCACTCGATCAAGAGAGTAAATAAAACTCAACTATGAATCTAATGGCCCCAAAATATATTGTCCACGTTATATTATCTCGATCTCGAGTTCACCCAATATAATCCTACGGTTAATAGATAAGGTTGCAAGGAAGACCCAAACTCCCGAACCCTACCTATAATTTATTCTCATCTTTCTTACCTGAAAATAATTTATTACATAAAGAAAATGGGATTTGGGTACGGGTATTTACTCCAATCATAACCACCATCCATTATTGAATTTTTCTTTTAAATACCAACCTTTAAAGTCTCATTTTTTTGTCCATTACTAAAGTTTTGTATAATAGATTTATTACCCAATCTCTCATATGTCTTTTATAAATAGGTTATTACCCAATTTCTCATATGTTAAAAAAATTTCTAGAGAAAATGTCTTCAACAACTTCAATGTCATACTAATGGGTTCAAGGTAAAGTTTTTCATCTTCCTCTTCTTTACTGATGAATTCTTAAAGTTTCTTGTTTAGATATTATTTATGTGATAATTTCTAATTTCTCATCATCTTCTTTGTAACCTTGTGGTTTCTATTCTTTGTTTTCTAGATCTTCAGCTGAAATGAAAACGCGTAAGATTTCTAGCACATAGATAAATTTTCAGACATGATATGGGAAGGTATATATATATATATATATATATTTAGTTTCTTCCTTATTTAATTTTCTTGTAGTTTCACTTTTTTGTTTGTTAATCGGTATGGTTTTATTTAGATATAATTTTTTGTGTGAAATTTCTAATTTTCTCATCATCTTCTTTCTTTGTTTTCTAGATCTTCAACTGGAGCGAAAAAGAGTGTAGCATTTCAAGCACATAGGAAAATTTCCAGACATTATATGGGAAGGTATATATAATTTTTTTTAATTTAGTTTCTTCCTTATTTAATTTTCTTGTAGTTTCACTTTTTTTGTTTGTTAATCGGTATGTTTCTATTTTGATATCATTTTTTGTGTGAAATTTTGAATTTCTCATCATCTTCTTTGTAAACTTATAGTTTATATTATTTGTTTTCTACATCTTCTGTTGAAACGGAAAAACGTGTAAGATTTCAAGCACATAGGTAAATTTCCAGACATTATGTGGGAAGGTATAATTTTTTTACTTTTAGTTTCTTTCTTATTTAATTCTCTTGTAGTTTCACTTTTTTTTGTTTGTTAATTACTATTTAACGACTTTTTTTGCTTTAATTATTCTTTTTCATATTTTACTCCGTAGAAAATTATGTTGAAATTTTTTAGACTAGAGTATCTTCGTACTTTCCACGCACCATTCATCTTAAACACTTAGTTTTGAAATTGCTTTGCTTAGTAGCAAATTCTCAATATTTGTTATTTTTGTTTTTATACCATTCTTTGTAATTTAATCCCCTTTGCTCCATCATTTTCTCTTTAGTGACTCTTTAATAACTCGAACTTCAATTTTTATATTTATTTAACTAATCTTCTTTGTCATTTTTGCTTCGTAGGCAATTGTGTTGAAAAAAATTCAGAGTTGATATCAAGCAGTCTCTATCGGTGGTTTTCAGAACTAAACTTGAGTTTCTTTATACTCTCCATCTATCTTCAACACTTAGTTTTGAAATTGATTTGCTTAGTTGCAAATTCTTTCTTCAATATTTGTTATTTTTGTTTTTTTTTTTTACCATTCTTTGTAATTTAATCTCCTCTTTTTCCATGATTTTCTCTTTGGTATCTCTTTAATAACTCAAACTCCAACCTTTATCTTCTCCATTTTCTTTCAATTACTTATTTAAGTGTGTTAGTTGATCTAAGTTATACAGTTTAAATCTCATGTATGTCTCTTACCTTCTCTCTCATAACTAATTAAATATAATAATCTTTCTCTAAAATGACTTTTATCCCATGAGAGGTTTGCTAAAACTTCACATCTATGTTTTGGTTTCAAAGTCAAATAATAATGGAAGCAAAATAGTAAAAAAGAAAATAAAATATGTTCTTATTGTTATCAATTGTTTGTTAATTAATTCATTAACTTTGGATTTGTGAAGTTTATTTTCTGTCTCTAAGATATTCATAACTGTTTATGATCTTGATGTTTAATCCTTCTTTACTGATTCTTTCAAATGGATTATTTTGTTTTCATCCGATTATCATATCATTTTTCATTACATTTAGGTTTAAGCTTTTTGATTTTATGATATTTCTTCACCTCAGATTTTTGGTTCCGTACAATTTAACGAACCAGTTGTTATTCCATACGTTTATCATAACAGAATATACAATATAGATATTTCTACACCTAATTTTCACCCATACCAGTACCCATGTTAAGCTGATCAAACTACTCAAATCCTTCAGATATTCAGAATTTGTCAAACATTACGTTCCAAAAATTATATGTAATTTATTGCACATTATGCATATTTTTTCACATAACAGTGACCTTTGGATTCAAACTAAAATTTGTTTGTCTCCCAACACATTATGAAGTTTAACAAACAGTATGCATAATTTACTCCATTATACACGTCGCTTCTAGTAAATTATATGTTTTCTTGACACACGTATATTTTTTCTTTTTGTAGTTTTGCTGTTACTTATGGAATTTTCTAGACTTGGTCATTTGTTTTCTGGTGGAGCAAAAACATTTGGATATGCTCTTCGACAATATAGTGTAACCGTTGTTTGTCCTACTTAAGACTACAAATGGAGAGTACATGGATGGGCACCAATTTTGAACCAGAGAAGATTTTGTACGTTTTTTTTTGTAACAGAATGTAAACGATGTGTAATGTATTGAACATAACATACATACATTTGATAAATTACGTTGTATACATGAAAAATGATGGTTTCCTCGTCATAAATAACACATCATTTACGTGTTTGTTTCATAATTTGTATTGGATGTGTATTTATGTATGAGTAAAAACGAAAACAAATACTGATGTAATGTTCTCAAAAAAATATACTATTTCGAAATCTGAAAGTTGAGAGAAAGTTCATTAAACACCAAATTCAATTTGTAGAAGAGACTTGATTTTATAAAGGCACCGTACAAAGTTCAGTAACTATATCAATTTTTACATACACTACAGAATTTCCCTACAACCTATCAAACCTTATGAATTAGAATATGAGTATGACAGTTTTCTTTCCCATTAAAAAGTGATGGTGTTTTGAATCCTGCCATACGGGAAATGATTGGCCCTCATGTTTGGACACAACTCCGTGGAATTATCCTCCAATGCCTTAGATGGAGATGCATCTTTTACCTTTGAGAGATGCAGTTTAGCTTTCAACTAGTAGTGGTTCTAGATGGATTTTGTTTGTGTTGTGTGGGTGAGAATGTTTGAATTAGCAATTTGTGACTTTTTTTTCTCTGTTGAACTGTCTTTTCTTTCTATATATCTAAGTTGAATCTTTCTTGTCTGATTTTTGTTTGTGTCCACTTGTTGTTTTTTTTATATCTCCATATTTTCAATTTCGCCAAATATATAAATCGAATTGCTCTTCAGAGAGTGAGAACTTAACCATAAACATTTATATTTACAATTTTTACATAAACTACCCTAAACCCCATTTGCCAAGTGAATTTTTTATGTTATTTTTCCAATGGTTTCCTAACTATTTTTTAATTCAAACACCCAATAAAAATAGAGTTAATTCCTATATGGACCCCTACTTTGTGACCAGCTTCCTTTATGGCCCCCTTTTTTTTCGTAAATTCAAATATGGCCCCCTATTTTCAAGTAAATGTCATTACTACCCTTCTTAATTCTAAATTTATAACATTAAAAAATTATTTCCACCTCACCCCTCTCTCTCTCTCTCTCCACCTCATCTCTCTCTACCACTCACCCCTCCCCCTCTCTCTCCAATTCAACTCTCTCTCTCTCTCTCTCCAACTCACCTCTCTCTCTCTCTCCAACTCACTTCTCTTTTCTCCAGCAAGGTCGCCGACCAGAAAATTTTCCGGCCGGCGACCTTCAAAACTTAAAAAAAATAAAAAATTCTCTCTCCTCTCTCTCTGTAAATTTTTTTTAAAAAAAAATCTCTCCACTCTCTTTCTCTAAAAACTCCGGCGAAGGGGTTTCCCTTCGCCGGAGGATCTGTTCACGAACAGAGTTGTTCGTGAACAGTATCTATTCGTGAACAGTAGATCTGTTCACGAACAGATCCTCCGGCGAAGGGAAACCCCTTCGTCGGAGTTTTTAGAGAGAGAGAGAGAGTGAAGAGATTTTAAAAAAGAAAAAAAAATTAGAGAGAGAATTTTTTTTTATTCTTTTTGAAGGTCGCCGACCCGCGACATTACCGGAGAAGAGAGAAGTGAGTTGGAGAAAGAGAGAGAGAGAGGGGTGAGTTGTAGAGAGAGATGAGGTGGAGAAAGAGAGGGGGGTGAGGTGGAAATAACTTTTTTTTCAAATGTTTTAAATTTAGAATTAAGAAGGGTAGTAATGACATTTACTTGAAAATAGGGGGTCATATTTGAATTTACGAAAAAAAAAGGGCCATAAAAGAAGGTGATCACAAAGTAGGGGGCCATATAGGAATTAACTCATACAAATATCTATGTTTATTCTTTTATAATTACAATTAATATTTTTAGTGTATGATTTTCACTTGAAAATATTCAAATAGGCTATGTATATATGGCTACACGTAAGTGTTTCTTGGTTTGGATCAGTGAGTCATAAATCTAATCCGATTTTCCTTTTTAAGGGATATAAACAACTCTAACTAATCACTCCCTAAAGAATAGGTAAAACCTCTAGTAATTCATATTAGGTATTGACTTACTCCACTAATCACTAACTCAGATTATTCATTATTAGCACTATTTAAATGATGAATTCTTCTTTAAACGATGAACTCTTCCTTGGTTGGAATAATCTCATTTTTAAGTTGAACTGATTTTTCTTACAAAAATGGAAATTATGTACGTATTTCATCCCATTTTATTTATTTTCCTTTTATAATTTGCATCTCTTTGAAATGAGGGTTTAAGGGATGTTTTGATTTTATGTGGTTCATATTCATATTATGGGAAAGAAAAATAGCAAGTACTCTCACAGAACCATTAGGGTTTATTTTCTTATTTGAATTAACAATTACAAGAGAAAAGAAGTGAAACTAAATGTTCTACCCTAAATCCTAAAAATAAATTGTCACGAATCCGTATTTAGAAGTTAAATTGTCAATTAGTAATATACTTTTTGGATTATTGTCTATATTCTTACTAGTTCCTTTAAATCTCTTGGCAGAAAATGCTGGAAGTCGAAAAGGAGAATGAGAAAGGAGAAAAAGAAGTTACGTGAGAGGGTAACTTGGTCTGATCTCCCTTTTGATATCTTGGTCACAATCGCAAACCTTTTGAACATTATGGAGCTAATTGATTTTAGTAGTGTGTGCAAACAATGGCGTGTAGCATCTATTAGGACTTCCCTTTATGTTGAAAGGAACTATGAACCAAGAAGTCTTTTATACTACGATGATAAGTCTCCAGTGTGTCATATCCAAGTAGACTTTTGGGGAAAAACATATAAAAGGTATTTGCCTGATTTGAAAGGTGCGATGTGCATTGCATCTAAAGGTGGTTGGTTACTGGTATCGAGAAAACAACATTTATTCTTTTTATGTCCTTTTTCTGGAATAACAATACCGCTTCCGGAATATCCCCATAAACAAAATTTAGATGGTCTTGTTGCTACATTTTCATCGGCACCCACATCTCCCGACTGCGTCGTTTTTATAGTTCATGAAATGCCTGAATTTGAGTTAACAATGTTAAATGTGCTAAAACGAGGAGAAAAAAAATGGAGTTCAAATAATCTTGATATTAAGTGGGAACCTGACATGAAAATTGGATTTTTATTCTGGTTGGAAAAGACTTTACATATTATTTGCGAAGAAAATGCAGTTTTGACGTGTTCTTTAGAAAGGGGCATATTCCAAAGTTCGCGACCATACATGCAAACACAACATTATGAAATATACGAACATTATGAAATATACGAGGATGATTTGAGAATTTCATACAAGAGTAAACAACAAATTGAAATATATGGTGAGTTTATAATTTCGCCCATACGGTTACATAAGAAAGTTGCTCCTCATTCAATTTGTGTTTGTGGGACACAACTGGACACAATCTCGCCATGTGTAGTGATGAGCGGTAAATATCTTTCTATTACCGAAAAAAAGAGAATCGGCTGTCTAAAAGTTGTGTGGATGGAGGTACCTTTCTTCAAATTTCATCCAAATAAGAGTTGGTCTCTACTAGAATAAATATATATATATATATATATATATATATATATATATATTAGGTGGTTTTTAGGGTTTATTAAACTTGAGTTATCAAGGTATAAATAATGTTGAACTTTAGTTTTTTTTTTTTGTTGAAGTGAAAATACATTAAAGACTTAAAACGTTATTACAATAGCTGTCAATTAAAATACAAGGAATATTATCCCATACTTTGCTTCTATTCCGCTTTCTCGCCCACTTCGCTAGTTTGTCAGCGACCGAATTCGCTGTTCTTTGAGTATAGTGGAATTGAATTTCATTGAATTCCTTCACCCTTTCACGGATCTTCCGGACGTGGAATAGAGATTGCCATTGGATTGAGTGGCGGCTGTTGCAAAGATGCTTGATGAGATTACTATTATCACTCTCGATGATAATAGATTTTTGTTGATGCGTTTTGGCCCATTCTATACCCAAGAGGATAGCTTTAGCTTCACATTCTTCGCTGGTTCTGCCTCTAGTGTTTTCCACCTTGGCTTGGATGAACTTAGCGTTCTCATCATGTGAAATCATGCTAATACCGACTGTGGATGACAGCTCAGAGAAAGAAGCATCCACATTAATTTTAATATATCCTTTGGTGGGGGGTTTCCATGCGTCTATGGGTTTGCACTTCTTCTCTGAAATATTCTTATTCAACTTGGGAAAGTGGTCTATCATCTTTATAATTCTATGGATATCGTTGATCTCATGTTGAAAACAGTGGTCACATCTTACTTTCCATATGATCCAGAGGATGGTAGCAAAGTGAATGTTCTCCTCCGTTTGACATCTGTCCGGGTGAGTTTCCCAAGAAAAGATCCAATCCGTAACGGAAATGATGTTCTCCGAAATGATGTTATAGTGGAACCAGATATTTTTCGCTAGGGCGCAGTGTAAAAGGGCATGTTCTATTGACTCTATGGAATTGCAATTAGGGCAATTCGTATTGATGTTTATATATTTCCCTATTTTTTCTCTCACCGGAATGGCCGAGTTACAGATTTTCCAGAGAAATAGCTTGATGCGAGGGATTGCAGAGATAGACCAAAGGAACTTCCAGTTACGAGTGACACTTTGATGGTTATTCATATTGGCGTTTAAGTATTTGTAGAGCGAGGATACCGTGAATTTACCGGATTTCGATAATTTCCATATAATTTGATCTTTCCCCTCCGGGTTCACAGGGATGGCTTTAATGACATTTTGGGTAACAATGTCGAAGTTTGCATTCAGGAGGGCATCGTCCCAATTGTTATTCGTGATTAACTGGGAAACTGTGGTAAGATTGGAGTTGTAAATATTACTTACCTTTCCATCCAGCTCGGGGATCCAGTTATCTTCCCAAATGTTGATGTCCGTTCCCGCTTGAACCTCCCATTGCGATAGTTCCTCAATGTAAGAGTAGTGCTTTCTGATGTTCTTCCATATCCATGAGTGATGGGGTTTCGCTGGTCCCGGGGTAATTGCGTGAGGGAAGTATTTATCTTTAAGGAGTTTGGCCCATATACCTTCAGGATTATTTTTGAGTCTCCAGGCGATCTTGGAAAGCATAGCTTTGTTGTCGATTTCAGGGAGGTGAATTCCCAGGCCCCCTTGGTCAATCGGAAGACATATCTGAGACCAGGCTTTGAGGCATAAACCTTTGGACTTACCCCACCAGAAGTTCCGTTGGGCGGACTTGATGCTTTTGCATATTCCTTTGGGAATCGCGAAGCACTGCATCTGGTATCGGGGTACAGCAGCAGCTATGGCCGAAATGACCACCGTGCGACCTGCTTGAGACAAAAAACTATGATTCCATTTATTAAGCTTATTTTGGATTTGATCGAGTAAGTCTTTGAATACTTTAGTTTTCTGAGCTCCTATGAAGAGCTGAGAGCCCAGATATTTCTCCGAGGTTGAAGCGTATTTCACTTTAAGTGTTCTCATAATCATCCGTTTGAACTTTGGGTGAGAGTTTTTGGAGTAGAAGATGTTTGATTTAGTATAATTTATCATTTGCCCTGAAGCGTCGCCAAATTCCTGAAGTATTCTTTTAAGATTATGCACGTTGTCTAACGAGTTTCTACCAAAGATAATACAATCGTCAGCGAAGAGGAGATGGGATATCTCTATGTTGGTATGATTAGTGGGGTAGCCAAGGAACCGATCGGGCTTGGTGGTGTCCATGAGTTTCCGGCTGAGGCCTTCCATTGCCAGGGCAAAAAGGAAGGGCGATAGGGGGTCCCCTTGCCTGATACCACGAGAAGGAGAGAAAGGGTTACCTGGACGACCATTGATGAGGACCGCCAACGACGAGGTAGCAATGCACTCACGGATCATCTTGATCCAGTGATTAGAATATCCAAGCCGTTCCATTATGTCGAACAGGTATTTCCATTCGATCCTATCAAAAGCCTTGGACATATCTAGCTTGAGCCCGAAGTAACCTGCTGACCCTTTCATCTTTCTATACGAGTGAATGAGTTCTTGTCCCATTATTATGTTGTCTGTAATCTGTCTGCCCGGGACGTAAGCTGCTTGGAAAGGGGAGATGATGTGGGTTAAGGTTGCTTTGAACCTTTCAGCCAGCACTTTGGTAATGATTTTGTATGTAGTATTCAGAAGACTAATGGGTCGAAAATCAGCTGGGGTTTGAGGTGTGGTCGTCTTAGGTATGAGGCAAATGTGAGTGTGATTGATGCCGGGAGGGAGACGCGCCGAATTGAAGAAGTTCCTTACCAGTGTGAAGATATCCTCATCGATAGTGTTCCAGTTAGCTTGAAAGAAGTAAGGGGGATAACCATCTGGTCCCGGGGCGGCTTCTTTCTTAAGGCTGTTTATGGCCCAATTTATTTCTTCTCTGGATGAGGTGGCCTCAAGGAGCTCATTTTGGGTAGGAGTGATGCTCGGGCTAAACAGTCTGCTCATGTCTGGGTCCTCCTGGGGATGTGAGGAAGTGCTGATGTTTAGGAGATGGGACGAGAAAATGTCTTGAATCTCGTGCATATCTTCCTTCCACTCTCCATTACTGTCTCTGATCGCATTGATCCGATTGTTTCTGTTACGTTGCATCGCCTGCGAATGGAAATATTTAGTATTTTTATCTCCAAGGGAAATGAAGTTATTACGAGCTTTCTCCTTCCAGATACTTTCTTGCTGAAGGTATAGCTCCTCCAGTTCATTTTGCAGTCTATTATATTCTTCCCTAGAACTACAATTTTGCATGTTATAGGTGATTTTAGTTATATTGTTTTCTATGTTCCCATACACTTGCTTGTTCCACTTCGATAATTTAATGCTAAGTTTTCTGAGATTCCCCTGAATGTTATTCGGACAGTTCGTCTGCTTGATAGTAGTCCAGGTATCCTCTATGAAGTTGAAGCATTCCGGATGGTTCATCCAAGTACGTATAAACTTGAAAGGTTTCGGTTTCGACATGCTATGGTCAATATTAGTCAGTAGAATAGGCAAGTGATCAGAACCTGCTGCTTCTAGATGAGTAATAGTGGATGTCGGGAAACGACCCAGCCAGGAATAGTTCACCAAAGCCCTATCCAGACGTTCCTGAATCAGGTTGTTCCCGAATTGTCTGTTGCTCCAAGTGTACGGTTGGCCTTGACAACCCAGGTCAGTAAGCCCCATGTTAGATATAATCTCCTTGATCTTGTCAGTATGAGAGTTGGACCCTATCACTCCGCCACTCTTATCTTTCGGATCCAGAATGCAATTCAGGTCCCCAATAACTATATTGGGACAATCTGAATTATCTTGGCGGTTCATGAGTGTTTTCCAGGGTTTGAGTTTGCTTTTTGAGTAGGGGGAGCCATAAAAGCCAGTCATCTGAATCGCTTGCTGGTAATTGGGACTGTTGATAGAAGCATGAATAATATTGATATCGGCATACTTGATTTCAACATCCAGATTATGTTTCCAGTAAAGGGCAAGCCCACCCGCAGTATTTATAGGCTCGACGAAGTGATTGGCATAGGTTTTGTGAATGGGTATATTCTTTTCCATAATGTTCGATTTATTTTTGGTCTCAGACAAGAAGATTATATCCGGGTTATATTTTCTTATCAGCGCCATAATTTGTTTTTTCGTAATAAAGGCAGAGGCGCCTCTAACATTCCAGCTCAAAATCGTAGGGGTATCCATCATCTGCTAAGGGAGAACGGAGAACCAGGTGTAGTCGAGAAAGACAGGCTTACTGAAGCCCAGCCACCTTGACTGCCCCCCAAATATAAAGGCACTCCTCATCCGAGAGGTGTAACCCTAACAAGTTCACCACTAACCAACCAGCTGAAACAGGAAGTAAGAAGCAGTAGCACTGAAACAGAACTAAGAAAGAAGAAAAACAAGATAAGAACTGAAAGGGAAAGTACTATTAAACATGACCTTACAGTACTACACACTTAACTAATAAAACTAAAAACTGAACTCCAAGACTAATCCAAAAGAGCAGTCTAAACTGACTAAACTGCAACCAACAAAACACCAAGACTAGACAGGCCAACTAACAAAAACTAAACCAGAGTAGTAACAACGACAACCACCAACTAAGCACGAGAATTAGACAGTTCTTTTCCACCACCCGATCTTGCTTCCGATTCTAAGCCTGGAGAAGCAAGTAAAGAATCAGCAAAGAGGTGTCTCCTACGTTCTTCTGTACTGTCCACATCTTCAGGAGGAGAGCAATACCAGCTATCATTGATCGGAGGTGTAAAACCTAGAGAGTCTGTCGAGCTCTTGGATACCCAAATCTGTGACGAACCACCATGTGACGAGCTGCCTCCCAATACCATTTCTCTCTGCTTTTTGGCCAAGGACTTCCTGAATTCTCCCTCTTCAATTTTAACTTCAATTAACCCTTGAGGCTCCTTCCTCTTACCTCTCTGTTGATTTAAATCTTGATGGGAGTTTAGAGCTTTGGGAGGTTGTGGCATTTCTGCCACAGTGAGGGCCCAATTAGACACTGGGATAGGAGGGCTAGAATTGGAGTCCATGGGAGTTGCAGATTGTCTAGGTGTGGCTCTGATACAAGGGGTCATTGGGTGCTCGACAATGCGACAAACATGGCATATGGCTTTGGGAAACCTCAAATAGCTAAAGTTGATAGGTTTGCCCCCATCTGTGAAAATCGAAGTTAAAGTAGAGAGTAGTGGAGTTCTTACATCATACATGAATTGAATCTTGATGAAAGGCTTGGTAAGCATATGGAAATTCTTCGGGAGGATCTGCAGGATGTAACCCATGCAAGAGAATATTATCTCTAAGTCATGTTGGTTCTGGATTGATGAAGGCAGATCGGAGAAGTGACACCACATAGGCTCTTGCATCAATTCAGGGAGAACTCCACCAAAAGGAAACTCAATCTCTTGCATGACTATCAAAAGGCCTCTGATGATCCAGGGACGCCCCTGGTTGATCTCTGTCATTACTATCTGGTTACTTGGCTTGATGAGGAAATAGTTATGCCCTTGATTGATAGGAGTGACTTGGCATTCCCTGAAGAACTTCGACTGATAGTAAAGTTGTCTTCTTATAAAACCTATACCATAGTTATATTGACAACATAATCGAGCTATGAAACCTGAAGAGATCTCCTTTAACTCTTGGTTTTCAGCAGGTTTAGGGTAGGTTATTGTGAGGTTTCCATAATCTGAAAGGTTAAGTTGGAGTGCCATGTTGCTCGAAAGTCTGTCTATGTTGAGGTCAGAGGGAGAAGAAGACATGAGGCTAGGAAGGGTATGAAGAAGGAGGGTAGTGTCTGATCTGAGGATTATAAGAATGATAATAAGGAGGGGTATAATCTTCCAAGAACAGACTAAAAGGGAAGGCTTTCTTATCTCGGGAATGGACCAAGACACCTCGAGAATAAGGATCATAATTACAAACCAACCTGCATACTCAAATCCGCACGCTGATAGATCCATGAAGATCCTTCTTCTTCGAAGGTCAGAATAACCCTACCAACACTTGGAGGTTCGACCGTTACCTCCTGTAATCTTCCACCAAATGTAAGCTTCGTTTCATAAAGAGAGCATGCAAGAGGGTGGGGAGCCGAACCGTCTAATTCAAACTCTCTATTTCTTACACATGTTGACTAAAAATTAATACAATAAATATGAAAGAGAGCGTACCTGACTCACTCAATCTCCTTACCTGGATTCGCGTTTGATGCTTTGATTCCCGAGGGTTAAACTCTTCGTCTTCAACCACTGTAATTATTCCTTAACCCTATTGGTTGAATTAGATTCTGCAGGGATTTATGTAGGGATTTGTGTATGGTGCGATCAAAAGATTAAAGTGGATGTGGGTGTATTAGTGATTACAGAACGGTGAATTAGGATTTGAATCAAGGCTCTAGGTGGAGTTAGGGTTTGTGAGGGATTCGATTTGGGGGAAAAGGAGAGGGATGCTCGATCGCCTGGCTGACGTCACTCGAGACCTTCTCTCTCCTCAAAAGCCCTTAATGTTGAACTTTAGTTAACTTGAATAATATATTCATATTTAGTTCTCCAAGCAAACATTGGAAAATCGAAAATGAAACGTTACAACTGTTACTAACTTGAATAATATATTCATATTTAGTTCTCCAAACGAACATTCATTGGCAAATGGATAAAGCATTTCACAAACACTGTATCAGCACATGGCCTGCGATCGAATCTTTTTCTCAGTTGGTTTCAATTACATGAGCACATGGCCATGTACCTTCTATTGTACTAGTTCTTGGGTTCGAGTAGGTGAACGACTGTTGGAACAAATAAAGGCAACATCTCAATTATTTCACACAAGTCCAAATTCTCTCTCTTCAAATAACTACTACGTACAAAACTTACTACCCACATGGCCCACCCTAAAGATTCACTGGTATGTAAGAGTGTTAATTCTATTTTGGCCACCCTAGAGATGACCCGTTCATTAAAATACCCCCCAAAGATGACCAACTGCTAAATTGCTCCTTCAACCATTTTTTTTGTTAGATTTCTTCTTGACGTTTAACATCAGTTCCAAATTTGCCCTCTTTTTTGTTTTTGTATTTATTTACGAAATTATAGATTTTGTCAAAAGTGGAATCAAATGTATTTGTTATGAAAAATAGAAAGAAAATATTAGAGAGAGAAAGATGGGTGATCCAAAACGAACATTCACAGGATTCGTGCGCCTGCTAGAGGGTCAAATCTTCTACTGCCAATCTTCATCGCTTAATCGTCATCATCACATCTTCGACACCAACTTCATCTTCATCATCATCTTCTTCATCTCCCTGTCTAAATTTCATCATCTCCATTTGACCATCTTCATAATAGTCATCAGTATTGTTTTCTTTAGTATTTTTCAAATATAAAATTAAGATTTATCTCTCTGCACAGAAAAATCTGTTCGTCTTTACGAACATATTCTCATTCATTCGACTTACTTTGCAAGTCCTCCCACTGGGAAAAAGGGTAAGATCTTTGTCCATTAGATCGTGATGAAGATAATGACGATAATGAAGATGATGATGATAATGATGATGATGATGATGATGAAGAAATGGAGATTAAAAATTGTTAGAGAAAGATCCTCTCACGAAGATTATCGAGTCATGTCTTCATATTTCTCTCTCTAATATTTATATTTTTTTTTTCTGACAAGTATATTTTTATCTTCCATTATTTTACCAAATATTTGATGTGACCAAAGAATGCAAAGAGAAGAGAGGGGGCAAATTTGAAAGTGAAATTACACGTCACTTAAAATTTGTCAAAACGTAATTGATGGGGTCATTTTAGAAGGTGGTCATCTTTTGGGGGGCCAAAATAGAATTAATCCCATATAAAATGGTTGTAATCTCTTTCTCTCTTATCTAAAACCGCCACTAAGTTTTATAAAACCACCAAACCGCTGTTTAAACCATTAGTGATTTTTTTTAGTGGTAAGTTTGGATGGATGTGGGCGGGTAGGTGTAGAAATTTTAATTGACAATTTTACTCTTATAAGTTTTGAGGGTGGTCTTGATAGTGAAAAGAGTCCATCTGAGTCAAATAAAAAAAAATAGTTTAAAGATCGCCAAAATCACATGGCGGGCCGAGATGGTGAGGTGGAGAAATGAGATGAATGTGATGTGATGAAGGGGAGGAAAGAAGAAACTATTCGGTGCCCCATTATTGTTTTTAAGATTTTGAGAATTAAATCTATTTTGATTCCAAGGGTGTTTCCGAAAACGGATGAAATTTTTTGGCTCTTAAGGTCAAATCAACTGTCAGACACTTATAAAGACTAAAACTGCGAGTTGGCCACGACCAGTGGTCTTTTTTATGGTGAATTTGGATGGACGTAGTTAAAGATAGTTTGGACAAAATAGAGACTATAGGTGGCAAAGGCTTAATTGACAAAATTACCCTACTAAGAGGTAGGTGAATTTAGTAAGGACTTGGTTGGACTTATCAAAAATAAGCCAAGACGTTTTCTTCCACACTCGTTGAGCCACTGAAACCAACACAGATAAATATAAAATTGAAGGTACAAAATTAATTTGTAAGGAAGTGAATGCCTGACAAGGGCCATGTGGGGAGTGACCGTGGGAGTTCAACAAAATGAAAAATTAAATCAAAGGATTAGCTCTCCTCTATATAATACCCAACCCTCCATAAAAAGATATGTGTATGCTTTAACATGTAACTCTTTCCCCCTCAAACATTCTCATCTTCCCATTTTCTGCCAAGCAATAAAAAATATTTTCAGAAATAATCCAATTCCCAACCTGCAGAGACTCATAACCCGAGAAATATTTTCAGAAAAAACCCAATTCCTACCGAGAGGATAAATCTAAGGCCCAAAAACACAGCCCAAATAGGAAATCCAACCCAATAGGGAATTATATTTCAAAAAAAACCCAAAATGTTAGATTACCTCTCTATCCCTCCAAAAGAAATTGTTCCCTCTCTTATCCCTCACACATTTCCCGCCAACACACCCAGCCTTTCTCTTTCTCTCCCTGACTTTGATTAGACACAACACACATCCCTCTCTTGGCTTCCGCGCTCTCTCTCTCTCTAACTTGAAATCCTATCTTCTCCCTCCATCAAAACGTTTCATCTCTATCTCTCTCTCTATTTCGATCAAACTCTCTCTCTTCTCTCTCTCTCCTCATTCAAACCGGTAAGACACAACCCTCTCTATCTCTCTCTCTCTCTCTTCATTCAACCGATTCACTCTATCTCTCCTCTCTATCTCTCCTCTCTATCTCGATCAAAACCAGAAAACCGGTCCATCTCTCTCTCTCTCTGTCTCTTTTTCAAGCGAAATCCCTCAGCCATTAACGCCTCTTAGAGTCCAAACGTTACAGCCGAAACTCTCTCAACCAAACCTATTTAAACAACCGGATCTCATCTTTTTTCTCTCTATTTCTCTCTGTTTCAACGAATCTAAAGCTTCTCTCTCGATTTCTCTCTCTTTCACAAACAGGTACATCTCTGTTCTTCCTCTAACTCTTGATTCTATCTCTGTTGTTGGTAAATTATTATGATTGTTGGAACATTTTTTGGGTTTCTTGTTTCACATCTGTGGGTTTTGATACAGATTTAGGGGTGTTTGAAAATTTGGGGGAATTTTCAAACAATTAGGGTTTATGATTTCAAGTTTAGTAGTCTGTGATAAATCATTTTGGGTTGTTTTCCGAAAAAGTTTTAGGGTTAAGTTGCTCTAAAGTTTGTGATAAAACATTTTGGTTGTTGTTTTGTGATTTCGGAACCATTTGGGTGTTTATGGTTCTTCATCAAGCTTCTAGGTTAGTTTTGTTTTAACATTTAGGGTTGTGATCCGAAAGTTAGGTTTCTGTGGAGACATTTAGTACTTTGTCTTTGTTTTTTGGGGGTCTGTCTTTGTTTATGAAGTGCATGATTTGGTTTATCATTGTGGGTTGTGTTGAAGAAATGTTGGATTATGTTCAGACATTTTGATAGTTGTTAGTGATTTCGAAAGCATGCATCTACACATAAAGGTCATTTGGGTGTTTATGATACTACATCAAGTTTCTAGGTTAGGGTTGTTTTAACATTTATGTTTCTGTGGAGAAATTTAGTCATTTGTTCAAGATTTATGGGTTGTTGATTAACAGTATGTTTTTTTTTTAACATTCATGGTTGTGATAAAAAAAACTAGTATATGTTTATACAATTTGGTTGTGTATATACATTCTGCTTTTGTTTGTCTTTGTGTTTGTTTGAAACATATGAACTTTTGCAGACAATCCAAAGATGGCTAAAACTAACACCAAGAAAGTAGATGGTGCTGAATTGAAACAGCAGACTCCTGTGAGGGCTAGCCCCAGGAAGAGACCTGCTGAAGAGGCATCAAGTGCTGGGCCCAGCAAGAAAGGCAAGAAAGTTGCCAGCCCACAAAAAGCAAAGTTGTGTTATTGTATAAACATTTTTTACTATGTTCTGACAATAATGTTTGTGTTCTCACATTTCTTATAATTGTTATGCATATTTGTTAGTGTGTTAACATTCTGTAAACTGTTGCTTCAATTATTGATCTGTCATTATTGTGTAGAGGCCTATGCTTATTGTGTAGACACATTAAACAATGATCTCCCATTATTTATTGTGATGAAGCATTAAGTCTACTGTTGTAACATTTTGTTGAATGCACTGACATTTCTGTTATTGTTTCTGTGAAGCACCGTGGGTTTACTTCAAAGGCGAGAGTGGACAAGGTGGAGCCTCAACCAAAACCAACAGGGGCTAAAGAGCAGAAGAAGAAAGCTGCTTTCAATTACAAATGCAACTTCAAAGCAGTTTTCAAGGTGGCGCGGGAATTGCAGTTATATATTACTGAAGAGCAAAGGGAGATGTTGCTTTCTTCACCATTCGGGGCCTTATTTAAGGCAGTGACCAGTTTTAGTTTCCGATCAGAGAATGTGATGGAGAAGCCGAACAAAGCCATCTATGATCTTCTGTACTGCTATGACAAACAGAGCCAAGCCTTCAACATCGGAGGGAAGTTGATTCAGTTCACTCCCGGAGATGTTGCTTTGTTGTTGGGAGTCCCGATGGAAGGACAAATATATGATGCATTCCCAACCAATGTCACCATAGATGTGGCTAAGGACCAGTTTTTGAGCAAGTATTTCAAAGACTGTATTGTTGAGGGAAAGGCTGCATCTTTTGGGGGTCCCAGCATCGAAAAGGCTTTGCATGTGGCTGCAAGAACAAAGGCTCCGGCCATTGAGTTCTTGAAACTATGGATTATGTACATGGCAGCCACATTCCTGTTTGCTTCAGCTGCCGGCTCCTCGGTTGTCGGGAGTTTTTATCACAATCTCCAAACGGAGAGAATGATGAAAAGAGTTTCATGGGCGAGAGCTATTCACTCCTACATGATGGAGAGAATAAACAAGCACTCGGAAGACCCGGAAAAAGCTTCAGGATGTCTGACTCTTCTCCCCGTAAGTATTCATAACCATGCACTTAAATGTTTCATAATTTCTTATAGTGATAAAATTCAAATTAGTTTGCTCTGACATTCTTTTAAATGTTTCATCATTTTTTTGGGGCTTCTGTAATGCTGGAACATTTTGGAGAATGTTTGGGCATGTTATAAAATGTGTTTCCATTTCTTATGGTGATAAAGAAAAACAGTACTGACCTAAGAGTGTTTAATTTCTTTGCAGTACTGGTATTGCATGCACACCAGGATCCATGAGGACCTGGTTGGAGAAGTAGGGGTCAGTCCTAGAATAGCTCGATGGATGATCGAGCCATTCTTCCTTAAAGGACTGGAAGAAGAGCTGGAAAGCATTACAGAAGAGCAGGTAATTTGTTTTAACATTTCTTATAATGTCTCGGTAATTTAAACTAATGTTCTAACATAACTAATGTCTGAGTGACATTTTAGGAAATGTTGGAACATTTGCACAAATGTTGGAACATGTAATTAAGTGCATGTGTTTTTTTAAGAGGTGTTGAGATAATAACCTTATGTATCCCTTCTTGTAGGTGAAGGTGGAGTTGGTGGCGGAGTCTGTGGAAGCGGAAGAGTTGTTAAAGTTCACGGAGAGGGTGGTGGAGGAGATGAATGAGGAGGAAGTAGAAAAGTTGAAGGAGGAAGTGGAGAGGTTGAGAGAAGAAAATTTGTTGGTTAAGAGAGAGTGTGAGAGGGTTAAGAGAGAAAGTGAGATGGTTAAGAGAGAGAGAGAAGTATTAAAAGAGGAGTTGGAGAGGATGAAGAGAGAGAGAGGAGAGAAAAATGATGTATTGGAATTTGATTTTGGTGTAGGAGGGGAGGTGGATGTTAGAGACGAGGTTGGTAGAGAGTTGGTGACTGTTGGAGAGGAGGTGGAGGGTGGGGAGGTTAGACAAGAGGTGGAGAGTGGAGATGGTGGAGAGAAGATAGTGGAGCAGGAAGTAGCCCCAAAAAATGCGGAACAAGTAAACGTAGAGGCCCGCAACGAAAAAGAAAGTGATGCCGAGGCCCAAGCTGAAGGAGCAGAAATAGACAATAAGGGTAAGAGGGCAATTTCTGATGAGTTGGAAAAGGGTCAAACTTCAGGGGAGGGGCACAACCAGGAGCAGAAAGAGAGCCAAGTTGCTGGGTCAAGTGAGTAAATGCTCACGCAATTCTTTACTTCTGTTGACATTCCTGTCTTTGCTTGATAAGAATTTGGAAATGTTGGAGCAAACACCAGAATGCTTCAACATTTGAGATACTGTTATAAAATTAATGGATATTGTCTTTGTTTAGATTAAAGTTGGTATTATTTCTAGTTTTTTTTTTAAAGCAACGTATTAACTTGTGTGCAATCAATCTATCTTCTCTGAAATTCTTACTTACTTGTCAGATGATTGGTATGAACATAAATTGTTCGGCCATCGTTACAAGTTTTTTGATAAACGGTAAGTAAAAGAGTTCTATCGTACTCCCACGATGTCTTTTACCACGACAATTGAAGACTTTCTTTTACCACGAACGACAATAGACTGGTCGGCTAAGTAATAAATAAGAAACAAACAAGTAAGTGTTCTTCTCCCACATAAATACGTAAAATGTTGGAACATCCGTGATAACGTTTATATATATTGATCAAAAATTGGAGAATGCTTTTTGTTAAGATTTGGGTTTTATATCGAATGTTGACTAGTTAAACGTGTGGTGGTGGGGGACAGGTGAAAAGTCTTTTGCAAGTGTTTTGAATGTAGGTGAAACAGAGACGGGAGAAGTAGACTTCCAGCTGACTTGGCCTTCAGCTTTCTTTTCAGAGGTTTGTGAAGTGGCCAAAGAATATGAAAACTACGAGATCGTGGAGAACGAAAGTTCTTCTGAAGACGATTTTGTAGATAGGCCAAAGGTTGAAACGGCTGAAGTTGTGGAAAAGAAAGATAAAAACAAACCAAACTCTTTGGTGAAGAGGGTTAAAACACAGCCAAGAACCCGAACCATGACCGAGAAAGGCAAGCAACTCGAGAAAAAGAAAACAATCAATGTAGAGGACATTATAGAGTTGGGAGCCGGAAAGTCAGAAGAGGAGAAAGTTAAGAAGCTTGGAAACTGGAGAAGAAGCCCAGTCTGGAAGAATGTCAAGGAAGATGAAAAGGGTCTGATGGAAGAATTCATCAGGAAAAGTGACAAAAGGTACGAGTAGGTTACTGTAATGTTCATGCACGGACAAGAATGTTTAAACATTCTTGTTTGTGTTGTAACATTAATTTTAGCTTACTGTAATGTTCTAGCATTGGCTGATATGTCCTATCATTGCAAAAAGTGACACTGTTTTTTCCACGTTTTCCAGTACTAAAGTGTGGTTTAGTGACGGGATAAACGACATATGTGGAAAGCAGCTCGACATGTTGATGATGAATCTAGAATGCGATTCACAGATTATCAACTGGGCCAGTTCCTTCGTCACTAACCAAAAAGAATTGAAAGAAAAGTGTGTGCTTTGCCTCCCATCAGAGATCTACGTAAGTGAAGAGATTAGAATGTTTTCCTATCGTCATCTTTTATATGAGAGAACATTTTGATAACTTTGTGTTTGTTCGACAGACAATGATAAAGTCGGAGGTCAACCAAGCTTCAATTGAACATATGCTCAATCGCACGTTGAGTAATAATGCTGGGAAACCGGAGATCTTGTTTGTGTGTGCACCAATCTGCCACCCAACAACGGGGGACGCAGCAAGGGGGGGGGGGCACTGGACACTATTGATATACAATGTATTTCTCCATAGGTGGACCCATTATGACTCAATGTCATTTGACAAGAAGAAGGCCAAGGACTGTTACGAAAATGCCAGGGAGTACGCGGCATATGTCGAGGATGTAATGGAAGAAGTTGGGTTCACAATGTTTGGAACCCAACAAAAATATGCAGATGTCGTTGGGGAGCCAGAATTCCCTACTCAGGGAGAAAAGTAAGTGTTCTCACTCTTTATTTGTTCCAACATTATGATGCATGTTTTAGTTAGTTTGACATTGTTCCAACATTCCTGGAAATGTTGGAACAAAAACTTATATGTCTTTAGAAATTTGATAAAAACACACGTAGTTATAAATAATTTAGTCTCATTTAACATTATGTTTCAGAATTGTCTGTGACTGTAGACACATTATTGTTTATGCTTTAACATTTCGTTTGTGTCTTGAACAGCCCGGATTGCGGTCTGTTTGTCATTTTGAAAATTGAAGAGCTCGTGGCAGACTGCACGACAACAGGACCCAAACAGCGTACAGAAAACCCAGATTGGGTATCCCTGGCACAAAGGAAGAGGGCCAAGCTAACCCACAACATTTTGAAAGAGAATACGATATCTTGGAGGATGGCCCGAGCTTGAAGTAGTTTCCCCTGTGTATGTTTTTTTGTAAAGGATCTTTTTTAATCAAAAATGAAGTAGTTGTTCAGGTAACGGGTTATGTTCATATCACTAAACCCGAAACGACTTCATTCTTGATTAGATTACAAACAAACTCTATGCTTTGTAAATTATTTTGGGATGTTAACAACATACAATGATTTTGGATGGGATGTTTATGTTAAAACAATATGAAGTAAATTTGAATATATTATTATTTTTCTTCAACAACATGTGTGACATGCATTGTCCCCTTAGACTTTGTTTCTGGTAAGAACATACACAGATATGTTAGAACATTCCTTTCAATGCTGGGACAAATTGACAAATGTTTGAGAAATATGTTATAATGTTCCTTCATTAATACGAATGTATTAAAAAAAATCATAATGTGGACACATTGTAAATAATAGCTAGACATGTAGTAATTCTTTCACTGAACATTTTGTAGAATGTTATCACATATTCACTAGACAAAAATATATGTACTAAAGACCAAAAGATTTTACTAAACATTGAACACAATGTAACAACACTCTGTTACATGTTGGGACATATCGGTGAGTGTTATAACATTTAGTAAAATGAGACTACAGTTGGGCTCGACATGTCGCACTGTTGTGATAAGCGGGTTGGTTGCACCTGCGACATATTCTTTTCCTCCTGGTAACATCTCCGGAACTCTGCAACCTTGTTGTACGTGGTCTGCCTGGTGCCCTTCTAACTAGTGGAGGAAGAGTCTTGGTTAATGGATCAAAAGTATATGGTTCGTCAAAATTTGGAACGGGGTAAACACAATGTTGGTAAGTGTTCCTGTAAGCCTCCACGGTCCAGACCGGATCGTAAAAACATGTACTATCACCACGAGTCTTGTTGATGCATAACATTGCATGTTGACACGGAAGCGAATCTACTTGCCAACGCCGACAAGAGCATGTGAGAGTACCAAGATTTACGGAATGGCGTGGAGTAGAATATACTTCATAAACAAGTGGGGCTGCCTCGACGTATCTCCAAGTCTCCGCAACTTTGTATTTCGCTTGTTGCTCCAAGTTAATGGATGGGCAAAGAAATGTATTCCATCCAATAGAAGCGTCTCTATGCTTTCGCATCTTGTTCATAATCTTCTGTCTTATGGCATCCAACAATGCTGTAATAGGGAGCACGCGGGCTTTCTTGACCATGTTGTTGAAGCTCTCAGACAGTTGGGAAGTGATGGCGCCATACCTGTGAAAAAACATTAAATGGGATGCTTGTAAAACATCGTGTCGTGTTAAAACATTGCGCGAAATGTATAAACATGTATATGCCTGACGGAACACATGAACAAATGTATATTCATAACAGAAAGATATGATTAATGTTAAAAAATAACTGAAAAAGAGAAAACAAAATACCTATCCCCTGGGAAAAAGGAATCTGCCCATGATTCCGGATTAAGGGATTGGAAAAACCTCTCGACATTGGTTCCACCCATCTCAACCATTTGTTCAATGGTTGCGTGATACTCGCTCTCGGGTAATGCACGTGCCGCCGTAAACATAAGACTCTGAAAATAACGTGACTGGCGCGCCCCGTTACGTATCCTCAAGTTCAGATTACATCGTAAGTGCCAAGCACAGAATGAGTGATGAGCGGTGGGAAAAACGTTCTTCACGCTCTTCGACAATATAGTGTAACCGTTGTTTGTCCTACTCAAGACTACAAATGGAGAGTACATGGATGGGCACCACTTTTGAACCAGAGAAGATTTTGTACGTTTTTTTTTGTAACAAAATGTAAACGATGTGTAATATATTGAACATAACAGACATACATTTGATAAATTACGTTGTATACATGAAAAATGATGGTTTCCTCGTCATAAATAACACATAATTTACGTGTTTGTTTCATAATTTGTATTGGATGTGTATTTATGTATGAGTAAAAACGAAAATAAATACTGATGTAATGTTCTCAGAAAAATATACTATTTCGAAATCTGAAAGTTGAGAGAAAGTTCATTGAACCCCAAATTCAATTTGCAGAAGAGACTTGATTTTATAAAGGCACCGTACAAAGTTCAGTAACTATATCAATTTTTACATACAGTCCAAAATTTCTTTACAACCTATCAAACCTTATGAATTAGAATATGAGTATGACAGTTTTCTTTCCCATTAAAAAGTGATGGTGTTTTGGATCCTGCCATACGGGAAATGATTCGCCCTCATGTTTGGACACAACTCCGTGGAATTATCCTCCAATGTCTTAGATGGAGATGCATCTTTTACCTTTGAAAGATGCAGTTTAGCTTTCAACTAGTAGTGGTTCTAGATGGATTTTGTTTGTGTTGTGTGGGGTGAGAATGTTTGAATTAGCAATTTGTGACTTTTTTTTCTCTGTTGAACTGTCTTTTCTTTCTATATATCTAAGTTGAATCTTTCTTGTCTGATTTTTGTTTGTGTCCACTTGTTGTTTTTTTTATATCTCCATATTTTCAATTTCGCCAAATATATAAATCGAATTGCTCTTCAGAGAGTGAGAACTTAACCATAAACATTTATATTTACAATTTTAACATAAACTACCCTAAACCCCATTTGCCAAGTGAATTTTTAATGTTATTTTTCCAATGGTTTCCTAACTATTTTTTAATTCAAACAACCCAATAAAATAGAGTTAATTCCTACATGGCCCCCTACTTTGTGACCAGCTTCCTTTATGCCCCCCTTTTTTTTCGTAAATTCAAATATGACCCCCTATTTTCAAGTAAATGTCATTACCACCCTTCTTAATTCTAAATTTAAAACATTAAAAAAAATTATTTCCACCTCACCCCTCTCTCTCTCCACCTCATCTCTCTCTACAACTCACCCCTCCCCCTCTCTCTCCAATTCAGCTCTCTCTCTCTCTCCAACTCACCTCTCTCTCTCTCCAACTCACCTCTCTTTTCTCCGGCAAGGTCGCCGGCCAGAAAATTTTCCGGCCGGCGACCTTCAAACCTAAAAAAAAAAATAAAAAATCTCTCTCCTCTCTCTCTGTAATTTTTTTTTAAAAAAAAATCTCTCCACTCTCTCTGTAAATTTTTTTTAAAAAAAATCTCTCCACTCTCTTTCTCTAAAAACTCCGGCGAAGGGGTTTCCCTTCGCCGGAGGATCTGTTCACGAACAGAGTTGTTCGTGAACAGTATCTATTCGTGAACAGTAGATCTGTTCACGAACAGATCCTCCGGCAAAGGGAAACCCCTTCGTCGGAGTTTTTAGAGAGAGAGAGAGAGTGAAGAGATTTTAAAAAAGAAAAAAAAATTTAGAGAGAGATTTTTTTTTTTCTTTTTGAAGGTCGCCGACCCGCGACATTACCGGAGAAGAGAGAGGTGAGTTGGAGAAAGAGAGAGAAAGGGGTGAGTTGTAGAGAGAGATGAGGTGGAGAGAGAGAGGGGGGGGGGTGAGGTGGAAATAACTTTTTTTCAAATGTTTTAAATTTAGAATTAAGAAGGGTAGTAATGACATTTACTTGAAAATAGGGGGTCATATTTGAATTAACGAAAAAAAAGGGGCCATAAAAGAAGGTGATCACAAAGTAGGGGGCCATATAGGAATTAACTCATAAAAATATCTATGTTTATTCTTTTATAATTACAATTAATATTTTTAGTGTATGTTTTTCACTTGAAAATATTCAAATAGGCTATGTATATATGGCTACACGTAAGTGTTTCTTGGTTTGGATCAGTGAGTCATAAATCTAATCCGATTTTCTTTTTTAAGGGATATAAACAACTCTAACTAATCACTCCCTAAAGAATAGGTAAAACCTCTAGTAATTCATATTAGGTATTGACTTACTCCACTAATCACTAACTCAGATTATTCATTATTAGCACTATTTAAATGATGAATTCTTCTTTAAACGATGAACTCTTCCTTGGTTGGAATAATCTCATTTTTAAGTTGAACTGATTTTTCTTACAAAAATGGAATTTATGTACGTATTTCATCCCATTTTATTTTCCTTTTATAATTTGCATCTCTTTGAAATGAGGGTTTAAGGGATGTTTTGATTTTATGTGGTTCATATTCATATTATGGGAAAGAAAAATAGCAAGTACTCTCACAGAACCATTAGGGTTTATTTTCTTATTTGAATTATTCACAATTACAAGAGAAAAGAAGTGAAACTAAATGTTCTACCCTAAATCCTAAAAATAAATTGTCACGAATCCGTATTTAGAAGTTAAATTGTCAATTAGTTATATACTTTTTGGATTATTGTCGATATTCTTACTAGTTCCTTTAAATCTCTTGGCAGAAAATGCTGGAAGTCGAAAAGGAGAATGAGAAAGGAGAAAAAGAAATTACGTGAGAGGGTAACTTGGTCTGATCTCCCTTTTGATATCTTGGTCACAATCGCAAACCTTTTGAACATTATGGAGCTAATTGATTTTAGTAGTGTGTGCAAACAATGGCGTGTAGCATCTATTAGGACTTCCCTTTATGTTGAAAGGAACTATGAACCAAGAAGTCTTTTATACTACGATGATAAGTCTCCAGTGTGTCATATCCAAGAAGACTTTTGGGGAAAAACATATAAAAGGTATTTGCCTGATTTGAAAGGTGCGATGTGCATTGCATCTAAAGGTGGTTGGTTACTGGTATCGAGAAAACAACATTTATTCTTTTTATGTCCTTTTTCTGGAATAAAAATACCGCTTCCGACATATCCCCATAAACAAAATTTAGATGGTCTTGTTGCTACATTTTCATCGGCACCCACATCTCCCGACTGCGTCGTTTTTATAGTTCATGAAATGCCTGAATTTGAGTTAACAATGTTAAATGTGCTAAAACGAGGAGAAAAAAAATGGAGTTCAAATAATCTTGATATTAAGTGGGAACCTGACATGAAAATTGGATTTTTATTCTGGTTGGAAAAGACTTTACATATTATTTGCGAAGAAAATGCAGTTTTGACGTGTTCTTTAGAAAGGGGCATATTCCAAAGTTCGCGACCATACATGCAAACACAACATTATGGAATATACGAACATTATGAAATATACGAGGATGATTTGAGAATTTCATACAAGAGTAAACAACAAATTGAAATATATAGTGAGTTTATAATTTCGCCCATACGGTTACATAAGAAAGTTGCTCCTCATTCAATTTGTGTTTGTGGGACACAACTGGACACAATCTCGCCATGTGTAGTGATGAACGGTAAATATCTTTCTATTACCGAAAAAAAGAGAATCGGCTGTCTAAAAGTTGTGTGGATGGAGGTACCTTTCTTCAAATTTCATCCAAATAAGAGTTGGTCTCTACTAGAATAAATATATATATATATATATATATATATATATATATATATATATATATATTAGGTGGTTTTTAGGGTTTATTAAATTTTAGTTAACTTGAATAATATATTCATATTTAGTTCTCCAAGCAAACATTGGCAAATCGAAAATGAAACGTTACAACTGTTTTTTTTTTTTGTTGAACTGAAACGTTACAACTGTTACTAACTTGAATAATATATTCATATTTAGTTCTCTAAACGAACATTCATTGGCAAATGGATAAAGCATTTCACAAACACTGCATCAGCACATGGCCTGCGATCGAATCTTTTTCTCAGTTGGTTTCAATTACTCTGCATGAGCACATGGCCATGTACCTTCTATTGTACTAGTTCTTGGGTTCGAGTAGGTGAACGACTGTTGGAACAAATAAAGGCAACATCTCAATTATTTCACACAAGTCCAAATTCTCTCTCTTCAAATAACTACTACGTACAAAACTTACTACCCACATGGCCCACCCTAAAGATTCACTGGTATGTAAGAGTGTTAATTCTATTTTGGCCACCCTAGAGATGACCCGTTCATTAAAATACCCCCCAAAGATGACCAACTGCTAAATTGCTCCTTCAACCATTTTTTTTGTTAGATTTCTTCTTGACGTTTAACATCAGTTCCAAATTTGCTCTCTTTTTTGTTTTTGTATTTATTTACGAAATTATAGATTTTGTCAAAAGTGGAATCAAATGTATTTGTTATGAAAAATAGAAAGAAAATATTAGAGAGAGAAAGATGGGTGATCCAAAACGAACATTCACAGGATTCGTGCGCCTGCTAGAGGGTCAAATCTTCTACTGCCAATCTTCATCGCTTAATCGTCATCATCACATCTTCAACACCAACTTCATCTTCATCATCATCTTCTTCATCTTCCTGTCTAAATCTCATCATCTCCATTTGACCATCTTCATAATAGTCATCATTATTGTTTTCTTTAGTATTTTTCAAATATAAAATTAAGATTTATCTCTCTGCACAGAAAAATCTGTTCGTCTTTACGAACAAATTCTCATTCATTCGACTTACTTTGCAAGTCCTCCCACTGGGAAAAAGGGTAAGATCTTTGTCCATTAGATCGTGATGAAGATAATGACGATAATGAAGATGATGATGATAATGATGATGATGATGATGATGATGATGATGAAGAAATGGAGATTAAAAATTGTTAGAGAAAGATCCTCTCACGAAGATTATCGAGTCACGTCTTCATATTTCTCTCTCTAATATTTATATTTTTTTTTTCTGACAAGTATATTTTTATCTTCCATTATTTTACCAAATATTTGATGTGACAAAAGAATGCAAAGAGAAGAGAGGGGGCAAATTTGAAAGTGAAATTACACGTCACTTAAAATTTGTCAAAAAGTAATTAATGGGGTCATTTTAGAAGGTGGTCATCTTTTGGGGGGCCAAATAGAATTAATCCCATATAAAATGGTTGTAATCTCTTTCTCTCTTATCTAAAACCGCCACTAAGTTTTATAAAACCACCAAACCGCTGTTTAAACCATTAGTGATTTTTTTTAGTGGTAAGTTTGGATGGATGTGGGCGGGTAGGTGTAGAAATTTTAATTGACAATTTTACTCTTATAAGTTTTGAGGGTGGTCTTGATAGTGAAAAGAGTCCATCTGAGTCAAATAAAAAAAATAGTTTAAAGATCGCCAAAATCACATGGCGGGCCGAGATGGTGAGGTGGAGAAATGAGATGAATGTGATGTGATGAAGGGGAGGAAAGAAGAAACTATTCGGTGCCCCATTATTGTTTTTAAGATTTTGAGAATTAAATCTATTTTGATTCCAAGGGTGTTTCCGAAAACGGATGAAATTTTTTGGCTCTTAAGGTCAAATCAACTGTCAGACACTTATAAAGACTAAAACTGCGAGTTGGCCACGACCAGTGGTCTTTTTTATGGTGAATTTGGATGGACGTAGTTAAAGATAGTTTGGACAAAATAGAGACTATAGGTGGCAAAGGCTTAATTGACAAAATTACCCTACTAAGAGGTAGGTGAATTTAGTAAGGACTTGGTTGGACTTATCAAAAATAAGCCAAGACGTTTTCTTCCACACTCGTTGAGCCACTGAAACCAACACAGATAAATATAAAATTGAAGGTACAAAATTAATTTGTAAGGAAGTGAATGCCTGACAAGGGCCATGTGGGGAGTGACCGTGGGAGTTCAACAAAATGAAAAATTAAATCAAAGGATTAGCTCTCCTCTATATAATACCCAACCCTCCATAAAAAGATATGTGTATGCTTTAACATGTAACTCTTTCCCCCTCAAACATTCTCATCTTCCCATTTTCTGCCAAGCAATAAAAAATATTTTCAGAAATAATCCAATTCCCAACCTGCAGAGACTCATAACCCGAGAAATATTTTCAGAAAAAACCCAATTCCTACCTGACAATGATTCTCTTGTGGTTATTTTCAGCACAACCACTTTATTTTTTTTGTTGTTTTTCATTAGGCAATCTTTTTCTTGTCTACTTTAGACACAACGAACGTCATTTTTTTTGTCGCTTATTTGGTCAATCCCTGATAAATTTTTTCGACAGTGACTTTTTTGTCGATATTCACCTTCAATTTTTTTTTTCTGTTTACATTTTCTTTCACATTGTTCATACAGTGGTCATCTTCTCATAAATGACAACTATACATTTACTTTTGTTATCATTGATTATGAATATATCTATAAATGTTTGTCCGTGGATGTAGGTGTGATTATACGAATGAACCACATTAAATTATCGTGTCAATTATTTCAATTTATTTCTCCGATTACCACATAATCGTGATTTAACATATAACTTGGTGGTTTTCATTTGTTTTAATTAGTTCCATTGATAGCATGGGCCCCACAATCTTGTTTTCTTGGGGGGGGGGGGGGTAGTGAATTGGGACTTTCACAGACTTTCATAGACAAAATGTCCCGTAGACATTTCGGATGACTTTTTATAGACAACATGTCTTCATAGACATTTTCAAGACATTGAGTTTGTAGACAAAATGTCTTTATAGACATTTCAAGACATTTGATCCATAGACAAAATGTCTTGGGGACATTTTAAGATCTTGAGTCCATTGACAAAATGTGTAATACATATTATATTTGTGCTAATCAAAAATATATTTTTCGACTTTCGTAGACATCTATGAATATTTGTGGACATTGATGGACATTAGGTAGACATTTATTATTTTAATATTATTCTTATTGTTTAATCACATGAAATAATATATTTATATGACATTTCAAATATATATTTTTCGACTTTCGTAGACATCTGTGAATATTTGTACACATTGATGGACATTTGGTAGAAATTTATTATTTTAATATTATTATTATTATTGTTTAATCACATGAAATAATATATTTATACTAACATTTCAAATATATATTTTTCGACTTTCGTAGACATCTGTGAATATTTGTGGACACTGGTGGACATTTGGTAGACATTTATTATTTTAATATTATTATTATTGTTTAATCAAATGAAATAATATATTTATACTAACATTTCAAATATATATTTTTCGACTTTCGTAGACATCTGTGAATATTTGTGGACATTGATGGACATTTGGTAGACATTTATTATTTTAATATTATTATTATTATTATTGTTTAATCACCTGAAATAGTATATTTATACTAACATTTCAAAAATATATTTTTCGACTTTCGTAGACATCTGTGAATATTTGTGGACATTGATGGACATTTGGTAGACATTTATTATTTTAATATTATTATTGTTGTTTGATCACATGATAGACTTCAAATGTCTCTTGTTTTTGGAAAGAAATTGCGGCCCAAATTTGTCACAAATCCTTCACAAAATCCATCAAACTATGAAGTCCATCAAAGTCTGGGACATTTTGTCTACAATCGAATGTCTCGGACTATCATACTCTCAAATGTCCGGATTTGAATGCCTCAGATTTTCGTGGACTCTCAAATGTCTGGATTTGAATGACTCAGACTTTCGTGGACTCTCAAATGTCTCGATTTGAATGCCTCGGACTTTTCGCGGACTCTCAAATGTCCACGAAAGTCCCAATCCACTACCCCCTTACTTAATACCCAACAACTAGAAGAGTTTGAACCGTCAAAGTTTCACAAACAATTACCAAATTGCTCATTTTTTTCTCAATTCTCTCTCCACTTTATTCTCTCTTTCTTACTTTCAAAATTAGGCTTCTTTTTATTTTTGTGTTTTTTTAGTGAAATCAGATTTTTCATTCATGTAGGAATTCAATCCAATATATTGCATGGTTTTGAGACTTTTGACTCGTTTGAGTACAACATGATATTTACAAAAGTTAAAGGGTTAATTCCGTTTTGGCCCCCAATTTGTGACCAACTCGCCGTTTTGACCCCAATAAGTGTCCGGCAGTTCGTTTTGGCCCCAAAAAATTCCTAAATGGCCCCAATTTTTTTTCAACCTCCCAATTCTACCCCCATGGCAATTTTGTAATTATTTTTTTTCTTTTTCTTTGTCCACCTCATCTAACAATTAACACATCATCTATGTCCACCTCACCTTCTTCTCCGGCGAAAGGTTGCCGGCCGGAATAAAAAATTCCGGCCGACCACCTTTACCAAAAGAAAAAAATAATCTTCCTCTCTCTCTTCTTCCATTCTCTCTCTTCTTCTCTCTTTCCTTTCTCCCCCTTCTTCTTCCTTTCTCTCTCTCCTCCTTCATTTTTCTCTCTCCTTCTTCCTTTCTCTCCCTCCTTCTTCCTTTCTCTCTCTAACACCTCCGGCGAAGGGGTTCCCTTCGCCGGAGGTTTTCAACAGACCTTGAAGGTCTGTTGAATCGGATCTCAACAGACCTTCAAGGTCTGTTGAATCGGATCTTCAACAGACCTTCGAAGGTCTGTTGGAGATCTGCTCGAAGGTCTGTTGAGATCTTATCTTCAACAGACCTTCGAAGGTCTGTTGGAGTAAACCTCCGGCGACTCCTTCGCCGGAGGTAGAGAGAGAAAGGAGAAAAGAAGAGAGAGAAAGGAAGGAGAGAGAGAAAGGAGAGAAGAAGAGAGAGAAAGGAAGGAGAGAGAGAAAGGAGAGAAGAAGAGAGAGAAAGGAGAGAAGAAGAGAGAGAAAGGAAGAAGAAGAGAGATAAATTTTTTTTTTTTTTTAAGTTAATGGTGGCCGGCCGGAATTGTTACTCCGGCCGGCAACCATTCGCCGGAGAAGAAGAAGGTGAGGTGGAGAGGAAGTGGTGTGATGGAGGAGAGATAAGGTGAAGTGGAGGAGAAAGAATGAGGTGATGTGGCTTTTATGCCTTTAATCTGTTTTTATAGAAGTAATTCCTTTTTGGCCCCCGAGGTTAATTTCGTCAAAATTTAACCCTTTGGGGCCAAATCGAACTGCCGGACACTTATTGGGGTCAAAACGACGAGTTGGTCACAAATCGGGGGCCAAAACGGAATTAACCCAAAGTTAAACATGAAGCTAAAGGAGTACCACGTTACAATAAAAAAATGAAAAGACCCTAAAGGTTAGAAATTAAAAGATCCTAAAGATCACAAATGAGAAGACCCTAAAGGGCTTAACCTTTATTATACTTAAATATATGTAGGATCGATGAACCGAGTAGAGGTTGTTGATTAAATAAGATATTGTACTCCTGATTCAATAAGTTGGTGTCTTGATTTAATAGATGTTGTCCAATATTCTTTTGAGTGCTCTTTTTGTTTTCTTCATCATTTTTCTAGCAAAATCTGAATTGGAAGTTATAGATGAACCAACAAAGACCAATAATTAAATAATAGGTGATGGATGTAGATTGAGAGGTGATGTTGAACTCTATCTCACCATCATAAAAAAGAAAACTCTAAATTAAATTATTTGATTACCAAACTCTTCGAAGTCTTTAGATAAAATACTTAAAGAAAACCACGAGATTAAACAATTACTTTAACTAATTAAAACGACTAGATCTGATGATCGTTTACCAAGAATGGAAGGATGGATTTTGCCACACCCGAACTTTCCCCCCTTCGTTTAACTAGTCCAAAAGATTGAGATTAGATGGATGAACTAAGGGAAGGGATGGGAAGGGAAGAGAAGGCCCTTTGCCAGAGAAAACTTGACTTGCAAGTGGTGACGGACAAAGATTTCAGGAAAGGAAGAAGATGCGGTTTACTTATATTTGTAATTTATTCTTTCTAAATTGAAAAACATAGACTACTGTTTATACTCTAAAATAAATTTCTTCAATTCAGTCTTTTCTAATCTTCTCCATCTTACACGCTCGAACACATCAATTATAAGAAAAATATCACTCAATTTTTTACGTAATTATTGTATTTGATGATTTCGTCTATTAGATTATATTAATCAATATATTTTATAAAACTATTTTGAATTGTTTAAAATAAATTGATTATTAACAGAAAGAATGATGTTTAACTTGAAGAGGCTAACGAATCCCTAATAGCAAAAATGGGATGGAGATTCTTAACGGAACCAAATTCTACATGGGGCCGGCTAATAAAATCTACATATTGTAGAGACCATGATTTCTGGTCAGTGCAACCCACAACTAATAAGTCTGTTTTCTGGTCTTCTTTACTAAAGGTAAGAAATTTTTTAAGGGAAAATTCTCTATGGTTATTGGGTGGTGGCTTCTCTATCAATATTATCAGTGACCCTTGGATTCCTGAAGTAGAGGGACATAGTCCAGTACTGATTCAAGGTCTTCCTCCTCATCTCAAGAATGTCTCGGATTTGATTTTTCATAACCCTAAGAGATGGAATATCGACTTATTAAAGATATATTTCCTTGATACTACTGTTCGAGCAATTACTAATATTAATCTAGAGGAGGATAAATCAGAAGATAACCTCATATGGAAACCTACAGAAACAGGCCGATTTAACCCCAAATCATACTATTCAAAGATCAAACATATTCCTATCCATTCTACGGATATACAAGATATTCCGTGGAAATTATTTTGGAAATTCACATCTTCCAATCCCAGGATACAAAACTTCTTATGGAAATTTATACATAATGCCCTAGCTACCTTGAATAATGTGGGTAAAAGGATTCAAAACATACCTCAGGTTTGTGGTTTATGTAGTTCGGGTGAACAAGAAACAATACAACATCTTTTTGGTTCGTGTAGGCGTTTCCAAGATCTGCTTCGTCTTGCTGATGACTCTTGTCCTCATTACCTAATCATGGTTCCTGTTATTAATCTTACTAATATATTAAAAAAAGGAGTTACAGAGTTAATAAAATGAAAAACTTACACCTTCCTATTATGGGAATGGTGGAAATCAAGGAATGACTTCATATTTAGGGCTTCTCCGATAGATCTTAAACGAGTTTGGCTGATGACTCAAAGAGCAGTAAGGTATGATGTCTCTCTCCCTTTACTTACTAATGATTTTAACATGCAGACAGAAGATTGGATCCCACCAACACAAAATATGATAAAAATAAATGTTGATGGAGGTTTTAAAGAAGACAGAGCGTCAGCAGCTGCTGTTGCGAGAAACGAAGAAGGTTCAATCATCGGTATAAAACTCTGGTTTTTCCACCTAAATCTCCTCTTCATATTGAGCTTATCGGTTTCAAGTTAGGGTTCCTCTTGGCGTTTGAGAAAGGATGGAACCAATTTATATTAGAAGGGGACAGTAAAACCCTAATCGACCTCCTATCTAACGGTGTGGAGAGCGCCCCGTGGCGAATTTAGACGGACCTCACAGAACTACGTGGAATGGCGGATTTAGTTCATGTCATTTACTCCTTCGTTTCACGAACGAGTAACGGACTAGCCCATGATTTGGCTAAAGCGGCAACTTAGCCCATTACTACTATTTACCCATTGTTGTTCATCTTTTATAGTTAGGCCAATTGTGTTGTAATTTCTTTTGGTCCTTTCTTGTATGACATTTTATTATTAAGGGTTTTAATAAAAAAAAAAACTTAGGTCAATTTATTATTAGTGAGCTTTTTTTGTGACATAAAATTTTGTTGTACTTAGTATTTCTTTTTACAAGCAAAATAGGAACAAAATATAATGTATCCATACTGAATGTCATACTTCAGATCTAGTATGATGTTTTCTCTTCAAAAATGAGAAGGGGAAGAAATTTCAAAATTGTTATTTTGGATGCAATTTTTTACATTTGTTTATACGAAGAAATTTCAAAATTGTCATTTTGGGAACAATTTATTTTCTTGAATGCTCATGCTTTGTTTCATTTTATTTTTCGATGTGATCTCAAACAGTGTAATTGATAATTCATTGTCGGCTTCGTGGTTGAGAAAACTAGACAAAACTGTTAGCACATCTACCTTCGTCCATTGTAGTTTTATCATGATCTGAAATAGTGGCGAGGCCACATTAGGGACTGGGGGGGGGGCACGTGCCCCCACGTGGCCAAACTGAACTCCCTTATACGCCCCCCAAACAAGACATGCCCACGTAGATAACTAGCCTCAAGGTCACTTTATTACTTGTCCGTAACCAACTCCTTATTTCATTTAGGGACATATTTGCCACCACTTTTACGAACTCGAAGCGTCATCCATCTGTTTGCTTGGTGTGAGAATCCAATTCGTAGGACTAAGATTATATTAAGCTTGAAACAAAAGACAATATTAAAAGATAAAAGGTCGTGGGGAAGCATTTTGCCAGTGATATCGACAATAACCAAAAGAGATTAAAAAAAAAAATAGTAAGATCGAGAGGGATGGACGGAGGGAGAATTGTCGGATTAAGATTATAGATCATCATATGAAGAGAGGGAGAGAGAGAAAAGACATGTAGATAGCTCTTTTGGCGCATGCAATGGAGAAATCAAGAGTTACCCTCTTCTTAGTGTTATTAATTTGAGGATTGTTGTTTCAGTTTAAACTTTACAAATCCAACAATTAAATCATCATCATCATCAGTACGCCTGAATGTTTTGACAAGTTATTGAGTAATTTAGGTCAAACAATTGTTGTTTATAGTTGATGATAAAAATATATGGAATTAATTGGATTGAGTTCTTAAGAGGTTATATTAATAAAATGTTTGTGGAAGAATGTCTTCTTCTTCTTCTGTTTCTCTCTTATATTACTAATAAAATTGAATGGCGGACTACCGTACTAATTTGTTTTTGTCTTGTCACTCTGCATCAACACATGGCCTTGTGAGCCACTAATTAACTCCCTTTCAAAAGATCATCACATAAGTCCAAAACAAATCTCTTCAGGTCAGAGATTCACTCTGCATCAACACATGGCCTTGTGAGCCACTAATTAACTCCCTTTCAAAAGATCATCACATAATTCCAAAACAAATCTCTTCAGGTCAGAGATTCACTCTGCATGCAGTTTGAAATAATCAATCCTTCTTCCCACATGGATGGCCCTCCTACTGATCACCCACCACATGGCCCTCGTCAAAGCAAGTACTAAGTGACTTGCTCTAGTCTCTATATAAATAAACTCCAACTCAACCGAAAACCACACCATCTCCTTCTCTTTCCTCTATTAATTACTAGTATCTTCTTCCCTCAAGACAATTTGTCCAACAATGTTAAAGTTTGGCAAATCAAAGCAAAAACCGAGTTCCAAAAAACAACCTTCACAAGCCTCACGAAATAGCAATGATTTTGAAGATCGAGGGAAAGAGTTTGACTTTACTGATTTATCAAGTGATCTTCAAAATTTAGGTTGTGGTAGGTATTACAGTTCGGTTATGATATCTAGGAGACAGAGAAGGGTTGATGTTAAAATAATTAACGAAGATGTTGAAGAAGATCAATTCCAATCTCTCCTAACCCAATGTGTCACTACGGCCCATCCAAACGTAGTTGAATATTTGGGTTATGTTAACGACGGTGCCACAAGGGCAATCGTTCAAGAACTTTTGGAGGATGACACTGTTGAATCTCGTCTTCGTAGCGGGCGAAGTGAATTCCCGTGGGATAAGAGAGTCAAAATAGCCAAAGGAGTGGCCAATGCTTTAACTTACACGTGCCGTGCAAATGTGAATGTATGTGTGAAATCACGTGACGTCTTCATCACTCAAAATTTTGAACCCAAGTTGAAAGTTGATAATAGTATTTTAGAGAATCTCAATTGCTCACCAACTCTACAATCATCCTTGGAGGCTTATGCAGAGTTTGTCTTAGAATTGATCACACGGGAACGAACTGATTCCGACGACACAAACATTCGCGTATGGGTATGTATAATTGTTGTTTTAAACTTTCAAGACAAAAAATACATGTTATAAAATTTTCTCTCATTTTTATAAAAATTAAACTCATTTTGTAGGCACGGCCATTAATTGAAGAACAACCTTCATCATCAGATGTTTTGTTGGACCCTATCTTAATCGGGAAGATTCGCCCTCAGATTTTGTCAAGGGTGTGTCTATTGATTAGGGAATGTTTCGATGGAGGAGATGCTACCTTTGAAAGGTGGAGTTTGGCCTTTGGCGTTTGACTAGTGGAGATGTATTAGTTGTGTTTGTGTCGTCTAGATTTGGTTGAGTAATTATTATGCTTTAATTAATCGTAGGGGGTCAAGGAGGGACTATGGGTGTTGGTGGTCGGGGGCTTGGGAACCTTGGGGGGCGGGGCGGTGCGGTGGTGCTGGGTGTATTTTTTTTTTGTTGAAGTGGTGCTGGGTGTATTGGTAGGAGGGTGGGTGGACAATGATGTAACAACGATTTCCGTTTTTTTTTTTTTCTCTATATTTCTGAATGAATCTGTGTTTGTGTCCAATTTTATTACTCTCCATTTATTACTTTGTTTTATTTTTTATTTTTTACATCAAATATATTGAAAGTCTCTCTCTCTCTCTCTCTCTCTCTCTCTCTCTCTCTCTCTCTCTCTCTCTCTCTCTCTCTCTCTCTCTCTCTCTCTCTCTCTCTCTCTCTCTCTCTATCTGTCTATATGCAAGTGCAACACCAAGATTTCCTAAATAACTTTTCAAGATCTCGAGGATTAGTGGGTACTGAAGAAACTTTCTTATTAATAATGTGTTGCACCTATAAGAACTCTGTATATTACTCCTAAACAGTGACAAATCCAAATCCAAATTTCCCACCAAATTTCAAACAACCCAATAAAAATATATATATATATTTTTTTTATAATTACAATTATCATTTTTGGATGTTTTTACTTGAAAATTTTCAAATAGCCCAAGTATATGGCTGTAATTTCGCATGAGGATTTCTTGGTTTGGATAAGTGAGTCATAAAACTAAAAAAATAAATTAATAATTAGTAAGTTGTTTAAATCTAATCCGATTTATTTTCTAAGGAATATACACAACTAACTAATCATTCCCTAAAGAATAGGTAAAAACTCCACTAATTCATATTAGGCATTGACTTGCTCCACTAATCACTAACTCAGATAACTCATTATTATTATTATTATTTAAATGATGAACTCTTCTTTAATTGGAATTGTCTCATTTCTAAGTTCAATTGAATTTTCTTACAAAATGGAATTTCTGTATGTATTTCATCCTACTTGGTTTATTTTCTATTTATAAATTTCATCTCTTTGAAATGAGGTTTTAAGGGATGTTTTGATCTTATGTGGTTCATATTATGGGATAGAAAAATAGCAATTACTCTTAGAGAATCATTAGGGTTTATTTTCTTATTTGAATTACTTACAATTAGAAGAAAAGAAGTATCCTAAATCTTAAAATAGTTTTGACAAGAATGCATATTTGAAAGTTAAATTTCCATTTATTTATATACTTTTTGGATTATTGTTCATATTCTCACTAGTTCCTTTAAATTTCTTGACAGAAAATGTTGGAAATTGAAAAAGAGAATGACAAAAGAGAGAAAACAATTATGTGACAGGGTAACTTGGCTCAATCTTCCTATAGATATCTTGGTCACAATCGCAAACCTTTTGAATATTATGGAGCTTATTGATTTTAGTAGTGTATGCAAACAATGGCGTATAGCATCTATTAGGACTTCCTTGTATGTTGAAAGGAAGTATGACACATGTTTTGTTTTATACTATGATGATGAGTCTCCTATGTGTACTATCCAAGAACAAATAAGTGGAAAGAAATATAAAAGATACTTGCCAGATTTGGAAGGTGGGAAATGCATTGCAACCAAAGATGGTTGGTTACTGGTATCGAGAAAACAACATTTATTCTTTTTATGTCTTTTTTCTCGAGTAAAAATATCACTTCCAAAATATCCTCATAAAAAAAATTTAGATGGTCTTATTGCTACATTTTCATCTGCACCCACATCTCCAGATTGTATCGTTTTTGTAGTTAACAAAATAGTGGACAGGTCTAAATGTGGTTCAAAGCTAAATTTGTTAGATGTGCTAAAACAAGGAGAAAAAAAATGGAGTACAAATGAACTTGATATTAGGTGCGGTCCGTTTTGGGGCTGTTACCAGGAGGTTAAATTTCTATATTGGTTGGGTACGACTTTACATGTTTTTTACAACGACGATACAATTGTTGCTTGTTCTTCACAAAATGAGAACTCAACTCTATTCACAAATTCAGGAGTATACGAGAGTGAACAACAATTTGGAATACATGAGGATGATTCCATACTTTCATCCATATTGTTACATAAGACTGTTGCTCCTATTTCAGTTTGTGTTTGTGGGACACAAGTTATTAGCCCAATCTTACCGTGGGTAGCTTTTGGCGGTGACTATTGGTATTTCGGTAAAGAAGAGAAAAATGGTTGCTTAAATGTCGTCTGGATTGATCTACCGTTCTTCAAATTTCATCCAAATAAGTGTTGGTCTCTATTAGAATAACTCTATATATATATGTATATAGAATAATAGACACAGAGTACTATTATAAGCATGAAAATAAATTTCTTTCCTTCATTGTTAACAATCTATTATAGTACTTATATATGGCGGAATGTGGAGGTTTTGTATTGTGTGTGTTTATTATTTAAATCAAAAAAAATTTTGATTCAGGCCAAATGAAGAAGGCTTGATCTACTTATGGTCCATTTTTGTTTTTGTTATGTTCCGATTTTTTCCTCCGCATATATGATTTATAAATTACTACGGATAATTTTAGTTGATTGATAAATTGTTATGGGCACGAAAACAAAAAGGTACAATTTTTAACGACTTGGAAAGCATATTCATGTTTAGTTTTTCAAGCGAAGAATGGCGGACGATAAAACATTCCACAGACACAACTATCATGCAATTCAAAGGGCGGGCCAGTAAATGTTCTATAAGAAGGAGAAAAATAACAGAGTTCGAATCCACTTTTTATTACATGTGCATCACGTGGATCTCATATCTTTATTTTGGTTAGAAAGGACTTCTTATATTTTTTCCCACAGCGAGCAATTATATTATTGATTTTTTTATGAGATATATATTATTGTTTGCTCTTCACAAAGTTAGAACTCAATTATATATCACAATTTCACTAGTATATGAACTATAATTTCAATAGTTCGTGAATCATTTTGAACAATCTTCTATATAGATGCATAACCAAAATTGTGGGAGAGTGTTGCTACTATTTTAATATGGGGGACACTGAACGATAGTTATCTTACCGGCGGTAATTTTGAATGAGGATTTTTAGGGGTCGCAATAACAATAAGAAAATTAGTTGCATAAAAGGGGAAATTTCATCCTTAATGAGCAAGAATATTAATTTATTTCACTCATAATATATATATTTTTTTATCCTATGTGGGAGATCTTGCATTGATGCAGGCGCATCCGGGCCAGGCCCGCGAAACCACACGTCCATGGCCTAGTCGGCCAAGCTAGTAGTTTAGAAAGAGTCCTTAGTAAGATTCATAACGAATCCAGATTTAGGAAGTTACATTCTTCTAGTATTTTTATTATTTAGGAATTAGGAAAGTCTAGTTTGAGTCTATCTAGGAAAGTCTAATTTCCTATAAAAGGAAGTCCAGTCTGTCTTTATTTCATATATTGAAGAGAAAACCCCCCATTGAAGTTATCAAAGTTCATGACAAAGATAAGGTTTTTTTGGTTGAGCAACACATGTCCGGAAGAATCTATGAAGATTTCAATACACTGCAATGGAGACTCATTGATGAAGGTAAGCAATCCATAGATATTTGGGCTATATTGAAAAGCATCCTCAGGTATGATTTTCTTCCTCTCGATGAATATTTGTCTTATATAGAAACAAAGATTGAATCAAGAAGACAATACTCCGAAGTTAATTCTATCTTTGTGATCAATGATATTGAAGAAGTTCTTGACAAGATGAACAAAATTCTTTCAATGGCCGACGAAAAAGAAAGAAGTAATTTTTTTTCTTCAGACCTAAATTCTATTCATGATATGAAAAAACCATGTTCGGACTAATTATTCGATTCATATACAACTCTGGGAGAAGAAATCCTCGTTTCGAATCACAAAATTCTTTCCCTTCGAATTGTGTCATCATTGGGTTTATCTCCTCATAATCATGAACTAATTACAAGTTTTTAGTTTTCTAAATGGAACCAATTGGAATACGCCCATCAAGTATTCGACACAATGTTCCTCACAAATTTTTCACCTACTCATCTGTTTTCATTCAAGGAAGATGTCAATAGGACAAATTTTAGTGCTACACGAAATATTTCCACTACAAAACTGAAATTTTGTCATGTATCAGCTAAGGCAGTATATGTGGGTTCTTTCATCAAAGTAAAAGACGACGATCGATGTCGACATTTATTGGACGTTTATACGTTGGTATTGATTTTGCCAGTATCTTGGCAATATATGATTCAACTTATAGTTGGTGGTATGGTCCAGATTTGTCTTCTACGGATTTTCAGCAAATTTTGTGAAAAGTGGGAATTAAGGATCGGTATGGAAGAATTCATCCTATGTGGGTGCATCGTGTTATTTTCTTCATTGAAACGGTTCGAGACGAATCTTCTGGGGAAAGGGGAGCTGATGCAGGTGTCTGGGCCAGGCCCGCGAACCCACACGTCCATTGCCTAGTGGGCCAAGCTAGTAGTTTACAAAGAGTCCTAGTTTAGTAAGATTCATAATGAATCCAGATTTAGGAAGTTACCTTCTTCTAGTATTTTTATTGTTTAGGAAAGTCCAGTTTGAGTCTATCTAGGAAAGTCTAATTTCCTATAAAAGGAAGCTCAGTCTGTCTTTATTTCATATATTGAAGAGAAAACCCCAATGAAGTTATCAAAGTTTACAGTTTATTTAGTTATTTACAGTTCTTTACAGTTATCTTATCGTTCTTCGTTCTGTTTTATTATCTTCCTTTTAATTCCGATGCGACTACATCATGCATTTAATTTGTGTCTATAAATCCAATTAAAATTTCCAACCAAAACCAATGTATGAAAGATACAACTTAATTTATTTGATTGATGAATTACTGTGGGCACGAAAATGAAACATTACAACTATTACTAACTTAATAATATATTCATGTTTAGTTCTCCAAGCGAACATTGGCAATCGATAAAGCATTTCATGTTTTGTTCTCCAAGCGAACATTGGCAATCGATAAAGCATTTCACAAAAACAACTGCCATCCAATTGCTACAACCACCTGCAACATTCTCTTTGGGCTCTTATGATCTCATGCCAGCGTTGATGCCTACTACTACGGTATGGTTGTTCTCTGCTCTGTGCCTGTGCTCATTGTCGTGGTTACGGTTTGGGTCAGGTTCATGTCCATGTACAGGCCCAACCTTCGGGGGTCAGACTCATTTTGATGGTTATGATTGAGGCCTTGCCCTTGTGGGCTCGGTGGCGGATACCATATGATCTCATTGGGGTTCTCTCAGAGTTAGTTTTTCATTACTAACTGCTTGAACGAGACTTTCAGCTGTTCCTAATGGCAATAAACTACACGCTTGGTAAGCTAAAGCAAACTGCGAAAAACATAACGGTTGTGGCCTCATTGGCGGAACCGTTTCAATTTTCTGGACAAAATTTACCTCGATCATCGCCATTATTACGATTAACAATTTATGTCTTTTTTCTCTATATATCTATGTTTTGATTAACAATTTCTGTTTTTTTCTCTAAATATCTGAGTTAGAATCTCTCTTGTCTAATTTTTGTTCCTCTCCACTTATTACCCTTTTTTATTATCTCTTCATATTTTCAATTTTTTTCGTCAAATATATAAATCTTGAGTTGTTATAGCACGTGAGATCGTGTGTATCTCAAATATTTATTTTGGCTAGAAGATAGTTCATATATATATATACTAGGCATAACCCTCGCCCTGCGGGCGGGGTAATGCCCTTTATGCAATGCAGAATAATAGACGGTATATTTAATTATTTAACTTTTCTTTGTTTTTCACGGTATGAGATCGAGCTGTTGACGGTGGATATAAAAGAGCGGGAGAATTAGATTTGGTACGTGTGAATTAGATTGGGAAAGAATACACCTTGCATTCACACTCTTGTTAGGGTAATATTACAACCAATGAAATAAGTCTTTCTTAACCCACTTATTTACCACCAGTGCCATTGACCCAACTCATGGCCACAATAATACACCACCATATCCCGCTTTCCATGAAACTTAAACGGATTCTAATTCATGCACAACTTCCGTCTTCGTAATAACTTTTTTTTCTTCTTATTTTTGCAGTTTTTGTCAAAATGTTAATTACTTTCCTTGAAATTTTTCTTTAGTTTAGATGGTAAAAAATTAGAAAATAAAAAGACCATAAAATAGATAAAAAAAAATAAAAAATTTAACAATGTTAAACATAATCATATAGTTCATAAATTAAAATTATAGTGTGTTTGGGTGAAGGAATCATGAATCCGCGAATCCATGAGTCATTGGGATTCATGAATCCAAGTAATATTTTTTGATTTGTTTGGCCACTAATAAGAATCCTATTATTTATTATTATTTGTGTATTTTTAAACGTTTATTTAGAAAAAAATATTGGATAAATCTTGTTCCCGAAACTCGTTTTCTCAAGTATCGTTTCATTCGAGAACTCTCTGTTTTCTTCGTAATTTTTTTTCGAGAACCGGTTTTTTTAACTTTTTTCGTAAACAATTTTTTTTGCAAAAATAGTTTTTATCGAAAGCCGTTTTTTCATAAAAAAATTCCCAATTTTTTTTTTCAAAACCAATATTTTTCGGTAACCGAAATTTCATGAAACTTAATTTTTTTCAAGAAAATCGTTTTTTTCTCCCGAAAACCGATTTTTTTCGAGCACTGTTTTTTTCTCAAATTCTCGAAAAAAGTCCTTATGAAGCAAAAAGGTTTTTATAAAATTTCAATTATCGAAAAAATAATTTTCGAAAAAAAAAACGAATTTTTGGTAAAAAAACGGGTTTGGAGGAAAAAATGTTTGTTAAGGAAAAATTTGTTTTCCTGAAAAAATTATTTGGAGAAGAATCGGTTTTCGGAAAAAAAAAAAACTGTTGTCGGAAAAATCGGATTTTGAAAAAAAACAATTTTAATCGGATTTTGAAAAAAAACAATTTTTCTCGTACAGCTCCTTCTAAATCTTCATGTTCTTCGTTGATATTATCCCCTAATTTACGTTCATCGTCTCTCTCACTGTAAATATCATCTTTTTTCTCACTATCAATAGTTATATGTTGAGATTCACCCTCGTTAATGTTGAGAAACGTACCTTTTTGTGTAAGCATGTTTTGGAAGATGCAAAAAAAATTGTTATCGAATACGTTAATTACTTTGAAATTACGTACGAAAGAAGATGAAGAAATATTTTTTTGTATTGTTATAACTAAAAATTGTGTTACAATTTTATATGTTATTACTTCTTTTACTAAAAAAAACTCTCTAAAATAATAGATGAGAAGAAAAAGTAACTCTCCACGCTAAAGAAAAATTTGAAAAAAAGTAATAAATATTTTGACTAATACAAAAAAAATAAGAAAAAGAAAAGTTATTACTAAGATGGGAAGGTGTGCTTTCAACAAAAAAGAAATGGGAAGTTGTGCATGAATTAGAATTAGTTTAAGTTCATGCAAATTGGGATACGGTGGTGCATTATTGTGGCCATGAGTTGGGTCGATGGCACTAGTGGTAAATAAGTGGATTAAGAAGACTTATTTCACTATTATTATCCTAAGAGTGTGAATGCAAGCTGTATTCTTTCCCAATCCAATCCACACATACCAAATCTGACTCTCCCGCTCTTTCATATCCAATGTCAACAGCTCGAGCTCAATGAATCAATCCTCTTATAGTTTTAACTTTTGAGACCAATACTCTGTAAAGATAAGTGTAGCGTTCCAGAGATATAAGATTTAACTTAAGTTATTAATGATTGTTAGACAACAAAACTATTTATTCTAAAAAAAAATCTAGTTTTATCTTATGACACGTATGTGTTACTATAAATGTTTATAGATTATGACTTACTTTTTAAATGTAAGGAGTTTCAAGTCTAGTTGAATGGAGTCCCAAATGTTAAAGAAGAAAAATCAATTCAAACTCAAATTGGGTGTTACAGGGATAAGTATTGGCTGTTTTGAATTTACAGAGACCAGACGCCTTATTATTTACCGAGACATATTTGAGATTTTGAGAAGGTGTGACAAATATACATAAGCAAAAGGTTTATTCCCAACTAAGGGTTTTTTCCTAAACGGAAATCCAAAATTCGCAAGTCATATATGGTTCGAGACATTTAAATTTATTATTGCAATAAAAAAAATAAAAGTATAAAATATACAAATCCGATTTTTCACATGAGAGTTATTGTACAACTGAACAACAAATCGCGCCTGAATATTCCTCATACATTAATTTATTTGAATAAATAATATTAAATTCTCGTATAAATACTAACAAATTAATAATTTTAGTTTAGTTAACAAAATCAACTCGTTTAGAATCTAGAAAAAGAAGAGAGAATACTGTGGCTTGTGAGAAGCTTTAGTGATAGATAGAGAGAAGGAAAAAAGATTAAATACTTTGAAAGAGAAAAAAAAGTCCTTTCACTGGATAGTTTTAAGCTACCAGAAGAGCTCTATCAGAGGTTTAAATTTCGCTTCCATATAATTTATTAGGTAATTAAGTATTGAAATTATTCAGTTATAACAGAGTTATTGTGAGAGTATTGGAATCCAACTGGTGGTCCTATTTGTTATCTAGGACTTAAGTAGTTGTCCTTGGGCATAAGGAGATCGACATTTATTTCTCCTAGTCATATTGATGCTTAGAGTCACTAAGACATAACGCGTGCCTCTGGGACAATGAGATCTAAATATCAAAAAAATTCTTACGAACGGAAATTTGAATTAGTTCGAAAGAGTATCTAAAAGTTGTATAATAAACTAACAATTATAAAAATAAGAAGGTCAAAGAAGAAAAAGAAAAAGAAAAAGAAAAAGAAAAATTAAAGAGATTTATAAGTCTACGGAAACCCCACTGAATATACTTATGTAGATGCTTATCAATTGATTCTAGATTCTTTTGATAGACTTATGCTAAATCGACATATATGCTTAGTTGAATGTAAAACATATTCCAGGAAACTCAGACCGACTTCAAGCCAATGTATTAAGACAACAATCTATTTCCGTCAAAGTAAGATTTGAACAAAATTGATCCATGTTAATTTTTTTCTTCTAAAAAGCCAATCAGCTATGTTGCTCTTACAATAAATGTAGTTGATAAAAAAAAATTCAATGAATAATAAAGAATATTTTCATTGTTATGAAGATAGAAAATTATAAATTTGAGAATTTAAGAACCACATTGAACTGTTCAAAGCATCACAATGCAAAAATTCGCATGTGATCTGGATCTGATGACTTCCGTGAAGTTACCAAATCAAGTCAGTATACGTTCAACTATGTAATATAAGAACTAAGTTGGTGAACACTTTCTAAGCTTCTAATTCGAGATTTCGGTTCCAACTAATTTCGAAAAAACACTCAAGATAAGTTCATCGAGTTATACTAATTAAAAAAAAGGTGGAATAAATTATGGAATGATTTGTACATTTTTATTATGAACACCAACTTACCTCTCTTTTAGCTCATACTCTTACTTGGTCTCTTTCTTTTCAGCTTCAACCAGTTCCGAGTCCTCAATGTTTAAAGTCGAGTATCAAATCAACACTCATATTCATCAATTACCAGTACTAAAATCTTCATACAAAATTACAAGACAACCTATTAATCTAGCTAACAAACTTGCAAAATAAAATGAAAACAGTAGCACAAAATTAGCAAAACCCTTCTAAAGAAAGTACAAACCAACAGGAATAATACTCAAGAAGTGAGCCTCTGAATATTCACTCGATCACTTCTATAGGATGTCTTTTCTAATAGGAAGCCACGCCGCAGAGCAAGGTTGAAGAACCTCTGATCCTCTTTTGTGCCCAACTTTGAAGCATAAATTCTTGTTGCCTGGTATATTGCATTCGCAGACCATTTTTTTAATTTAGTCAAATTAAGCACATATCCTATAGTTGCACTGACGATATGTGTTTTAACTTCACTTGAAAACAACAATACTATGATAAAGAAGTAGCTCAATTACAATTTTTATAACTATATAATATCAATATCCAATTTGGGTTCTGGTGTAGCTTCCACAAGGATGACCATTCAATAAGAGATGTTTTTGAAAATTTTCCAAAATAAAAATGAGTAACTAACAAAATATTTTTTTTTCTCTGAATAAGGTGATTGAATTATAAAGGAAAAGGGACAAAAATGTACAAGCCAAAACGGCGAAAACGACAAAAGAAAAAAGGAAAAAACAGAATGCAAGAAATGAAAAGTAAAAACCCGACACCAACAAGATTACATCGAAGAAATGAAAGCCCCCCAATTCCCCACTATGTCCGAAAACGATCTATATTTACCCCTCGGAATGTTTCGGCTCCAATCAAACACAAAACATTTAGCTGAAAAAATTATATCTTCCACAGTCCCTGTCTTGTCGGAGAAGATTATTGAGTTCCTAGTATTCCAAAGTGCCCAAAGGGATAGCCTTAGGGACCATGTTTATGATCGGATTTCTCCCTTTATACCCTCCCCAAGTAGCCAAGAGATCTAAAACTGAAGCTGGGGTAACCCAAGAAACCCCCAGAGAGACTATGAAATACCGCCATACATTGTAGGATATATCACAGAGAATAAAAAGGTGTGAACTTGATTCCTCATCTTTCTTGCACATCGGGCACCTATTGGGGGTGGAGCAGCCACGCTTTCTCAACAAATCAATAGTAGGAACCCGCCCTAAACACGCCGCCCAAAGAAAGAAAGAGACCCTCTGAGGAACGTTCCGTCTCCACACATCCAGGAAAACCTTAGACTCTCGGCCAGAGAAATTAGACAAAACTTCATAGCAAGACTTAACAGAAAGCTCCTTGCTCTTCGATGCCACCCATTCCCTTGCGCCCGAGCTGTTGGATAAGACAAACCTACCCACTAAAGATATTAACCGATTGAAATCATCTACTTCCCAATCTCTGAGCATGCTTCTCAACGGAATTGACCAAACCCCTTCCACGGAATCAAAGAACTCGGTTATCTTACCCTCCTTGTTCATACATATTCGAAATAAGATAGGAAAAGCCACACGAAGAGGCTGGTCCACTAACCAAGTGTCCTGCCAGAACTTAGTATATGACCCCGAATCGACCTTGATCCTAGTATTAGAGTGAAATGAATCCCAACGCTTGAAAATTCCTTTCCAAACCGAGCAGCCGTAGGTTCCTTTAGGGGGAAGAGAAATCCAGCCACCACTAGCTTCCCCATACTTTTGCCCGATGACAATCCTCCAAAGCCTATTTCTCTCGATCCCGAATCTCCAAAGCCACTTGGATAAGAGAGCGTCATTCATAATTCTGAGGTTTTTGATTCCTAAACCTCCCATCGACTTCGGTCTACAAATCAGCTCCCAAGCTGCCCAGTGGATTTTCTTCACCTCTTCTCCCGAATTCCACAGAAAGTTTTTGAAACTCTTTTCTATATGTGAGACCACGCCGATGGGCATCGAAAAGAGGGAAAGAAAATAAATAGGAACAGCTGAAAGGACGACCATAATCAAAGTAACCTTACCTCCACGGGAAAGAGTCTTAGCTTTCCATGAAGAAAGTTTCACCGATACTCTCTCCAAAATTGGATCCCAAAGCTTTCTCGATTTGTACCCATGGCCTAAGGGTAGCCCGAGATAAGAAGTAGGAAGGGATCCTTTAGTACATCCGAACAACCTAGCTAGAATATCTAGCTCCTCTACCTCACCCACCTCGATCACTTGGCTTTTAGAAAAATTAATCTTCAAATCTGAGGCTGCCTCATACCAAATTAAGATATCCTTGAGCTTCATGATTTGGGGACGACTAGCTTGAAGAAAAAATAACGTGTCGTCCGCGAACTGAAGATGAGAGACCATTGTTCCTGCTTCTTTCACTCTAAAGCCATCTAGCCACCCTTTACTTTCCCCAATAGAGACAAAATATTAGCAAAACCACCAACTAAGAAGCAATAATTTTTTTTTGTTGAACAATCGTAGACCCTAAAAAACATCAGAAGCTTACCTATAGAGATTTTTTTTATCTTTTTCTCTTACATAATTGATAACTTCATATTGGCAATATGTGAGGACCAACATCCTTTGACATGAAACCTTCCAATATTCTTGATTCTTCTTCATCCACTTTTTCCTTCAATTTTTGAAAAAGTAAATTTAAGTCCTAACTCAAGAAAATACAAAACTATAACTAATGAAATCAAGAAAAAGGAAACCAAGTTGCATTTAAATTATGTGAGATGGCGGTTTAGTTTCAGTTGGCGGTTGGTGAAGAGAGGCGGTTTTGGTTTCCAAAATTGAGGTCGGTGGATGCATACCAAATTGGTTTCCAGAAGTGAGGTCGGTGGATGCATACCAAATTGAGTTTCCAATTTTTGGTTCAATTCCCACTGGCTTATAATAATATAAAAAGGGGGTTAAGTGCTTTGTAACAACACACCACAACATCAACAACAAACACAACAACTCTTCTTTAGAGAGCTAGAGAGAAAGCAAGTGAGAGAAATTTTGCTCATAGTTTTGAGCGGTGTTTAATTTCTCGGTCGTCAAAGATTTAGTATAGGAGGTTATTTTCTATACGGTACCATCTTGGGATGAACTTGCGGGTTGTGTGAGTCGCCTTCATCTTTCAATAAAGATTTCTTGTTCGGTCGAGGACGTAGGCTTTAGGCCGAACCTCGTTAATTCTGTTCGCATATTTAGTTTTGGCATAGTTTTTCGATTAATCTTCATAATCGGATCAATTTCTAGGATAGGTTCGATAGCTTCCGCAACTTTTAGTATTAACAATTGGTATCAGAGCTTCGCGAAGGTGACTATGATTGTTGTGTATACATCAAGAAGCTTCGCGAAGGTGACTTTATTTATCTCCTTTTGTATGTAGATGACATGCTTATTGTTTCTCGAAGCATAGTGAAGATAGATAAGTTGAAATCTCAACTCAGTCAAGAGTTTGAGATGAAATACATGGGTGCGTCAAAGAAGATACTGGGAATGGAGATTAAGAGAGAGCGGTCAAGTAAGAAACTGTACTTGAATCAAAAAGGTTACATCGAACGAGTAGTTTCTCGATTCGGGATGCAGAATGCGAAGGCGGTGTCAACACCTTTGGCACCACTTTTCAGGCTTTCGGGAAGACAGTCTCCCACTACTACGGTGGAGAAAGATCATACGGATCGTGTACCGTATGCTAGTGCAGTTGGCAGTTTGATGTACGCTATGGTGTATACTCGTTCGGATATTTCACAAGCGGTCAGTGTGGTTAGTAGGTTTATGGCAAACCCGGGGAAGACACATAGGGAAGCTGTAAAGTGGGTCTTGAGGTACTTGAAGGGTACTGTTGATACGGGTTTGTGCTTTGGTGGAGACACATGTCAAGTAAGCGGTTATGTTGACTCAGATTATGCTAGCGATCTAGATGGAAGACGATCTACTACTGGTTATATATTTAGGGTACATGGTGCTCCAGTTAGTTGGCGATCGATGTTACAATCTACAATTGCGTTATCTACTACGGAGGCTGAGTATATGGCTATGGTCGAGGGTGTGAAGGAAGCATTGTGGTTGTGCGGTCTTCTAGATGAGCTAGGGATTAAGAAGGAGAGCGTAGATGTATGGTGTGATAGTCAAAGTGCGATCCACTTCGCGAAGAATCAGGTCCATCATGCTCGTACTAAGCATATCGATGTCAGGTATCACTTTGTACGAGATGTCATAGAGGAGGGTGATGTTTCTCTCATGAAGGTTCACACAGATGAGAATCTCGCGGACATGTTAAAGTGGTGACGTGTAGCAAGTTTCAGCATTGCCTGGAATTGCTACAAACCGGTTCGTGTTAAGGGTACGTAGGCAGCCATGATCATTTGTTGCAGTCGGATGAAGTTACAAGAAGCAGATATATCTTACAAGAAGTATCATGGTGTTCGTCCAAAATTTGAAGTATATCAAATTGTGTACGAGGTGGAGAATTGTGAGATGGCGGTTTAGTTTCAATTGGCGGTTGGTGAAGAGAGGCGGTTTTGGTTTCCAAAATTGAGGTCGGTGGATGCATACCAAATTGGTTTCCAGAAGTGAGGTCGGTGGATGCATACCAAATTGAGTTTCCATTTTTTGGTTCAACTGCCACCGGCTTATAATAATATAAAAAGGGGGTTAAGTGCTTTGTAACAACATACCACAACATAAACAACAAACACAACAACTCTTCTTTAGAGAGGGCTAGAGAGAAAGCAAGTGAGAGAAATTTTGTTCATAGTTTTGAGCGGTGTTTAATTTCTCGGTCGTCAAAGATTTAGTATAGGAGGTTATTTTCTATACGGTACCATCTTGGGACGAACTTGCGGGTTGTGTGAGTCGTCTTCATCTATCCTTCAATAAAGATTTCTTGTTCAGCCGAGGACGTAGGCTTTAGGCCGAACCTCGTTAAGTCTGGTCGCATATCTAGTTTTGGCATAGCTTTTCGATTAATCTTCATAATCGGATCAATTTCTAGGATAGGTTCGATAGCTTCCGCAACTTTTAGTATTAACAAATTACCATAAACAAATTATTGTTATACTATAGATTTAGCAGTGAAATGACCAGAATTGCAAACCTAAACAATAACAACAACAACATCGTAACTAAAAGGATTCAAATGAAACTGAAATAGATAAAGTAAGGGGGTATACATACATAGAGAAAGAGATAATAGTTTAAGAAATTTGTAGCAAAAATTAGATGCTAATTTAAACTGTGTTATGAAAATCACCTTCCTGGAAAGCCAAATCAGTTCAAAGACCATAATATCGGCAAGATCAAGGTCAAATAGATTTTCCATGTCCAACAAGTTCGATTATCTTAACATCAACAAAAGCTTTAAGATATAGAAGTATACACCCAATTCATCTGACAAAATAATAAGCCAAAAAGAAGTTGTATTCCCACTTCATCAAACGAAACAACTATTCAAACTTCAAAAAAAAAAAACGCATAAAAAAGGAAGGGGAATTAAAAGAAAATTAAGGTATATAACAATACTCAGTAACAGAAATGCTCAATACATGTCTTCTTTATTTCGACATTTCAATATCTTTATATTTACAGTAGGAAAAAGTGATGTTAATGGTGCATTTCATCATGTCTACTGTAATAACCTCAATTATTAGAAGTTATAGGATATTGATCAATTCTATTTAGAAGTATAATATTATAAATTTAGTTTTCTCAACCATTTGAATCTGGTGGAAGTTATGGATCGGTAAGAAAACATATAGGAAAAATTCATTTTTGAACAAATCTTTTTTTTTTGTGAAATATAATAAAGGATTGCCAAATTATTTGAATCATCTTTTGTTTCGTGGAGCATTTTCTTACTCATTTTTTTATCTTATTAAATGAATCAACTTTTTCCTATAAATTCAGATACTCAGTCAAAATTTTTGTATCTCTAGTAATTTATCTTGAATCAACTATCTGAATTGAGATGAAGCTTTGGAAGACTTCCATGAGTCTTTCACCGCAGTTGAATAGATAAAATTTCTGATAAAAGTTGACTCAAACAGATATATTTTAACGTCAATTTGAAAGAGGATCAAGAATAAGTCATGGAAATAGGAGAAGCTTAATTTTGAATTTTTCTGCAACAAACTTAAACCTCAAACTAGTAGTAGTAAAACATAGAGATAGACTGTATGCTCTTATTATTATTATTTTGTTGAGAACTATCCCTGATTAGAATTTGAAAATTAAGTAGAAAAGTGCATCAAGAGCAAAACATAGAGACCTATATGATATGAGTTGTTGAAAGAAAAAATATGATATGATCTAATGTAGTGGCCAAATTCCATTCAACCCAAATTAAGAACATGAGAGTAGAAAAATAAATCAGGCGCTGAGTTAGGATTTTTACTATAAAAATCAAGAGTTGAGTTAGGGTTTCGGACAATCTCTTCCACTAAATAAATCAAGAGTTGAGTTAGAGTTTCGGACAACCTCTTCCATTAGACAATCACCAACCATAATTTTCACTACAAACATTTACTCTACATTGAATTTAGCTGGAAAAGTGGGTTTTGGGATTCTAAGGGTCATGAGATTTAATTATGATATGAGCTAATGTAGTGGCTAAATTTCATTCAACCCAAATTAAGAACATCAAAGTAGAAAAATAAATCAGGAGCTGAGTTAGGATTTTTACTACAAAAATCAAGAGCTGAGTTAGGGTTTCGAATAACCTCTTCCACCATTACCATCTTTTCGAGTACAAATTTTTTAGAGAGGTGAAGAGAAATAAATCAAGAGTTGAGTTAGGATTTCAGACAACCTCTTCCATTAGACAATCACCAACCATAATTTTCACTACAAATATTTACTCTACATTGAATTTAGGTGGAAAGTGGATTTTGAGATTCTAAAGGTCACGAGGTTTAATGATATAAGTTCAACAAAAAAAAAAGAGATTTAATGATATTGTTTGTCCTAGTCACCTTTAGATGTCTATGTGGTTGTCCTAGTCATCTTATATAAGCATTAATTATGTCCTAGTCACATTGATGTGACTTGTATAATGTCTATGTGGTTGTCCTAGTCATCTTATATAAACATTAATTATGTCCTAGTCATATTGATGTGATTTGTATAACACTAGGCATAACCCGTGCCGGAGGCACAGACACTTCCTTCAAACAGTTTACGCATTCATATAATGTATTGTACCCATATATGTCACGATAAAAAATCACATTTCAAATATATTGAGTAGGGTGTGAGGATTAGAATTCTCTAAACACATAAGTTCGAAAAATTTAAGTAAAGATTTAACTATTTCATTCTCTCATTCATTTTCCTCCAAATTCTATGTAATAAAACAATAAGAAATCCATTCACAAACTAACCTCAAAATTACAACAATTGATTGAAGAAAAATTATTTAATTTTTTTTTCCTTCCTCAATTCATATTAATATCGACATTTGCACTATATTAAAATTTCATAGTCAGTTGCGCCGTGAAAGTCCTTTGAATTCAAAATTGAACTTATAATATACATGTAATATTTTTTGTTACCAAACATCTCCTAATATTTCATTGTTTTTGAACATGTGATTTACTTGGCACACCTACAAAAACAAACAATAACATTATTATGGTCCATGACAGAGTTGTTCTCTTAATGTTATTATCACTAATGTTTCCATTAAGAACATCAAAACCACACTATCAACAACTCATTATGTTTTGCAAAAAGAAAAAACAACTCATTATGTTAATAACCAACTCGGATCCGAGTTTCTGTTTATCTTGAATCTACGCCTAGACAATTTCTTGACTTTTGCAGTCTCTATTTGGAAAATGGTTGGATAGCATTATGTTAATAAGAATATTTATAAGAGTTTAACATCTATCCATACTTGAATCAATTAATGGAGAAATCGAAAGAACGATCCTATACCCAATTACTTGAATCAGAAGAGGAAACAGACTTCACCTTGAGAATGGGAGGTTTGGAATTGCTGATGAACCTGGAAGGAAAATAAAATCAAAATGGGGACTTGAAAAATTGAAAGAATTAAAACAACCAAAAAAAATATGAGAAAGAACAACAACCAATTTTGAAAATTGAAGATAAAACCGTTAGGGTTTGGGAACAGGTAGAGAAGATGAAGCGGAAAAGATGAGGATTTAGGTGATGTGGGGTTACAACATATTCATTGAGAATATGATGAGGAAGAGACATTGGATTAAATAAAACTGTAGTTGGAGGATACAGGAATAAACATAAGTCAGGGAGAATAGGAGGTTTAATAAACTATTAAAATTCCAAATAAGATGGGTTTGCCTAATCAGCAGGGTTGTCTAGTCAGCTTGTCCTAGTCACAACCTTTCTGTTTTGTTATATATACTAGGCATAACTCCCGCCCTACGGGCGGGAGAATGCCCTTTATGCAATGCGGAAAATATAACATTATTGTAGAGAGTTAACCATAGTAGACATAGCCAAATCTTTTACGTTTTTTTAATTCATATGATGTTATACATGAAAATCAAATATGATACTATTCCAGGTTGTTACGAGTTAATTAGTACTACTTTTACCACAACCTCTTAGTCCTCTTCTAGAGAATTTTCACCATGAGTTAGAAGCCTTCAAAGTTTGTTCTTCAACTGAGTCTTCTATCATTATATGTTCTTGAACAACAATGAAATTCAACTCATCAACTAATAGGTCATCTAGGTATTTTGACTCTTCAACATAAGAGAAATTAGGAGTTATTCATATAAGAAATTTGATCCTTATTTAATTTTTCCACTCTGGAATCATGTCTTGTTTACTATTGTATGGTTTTGAGAAATAATTATCGACATACTCTTCTGGTTTCGTGTGCATAAGTTATCGAACTTGTAAATGTTGTCGTTTTACTCTTGTGTTGCCTCAAACTTTTTCTACATAGAATTATGTATCTGTCTGCAAGTAGTATGTTTTTAGAGAATCATCTCCATAATGTCACGAATTGCGTGAAATAAATAGTTCATTGCATAAGACTTCACTATGATATCCATTATTACCCAAACTAATTAAGGTTCAATGATGATAAAAAAAATGATGTAGAATATTTTTAGAGAACATGAATAGGAAAATAGAAATGAGAAACTTAACTGGCCGAAAATATGAACGTTGCAAGTCCTATTGGCAAAGATAGTTAGCAACCACAGTCGACGAAGTCGTGGGCCTTATACCAACCTTAAACAATTTTCTTTTAATAAATTAGAACTATTTAATACATACATTTACACAAAGCAATCAGAACAAAAATCAAAAAGTAACAAACAAATAAATAAAATTTAAAAATGACATAAAAATCATATAAAGAAATCTAATAGAAAATTTTAAAATACCATCTTTAACATGTATAAGTAAAGCCTATACGAAACAAACAAATAACTGAACGTCAAACCGGTGAAAATAAAACCACTTCAAAACTCCAATAATTGTACATACCAGCAAGTCTAAGAGTAGATTGATTGCCTCAAGAAAACAATAGATTTAGAAGAACTTGAAACATACCTTACCAGCAAACATGGAAGTATGGTGATTGCGCCACCGAAACAACAAATTTGGACAAATGCAACATACCTTGTTGGGAAGCCTGTGACCAGAGCCAATGTCTCATAGTACAGGTAGTTTAAGGACAATGTCAGTAGTGCTCAGTGTTCTGTCTACCACATTATATGAAGTTGTGCATACGTGTACAATGAACAATAATCAATTGTAAAAAAACAAATATGGAGAAAAAAAAGGAATAAAACTAAGAAAAATAAGACTGGTTAATGACTTTACAAGTAATTTCTCAATTCCACTAAACAGTTTTAAATTAGGGGAATTTTTAAAGCGAGGTGCAATTCTTGGCCGCCACTTTTGAGGTAAAAAAGAAATTTTTTATTAAAAATTTTTGGGCGAGAAAATTTCATTATATGCTAAAAATTCGACTCGCCACCCAAATGATTTTAATTCAAGTCAACAATTTTTTCTCGGTTATTTCTGTTGATTCTAAATTCTGTCAAAGCTAAAGATTATTTGGCTCATCACTACTAAATAATTGTTCAGTGTTTTGGAACATAACTATATAAGAAACAGTTGCAAGAACACATAAACAAATACTTCTAACTAATAATTCTTGATATATTATTCTCGTATGGAATTTAGTGGCTAATCACATAACTGCATGTCTAAACTATAATAACCGATGATATTATGATAATCATCTCAAATGGGATTTTCAACATTAGGTATTCAAATTGAACCAAAGAAATACAACATTATAACCGTTAATAAGGGAAAAAATTTGAGAAAATTAAAATATTATTGTCCGAGAAATATAACCACACATATAACAACTATTTTGAGCTCTCATATGGTACTAACTATACAACAAAAACTTCCAATATACCATAAATTCTTCGAACAATCATTTTTCTACTTATTTCTGTCGGTGAATGCCGAATTCTTCATGAGAATCGTCTTACCTTGGGCAGAGAATTCCATTGCTTGGGCCAGTAAAGAGGAGTCATCAGTGAGATCCGAGTACCGCTCTGAAGATGAAAACTCGTGGGCAGATCTTCCTCGAGTCGATTCAGATCTTTGAGAAGCTTCCCATCTCTCATCAAGTCCGTCTCCTTCGAGCATCCGAACAACTTCAGCCATCTTGGGCCTTTGGCCTGGAAGGTATTGGGTACATAACAGAGCTACTTGAACCGTTTCTTCGAGCTCAATCCAATCATAGTTAGCTTTTAAGTCATTGTCCACAAGCAAGTCTAGCTTCTTTTCTAGGTGAATTTTCTTCACCTATAGGCTATAACCATAAGTTTTGAAGTTAGACCAAGGATATCATCTCTGTTACAAGAAGTTATGAGAGTCCTTGCCCGAACTTATGAGTTATGAACAAGACATAAATAAAATCGTAAATGAAATATGTTCGATACTACTTACCAGTCAAGCATGACTCCTTTCTGGTTCGCTGCCTTACCGAATTCTAAGGCTCTCTGTCCTGTGATCAATTCAAGAAGAAGAATCTCAAATCCAAAAACATCAGTCTTCTCAGAGGACTGTCCTGTCGAAAGATATTCAGGAGCTATATGACCCACAGTGCCCCTAACTGCAGTAGTGACATGAGAATCTTGGTGATCTAAAAGCTTTGCCAACCCAAAATCTCCCACAACAGCTTCGCAATAGTCATCAAACAATATATTTGCAACCTTCACATCTCTTTGGATTATCTTAGGATCACATTGTTCATGAAGGTATAGTAAGCCCCTGGCTGCTCCATACGGGCTGAGGATGCCCTTTACGCAAAGCGGAGAAGTAAACTTACAAAATACAATCTAAAAAAGATCTATTGAACCAAATAATAGCCTAACTAAGAACAAAACGTTACTTTGACCAATGTAAAATGATAACGAAAACCAATATAAAATTTTATTTGCGTAATAATCGTGTAAATTGAGGAATATAGTTTTCACTTACGGATAACAAAAATAGATTATCAGCAGAATCATCCATTCCTATTCCAAAAAATTAGAGCAGACATTACTTGTTGAAGAGCATGCATTGTGGTCTATTAGAAATAACTCGACGACAAATAAAGGATAATTTCGAATTTAACAAGGCAAACCATTGTGTTAGATTATATCATGACATAATGATCAAATCACCTGAAGACGTTATTCGTAACTCCCTTATCCTAAAGAGTCATTTACTCGCTCAAAGAGAACTAAGATGAATTGATCACGATTTGGCTTACATGGACCAATTGTTAATATATGTAGTAAGGAAGTTATTGAGTTTTTGGAAGTGTTGAAAATGAAGTAACTAATCTTCACTTATTTTTCCGTATATAGAAATACTACGTTATTTTCCAAAGAGCGAAATTACCGAATCATATATTAGTGTTTGTCAATTTCATGTAAAGCAACTGCTTAAATAGCTCAGCAACAATAATTTAAACAAAAGTTTAAGTTAGGGAAGCCTATAACAAAAATAATCATTTGATCACGAAAGGAGAATATAAATAACAAATAAGATACTTCAAATTTTAAGAATATTTAGTCAATCTAATCCAACCAAATTAAAATTTACTTCATTGTCAAAAATAAACTAACCACACAGAGAGTAACCCGCAAATCAAAATTAAAAAAACTAACAAGGGAGGGACCTTTCTGACTCGTCACTAAATAGGTCAGGCAAATCAGATTTTTTTAGCTGCACGAAGGGGAGGTGGCGGTGGTGCAAGGTCTGAAGATGGTAGAGGTGGGGTAGACAATGCCATACGAAATGGGGTCGGAATTGTCATTTTATTCATCACATGTAATACCTGCATCAAATGTTTCACATCATTTCAAGGCATCATGATAACCTACAATTCTCTAAATGAAAACAACTAAAGAGGTGAAATAAAAATAAAAAAGAGAAGTAATGTTAGTGTGTCAGTAACAAAGATCAGTGATTCAATCTGTGTATAAAACCGAGGAACTGCAATTAGGCCATTCACGATGTTAATTAGTATGTTACCATTAGGAGGTGGATATATGCAGATATGAAATAGGAAGAATGTTAATGAGGTGAACATGAAACTTGAATGACAAACCAAATAACATATTTGCCTATTAGTTGATTGAATTAAGAAATGAGGATGCATGTTACAATTTTACAAAGAAAACTCACTAACAAATAATGCAGAGGAAAGGGAAGTAACATACTTAAGATGAGGAGGAAATGGGCGTTTCATGCCAAGTCTTGCAGCTATAGGTTCAACTACACGAAGAAACCCCATAGTTACTCCTTTACTTAGGTTTCCAGTAAAGGTGCCATCTTTGGTCAGCGATGTCGATAGGCAACTCCAGTCCTTCACACCTTGTGCTTCGTTTTGTTGATTCCTATTATCTGTTGATGTTGGCTTAGTTGTTGAATAAAATTTGACTGTTTAGCTTAATTTGAAGTTGATAAGTTAGGGGGGAGAATTATTTCCCTGCAAAGTTATAAAACACATAGAAACTAAAGTTGTCATTCCCTAAAAGTAGAGGTCAATCATACACAAGTTAATGGTAATAGGAACAAAACATATATGTACTTGTTAAGTTGTGTAAGTGCTTCATAAGCCAAGTTTCCGTCTTTGAAATCCACAAATGCACAGTTCCTAGGCCTGCATATAGGAAGAAATATTGATCAAGCGAATGAATAGTGAATACAAAGTCCCAGGGGCATAAAAGAGTATAGCAGTAAAGGTAATAAGGAAGCAAAACTTGAGAAAATTAAAATACAATTGTGTGAGGAATTTTGACAAACAGCTTGTGTGAGAAATATGAATATACCTTGGATTAGTAAAGGGTGATAATATTCAGTCAATAAGAACAATTTCAGCTTTGCAAGGACAGAAAGATTTGGTGAAAACTTTAAATTTCATAGAATTGAAATGAAATGGAAAAGTAAGGGAGTAGTGAGTACAAAGAATTGAAATGGAAAAACTTTACACAGAAATTCCTAGCGGAGGAGGAAGAGATAAAGATTGAGGGTAAGATGAAAGAGATTAGATGAAAAACTGGATAAGATGAAGTAATTATAATTACTGGACGATGCCGAGAGGGAGATGATGGACAGTAATTGCAAAGAATTTGAAGAGTTGTGGAAGTTGAAACAAATTGATAGGGGAGGAAGTTGAATGACAGTGAGAAACAGATTATTTATGTCCTAATAGGATTATCCATGTCCTAGTCACATTGTTTTGGTATTAATTGTGTCCTAGTGACAAGTATCTGTTTTGTATAATAGATATAATATATATATATATATATATATATATATATATATATATATATATATTACTGCAAGCATACAACTGGTGTCTCTTTATTGAAAAAAATAATATAATTATGCTTTTTTTTTGTTTGACTGTGAAATATCATTATTGTTTGTTCTTCACAAAGTGAGAATTTAACTATAAATATTCACAATTTTAACATAATACAATGTTACAATAGTAAATGACACAATGGTAAATCACCCAGATCTCAGGGATTATTGGATACTGAAGAAACTTATGGTATTAATGATTTGTTGTACCTATTCCTAAAGAGTGACGTTGAGACAAATCCAAATCTAAAAGGAAAATGATGCTCTGTCAGGCACGGCCGGGTGATGTCCGGTTACTCTAGATCACAACCCGACACGTCACTCCGTCGAGATTCGGCCGGGTGCCGTGTCGGGCTGTGTATCACGGTTGAATCCAAAATTCCCACCAACTTAATTTCATCCCTAATTGTTTTACAACTTCCACCCAATTTCAAGGGTGGCCCGTGACCAAAGCCACCAAAGCGGTCGCTTTGGGCCCCAAATAATCAAGGGCCTCATATTTCCTATTTCGTATGTAACTTTCGAAAAACAAATTATACTTTAAGTCAATTTCAAACATAATTTAAGGCGTAGCTTAGTGGTAAAGAGTTTAGATCTTGGACAATAGGTTAAGAGTTTGATTTCTTCCCTTTGCATTGTTTAAATTTATTTAACTTTTTTCTAATATTCATTGTATGGGCCCCAATTTTTAGTTTCGCTTGGGGCCTCCGATATACTTGGGCCGACCCTGCCCAATTTCTTCTTTAGTGGGATCTGAACTCAAATCCACCCTAAACACCACTTGCCAAGTGACTTTTTAAGGTTATTTTTGGAATGGTTTCCTAACTATTTTAAATTCAAACAACCCCATAAAAATATTTATGTTTATACTTTTATAACTACAATTAACATTTTTAAGTACATGTTTTTTACTTGAAAATTTTCAAATAGCCAGTGTATATGCCTACCCGTTAGGATTTCTTGGTTTGGATAGTGAGTCATAAATCTAATCCGATTGATTTTCTTAAGGAATATAAACAAGTCTAACTAATCACTCCCTAAAGAATAGGTAAAACCTCCACTAATTCATATTAGGTATTGACTTGCTTCACCAATCACTAACTCAAATTACTCATTATTTATATTATTTAAATGATGAACTCTTCCTTAATTCGAATTATTTCATTTGTAAGCTGAACTGAATTTTCTTACAAAATGGAATTTCTGTATGTATTTCATCCAACTTTATTTATTTTCTTTTTATAATTTTCATCTCTTTGAATTGAGGTTGTAAGAGATGTTTTGATCTTATGTGGTTCTTAAAGAAAAATAGCAAGTACCCTTAGAAAATCATTAGAGTTTATTTGCTTATGTGAATTATTTACTATTAGAAGAGAAAAGAAGTAGAAACTAAAATGATCTACCCTAAATCCTAGAAATAGTCTTGACATGAATGCATATTTTAAACTTAAATTGTGGCTTAGTTATATACTATTTGAACTACTATTATATTCTCACTAGTTCTTTTAAATTTCTTGGCAGAAAATATTGGAAATTGAAGAATAGAATGCGAAAGGAGAAAAAGCAATTTCGTGAGAGGGTAACTTGGTCTAATCTTCCTATTGGTATCTTGGTCACAATCTCAAACCTTTTGAACATTATGGAGCTTATTGATTTCAGTAGTGTATGCAAACAATGGCGTATAGCATCTATTAGGGCTTCCCTTTATGTTGAAAGGAAGTATGACCCAAGTTTGGCTTTATACTATGATGATGATGAGTCTCCTATGTGTACTATCCAAGAACTAGTAAGTGGAAAAAAATATGAAAGATATTTGCCAGATTTGGAAGGTGGGAAGTGCATCGCATCCAAAGGTGGTTGGTTACTTGTATCGAAAAAACAACAATTGTTCTTCTTATGTCCTTTTTCTCGAGTAAAAATACCACTTCCGAAATATCCCCACAAACAAAATTTAGATGGTCTTGTTGCTACATTTTCATGTGCACCCACATCTCCAGACTGTATCGTTTTTGTAGTTAACAAAGTAGTGGACAGGTCTAAATGGGGTTCTAAGCTAAACTTGTTAGATGTGCTAAAACAAGGACAAAAAAAATGGAGTACAAATGAACTTGATATTAGGTGCAGTGAGTTATGGGGACGTTACGAGGAGGTTAGATTTCTATTGTGGTTGGATACGACTTTACATGTTTTTTACAACGACGATACAATTGTTGCTTGTTCTCCACAAAATGAGAACTCAACTATATTCACAAATTCAGGAGTACACAAGAGTGAACAACAATTTGAAATATATGAGGATAATTCCGTACTTCCATCCATATTGTTGCATAAAACTGTTCATCCTATTTCAGTTTGTGTTTGTGGGACACAAATTATTGACACAATCTTACCGTGGATAGTTCTGGGACGTGAGTATTGGAATTTCAGTAAAGAAGAGAAAATTGGTTGCTTAAATTTCGTGTGGATTGATATACCCTTCTTCAAATTTCATCCAGATAAGAGTTGGTCTCTGTTAGAATAATTCTCGGAATGTGGAGGTTTTGTATTTTGTGTGTTTATTATTTAAATCAATAAAAATATGATTCAGGCCAGATGAAGAAGGCTTGATCTACTTATTGTCCATTTTTATTTTTGTTATGTTCCGATTTTTTCCTCGGTATAAATTACTACGGATAATTTTATTTGATTGATAAATTGTTATGGGCATGAAAACAAAAAGGTACAATTTTTACTGACTTGAAAAGCATATTCATGTTTAGCTTCCACGCGAACAATGGCGGACGATAAAACATTTCACAAACACAACTATCATCCAATTCAAAGGGCGGGCCAAATTTTAATTAACAGACGTGCCGAAAATCAGAACTAAAAGTATTAAATGTTCTATAAGAAGGAGAAAAATAACAGTGTGCGAATCCACTTGTTATTACATGTGCATCACGTGGATCTCAGATCTTTATTTTGGTTAGAAAGGATTTCGTATATTTTTTTCCCACTGCGAGCATATATATTATTGTTTTCTATTTTTTAAGATATATATATTATTGTTTGCTCTTCACAAAGTTAGAGCTCAACTGTATATCACAATTTCGAGAGTATATGAACTACAATTTCAATCGTACACGAATCACTTTGAACAATCTTCTATATAGATGCACAATAAAAATTGTGGGAGGGTATTGCAACTATTTCAATATGGGGGACACAAACGAAAATTATCTTACCGGCATTAATTCTTAATGAGGATTTTAGGGGTCGCAGTAACAATAAGAAAATCAGTTGCATAAAAGGGGTCTTGAACTGTTGATTGATGTACTGTTCAAATTTCATCCTTATGAGCAAGAATTTTAATTTATTTCACTCATTGTCAAATATATATTTTTGTTATCCTATGTGGGAGATCTTGCATATAATTTGTGGCTATAAATCCAATTAAAATTTCGAACCAAAACAAATGTATGAAAGATACAACTTAATTTATTTGATTTTTCTTGTGAAAAACAAAGAAGGTTTAGGTCTACTGTATTATTCTTTTCTTTTGTTCATTTTTCTTCTGGTTATGCTCCACTTTTTTCAATGTATGAAAGATACAACTTAATTCATTTCATCTATGAATTACACTGAACACGAAAATGAAACGTTACAACTATTACTAACTTGAATAATATATATTCATGTTTAGTTCACCAAGCGAACATTGGAAATCGGTAAAGCATTTCACAAAAACAACTATCATCCAATTGCTTCAACCACCTACGACATTCTCTTTGCGCTCTTATGATCTCATGTGAGCGGTGATGCCTACTACTATGGTGGGGTTGTTGGTGATGGTTGTTCTCTGCTCTGTGCCTGTGCTCATTGTGGTGGTTACGGTCTGGGTCAGGTTCATGTCCCTGTACAGGCCCAACCTTCGGGTCAGACTCATTTTGATGAATATGATTGAGGCCTTGTCCTTGTGGGCTCGGTGGCGGATACCATGTGATCTCATTGGGTCCACTCGGAGTTAGTTTTTCATTACCAACTGCTTGAACGAGACTTTCAGCTGTCCGCAATGGCAATAAACTACATGCCTGGTTAGCTAAAGCAAACTGCGAAAAACATAACGGTTCTAGCCTCATTGGCGGAACCGATTCAATTTTCTCGACAAAATTTACCACGATCATCGCCATTATTACGATGACAATTTTCTTTTTGATCTCAAACTTTTCCATCTCCTTATTTATTTAAGTTTCTTGTGGAACCATGGAATGAAGAAACCAAAAGATACAGGACGACGATCCAACCATAAGTTGGTTCATCATCACTTGCCCAAATAGATATTTTTGATGTGCCATTAGTCCAGTTTCTCGAGGAAACCAAATATTGTCTAGAGGGCACAATTATCCTGCGTGGTGGGAATCATTACTGCTTGATGGTCATGTTTGTACGCGTGAAAATAGCCCCACATGTAGGAAGGGATAACTAGCAACCAACAATATAGTGTACAAGTCTTCTCCATTCATTGTCAATTGATTTTGAGTTGGATGACCACAAACTTAACATGATTGGTATCAGATATAAGCCCACACGTGATAGGTTTAAAAGTCACATGTGCTCCACGTCACTTGAAACAAAAAAGAAACACGTGTTAGGATAACCACGACTAGGGATGGGAATCAGGCGGGTTTGGTCGGACTCAGGCGCTTGCTTCGCGGACATGGGATGATCAGGTTCGAGAGTGAAATGTCCGATCGGGCAATTCGGGTCGGAAAAATATGAGTCTCCTTGTACCCGCGGCCCTGTTCTGCCCGCTCAGGCTCGGGCGGACGGGTCGCGGGCTTTTGGAATAAAAATGAAAGAATGGTTTAGGATTCGTAAGCCTTAGGGTTCGACTTTTAGGAATAGTTCAGTCAAGTGGAATAAATCTTTGAATTTCATTTATAAATATAAGACAAAATTGCAAAAAAAAAAAAACATAAAAAAAGATTAACACCGTAGATTGTACATAAGTAAAAAACACAAACCGAAATTAAATGACAAAACAAAAATTGCATTTTTTACATCTTCAAGTTACAACTTTCATGTCAACAGTTGGTAGCCAAGTGGTTCCAAGGTGTTGACACAAACTCCAGAAATCCCTGGAGGTCCCAGGTTCGAATCCCAGAGAAGGTGGAATCTTTGGTTATTTGAATTGGGATTATTAGGGTATAAATAATGTTGTTGGGCTTTAGGCCATGTCTAGTTGGGCTATAGGCCCGGTCTTGTTAGTGTTTGAGTGGGCGGTTATCGAGCTTATCACATCTATGATGTATCAAGTGCCAAATATAACGACATACGTAGATCGTAGTCGACTTCCAAAAAAAAAAGTTACAACTTTCATCTGCAAAAACAAATTTGTGGAAGATAAGACAAGTTTAACATCAACACTTAAATCATATAATACAACTAACTTACATAAGTTAGATCTATTTTAGATAAGTTTATACAATAACCATGAGAAATAAATATATATTTAATTCATTAGAATATAGACCTGTTTTAGTGATTCAAGACATCTATAATTCATATATCCTTGATTTACATTACTTAACATAAGCAAAAAACAAAATACAAATCAGATCCGAGAGAACTTTGAAATGGTTAGTAATCCTAACTCCTAAGGTGCAGGCCTGCTGTTAGAGTATAAAGACCGAGATGAATCGAGATTTGTAGATATCCGCATCACCGTCCAAGATATATGAAGATATTATTTATACTTATCCTAGATAGAGTCCTAGGAAAATAAGATATCCAAATCACTCTATAAATAGAAGTGACCTCTTATGTATTTTACATTGAATTGAGTTGCATTGAGTCTTCGAGTCTGTAACCAACCAATCCCACGATTGTGGAGATAATATAAATCAGTCATGAATGACTTTCTCCGTGTATGTAGGTCGTGATCCTCCGACCGAACCACGTAAACTATTGTGTTATTTACTTTATGTTTACCTCTCTCTATCACTCGATCTCAATCTCCTTCTCGGCTTCAATCCGAGCTCACATCACCATCTCACTCGACCATAACCCTCTCTCTCGGCTATATCTCTCTCCCTCACGATATCACTCGTGGGTTGTTATCTCTCCCTCATGATTTCTCTCACGTGAGTGTGAAATTTCACATGGTTTCTAGACACTATCTTTCTGTCACCTATCTCTTCTTTTTGTGACACTATGTTTTCATCATCCTCTTCGTGGATCCACCGGTTCCTCTCTTCCATCATGAACTACATATGGTATCGTTTCCTCCTTAGTTTGTTGATAAATTTGAAGTTCACCTCCCTCTCACCAAATTTTATTCAAGCTCGAGAAAGAAAAAAAGCAAAGAAGAAAATAATGAGATTCAAGCTTACGAAAGCCAATATTATTATATCAAGTTTATGTGCGATTACATGTTCAAGTTGCAGACAAAGAATTCAACACCATTGGGAGACATTAAACAACAATTAAAATTCAAGTTCAAGTTTGAATCCGATCGTATGCGCGCAACATCCATCTTTTCCAAGTTCAATTTTCAAGTTGGAAACTCCACAAGTTCCGCTTCCAACTTGAGGGGGAGTGTTAGAGTCTAAAGATCGAGATGAATCGAGATCCGTAGATATCCGCATCAACCGTCCAAGATATATGAAGATATTATTTATACTTATCCTAGATAGAGTCCTAGGAAAATAAGATATCCAAATCACTCTATAAATAGAAGTGACCTCTTATGTATTTTACATTGAATTGAGTTGCATTGAGTCTTCAAGTCTGTAACCAACCAATCCCACGATTGTGGAGATAATATAAACCAGCCATTAATGGCTTTCTCCGTGGATGTAGGTTGTGATCCTCCTACTGAACCACGTAAATTATTGTGTTATTTACTTTATGTTTACCTCTCTATCACTCGATCTCAATCTCCCTCTCTCCTTCTCGGCTTCAATCCGAGCTCACATCACCATCTCACTTGGCTTCACCGGGTTCACCTCTCCATCTCGACTTCATCCGAGACGAATGTCTATAGAGGTTTATACCTCTTCACACCTGCGGTGGTACTGTGGTTGGTAGTAATATGTGGTGGATTAGAGAAAGAGAGAGAAAACTAACAACTCAGTAAGGTAGTAAGATGGGATGAAGCCATGGAGGATATGAGCGGTGGAGGTGATGGGCAGTGGTGTTGAATAATACGGATGTACAAGAAGTGTAAAGATACTTTTGTTGCTCAAACATGAGGTGGCAACATTATGGGATAAGGTGGCAACATTATGGGATAAGGTGACCTCGTATGGGTGTGGTGGTATCCATATAGGTGTAGGTGGCAACATATGGGAGCAATAAGTTTGAGGTGACTTCTCCCATGTAAGTCTTCAATTGAATGAGACGCCTCTTTATGTTAAGGTGTCCATTTTGTTTGAGGTGTCCTCAATTGAGACTTCTACATAACAAATGCCAATCACATAAAGAGACACCCTAGACGTTAAATGACACCTCAATGGTGAGGTGTCAACAAAATCTCCATTCTCTACACTATAAAAAGAGAGAAATGGTGATGTTCAAAATCACCCCATCCATTCCATCTTCATAAACAAGCTAAGAGAAGAGAAAGCGAATTAGTATTAGAAAGAGAGTATAGTTTCTTCTAAATACATGTCTTTCCTTTTATAAAAGAGTTGATAGTATTTCTCTTATTATAAGAGAGAGGTTGTTCATAATTGTTATCTCCTTATTTAGAGAGAAGTAGTTGTAATTAATTTATCTCTAAGTGTAAATCTATCTACAAAGTTGTTCATCTTCGTGTTGTTTGTTATTCGGCTTTAGTTGCAATTGAGTGTCTAAGACTCGCAACCTTTCTAACAAGTGGTCTGGTTAGTTAGGTCATCTGGTGGAAGAGGAAGAAGGTGGGGATCTTGGAGGCTACTAGGGTTTCTAAACAATGGTAGAAGGGTTGGGGGTATTTATAGGTGAAGAGTTAACTAGACGGGTAGACTTGTATTGGTCCTATCGGGTGGTCAGTTAGGGCAGTTTATCGGCGGGTGGTGCAGGCTGTATCCTGCAATTAGGAAGGTAGTTGACAATAAAAGAGACTAAGAGAGGCAACATATCTCACTCTACGTTGCTAATCGCGGATGCTCTCACGCGACCAAGCCACACACCTAAGCAGTTTAGTTCCTAAGCAGTTTAGGAGTCTTTCCATATTTCTGTGTTAGCATTAAAGGTGAGTTAAGTCGTTTGTCTTTTGAGTTCTACTCTCTCTATATATCTGTAATTCTTAATCGATGGAAGGAAGTTTTCTGGGTTTTATTTTCTACAAGAATTATCTTGTTTCGAGTGAGTGATTCCTCTACAATCAAGTGTGTGGCTTGGTCGCGTGAGAGCATCCGCGATTAGCAACGTAGAGTGAGACTACGCGTCGAATTACAAGACTTTCAGCATCATAATCAGGTTCACAATATTCTTCTTCTACATCTTTTGATGAGTTGTCATGGATTGGGTCACAATCATTATCTACTTGTTCATCTTCAACGATGTCAACTTCTGCTTTCTTTGTGGGGCATTCATAAGCACGATGACCATATTCTCCACATCTAAAATACTTTTGAGTTGGACGATGAGATACCTTTACCCTTATCTTGCATACTTTCTCCCATACGTGAGTTTTATGCGAGTGACCCTTTGTCTCGATATCCAGATTTTTCAGCTGAAACTTTAGAATTTTCTCCCTTCTTGAAGGCTCCCCACTTTATCTTTTGCTCCGCCTTAAGTGACATTTAATATGCTTCTTCGAGGGAATGAATGGAATGCATTGTCAACTCTGCACGTAATGAATTCTTCAGTCCGCTTGTGTATCGTGCTACAAGATGATCGTCACTCTCATTCAGATTTAAGCGACTCAATAGTTTATAAAACTACTCTTCAGTGTAATCAGCAACACTTTGGTCGTTCCGTTGACGAAGCATTTGAATACATGGAAGCATTTGAGTTACTTCTTCGACTTCGCATGGGCGAGGTTGGAAGTCTTTGAAGCAACTCAGTCACTTGTTGTTGCAAAGCTTGATTAGCATTACGCATTTCGTTGATCTGATCTTGCAGACCAACTTGTTCAACATTCCTCCTCCTTCTTGGTGGCATTTTGAAAGGTTGCAACAGCAAAAACACACGACAACTATCTCCTTAAACAGAAAAAAAAAGGAACTTTTAGCTCTACCCTGAGTCCCGCCAGCGTCCGTCCGATATAACGGGTTGGGTACGCCGAACAGGGTGCTTCTCAATTGTCGGGTCTCGTCGGTCCGGGAAGTTAGAGGCGAATTTCGGATTTCCAAATCGTTTTCCCAGCCCTAACCACGCCACACGTGGTGGACGTGTGTGAATAGTCAAGGGATAAATAGCAACAAAAAATATAATGTATATGTCCTCTACACTCTCGTTGCTAATTGACTTTGAGTTGGACACCCACGAACTCAACAATACTATATCTATTCCAATTTAGCCTCACACAAGGTGAGTCATAAAACTAAAAAATGAATTAATAATTAGTAAGTCGTTTAAATCCAATCCGAGTTAATTAGGAATATACACAACCATAACTAATCATTCCCTAAAGAATAGGTAAAAGCTCCACTAATTCATATTAGGTATTGACTTACTCCACTAATCACTAACTCAGATTATTCATTGTCAGTATTATTTAAATGATGAATTCTTCTGTGATTGGAATCCTCTCCTTTCTGAGTTGAACTGAATTTTATTACAACATGGAAATCTTGTATGTATTTCATCCTACTTTATTTATTTTCCTTTTATAATTTTCATCTTTTTGAATTGAGGTTTTAAGGTTTTCTGATTTTATGTAGTTCATATTGTGGGAAAGAAAAATAGCAAGCCTTAGAGAAGAACCATTAGGGCTTATTTTCATATTTGAATTATTTACAATTAGAAGAGGAAAGAAGTAGAAATTAAAATGATCTATCCTAAATCCTAAAAATAGTTTTGACACGAATACAAATTTGAAAGTTAAGTTAAATTGTCGATTAGTTATATATATATATATATATATATATATATATATATATATATATATATATATATTTTTGTCGATATTCTCACTTGTTCTTTTTAATCTCTTGGCAGCAAATTTTAAATTAAAAGTTGAAAAAGAGAATGACAAACGAGAGAAATCAATTATGTGACAAGGAAATTTGGTCTAATCTTCCTTTTGATATGTTAGTCACAATCGCAAATCTTTTGAATATAATGGAGCTTATTGATTTCAGTAGTGTATGCAAACAATGGCGTATAGCATCTATTAGGGCTTCCCTTTATGTTGAAAAGAAGTATGACCCATGTTTTGTTTTATACTATGATGATGAGTCTCCTATGTGTACTATCCAAGAACTAATAAGTGGAAAAAAATATGAAAGATATTTGCCAGATTTGGAAGGTGGGAAGTGCATCGCATCCAAAGGTGGTTGGTTACTTGTATCGAAAAAACAACAATTGTTCTTCTTATGTCCTTTTTCTCGAGTAAAAATAACACTTCCAAACTATCCTCGCAAAAATTCAGATGGTCTTGTTGCTACATTTTCATCTCCACCCACATCTCCGGACTGCATCGTTTTTGTAGTTAGCAAAATAGTGGATACGCACGAATTTGATCTAGATGTGCTAAAACAAGGAGAAAAAAAATGGATTACAAATGAACTTGATAATAGGTGCGGTGAGTCGTGGGCAGCTCACATCGAAGTTAGACTTCTATTTTGGTTTGAAAGGACTTTACATATTTTTTACGACGAAGATGTAACAATTGTTGCTTGTTCTTCACAAACTGAGGACTCAACTATATTCACAGATGCAGGAGTACACAAGAGTCAACAACAATTTGAAATATATGAGGATGATTCCATAATTCCTTCCATATTGTTAAATAAGACTGTTGCTCCTAAGTCATTTTTTGTCTGTGGGACACAAATTAACACAGTCTTGCCGTCGGTACTTCTGGGCCATAACTATTGGAATTTCAGTAAAGAAGAGAAAATTGGTTGCTTCAATTTCGTGTGGATTGATATACCGTTCTTCAAATTTCATCCAGATAAGAGTTGGTCTCTACTAGAATAATTCATATATATATATGGACAAAGAGTACTATTATAAGCAAGAAAGTAAATTAATTTAGGCAATAAATAAAGTATTTAATGTAATAAATTTGTCGGGTTTTAGTTCTCGTTCATGTTGTTGGGTTTTAGGTTTTTTCATTAATTATTTAATTAGGCGACTACCGTGCTTATCACATCTTCATGATGTATCAATGCCTTGTAACGACTAACGTAGATCGTAGCCGATTTATTAAAAAAAAAAGTTATTTCATTCACTGTCAACAAAATATGGCCAAATGTGGAGGTTTTGCATTTTGTGTGTTTATAATTTAAATCGATAAAAAAAAAAATTATTCAGGCCAAATGAAGAAGACTTGATCTACTTATTGTCCATTTTTTTATTTTTGTTGTGTTCCCATTTTTCCCTAACTATACATATGGTTTATAAATTACTACGGATAGTTTTATTTGATTGATAAACTGTTATGGGCACGAAAACGAAAACGATAAAACATTTCACGAACACAACTATCATCCAATTCCAAGGCCGCTCCAGATCTTTATTATATATTTTTTTTCACACTAGCACATAATATTGTTGGCTCTTCACAAAGTTAGAACTCAACTATATATTCACAATTTCACTAGTATAATTCAGTTTTCCTCAATATATAGGAAAGATACAACTTAATTTATTTGATTGATAAATTACAGATCGCACGAAAATGAAACATTACAACTATTACTAACTTGAATAATATATTCATGTTTAGTTCTCCAAGCGAACATTGGCAATCGATAAAGCATTTCACAAACACAACTATCATCCAATTGCTTCAACCACCTACAACATTCTCTTTGCACTCTTATGATCTGCGAGCGGTGATGACTACTACTACTACTACTACTACGGTGGGGTTGCCGGTGATGGTTGTTATCTGTTCTGCGCCTGTGCTCATTGTTGTGGTTACGGACTGCGGAGCGGTGATGCCTACTACTACGGTGGGGTTGCTGGTGATGGTTGTTGTTTGCTTTGTGCCTGTGCTCATTGTCGTGACTACGGTCTGGGTCAGGTTCATGTCCCTGTACAGGCCCAACCTTCGGGTCAGACTCGTTTTGATGGTTATGATCGAGGCCTTGCCCTTGTGGGCTCGGTGGCGGATACCATATGATCTCATTGGGTTTTCTCCGAGTTAGTTTTTCATTACCAACTGCTCGAGCGAGACTTTCAGCTGTCCCTAATGGCAATAAACTACACGCCTGGTTAGCTAAAGCGAACTGCGACAAACATAACGGAACTGACTCAATGTTCTCGACAAAATTTACCACGATCATCGTCATTATTACGATGACAATTTTCGATTGGATCTTGAACTTTTCCATCTCCTTATTTGTAGATAATTTCTACAAATATTAAAGATGCCTATGGACTAGTAAGATGTATTTATATGTCTAAAGGTTTGGGCTTCTTACCAATTCACTTGCTACTTTTTAGGTTTCACTCTCTTTTGGCTTTCAATATGGTTTTCTTTTTGATGGCTATATCATAGGCGAATTTTGAGAAATTCATTTATGCATGATCTTTGAAAAATGCATTGAGATTTTAGTTGAAGTCTTTTAAATTTAAGTTTGTCATTCATGTTGCATGTAATGCCCTAGGTTACTAGCTAGTGGTTCTTGTGCATATTTCCATGAGATCACTACATGGACATTAATACAAAAGGAGAAGTATATTATAAATCCTATTCTCATTCACTAATTCTTTTATTGAGTTATACTAATATATGTAGTTTTTGAAATGGGTAAAAAAGATGTTGTGTGGCAGCCAGAATCAAGAAGGGAAATGACAAAAGTACCCCCCAGAGGTACAACTTAGGTGACCGAAAAGACAAGGGACAAAATAGGGTGAAATTATCCTTTTGCCCCTATTAGTTTTGAAACAAGAAATGCCAAGTGTATATAGAATTTCCCTTTTAAATGTACATAAAACGATAAAGTAGTCATATAGGGTTTGGACATGAACCATAAAAAATAAATGGTCAAACGTAGAAAACTAGACGATTGAGTTTTTTGTTGGTAAAGAAAAGACCTAAAGTACTCGAGCATAGACTAGTAAAAATGAAAACCAAAATTTTTTTTTGTTGAAAGAGAAGCAAAACTTAAACCACAATCAATGTTAATTTCTTGATATTATTTTGTGCTCATTGCATAGTTAACATTGGGAAACTTTAAAGGCCCCTTAAAAGTGTCAAAGGCGCCTCTCTCGTGGCAAAATTTAATACATACTCAATAAGTGTCAAACTTTGTGAGGGAAAGAGGTCTGACACTTACAAGGGGCACTTTTAGAAAAAAAAAATTGGTTGACGGGGCACTTTTAGAACTTCTCTTTATGTTGTCGTTGTAGAATATATACTGATATTTTTGTTTATCATAAATTTCATTCTTATACACTGGTGCATAACACTAAGTTTTTATCTCTGTAAATACTTTAAACCGCATAAATGTCGTACAATCTATCAATTTAGACATTTGGTACACCAATTCGCTACATCAATAGTTAAGAGACTATGGTGCTGTTTGTTTTTTCAAATTTTCAGATCTGAAATCTGAATTCGCCCTAATTCAGATTTCAGATGTTTGTTTTTTTTATTTTAACAAAATCTGAAATTTGGGCTGAATCACTATATGTCTGAATTGGCTGAATAAGAGCCCAATAATTTCAGACTTTATAACAAGTCTGAAATGGGCTTCCACCATCTGAAAACTTCCAAAAGACATTTGTACCCCTGTAAAATTTAGGGAAATACTTCCATATCCCCATCTTCATCTTCACCACCACCATCACTACCACCACCACCACAAAATCAGCACCACCACAGAATCATCACCATTAAACAATCAGTCAACCGCCACCAAACAGCCACCACAAATACACCACCACCACCATAGAAAACACCACGAGGGGTTTAGTTTTTGAGAGAGAAAATTACAGCGTTCCATACTCGAATCAGAATTTGCATTGGCTAAAGCAGTCTCTAATATCTCACTAATGACTCCATTATAAACACATAAAGCTTCTTTTTTGTTCCCAAAATTGGAACCCATAACTGTTTTTTCTCCTCTAATTGATCTTCTTCCACCACGGAATCTAACCCAGAGTTTTCTTTCTCTTTTTCTAAACTCATGACTATCATTTTTAGTAGTGCCAAATGAATCTTTCTGGTTTGATTCACAAATCTCAACTGATTCTGTTGATGCTTTACAAACCCTAAAGTGTTTAAGCTTAACGAAGGGATTAACAGTACAAAATCCAGAAAGGGAATCAGACCTTGAATTAAGAAAGTGAAATACACTGATGGTGGATCCGTCTCTTCATCGCCGATCTAGAGAGAGACCTCCACCGCCGTCTCTTCATCGCCGGAGCACCATTTGTTAGAGAGAGGAGGGAGTCTGGGAGAGAGAGAGACGGTAGAGAGATAGCAATTAGGTTTAGGTTTTGATTTTCTTTTTATTTCACTCAAGGGAGGAGTGAGAAATTAGGGTTTAGGGCTTTAGGCTATGTTTGGCTAGAATATGAAATAGGGATATAAATGTCAAAGTCTTAATTCAGACTTTATAATTCAGATTTTAAAAACAAACATCCAGCTTATAATATAATTCAGTCAATTCAGATTCAACCAATTCATTTCAGCCAATTCAGATTCAGCCAATTCAGATTCAGACGCAAAAGAAAAAACAAACAGCACCTATAACGAACATCTGAATTCTTCCTACTGAATATTCATTTAACATAACCAAAAAATTTTATTTACATAAGGAAATATGAATGGTGGGCAGGACAAAGATGGAAACTTGGTGAGAAAATATTAGGAGAAAAATTGCAAGATTAGGGAAAATAAATTGGTGTTCAATAGTAAAAGGTTTCTTAATTAAGTTGACAAATAAGTTGACAAATAATAGTTCAACAAAAAAAAAAAGTTGACAAATAAATACTAATGTGAAAGATTTGTGAAAAGAGATATACAATCCCTACTCTATTAAGATTGGATTATTAATGACAAGAAATGAGTGGAGAACTAATAATATTTTGCAATAATTGAAATTCTTGCATTAATAGGAAAACTGTTAATTGCATTGAAGATAACTAATTATGGGATGATTAATCAACTTAATAACCTTCTTTTGAAAATGATTTTCCCATCATTTGCCATGCATAGGGGTGGGAATTTTGCCCATGAGCCCGAACCCGCCCACGGGCACCCGAGTCCAACGATGACCATGGACGCCCGCGCCCGTCTCGGGCACAACCCGCCCAGCCCGCCAAATTTTAGTGGGCGGGCATGGGTTAAAACCTCTACCCGCGCACCCGCCCATGCCCGCACCCACTTAACCTCACCCAATGATAACCAATCAAATTACATCAACTTTATGGGTTGATGAAGCCCCAGCTGTCTATGTTGCTAGGCTTAGTTGAGATGGTAAACAATATGCTTAAGGGAAATCACACGAACCCAATATATTGCTTTGCAATGGCCCAAGAGAATTCTTAGTAGAATACTGAAGTAGTCTTTGGCTTTGAGGGAACAAAGAGTGGGGTAAGTTTATATTATATCTCATGAGAATTCTTCATTAGTTTTCGATGTGAGATTAAATTCCTAAAAGGAACAACACAAATAACGTTTAGTTTTAATCTCACATTGTCTCTTTAGGTGTTTCCAGATTCTATAAAAAAAAGAGGAAAAAGTGATTTTTTTTTTTTCAAGTCATGAGATTAACCGCTACCCGCCCGCCCATACCCGAATTACACGAACTTCTTAATGGGCTTGGGCGGGTAATGAGCAAGGCGAATTTCAAAATTTCCCGCCCACTTAACCCGCTTACCCTAATAGCCATTGAAAATTTGTGCCCGACCCGCCCAGCCCGATGCTTCAAGTGCCTATGGACGTCCATACCCGCCCAATTCCCACCCCTAGCCCTGCATGTGAAAACTTAATAATATTTTTTTTTGAAGTAAAAAAAGAAAAGATGTGAATGTGGTAGGTTGAAATAAGAAATGCCAATAATGATTGTTTGGTTGTTAATCATATAGTGTCTAGGGCATGAACCATGAAAATAAACGGTTAAACGTAGAAAACTAGATGATTGGATTTACTGTTTGCAGCAAAAAGACCCAAAGTACTTGAACATCAAGCAGTAAAAATCAGAACCAATTTTGAACCAAAAATCGAAGTTAAATTCTTAGTAACATTTTGTGCTCATTGGAGAGATAACATTGGAAAGGTTTAAAGGCCCCTAAAAGTGTCCCTCTCTCGTGGCAAATTCGAGGGATGGAAAGTTTGTGAGGGAAAGCGGCTTAACATTTACGATCGGGACCTTTAAAACTTTTCTCTATGTTACTTTCGTAGAATAGTCATATTTTCTTTTTGTTTATCTCAAATTTCATTCTCATGCATAGCACTAAATTTTCATCTCTCTAAATACTTTAAACCAACTGTATAAATGTCGTAGAACGTATCAATTGAGCAAGGCCGGCCTAAGTATATCGGAGACCCCAAGCGAAATTGAAAATTGGGACCCCATATAATTGATATTAAAAAAAAATTAAATTAAATTTAAACAATTCTAAGGGTAAGATTCGAACCCTTCACCTTTTATCCAAGATTTAATCTATTTACCACTAAGCTATGCTTTAAATTATGTTTGAAATTGATTTAAAGTATAATTAATTTTTGGAAAGTGACATACGAAATATGAAACATGAGGCCCTAGATTATGTGGAGCCCAAAGCGACCGCTTTGGTGGCTTTGGCCACGGGCCGCCCCTGCAATTGAGTGCACCAATTCGGCACATCACTAATTAAAAGACTATAGGGAACATCTGTTTCCTATTGAATATTCATTCAGAACAAACTAACAAAGTTTATTTACATAAAATTTGAGGAGGTATAACAAAGATGGAAACTTGGTGAGAAAATATTAGGAGAAAAATTGCAAGGGTATGGAAGATTAATTGGTGTTTAATTGCAAAAGAATTCTTTATTAAGTTGACAAATAAATACTAATGTGAAAGATTTGGGAATAGAGATATATAATACCTAGATCTATTAAGATTGTATTAATAATGACAAAATATGAGTAGAGAACTAATAATATTTTGCAATAATTGAAAATCTTGCACTAATAGGAAAAATATTAATTGCATTGAATATTAGTTACTGTGATCCAGTGTCAGGAGTGAATTCAACTTTGACTTTTTAAAATGAGAAATGATTTATACTTAACGCCTCTGAATTTTGATTTGTTTTTCTTAAAATGACCACTGAAGAAAGATTATCTTGTTAACAATTCTTATAAATTGAAAATCACATACAAGATTAAGAATACTTTCCGCATCACAAATCAAAGGGTTTTAGTAGGTTTGTTTAGCACTTTGTTTTTCCCTTTTTCTTTTTGTTTTGATCGTTCGGGGGATTTATAACCTTGATATAGCGAGCTCTTCCCAAATTTCATCTTAAGTCAGGTTTAATCAGTCGTAAAATTTCTATCTGACATATAGATTAGGCTTAAATATAACAATATCACCTTAAAATATAACACAAATTACGAACTAACTTGTTCTTTTTTCTTTTTCTTTTTTGCAGAAGTTATTCAGGAAAAAAATGTCAAATTGTCAGCTTCCTACAAATCTACAAATTATTTGTATCGTCTTTCTTGTTTTTCTTTTTTCAACTAGTTTGCATGGATCAACTATCGATCACAGAAAAATCCTTAAAAAGGTCTTATCGCCTGTTCTTCTTTCGAGTTATATTCAACAAGGAAATGTTCAAGAAATTGGTGGCCTAAATGCATATGTTACTGGCTCCTTGGATTCCAAGAGAGGAATTATTATGGCTGCTGATGTTTATGGTGAATATTTCAACTCTACTTTTTTTTTTAACCATTTATTAATCTCTTCGAGTTCTTTACACATACACACATTAAATTCGAGCTAACCTATCGTATAGATTTTCATGATATGTTTAATTTATCACCTAAAGGTTTAGAATACTACCTCAACCTAAAATTTTGTAATTTTTTTTTGCAGGATATGAAAACTCTCAACTAAGGTATGCCCTATTTTTCAGTCGGAACAGATTTTAGTGGGGGTTATTCGTTCAGAATTTTTATCAGATCTTCAAAGTTCTTAAGACCTTTGATTAATGTACTTCGACAAAAAACACCAAATTAAATTAAATTATGTTTCACGTGCATTTTGAAAATAATCAGTTTTGTGTATCCATCTTTTTTTTTCAAAAGGGAGTTGGCGGACAAACTAGCAGCATCTGGATTTTATGTTGTAGTTCCTGATTTCTTTCATGGGGATCCATGGACCGACAATCCTAAACGACCTTTTGACGAATGGATCAAAGATCATGGAGCGGTTCGTAATTCTTTTTTAAAATTTTTGACATTCAATTTTTGATATTTATATTGAAATTTTGAGATCTAATTGTAGGACAAAGGAGCTAAAGAAGCTACGCCGTTGATTGAAGCTCTGAAGAGTAAAGGGGTCTCTCTTGTTGGAGCTATAGGCTTTTGCTGGGGCGGTAAGATTCCCCTGTTTCACAATTTTACTAGACGCAAATTAGGAAAATGTTAAGTGTACAAAGAATTTTTGACGAAATCTTTGACTCGATGAGTCACACAAGTAAAAGAACGGTCTGGATCAAAATCAAACTGTGAAAAACTTTGTCTTTTAGTAAAAATAAGTCATTAAGTAAAAAATTTTGTCATTGTAGCAGTCCCTCACAAATTATACCTAGTAATTATAATTATATACATATAAGAAAAATATTTCCTTCGTAAATTTTTCAGGAAAAGTGTCAATACTACTAGCAGAGTCTTATGATCTGAAAGCAATCGTTACAGCCCATCCTTCATTTGTTACAGTCGATGACATCAAAGGTACGAATTCTCTTTCTCTTCACTTGATTTGAAATATTTTCTTCGGTCAATCAACTTAACTTAAACATGTTTTTTCTCCACGCGAACTGATCACTTGACTTGACATACATGTCACTTTTGGGCTACTTATATACGTACGTGTCTTTGTGTTTGTTGTCTACAGAAGTCAAGATACCCATTTCGATATTAGGAGCTGAACTCGACACAATATGTCCAGTAAAACTTATAAAACAATACGAAGAGGCTTTGGCAACTATGCATGAGGTACGACATCTTTCGTTTTAACTCAATGTTGAAAATAATATGTTTTTTTTTTTTACTTGGACGAATAAGATGGCGGAATTGATACAAGATTTTGGTGTTTTTGTAGAAAATATATTTATATTTGCATACCAATTTGGAATACTAATTATATGCAATAATGTGTAGGTACCAAGTTTTGTGAAGATATTTCCTGGGGTTTCACATGGATGGACTGTGAGGTACAATGCTTCTGATAAAGCAGCTGTGAAGTCTGCTGAAGAAGCCCACAATGACATGTTGTCATGGTTAACTAAGTATCTAATTTAAGAGAGAGAATAAAATATATTAGTTGTTGTTAATTTGCTTTTAAATGAAGGTTTATCTAAATATATTTTTCGTATTTTTATTTTCGTAATTCTAGTACTGTATTAGCCACGGTAGGGTCGAGATCTTTCGACTCAATGTTGTTATGGTTTGGGGAGAGCAACCCCACTTTTCACCTAGACTAAAATATGCAGGATTTCTTACTTTGTGTGGAAGATAAAGATCCATTTACAAACCATTGTTATCGCCGTCATCACCAACATCTCTCATTGTCCCTAGCTCTCTTTTGTTGACGACATAGACTTCTTCTATAGACTATACTCACCAAAATAGTTCTTTCCCTTCGTAAAAAAAAAAAAAGTTGTTCGTGTAAGTGTATAATACTTCTTTTCCTAGCGTTTGGAAGCGAAGGAAGGGAGATAAAGAGGAAAAAACCAAAAATGGAGAGAGGAGAGGAAAAAGCTAGCAACATAAAATTGAGGGATTTATTTTCTAAATTCTCGCTCTGAAAAATAAAATCCTTTCGGCCATTAATTAGATTGACCAATACATTTTTGTTTTTCTTTTCCTTCTATATAAGTGAGTCTCCCGTATATATAAACGTCGACAAAAATTATAGATTGTCGAAAACAAAACGGTTGTATGTAGTATAGAATTCGATATAATTGATTAAATTCAATAACATGAATCCACTTCCTCTGCGAATCCAATGTCGGACCTCTAGAATTTTGACTACACCGCTCACTACACCCTTTATCTATTAATTATTAAATTTTCAAAAAATTTCGAGATCGACAGACGTATCACTACAAGAAAATAGTTAATGAACAATGAGAGGATCAAATGAGGTGTAACTAAAGTGTAAGGGGAGGAGAATGCAACATCACCCATAAAAAGAATGACCAATAGGAATCAAGAATCACGGATATATTGTGAGCATACTAAAATCACATGCTCCAAAATCCCTTCAATTCCCACATTTATAATTCTCACCTGTTTTTCCACCAACCAATCCCATCTTTATATCCCTCACTGTTCTCTGATTTCATCCCTTTACTGCAAATTTGTACTAAAAAGCAATGGCAGGACCTCAGTGCTGTGAGAATCCCCCAACCCTCAATTCAAGTTTTGGAGCTGGACTAGTTGAACAACTTGGGGGTCTTAAAACTTACATTTCTGGTTCATTGGATTCCAAGAAAGCTATTCTTCTTGTTACTGATGTTTATGGTGATTACCCTTATTTCAATTTCCTCTTCCCTTTCATTTTCTAATACTACTAGATTACTAGTTTGATTATCTCATACTGTATATTATGTGGTTTTCTCAAGTGGGGTTTTTGCTTATTTTGTAGTTTAGAATGTTTGAACATTAGGTTTTCAAGTTTTGATTGTGTTCTTTACTCTTGTCAGACCTCGAGTCAGATTTCAGATCTGACTAAAAAAAGACCACTCTTTCCTTCAACTGGTGAATATAGTTTGCAATGATTCTTGACTTGGTTATCTTATTTATTCAGGATATGAAGCACCCAACTTGAGGTATGCCCAATTTTTACCTTGCTCTTAATTGGTACAAGCTATATATTGAAAATTAATATTTGAAGACATGAAAATATCTCAATTATTTAACTTGGAATAGTAGAATATTAGTAGAACACTAGAACTCTTAAATTCTCGAATCGTTTTTGTTAGAATTTGTGAGTGGCGTTCGAGATATATTCTGATGTTTAGACATTGCACTGAAAGACGATCGAGAAGAAAAGGCGTTAATATAATGGCTCATATTGATTATCAAAAGTTTGTGTCCTCATTTTTCGGTTCGGGTATCTCACGTGTTAATTTAGCTTTGTTAGCAAACCAAACTTGCGGAATCAATTCGAGAGAATATTGAGGCCTTAGATAATATAATCTTGGTTATGAGACTTCCCTTTGTCAACATCGAACTATTCTCAAACACTCTGTAAGATGATAAAAAAACAAGAGCATTGAGGCTCTATATATGTTTATAAATTGCATAACGACTAACCGATATTCTTTATTGTGTAGTAGTTCCCCGTACATCAATCCTTAGAATTTGTTTTTGACCACATTTCATTATTATAATTCGGTATTGGTATTTCATATGGATTGCTTGATTATTTATAGTCATTGATGCAAATTACATGTTAATATGATAATATCCATTTATACTACTGTCGTAATCTTGAATTTGTAAAGGAAGTTAGCAGACAAAGTTGCAGCAGCTGGATTCTATGTTGTAGCTCCTGATTTCCTCCACGGAGATCCTTATGTACCAGATAACCTTGAGAAGCCTCTACCGATATGGTTACAAGAACATGGAGCGGTTGAGTTTCTTTACTTCCTACTTTCATGTTCGATATGATCTTAGGGAGATTCAGTATGTACATTTATTCTAAAGATTTAGACACATGTTGTTGTTTTTATAGGATAAGGCAGCCGCAGAAGCCAAACCAGTTATCGAAGCTATAAAAAGTAAAGGAATTTCCGCAATCGGAACTGCAGGCTTTTGTTGGGGTGGTAAGAATTGTTGTTCGTTCTCTTGTTTCGATCTTTATAGTTTCTCGTAGCACTGAGATTGAATTGGATCTTCTTTTTAAATGAATTCTTTTAGGAAAGGTAGTTGCCCACTTAGCCAAGACTGACGATCTCAAAGCTGTGGTTTTCCTACATCCTTCATTTGTCACTGTTGAAGACATTAAGGGTATGAATCTTATTTCCTCATGGTTTTCGATTATTGGTTGTTCCAAACAGACTCTATCCGTGTTTGTTTAAATGGTGGAAGTGTTATTTTCAACAAAAAAAGTAAACGGTATGCATATATTTTCACCAGAGATCAACATCCCAGTTTCTGTTCTTGGAGCTGAGATAGACCAGAGGACTCCACCAGAACTTGTAAAGCAATTTGAAGAGGTCTTGTCCACAAAATCTGAGGTAAGATTCAATGCTTTTAATTCCGATACACACACATGAAAACCGAGTACTTTTTCTCTTCTGTTAGTTACAATATCATTATAATGAACAAATTAGTTAAGTAGATTTCATGTTTTCAATTCCAATAAGAGATTGAACGATATCTGATTTCCTATGCATAGGTTGATGGTTTCGTGAAGATATTTCCTGGGGTTAAACACGGATGGTCGGTGAGATACAATGTTGAAGATGAAGTAGCAGTCAAGTTTGCCGAAGAGGCTCAAAACGACATGCTAGCATGGTTTGTCAAGCATGTTAAGTGAGAGTTTACGATCACGATTATAATTAATTACTATTGAAAATAAAGTTGCTTTTTCTTTTACTTAGATCAATGTTGTATGCAAAACTTAGTAACACTATTAGTATTAGGGAAACATTTTGGGGTTGTTTCGTATTTTGTTTAATATAAATAAAATGCCTATATTGGCTTGTCGAAACGTGGGCCTTAACAATCTTGTACTTAGTTTACAGGTGAACGTTGGTCTATGTGGGACTATTCTCAACCACTCTATCATATGTAGGGTTCTTTAAGCAGAAAAATGTGTTTTAACTAGATGACGTTTGTTGTTGAGTATACTATCGTTTTGAAGAAGTTGTTCACAAAAGCGAGTTAAAGGAACTTGTTCAGGAAATTGAGTTAAAAGAAGTTGTTCAAGAAATTGAGTCAAAGAGAGTTGTTAAGAAAATTGAGTTAAAAGAAGTTGGTCAGGAAATTGAGACAAAGAACGTTGTTCAAGAAATTGAAGTGGTTCTGAAAATTGAGTCAAATGAAGTTGATTAAAAAAAAGTGAAAAACTTCGCAAGTTAGACTTTAGTCCAACTGATTTTCCTTCATACAAAGATCCGTTCTCAGAATTTTGCGAATCTCAAATTGTTTCACATGGATTGATAAGTAGTTTTACTGGAAAGTCTTCATCCGAAGTTCTTAGTTTTCAATCACTATACTCAGGATCTGTACAAGTTTATTTGTGGGGTGGAAAGGGAGATTGAGTCACATTACGATTAGTGAGAAATTTTTCTGTGACCTAATAAAATCTTCAGTCAAATCTGAAAGTTTGGTAATTCCTACCCATAGTTCACGAGAAGGATATATCAATGGAGTAGACTGATGCAGGGAGATTTTCAGAAAACATCATCAAATCAAGTTATTAGGAGAGAATTGTTAATTTCAACAGTTTCATATTTTTAGGAAACCTTCGAAGTTCTAGATTCTATTATTTTATTTATTTAGAATTTGTTATTAAAATTTGATTAGGTTTAGGAAACTAGTATTTTATTTATTAGAAGTTCTTATTCACTTATTTGAGTTTGACTAGCTTAAGGAAACCCTAAGACCATATAAGGGAGATCTAGGAGTTGTTTTATTCAAGTATTTTAGTTATCTCTTCGTAGTTTCGGTTCTATGGTATTTAGACGAAGATCTAAGGTTTTTTCTAAGTTTTACAAGTTTTGAACGAAGATCGAATTCTTTCCGGAATTTCCCGTTGCGTCCAGGAGAAATATACCTGACGTCTACGGACCCTTCAGACCCCGGCGGGTACCGGGTCACGGTCAAAATCCCACAGCTACAATAGTCTACTCTAACCTCATGAAGTGAATTGGTCAAGTTGGCTCGACCCGTTTTTCACAACCTCCTTGTGTTTGTTCAATTCTGCATGTGTCTCATCCATGGAGAGATACTCCCCCCCACCCCACCACCACCACCACCACCACCACCACCACCACCAGAAGAAGAAGTAAGTTTAGGTCCTACAGCAAGACCTTGTCTAATCTTCCCAACTAGAAAAGATGGTAAGTTTCAAACTTTCTATAATTTATCTGAACCTAATAACAAAATTTACAAAAAGTGTATACCAGAATTGACTAGAACTTCTTTTTGGCTATCAAATTCTCATCAAGGATGGTTAATTATAGTCTGTGATGACCCAGATTATCAGTACTCAATTTGGAAATATGGGGATTGCTTTTTATGGAATCTTGAGTCTTTTGAAACAATTCAACTACCCAATGTTCTTAAATGGATTCAAAACCCTAAGTATAGTGGATTTCATGGTTTTGTGTTATCATCACCTCCAATTAATTCTGATTCTATAGTTTCCTTCATAAGTGGTAATATTAATGAACTTGTGTTTTGCTTCCCTAGTAAAGACAAACAATGGAGAACCCATAAGCTCCATATTGAGAGTGATGAAGTATTAGGGTTAGTCTTGTTTTCTTTTAAGGGCAAGTTACACATTTCAGGTTACAAAAATTTTCACCGCCTTATCGAAAAAAAGCTTCATCTTGATAATGATGTCGACGAAAGTTATATTTCTGTAACGCCGCTTGAAGTAAGTCTTGTAAACGTAGAGAGAAAAGCATTAAATCTTGTCGTGCAACGACATTGCATAGAATCAAGTGATGAACTATTCATGGTTATTAAATATGTTCTTTTCGAAGAAGTTTTTGATTTTAAAGTGTTTAAGATGGATTTCTCTAATAATAAAATGAGATGGGAAGAAGTTCACACTTTGGATGATCATGTATTGTTTTTGGGCAAAACCACTACAGCTTCTTGTTCAGCTACAGAGTTGGGTCTTACAAATGGTTGTATTTATTACACACAATCCCAACAACAAAATATGTTGTTCAAATTTGACATAGAATGCAAAACGATTTCAGTTTCTTGTTTACCTTGCTCGGAGGATCTACCGACGCTTTTGTATACACCGGAGTGGATGCTACTGCCTACAGATTTCAGGTAACTTATAACACATACAACTTCCATACGTGATATATATATTCAAATGGTGCAATGTAGTTCTATCTTGTTGTATCGAATGACATTGATGGGAGTACATGTTGGTATTAGTCCCACATTGGTTGTGGGAGGTGGTGGGTGTCACTTTATAAGTGTGAGGTAAAGGCCCATGGACCAGACTCACTTTACGTGTCTTCGTATTTGATGTCGTTTATGTGTTTAACTAATTGAACAAATTTTGGTTACGGTCTAACTGTTAATAATTTTGTAGAACAAACACTTCAATTTTGTAGGTTTACAGAAGGAAGAAGAAAATCAAGTATGTTAGGTAGCGGTAAGGATGCCGATTCAATTACAGAGTCCGGGGTTGAAGAAATGAGTACATGCTTTGATGATGGCGATCAGAAAAGAAATGGAGGAAAATTGAAACAAATGGACGGAGCATGGGCTACTCTTAATGAGAATGTCATAGGCTTAATTGCTAGTTATCTCCATCCAGTAGATCACTTGCATTTCCGTGCAGTTTGTAAAGAAAACCAATCGGCAATCCCTTTAGTGAAGTGGAGAATGTCTTCTACAGAGATCGTAAATTCCACTTTACCTCCATGGCTTGTTTACTCCAGAAAAAACGACACCATCTACAATTTTGTAGATCCAATGCATAATAACGAAAGGCATCTCATGAACCTTCCAGAGTTTTTGTTAGATTCTACAATACGCTTCTCAAAGGGTGGTTGGCTATTAATGTCTAAAGGGGAAATTTCCTTTTTCTTCTTCAATCCCTTCACAAGGGCGACCATCCAACTTCCAGACTTACCAATTGGACGCTCTTGCTTGTTTGCTGCAATATCGTTCTCGTACTTACCTACTTCTCGCAAATGTCGTATCTTTGTCTGCAGCAATTGCTGCACGGGTGCACTTCTCATCTCCTCAATTCGCATAGGACACAGATGGTGGCGTCTCGGTTATTATTCTAACACGTTACCTTCGAATGAGAAGCACTTCAAATTCTTAGCAAGGCTTAATAATCCAGTTTTCTATCATGGAAAGTTCTACGTCCTAGATCATTATGGACGTTTAGGAGTTTTTTCTGGAGGAGACTTTAAATGGGAAGTACTCGCCGAGCCCCAAACACCATGTGATTCTATTTATCAGTGTTACTTGGTTGAGTGCAAAGGAAAGCTTTTATCGGTGTTCGTTGGTCATTTTGGAAAGTGGGTTCGAATTTATAGACTGGATTATAAAGAGATGGTCTGGGTTGAAGTTAAAAGTTTACAGAAGAATATGTTGTTTATCAGCAATACCTCTTGTTTATCAGCAACCGCTCCGAATACTTCCATGGGGAACAGAATATACTTCCCTAGATTTCGCGACGAAAATGTTATGTTTTTCTCTCTTGACACAGGTAAGTATCACTTTGTCGGGAGTCAACATTCTTTTGAGGATTTTTACAACACCAAAGAACAATTATATTGCAGTTGGATTGAACCAAATTGGTCCAACTACTCCAACCACAGTAAGGGCGGGGCCAGGATTTCAAGTCAGACAAGGCTAACCCTCGACTTCAAGTTAGCAAATTCAGTTGTCAGAAGCACTGAAGTTGGTTCTCTTGTTCATTTATCCATTTAGTGTTAAGTTAGTTGCTAATCTTTCTTTATTTCTTTTTCTGTTTCATTATCCATAGATTAACAAGTTAGAAATAATAAATTTATATTCATTTGAGCAGTCGTGTGATTTTTCTCTTGTTGATGTCGTTTGTTTATTATTCATAGAATCCGATAGTATAGGGCGAAAATCATCACCTCACTGCAGACATCTTGTAAATTCTTCGCCTCCTATATATATATACATAAAATGTGAAAGTTTACGAACAAAATAGGCAACATGATGAAGGCTAAAAGGTTGTTTGAGCCTAAGGGAAGACCAATAATTATGTCACAGGTGAAAAAACTGTCCATTGACTTGAGTTATATACACCATTATTTGATTCTTCAGATTTTCATGTGTTACTATGAGTCAATATTTCTTGCATATAGGGAATGAATATGGACCAGTGGAACCGCAACTCGGTGCACCTGGCCATTCCTATAACGAATGGGCCGCTCAAATGGTTGTTGGGCGAAGCACTGAAGTAGCATAGTTCACTTGCAAGCAAGATGAGTCTCCGGATCCACTTGTAAATACTCTGTACTTACTCCCTACTGGTTCACAGACTAAGGAATTAAATTTCCATTTCCATGCCTATTGATATTTAACTAAGTCTCTTAACAATGCCTTGTCAAGGAAATAAATTTTGAAATATTTCAATCGAAATGACTGAAATATTATTTCTATGTCTACTATGACCGGCTCACTCCTAGTTATTTCTACTTTTTTTAGAATTCATTTTTATTTTGTCGCTAATTGTTAGGTTTCTATTTCTATTCGAATTTTATTTAGTTTCTTATTAATTAGATTTAGTTTTCTTGTTTCTCTAGGCAGGTTATTCCAGTTTTTACCATTGTTTGAACGAATTCTTTTAAATTCAACGATAGCCTCCGTTGAAGCTTCCGCCAACGGGTTTACATCTTTCGACGGGAAGCGAGCGTCGACGCTCTTTCTGGACTTAACAGCCCACAGAAGGAACTGTTTGTTAAAGGGCATAACAGTCTATTAGTCAAAATATGAGGGCAAGCTGAGTGAGTAACTTAACTTTGTTTGAGAGATTCATAGCCTTTGGGGGTCATGTACCCCATCGACCAGCTAAAGATGTTGCATTTTCAGTTGCCTAGTTTACACAAAAGTTGGGTGGATCATTATGTTATACTTGTATTTTGCTTAAATGATACTTGTTATTATTGGATAGGTACGATATAGAGGTAAAGTTAATTTCTTCATTTTGTATTTCAGTACCGTGGCGGGATTAATTTTGGTAGGACATCAGTCATCAGGTAGTCCGTTTTTAGCAACTAGTGGACTCGGATAACATAACTTGTGTTTGCCATGAATCACTTTCTAAATGCGCTTCACAGTGACACAGATAAACCTTTCCTCGACCACTTTGTAACACATTAGATGACATTGTCCGCGCTTGTATGCCTACTAGTTATCCTAGAAAACAAAAAGGTGAATTTTGCACGAGTTGCCCGTGAGTAAGGATAAAGTAGGAAGCTGATCCCTGATCTCAACCATAGTCACAATAACTATGGGAAAAATGCTATGTTGGCCTGAAAATGGGGGCCTCCCACAACCCGAAAACTGGTGTGGCCGACTCCTATTGGTTCAGAGGTGTGGAGAGGAAAACGCGCAGACCAAAGGGAGCCGGCCACATCAGCTTTCGGACTGTGGTCGGCCCCTATTTTCTGGCCAAATAGCATTTGTCATACAGGGACCATCAATCAATGACAAATTGTGACAATATTTTGCCACTGAATGAACCACCATCACATAATTGCCCATCCTGTCTCTTGCCTTTCTCTGTTTCTCTCTCTCTCTTATACTTGTATTAATTTAGAGAGAGAAAGTGATTTCATTCCTTGTAAGAAAGAAAAAGAAAATGTCAAGACCAAATGTTCTTATTTTCTTCTTTTCCATTTTCTTCATATTGGCTTTTACTTGGTATTTGAGCTACTTCCCTAATCTCACCAATCAACATAGACCAATAATAACCCATCAAAACACTCCCTTAGCTAGGGTGAAATCAGCTTGCTTTAACCTATTCTCAAGGTATAGTTCAAGTTCATTAATTGGATATGATGAAGAACTTGGTGGTCTCAAAACCTATATCTCTGGCTCCTTGAGTTCCAAGAGAGGAATCCTTCTTGTTACTGACATTTATGGTAAATACCCAATTTAGGGTTTTGTATGCAAATTTGATTATAATAGTTCTTTTAAGCTTAGAATTGTTTGTGTAGTTTTCTTCATTTTGTTCTTAAAATACATGGAATGATGGAATTGGTTTAAATAATGAAAATTTAATTTCTTTCGATGGTCGAGCCTTATCGCCATGGCTCTTTTCCTGCGCCATGACCTCTCACTTCGTTCCGTTTTTCTTCTGTGTACGGTCGCTTGGATGAAGACACCCGATCGGCCTAACTTCCCCATATTTCATGTTGTTGTTGAGTATTTAGTCTCTTAGTTAATATGAAACATTTTGTTCATTTGCAGGATATGAAACACATCACATAAGGAAGTTGGCTGACAAAGTTGCAGAAGCTGGATTCTATGTCGTAGTTCCTGATTTCTTTCATGGGGATCCTTGGGTTGATAACTATCCCAAGCCTTACAATGTTTGGAAGAAAGATCATCCTGCGGTTAGTTTTCTTATTTATACATAATAATTGTTGGTCCGAGAGAGTCGGTTATGAATTATGTGTTAAGTTTGTGGCCATCCAACTCAAAACCAATTGGCAATGAGTGGAGAGGACCTAGACCTTATATTCTTGGTTGCTAGATACTCATTCTCCCATGTGGGAATATTCTCACACGCCCCCTCACGTGTGGCGTTCTTTGAGCCTAACACGTGTGTTTTTTTCTTTACGGGTGACGTGGAGCACGTGTGGCTTTTAAGCCTATCACGTGCGGGCCTAGCTCTGATACCATGTTAAGTTTGTGGCCATCCAACTCAAAACCAATTGGCAATGAGTGGAGAGGACCTAGACCTTATATTCTTGGTTGCTAGATACTCATTCTCCCATGTGGGAATATTCTCACATTATGATGCAAGCACGTTATCTGCACGATCGTATTTCTGTCCTACCTTGAGCTCAATAGAATGGTTGTTTGCAATTATGTTAAAGATTGCTTTAACATTATACTTTATAATCACTTATAGGAAAAGGGAGCTAAAGAAGCAACAATACTTATTGAAGCTCTAAAAGATAAAGGAATTTCGACTATTGGTGCTGCAGGCTTTTGCTGGGGTGGTAAGAATTTTTCTTTTTAGGGTTTTCATGGGACTGAGCTTTCACAGTTTGGCACAATATCCCTTCTTTGTGAGTGAACTCGAATAAGATTTACTCTTTTTGGTTTCATATAGGAAAGGTAGTTGCTCAACTAGCTAAGTCTGATAACCTACTGAAAGCTGTGGTATTATTACATCCTGCATTAGTGACAGTTGATGATATCAAAGGTACATGTCACATCAATCTACAAGTCATATATATTTAATCGATGATCACTCTATAATTGTCGAGCTTATAACATTTTTCGATTATCAGAAGTCAAAATACCCATTTCGATACTGGGAGGTGAGCTAGACATACTGACTCCACCAATGCTCGTAAAGCAATTCAAAGAGGTGTTAGCCACTAAACCCGAGGTACGGTAACTATCGATTAATTTCGGTTCATACTATAGAGATTGTATCTTTTGTTCTCAGTTAGAAGAATGTTTGTTCAAAACTGCATTAGACAAAATGAGACGTTTGTACTTTGTTCTTAGGTACCTAGTTTCACGAAGATATTCGTTGGAGTTGCACATGGATGGACATTGGAATACAATGACAACGACGAAGAAGCTGTGAGATCGGCCGAAGAAGGTCATCGATATATGTTAGCATGGTTAACAAAGTATATTAAGTGGGATTATCATCTTTCAAGTGTTATTATTCCACAATGAAATTGTACTTCTATATTATGAAAATTATGGTTTGTGAGTTCTACTCTTTGGGTTTCCCTCATCTTGCTTGGAATGTTGACCATGTGATTGTATACATTGAAATAAAATTAGTGTGTACATGGATGTATTTTCAATTAATGCAGTTTTATGATAGTAATGTGATCTTATGACTCTAATGTCAAATAACCGATTCTTTCATGATTATGTTACTTGGGATTTTATTTTTAAGAAAGGGGTGACATGTCTACATACAACCTCTCACATGAGAGTTTTGTTTGTGGGTTGAACTCGTAGACGACTTGACATATATCTACGCACAACCCTCTCACATGAGAGTTCTGTTTGTGAGTTGAATACATAGACGACTTGATATATATATATGTATATATATACCACCCTCTCACATGAGAGTTCTATGTGTGGGTTGAATTCGTAGACGACTTGACATATATCTACGTACAACCCTCTCACATGAGAGTTCTGATTATGGGTTGAATTCCTAGAGGACATGTGGTTTTGTAATGCGAGAGGTATGTATGAACAAACAAATCACCTATATGTACTCACGCCACACTCCTAAGAATATTTGTACTTACCTCATGTTAATGTCATAATTGAACAATGATTTTGGTCTAACATGAATTGAATTACAAATATCTTCTCCTAATGTATCATCAAGTAGGTCTAACATGTGCCTAGGAGACAGAACGATTTACTCTGCTCCAACGAGTTACAGAGTTGTGCATATAATTTTCATCTTCCATCTCTCCATTTAGTCTTTAATATTCCACCCTCATCCAAACCTCTTCCCATAAAAATCTCAATTTTTAGGGCAAGATGTCTCATTCAATCAATCAAATGGTTGATTTGAAACAAAGGGGATCTATGGTAAATACACTTTATCCTTCATTTTTTGATGTCTCAAGGATCACATTTAATGCATTAGTTTGTTCACTTTAATTAGCTAGTACTAAGTTTCTTTCAAGCATTTTTATGGAACATTTGTTTCACGGTATTCCCGTGAGCTCGATCTAAAATAAAAAAAAATAAGAAATCAAAATTCCATCTGCCATGGATGACATAATTTCTCTTTCAGTACTAGTCTCTGTCATCCCAATGTCTTTTAATTTCTACCTACTTTTAACTACTAGCTTTAATGTCCACCCATTCAATTAGGGTTAATTCATTTTTGGCCCCAATTGTGACCGAGCTTCTATTTTGGCCTCCAATTTTTGTCTCATTTTCTAGTTTTGTCTTTGGTATATTTCAGTTAATGTTTTATTCTTTCATTCACCTTCGTTCCATCCCTCTCTTCTCCGCCTCATCTTCTGTCGTTTATTTCACGACAAAGAATCGTCGGTCGACCATCTAGTAGCAACTTTTTTCCTTTCTTTCTTCTATTTCTCTCTCAACTCTCGCCACTAGGCCCACCACCACAACAATCTTCCCTCTTCAAAATTGACGTAGATGGGGCCTCCTTCCAAATTTCAGGTAGGCAATAAGAGATTGGGGTGGTAGTGGTGATGGAGAAGAGGTGAGAGAGAATAAAATAGAGAGACAATTTTTGTTCAAATGTAAGGCCCCCTAAACGACGACCCTCAACCGACAAAAGTTTAAACAAAGGGAGAAAGAAAAAAGAGAGGTATGATGCGTAGGATAAAGAAGAAAATAAGAGAGATAAAGAATTAAAAAAACAGAATAAATAGAAATATTTGAAGGGCAAAATCGGAAAGGAGGACCAAAAGTAGGGATCAAACTAGTAAAGAGGACACAATTGAAGACCAAAATGGTAGCCGGTCACAAAATGGTAGCCAAAAAGGAATTAACCCATTCAATTATAGCACAACCCATACACTATAAATTTCTCAAACCTCCATTAAACCTCTACTCCATATACAATTCTAGTTACAGAATTTTAAAGAGAGAAAGTGGGGTTTGTTTGTTAAGAGAGAGAAATGTCAAAATCACTTGGTTTTTGCTTCTTCTTTGCATTTTTTCTTCTCCTAATTTCAGCTCATTCAATTAACCAAAATGGGTTAGTAAAAGATCAAGTGATAACTCCCTCTAGTGGGATTAAATCAGCTTGTTATCATTTATTCTCAAGATTTAGGTCAATTAATGGAGTTGGATATGTTCAAAAACTAGGTGGACTTAATACTTATATTAGTGGTTCATTGAATTCCAAAAAAGGAGTTATTCTTGTTACTGACATTTATGGTGATTACCCAAACTTCAATCTTTCATTATTAATTTGTATAATTTCTCAAATGGGTTTGTAGTTTATAATGTTGAGTGATTAGGGTTTATCAAAATTTCTTTAGTTCTAACTCCTTTATTACTTGATTTGCAGGATATGAAGCACCTAACTTGAGGTATGTCTAATTCTTCATTGTTCATTAACTACATTGTGATGGGAAAATCCCATATTGGTTGGGGAAGGGACATGGGGTGAGTTTATAAGTGCCGGAGAAGCCTTACCCCTTGAGCTAGTTTTTGGGGTACCCAACACTGGTATAACAACGTGTGAGGGGCAGATTATTGGGATAATCCCACATTGGTTGTGGAAGGGGCATGGGGTGAGTTTATAAGTGTGGGAGAAGCCTTACCTCTTGAGCTAGTTTTTTGGGGTGAGAGAGGCCCAATACCACCAAACACATTGATTTCTCAACATTTTTATCATGTTGAAAATCCTATTTTCCACTTCGGTTTGTATACAATGTAGTTAGCTATCGAAAGTTCATTTTTTTCATCTTTACTTTTTGTTAACCGGAAAAGGTAGTAACTTGATGGTTGAGCCCTTGGTCGAGCACAAAATTCAGGCACAATTAATATACCTTCATATTTGATTGGTTCGTTATCCGAAATGACAAATTCATAGATATCCAATAACGGATGTTATTATACTTTTAAAGGAAGTTGGCAGACAAAGTTGCAGCAGCGGGATTCTACGTTGTAGCCCCTGATTTTCTTCATGGCGATCCTTGGGTTGATAATGGTCCATCAACTTATGCTGACTGGATTGCAAAACACGGAGCGGTTGGTTTTTGTGTTTATTTATCGCGTATCTCCTTTAATATTATGCTAAATATTGTTTTGACACTTTGAACCATTTTTAGGATAAGGCAACCAAAGAAGCCATACCAATTATTAAAGCTCTAAAAGCTAAAGGGATTTCCTATGTTGCAGTTGTGGGATTTTGTTGGGGTGGTAAGAGTTTTGTGCCTCTTCTTTCTCTCTAGTAGGCAACCATGGGCGCAACCGCTAGTAGTACACTACGAACTAACGATTCCTTTTAGAAAGACCAAATGGGTAGACTTCTTTTTCGTGGTTGTACTAATTAGCATAGCCTATATAAACTAGCTCTCATCTATAAAAATTCTTTGTTTCGTCCATGACCAAGGGCCCATGGTTAACCATACGATCTTCTTTTTCTTTCTTCCAATGTTTGAATAACTTGAGTAAGTCCTACATTTTTGAACTCTTACAGGAAAAGTAACTGTGCCGCTAGCTCAGTATGACGATCTAGTTAAAACTGTTGTCTTGCTACATCCTGCAATGGTCACAGTTGAAGATATTCAGAGTATGATCGTTTTCAATGTCTACATTGTTTTAGTTTCTATCTTTTGATAAAACCCGACTACATAGTCACGTATGTTCTCGATCTTAACATGTGATCTTCGGGTATATATGTATGTATGCTTTTCGTTACAGGGGTCAGGGTCCCCATTTCTATACTAGGAGGTCAACTAGATGCAATCTCTCCGCCTGCACTCATCAATAAATTCAAAGAGATTTTATCCTTTAAACTTGAGGTATGTAATCTTCTATTGTGATTCTTAATTGCTAGAGAATTTGAATGTTATTTTCTTCGGAAAATAAAAAACGTAACATATGATATATCCTCTCGTCTAAAATTGAATAAAACAAAATGACGTTTCTTTTGAGAACTATGGTTCCTGTATGTGTAGGTACCTAGCGCTGTGGAGATATTCCCCGGAGTGGCACACGGATTTAGTTTGAGATACGACGTCCACGATAAAGCAGCGGTTAAGTCTGCGAATGAGGCCCATAATGACATGATAGCATGGTTGAAAAAGTATATTACATGGGATTATCATCATCTCTTAAGCGTTGTTCCACAATAAATTGTAGTAGTTTTTATAAGCACCAAGTAGGAGCTAGGTTAAGGGTTTGTGGTGTAGGCACCTTGTTTAGTACAAATAAATTGCCTATGTAGTAGGCTCATGGCTTTACTCCTTGTGTATTGGGATGATGAGATTGTCTTGTACTACTATATATATGTAATGTTGGATATTTGGATTCAAGCTTATTATTACACCTCGTTTACACCGTATATGTTATACAAATAATACTGCAAATATTGATTCCACAACTTGGACATGAAATCTAGCAGATTTCGCTTTTACCACAACAATCTTCAAAAAATGGAAAGTTTATTCTTTATCAACAATCTTCTACAAGTAAACGTCGTAAATCAAAAATCGACATTACATCATACAGATATCAGAACGAAAATCATATGTTCATCGGTTTAATAAAAGGCGTCAGCATACAAACTTATGAGAAATGTTATTTGGCTCGGAAAAAGTGGCTGATCACAACTCAGAAGTTTATGTGGCCGGTTCTCATTGGCCAGGATGTTTATCTCTCCCCATGCCCTGACCAATGAGAGTCGACTACATTAGCTTTCGGGTTGTAGTCGGCTTCCAGCCCATTTTCCCACCAGATAGCATTTCTCTACACCAATATCAATAGGAACTGAGTTTCCATCCAAGTTCAAGATGTTCTCAATTGAAGGTGGAAAGAAAAGATGGGTTAGATTGATGCAATATATTTTAGCATATCCAATCGGACAGAATCTAGACAAAATAAAGCTCCAAAAATGTGGCAAATCATTGGCCATTAAATTTTGTCATATATACAATCTCAAATCATGGAAATCCAATGGTTCATATTAAGCCACATCTATCAAACTTCTCCCATATAAAACCCCATCCTCTGTTCTAGAAATTTCAGGACATATCCTGCAAATTGCTAGAGTTTAGAAAGAGAAAGAATTTGTAGTTCTACAGAGAGAGAGAGAGAGAGAGAGAGAGAGAGAGATGTCAGGACCTCAGTGTTGTGAGAATCCACCAGTCTTGAGTTCAAGTTCTGGTAATGGTTCTGTTCAAGAACTTGGTGGTCTTGATACCTATGTGACTGGTTCATTGGACTCCAAGAAAACAATCCTTCTGGTTTCTGACATTTTTGGTGATTACCCATTGACCCAACTTTTATTTTCTCCCATTTGTTGAATCTCTGCTTTTAATTTCATTCATCATCTGTTAATTTCTCAATCTATATTGTACCCATTTGTTCTTTATGAAAGATTCCACTCATTTTGATGGATTTGGGATTTGGTTATGTTAGTAGGCAATTTTACCTTTTTTTCTTGATGATTTTCCTTGTAGATATTGAATATTTCATGAACATTTGGCATTTGTTGTTAGATCAAAATTTGATTAGGTTTTGATTATTATGTATTTGATTGTGATTATTTGTTTTAATTTGTTGCTGTTGTTATGTTAATTTTTTTATTCTTGATTTTGTTTTTGCAGGATATGAAGCACCAAATTTGAGGTAAGCCCTCACTTTTTGTTTCTGATTTTAATTTATATCTACAAACTTGGGTTTTCGATCTTAATGTGGTGTCTGTGTGTGGGAATATATTATGCGGAAATGCTTGGTTCACAGAAACATTGACGAATTTTATGTCGAAATGATGTGACAACTTCCCCTTGAAAGTATGACCGAATCTCGGCCGTTAAAAGATGAACACCGATAAGCAGTTAGGATAGACCAATCACCAGTCTACTCGAGCAACTCAAGTGTCGGCTTGGACTAGGGGTAGAGCTCGCCACAGTCTCTGGTCTAACCGCCGAGACAGTTTTACGGTTGAATCTTTGAACTTTTGTGGCATATTCGAATAACTAGATTAGGTTAGTGCGGTGCATATAATATTATAAGTGTTCAAGATCAACCTATATACCCGATCAAGTCGTGGTTTTGCTTGGACTCAGTGGTAGCTCGACACGCTCTCAGGTCTTACCCTCGAGCCAGTTTTATGTTTGAATCTTTACACTATTGGGGCTTATTCGAGTAACTAGATTAGTATGGTGTTATAATATTATAAGCACTCAAGATCAACCTATATACCCGATCAAGTTGTGGGTTCGCTTGGACTCAGTGGTCGCTCGACTAGATCTCAGGTCTAAACCTGAACCCTTGAGTCAGTTTTATCAACTTTTATGTTTCAAACTTTGATATATCGGAGCTTATTCGAATATATATGTATAACAAGACACACACATAAGATTTTGGTGAATATCCGGCCTAAATACGGCTAATTTTTAAGGCTATCATCTCTGTTATGTCGAAGGTCTTAGTTTTTCTGATATCCTCCCTATTATGCTTTGAAGGAAGCTGGCAGACAAACTTGCAGCTTCTGGGTTCTATGTTGTAGTTCCTGATTTCCTTCACGGAGATCCATATGCACCTGAAAATGCTGACAGGCCACTACCAATCTGGATTAAAGATCACGGAACGGTTAGTATTCTGTCGTTTCGAATGTTTAGACAGATTCATCCAGACTATAGTTATGGTGTAGAGTGTTTTGTTCTTAAGATATAGAACACTTTTGTAGGATAAGGGAGCTGAAGAAGCTAAACTAGTTATCGAAGCTCTAAAAAGCAAAGGGATTACTGCTATTGGAGCTGCTGGCTTTTGTTGGGGCGGTAAGATTACGGAAAAATATCACGACATCTTTGTTCAATTGCTTTTTTTCTTCGAAAACTGAAAATGAATAAAATGTTGTTTTTCAGCGAAGGTGGTCGGATACTTAGGGAAGTCTGATGACTTGAAAGCTGTTGTGATGCTTCATCCTTCGTTTGTTACTGTCGATGACATCAAGGGTACGAATCATTTCACGTTGGAGTTTCATACCTTGTTTCCAAATTATAAGCTTTATATTTTCCTCGTTCTTTTAAGGTTGTGTTTTATGGACTCCATTCCCATGGAATACAATTCGTTGCTATCAAACACAACCGAATAAGTTAATTATTACCAAAGAAATATGATCTTCGACTTAATAAGTAATAAACCACGTGTTCTTTTCACAGAGGTTAAAGTCCCAATCTCTATACTTGGAGCCGAGATTGACAAAATGTCTCCACCAGAACTAGTGAAACAATTCGAAGACGTTTTGTCTTCTAAACCCGAGGTAAGATATTCTTTCCCTTCAAGGTCTCTCTGTATTTGTGATTTTTCTTCAAGAGGTAAACGTAGGATTCTAGTCGGAGTAAGATAAATATTTGATTTCCCATACGTAGGTTGATTCGTTCGTGAAGATATTTCCTGGTGTTTCACACGGATGGACTGTTAGATACAATGTTGAAGATGAAGCTGCTGTTAAGCCCGCTGAAGAAGCCCACGACGACTTGTTAGCATGGTTCACCAAACATGTGAAATGAACTATGATTTCTGTAATAGTTATCTCTCAATAAATGATCATTATTGGTTTGAAAGTACTCTTTAATGTTATAATGCTGGAGTGAACAATAAAGTAAACTGATATTACTCTGTTATGTTATAATTTTTATTAAAATGTTTTCACTTATATATTTGCCTATTTGAAGGATGTGGTTTTTCTCGTTCGTCCGAGTCGTGCTTGATCCATTGGCTGTCATACTTGAAGGTGCACTCGGAGGCATGTGGACTTGTCGAGACGTATATTATAACAAATCACTAAAAGTGGCTTCAATAACTGTAGCTAAAAGTATCATTTGAAGATTTGCGAAAGTACCTAAAATGTTGCTAAATACAACTCTAAAAGTGTCACGAAGAGAACCACGAAGAGAACCTCTTAAAGTATCGTTGAAAGAGTTGTTGAGAGTACCACCAAAACGTCGTTAATCATTTCTCTAAATGCTTTGCTAAAAGCATCTCTAAATGTGTTGCTCGAAGTAAGGCTAAACCCGTTAACAAAAATCTGTACCGTGATAGAAGCATCCCAAAAACCTTCGACAATCTCTTATTGATGACTTAGGAGTTAGGACTGCTGCCATGTCATGGGGAAATCCTCGTTGTTGTCTACACGTTCCAACAACATGTCTAGTTTCTCCTCGACTGCCACCGTCCTCGACTCCGTGGAAGTCTCGGTCTGCCGACTTCTCTGGCACAGACTTGCCCCCCTTGGCCTTAGCAGGACTCCTTTCCTTCCTGGCAATCTCTTGTGGCATGTTCTCGATCTCATTCGACATGGTTCCGACGTGGCTCTGATACCAACTGTCACGGGATAAAATTTTGCCTCTGACTTTAGCACCGTGCGACACTCATCTTAGTTTTCTTCCTAAGTACAATTCTAAGCCTTTCTATTGAATGCGTAGAGTAACCTAGACTTAACTAGGCTATCAAACACCAAGTATGCTCCAGGAGAGCTTAGCTCCAAGAATGCTCAAAACTGTTACAAAGAGCTAAGCTCTTTTGCTTATGAACTCAAAGTTATCGTGGGCACACTTCCCAAGTCACTATACTCTTTAGCTCTAATGCTTGAATCCTCACTTGGATGCTTACAAATGAAGGGGGTGACCCTATTTATACCACTTCCCTTACAAAATCGACGGACACAATCGCACTATATGGCATCGCTCTAATGGCTAGGAACAATGTAGAGATTTCTAAGGAAATCTCTAGGTGCTCCATCATATTCTAGAGAATTCTCTCCAAAATATCTCCAAGTATCTTTAGAGAACTCCATTGAGCTGGGCCAACAAGTATGGACCATGGAACCTTTCAACTACGCTAAATATTGTTGTGAGACTTTGAACCATTTTTAGGATAAGGCAACCTTAGGAACCATATATTGAAGCTCTAAAAACTCAAGGGATCTCCTCTTATGCAGTTGTGGGATTTTGTTGGGGTGGTAAGAGTTTTCTCCCTCTTCTTTCTCACTAGTATGCAACCATGGGCGCAGCTGCTAGTACACTACCAATTGATGGTTCCTTTTAGAAAGAGTGGAAGACCTAACGAGTAGACTTCTTTTTCGGATCTGTACTAGTCGAAGTCTATGTCCATTGGAGTAGCTTATATAAACTAGCTCTTATATATAAAAAATTATTCGTTCCGTCCATGACCAAGGGCCCGTGGTTAAGCATAAGATTTTTTTTCTTTCTTCCCTTGTTTGAATGATTTGAGTAAGATCTACATTTTTGAACTCTTATAGGAAAAGTAATTGTGCCACTAGCTCAGTATGACGATCTAGTTAAAGCTGTCGTCTTGCTACATCCTGCAATGGTCACAGACTCACAGTTGATGATATTAAGGGTAGGACTCGATTTCAATATATACATGGTTTTAGTTTTCTATCTTTTGATAAAACCCGCCTAAACAATCAAGTATGATCTCGGTGTTAACATGTACTTCTTCGAGGCATATATACGTATTTTGTTACAGAGGTCAAGGTCCCCATTTTATCTCGGTGTATAATACTGCGATGTATCTCGATCAGAAAAAGGGTAATGCTACACATATTTATTTCACAACTTCAACTTCAAATCTAAGATTGTCGTTTATCAATAAACTTCTACAAATGAATGTTGTAAGTCGAAAATCATCAAAGTTAGATCCTATCTCGATTAGAAAGAAAATCACATGTTTATCAGTTTAATAAGGTGGATTCTTTAGGACATCCTAAAAATATTTGGAGAATAAAGAAAGGATTGACTGAGGGGGAATATTTGGTTAGCCCAACAATTCACTTGATTTTTACTAGCCCCATAATTTTCTTCTTCACCTCTCCTCCACACCACAACTTTCAACGACCACCAAAATTTCCAACCACGGCCCGCCTCTCTCACTCGCTTACTCTCTCTCCCCCTCTCTCAGTTTCTTGGTAGACTTCTCAATCTCTCACTAGATCTTTCTTGTGCCCTCTCATTGTCTATTTTTCTCTCTGTAGATATCTCTCTCTCGTTGTCGTTCTCTCTTGTTGTCTACCTCTGTAGACCTCTCTCTTTGAGTGTCTCCCTCTCCTTTTATGTCTCTCTCTCCCTCTCTATATATGTGGTTTTCTCAGACTTTGTGGCCAATCGGGCACGAGAGATTCGTGGTTGGTCGAGTAACCACGAAAGCCCCCGAGGAGGATTTTGCTAGAAACTCTGCTCGAAGTCTGGTTTCAACGAAGAAACACTTACTTTTGGCAGACTTATGTGTGTGTGGGGGAGAGAGAGAGAGAGAGAGAGAGAGAGAGAGAGAGAGAGAGAGAGAGAGAGAGAGAGAGAGAGAGAGAGTGAGTGAGAGCAAGACATTAATCGAGAGAGATCGCGACAAAGAGACTGAGAGAGAGGCAGAGACAGTGAAAAAGCGAGAGAGAAGAAGAGAGAACAAGAGAAAAAGAAACACGGGGGGGGGGGGGGGGGGGGGGGTGAAGATTACGTAGCAAAAAAACAAAAACTTAATTTTAGATCCGAAATATCCCCGTACCCAGGTCAAATCTTGGTGACTAAAATCTTTGTGCGGCGTTTTGTCTATATACTGTAGTTTTTTTTTTTTGTTGAGGGTCTATATACTATAGTTGAAGGTGGAAATAAAACATGGGTTAGATTGATGCAGTTCTTTTAGGCCAGCGCTTTGGGGAAAGCAAAATAGTTTTCGGGGTGTGAGGACTTGGTCAATTTTGTTTGACAATTTTATTTAGGGGGAAAGCAAATTAACTTCTCCACCTCAGCTCTCTCTCTCTCCACCTCACTTCTCTCTCTCTGCCACCTCATCGTCTTCACCGGTGAAGGTCGCCGACCGGCCAATTTCCGGCCGGTGACCTTCAACCATAAAAAAAAAAAAATTTCCTTCTCCTCTCTCTCTAGATCTGATCTAGAGAGAGGAGACCTCCATTGAAGGTTTGTTGGGACCTCCAATGGAGGTCTCCTCTCTCTCTAGATCAGATTTAGAGAGAGAAGGAAAAAAAAAATTTATGGTTGAAGGTCGCCGACCGGAAATTGGCCGGCCGGCGACCTTCACCGGTGAAGACGATGAGGTGGCGAATACATGAGGTGTTAGAAAATATTCCCCATAAAATATATTTCCCCGGAAAATTTTCAAAATTTTATATATTTCCTTTAAAATTTCACACCTCCAAAACTATTTAGCTTTCCCCAAAGCGCTGGCCTTCTTTTAGCATATCCAATCGGACAGAATCCCGACATTAAAATTTGTATTATATACAATCTAAAATCTTGGGAATCCAATGGTTCATATTAAGTCACATCTATATATATATATATCATTTTCCAAATAAAATGGCATCCTCTGTTTTCTTAGGGCAAGTCCAATGTGGGGCTCGGGCTCCCAATTTTGGGAGCCCCTGAATTTTGGGAGCCCCGGGGCTTTCTTCAATTCCAACGTCGGGCTCCCAACCGGGGCTCCCAAATCAATATATTATACGTGTGCGAAGTATGTGTGCGAAATTTTGATTTTAAATTTCGACTATAAATTATTAGATTTCGACTATGAATTAAAATGTGATATTATTCGAGAGAGATAATTTCAAAAAGATAAACACAAAAAAAAACACAAAAATAAAAATTAGAGAAAAATACTTAAAAAAGTAGTATTTAAAATAATAAGAATATTAAAAAAAAATTAGTTAAAAAAAATTTAAAAAAATTAAAAAAAAATAAAATAAGGTGGCCGTTGGAGCTCCCAACGGCCATATTTTGGGGGCTGGGAGCCCGGGAGCATGGGGCTCCCAGCCCCACCGGGAGCCTAGCCCCGGGGCTCCCGGGTTGGAGGCTGGGGGCTGGGGGCTGGGGCTCCCAAATTTGAGCCCCAGCCCCCACCACATTGGAGTTGCTCTGAGACATCTCCTGCAAATTGGCAAGAGTTTAGAGAGAGAGAAAAATTGAGTTTCTAGAGAGAGAGAAAAAAATTGAGTTTCTAGAGAGAGAGAGAGAGATGTCAGGACCTCAGTGTTGTGAGAATCCACCAGTCCTTAGTTCAAGTTCTGGTAATGGTTCTGTTCAAGAACTTGGTGGTCTTAGTACCTATGTGACTGGTTCATTTGTCTCCAAGAAATCAATTCTACTGATTTCTGATGTTTTTGGTGATTACCCAACTTTTATTTTCTCCCGCCTTTATTCAATCTTTGCTTCTTATTTCATTCATCATCTGTTAATTACTCAATCTTTGGTGATTACCCGTTTCCTCTTTATGAAAGATTCCACTCATTTTGATGGATTTAGATTTGCTTATGTTAGTAGGCAATTTTACCCTTTTTTCTTCTTGAAGATTTTCCTTGTTGATGTTGAATATTCTAAGATGGGTATTTGTTGTTATTAGAAAATTTGATTAGGGTTTTGATGATTATGTATTGGATTATGATTATCAACTTTGTCTTAATTTATTGTTGTCATGTTAATTTTTTGTTAATTCTTAATCTTATTTACTTGATAAAGTTTGGTTATGTTAGTAGGCAATTTTACCCTTTTTTTCTTGATGATTTACCTTGTTGATTAAGTACTCTAAGATGGGTATTTGTTTTTAAATGAAAATTTGATTAGGGTTTTGATGATTATGTATTGGATTATTATTAAACTTTGCCTTAATTTGTTGTTGTTATGTTAATTATCCCCTTAATTAAGTGATCTATTTTTGCAGGATATGAAGCACCAAATTTGAGGTAAGCCCTCACTTTTTTATTTCTGAGTTTAATCTATATCTTGAACCTGGACTGACGACGTTCGAAATGATGCGACAAGTTCCTTTTGAAAGTTTGACTGAATCTCATGTCAAACTTTGAATCCTCAAGTCAATTTTATCAACTTTTATATTTAAAACTTTGAATTATCGAAGCTTATTTGAATATATATATATATATATGCACACACACACACACAAGATTTTGGTGAATATGGGTAATTTTTAAGGGTATCATCCCTATTATGCTATGAAGGAAGCTGGCAGACAAAATTGCAGCTTCTGGGTTCTATGTCGTAGTGCCTGATTTCCTTCATGGAGATCCATATGCATCTGAAAATGCCGACAGGCCATTAGTAATCTGGATAAAAGATCACGGAACGGTTAGTATTGTTTATTTCTGTTTAATGTTTCGTCAAATTCATCCAGGCTATAGTTATTGTGAGGAATGTTCCGTTCTTAAGATGAGATGATGTTGTAGGATAAGGGAGCTGAAGAAGCTAAACTAGTTATCGAAGCTCTAAAAAGCAAAGGGATTACTGCTATTGGAGCTGCTGGCTTTTGTTGGGGTGGTAAGATTACGGAAAAATTTCACGACATCTTTTTTCAATTGGTTCTCTTCCTCGAAACTGAAAATGAATACGGTGTTGTTTTTGAAAAAAACTTCAGCGAAGGTGGTCGGACACTTAGGGAAGTCTGATGACTTGAAAGCTGTCGTAATGCTTCATCCTTCGTTTGTTACTGTCGATGACATCAAAGGTACAAATCATTTCACTTCAGAGTTTAATACCTTATTTCCACATTATAAGCTTTACTGCTTTATATTTTCCTCGTTCTTTTAAGGTTGTGTTTTATAGTCTCCATTCTTGTGGAACTAGACGAGTTCCATTAATTTGGTTAGCTTTTTAAGCAATTCGAATCACTTCCATGGAACTCGTGGAAAGGAACACGCTCCCATGGAATACAATTCGTTGCTATCAAACACAACCGAATAAGTTAATTATTACCTAAGAAATATGATCTTCGACTTAATAAGTAATAAACCACGTGTTATTTTCACAGAGATTAAAGTCCCAATCTCTATACTTGGAGCCGAGATTGACAAAATGTCTCCACCAGAACTCGTGAAACAATTCGAAGACGTTTTGTCTTCTAAACCCGAGGTAAATATTCTTTCGCTTCAAGGTCTTTGTGATTTTTCTTCAAGAGGGAACCATAGGATTCTAGTCGGAGTAAGATAAATATTTGATTTCCCATACGTAGGTTGATTCGTTCGTGAAGATATTTCCTGGCGTTTCACACGGATGGACTGTTAGATACAATGTTGAAGATGAAGCTGCTGTTAAGCCCGCGGAAGAAGCCCACGACGACTTGTTAGCATGGTTCACCAAACATGTGAAGTGAGCTAAGATTTCTCAATAAATGATCATTATTGATTTGAAAGTACTCTGTTATGTTATAATGCTGGAGTGAACAATAAAGTAAACTGATATTACTCTGTTATGTTATAATTTTTATTAAAATGTTTTCACTTATATATTTGCCTATTTGATGGATGTGGTTTTTCTCCTTCGGCCGTGTCGTGCTTGATCCATTGGCGGTCATACTTGAAGGCCCACTCGGAGGCCCGTGGACTTGTGGACATGTACATTATAACAAATGGCTAAAAGTGCCTTCAATAACTGTAGCCAAAAGTAACATTTGAAGAGTTGCGAAAGTACCTAAAATGCTGGCAAGGATATATTAAAGCGTAGCTAAATACAACTCTAAAACTGTCACTAAGAGAACCTCTGAAAGTATCGTTGAAAGAGTTGTTGAGAGTACCACCAAATTGTCGTTAAGCATTTCTCTAAATGCTTTACTAAAAGCATCTCTAATTGTGTTGCTGGAAGTAAGGCTAAAACCGTTAATAAAAATCTGTACGCGTGATAGAAGCATCCAAAAACGTCCCTAGAAGCATCCTTCAAGCGTCGCTAGGAGCAACGCAAAAGCGTCACTTAAAGCACATTTGGAACGTTGCAAAGAGTTTCTTTAAAACTGACACATAATCTATAAATAAATGTTGCTAAAATCACATATGAAAGCGTCGCTACAGAATTCCTCTGGGAGTGCCTTTTGCTCAAAAAAAAAATCTACAAGGTCCGAGAAAATATTAGTCTTGCAAATGCTTGTATGAAAATTTAGTCCAAAATATTGCTCAAAATCTATCCGTCCTCTAAAACACTACGCTTTTTTTACCAAAAGACCACGTTTCTTGATTCGGTTCAAAACCGTCGCAATTTCAATTCCAAGATATCGTGTGAACCACACGATTCTGACAAAGTAAAGAATCAGGATGAATCTGGAACAAACTATTGGTCCAAATTAGGTTCCCTTCCTCTTCTTCTTTTATCCCAAATCAGAATTAGGGCAACATTTCTGCTTTGAGAAGAATCGGAAAAAAGGGTAAATTTTCTGTTTTGTTGAAGATTTGATGCTCAATTAAGGACATAACCAGTTCAGAAACTAGAATTAGGGTTTTCTGAACTGGGTTTCAATTGAAAAAAATGGTCGAGCTTTGTTTAATGGCATCTTCTTCAACTTTCCCTCATGGGGTTTTTCACCCAGAACAGGGTATCCATCACAGGAATTGGAAGGTAATAATAGACCCTAATTTTAGTTTCTGGATTTATGATCTGTAATTACTTTGATTTGTTCATCTGGGTTGTTTTATTTATTCATGATTTGAATTGAGCATCATTGAATTTAGATGTTTATGTTGTTTGGTATGTTCAATTCAATCATTTATTCTTGTTTCTGAATTAGGGCAAACACAAATTAGAAATTTTGCCTAAAATTGTCTATTTTATTGATTTTAGGTACTAGGTTTGTAGAATTACAGTAGTCGAATACGAATTAGGGTTGATTTTTTTTTCGCGATGTTCACAAGCAATTTACTCTCATAATCTCATTCATTAAGTGGTATTTCTTTATATGGTTCAGGAATTCCAATCATTTACCCCTAGTCTTGGAACAAGTTTGAAGATGGTAAGGCCAGATTGCCTGAAATTTAAGTCGGATCATCTAACCGATCCATGGAAACCCATTGGACGATTATCGGATTCTAATCAGTTTAGCGCACTTGATCTAGCAATCGAGGAACCTGGCGTTATTGATGTTCAAGGTGTGTGAAAAATAATGATTGACGTTTGTAGTCATCGTGAGTAGCTTAGGTAGGGTTTGTTTTTTTCCTAAGTCAAATTTGAATTTTGATTCGAGGTTCAAATTGACTAGAGTCAGATTTCAGAATGTTTGTTTTCGTCTGACTCGTCTAAATGTCTGATTTGGGGTCCATTTGAATCAGACGAGTCAGATTCTAACCAGTTCAGCAAGGTTGATCTAGCAATGCAGGAAACTGCAGTTATTGGTTTTCGAGGTTTTGTAGTTGTTCTTATGAGAAGTACCCTAACCGAATGGGAAGATTCTCATATTGAAGCTTTAATAACGTAGATTTTGGGTCTTTATCTGAAAAGCCTGATATTATCGTTCTTTTTATCGGCAGGTAGTCAAGCTGATTCTGTACTCCATAGGTACGAGATTCCCAAACAACACGGCGAGTTCTTCATATCTAGATCTAGTGAAGAAGAGGGAGAAAAAATAGAATTTTCTTTATTGACTGAGCCCATGGGGCTTCAAACTTTGGCGATGCGCATGAATCCACAGCCATTAGTTCCGATGAACGATGAAGTTTGCCTTTATGAATCTCAACCTTCCCTTATCTATCCTTCAAACAACTTTTTCGCCCCAAAATCTCTCTTGGATTTTGTAGGGGATCTATCGAGCAACTCAAGACTTATTATGCACCCAGATGGAAGAGTATTGTTTACAGGGACTGGGGTTGAGATGAAGGATCTAATTTCTATCATTTCGGAATATCACCTTTTTAGTAACTCAACTAAGAAAGCGAAAGAACCGATGTTGGTTCCTTACTTCGATAGGTATGAATCTTCGTACCCTTTCTCTAAATATAAATTGAAGGCATATAGTGAACTAGGAAGTATCAACTCATTTTAGAAATGTGACATTATCATCATTTTATTGCACAGAAAGAAGATCGGTCAAGCACGGAAAAAAGGTTTTGAGTCTTCTTTGAAGCTTGAAGCTGTGACAATTGCTCCTGCTAAGAGGTATTCTCTCTCAACCTAATTCACTTTATCACTCCAGATCAGGGGAGGGGTGATTTATAATCGATTGGACCGATGGTTATTACCCAATAGTAGTGTACTGTTTTGTCTACTCGTAAGATCAGACGAGAATACCCTTACTTCCGGCCATGGTGTATTGGTGTGTTATAGGTTAATCCCACCATTCTTTTAGAAACACTCAATGGTCGATGACAGATGTTTTAACCTACCTACTGACCCATGATTTAGTGAACTAGGTCTCAAACAGCACAGTTTAAGCTGCTGGAATTTTTCATAGGAAATAACAGAGCATTCCCACTGCAAACTATATAACATTAAGACCTACGAGTATTATCTTTGTGCTCAAATATCATAACTTGAGTTTGTGCTCATCGAATCGTCTTAGGGACATCCGTTTTATTTTGTCGATGTTAAACATCTCATTTCTTTGCGGATATGATGTTCCAGCCCCAAGAAGTCTAAGCTAAAGCAGTCACTAACAAAGAAAACCAGTAGGAAAGCAGGAAAAGAGAGTGATATACATCGAAGAAGCAATGTCCATGCTTGTGAGAGCCTTCTATCTCTGATTCTAGGAAGAAGACAGGGAAAAATACCAATACTCTCACTAAAAAAATCCGGGCCAGAACTACCTCAGTTACTGACCCAATTCTCAGCCACCATTGCCGGAACGGGTCTTGCTGTTGTTTTCACTGTTCTCTGTAACGTTTCTAGTGGAAGGGTACCCTTCTGCACGTCGAAGATGATGAGTACAGGATTTGGGTTCGGGCTTGTTTGGCTCTCGTGGGCTGTGAACAAACTACGAGATAGTATCATCTACATCGGTAAGAACCAAAACAAGTTGGGCCTGAAAGAGGAAGAGATGATGAAAAGGGTAGACACGAGTTTGAACGAAATTTTCTTCAGAGCAGCGACATTAGTGGCTGTTGCAGTTCTGAAGTTCGCGTGAAGAGAACTAGAGAAGGTGAGACAATCCAAAGCAAGATCGACAGATGATGTGTGTTTTAGTAATCTGTGTTTCAGAGTTTAAAGAAGAGAAGATAGAACTTCCGAAACATGAGAGTTTGTAATAAGGTTTTAACACCATTAACCTTGTGTATATGGAAACAAGTAAATTTTTGTTCAATGGGCCATGAACTTCAAATTATTCATGTATATTGGACCTAGAATCTTAATCAGGGTAAAAGTTAAGGTCTAAATTGATAGCTTAAGGATAAGAACGGCATGTAAAATGGAATTCTCCCAAGTTAGGCAAATAAAGTATAAAAACAGATTAAGGTTGTTGTGATTAGTGGTGGGTATTGCCAAGTGAACTAGGATAATTACAGATTTGTTGTTAAGCTAATCAAAATTAGTAGAAAGTAGAAAACAACTCAAAAAAGTTTCTAGTCTTTTATACCTTTTAGTTGGAGCAAAAGTGACTTTTTTGCTTGTTTAGTCCATTAAGTTACTCCAAAAGAACAGGTGAGAGAAGCTTGCACATTTTGTGTTCTTCAAACTTTAAAGACAAGTAGACAGAGAGAGAGAGAGAGAAAAGCAAACACAACATAAAACAACAAAAATGCTAAACAATCTGAAATTCAGGGCGGGTCCGAAAAGTGATGTGGCCAGCTTTAATTGATCAGGCTGTGACGAGAAATAAAAGTCTGACTAATTGGGGCCGAACTACGGGCCAAAACATGCTTAATTTTGGGCCCCAATACTGGTCTAAAAAGTGATGAGGCCGGCCCCAATTTGTTAAACCACTGAGGAGTGAGAGAAATGATCTGACCAATTTGGGTCTGCCATGTCACCTCTTGGCACGTGGTCGGCCCCAAATTTCGGGCTCTTTAGCACTACTTAAAAACATAACTTGTTAAGAAATGACAATAAAAGTAATCCGTTACTCTTCATATTCATACCATTAACGTGCTCCTAAAGCTCATTAACTTCCACATATTTATCATCACTTTTCTTCATTCGTATATCAATACAAAAATCTCATAATAACCCATTCATCTTCTTATCTAAAAACACAACTAAATCCTTCCTAAATTCTTAATACCCACTTCTCATATTCTCTCACTTTGTTCTTAATATTCAAGTTCTTTCTAAACTAAGCAAGCTCTCTACCCATGGAGGACGAACGAGTCGTTCGAGTACAAATCGATGAACAAAGACAGTCTAGTGATAACTATGGTCCTTCTACAACTTTTGAACCTCAAAGAGAATCTCAATATCAAGTTGAGGAAAGAGAAAGTACCAATAATGCAGATACTGTAAAAAGATCGATAGCTCGTGCACCAGAGAAGAAACTTACATTATTTGCTCTTCGTCTAGCTATTCTAGAAAAAATGGCAAGTGGGTTAGGAACACTTGGGTTCATATGGGCTACTGTTGTTCTTCTTGGTGGGTTCGCCATTACTCTTGAAAAAACTGATTTTTGGTTCATTACTACTATACTACTAATCGAAGGAGCTCGAATCTTTAGTAGAAGTCATGAACTTGAATGGCAACATCAAGCTACTTGGTCATTTACAGATGCAGGAAGGTATAGCTTTCGGGCCTTGAAATCAAGCTCTCATTTACTTGTTCGGGGTTTTAAGGCGATATTGAAGCCCGTAATGACAATCGGGCCGAAAAATCACCATGATAGACAAGTTACAAAGACTACCCATAGAGGTGAGTTCGTCGATAAGAATGTTAAGAAATTTTTATCACGAAATCGAACTTGGGAAACATCAGATGTTCCTTTACTTCCTTATGCAAAATGGGTATTTCTTTCGAAAAATATTAGTAAGTTGTTATATTGGCTTCAACTATTATCGGCTTCTGCTTGTGTTTCATTATCGTTGGTTAGGCTAATTCAACAAGATTTTGGTGAAATAAGTAAAGGAGATTCTGATAAACGAAATCGAAAATCTGCTTTAAATATTTTCTATTCTTTGGCATTAGCAGAAGCTATGTTGTTTCTATTAGAGAAAGCATATTGGGAATGGAAAGTCATTTACTATAAACTATTAGAAGAAGTTAATAGAGACTGCGATTTCGGCCCATCGGGCTTAGTTTCGGTTCGAAGGTTCTTCTATGATTCATACTCTAAATGTGTTAATGGAAGTATCTTTGATGGTCTGAAAATGGATCTTGTTTCTTTTGCCATTGAGCTTTTGGGTTCTGATTCGTTTGATGAGCAGCTTACAGGAGCTAGAATTCTTCGCAAATTTGCGAAAAATGAGAGGTTTTCGGATGACACATTACAGAAGATTGGGATCTCTATATATGTCATGGAGAGATTAGTAGAGATGTTGAATTGGAAAGACCCTGAAGAAGAAGAGATACGAAAATCGGCTGCTGAAATCTTGTCAATCTTAGCAGGAAAGAAGCAAAACTCGCTTCGGGTTGCTGGCATACCCGGTGCAATGGAATCAATATCGTCATTGCTCCATACTCGACAAAGCCCAACGGGCCTACCCGGCGAAATATTTCAGAAACACATTCTCCTTGATCAAGCAAACTATGAGTTCTCTGCTTTTAACAACTTGGGTCTTCATATCTTAAAGAAACTCGCTCGGGATCATGATAACTGCGGAAAGATCGGGAACACAAGAGGACTACTACCGAAAATTGTTGACTTCACTCACACGGGTGAGAGGTTTCTAAGAGGCGGTCGTGTAACAGAATCTCAAATTATAACAGTAAAACGATCGTTACAACTAATGAAGATGCTTTCTAGCACAACGGGCTCAACGGGTAAACTTCTCCGTCGAGAAATATCGGAGATTGTCTTCACAATTAGTAATATCAGAGACATTTTACGGTATGGCGAAAACTACCCATTACTTCAAAAACTAGGAATTGAGATCTTAACTAGTTTGGCATTGGAAGAAGATGCAACAGAGAGGATTGGCAGTACTGGTGGACTTCTCAATGAACTATTCAAGATTTTCTTGAAACAAGATTTGCAAGAAAATAGGGTTTCTGTGGGAGTTGCAGCTGGAGAAGCATTAGCAATGCTAGTTTTCGATAGCGAAGAAAACTGTCGAAGGACCTTGAAACTAGGAGTTGTTGAGAAGCTTGTTGAAGCATTGATAGATAAGTTACTTTGCGTAGATTCGGGGAGAATTCTAAGGAATTTATGTTCTTATAGTTCATCTGATTGCTACTTCAAGTTAAGAGAAATCACTTCTGCTGCACCATATGTAAGTTTCTTCGATTCCCTTTTGACTTCCTTGAATAGTTAACAGGAAGAAGATTACTAGTTGTGGTTGGCAGCCCGAAATGGCCCGTCGCGAGTCGTTTAGACCGCCACTAACCGACTTGTCTAAGGCGCGTGATGTGCCTGGCATGGGCTTGATACACCCAACTTGTAATTCGACCAAATAGCCACTATTTTTAGTTGTTTTATCGTTCCTTAGGTTGGTGAAGAACACGACCCATCTAAACACGGATCATGACTTGCATGAGGCTTGTGACAGGCACGCCAAACCTGTATAGAGAGCGTTTGAGTGTTTGACCACCCCTTCTAATCGTTGTACCGTTCCTCCCATTAGCACTGAGTATGACTCTTTTTAACACTGACATTGTCTTGCCTGAGGCTCGGGAGACGCCAGGCACGCCCAACCCTGTATAGAGGGTGTTTGACCAAGTGACTCATGTTTCTAGTCGTTCTGTCCTGTCTCGTGTTGACGCTGAATACGATTCATTTAACGCATAGACCTTGACAAAACTTGGCTACTGACACGCTAGGCACTCGCCCGGCTCCATCGAAGTGTAACTAGAGTATTTGACCAAAATGAATATCTCATAACCACGCTGAATTCCTTTCTTTTCTTTTGGCAGGTACTTGAGAAAATTATGTCAGAAGAAAACAAACTACAAGAAGTAATGCTTGGATTAGCATCACAGATCTTCAAATTCATGACACCAATAGAAACAAGAATAATGTTTGAACAAACTGAAGTAAGGGAAATTGAATTAGCAAAGAAACTAGTTCAGATTCTAAAAAACAACAAGTACCCACCAATCAAAGTACCAAGAATTAGAAGATATACAATTGAAGTTGTGATTTGGATGATGAGAGAGGAGGATAAAAGCAGTGAGATATTTAGACAACTAGGGTTGGAAAGGGAACTCGAAAATGTTACAGAAACTACTTCAGAGCTTGAGAGTTATAATGTTTTCTCTGGTACTATTGGATTGAGTAGACATAAGAAGACTATTCACTCACTTGTTGAAATTGCTCTTCAACTTCTTGGTGATGTATGAAGAAATTAGAGAACGATCTATCTATCTATCTATCTATATATGTAGAGAGAGATGTGTGACTTTTTTTTTCCTTTTGATTTGTTCATGTACAAATTAATAAATGGCCTCTTTTTGTAATCTTTGTTACTAAAGTTTTCCATTCTTCATTCTTCTCAATACCTATAGCCGGAGCCTGTTATCTAGTTGTTGAGGCATTTCTGAAATGTCCAGGTGCTCTTGGAGGTGCTATGCATTAAGACTTGACAGTGTCTCTGTATACATACATACCTATTTGGCAAGAATGCGTTCGTCAGAGTCCTCGCTCGTTTCAAAGCCTGATGAAATCTCACACAAGGATTGCATATGTACGTGGTCTGACTTCAAATCCTGATGAAATCTCACAAAAAAGGATTGCATACAATGTGGTTCATAAGAGATTAACATCATCTAAGGAAGACAAAGATAGGTTTATGTTCTCAATAGTTGGGATACCTAAAATAATTTCAAGGTTCAAGTATCCACCACAGAAAAATCTGTCAGATGTTTGATGGCATCGAACAACATTTTTTTTTCTTATTATAGATACAGATGATAAAAAGTCTAGAAAGATCAAGATCGAGAAAAATATGCGTAGACAATAATCAATCTTTTGATACTAATTCAAAATTTCACAGCACCAATAACACTAATGTAAGAATGCTCAAAATGAACATGTAGTATGGACTAACAAATCGTTACGTTTCGTTAAGAAATCGAACGTTCAACCTCTGTTCTTTTTATCCTTTTTTCAGATGAGCCAAGGAAGAAGAGTACTTATGGCCATTAATGGAGCAGATTAGCTGATCACTTTTGAAACAACTCCGGCACCGACCGTTCTACCTCCTTCTCTCAACGCAAATCTTTGTCCTGTTAAACAATTTACAGATGAAATATCAAGAATCTTCATACTATAAAACAACCAAAATTGAGTTGCTTAAACTTAAAAAGATCAAAACAACGCCTCTCGCATCATGAAGAACGTAGCGAAATGCGATACTTGGTGTGAATTGCAGAATCCTGGGAAACGAGGTTTTGAACGCAAGTTGCGCCTGAAACCGTCAGGCCGAGCCACATCAATCAAGAGGTGGGGAGGCAACTCGGTGTGTGACAACCAGGCTGGCGTGCCCTCGGCCTGACGGCCTCAGGCGCAACTTGAGTGCGATGTTCTAGTTTATTTGACGCATTCGAGATTGGTACACGTACCTGCTTCAAGTGGAACAGCTGATATGAGCTCAAATACTGCAGTAACATTATCACCCGGCATAACCATCTTAACATCTTCAGGTAATTCTACCTTTCCTGTGATATCAGCAGTTCTCAGGTAAAACTGAGGCCTGTAATTTGAGAAGAAAGCTGTATGTCGTCCACCTTCATCCTTTGTAAGTACGTATATTTCGGCTTCGAATCTTTTGTATGTTTTTAGACTCCCAGGCTTTGATACCACCTATTAACAATAAAATGTTTAACACATTGGCGGAGGAATAAACAAATATCGAGCAGACAATTTAGTTTCGATGGAAGCATTACATGGAAGCCGAAGCCAAACTAGAAGATAGAGAACTGCATGTATTTGTACATGTGCATGTGAGTATGTGAGAGAGAGAGAGATGTCCACACGCGTCCGGAATTAATAGACGGGTTTCATGTTCGGGCTTGACCTTTTCCGCTCAACGCCCAATCCCGGCACACTGAGGATAGCAGGTCAGGCGGCGGGGCAGGCGCAACTTATCCTGGGGTTCCAGATAGCTCATTTTCTTTCGTGTTTCAGACAGTCCAGTCCGAGTTTCGAGTTTTTGGACTATACTCCCAGCCCTACATGTGTATGTGAAAGAGAAAGAGAAGGAAAACCCAGTTACTCACTTGTCCTCGCTGTACATCATCACGCTTTAAACCACGTAGAAGAAGTCCCACATTGTCCCCAGCCTATAAATGATACACTTCAATAATTAGATAGCCACTTTAACATAATCAACTTGAATGTGTTATGATATGTGTTTTCTTACTTCCCCATGATCGAGGATCTTCTTGAACATTTCTACACCAGTCACAGTACTCTTTAAAGGAGCACCACTCTGCAGAAAATAGACAGCAAAATTGGCACCAAAGATAAGTAAATCAGCATTGCATCTACTAGTTTCACAAAAGGCCATCTATCGAAGGACTGAGAATATTAAGGCACAAAGCATACGATTTCAAAGTTGATCCACTCATGAATCTTATCTTAAGGTGAGAGTGTGAAGTGAGATCCTGTTTTACATTTGAATAAATGCAAATTTAAGAAGTCCAAGAATTCGGAAAGAAAACCCACTACTAAAAGATTGCAAAACCGACTAACCAAGAGATATTGACAAGACAAGAGTACACGACTTTCATGAGAAAAAGGAATAATGAAGGTGCAAAAGTGACATTGTAAGGATATCCACTAGGAGATTGCTGGAGTCTATAACTCGGAATTAAACCCATGGTTTTGACCCCTAGTCGAGTCGGGCTGTTGCCGACTCCCGGCTACTTGGGGATTACTCGGGTATTAACCTTCATAGTAACATTGCATGATTTGCATCATTAAATAATTATGACGATATAAACGAACACTTGAATTTACCAAATTACCTGTGTTAATCCCAATATCTCAATATCTTCTCCAGTTTTAATAGTCCCTTGCTCAATACGACCAGTGACAACGGTTCCACGTCCCTTAAATACAGAACAAAGAACAATAAAATATATGACATTAGGTGCTGATTTCCAGATAATCATTCGCTGATGGCTCCCCATAAGCATTAGTTTCATGGGGAAATAACAATCAGAGCAATGTTAGTGATGATAATGCCCTTTTCACTGAAGACCTGAATTTGACAATAAAGCTGGTGTTTTTTCCGAAGACAGTGCGAAAATCCTTTATTTATAGAGAAAAAGAATCTATAAAAAGAGATTACAAGACCGAGGAGTCTGTGGTCAACCTAAAGCAGAGCAAAACAGCATTCCAACTAAAGATTATTAAGTTGAAAAGACACATCTAATCTTAAACTCTAATCCATCTGGAGCACCCCTTAGTCATGAGATAGTTAATCCTGTGGAATTAACCTCATATTGGGGTCCATCAGACTGAGGTTAGCAAGCAAAGCTTTTTAACTTTTCAGACAAGGAAGTTTAAGTCTGGTGTATATTTTTTTTCTGGCGAAAGGAAAATCTTTATCGGTAAAAAATTGATCCTCAAAAAAATTCCCTTTAATAGTTGTATCTGTATTCTGTAAGCGTGTAACTCATCACTTATCTTCGACTATTGTTTTACTCAGTTATTACTCACCAGGTAGAGATGATATATATGAATTACTTATTATTACCTGAATTGAGAAAACATCTTCAATTGGCATCAGGAAGGGTTTGTCAAGTTGGCGTACAGGGTCAGGGATGTATTCATCCACAGCATCCATCAACTTCAGAATCGCCTTTTTCCCTATTTCCTCATTTGTCCCCTGTAAAGCAGAGAGAGCCGAACCACGAATGATTGGAATGTCATCCCCAGGGAACTTGTAGAAGCTAAGCAGCTCTGTCATAAAAAGAGAATAACTTCCATGAGCTGCAAAAATAACAAAAGTAAATACTATGCATTTAAGTGAAAATCTTGGCATACCACGCAATTCCATCTCCACAAGTTCCAGCAACTCTGGATCGTCAACAGCATCAACCTTGTTCAAAAAGCAGACGAGTGACGGCACACCAACCTGTATGATGCGAAGTCAAGATACAACATTGCACTTAGGACTAAGAGGGCGTAATAGGGTGTACGAGATAAAATCGTATGGAATCATCATATCCCAATGCTTGGGAGTGGGCATCCTTTGGTAAAGAAACAAGGTAACAATGCTAGGACCATTAAAACCTCGACTTATTTCAAAACCGTACAAACAAGGATGCTCGGTAATTCTTTTCCATATGGTACTTGTACCTCAGATTTACATAACTAAATCTAAACGCACCGAAATGAGTCAATACATTCGCCTAAGCTCAAAAGTTAAACATAGCCATGGGACAACAGCCATCATCTTTTGTGGTTCCACGGTCTTCCACCATGAAAATTGCTAAACTTAAAAAGAATAAAACTTATAAAGTGCAGTTCTATCAAATTTATAACATGGTGATATCTTGGTTCTTTAGAAGTTTTTCATAATACTCACCTGGCGCGCAAGTAGAATATGTTCCTTAGTCTGGGGCATGGGTCCATCAGGAGCTGATACTACAAGAATACCTCCATCCATTTGGGCAGCTCCAGTAATCATGTTCTGTAATCCAATAACATAGAGATAAGTCACTCACACACGTTTCCATAACGAATTTTTTTTATGTATACAAACTACACTGCTTCAAAATGAAATCATTTCTGGAGTCCATTTAAAGAAAAATACTGCTTCTGGTACCACTACCCATAACAGTGTAAACTTTCATGCGATCCAATTAGAGAGCAAGCAATTAAGAACTCAGGATTCCGCGCCAAAGTTTATTATAAACACATTCACATTTAGATTCTTTAATGTAATCGGGAGCCTGCAAGAAACTAAGTAGATTATGTTTTTCTTTGCTTCATATATAGATTCATCAACCTCAATCATGGGAAATTGTGTATAACTAGCATTTATCTTATTCACGCCAGCGAACAATCTTAAATCCCACCTTCACGTAGTCAGCATGTCCTGGACAATCCACATGAGCATAATGTCGCTTAGCAGTCTCGTATTCTACATGGGCCTGCAACTCGTAAAATACAGTAAGCTCAGCTAGATCCACAAAGTATATTTTATATTTTTATGAACTCCATACAATTTAGTACATAACGTAATGATACCAGAACATGAAAAAACTAGATGATATCCTAACCGTTGCAATGGTGATTCCTCTCTTTTTCTCTTCGGGAGCCTTGTCGATCTCATCAAAAGCAACAGCTTTAGCTTTGCCTTCTTCTGCGAGAACCTGATAATAAGAACATTCATATACTGGATAAGACGCGAGAAGTAGAAGTCTAAAATTCATTAAGCGAGGAATATACTAATTAGAACCATAAACTCAAAACAACTCAATGTTTATGGAAAACCCAAAAGAGATAACAAATTCATCTGCAAACTAAAATACACACCCTTGTAATTGCAGCAGTGAGTGTAGTTTTCCCATGATCAACATGTCCGATAGTTCCGACATTAACGTGAGGTTTCCTATAGCGAAAAAAATGTCAATAACAAAATTTCAGATAATAATTAGAATGCCATACAACCCAAGTCAAACTTAACTGAAACAATTCAAAAGAATTAACAAATATGAATAATGGTTAACAAAAATTATACAAATGTAGCTCACTAAAAGAAGATTATCAAATGAAATTATTAGTTCCCAAAACCCTAATTACTCAAGAAATGTAGTTTATAAAGGTCTTTCCTTTTTGAATGGGTAATTCATAGTGACCTAAAACTAAATAAACCCAGAATCAAGATTAAACATCCAACAGATCTAAAGACATATAGATTCATATAACAAACCCTAAACCCTATCAACCAAAAAACTTCAATTAAGAAAAGAAAAGATTGGATTTTGATTCATTCAAGAGAAGCCCAGACATGGAGAAGTAAATAAACCCTAAAAAAACAAACTCAATTAAGTAAATTTATAGTTACGTTCGTGTAAAGGTAGCCATTGATCTCCACCATGGACAGACATCTGAGACTAGTTCTTTTCTAGGAAGTGATTCAGAGATGTAGAAATTAGTTAATACAGCTCCACGACATAATGGAGAGGATATGGATAGTAGACGTTTGGAATTAGGGTTTCTAAGAGCAACTGAAGCCATTGAAGAGAGCAGTGCGAGTGACGAAGGAAATGGCAGCGAGAGAGATATAAACGGTTTTAGGGGTTTTGGCGATCTCTTAAAGGAAGGGTTTTAGTGACTATGGTGGTGTTTGTTTTTTGTTTTCTTTTTTCATTTTGGGATCTACAAATCTAACTAGAAATCTATTCCGAATTGACACGAGTCAGATTTCAAAATGTTTGTTGGTTTGTTTCTTTATGTAAGACAACTCGAGCGGATTTTAAGTCGATTTAAGACTAACATAACAAGCCCAACTTATGCGAGCTAGATTCAGACTGTAAAATTATTAACATTGAGAAGTTTGATAGGTACTAATGACAGAGCAAGTTTGGTCAAATTTTGTAAACTAAGAGTTGAAATGTTTAGAAGTTTTAGAGTTATTGAGTTAAACTAATTATTTTTCACGATTGGGAGTTCAACCAGGTGCATGTCAGGAGTCATCTACATGGTACTACCGTGCAATATCAAACATACACATACACATACAAATTTTTTAATGTGGTCATGTTCACGTCAGGATACAGTTAAAAAAAAATGAAATAATAAGTCCAATTTCCTTTTCATTAAAGTGACTCAAAGGGCATTATTCCATGGAAATAAGAGTTATTTCGTTTGATAGTCATTTATTATTTCGTGGAATTACGAACTCTGTTATTTGGTTGACAACTAACTTCTACGAATATAATAATATTCAATTAAGAGTTTCTAGTTACTCCATATGTAGTCAAAATGACATTTTTTTCTTTTATGTTACCAAAATTACATTTTCGTCCTTATGTTGTTTAAATTACACTTTTACCCTTATCTTTTCATAATTATACTTTTGCACATATGTTGTAAAACTATTTAACTTTGTGTGTCATTTCAATGTGAAAGTGCAGACATGTCATTTTTATAAGATAAAGGTAAGAATGTCATCCAGACCACGTAAGGGTAAAAATGCCACTTTGATTTATATGAGGGTAAAAATGTCATTTTAATGTAAGATGTCAATTTAATATTATAAAAGGGTAAAAATGTAATTTTGGCTATATAAAGCCAAAATGTCGTTTTAACAACTTTATAAACATGTCATTTGGGTAAAATGTCATTTACAACATATATGGAAATAAATATTAGGTTTCAAGTATCCGAATATATTAAAATATTTTTATTTTGATTTTTGACTTTCTACGGAAACTAATTCCTAGGGTGGAGCAAGGAATTAAAAGTGGATTATTTCATGGAAATAGATTCCGTAGGGAATTAAAGCCATGAAATTATACTTCGTAACAAACGGTGGAAATACCTAATTCCATGGAAATTCTTTTATTTCCATGGAAATAGGAGATATCAAACACACCCGAAAGGGTGATGTTTGGAGGAAAAAAATAATATTGTTTCCACCTAAAAACTTATTGCCCCGAAAATTTTACTTATTTTCCCCAAAACACTGCCCTTAAATAATTGAAATTCTGAGAAAAAATAGGGTTGGATGGATTTTATATAAATGTTTCATTTAAGTAATTTCAGAAAAAAAAAAAAAGACGATGAGTAGTGAATTGGTAGATATCATTTATTTGACTTAGGGTCTTCTTCCTCTTAATCATATGGGGCTATTCTCACAACAATCGTGTCAAAAGACTGAAAGCAACGAAGGACAAGATCAATTGTTCATCATCGTTATTGTTATCTATGGAAATGAATGAAAACACAATTAGATTTTGACTTTATAAATTAGACTCTCGTACTCAAAAGAAAAGCACAAAAAAAAGTTCTCTACTTTTCTTCTCCACTTTTCTCTATCAATTTGTCAAGATCAGTAGATCAAGAACGAAGTTTGCTTCCTAAGTTCCTGAATAGAACAGTTGAATCCTAAGAGACTTCGCTCGTATACTGCAAAGTAATACTTAATTCACTGGTAGCAGGGACGTTTTAAGTCATAAGTACAACGAGTAATAGTCGTGCCACTGTTCCACCATCTTCGTATCTTCATCTATTGCAGGTTTGTTATCTCTATTGATTATCTTGTTGGTTCATAACAAAGTCCTTCATTTTATTTACAGTTTACTGTTCAATTTAATATTGTCTTTTAATTGTTGTTTTTTATTACTATTTTGATAACATGAATGACCTTGAGTTCGTACTACCAGTGACATCATAGGAGCCAGATGAACTTCTAAGCTCCGAGTTATCATTTTTCCATTGTTGTCTCGCAAAGGTTGTATCTGCACCATCCTTCTTCGGAAGTACGTCATCTGATATATCCTTTCCCTTGTTCTTGGTCAACTTTCGCAACGCGCGGGAATTATTCTGGCGGCAACCTCAGAACCACTTTTTCCGGTGGGTTCTCTGTTTGCCATATATGGTTCCCTTCATCGGAAATAACCTTTGTTTCCGAGGTGACATGTAAGACTTCCCTTTGAACCATCCGAACTAATTTTTGTTGGCATGAAGTCATTAGATTTGTATTGGACATTTCCCCTAGTGCAGACAACCTCCAAAAGTTTATGAAGATTATAATATAATCCGCAAACCATGATAATTTTGTTTTGATGTGTCGCATTATGATGGAAGAAATGAGATGATACTTGAACCGATAGTCATGGGTCAAGGTGGATGGACAAGGCCGGCGTGAGTGGGATGGACAGCACCAACAAATGATATAGGAGCTGCAGTTGAATACCTTAAAGAGGCAAGCTATGTCTAAACCAACACAACAACGATTTTACAATACAAAATCCAGTAGTTCCTAGATCGAAAATTATCACCAACTACTGAAAGTGGAGATGGGTTTCGAAGATATGGTAGGAGGATCTGAAATTATTAACACTTCAGATACTTATTCATCGGTTGGAGCCATAGACAGCAGAGAAGCTGCGCGAAGGTACCACAGACAGAACTACTAAGTCCTATGGATCGATGAGACAGAGATTTGTTTCTCTATCTCTATTTCTTCATGACATCAATTGTTTTAATGCCTCACAAGATCTATCTTGTACTTGTATTTGGTAAAGGTAAGAGAGATTGGCCAAAACTGATTCTCACAAAGTCTAATGGAGGATTCACCGATACTTTTTCCTATCGACATCTTATCTTCACCCTTCGCAATAGGACCAGAAAGCCTTTTGGCCCAGTGCCTTTAGAAGCACCCGTCTCGACCAGTTTAGGTGATTGGGATAAGTTCAAACCAAGATCCTGCCACATTCGAATTGTCAGGTAAGTATGTTTCTAGAAACCGTGTTATAAGAGACTTAAGTACTACTCAAAGTGACTAAAGAAGAAGAGAAGAAGAGATGAGAGAAGATCTTTTGTATTTTGACTTTGGTCTTCCTATTTTGACTTGTTTGTTACTTGTTATAACAGTTGTTCTTTCTCTCTCTATAACTAACTCGAGCTCTCTCTCTCTTAGACTATGAAATAAAATTCTAAAACTTCTTCAAGTTTCAATTCCTCTCTAAAACTCTATATTCTCTGAAATTCTATATGGTATCAGAGCCCTAATTGTCCAGTCATAGAACAAAAAGCTTCCGCAATCATCAATGGCAACTTCATCTTCATCGTCTTCATCTCTTCCTGTGTATCTTCCTCAAATCTCGAATGTTACTAACTATATATTAGTAAAACTCAATGATTCAAATTATTTGATCTGGAAAGATCAAATTGAAACAATGTTATTGAGCAATGGTCTAATCGGTTATATTGATGGATCATTTGTTCAACCTGATCCAACTATCACATAAAATAACAGAGAAATTCTTAATCCTGAGTTTTTGATTTGGAGAAAGCAAGATAGCTTCGTGAAATCATGTTTGAAATCTACCTTCTCAAATTCAATCTCGTCTGATGTTCTAGGTTTAAGATCAGCAAGAGAGATCTGGTGTTATTTGCAAAATGCATATACAGAAGAAATCGAATCGAAAGTTGTTCTTCGAAAGGAACTTCAAAATATTAGAAGAACTTCATCAACTGATTATCTTCGTCAAATCAAGTAATTGTCTGATTCACTAATCTCTGTTACTGATAAGGTAAGTGACAAAGAACTCATTCGATTTACTTTACAAGGATTAGGTCCAGAAATTGGTCAATTTGTGGTTACTATTCAAAATAGAACTGGTAAGATTACTTTTCCAGAATTGAAAAGTTGGAGGTAAATATTAAATTTGGAGAACGAGTAGGTCCAAAGGGAACGGATCCTACTTATTAGGGTTTACCTATACATCTTAACAAATTCTTATTATTTCCTCTAACTACTTACCCTAGCAGTTCAACAAAAAAAAAACTACTTACCCTAGCTATACAGGTTGTCAAGTACGTAATTCAATTTCAATTTTCTTCAGTACAGAGTAGTCTTATAAACTCTGATTGCTAGTTTTTATTTAAAATCTATTACAAAATCCAATTCGAATATCTAAGATGATGTGGTGGTCGATGGTGGTAGGAGAATGGGTGAAGACGAAGATTAAGAATAAGTATTTTGGTCAACGGTTGGTAGCCCAAGTGGTTCCAAGGTGTTGACATAAACTCCAGAAAGCCCTGGAGGTCCCAGGTTCAAAGAAGGTGGAATCTTTGGTTTATTTGAATTGGGATTATTAGGGTATAAATAATGTAGTTGGACTTTAGGCCATTGTTTAGTTGGGCTATAGGCCCAGTTCTGTTAGAGTTTCAGTGGGCGGTTATCGAGCTTATCACATATTTGATGTATTAATGCCAAATGTAACGACATACGTTGATCGTAGTCGACTTCAAAAAAAAAAAAAAGAATAAATATTTTGGATTCAAATAAAGTTGCCCTGGAACTCAAATATAATTGATAAAAAATCTGTATGCCCTACAAAATATTTTGGATGGCCCAAGAAACATAACCGTCCAAGAAACATAAGAAATATTTTGGATGCCCCTGATCTTCTTGTTTCTTTTTTTTTTTTGTTGAAACCCCCTGATCTTCTTGTTGATACTTACTATTCTACATAAGAAAACATAACCGTCCAAGAAACAAGTAAAAAAAACTAGGGATCAATAGTAATAAATTAGGAGGCTAGTTGAGATTTTATAAGAACGGGACATACCCATATCTTAACGAACTAGCTAGTATTTCCTTTTTTAGGGTTTCCTTTGGTTTTATTAAAAACTAACACAAGTATATATATTGATGAGCCTAAGCCAAAAACAAAAAGAAACATTGAGATTAAGAAGATGAAGTTGGACATAGATGGTTGTATTTTGAACCCTAGAAGTGTTCTTAATTACAATATATTGTTAGCAGAAACAGTGAGATTAAGAAGATGAAGTTCGACATAGATGGTGGTATTTTGAACCCTAGAAGTGTTCTTAATTACAATATATTGTTAGCAGAGATACTGACAAGACTTCCAGTTAAGTCATTGATGCGGTTCAAATCTGTAAGTAAACACTGGAACTGTATTATTCACAAAGATGAATACTTCCGTAATTTACATCTTACTGTATCGAAAAATAATCCGATGCTTCTAGTTAGTATTTCTTCCTATTTGGCAAAACTATGTCTCACTACAATGGATCTTCATGAATGTGCAGCAACTGATAATCATGTTCATAATATAAACGTGCCGACCTATAAATATATGTTGAAACCCGTTAACGGTTTGGTTTGTTTATTCGACAATTTGATATTCAACTCCGTTCTTGTTTACAACCTCAGCACTCGAGAAACGAGCAAAATCATAGGAGAAAGAACAAGAGAATCGCTTGTCAATAATATACTATCTCTTCGAGAATATGTGTATAACGAAAATTTACTATTTGTTCGTAACCAAGAAAGAGCACGCAAAAGAAAAAGAATTAAGGTAACGGAAATGTCAATATTAGGTGATCCTTATATTATTAGTTGCGGATTCGGATTTGATCCTTTCTCTAAGGTACATAAAGTCGTCCGAATGGCAGGTGTAGTGGTTCGCAGTAGTCTTTATTATAAAAATTTTGAATATAAAAGTATGGATTATGATAGTTTTGACTATAAAAGTTTTTGTGAGGTCTTTACAGTGGGTCAAGATAATTCCTGGAGATCGATTAATGATAATCTACCGTATGACGAAGTTCATGGCTATCCTGTTTATGCAAATGGTTCCATTTTTTGGCAGTCTTGTGCAAAGGTAAACCAACTTGATGAGTTTCTTATGGCATTTGATGTTGGAAGTGAGAAGTTCAGAACAATCTCGTATCCTGGTTCTGCCATGGATATATGTGATTTCATGGAGGTAGATGGATGTGCATGTCTTGTGGAAAAAATACGTGGCGGTGAAGGTTGCGGTACAGATAAAAACACTTTCAAGATGTGGATACTACACGAAGATGATAATCCCCACCGTAAGGAGAAAAAGAAGAATACTAGTAATTGGATCGAAGAGATTATTCATTTTGAATGGAACGGAGATGATGAGTTAGAGTTAGAGTTTGGGTTTGAAACTATTGAAAGGACAAACCAAATTATCATCAAACATACACAAATAAAGTCGATCGATTATAAATGTGAATATCATCTTTACGACCGGAAAAGGCAGACCTCCAAGAGATTAGCAAGCAATAATCAAATCCGTTCAATGACAAGTTTTGTAGAAAGTCTTTTTTCCGTATAAAGGCAGCCGTAACAACACTTCTACCTTCACCCTTCTCTTGAAGAAGAAATAGTTATATTATTGAAAAATGTTTTATTTTGAAGTCCTTTATGTGATATGTCAAAGTAGTCAAGTAAGTTTATTATTTTGAAGTTCAATATTGTGATATATCAAAATTTTACTACTTTTTGTCGATAGTGAATTTATGGTTTCGCTCATTCTCTTATTGTAATTGTTCGAATATAAAAAGTAAGAAGAGAATGAGAGCTCCGTTTCGATCTTATTAGAATGGTTAATAAGGTATTTTCTCGTGTTATCAAGGAATTTTATTCGAATGGTTAATGGCAGACAATGATAACTTGGTTACAATGCTGAATAAGATTTTTCATGTTCAGACCACGAGAATGAGAGCGTTGCACTTTCCATCAAGAACAATTACCCTTGTCTTCAACAGTGGTTTCTCTTCCCTAAAAGCTTCAAGTGAAAAAACGAATCACTCTCTTCAACAGTTGTAATTTTACGAAAAGGCTGAAAGCAAGGAGAGACAAAACCAATTTTTTGTTCATCATCATTATCAAAACATATCCATCGAAAATTACTGAAAACACACAAAAGATTACAACACATCAATCTCTGAGATCACTTCGATTAATTCAGCATATGGTTTACGTCTCTCTAAACAATGACCAAAACCCATCAATTTTTTTCAGCACATAAAAACATGATACAAAATAATCTAATACTCGATCGTTCATATGATCGCATATATGGAAGCAAATCCAAGGGTTTTGAGTTTTCAGTTACATCGACAACAGAGAGACGAGCTTCTTCTGCCAGTCTCAAGAAACAATTGAACGTGTCTATGTTCCGAATGACTGTCGCCAAGTAAGCTACAGGTTCAGCCCCCGATTTATTACTGTTACCTGCTTTGCCTTCACATGAACCATTTCTGCTGACATGAGAGCTACCATTACAGTCCGACTTACTTAAGTTGATGCAATTTGAGTTTTCTCTTCCACAAACAAGAAACGGGTTTTCATATGCTTCGTCTTCTTTGTATTGGGTAAGTACATTTTCTGGTGATGAAGTTTCACGTCCATCTTTACTTGGGTATGGATCGGATTTCCTTGGGTTTAGAAGAATTGAAAGAACTCGAATAAGATGTGGTAGACATATTGGATCATATATCACATCTGCACCCAACCTGAAGAAAAAGGACCATAGGAGTGGCATTGAGATAGAGGAATCATGTGACATTGTCTAATCGAATTCATTCTTCCTATAGTCGAAACAAAATGGCTCTTTTATTCTTGTGATAGTCCCACATACTTAAGCCTGAGCTACAGGTGGGTGCTCAAGCTTAGTAAGCATCGAGGCCTTCTGGGTGAGCTTGTGGAGCCTTTCTCAGACACAAAACCCAGTACCTGTTGGTTTGGGTCAGGTGTCAGATGCGGGGACAATGTTGATACCTGTCAAGGCTTAGGGCATTACAGATTATAATTCTATCCGATACTAATAGGATACTAACACTATATCAGGCTTGAACCCATTGAGCTCATCCTCTGATGCAGATTCCCATTGCAGATATTTACACTCAACCTGAAAAAACAACTAAAATCAGAATCCAAATTCATTTTCAGCATTATATTCGATATGTTTCCGACGATTTCTGCATCATCACTCACCAGACTGGGATCTTGGCTAGCTTCTGATGATAATCTGGTTCCAATATTCAATCCGTTCAGTTCCAGGTTAAGTTTCATGTTCGATAAAGTTAATAGATCACCATCGGTTAGAAATACCTGTATTAAGATGCCGTGTTGAAATACATGTTCAATATAAAAAAAAGTTATTCTCCTTAAGATGCATATGACCGTCAACCCATACTATCTAATCAACAGTAGAACCAATAAGAGGTGATTAATTGGATTTTCAACCAATCAAAGTCACTGGAAATGGTTTGATTTCAAATATTCAGATAACATACCTTGGAAGCCTTCACATAAGCAAGAGAAATACCAACCAAACCAACACCCGAGCCAACCTGTTCCCGATACACCCAACGTCAATAATCATCGACCACTTCATTATAATAGAACAAATAACGATAAGTATGTTGCTAAAATGAGAAGCAGAAGTAATTATCATGGTGCTCCTCCACGAAAAGTTTTTTCCCTGCGGGCTTCTTTATAATAGTCAAGTTCAATTTCTGATAATACAGAACAAGCTATATAAAAATTGAGGAAAATTGAATCTAATGAAGTTTGTTTTACCTCGAAACAAGATTTTTTGGCGAATATTTCTGGACGTGAAAGAATGAATTCTGACAGGAAAAGGCTTGAGGGCCAAACAGAACACCTATATTAACCAATTCACTATGAGTTATATTTGAAGGTGTGAGAAAATTTTCCAATCAAAGCAAAAAAAGATAATCATATTGATTAATTTGATTTCATATAAAGAAAATGATTGGAATCATAAGTACTAAAGCATACCCTGTATCTCCTTCAAGCATGTTAACCGAACACAGCAATGGAACTACAAGTTTCTTTGCTACAGAACAACTTCCGACTTTAGATAAATCGATATCGGAGAGAAAATGGTAAGACTTGACCGAACAAAAACTAACTGAAGCTACTCACACTTAAGTTTCAGAGAGAAAACAAGTTTAGTTTATAAAGCTTACCACTTGGGAAAAGAAATGAAATTCTTTTACAGACCCTTGAGCTGGTTCCTTCAGATCTATCATCCTACATAACGAAAAACTCAGACACTGAATACTCCATAAAATTATTCCATAGAGAGAAGAAACCCGTGTTGGAAGTTGGAATCAAGTAGTTTGGGGTGGGATCGGGCAGGAACAGCAGGGCAGGTCCCATATCCGTGCCAAGTAACTATGATGAGTTTTCCCTGAAGTCACCCGAGTTTTCAATAGCTTAGGCATTTGATGTGTTTTATACATAGGTCACAAAGTCTACTATAATCATTCAAATTATACTCCCACAATTCAAAGTTTGATATATAATAACTGGTGTGTCAGTATAGGATGGCTAGAGCTACCAACTATCCAGATCCGTAACACGAATTACTTGGCTACTCTAGTGGATCACCCGATCTCAACTAAGATTAGAAAAATACAATTTAAATGCGTCTTGCACAACTACTTTGAATGGCTAGACACCCTATAAACAATGTAAGCTATAAACAGAATTAAAGCATCACATTCTATCAAGATAGCGATACGGGTAAACAAAAAGTTCGTACGTACAATGTTCGAAAATACGTTTTTAAGCCACGAAGAGTTGGGCTCTCAAAAAGCGAAGCGGTGCCTTGAAGCGTATGCCTCGATGCGTAAAATACGTAGTTTTATATATATATAGAAAAATAACTTCAAAGAGTGTAACTGTTATACTTATAACTTATACACATATAGAATACACATACTAACACATACACATTACAAATTTACACATATACACATACTATTAGTCTATTACTAACACATACAGACATACTAACAATTAACACCAAATTTAAACAAATCAAACAATGCTATTACTATAAGGCGTACGAGTTGAAATTGATGGCCAAAGCGTGTGACTCGATTCGGTCGGGTTACGCATCGAAGCGAAGCGCGCCTCGATGCGTCCGCTTCAATCGCTTTTTCAAACATTGCGTGCGTAACAACTAACTAGGTGTTTCACTATACGATGACTCGGACTATCAAAGATCCCGATCCACTCTACAAGTTAGTCAGGTGGATCGGACGATCCTAACTACTTAAGTCAGGAAAAGCTAATTTGATACAATTGTAATACATATTGCAAAACCACTTTCAATGGGTAAACACCCTATATACTATGTAAGCTATAAACGGAACCAAACAATCATAATTTCGATCAGGATATCAATATGGGTAAACAAAGATAACTAAATATCAGACAACCAATAAGTTTTTCAATATTCCTTACCTTTAATGAAGTCATGTAATGAGAAAATTGTTCATATAGTTCATCTAAGACATCACAACCATTTGATTCAACTTCAATAATAACCTTCTTCAAGAAATTCTTCACATATAAATCACTAGGTGGATTCTTCTCATTCATCTGAAAAATCAAACAAAATCAATCAAATTCTTCAAAGAAAATTGTAAATTTCAGAATAAATATTCAAACTTGAGAGGCTTAAAGCTTACAACTTTATTGATACAGTATTCCCAAATGAAGTTTTGAACTTCATTTGTAATCAACCCTTTGCCACATTCTCTGCATAAACAATAAAGAAGTTTTTAGAGAGAGAAAGAGAGGTTTTTAGAGAGAGAGAGAAAGAGAGAGAGAGAGAGAGAGAGAGAGAAAGGAGAACCTGGCAATGGGTATCAAGCAATTGGTGGGTTCCATCGCTAGGAAAGCTGAGATGAAGTTCAGACATTCTAGGGTATCAGGGTTGAGCTCTGTTGAATTCTCCTCCATGGATTCTGGGGTTTTAGGGGTTTTTCATTCAGAACTTAACAAAGGGAAAACAAGGGTTTAGAAAAGTAACCCAAAACTTCGGCGCCCTTATAAAAGAAAAAATAATAGACTTGTACAGACTGAAGAGAGAGAAAGTTGCAACCTCTCTACTCTCTCTCTCTCTCTCTCTCTCTCTCTCTCTTCTTCCATTGTAATCTTCTGTTTCGTCTAGGGTTTCTAGTAGGAATGACAGTTTCACTTGGTGGGTATTGCTTTAATGTCAAAAAGCTAAGAACGATTTGGGTAATTTCATTCTATACTGTTCTCTGTGTTTTTCAGAAACCCTAGCAAGTATGATATTAAGAAGAAGATTATTGCATTCATTATCAAATAGAATACCCAATAATCATTCTTCATCTTCTCATCGAATTGTCATTTCTCCTGTGATTGTACAATCAACCTTATTGAATTGTTCTTCTGATTCAATTGCTTTAAGCTTCTTCCTATGGTGTGCTCGTCAACCTAATTACTTCCATGATACCCATTCATTTGATTCTATGGTTCCTATTGTTGATCGTCTTACTAATCGATTCGAAACTGTAAATGGCATTGTTAAGGAATTAGAGAGTTTGGGTTGTTCAAAAAAGCCACAAACTTTCTTGATTTTGTTAAGGATTTATTGTAGAGGAAAAATGTATAAATTAGCATGTGAGGCATTTAAAGAAATGGCTATGTGTGGTTATACTCCAAATACATTTGCTCGAAATTTGATTATCGATGTATATTTCAAGATAGGTCATGTAGATGCAGCTCTTGCTGTTCTGAAAGACACAAGTGAAAGGAACTTCTTGACGTTTAATATAGCTATACATAATTTATGCAAGTTAAACGATTTATCACGTATCGAGGATGTCTTTAGAGTCATGATAAGAGAAGGTTTTCAACCAAATGTGGGTACTTTCTGTATGGTTTTGAATTGTTTTTGCAAGGCTGGGAGGTTAGTTGAGTCTTTGCAAATCATGGGTTTGCTGATTATATTCGGAATTCAACCTTCTGTAACGGTTTTTAGTATATTGATTGATGGGTTCTGCAAGTATGGACAACTCGATAAAGCAAGAGATTTATTAGAAAAGATGATTGAAATGGGATATTCTCCTAATGTGGTAACATATACTTCCTTGATCAAGGGATATATGAAATTCGAGTTGTTAGATAAAGCTATTGATATGTTGAACATTATGGAATCGAAAGAGTGTGAGTGCGACTTGGTTCTCTGTAATGTCCTTATAGACCTTTTTTCGAAGGCCGGCATGTATGACCTTGCACTTAATGTCTTCTTTTCTATATCAGAAAGAAAACTAGAGCCAGATTCTTATACCCTTTGTTCTATATTATCTACTATATGTTGGTCTGGGCGGTTTTCACTTTTCCCTCGCTTAGTTGGTCCATCAACTGTTAAAGCTGATTTGTTTCTTCATAATTGCCTTGTGAATTATTTTAGCAAGTCACCTTCACCTCTACGAGCTGTAGATTCTTATAAAGCTATGCTAGAGGAAGGTTTTAAACCAGATAGGTTTACTTTTGGTGGATTACTAAGTGGATTGTGTAGGTCCGGAATGATTGATGAGGCAATTGATGTATATTACGGGCTTGTTAGGAATAATTCTGAAGTGGATGCTCACTTACATACTTTAGTCATTAGTGAGCTCATAAAAGTCGGTAAGTTTCATAGAGCTATTGAATTGTGTAGGAAATCTGTTCTTGAGAAGTTCCCTCTTGATGTTGTATCATACACTGTTGCCACTCATGCGCTTTTGAAAGGCCACCGAATTGGAAAGGCCCGTACTTTGTTCAGCCAGATGAAAGACGTTGGTTTAGTTCCTAACATTTATACATATAATGTAATGCTATCGGGCTTATGCAGGGCCCGGAAAGTTAAATCCATTACGTCTTTGCTTAATGACATGGGTGATGTGGGGATTGAGTGGGATTGTGTTACTTTCAATACTCTGATTGGGTATTTACTGAAATCAGATAGAATTCACTCGGCATCTGAGTTGTTCATCAAAATGCAGGATTCGGGTTTGAAGCCAAACAAGAAAACTTATGTATTGGTTTATCGGCTCGCTCAAGCTGGTGAATTAAGAGATGTGGCCCATAAATTTTTGGAAGGTTATATAGATGATAATTTGCTAAGCACAAGCTCTGATGGCCTTCCTGATGTGTCTGTTGCAGTAGGTTGAGTATTTGACCAAGAACCACGTTTCTTTTAGATCAGATGGTTTAAGACCTCAGTCTTCCACATTGGGTTTGGAGGAATCACACATGTCTTGAGCCGGGCACGAAGAAGGTACTTTTAGACTTCTAGAATTTAAGTACTTCTCATCCTTTTGGAACTTATTATTAATTTTATCATTTTTATACCTTCGCCACATTTCGAACAGATAAAGAACCACCACCCTTGTCATGATTGAACTTTTCACGGTGTTGTCGTTTGGACTCTGCTGAATCCAAATTTAAAAAGGTTCCGTTGAGGTATTTCATCCTTCTTTTCAGTTTCACTCTAAAAGCTTTTGTTTGTCGTTGTCTTTTTCAAGTACTGGAGTTATAAAGTACAGAAATCTTGCATTTACGAAACTATGAACATTTATCTTTTTATGTTATCATAGAGATCCATTTTGGAATTTCTCTTTCACAGTTGGTGACGATTGCTTTTTGTAGAGATAAAAACAAATCATAGAAACTAAAGCTCGCGATTAATCTCCATATGAAAAGTGATTCATGGTGTTATTTTGATAATTATGCCAGGTTAACCTATACGAAAAGGGCTGAATCACTGTGAAGATGTTCGTCACTTACCCAGAGTTCTGAAACCTTACTGATTTGTTAAACTGACTCCAAGTAGGTGCTGCTCCTCTGGATAATTCGCAGGTGAAAGCCTACTTAGAAGAATAGTCAGGTAGAGATCAATTTCATCAACTAAATTTTTTTGGGCATTTCACTGACTTCATGATCTTGTTCTTTCATTCTCTTACTACAATTTACGTCATATATCTCCCGTTGCTAGTCATTTTAAATCTTCCATTTTCGTGGGAAGTCATCATCCTCGAGAATAGTTTATGGTAATCCCACATTGCTCAATACCTTGGAAAATCGATGATTATTGTTGGGGTTGTGAGAGCCCTAGCCAGGAAGAAAAACTCCGAGCCACAGTGGTGGTGCCTAATCGGAGACAATATGAGGATGTAGAGGTTGTCTCGACCTGTTATCTTGAATAAGTTTCCCAATATCACTTGTTAGTTGTTAGAACTGAATATTACAGAATAAGCTTCCCTAATGTTAGGCATTCATGGTACGAGCCCAAAAGAGTTCCATTTCTGAATGTGCATGAAAGTATATTACTTGCATAAAAGCTGACTTGAAAAATGCCAGTTCTCTTAGAACGAAGAACAATTTTGGCAAAACCTTCCACAGCGAGAAAATGAAATGGAATGATAAAGGCTGACTCTTGGTGAGTCAATGCGCCTCTTCACGGGAAGGAGATAAAATTAACAGATCATGTTTTCATGTATTTCAGTATTACGGAAATCTAGTTCCCGTTAAACATTTAAAGCCAAGTCTGTAGGTACCTGGTACACAAATCGCTTTGGTACTTGTTACTAGTATTGGTAAGTAATATGTTACCATGTGAATGTCGGGTACGGTAGAATGTTACAAAAAAATTGGGTTAAATAAGGGTGAAGGTTCTGGTATGTGCGAATCCGCCCAGAAAGGGCACACCAATCCGGTGTGAGGTACAAAAGGAGTGGAGGCAGGGTAATGACTATGAAGTAACTGGTAACATTTAGCCTTTGGGTAATCATCCTACATGCTTTTATTTGGACTGTTTGTGAGTACACGAGTAACTGCATCTTCAAAGATAGGAGGGAGGTACCTCTTTGAGAAGATTTTGGCATTTCTAAAATGGATTTTGTTCTAAAAGGGTGTAAAGCGAAGTACCCTGTCTGGTCCCTTACTTTGTATCCTTTCTGTCTCAATTAAGACAAGTTTAATTTGAAGACCAACGAGTCTCTGCTAGTAACTGATTTGATTTGCATTTAACAGGTAACTGGTGAAGGAGATGATAAGTATCTGATCGCATCGCCACAGCTGAACAACCACTTTGTTCGTATCATCTTGATGATTGGATTCATCCTTCACAACTACCAATAAGGTTAGAATGATCTTCAACCCTAGTTCTTTTTAATTTAGGGAGATGATTACAGAACACATTTCCATGATTAGTTTGGTAGTGTATCATCCCTCTTTTGAGTTTCACGATAAAAGCTTTTGTTTGTCGTTGTCTTTTTCAAGTACCGGAGTTATAAAGTACAGATATCTTGCATTTACGAAACTATGAACATTTATCTTTTTATGTGATCATAGAGATTAATTTGGAATTTCTTTTTCACGTTTGGTGACGAATGCTTTTTGTAGAGATAAAAACGAATCATAGAAACTAAAGCTCTCGATTAATTTTTTTTGAAGCTTAGAATGAATGTATTAAGGAAAAAAACTATGTACAAGGAGGTGGGTGGCTTAGAGCGGATATCTCACGATATCCAAGCCTCCCAATTAACTACTACATCTAGATAGGATACATTCTTAAACTTATCAATTCTCCTAACCCATGAGTAGATAACACCCTTAACATCTTCAATGTCAACGGTCGAGTTTAGGTTCTTTTCCTTGAAGACTTTATTATTCCTATCGGTCCATATACTCCAAATGATCGCGGCTGGGACCAGTTGCCAGACCTCCCTTCTATGTTTCCTCTTGAACAGTCCGTCCCACTGAGTGAGCATATTGTTAATGGAGTAAGGAGGACACCAATGGGTTGCCATTAACTTGACAAAGTAGTTCCAAATACTGGCCGCCACCCTACAATGGAGGAACAGGTGGTCAATCGATTCTTCATCTTCCTTGCATAGAATGCATCTATTTGGGATCTGAAATCCCCTCCTTGCATAGAAAGCTCTCGATTAATCTCGATAGGAAAAGTGATTCATGGTGTTATTTTGATAATTATGTCAGGTTAACCTATACGAAAATGGGCTGAATCACTGTGAAGAAGATGTTCGTCACCTACCCAGAGTTCTTGAAGCTCACTGATTTGTTAAACTGACTCCAAGTAGGTGCTGCTCCTCTGGATAATTCGCAGGTGAAAGCCTACTCAGAAGAATAGTCAGGTAGAGATCGATTTCATTGATTTCATCGACTAAAATTTTATTGGCCATTTCATTGACTTTTCATGATCGTGTTCTTTCATGCTCTTACTACAATTTACGTCATATATCTCCCATTGCTAGTCACTTTAAATCTTCCATTTTCGTGGGAAGTCATCTTCCTCGAGAATAGTTTATGGTAATCCCACATTGCTCAATACCTTGGGAAATCGATGATTATTGCTTGGGGTTATGAGAGCCCTAGCCAGGAAAAAAAACTACGAGCCACAGTGATGGTGCCTAATCGGAGACAATATCAGGATGTCGAGGTGGTCTCGACCTGTTATCTTAAATAAGCTTCCTAATAATCTAATATCACTTGTTAGAACTGAATATTACAGAATAAGCTTCCCTAATATCACTGGAACTGTCGAATAGTTTTTCTTCTTGATCCCTTCATGATAATGCTTTATGTACTTCCAATGACATTTCTCATTTCTCTTACTGATGTTTTTTCGGACTTACAGCAACAGTTTTCTAAAACTTCGAATGATGATTTTGTTTGCTTTTTCAGGGACACTTTGGAGGTCATTCTCGACTAGACTATAACCGTTCTCTGGATTGCTTGGAGAGTGAGAAAATGTGACTCAAAGTTCTCGCTATATTTCGCTGAAATTGCAAAACAACGTACTTTTCGAGAAGTTGTGTGAAGTGTTGCAGAAAGTATCTTGCTTGAACTCAGAAGGTTATCCGAAAGATTGCTTCTTTTAACAACTATATTCCAATCTCAGACATGATGTTATTCAAGCAAAGCACAAGGTATTAACTTTCATCTCTATTTCTCTCTACCTTTTTCTCTAACTTATTTAGGACATTACTTCCAAGCTCATCTTACCCCATTACTCAAGAAAAGAATCACAAAAACCCACCATTTCCCCTTTCATATTAGAAGTCTGCAGAAAAAGCTCTGTTCATCTAGTTATATCTTCTCCTCTTAATCTATCTAATCATCAAAGAAATGGTGAAGAGAGACAACCAAAACCCGAATCCTTCTTTCAGCATTTGCCATCACCTCTTCAACTTCCTGGCAAATAGCATTGTTGTCCAAGGCCTCAAAGGTGTTATTTCGAGCTACCTGCGGATCTTTAGTATCTCGAACGACGATGAAGTCCGTACAGAGCCATTTATGGAGCAATTTTATGATCAAGAAGTGATGCTAAATGGGATGAACTCACAGATTCTTGTTGAGGTTGATGTGTCAAGTAATGGGTTGAAGAATTTTGATCCAATACTAAAAACAGAGGAGAATAGATCAAGAAATGTCTTGATTTCATCTGGTCCAAAAAAGAGTGTTAGTTTTCTTGATGAGGTAGTAGGAAATAGAGAAATACCAAAGAGAAGAGGTGTGAAAATGAATCCACCAAGACCACTTACTCCTTGTTTGAGGGCTCCTTCCTCTAATATAAATGTAAAATCAGAGGAGTTTATTAGAAGAAGAAAACTAGCTTTGAATTTAATTGTTGAACCAAGAGAATAATTGTTTAATGAAAAGTTGATTATAATTGTTTAATGAAAAGTCTATCTTTGATGCTAACAACTTTGTTTCTTCTAGAATGTAATTTTCTTTATACATTGTGTAAAATAATTAGTAAATTTTCAACATTTACATGTGTTTTTTATGCCGAAAGCACGGGCATTACCTTACTTAACTTGTGAAATAAGACGAGATCAATTCTTGTGCAATGCTTAACGTCCAAAAGTGACGTAAGTAAGAAGCATACACTTACACAGGAAGACAATACACAAATAATCATCTTTCAATTCCAAGCTTTGAATAATGTTCACTGAATGAGGTATATTATCAATCAACTCATCTCTTATTTCTGCTACTTCCCTGATTAGTTTTTCTTGTTCAATTAATCCATTTGTACAACTAGGTCTCTCTGTAAAAGAGATGAATAATCTTCTTTGAATCATTTGAGCAGAAAAAACGAGTTTGAACATTGATTTGAATGAGAAACTTCGATTCAAGCTCTTATTTGTTAAACCTTCAATGGGATGTTAGCAGACCTAGACCTAGATCTGGTGCCAGATCTAGAGAGAGATGAGAGTTAAACTTTCTTTTTCTAGAGAGAGGAATTCTTCTTTATGTTTGAAGGTTGCCGGTCGGAAAATTGGTTGGTCCGCGACCTTCGCTGGTGAAGACGGGAGATACAGAAGCAGAAGTAGGGGGATTTACTATTCTCGAATAATATATAATCTGAATATAATTGACAAATTTTTCTTCATACCCCAAAGCACCCACCTTTCTTATTTATATGTTGTGAATGTTCCTTGACCGGAGTATTTCTTTGATCGCAAAGCTAGTCATCTAAGTTCCATATCATGGAAATTTGTGGTAGATCATTAAGTTTTGACCCAACCTTAGAAAATTTGTAAAGGTACCACATAACTATAGTACTCTCCTTTCAACAAAAAAAAAAAAAAAAACTGTAGTACTCTCAACCTAGAACAGCTCCCTCAAATAGCAATGATCAAAAGAAACTCAAGAGTCTACATAGAATAGCATTCTTATATATAGACTTAGAAAGTTTTATTACATGGTAGGTTATGTAAAATATTGGTGTATTGCATATGATCGGGCTCTTCATGAACAACTCATGGTAAATGAAGAATGTGAAGTGTGAGTAGTTGAGCATACAATTTTGTGTGTATATGTTAGGGATGGGGATCAAGATAAAGGTACAAGATCACTTCTTTAAAATGTTCAATTTTGTTATTTTAACGAGGGAGTTGATATTGACAAAGTCCCATTACTAGGAAAAGTTGATTCCGAAGAAACTTCATTAACGAAGAGGATAACATCCATGAATCAAACTACCAAATAACAACATTTTGAGTGATGACGTTTTTCTAAATTGAAGATAAATTTTTAGTGTTATTCTTTTGTAAAACTCGGATGTCTAAGTCAAAATCGTTATCTTTATTTCATCACAAATTCAGAATTTCGACCGACATATGCTTTTGAAGATTAAATTTTTCAGACCACTTTTTCATTCTTTTTGCTCAATGTATGTCACTTTTCACGAAAAAGAATCAGAAATATCCAGTGATAAGCAAATTTTCTTATACAAGAAAATCATAACTTTTGGAAGAAAATGATCGCCCATATCTATCCAACTTACAAATTCTTCCTGACACCGACACGTTTAAAAAAATGAGGGATCGCTTGAAGTTGGCTTAGAATGAAACAAAAAAATCGGCCACAAATAACAAAAGAATAAACAATATATGCAACAAAAAGCATCTTCATTTTTCCAATACGGACCAAAAAATTGCATCTCCCTTGATGTTTATCGACCGAAAATATCATCTTCTGCAATGTTCATCTACCAAAAAGTATCATCTTCTTTGTCCGACTCCTCATCCATTTCACAAAATAAAAGTCCACATATTAAATAACTCACAAAATTCTAACTAAAACTACCAAATTCTACCTATATAAAATCTCTATTTTCATTATTGTTCAATGATACAAGTTTTCTAGAGAAAAACAAAAAAAACTAAAATTAAATCATCATGATCTTCCAAAATCACACTGTCAATTAAAAACTTAGGTCCATAACCACAATTAAAATGAAAAACCTTGTTCCATTAGTTTTTTTTTTTGATGAAGTTTGTTCCATTAGTTGTTCAATAATAAAAGATTTCTTAGATTTTGTAAGCTTTAAGATGTTTTAGTATTTGGGAGAGAGGTTGCTTTATGATGAATAAAAAGATGAAATCTTTCACTGTAAATTGACTATTTTTTAGTATATTTTGAAGACGCTCCGTAAATACCAAATGAACACACTAAAAAAATTAGTGGAGATATCATAGGCAATGTCCAAAGTCGTTAAAGACAATCTAGCTAAAGGCAATCTCATAAAAGGTTAGAAACAATGTGGGCCATTGAGAGCAAGGCCTCAATTAAGTTTGACCTAACGGCGTCGTTAAAGACAATCTAGCTAAAGGCAATCTCATAAAAGGTTAGAAACAATGTGGGCCATTGAGAGCAAGGCCTCAATTAAGTTTGACCTAACGGCATAATTGACGCCGTTAGGTCAATAGACCGGCAAAGGTCGCCGACTAGATTTCAACCTAACTCCTTTCTTTTTCTCCTTCTCTTCTCATCTTTCTCACTAAGTCCCTGATCCAAAATTCTAGTGGAAGGTTTCCAACTAGGAAATCCTTCGACAGGAGTTACCGTTCGTTGTTGATGCCGACGAAGGGGAACTTAGAGAGAGAGATGAGAAGAGAAGGGAAAGAAGGCGAAAAAAAGTTCATGTCGTCAGTCGGAGATTGCTGGCCGATCCTTTTCGCCGGAGAAAAAGGAGAAGAAAAGTGGGTGTGAAACACCCTCAACTAACCAAGTTAGGTCAACTTGTTTTGACCCAGTCTTGTGTGAAAAATGCACTGCCTTTAACATGTTTGGGCATTGCCTTTAAAACTTTCCAACAACTAGTTGTGTAAATAGGGGAAGTCCGAGAATCCGAAATCCGGCCCTAACCGCCCGATCTGAGGCGACCCGGAGACCGAAGGAGATCCGAAGCGGGTTTACCCGGCCCGAAATTTCGGGTGGGCGTGGGCGGACATCGGGTGGGGGGTCTTACCCGAGGTCCGGCGCATACAGACCGCCCGAAATTCAAGCCCGATCCGCCCGACCGAAATTCAAGCCCGATCCGCCCGACCGAAATTCAAGCCCGACCGCCCGAACCTCTTACCCGCCCGCGACTTAAACCCGTTACCCGCGACCGTTACCCGAGACACATTTCTTTAATCCCTTTACGATCCAACGGTTGAGAATCATCAACCGTTGGATCAAAATATCTAACCTATATATACCCTCTCAAAAGACCACTCTCTCTAAACCTAAACTAAAACCGCCTCACTCACACTGACAGTCACTCATGACCGCCGACGACCACCACTCCCGAACAACCGATCCAACATATACCACTACACCTGTAACAGTAACACCACCATTCCATAACCACCAAATATAATAGATGAAATTTAGTTTAATTTTTGATATTTTTAATTATATTTTTTTTAATGTATATTATTTTTAATTTAGTTTAATATAAACGGACCCGAAACCCACCCGCCCGAGCCCGTTAGAGCCCGAACGGGCACTCGGGCATAATCGGGCCGCGGGCTCCCACGTGCTCATATTTACCCGCCCGATACCCCGATCGGGTGGCTTGCTATCCCGCCCGAACCTGTCCGTGCCCGAAAATCGTGAGCCCGAACCCGCCCGATTCCCACCTATGTAAATACCAATGGCCATGATTTCTTGAAACCTAGCCGTTTTTTAAATGGGAGGTTTTGGCATTGACTTCCACTATATATCAATATTATCACTACACTTCCGTTTTTTTTTTTAACTTTTTATTTATACTCCAACAAGGACGGGACCTGTCAATCTAGAGTTAAGTTTTAAGTGTGCGACTTGCACATGTGGATCAGGACGAAAATACCCCTTTGTTTACATTTCAATTTCTAACTTAAGACCGTGTTCTTCTTTCTTCCCCATCTCTAATCACCTCCATCACCACAACCACCTTCATCCACCACTATTGCAACCAATACACTTTCACCGCTACCGCCACCATTATATTCATCTTCTCCGACCACTACTAACATCTTCACAGCCCACCACCACTAACATTTTGTGACTATAAACCTAATTCCTTTTCCTTCTTTCCTTTCTAGGCTTCGTTTCAATCTTATCATCTTCTTTCGCTTTTAATACCATTTGATAAACACCCAAGAACAAACTTAGATAATCTAATATCATTTGAAGAAGTTGTTAAGATCTTACTGAAAAAGAAATTCCAACTTCATCGTTAGAATTCATGATTTCCAGGGAAGAAAGAAGAAAATGGTCTTGAATTAGAAATTGAAATGTGAATTTCATCTTTTAAGGCCGAATTCTATTGCTTCTACATTCAAAATCCCTTTTTGTAGAGAATTTGTGTGAAATTTTAAAGAAAATTGTCCCGATCTCGGAATAACACAAAATTCTGACCGTTCATGTAAAACTCTATGATGTAGACTTTAAATTTCGCCCATAAAATTTGAACTTTTAAGGCAGAATACCATTGCTTAGACGTTCGACACGGCATTTGTAAAAATTCATGTGCTATATAACCTGGAGAGAAATTTAGCGGAGGGTAATTTTAGAGGCGCCCCCTGAAGTGTTATTTGCGCCCCCTCAAGAGGAAGATTCAATATTATGAGGGAAGAGAGAGCCAATAACATTTCAGAGTGGCGCTTTTAAAACTTCCCTTGAAATTTTCAGATCTTGATGAACTCTGATTTCCAAAATTTCTAGAGAGAGAAAGAGAAAGAGGAAGACGAAGATGAAGGGTTGCAGTATCAGAGCTATTTGGATCCTCAACAAGCAAGATACTGTTGTCTTCTCAAGGTTAGGGTTTCATTTCGTCCTTCTGACTCACTTCCCCTCTTTATTGTTTTATTGATTTTGTATTTCTCTTGAACAGGAGATTCCCGGTAGTCGAGAAACGATGGCGATTAGCTTGTAAGAAAGAGAATGATAGCTCTACCGATGATAATTCGGCGGAGTTCAAAGTGTCTCCGTTACTTCCGAGTGATTCAGAATTCGCTTCTGCGTTTATCGAAAGGAAGAAGAGGTTAGAATTCGAAGCATTTAGGTTTAGTTGATTTAGATGTTGTTTGTTTTTTTCTCGTAGTTCATCTGAATCCGAATCATCTGATTGAAATGGACTTAAATTAATCAAGTTAGTCATTCAGAAGAATCAGATATCAGACAAAAACAAACATTTTGAAACCAGACTCCAGGTTCTGACTTAAATGGACCTAAAATCAACCCAATTTAGCAACTCACACTAGTCAGATAGTACGAGTCGAACAAACATAAACGTTCTAAAATCTGACTCAAGTCAATTAAGTGCTCGAGCTACATTTAATACCAGCTTTTGGGAAAAACAAAGACTACCTCAGTATAGCTTTTTTTTGTCGACATTTTAGGTTTTAGTTAATGTAAGTGATGTTAATTTTTTTTTTTCTCATTATCTAAATCTGATTTGTCTGAACTCAAATGGACTCAAAATCAACCCAAATTAGCCATTTAGACGAGTCAGATATTATGAGTCACACAAATACAAACGTCTTGAAATCCAATTCAAGTCAATTTCGAACTATGAGTCAGATTTCAGATCTGATTTAGGAAAAATAAATACTACCTTACTAAAGAACTACCACTGGTTTTTTGGGGCGTTCTAGCTTTGGTGGGGATGATTGTTAATTTGGTTTGGTTGGGTTTGATTTAATTTGTTATGAACAGAGACGGGTCTGTCCGGGGATTTGGCATTCGTGTTGTTCAATCTTCGAAAGGATCAGATTCATGGGTTGATGATCCAATTACACGCCATATTATCAGTCTTCATATTAATAGAGAAGAAGAAGAGGGAGGAGAAAAGTATTTCTTATGGCCATTGGTTTTGCATATCAAAAACCCCTATTGCATTCTTATATTACCGCTTATCGAGCCTCGACAATTGAAATCTTATGAAAGGATGTGTAATCGATCTGATTGTGGAAATTCTTTTGGAGTTGAGGAAAGTCTATCTTCCTTGTTGCTTGATCTTCCATCCATCACAGGGTAAGGTACGTTTTCTTGATTATGCATACTTATCAGTTCTTTTCCCTCATGTCAACTCTAATGCTAGTTAAAAATAATATGCAATTAAATTACCTTCATGTATTTGTGTCTAATACTTGTGAATATGTGATAACTTGATAAATTTTTTTGGGTGGGTTCATTTGAAGTCGAGGACTCTAATGTTCACAACATTGTTTTGACTAGTTAGATGACGAGATATCGAGACATCTAAAACTCATAGTTCTGAATTCATTTTATTTGATAGCTCTGTGATCTTTGACATGAAAAACATGTTATGTGGCTACTATAGGTGACGATTGAAATGCCGAAGTCGTGTAGCATTTGTGGCAATTTTAGACAATTTGGTCATGGCCGTATTTTAAAATTTGGTACATGCATACGCCTCTAGGCACTCCTCACGGCAATTCGATCTGTTTTCTCCACAAGGCGACAAACGAAATAAAAAGTACAAGCATTGCTTATGTTGCGCCTTAAGGCGTATACATATAGAAATGATAACAAAATGCTCGAGCATGGATTAAGTCTGTGCAACGTAAGAAGTAACAACAGTCATATTTCTTATTTGTCAAATAATGAAGTCTTTATTTTATTGTAGCAAAGAGAAAAAGAGTATAATATGTTAACTTTCTATGTAAGTGTTGTGTCATTTTTTCTTCTAAAAAAAATTAATGTGCCTTGTACGCGCCGAGAGGTATGTGAAAGTACAGTTTCCTTTGTATTAGAATATTCTCTTGGTCTAATATCTTGAATCTTGATGGGTATTAACGCTCTGCATCCCAATTCCCAACTATACAATTTGGATGCCTTCAGAAATCACAATCTAATATACAATGGACTATTATATCTACTAACCCATGTCACTTATTAATTATTGGACTCAGTGTGCTAAAGAAATTCAAGGGATCCTATGCCTTTGATATGGGTCTTACACCCATTAATTAGTAGAGTTCATTTAATTTTGATCCCTTCATGGTGGCTTGTATTTACTCATTTTTTATTCCTTCAACGTGTTAATGAGCTACTTCGTCACAAGTCACGTCGCCAAAACACTGAAAGCAAGATAATTGGGATTCATATTATCATATTGCTGATCCGGCTAGTTAATTCATATAGTTGAGTTGAATGTTCAACATACCTATTTCCAACTATTTTGCTCCTCTATCTCGCCCATTCCAAATTGTGCTGATGCGCGTCACTGACATGCCCATTGTTTTTCACGAGGATGATTTACCTGCCTTCTCTTTGAGATTTCCAGGATATATAGTAGTTTATGAGGTCCACTTTGCCTTGTAACGAAGAAAAAGTTCAGTTTACCTCCCACAATGTGTTTGAGTCTTTGAAGGTGATGTGATTGAACTATTAAATAACATGTACAAAACTTTTGATTAGCATATCCACATCATTTGCCCTTAATAGGTCATTTATGGTGGCACATGCAATTGGTGATGTAATTACTGGTGATACCATGGAACCTGAGGTGATCATTAGTCAATCTACCTCGGTTGGAGGATTATTAGATTCACTAACTGGAAGCATAGGAATTCCTAGCATGACTACTAGGGCAAAACCTGTAGCTGCTCCAGTTGCTGTTCCAACCTCTTTAGGAACTGCTACAATTGGAAATGCTACATCAGATGCTCCGAAAATTAGTTCAAAGCTTGCTGAAAAAGATGCACTTCGTGCTTTCATCAGTAGCTCATTGCCATTTGGTTTGTACTTTTTTCCGATGTTACCCCTCGTCTGAAGTTTATCTTATTCTTTTTTCTGCATCTTGTGGCTTTCAGTTCTCTAATGTCGTTGTCGGTTTTGATGCTCTTCCTTTATCAGGAACACCTTTAGACCTCAACTACTCGAATATATCTGCAGTCAAGGTGAACGGTTTCTCTTCATTGGATGTGCCTCCTGCAGATCTCAAGCAACCAGCATGGAAGCCATATCTATACAGAGGAAAGCAACGATTGCTTTTCACGATTCATGAGACAGTCCATGCGGCAATGTATGATCGTGATGAAGCTCCCGATACTATATCAGTTTCAGGCCAAGTAAACTGCAGGGGAGAATTAGAAGGTTTGCCTGATGTTTCATTCCCTCTGACTGGGTTGAATACAGCTCGCCTTGAGGTTTTATCGTTCCATCCATGTGCTCAAATCTCGGAGCATGGTGTAGATAAGCAATCCATGATGTTTTCACCACCGCTTGGGAATTTTGTTTTAATGCGTTATCAGGGTTTTTGTAGGCTTGGGCCTCCAATAAAGGGATTTTACCAACTTTCGATGGTATCAGAAGATGAGGGCGCATTTTTGTTTAAATTAAACCTGATGGAAGGTTATAAGTCCCCCATAACAATGGAATTCTGTACTATCACTATGCCTTTTCCTCGGAGAAAGATAATATCCTTTGACGGAAATCCTTCAACTGGGACAGTTTCAACTACGGAGCATTCAATTGAATGGAAAATTATAGCAACTGGCCGTGGTGTGACCGGAAAAAGTATCGAAGCTACTTTTCCTGGAACAATCAAGTTTGCCCCAATTACAATCCAAAGAATCCCATCCTCAACTAAACCAGCTCATGGAATTTATGATGAAGAAGATAGTGATACTGAGCCAGAAAGTTCAAGTAATATGGCAAACATAGAAGAGTTTTTATTGGAAAAAATGAATAAGGACCTTCCATCAGTTGAACTCGAAGAGCCGTTTTGCTGGCAGGCATACAATTATGCAAGGGTAAGTACTAAATTGAGTTTGACATGATGAAATCTATCTGATATAAGCTGAACAAACACGTTTATTTCTTTCCAGTGCTATGAACTGTGGTGTTTGTTTTTAAAGTTATTGTGCTAACTTGGTTTCTTTGCTATGCACTGGCCTTCATGAGTTGTCATACTTGAATCGAATAGCCAGAGTACTTTGTCAACCACTATCGACCTTAATTGTGTCAAGTGTAATCACAACTTAAATAGGTACAAAAGTGTTAACACTCCTTTGCTATGATCACTTTGACGAACTCTGTCGTACATTAGCTCTATGTCCTTTCCAACACGTATGAGTTTTTGGGTTGTCGAATTAGTTACCGACATATCAATTGTGGTCTAACTGTTTAATGCATCTAATAATACTAGAAATATTACATCTTTCATTTATATTTATTGGTTTTGGGTTCTGTCATCTCATTATTGCAGGTGTCTTTCAAGATTCTTGGGGCCACTATATCGGGAATGTCGATTGATCCAAAATCTGTAAGTCATCTGACCAAAAAAACCGGTTTGTGTGGACATTTTCGAGAAATTTGATAAGAAAGGATATACACTGTGGTCTTATCCATTTCTATATTCCAAGCTTGCAAGGACCAAATTCTTATCTCGTGAGTTCGAAGGATGAGGACCCAATTTCATATCTGGACTCTAGGTGTGCTCACTATGCGGAACTGTGTCCAAATTGTCTATTTATAGGACTCTAGATAGTGCCTTGTCCAAGTAGCGGGCCTTCTTAGGTGAAATTCTGGAACGTGAAACCTTTTTTTGTCACTTCATGTGCTATTAGAGAGAACTCTTCTACACCTCTCGAGTTTAGGCTCCTTAAAATTTGTATCTTAGCTTAGATAAGATTTGTTAGTTCTTAATCTTAACTTCTCCATCTTTCTCGTATTCGTGATAACAATTGTATGTCTTGCAGGTTACAATTTATCCGACTGTCAAAGCACCAGTCGAGTTCTCTACTCAGGTGAGCTCACCTAATCTTCTATTTATTTTTTATAAAGCTTGTTACAGTTGCCAAAAAAGAAAAGTTTTAGTTAAACTGTTCTTACGTATTTCATTTGAATATTACAACTTGTGCACAAAAAAATGTAACAATTGTTTCATGTACTTACATATAAACCTATCAAAGCCAATTAAACAGTCTCAAAATTATTTCACTTGGTTTCTTGAAGTTCATTTTCCTTCTAATATTTGAAAGCGAAGTGCTAAAAACAATCACTTAAAGTCTTACTCCAAGTACTGATAGCACACGCAATCTGCCTTTTTATCGTAAAATCACCAAGATTTCAATAAGTAGTTGCTGAAAGTATATGGTCAGGGTTATCGCTACATCTACCTCTGAGACTCTTAGAGGAAAGAAACATTTTACTGATATCTCTTTAGTCGAAATAGTTTCCGCTAACTACATTTGTATTGAATGTCCTAATTGATTGAAATTTGCAGGTTTCATCAGGAGATTACATCTTGTGGAATACTTTAGGGAAATGTCCATTTGCTATTACTCCAAAAGGAAGTGGTGAAAGTCAAAGATAGTATCTATTTTTTTTTTGGTATGGGAAGTGCTTTATGATTTGACAAATGAGAAATCAAATTTGATTTGGTGTGTTTAAAAGAGTGAACAAAAGATAAGAAGTGACATAAGCAATGATATCAAGCAACTTTATTTTTTATGAGTTTTATTTTTTATGAGTTTAAAGGTTTTTAAAACAACATTTATATACTTTTTCTTTACTTTCGTCCCATATTTTTTTAAATAATTCGGGTACGGTCGTACGGATAGACTTAAACCAAGGGATATTGAATGGTTCATGCATCTCCGAGAATCTTAAAAAGAATAGCTTAGGTGAATTTACTTTGACCAGTAACTATGTTTGGAAGAAAATTTCTTTAAAAAATGACTAATTGTCTATTTGATGTATTGGATGACCATTACAAATTTTGTGGACAACAAAAGACATCATCAGAACACGAAAACATCCGATCGCAGAGTGATTAACAATGTCTTTAACTTGTTCCTCTTTACACAAGTGTGCATGATTCCCAAATGGATGCGAGACATGATATCAATTTTGTCAATAGCAAATATGATTGAAATGAGTATTACGAGGCCATCTACTTTGTTCCGTTTGGAATTTCCCATTTTGTTTGTAAGGAACATGATCTTAGAGTTTTGCTTACATATTAGTTTTTTTTTGGGGGGGAATATTGACTGCAATGGTCGTTCCAAATGCATTGATACATCGTTTACAACTGCCGAATTCCTACTAGCCTAAAACCCGACGAATTAAATGACTTAAAACCTACATAAACTACTTTTTTTATACAAGTTTAATATTTCTGGATTTGTACTTTCATGAGACTGAACTTGGTACCTTTGCATTACAGAGTAGATGCACTAACCAACTGGGTTGCCCTTTATTGATGTTTACATCATAGCTGTGGGAGGCATTTTTGGAAAGAAAAGTAATAGAGTCAAAACGCTGACTTTTATTTCACTTTGACAATAAACAGGGGTGCCCCTAGTGAACCACCTTGACCATAAAAGAGTATATAAGAGTAGTAGGTGGAAAAAGCAGTGGAATTGGGTTCTTCTTCTTCTTATTTCATCCTCTCCAACTCAAAATCCAATCAACTCTTTTACCTCTGTATTATAAAAGGAATACCTCTCAACCCTCACTGATTCTAACTACCTATTCCTCACAAACCCCCACCCACCATCAAAACTATGAATAATCAGTCCTCAATAAGAGATACCCAAGTTGATGAAACCACTAGAAAGACAATTCCTTTGATTGATTCTCTCAATAAGAATCAAGATTTTCTTCAGAAGTTGGTCTATGATGCTTTGGTATGGTGTTCTCTTCATGGTCTTGTTGTTGGTCACAAAACTATTCAGGTCTCTCTCTCTCTCTCTCACTCTATATATATATGAATTGTTAGTTTCTTCACCTTTTGCTTTTTGGGTTAACTTAAAATGTTGAAATCTGTATGGGTTTTGATTTTCATTTGGATTAGTAATTTATATCAAGTTATGAAGATGTTTGGGGTTGAATATTAGAATGAACTGAAAAAAATTGGTTTTAAATTCAAACTTTTGATTGAGGGTTTGTGTTATTAGATTAATATCTTTGTAGTTAGAAATGAGAGAGGGTATGTGATAACATGAACACAAAATCGATTAGTCGAAGATGGGTTTGAAGTAGTTTTGTTTTGTGTTTGGTAATTTGAGTTGCAGAATTCAGGAATTGTTCCTGGGGTGGGTATGGTACATGCCCCAATTGCCTTATTGCCTTCTTCTTTCCCTCAAAGTCACTGGGACCGAGCGTGTGAGATCGCTCCGATCTTTAACGAGCTTGTGGATCGTGTTAGCTTGGACGGAGAATTTCTACAGGACTCCCTCGCCAGGTCTTATCTCTCTCTATCAAATTTGGTAATTACATTTGTCAATAACTGAACTTGAAGCAACAAACATTTGTTATCAAGACTCAAAATCGCGACAAATTCCAAGCTTACTGAATTTTCTGGTTGTGTTCATTCTTTGAATTGGAAAGGAATTTAGTGGTTTATGCTTTTCCGTTTTTATGTTGCAGAACAAAAAAAGTAGATGATTTCACTAGTAGACTCTTAGATATTCATTCCAAGATGCTAAAAATCAACAAAAAGGAGGTAAGTTTTGTACCTAACTTGTTCAATTTCAATCAGACATTTAGCAGCTATATGATTTAAACATAATCTTTTCGGCTATGGAAATAGGAAATACGTTTGGGTTTACATCGATCAGATTATATGCTTGACTCTCAAACTAACGAACTTCTCCAAATAGAGCTCAATACCATTTCTTCATCATTTTCTGGACTTAGCCGTCTCGTGAGCAATCTTCACAGGTTAAGTAGTTCTTTACCAACCTTACGACACTCATGTTATATATATATATATATATATATATATATATACTACTGTCACCCAGCCCCCCTTCCCTGTCCCACTTCGTTTTCCGCTAGAACTTGGTGTTACTGCTTTTGGATCGGGAAATAAGCATCTAATAGAATTTGGTCATTTTTCAGGAACTTACTTCAACAATACGGAGAGCTCCTTGGGTTAGATTTCAAAAGGGTTCCTGAAAATAATGCCACCAGTCAATTTGCCGACGCACTTGCTCTAGCATGGAAAGAGTACAATAACCCCAGGTTGGAGTTATTATCCTGGAATTTGTATGAATTTTTAAATCTGATTGAGGTTTTCATGACTTATGTGTTTTTTTAACTTCAGTAGCATTTATACAGGGCTATCGTGGTGATTGTTGTTCAACCTCAAGAGCACAACATGTATGACCAACATTGGCTGTCTGCTGTATTAAGAGAGAAATATCCTTTTATCTGAATCGATACTTTTTCCTTGGAAAATTAGATAATATATCTTTTAGTTTTTATACTTTATGTTTTTGCTGATCATGGAAACAAGAGAAAAGATATCAGAATAAAAGTAAGCCTCCTAGATTTTCTGCAAATCATTCTTAACTTTTTAACACACATGATGTGAAAACCGTTCGAAGAACTTTAGCTGAGATAGATGAACAAGGGGAGCTTCAAGCAGATGGAAAACTTAAAATGTAATGATATACAAACATCACTGTTATTCTTTTTGTGTGTTCTATATTTTCATGTGCAATTATGACTAGCTCATTTCACTGTACAATTTCGTGAACTTCGTACTACAGAGGTGGCGAAGAAGTCGCGGTCATATATTTCAGAGCGGGGTATACACCAAATGATTATCCATCAGAATCAGTAAGCACTTATACTTCATTCTTCTTCTCTCTCATGTTTTGTGTTGTGCTGGCGAAAAAGTCGTATTATCGATGCCTTTTGTGATTCATATTCACCTTTATGGTTTGGGAAAAATGGCCAATCTCCCAAGGCCAATTTCCTTTTGTCGGAAAGGATCCATCAGTTTTTTAGGCTTTGGCTCCCTATGCAAGGTTTTCACAGAATAAGGTTTGCCCAATTTGGACATCGTATGCAAGGGTTTGCTAGGAGAAGCCCAAGCCTAAAAAACATTGATATTTAACCTAGACCTAGGTTGGTTCTTTGGCTTAATTTCATGACGTGTTTCAGTATTCGTATTCTGATTTGCTTATTAGGAGTGGAGAGCTAGGCTATTAATGGAGCAGTCCTCGGCTGTCAAGTGCCCATCAATTTCTTACCATTTGACAGGCACCAAGAAGATTCAACAAGAGCTAGCAAAACCCGGGATACTTGAAAGGTAGCAGGTCTCACCCTTCTTTCTAAGTATCCGAACTGTTTCTTGACAAAGTTTAATTAAGGTTCCCCATTAAATTCTCTTTTGACTCTTATGCTTTTGTTTTTTGAGCAGGTTCCTTGAGAACAAGGACGATATTGCGAAATTAAGGAAAAGCTTTGCTGGATTGTGGAGCTTAGATGATTTAAACATCGTAAAAGATGCCATTAAGAGACCTGAACTATTTGTTCTTAAACCCCAACGAGAAGGAGGAGGTTTGGCCTTTTTCTTCTTACTTATTCTTTTCATATTATTATTTTTCCTTCTGCTTTCTATTCTGTCTAATTCGAGTTATTTGGATCCAGGGAATAACATCTACGATCACGATATTAGTGAAACCCTATTGAGATGGCAGAAGGAAGGGAGCGAGGAACTTAATGCTTATATCCTCATGCAAAGGATCTTCCCTACTTCTTCTCCTGCATTTCTAGTCCGTGAAGGCATTTGCTATCAAGATCACGCTATTTCTGAACTTGGGATATATGGTGCTTATTTAAGGTACCAAAAGAAACCCTTTTTACTATTTGTTTTTCGTTTATGTACGAACGAAATGAGGATTCGATCAAAACGGGTTGTTTCGATTTTTACAATTCAAACCGACGTTATCAAGTTGTAATTTTTTATTACCTTATGAAGTTTCCTATTTTCGTCAATAGGAACAAAGAAAAGGTCATAGTTAATGTAAACGCTGGTTACCTGATGCGGACAAAGGTATCATCGTCAAATGAAGGTGGGGTTGCTGCTGGATTTGCAGTCCTCGACAGTATATACCTAACTTGATTCAATCATCTTCGAGATGGTAACGCCTTCTGCATTTCATGAAATAACCATTTCCTGCAGGATTTTTGTTTAGATGGAACCACGAATGTACTGCACGAAAGATTTCCTGTAATTTTAGTTGCCAATGATTCTTGGAAATGTTGTGGAAGGTGAATTAAACAGTGTAATCTCATCATTTTCTTCTAATTGAATGTGTAGTTGCTATTATCGGCTGACTCGTCCCAATTTTCGTTTAAAGGTAGAGTTTCAGAACGGACAGTGTCAGACCACAAATGGTCTGCCACGACTTGTCTACTAGCCATGCTATCCCAGCACGACCCGTTTCAAAATGAGCCGTGCCAACCACAATGAAATTTAAATCAGAGTTCGGTTGTTGGCTTTGTCCTACAACGGCCATAGAAGTTGAAGCTTTCTAAAACATTTTAGGCGTGGCTAGACATTTTGTGTCTAGCCACAGCACGACACGACCCTTCCTAGGGGATTGTTTCCCGCTACAGGACGACATGACAGTCGAAAATGGATATTAAAGTGGCATGAAAAATAATCTGCAAATAAAAATAATACATAGAAAAATCACATTATAAGGGTTAGGTGATTAGTAAAATCATGAAAAGACATAATTTAAGTTATCCATAAAATAGAAAAAGCATAGTTTAGAATACAAAAGTTAATAGAAACCCTGAAACTAAAAAAAAAGTTGAATCTTAAATGACATACTACACATGAGCTTTTGGAAGTCCTCGATATAACGTGACCCAGTATTCCGGTAACCATCGTACTATCTTCAACCCTTTTTTTTTGGAGAAACATCGTCTTCTTTTCCATCGTACAAATAACCAAAAAGAACAAAAAAAAAGATAAAGATAAAATAAATTTTGGGTTTTCTTCCTCATGGGTCTTCAAATCAAAGCATGATCCACATTTTTCACAAATTTTTTATCTTCTTTATACAAATTGCTTCCTAAGTTTTACTCTTCTTTGTTCACATCTCACTTTCTCTTAAACAAATCTCCACCCTCTTACCCATTCTCTCTCTCTCTCTCTCTCTCTCTCTCTCTCTCTCTCTCTCTCATTCCCTTCTCTCTATCTCTCTCTCATTCCCTTCTCTCTCTCTCTTTCTCTTTTTCTAAAAAGTCATTCTTCTAAAGAAAGAGTAGAAGAACGGTAAAGATCATAAGGAGCCCATAAATGATCAACATTACAAGGTTTTCTAGAATCCAATCTCAACCATGGTTTACCCTTTCCACTCCAATGCAATAAACTTATAGGACCAGGATGAAGACTTCTACATTTACCTTCAAGATTATCACCACCAAGTCCATGTTGATTCCATCTATGATCAATTGCTTTTATATTCCCTGCCAAAACAAGCAAAAATGGTGGCAATGAACCCAAATGATATATCCTTTTTTGCTTTTGAATTCCCATCCAATCTTCTACTTTTTGTGTATACCCACCTTCTCTCCATTTCTCAACATCAACCACCATTACTCCTGTATTAAAATAACATGGGTTTCTACCTTCAAATGTTGAATATAGAATTGGGTCCGACCAAAACGAATCGGTGAAGTACTTGGTGAAATTAGCTCGACAATATTCGGGTGCAGCTACTACTTTACCTTCTAAATCAACTCCCCATAGTTTCGTTATATCGTCTACCATTATAATATCGGAATCTAAGTATATTATTCGATTAACATCGATAGGTAGTATATCCGAAAGATAAATTCTTGCATAGTTTAAAGGTTGGTCTAATGCTTGACGAATAGATTTTGATATTTTACCACGAACTCGACTAGAATCGAATCGATATACCTTGAAGTTAAGGTAAGGAAATGTTGATTTTAAGCTAGAGAAAAGTTCAGGCTCAAACCTTGCACAAAGGTAATGAAATGCTACATTTTCAGGACAAGTTGAATGTTGTAAAATTGATAGAATTGCTGCCATTGTTCCTCTTAGGTAATTAGCATCAAGTGTCATAACAACATGGATAGTATCCGTCTCGGGTGGACCACACGATTCTCCGTTTCGAAATGCAGGAGCTTCACGAAAGACGGATACTTCAGAGGATGGTTTCCGAACCACATTTAGTCGAATTCCGGTGGTGGTGGTTTGGGTATTGGTGGTTTGGGTATTGGTAGTTTGGGTGGTGGTGGGTTGAGTGGTGGTGGTGGTTTGGGTGGTGGAGGAGGTGGTGCTGGTGGTGATAGGATGAACAAGTAGGAATAATGACAGGAGGCCAAGAAGTGGAAGAGGAGATGGCTGCTTCCAAGAGGCCATCCTGCCTTGTTTTTCAATTTTGTAAAAATTATGGGAAAATAGGAAGAGTAGCCATTAAAGACTGGTTAAGAGAAGGTTTAGGGGAAGAAGAAGAAAAGTTGGCAAAATTGTAAGGAAGAGAAGAAAGGTCGGAATGTAATTTTATTAACAACCCATGTTTATTTTTCTAGTTAGGAAAAAAAAATCTCATTTTTTTTGGGTTTGAAAAATAGAAAAATAGGGGATGGGTTATGATTGTTTTTGTTTATAAAGTTGTCAAATTTTAACCTTCCAACATTTATGGAGAAAATCACCCATATATAGTATTTTCATTTTCTAGCCTTTGGTTTTTTGTAAGGTAAATGTTGTTAAAGAAGATTTGGGGGGAATCTTGGGAAATGCAATATGAATTGTATACATGTATAAAAGTGTTAGAAAACATAATATTTTGGTTGGAGCCAATGTTGGAAGACTATTGTGTTTGTTTAAAATGTGGAAGTGAGTAAGAAACACAAGATTGTTGAGAATGTACTGAAAAAATTACAAGTCATTTAGTTAAAATGATAGTATATAAGTTGATATATAAAGTAGGACAACCCTTGGATTGTTAGGTATGCCTACTTAAAGAGACAATGAGGGATCAAGGGTCACCCTTAATTTGTAGTAAAAGAGAAAGTGTATTACACTCTTGCAACAATAAAAAATAGTAAATTTTGTAATTTATTTTTCTGAAAATAAAGACTATATTACCTATATCTTATTCATTTAGTTGATAAGATCAAATCACAATCCCCCACTGAGCTTGGATTGGTAGGTACGCGCAGAAACAAATTTGAGATTTTAGATAAATATTAATTATCGTTAAAAAAGAAAATGTGGATTACACTCTGGCACAGTAAAATAGTCAACGCTATAATGTTTTCTCCGTAAAATAGAAATCTCTCTACCACTGTCTTTACCTGTTTAGGTGATAGGATATTCGAACCAAGATCCTGACACATTCTAAATTGTTAGGTAGACAGACAAGTTTCTAGAAATACTGTGAGGTTTAAGGTAAACATTAATTTTTATTATATGAAAAATGTGGATTACAATCTAGGCAAAGTGAGATAGTCAAATCAATTACGTTACTACTGTAAATAAAAATTGCCCTATCACTCTATATATACTGACTGATATTTGGGGTAATTTCTCCAGTATGTGCTTGGTTTTCTGAATCCTAGGCGACTTAGGAAAACATCTAGAAGCAAATTTGAAGCAATATTCTAAGTAAGGTTAGCCATGGTCTTTCATTTTCATAGATTTACCTTAGTTGTTTCAAATATTTGTTTTAAGTTCTTATTTACGTCATTCTCTACTAACTTTTTCGCATCTAGATCGTTGGTTGTACTTGGAATTTGAAGATTGGTGGTCAATAACAAATCTGTGTACTTGATCTAAGGCGACGATTGAAAATGGTATGCAAATCTTCTCTTAGAAATGATATTTCAAATATTTCATCAAAATTACTCGATAGGGGGTTTCCCTTGCTAAGATCTCAATTTCCCTTTAATGGGGGTTTTAGAGGTTAAAGGCAAGAGAAATTTTGTTCTCACCCCTGATTGGGTTATAAGCACACTTGATCCGCCTATAGACATACCGATCGGGTTATAGCCACACCAGTTCTGGCTTTAAGCACATCCCAAAGGTCAGATCTGGTTATAGGCACATCCGATTTGGCTTTTAACACATCTTTCGGCTGATCTGCTCATAAGCACACCTGCTTTTGCTTTAAACACATCCGATCTGGTTATAGGCACAGCCGATCTTGCTTTAACCACATCCTACTGGCCGATCTGGTTATATGCACACCCGATCTGGCTTTAAACACATCTGATCGGCCGATCCAGTTATAAGCCCACCCGATCTGGCTTTAAACACATCCGATCGACGGATCCAGTAATAAGCCCACCAGATCTGGCTCATCCAATCAGCCGATCCAGTAATAAGCCCACCAGATCTGGCTTTAAGCACATCCGATCGACGGATCCAGTAATAAGCCCACCAGATCTGGCTTTAAACACATCCAATCAGCCGATCCAGTAATAAGCCCACCTGATCTGGTTATAGGCACACCTAGGTGATTCTTACTTGAGCCCATGGTAAGTGGGCTTCAAAATCCAAACACACTCGCCCATCGTCGATATGTTATATAGTAACCAACACATCAAATAATGTAATAGTATATAATTATAACTTTTTTGTTGATTTGTGACTAAGGATATTTGTAAATTTTGAACAGGGAAGCACAAGAAAAGGCAAAGGAGGTAGAAAACATATAGCTATTGAACGAAGGAAGAAAGCCAATAATGAATCAATGAACCTCGAAACAATTAGCAACGGAACAAACCTCGAAAAACAGAAGGAGAAGCAAACTACCTCTTCAAACAATGAGGTTGATCATAAGCTCTTATTTTGTCATATAATCGTTATAATAGTTTTTGGAGAAAGTATTTGTCATTTGACATGAATACTATATAAAACATTTTTATACTATCGTCTAGAAATTTAGTCTATGTTAGTGTTTGTTTTTTCTCATTGTCTGAGTCAAATTGATATATAAAATCAACACAAATAAATTATTCAAATGAGTCGAACAAAAAAAGAATCTAAATTTGTCTTGTGTCAATTTAGACCTCGAGTCAAATTTCAGATGTAGTTAAAAATAACTACAAAACTAACACAGTAATAATATTACATGAAAAAAGACGTATATGTTTATTTTTGTTCTTGATTGTGATAGAACTAATATTTAGATAATTTTACAGGTACATAAGGAACCCGAAAGAGGCGAAAGAAACGAGGATAGAAAATCAAAGTTAAGTGAACTTAGATCTAAAGATTATGATGAAACAAAAGAGGCCAAAATGACCCGGGAGGAATTTTTTAACATATTTGGTCTAAAGGATCAAGAAATGATCCCAAGGGTACTTGTCAAGCTAAACACCCTAAGTGGTTTTGAACTTTTTATGAAAGAAGAGGACAAGGTGCATATCACTTCAACTAAGGTAATTCATTTCTCTAATATTCTTTTTTTTTTTTTTAAACCTAGTCTAGACAAAAAGACTTCCACACGAACTAAGTTTGAGCATACACTTATAACTCAGACTCTGAACCTTCTCCCAAACGATGTGTTTTTTAAACCTAGTCTAGACAAAAGACTTTAACACGAACTAAGTTTGAGCATGCACTTATAACTCAGACTCATGACCTTCTTCCAAACGATGTGGAGCAACCTGTCAGAGATGTCAAGTGAAATATAAGGCCCATGACACGAAATTTGATGTCAGTCTTGGACTAGCCGGACATAGCTCAATGATAACTTAGACGAACAAGTCTATGATTTTGCATGGGGTTTATGATTTTTGCATGCTTGATTCTTTCATATTCTTTATCTTGGTATTTCATTAAGTAACTCTTCATTGATTTTTAGATTCTGGTTAGTTTAATTTTCTGACTAATTTTGATGATTTTCATGCAGGATTCTGAATATTCCGTTGTGTATCAATTCAAACAAGGTATTAAACCCTAGAACACTTAGATAGTTTTTCAGTTTATTGATATTTCCTTGTTCTTGATTCATTTTCTACTGTTTTCTTGAATTTCTGTGTTTACTTTGGATTTTGGAACTTGGGTTATGAATTCTGCATTTGGGGGTTTTAGGTATCATGGAGAACAGAGTTGCAGAGATAATGGCATACAAAGCATTAGAGGATCGTATGGAAACCCTAGAACAAGGAAACAAGAATAAGGGAAAAACCCATATCGATAAATCGGAGCAAATTCCTAGATCATTTGATGATTATGTTTGGGATGATGAGTTTACGGACATTCTTATAGAACTTGCCCATCGAAAGTTAGGTATAATTTTCGAGAAAGCTATTAAGACACTTGAAGTATTGGGTCATAATGAGGAACTTGCTACTAAAGCCGTTTTGCTGTCTACTTCACTTTGTTATAATGGGAACGATTTAGTGATGAATATAGTCGAAAATAGTTTAAAACATATGAAGAAAAAACAAAGAAGTGATGTTTATTCGGCCTCGATAGTTTATCTTGACAATTTAGAGCAACTAGAGATGTGTGTTTTGGATGAGTTGGTTTCTCTAATTTTGACATTTCATACATCTATGAGCAAAGTCGAAGCAACTTGGCATTTGCTACTCTGTGATTTCCAGTATACTCGTGCTCTAAGCAACATATGTGATGAGAAATTGAGTTCTAGTTCACCTCTATCTGTTCAACTTCAGTCGCAATTCGATGATTGTAAGTCTCAACTCCAAAACCAAAATGAAACATCTTCTTCTCATTGTTCAACATCTGGTGAACAAGTATTGGATGAAAACAGCCCTTTTATTGTCGGGGAGTTAACTCGAGACTATGGTATTCATTTTCGACCGATACCCGAGTCGTCTAATCTAGAACAAGAAGTAGCATCAGTGAGTGGTAGATATAACAATAAGGGTACTTCGAAAAGAAATACTGTTATCAAACAGAAGTTGGTTCAAGCTACAACCAGCAGAACTCATGGGTCTAATGTGGTGAGTGGCAAACAAGCCGTTAACTTGAATAAGATGCTGGATAAGAAGTTGACTTCGGGCTCGGACACAGTCCAGTTGAATTCAAAGGATGCTTCATTAATGATGAAAAGTCTGGGGATTAATGTATCTCAAGCTCATCAAACCCTTAGGAACTCTGTGACACCTCTGACTGTTAACCTAAAACCCGTCAGTGCTCCGTCTGGGTCATCCATGGGCAGTACTGGACGTGCTTCCAAGACCGCAAGTTCTAGCAGTGGACCTGCTTCAAAACCCACTAGTTCTAGTAATGGGTGTGCCTCAAAGGCCACTAATTCTAATTGTGGACCTTCTTCAAAGTCTGCTAGTTCTAGTACTGGACCTGCTTCAAAGTCGGCTAGTTCGAGTACTGAACGTGCCGGACCTGCCAAGGACAACTCATATGAATTGTACGATCAAATTAAGATGCTCTTACGGGAATCCAGGGAAGATAATATGATCCAAGGGGCGCTCACGAGGAAGAGCGAAGTAGAGGCCAAGATCCAAAGCACAACAGATACGATCAATGAAAAGGTAATGGAGATTATAAACGAGCTTAAGTTGACCAAAGCTGAAGGTGAGACCTTGAAGCAAGGAAAAGAAGAAACTTTACGAGTACAGAAGCGAAAGCAATTAATGAAGGAAGAAATCATAAAGAAAACGATACTTAGATTCAATGATGATTTGGATAAGTATGCTGCTGAGTATGAAAGGATCACTGGAAAAATTGAGGGTGTACAAGAGAAGATTAGAGGGTTGAACAAAGTGAAACAAGACGCTAGACTTGAAGCTGCAGAAGCGGTTGCAAATTCTGTGGAAGCGTATAAAAAAGAAAAGATAGCTCGGGAGGTGTTTGAATCGACAGAGGAGAAGAAAATCCCGGTTCGGAACGCGTATAACGTTTTGGTTAGTACGCGAAAGCGTTATGAAGACAAAGTAGATCGAACTAAAACCATTTGTAGTTGGTTGGAGGTAAAGCTTTTACTTTTTCTTTCTCCTCTCTTTTGGTGTTTTCAATATATGTTTCTTAACTGCAAATTCTATTACAACTTGATTCTCATTAATGAGGCAAAAACTGCAGCATGAGCTAAACCTAGAGACGAATATTTCAGCAAAGTTAGAGGAAGAGTTGATCAAACTGACAACCGAAGAAGACGATCTAGGGAAAAGCATTGACGGAAGTAGCTCAAAAGGTGGAAAGAAGATGGCGAAACGACATAGCAAATGAAGGAGTTCTCATCTTGCAGGACTCCTACCGAGCGATGTATACTTGCTCGTTGTCGCTCTTAGATTACTATTTTACCCTTATATTCTCCCAAACTCCTGTAGTTGGGTAAAATTTTGAAAAGATGGTGGTTGAGACTCATTTTGGGATTTTTGTTTGTTTTTTGAGAACAATTTTATATTGTCTCTGTTGGGATTTTATGGTTTTGAGTATTGAGAACCATTTGCAGAGATCTTAAATAATTTAGAGAATTGTTTGGTTGTTAAATGGTTTTTGTTTAGTTTTGTTTGATTTATTTCTTTTCTATCTTATCTCTGTTTGCATTAGTCCCACATGGCTTGTGGGAGGAAGTGGCGGTCATTTTCTAAGTATAAGAGTGGTAGAAAATATGATGTTTTTTGGTTGGACTACTTCAGCTAAGAGGATAAGTTGATACCAGAATATGACAGCCCTTTGATCGTATACAGATGGGAATCGGTCCGGGCAGGCAGGAAAATGACACTAAATCAACTGGTATGAGCGGAACGGGCACAAGTCCTAAGTGTTCACTTAGACATCCACACAAAACAGATGAGTATTTTGGATTTTTCTCTAACAAAGTGTCAGTTCATGAGCGTTTTAAGAGGCGGGCAGACTAGTTACCGGTCAATCGGACGCAGATCACTAATCAACAAACGAAGAAATTTTTATTCGAAAATAAAACTGTTTAGTTGCTAAATACAACTTTGGAACCCCCCACTTTACAATTCCTAAAAAGTAAATGAAATACGAATTATGAACCAGCATATCAAATTGTATTAGGATGAAGAACTGGTTAGATAATCAAAATTAGTTGGTTGTTCTTGAACCTCTTTTTAATTAATTTGTAGATACAATAATAAGTACTCCTAAAACTTTAACAAACAAATTCATAGTAATTTACTCCAAACCAAATACATGAAGATGACATCTCTAAAATGTTTTTTTTAATGATAAGCTGTGTAAGGGTCGGCCCAATTACAATAAGTCAAAATAAAAAAAATAAAAAAAAGACAAGCGAAAACAAAATCACTCAGTAGTAGTTACATTAACAGAATAAACAGTAATAATACATCATCTGATTCACTCTTCTACAAATCCTTGAACTACTAACCTATCATGTCAAAGATCTCTTCTACAAATCCTTTGAACTACTAACCTATCATGTCAAAAGATGAGATCATGAGACTGAGAGAACCAGATAAATAAAGTAGTTAGGATTTAAGGATACTTAAAACTTTAGAAGTTGCAAGTCATCATAGAGAGAAAGTCGAAACGAAGAGAAGGAATGAAGGATTCAAACAAGGCAAGGGTTTCACTTTCAAGCTGGCGAACAAAGAGAAGATAATTGCTTCGGTGGGACGACAACTCGTGGATCGTGGTGGTGGGTGATCACTGATCTAACGGCTGATTTCCAGGGTTTCACTTTCGGAAGAGAGAGACTAGAGAGGTCGCGAAGGAACAAAGAAGAGGTCGCGAAGGAACAAAGAAGAAAGAACTTTACTTTCTTCTGAAATCTAGGGTTATATTTGTTAAACCCTTTCTGACCCTAGAGATCTAAAGGCTTAAAATCATTCAAACTAGCGGGCGAGTATAACTAGTAGAGTTAGGCAGTTAGCAGACGGGTACGAACGGATTCGGACAATATAACAGGTCAAGTTAGAGGACGTGTAACGACTTATCTACCCGCGTCTGTCCACTTAGCTAGCTCTTTTGGTCGGTCGGGTAGTGATTGGGTTAGGCATCGGGCGGTCACAGACCCTTTGGAATCGGACAATCGCAAGCAGGTTTCAAGTTTCTGGGCAAAATCCCGCCTCTAATTAGGTATACCTCTTTAGGGAAACAATGAGGGATCAAGGGTCAACCTTAATTCGTAGTAAAATAGAGTGAATTACACTCTGGCCATAGTAAAATAGTCAATTTTATTACTTTTGCTTTTTCTGTAAATAAAGATTATATTTCTGATATCCCAATTAGTTTAATTTTAATTGACAAGATCAAATCAAAATCCCATTGAACTTGGAGTGGTAGGTAGACACAGAACAAGAAAAATGAAGTTTAGCGACCAAACTTTTGGCGATAAACATGAAATTCGTCAGTAAAAGTGAATTTTAGCGACAAAGTAACAATTTATCGCTAATATTATTATTTTTTTGCGACAATTTCAAAATTTCGTCGCTGCAATTGTCTCTAAAGCTAAGGATGAAAATTTATAATTCCCTCCATGTTCTAGAAACAAATTTACGACATAATTTAGAGACAAAAATGATGTTCCCGCAATTAGATGTGTTTGCGACAAAATAATTTCTCGTAGAAAAATGTTTTCTGTGGCGAAATAAATAATTGCTACTAATAATGCATTTTTCCACAACATTTACTTCTGTCACAAAAATTTTCATTGCGGACAATAATATTTGGTGGGTAAAAATATTTTTCACGAATGTTATAATAGTTATCGCTAGACTTTTTCGAAATTAAAGACTGATCGCTAAACAAATAGCAGCAAAATCATATTTGTGACCAATAACAATATTTGAAGATGACTACGGTTTTATTTGTCTTAGAAAATACTAGGGTATATCCCGTGTCCTAAGCCACGAAAAAGATAGTGACTTTTGTTTCTTAAATTAGTTATATTGTGAGAGAGATTTTAATTTTTTTTTTTTTAACGCTTGCAATATATTTTGTTTCCTTTTTCTTATAGAATTTTTGAGTGTACGGCCCAAAAAACGGCCCCTAATAACACTTTTAATCCTCTTTAATCCCGTAAAGGGTATAAAAACCAAAATATTAATACAAATAGATATCTAGTCCATTTGGGTTCATCTAGAGAGAAAACACAAATCCCTAGAATAACTATAAAATATTAATACCTAAACTAACCTTCCTTAAATATAAAAACACATTTATCTTCTAATTCATCAAATATCTTTTCCATTTTTATCTCCCAATTTCTCTCTCCAATCGCGTTTCTAAACAAAGAAACCGTGATTTTCATTATAAATCTGTAACCGAAACTAAAATGAGTTTCTTTCTATCTCTACATCTTAATCTTCTGGAAATCTTTCATTAAATCAGAAACATTGTTTCATATGCATTAGAGCTGCTGAAATCATCTTCTTCATCGTTTCATATTCATTAGAGCTGCTGAAATCATTTTCTTCATCAAAAAATTAAGATGTTGAAATCATCTTCTTCATCGTTAATCAGGTAAAACACATTATTGAAGTCAATTTTCGTCTGTTTTATAAGTTTTTATATTCGGTTTAAGTTTATTATAACAGATTTTCTCTCTCTAAAGTTGATCATATACGATTTTGAGACCAGCTTCCTGCCTGGCCCCCAACTTTGTGACTAGCTTCCTGCCTGACCCCAACTTTAGCAATAATTCCCGTATGGCCCCCTTTTCGTGATCTTTAACATTCCGTTACTCTCTCTCCTCCATCTCATTTTCTCTCTCTGCCACATCATTTGAGCACGCTACATCATCGTATTCACCGGCAGGTCGCCGGTCGGCCAAATTTCCGGTCGGTGACCTTCAAATTTTTTTTTTTCTCTCTCTCTTCTCTCTAAAAAAAATTTAAAAATTCTATCCTCTCTCTCTAAACACTCCGGCGAATGAAAACCCTTCGCCGGAGTTCGATCTGTTCTAAAATTCTCTCCTCTCTCTCTAAACACTTCGCCGAATGAAACCCTTCGTCGGAGTTCGATCTGTTCAAGAACAGATCGAGTATGTTCTTGAACAAACCAAGAACAGATTCGTCTGTTTTTGGTCTAATCTTGAACAAATCGAACTCCGGCAAACCCTTCGCCGGAGTGTTTAGAGAGAGAGAGAGAGAGGAGAGAACTTTTTTTAAAAAAAGAATTTTAGAGAGAGAGAGAAGAGAGAGAAAAAAAAGTTTTTGAAGGTCGCCGGCTGAAAATTTGGCCGACCGGCGACCTGTCGGTGAAGACGATGATGTGGCGTGCTCAAATGATGTGGCAGAGAGAGAAAATTAGATGGAGGAGAGAGAGTAACGGAATGTTAAAGATAACGGAAAAAGGGGGTCATACGGGAATTATTGCTTAAGTAGAGGCCAGGCAGGAAGCTGGTTACAAAGTTGGGGCCATTTAGGAAATAACCCTTCAAAGATTTGTTTACTAATTCATTATTTTTCGAATGTTTGATGTTTATTTTCTTTTTCTGAATCCTTCAAATCGAGTATGTTATTATTGCAATCAATCATCATATCATATATCTTTAGATTGTTGTTTAAGCTTAATGATATTCACATTTGTTCTTCAGATCTCATTTTCAATTCGTACAGATTTATGAAACCAGCGTTTTTTCGTACGGTTCCTCATAACAGAATCTACATTACATGTAGTTTCTGGTAAATTCCCATAATTTATAGTAAATTACTCAAACATCTTCCGTCCAATGTTTTTATAACAGAAAACATAATATATGTATTTTGTAACAAATTATCCATACGTTATCAGGAATATCAAAAACATTATATTAACGTTCGTAAATTATGGGTAATTTATTGAAAATTACGCGTATTTAAACCCAAAACCGTACTCATTTCATTAGTAGAACAACTTCGCTTCACTACCAAATCTCATGTACTTTGAAATAAATTATAGGTAATTTACAGTAAATTTGTATACTTTCTAATACATTACTCAAACATTTTCCGTACCATGTTTTTATAAGAGAGTGTAAAATATGCGTAATTTGTTATACATTATATATAATTTATAATAAATTATAAAACATCGTATAAGTGCGGATAAATTATGTATTATTTATTTACCATTACGCGTACTTTTCACCCAAAATAGTAGCCTTATTAAGCTTACCAAGCCACTCAAAACCTTCAAATATTGTTAAAATTTGACAAACATTATACATAATTTACGGATCTGTACATGTAATTTATAATACAATATATGATTTTTTGTTTAACGTATGTGTATTTATGTGTGTAGATTTGATATAACACATGGAATTTCAAACAGAATCATCAAATCAAAGTAAGTCAACGAAACTGAAATCTGATGGTTGGGATAAAATATTTACTGAAGTTGGTCAGTTGTTTCCTGATGGTGCAAAAGCATTTGGATTAGCTCTTCGACATATAGTGTAACCGTTGTGTGTCCTGCTCCAAGACTACAAATGGAGAGTACATGGATGGACACCATTTTTGAACCAGAGAAGATTTTGTATTTTTGTTTTGTAACAGAATGTAAACGATGTGTAATGTAAAAGAAATTATGTGTAATTTATTGAACATGACACACATACGTTTGATAAATTACGTTGTATACATGACAAATGATGGTTTCCTCGTCATAGATAACACATAATTTACGTATTTGTATTCGATGTGTATTTATGTATGAGTAAAAACTAAAACAATGTTGTTGTAATGTTCACAAAAAAATTTACTATTTCTAAATCTGAAAGTTAAGAGAGAAAAAGTGATATATACGTTTTGTACATTAATCCCCAACTCACGCTTAATTGATTCCAGAAAATATTCTATTTCCAAATCTGAAAGTTAAGCGAGAGAAAATTGATTTGAATCGAAAAAAAATTACATAGTAAGAAAGAGAAAATTAATTTGGTTTCCAAATCTGTAAAGAGAGAGAAAATTGATTTGGTTAAGATTTTTGTTTTGAATCGATTTGGAAAAAGATTTGCTTTCCAAAACGGTTAGAAGAGAGAGAAAAATCAATTTCGGATTTATACGTTAGCTGCTTTAAATCCCTCAAATCACGCCCACATTAGAAACTTTCCAAATTCACCCTAGAAAATTAAAAATCCCGCGATTTTTGTAGGAGAGACATGGACGGTAGTTATTTCACAAAAAATGGTTATTATGTCCATTATGTAAAAGGACTAAATATCCATATTTTGGGAAGATTGGATCATAAACCTTTTTTGAACATTATTTTGGCCTATATATCCACGGACCCTTTCTTAAATTGGTTATCTTGTTTCTACGAAAGACTCGTTGTTTTTTTTTAAATAGGTTATTTTATTTCTGAGAAGAACTATATTTTAAATTTTGGAAAGGACTTCTAGACAATATCTATTATATAAAACAGAAGGGAAAACGATGACTGGGACAAACATCCTTATTTAATAAAGGATATTGTCTAGAAGCCCTTCTCAAAATTTAAAATATAGTCCTCCGTAGAAAGAAAGTTACCTATTTTAAAAAAATAACTATGTCTTTCTTAGGAATAAAATAACTAATTTAAGAAAAAAAAAAGAAACAAAAGATATTGGAAGTGTTATAAAAAGAAATTGAAATATCTCTCACTAAAATAATAACTAATTTAAACAAAGTAAAATACCAAAAAACTAGGGTATCTACAATATAGCAATAATAAATATGAAAAGTCCTCAAATTTGATTTGTACAATGGTTCGTGCCCTAGGGCACGGAATATACTCTAGTCCTTAATAAAAATGATGTTTTTCCTAGTCAGCGTTTTCTCCTTCTGTTTTATTACATAGATTTTTTCGCGAAAAAATATATTTCGTTTGCTAAACAAAAACAATAAACCAAAATAAAATAGTCTAATCTAAAATAATTGAAATTTAACATGTCAAAATCGCCATACTACCATAATTGAGTCACACTTTTTATTTGATTAGGTAATAGTTGTTACGTTGGCAAATGTTATTTGGAACATATTCAATTATGTCTCATGTATTTTTCTTCAACTTAAAATAATAATTAAATTCAATTTCTAATTTTAATTAAATCAAGTTGCGCGAATATTTAGACGCCCTTTGACCCACTTCCAACTTGCATGAACAAAAGAAAACGATAGGGTACGACAAAATAGTAATGGTACGGTCAAAACACCTAGATCACGGTCAAATAGTCGACGCTAGTTTAAGAAAAATGGATTACACTCTGGCATAGCCAAATAGTCAAAGCTATCTCATTTTCTTCTTAAATAGAAATCTCTCTATCATTGTCCCGGTCGGTTTAGGTAATAGGAATAAGCTCACACCAAGATCCTACCACATTAGAATTGTTAGGTAACTATGTTTCTAGAAATATCGTGAGGTTTAAGGTAAATATCTAATTTTTATTAGAAGAAATGTGGATTAAAAAAATGGAAGAGTGAGATAATCAAATCAATTACGTTTCTTCTGTAAATAAAAATTGCCCTACCACTCTATATATATACTGACTGATATTTGAGGTAATTTCTCCCGTCTGTGCTTGGTTTTTTGAATCCTAAGCAGCATAGCAAAACATCTAGAAGCAAATATGAAGTAATGTTCTAAGGAAGGCAAGCAATGATCTTTCATTTTCACATATTTGCCTTAGTTGTTTGAAATATTTGTTTTCAGTTTTTATTTACGTTATTATCTATTAACTTTTTCACATCTAGATGGTATTTTGTACTAGGGATTTGAAGCTTGATGTTCAATAACAGATCGGTGAACGCGTTCTAAGGCAACGATTGAAAATGGTATGCAATTCTTCCCTTGCAAACGGAAATCCAAATATCTTTTTTGATTTCTTCCTTTGAAGGTAAATATCTATTGTTTCTTTTCAAATAATGACGGCAACTTGGGTTACTTTACATGTACATCCACGAATCTATAGAGTTATTTAACTAAAAGATCTCGAGTACAAATTTCAGTAATTCTGAGAAAAAAATCGATTATGTTTCATCAAAATTAGTCGATCGGGGTTTCCCTGCTAAGATCTCAATTTCCCTTCAAGAGGTTAAAAGGAAGAGAAATGTTGTAGTCACCCCTTTTTTAGTGGGTTATGTTATAGTCAAACCGATCCAGCTATAGGCACATAGATCAGGGCATTTGGTCAAATTTCTCTATTAGCGCATCCAATCTGGCTTTAAACACGTCCGATCAGCCGATCCGGCTATAAGTCCATCCGATCTGGTTATAGGCACCCTTTAAGTGACTCTTACTTGAGTCCATGTTGGCGCCCACAATAGGTGGGCTTAAAATTCGAAACACTTGAGCCCATCGTAGATATATTACATAAAAGCAAATACATCAAATAAATGTGATAAACGTATAATTATATTTTCTTTTGTTGATTTGAGACTAATGATATTTTAAAATCTGAACAGAGAAATACAAAAAATGGCAAAGGAGGGAAGAAACATAATCGAAAGGAAGAAAAAAAACAATAATGAAATAATGAACCTCGAGACAACTAGTGATGGAAGAAACATCGCAGAGAAGGAGGAGAAGCAACCTACCTCTTCAAACCATGAGGTCGATTATAATATTTTTTACCTGATGTGTTTATGTCATTTCACATGAATGCTCTATAAAACATTTTTATATCATCATCTAGAGATTTAGCCTATGGTAGTGTTTGTTTTTACGTTTGAATTAAATTTATATAAAATCAACATAAGTCAATTATTCAGACTAGTCGAAGGAAAAAAAAAAAAAGAATCTAAAATCTGACTTGTGTCAATTCAGACCTTGGGTTAGATTTTGGATTTAACTCAAACTAACTAGAAACATAACATGGTAATATTACATGAAAAAAACATAAATGTTTATTCTTCTTTGTTGATTGTGACAGAACTGATATTTAGATGACTTTACAGGTACATACGGTATCCGAAAGAGGAGAGAGAAACCAGGATGGAAAACCAAATGAACTTAAATCTAAAGCTTATAATGAAACAAGAAAGGTTAGAATGAGCCTGGAGGAATTTTACAAGATGTTTGGTCTAAAGGATCAACAAATGGTGCAAATGGAACTTATAAAGCCAAACACCCTAAAGGGTTTTACTTTTGATTTAAATGAACCAAAGGACAATATGGTCATTTCTTCAAAAGAGGTAATTCATTTCTCTAATATTCTTTTTTTACTTCCTTTCACTTAAACTGGAGAAACCTGACCTACAAAAGACTTCGACATGAAATAAGTTTGAGTACGTACTTATAACTCCGACTCTGAGATTTAGAGTGATTATAAGGCCCATGACACGAAAATTGATGGCAGTCTTTAACTAGCGTGACATAGCTCAATGATAACTAAGACAACCAGGTCGAGGCCAGCCTGGCCTGACCAGATTAATACCACTAGTCTTGGTTAACAAAGGTGGTAACACCTACAAAAAGCCCGCCCTGGCCCAAAAATGAGTTCATGAAAAAGAGAGCGAGAGTAGTGGTGCTTATTGATTGGGTCGAGGCATCCCGAAAATGAACGAGTAAGTCCGGACTTCAACTTGGGCCTACCACGCTCGGGTTGAAATAGTGTCTGGTTGGACTAACCCGTTTAACTTTAAATCCGAGTCTGGTCTAGGACTAGGCCTCCGAGGATCAACCTTTGGGCCTGGATGGGTCGGACCTGGTCCACCGTGCTAGGTTGGGTTGGGCCACTAGGTCTATCAGTAAGTTTTTTAGGGTAGCAACAACTACAAAAAGCCCGGCCCTGGCCCAAAAATGAGTCTATAGAAAAGAGAGAGAGATCATGCAGTAGAATGCTCTGACAAACAATTAAGCAAGAACTAAAATCTGTTACGTATTTGATCAGTGTGATGAATTGGTTACTGAAACTACCCTAAACTTCTGAATTCCCTGAAAATCTTTTCCCCCTATTTAATCTTGTACTCTGTTCTTCAATCTTTTCTCGTTCACTTGCTACTGAACTTTCATGGGGTTTATGATTTTGCATGCTTGATTCTCTCATTTTCTTTATCTGGGTATTTAACTAAGTAACTCTTCTTTGATTTTCAGATTCTGGGTAGGTTAATTTTCTGACTAATTTTGTATGATTTTCACGCAGGATTCTGAATCTTCCATTGTTTATCGATTCAAACAAGGTACTACTTCTTCCCTCTTTTCCCCCATTTCTTCTTAAACCCTAGAATACTTAGATAGTTTAGTCTTCCATTTCTTGTTTTTGATTCATTGTCTTCTGTTTTCTTGGATTTCCATGTTTACTTTGGATTTTGGAACTTGGGTTATGGATTCTGCATTTGGGGGTTTTAGGTATTATTGAGAATAGAGTTGCAGAGATAATGGCATGTAAGGCATTAGAGGATGGTATGGAAACCCTAGAACAAGAAAATAAAAATAAGTACGAAACCCATATTGATAAGTTGAAGCAAAACCGTAGATCATTTGAAGATTTTATTTGGGATGAGGAATCTGTGAACATTCTTAAAGAACTTGCCTGTAAGAAATTAGGTATAATTTTCAAGAAAGCTATTAAGAAACTTGAAGAATTGGGTCATAGTGAGGAACTTGCTATTAGAGCTCTTTTAGTGTCTACTTCCCTTAACTATGACGCGAAAGACTTGGTAACGAATATCGTTGAAAATAGTTTGAAATATATGAAGAAGACACCAACAACTGGTGTATATTCGTATCGGAGAGTTCCTCTTGACAATTTAGAGCAACTAGAGATGTGTGTTTTGGATGAGTTGGTTTCTCTAATTTGGACATTTCATCCATCTATGAGCGAAGCAGAAGCAACTTGGCATTTGCTACTCTGTGATTTCAAGTATACTCGTGCCCTAAACAACATATGTGATGAGAAACTGAGTGCTAGATCACCTTTATCTATACAACTTCAGTCGAAATTGGATAATTTTAAGTCCCAAGTCCAAAACCGAAATGAAATATATACTTTTCATTGTTCAACATCTGGTAAACAAGTAGTGGATCAAACCGGGCCTCTTATTGTCGGGGAGTTAACTCGAGATCGAGACTGTGGTATTCATATTCGACCCATACCCGAGTCGTTCAATCCCGAAGAAGAAGTAGCCTCAGTGAGTGGTAGAGATTACAATAAGGGTATCTCGAAAAGCAATACTGTTATCAGACAGAAGTCTATTCAAGTTAAGATTATCGGACCTCATGGGTCTAATGTGGTGAGCAGCAAACAAGCCTATAACTTGAATAAGATGCTGGATAAGAAGTTGAGTTCGGGCTCGGACCCATTTGAGTTGAGTTTAAAGGATGCTCCATTAATGATCAAAACTATGGGGGTTAATGTATCTCAAGCTCATCAAACCCTTTGGAACTCTGCGACTCCTCCATCTGCTAATCAGAAACCCATCAGTGCTCCATCTGGATCATACGTGGGCAGTACTGGACGTGCTTCAAAGCCCGGTAGTTCTAGCAATGGACCTGCTTCAAAGCCCCTTTGTTCTAGCAACAGACATGTCTCAAAGTTCACTAATTCTAGTTCTAGCGAAGTAGATGCCAATATCCAAAGCACAACAGATTGGACCAATGAAAAGGTAATGGAGATTGCAGACAAACTTAGACTAATTACCAAAGCTGAAGATGAGACATTGAGGCAAGGAAAAGAAGAAACTTTACGAGAACAGAAAGAAAAGCAATTAAAGAAGGTAAAGTTCATAAACAAAACGATTCTTGGACTCAATAATGATTTGGAGGAGTATGGTGATGAGTTGGAAATGATCAATAAAAGAATTCAGACTCTCACAAAGAACAATAGAGAGTTGAACGAAATGATAGTAGAAGCTAGACTTGAAGCTGCAGGATCTGTTGCAAACTCTGTGGAAGCGTCTAAAGGGGAAATGCAAAATCGGGAGAGGATTGAGTCAGCAGAGAAGGAGAAAATCCAAATCCGAAAGGCGCTCATTGCTTTGGGAGATAGGCGAAATCATCTCGAAGACAAAATAGATGACACTAAATACGTTCGTTGTTTCGTGGAGGTAAAGCTTTTCCTTTTTCTATATATGTATATATTTATATTTATGTGTGTGTGTGTGTGTGTTTGTGTGTGTTTCTTAACTGCAAATTCTATAAGAAATTGATTCTCATTATGAGGCAAAGACTACAGGTTGAGCGAAAACTAGAGATGGAGATTTCAGCAAAGTTACAGGAAGAGTTGATGAAACTGACAGCCAAAGAAAACAAGATGAAAGAAGACCGTATCGAGAAGCTTAGGAATGAAACTATTATGATGAGATTGAAGGACTCCCCTGAAGAAGTAGCTGCTCTAGGGAAAAGCATTGACGGAAAGTTTTGGAATAGCTCGAAAGGTGGAAAGAAGAAGGCGAAACAACCGAGAAAATGAAGGAGTGCCCACTGCCCATCTTTCAGGTCTCCTATCGAGTGACGTATATACTTGCTCGTTTTCGCTCTTAGATTACTGTTTTACCCTTTACTTATAATCTCCAAAACTCTTTTAGTTGGGTAAAATTTGAAAAATGGTGGTTGAGAGTATTGAGACTCACTTTGGGATTTTGGTTTGTTTCTTAGAACAATTTTTTATTGTCTTTGTTGGAAGTTTGTGTTTTGAGTAATTGAGAACCATTTGGGGAGATTTTAAATAATTTAGAGAATTGTTTAGTTGTTAAATGGTTTTGTTTAGGTTAATTTGAGTTTAGTTTTGGTTTGGTTTGTTCTTATATCATGGAAATGGCTTCTTTTCAATAATGTTTGATATTTTTTCCAAATCAATTTTTATGTCATTGAAGCTTGTTTTGTGTTAGTCGCACATGTTGGTTGTGGGAGGAGGTTGTAGTCACATTTAGGTATGAATAGCAATTTCACCTCTTGAGCTAGTTTTTGGGTGAAAGATATCGATAACTAAAACCGCCATTGGTATCGTGCTTAGGTTTCCGAAAGCCTTTCAGCCTTTCAGGTCCTATCGTAGAGGAGAAAGATAGTCTTCCAAGTCTTAATATGCGAAGGGAAAACTTTCCTGTCAATATTAGTCTTGTAGGTCTTAACATGTGACAAGGAAGATTGTAGATGTTAACCTCACATTAATTGACATGTGGGAGAGCGAAAAACTCCCCAATAAATAAAAAGAAAAAGGAAATCGTCGACAGCAGGGTTCGAACCTGCGCGGGCGAAGCCCAACAGATTTCAAGTCTGTCTCCTTAACCACTCGGACATATCGACTTCTGTGCCATACATTCCCTACAACTAGTGTTCTTTATATAAACTAATGAACATTTTTTCTGAATATGAACAATTTTATTAGTAATTTTGACTTTTCCATGAAAACATAAATGTCAAGGTTTGACAGATTAGTGTTTGCAACAACAAAAAAAAAGGTTTGACAGATTAGTGTAAACATAGAAAAGAAAAACGCCCGTGCTTTGTTATAGGACGAGGGTATAACCTATATTCGACGGACACAAATAATTTTATAATTTCAATCTTTAGAGATAAATTTAGGAGATACAATCTCAATAATTGAAAATATTGGGGAGATATAATATCAATCCATAAATTTGAGAGGTGTAATCTTAGCCTTTAAAGAAGATGATATATTTTAGAAAAGATATTACGACGAAATTTGCCTCTAAAATTTACACGAGTTTTTTTTCAAAATGTGATTTTGTCTGAATTTCGTGTGATTCTTGGATCGAAGAAATTTCTCCCTGAAATTCATTGATTGGAAAGTCATTTTATATGAATCGTCTGAATTTCTTGTCATTTCGAGATGAACGAAATTTCTCTCCAAAATTACATGAGTTTTCTACTACATAATATAGATAAGCCATCAATAGGTTAATAAATGTGATAAATAACAACCCAAAGCCAACTTAACACTGAAGCCCAACTAAACTATAACTATACCTTTAATAATCTAAATCAACTAAACCATAATTATACCTTTAATAATATAAATCATGAATTCCACTTTCAGAAATTGAGCCTTGGAATTCTGAAGTTTATGTTAACACTATCGACCACTAGAGCAACCAAATATTGACTGTGAAAGAAGGGTGTAGAGGTTACTCATGTAGGGTTAAGTTTGTGATTATCAACCTCTAGCCCGACATGTTAAGTTAGTGATCATCAAACTCTAATTCTAGAGTTTATGTCAACATTATCGACTACGGGGACAACCAAATATTGAATGTGAAAGAAGGGTGTAGAGGTTACCCATGTACGGTTAAGTTTGTGATTATCAACCTCTAGCTCGACATGTTAAGTTTGTGATCATCAAACTCTAGTCCCACTTATAAGTCCATTCCTAATCCGAAGATATTCTTTTCCAATTTTATCTAATTTGTCGATTATTTTTTGCCTTCTCATGAACCATAATCAAAATCTTTCCAAAGGATACCAATTCTGTGATGTGTTTCATATCAATTGATCATCATCAGCATAATCTCCACACATACAAAAATTCATTAATAGATATCATCTTATTTTATTTAAATTTTAAAAACAAGCTAATACATCTTAAAAACCCATTAATACACCAAGGGGAGGAAACCCTAGACCAAAATCCATCCATATCCTCCCCTTTTTAATTTCATCTTCTTCTTCTTACTTTAATTACAGAACCATAAACCCTAATTAATACAAGGACACAAGATTAAAATTATAATACATACCCACTGAAAAACATTACAAATTCAACCCAAATTTCTTTCCTTCATTTAGAATCATACCCAAACCCTAATTCTTCATCCCCAAATTTCCTTCCTTCAGAATCATACCCAAAGCCTAATTCTTCTTCTTCATCACCCCAAAATCCCCAACTTTCCCATTCTAAACGAAATGAAAAAAATCCCCAAATTTCTTTCCTTCATTTAGAAGGATACCAAACCCTAATTCTTCATCTTCATCCCTTCCACCCAATTCAAATTTTACATACATAAGTTACATAAACAATAAGAAAATCAACCCAGAATTTCAAATCTTCATTTCCGTTTAAAAAAATCACGGAAATTTAAGATCTTGAAATTAAATACCTGATTAAGGTATAAAATCTTTGATTGATTTTGAAATTTTATACGAAATCAATCAATTCGAAGAAGACGTCTTAGATCTTTAGTAGCAGAATCATCAACAATAGCTAAACCTAACTCTTGTTTTCTAGTTGAGAAAAACGTCGGTAATGGAAGAGAACTAGGAGAAGGAGATGAATAAAAAGCAGATCCAGCATAAACTTCAGATCTACATGATGATGATGATTTCAGATCAATAATCTGAATCTGATGATTTGGAAGAAGAACAGATCCTAGATCTGATTCCCCTCGTTTCAAAATCGTTACTTTACCAATCGTTGGTGTTGATTTTTTTGAGATCGATTGATCTGATTGAGGAAGTCGTTTCTTTTGTTCAGATCGAACGAAAGGTTTCTTGTGGTTGTTAGGTTTAGGGTTAGAATTAGCTGAATAATTAGTTTTCCGGCGAGGTATGACCGTCGTTGAGATTACTGGTCTTACTCTCATCCGTTCGATTAAACAATCTTGTGGTCTTAAAACTTCCGTTCCCATTCTCAACTAAATGAACAAAACCTAGAGATAGAGAGAGAAAATCAAGTTTCTAGAAGGAGAAAATGAAATCTCTATAGAGAGAGAGAGAGACAAAGAGGAAATCTAGAGAGAGAAAGAGAGTAAATGAAATCTCTAGAAAGAGAAAGAAGGAAATCTAGAGAGAGAAAGAGAGGAAATGAAAATCTCTATAGAGGTAAATCTAGAAAGAGAGGAAATGAAATCCCTATAGAGGGAATCCTAGAGAGAAATAGGAAATTTGTAGAGAGAGAGAGAGAGAAAGAGAGGAAAGGAAGATATGAGAGGATTAGGGTTTCTCTCTTTGGGTATTTATTGAAGAAATCCTTTTTCTTCTTCTTTCTATGAGAGGAAGACTTGTTGGTGATTTCTAGGAGGTTGCCTATTTCTTTGGGTTAAAGTCAAGAAGAAAGATAACGGTCATATTTGATGGCTAATAGTTCATACTTTAGTTATTTTGACATTTGAGGCCCTAACTATTTAGTGATATTTGACTTTTGCCTCCCCTTTCAAGATATGACTTGTTTACAATTCTAATTGTGTTTTTCTGTTAAATATCAGTTAAGTAGACCGTGTGTCGAAAATACGATAGATTCACTCTCCAAGTACTTTTTTGATAAAATTTTAGTGAAGTGGTGTTTGTGCTTATGACGCATGTGATCCATAACAAAAATATCTTTTTCGTGTCAACAATTCCAACACCCAAGTTGTGTTCTTCACCATCAATCACCACGCTCTTCAACCACTACTGTTACACCATCATCTTCATCTTCTCCTCCACTGACCATGACCACCGTCATCTTCCCCTCCATTTTTATTGACCACTACCATCAAGGTGATGGTGTTAGTGGTAATGGGCGAAGAAGAAGTAGAAGATGAAAATAGTGGTGATGGTGCTCGATGAAGACGCCAAAAGTGGTGGTCAGTGTAGGTGGCTCGGTGGTTGGTAAATGTGGTGGTGATTGATTTTGGTTAGAATAGTTAATTTAGCGAGGGGTATCTATGTCATAGGTTGTACGTGTTCATTGGTACAAACCCCACATTAACTAGGACATAATGGCAAAAAACACACTTGATGTGTAAACTAATAACGGAAAGATAATGGGGGAGGGTAAATTCCAAAATCAGTAAATAGTGGGGATATATGTCAAATACCCTTCAATTTTAGGCCTTAATTGTTTTGAAAACGTTAGTGCTTAACGGTTGACTATTAACGGCGTTAGTAATTTAATAAACCGCGTCAAAATTGTCCCTATCCAAGAGACTCAAATTATTGAGGTGTGTGGGCCCCACAATTGGGTAGTCGGCCCAACTTTTTTTAGTTGGCCCAACTGGACCACTTTATAATAATTTTTATGTTGAAATGTTTTCGGGAAAATGACAGAGGAACCGAAAAGTCACATAACAAACAAAACCGAAATAAAAATGAACGGTCCAGATTGAAACTTAACTCTCTCTCTCTCTCTAACGAAAAGATATAATCTAAATAGAGTGGTTTCCAAGTTCAATTTTAGTTCCGCTAGATTTTTGGTGGATGTAACACGGTTGTTTTCTTTTAATATATTTCCATAAATGTCAAGTTGGTATGGGACAATAAATCTCTTGGAACATGATGAATTTGAGTACCTTTTTTTTTTTTTTTGATGAATTTGAGTACCTGATTAATGATCAAGAATAATTCATGTATCAGATTATGTCAAGTTTTTTAAGAGTAAATTATCATGTCAGATAAGTGAATTCCATCAGTAAAACAATGCAATATCAACATTATTGTGTGGGTTATTTCCTGAAAGGACCCTTACTTTGGGACCAGTTTCCAACAAAGCCTCTTGTTTATCAAAAATATCTAGAGGATTCCTTTTTTTCAGTTACGGTTAAATGTCCGTTATTCTCTCTCTCTTCCATATATCATCACCTCTCTCTGTCACGTCATGCTTCTCGTCACCTCATCATCTTTTCTGATAGGGACGCCCGCCAGTCAAAAATTCCGGCGACCTTCATACTTCAAAAAAAAATCTCTCTCTCTCCTCCTCGCCTTTCTTCTTCGGCGAAGGTTGCCGACCATAAAATTTTCCGGTCTCAGACTTTCAAACAAACAAAAAAAAATATTTTTCTCCCCTCTCCAAACCGGAGGTCTGGTTCACCAGATTTAGAAGGTCAGTTCGCAGATCTTCTAGATCTGGTAGAAGATCTGGTGAGAGAGAGGAGAGAATTTTCTTTTTTGACAAACTTTCTCAGGAGAAGAGAGGTTAGGTGGAGAGAGAAAAAGAAAGATTTTTTTTATTTAGTATGAAGGTCGTCGGTCGTCGAAATTTTTGACCGACCGACGACCCTATCGAAGAAGATGATGAGGTGGCGAGAGATATAACATGACAGAGAGATTTGATGAGACGGAGGAGAGAGAATAACAAACATTTATCTGTAACGAAAAAAAGGAGCCTTCTAGATATTTTCGATAAAGTAGGGAGCTTCGCTGGAAGCTGGTCACAAAGTGGAGGTCTTTCGAAAAATAACCCTTATTTTGTTCTCTTTTTTCCTTTCCTATTAATATGACGAAGATATGTCTAATTTTTTTTTTTTTTTATGAAATATGAAGATATGTCTAATTAGTATCCAGGGGTTCCATATAAAAAAAGATCTGGATTTGGTCAAAAACAGCTATCATGAAATTGTTTAACAATTAATTCTTATTATATTAAAATCAAAATGTTTTATTCCTTCTTTATATAATTAACATCATATTCACGTTGAAATAGTCGACAGAATTTAGTCCCAATTGGATTTATTCTTTAATCCTTTACCTACTAGAAACTTTATTTTCCTTTTCACTATTAATATTATTGGATACATATTGGAAACATAAAAAGAAAAATAAACAAAAATTCTATGACATAGAAACTCCACGACTTTATACTCTGACTTGGCTATGGCTAAACTAGTGAAGGGTATTTTTGTCTACCCATTTTATATGCAACCCAAGAGTCTGTTGATCAAGGAATATAGATACATCATTATTATAATTACAGTCATCTATTCCTTGAAGGCGGTAAAAAGACTTCACACAAAATAAATTTTGAGACAAATTACTCAACCAAAATTATATCATGAACGTTACAGATTTAAGAGGGGATACTATCCGACCACTACAACGAGAGAAGGTAAACTCTTGTTTAAGCTTTAATTTCTCTGAAATATTTTATGCACTATTTTATTTAAATCATAGTTTCCCTTTATTATAAAGAGATACAATTATTCTCATTGTTTAAGCAATTACTTTGCCCACCTTATTAACAGAAAGGGTTGTTCTCAAAATGAGGAAAAGAGTGAAAATAATTTTAAAAGAAAAAGGAAAAGGAAAAGGGGGAGCAAATATGAGAAACTTTTGTTAAAGTGAATGATTCTTTTATAACACATTAAACAACTACAAGGGAAGAATTCATTCTTGAAAAGGGAAACTGCTTTTCTCTTGTGGAGTATTAGCCTTTCTAGTTTGATTTAGTGGTGTCATTCGGGTCGGCCCAGCCCATGAGCCTTAGGCTGGACGGCTCTTTTAGGTGGGTGGGGTTGGCTGATGGGCTTTTGGTTGGGTGGTCTTTTAGGTTGGTCGGGCTGGCCCATGGACTTCCAATCAGACTGTCTTTTAGGTGGGTCGTGCCAAAATGTCAATTCAGCCCAAGTCAGAGGTTGGGTCGACTCATGTCCATATGACACCGCTAGGTTATTTCTTCATCGGCTGTTAGAAGTAAGCATATCAAAGTATATAGTACACAACTAATATAACCCGGCGAAGGTATGACTCATGTTTGGAGATAAAATTGGGAAGTGAAATCTTAGCCATTAAAAATAAGTTTGGAAAGTATAACATTAACCTTTGAAGATAAATTTGAGAGATGTAATCTAATGTAATTTAGACTCTTAAATATAAGTCTGTGAGGTATAATCTTAATTATTGAAGATGACGGTATATTTTAAGATACCATCTTCTATTATTATATACGACATTTAAAAAAAATTTCAAGAAAGATATATGGTACTTTCCTAGGACAATTGGCTCAATCAATGTCTCAGATGATGTTGTGACACAACAAAACACATTTGATTTTAAAATAAGTTGTTTTACGAACAAAAAGTACACATTTGTATTTCTTTTCAACTTATCAGCGTTTCAAATGAAATATGATGTACAAAAAATATACTTTTTATCTGTTAAAAAGAAGTAATGGCAAACTCAACCATTGTCCCCTTCTTCCACGCCTTATGATTTGTTCATAGAAACCTGAATTTCTTCAAGAGTTCGACCTTTCGTTTCTGGTACTATCTTTGCGATGAATATAAGAGCTGAAGCATTAACTGCACCATATAATAAGAATGTACCTGAAAACAACATAACTTCGAGTAAGTCTATTAGAGTTGAATATGGATGAGTGAGCGGAAGACTGCCAGGATAGTCCAATATCGGTTGAGAAACTGAGATAGGCCCAAGAACACCAAACACACTCGTCGATTGAAAATATGAACTAGTTATGTTTTCGATATTTACCATATGAACTCCAGCTCATGAGGAAATTGAAAGTAAATGAAACTACCCATGATCCAATCCAGTTCACCAAAGTCACCAAACTTCCTGCTGTTCCCTTCACATTCAATGGGAATACCTAAAACAAGAACAATCCTCAACTTAGACTCTGAAAGCTAATCTCGAAACGATGAAGACGATAATAGAGAATAACAAAATTTGCATATAATCGTTATACCTCCGACATTATAACCCAAGGAACAGCACCCATGCCTATCGAGAAAAAACCTATAAAGGTCTGATAGTAGCAAAATAAAACGCGTAAATGAGTTCATAACTATGTCAATCGATAGAAATCTTGCAAGATGATATATGCGTGTATATGTGTGTGTATGTGTGGGATTTTCGTACTGACCAGAATGCCGGTGAGTGCGAGAGCAGGTACCCATTCGAGCGATAATTCGTGGACCTGAAAAGAATATCATTGGCGTACAGAATTTATACAAATTGAATGAAAACATAGTTGTTTAGGATTGATATATAGATTCGAAAGCTACCTTCATGAAGAAAGAAGCTGCAAGCAAAAGACAACCGGCGAGTAATCCTGAGACTGAAACCTGAATAATGAATCGTCGAGTTAAGATCATAATTTTGGTTGAGGAGAGAGTTAGAGGCGGCCAGAGTGCTAGGGTTTTCAGTAAGTTACAAGTACTAAAACCCTATCTCTATAGTCTGGTTATTCATCCATAGTGAGAATCGCGCTATTGTTTGTCATCGAATATGTCTCACCAACCGAACCACAAAATCTCTCGTATTATGTGTGATTGTTTACTTTCGTTACTGCTTTCTTGGCTTGTCTGTTCTTCGGTATAATAGTTCAGTTAAAGATCTAATACTTACGAAGAGAAGAGGTCTTCTTCCAGCTTTATCCATTAAAATTGCTCCTAATCCAGTTATCGGAACCTACAAAAAAAATGTACACGATCATCTTTTTTTAGTCTTTGATGTTCGGAGTTTGGCTTTTGAAATTAGTATTGAGATCGCTACAAACCTGAATACATGCGTAGATAATAGTCCCTAAGTCGGCCGGAAACCCTAAAAAAACACGTATAAAACGACTTTTGTTAACTATAATGTAGTAGCTAAAGAAGCTTAGGAACAGAATTATATACGTGAGAGTGATCTTACCTGCCGCTTCGAAAATGTGACTAAGGTAAAAACAGAGTCCATTGATACCTCCAAATTGTTGTATCACCATTAATCCAACACCAACCTGATGACCTAAAATTTTAAAACAAGATACACAACTAGAAGAGAAGATGAAGTTGTAGAGCTTGATGAAAGACTCACAGTGACAGAAACTAAGTATTTCCTATCGAACAAGTCGAAAATTTTGGCTTGTGGGAGGGTTTCGAGTGTTCGTATATAATCCTGCCAAGCCGAAATATATGAAACGATTAGTCCATCGTCACCTCTATATTGCTTTCGTAATGAGGTTAAATTTGGTAAAAATTTACTTGAATATCAATGGTTTCCTCGGAAATATCGGCATCTTTACCACGAAGCTTTCGTAGTGCCACTTCGAACCCTTGTTTTTCACCAACCTTTGCCTGTATATATTACACATCTATAAGCCATAAGTCGGGTTCGTCTTTCTGCATTAGCTAGTACTATCTCATACCAGCACTAGCAAATGTCTTGTAGAGTTTTTTGGACAAATCTCCTTCAGAGTCAATTATGAGCAGGCAACTAATTAAGTCTGCTATTGTATGCTAGTTCAGGTTCATCATATGTATGTCTTTGCATGTTTTGCGTTCGAAATATTTTTATCGTCGTTTTAGTTTGGGCTCCTACCAGAGTAACTCTGTGAAGGTGAGCTATCTAACCCCCTATTGGATTTTAGTTCGCAAGTACATATGTCGCTTTAGTTTCTTACCAGCCATCTGGGAGACTCGGGGATGAAGAAAAGGCCGAAAACGAGAACAAAGCATGGGAGAATTCCTGCAAATATATTCATGTAAAAATCAAGTTTCCGACATGCTAATCTCTTGCTCCTCAAGTATCAACCACCTCTATTTCTTGCCTAACTCGATTTTTTCTTTTTGAATTTGAAGTATCTGGTTGAAATTTACCAATTAGTGCTAGTGTTCTCCATGACACAACTGTTCCTATGATGAAGGTAAACGATACGCCAGTAACGATCATAAGCTGCAAACGAACAAGTAGAGATATTTTAATTTTTTTACTTGTACTTCGATCAAATATCGTCAGATGCGATTCTTGTTTTTTATTCTTTTACCTGATTAAGAGTAGCAAGTCCTCCTCTAAGATTCTTCGGAGCGATTTCAGCTATGAACACGGGTACCTGCTCATTCATTACTAATTAGTTCATTATATAAAATGGTACTTCGACCTTGAAAGAAAATATGTTAAGATGTTCGAAACAATGATGCCGAGACAGTATCCATACTCAGGGAAAAGAAATAAAACTATACCACATAAGAGAGCACTCCCATTCCATATCCTGTGCAAACTCTTCCAAGGTCAAGTGAGACAACACCCTAAAAAACAAAAATATAGTAAGATGGTTACCAATTACGCATTTCTTGTTAAATAATAGGTTCTTTTTTTATTCAACAATTATACGAGTACACCTTTGTGCGTCGAAGGACAAGGGAAATGAGATTATTTCTTAGAGTTTGAGGGAGATGAAGATGAGCTAGGAAGAATGTGAATATGAAAAAGGATGGAAAAGGAGAAAAAAAATATTTGGAGATTTCTAATAAGATATCTCAATTTTTTTTTCTTTGAAGGTGATGAAGTGGATGAAAAAAAGAGACAAAAATAGATGAGTGAACAAAGAGAAAGAAATAAGTACAAAAGGAAGGGTAACTTTGGAAAGTTAAAATCAGACTTAACTGTGCGTGGATGATGAGAAAAATTAAAAGGGGTCTTATCGACATTATTTACAAAGTAGGGGGGCTACATGAGTAACCTATCTAAGTGGTCAATCGAAAAATAAACCGAAAACAAATACATGACTTAATACATTTCTTATATAAGTTTGACAATAGAGATGACGTAAAAACCTTAGAGTAGTAAACTGCTAACCATCCTGCAATGCAGAAAACGGATGATATCCTCATTGCCTGTTAAAATTTAACAATAAAATAAGAAAAAATCGAGACGTCTGGAAGAAAAGAAAAAAGTTATATGTATCTGAAAGTTAAACATTTAAACTAACCCCTTTTCTACCGAAATAGTCTGCAATTCGACCACTTGTTATTGCCCCAACCATGGCACCAATTGTCGCTATCGAACCAAATACTGAATACTGAGACGTTATATGAAACAAAACCGTTGTTTCTTTTATTAAATATATCAAACGAAAATTCATCACATAATTATCTTATGCAGTTATGTTATAGAAAAATCACCTGTGATAGGGAAAGACCAAGATCAGATGTGATTCCAGATTGGGTAGGTGCAGAAAATCCAACCTACAAGAATATTCTTGACAAGTAAGAACTGGATCCAGCTTCAAACTCCATACAGGAAATAGGAAAGAAAGAAGGGTTATTTTGATATAGATCCTCAATTATTTTGTGATATTTGGCATTGACCCCTGTTTTTCTAAACTAACGGAGAGACCCCTATTTTCGATTTTTTCTGCAAGTTCTAGTTAAGTAGTGAGCCTGCTAATGGCACGTGGGGCACATGACAAAATTACTCCTTATATGAACAATGCCAACCCAAACTCATATTCTTCCTCACCATCCATCATTCACCACCTTCACCCACCAGTACCACCACCACCATCACAATTCACAACCACCACCACCACCTTCACAAGCCGCCTCAACCATCATCGACCACCACCACCCAAACCCATGTCCATACTTTCAAAAAATATTCTGTCAATGATAAATTGTAATTTGCATCCAAGTAGTTCCAGTTAGTCAAACACATAACATATAATTAAAGTTGAATGAGAGATACAAATGAAATTACTAGTAGTACTTACACAAGATCCAAATTCGAAAGATCCACAAACAGCAACAAAAGTACTAAGCAAAACCATAAATATAGATCCTCCATCGTTCTTGTTTCCCAACTGAGCTTCTTCATCTTCACGAAACGAGACCCGTTTAACAATAAGCGGCTCTGTTACACCTTCTTGCGGTCTATCTCCATTCTCTACAACTTCAACGTTCGACATCTCTTCAGTCTAGCTATGAATAAAAGAGAAACAGAGAATGGAGAATAAAATGATATAAAAGACAATTTTGAATGGAAATAAGTGAATGGGTTTGGTTAAATTTGGACACCCATGATTTAGATTAGACCTATAGATTAGCATACTATATTTAGTTAAAAGAAAATAACGAACTACTAAATTTTGGATAATGATTATCATTAAACTTGATGGAATGTCTAATCTTGTATTAAATTAGATCTTTAACATAAGAATAGGTCATAAAATGAGAAGATTTTGGATGTGTTTGAGGGTTTAATACCTTTTTTTAGAGACCTCTCTATAAATAGAAACTCAGACATTACCTCAGATATTATCATCTAAGGCTAGCCAAATACCCTTCGAAACTTCAAAACCGATAATTGAAACATCGATAAGAGCTCAATATCAAGTTCTCATGAAATGGAATATCAATCTAGGTAGAATTCGTGTTGATGTGAAGGAAATCTTCCAACAAGTAAGGTACATGCAAAACACTGTTATAACTAAAAGTCGCGGAAGCTATCGAACCTATCCTAGAAATTGATCCGATTATGAAGATTAATCGAAAAGCTAAGCCAAATCTAAATATGCGAACAGAATTTAACGAGGTTCGGCTTTAAAGCCTACGTCCTCGGGCGAACAAGAAATCTTTATTGAAGGATAGATGAAGACGACTCACACAACCCGCAAGTTCGTCCCAAGATGGTACCGTATAGAAATTAACTTTCTATACTAAATCTTCGACGACCGAGAAATTTAACACCGCTCAAAAACTATGAAAAATTTCTCTCACTTGCTCTCTCTCTCTCTCTCTCTCTAGCTCTCTAAAGAAGAGTTGTTGTTGAGTAGTTGTGTTGATTGTGGTGGTGATGATACAAGCACTCAAGACCCCTATTTATAATTAATATAAGCCGGTGATTTGAAGCCAATTTTAGCAACCAAACCGCCTACCAAACTAAACCGCCTCACCATTGGGTTTCCAAACCGCCTCTAGGATTCCAAACCGCCACAAGCCATAAATTGGAACCTATCTCAATTTGGAAACTACCTCTTACAATTCTCCACCTCGTACACAATTTGATACTCTTCAAATTTTGGACGAACACCAGGATACTCCTTGTAAGATATATCTGTTTCTTGTAACTTCATCCGACTGCACCATATGACCATGGTTGCCTACGTACCCTTTTACAGGATCAAGCCTACCGTAGTTCTACCAACCCTTCACATAAAGATAACCTTGTCGCCATTACGCCCTTTCGGGCAACTTAACACGAGCCGATTTGTAGCAATTCCAGGCAATGCTGAAACTTGCTACATGTCACCACTTTAGTCAACATGTCCGCGGGATTCTCATCTGTGTGTACCTTCATTAGAGAAACATCACCTTCCTCTATGACATCTCGTACAAAGTGATACCTGACATCGATATGCTTAGTACGAGTATGATGGACCTGATTCTTCGCCAAGTGAATCGCACTTTGACTATCACACCATACATCCACGCACTCCTGCTTAATCCCTAGATCATCCAGAAGACCCCACAACCACAATGCTTCCTTCACACCCTCGGCCATAGCCATATACTCGACCTCCGTAGTAGATAAAGCAACTGTAGATTGTAACATCGATCGCCAACTAACTGGAGCACCATGTACCCTAAATACAAAACCAGTAGTAGATCGTCTTCTATCTAGATCGCTAGCATAATCTGAGTCAACATAACCGCTTACCTGACATGTGTCTCCACCAAAGCACAAACCCGTATCAACGGTACCCTTCAAGTACCTCAAGACCCACTTCACAGCTTCCCAATGTGTCTTCCCCGGGTTTGCCATAAACCTGCTAACCACACTGACCGCCTGTGAAATATCTGGACGAGTACACACCATAGCGTACATCAAACTGCCAACTGCACTAGCATACGGTACACGATCCATATGATCCTTCTCCACCGTAGTAGTGGGAGATTGTTTTCCCGAGAGCCTGAAGTGTGGTGCCAAAGGTGTTGACACCGCCTTCGCATTCTGCATCCCGAATCGAGAGACTACTCGTTCGACGTAACCTTTCTGATTCAAGTATAGTTTCTTACTTGACCGCTCTCTCTTAATCTCCATTCCCAGTATCTTCTTTGCAGCGCCCATGTCTTTCATCTCAAACTCTTGACTGAGTTGAAATTTCAACTTATTTATCTCCACCATGCTTCGAGAAGCAATAAGCATGTCATCCACATACAAAAGGAGATAAATAAAGTCACCTTCGCGAAGCTTTTTGATGTATACACAACAATCATAGTCACTTCTGCGAAAACCATGCTTTAGCATGAAAAAATCAAATCGTTTGTACCATTGGCGAGGGGATTGTTTCAATCCGTAAAGAGACTTCCTCAAACGACATACTTGATTTTCTTTACCCTCAACCTTGTATCCCTCAGGTTGAGCCATATAAATTTCTTCTTCCAAATCTCCGTGCAAGAAGGCGGTTTTAACATCGAGTTGTTCCAGCTCAAGATCCCTGTGAGCAACAATACTCAATAGCACCCGAATAGAAGTATGTTTCACGACCGGTGAGAAAATCTCATTGTAGTCGACCCCTTCTTTCTGTGCATAACCCTTGGCCACTAGTCTTGCCTTATACCTTGTACCTTTGATCTCGGAAGAATCCTCTTTCTTCTTGTACACCCATTTACAACCAATAACAGACTTACCTTCGGGCAATGGGACAACCTCCCATGTCTTGTTCTTGTGAAGAGACTCCATCTCTTCTTGCATAGCAACCAACCAACTCTCTCTATCCTCCGCGGTAATAGCTTGTTTGAAGGTGACCGGCTCGTCGTCTTCCACCGAGAGTGCATATTCAACAAGATTTGCCTGCCCATAATGCCTAAGAGGTTTGTCTGACCCTAACCTCTGTACCGGCTTATATAACCGTTTCGGCCTAGTGTGTACCGAAACATCCTGCTGTTGTTGTTGTAAAACTTGTGTACCTTCCCCTTGAACCTCCTCATGATCGGGTTCATCAATTTTCTCATCCTGAGTATTATCCTGATGCTCCACCTGATCATGATTCCTAGAAACCCGTTGGTCTTCGGCTTCTACTTCCACTACTTGAGCTTTAGTAGACCCAACATCACCACAACTAGGCACCGTAGCTTTCGCCATAGCTACAATAGATGACTCATCAAACACCACATCTCTGCTGATTACAAACTTCTTGTCTTCCGTACACCATAGCCGATAACCCTTGACTCCTGTAGCATATCCTAAGAAAATTGCCTTCTTTGCTCTATTGTCAAGTTTGTTACCTTTAACATGGTAATAGGCCGTACAACCGAAAACCTTAAGTCTCCCATAATCTGCATGTTCACCTGACCACACCTCGTAAGGTATGCCGCCATCTAAAGAAGAATGTGGAGACCTGTTCACAATATAACAAGCTGTAGCAACAGATTCTGCCCACCATTCTACGCCTAATCCCGAATTGGAGCGCATACATCTAGCCTTCTCAAGTAGTGTACGGTTCAATCTCTCTGCGACTCCATTCTGCTGAGGTGTGTTTACTACTGTCCAGTGCCTCACAATGCCTTCCTGATTACAAAACTCCTTGAATGCCCCATCCGTGTACTCGGTCCCATTATCCGACCTTAACGTCTTCAGCTTTCGACCAGTTTTGTTCTCAACCATTGTTTTCCACACCAGGAATGTGTTGAATACCTCATTCTTATGCTTCAGAAAATAAAGCCAGACAAATCTCGAATGATCATCAAAGAATGTAACAAAATACCTGGAACCACCCTTGGAAGGTAACTTTGTCGGTCCCCAGACATCGGTATGTACGTAGTCTAATACCTCTTTGCTCCTGTGCTTGCTTGAAGAGAACGTCACCCTGTGTGCCTTCCCGAACACACAATGCTCACAAAACTCCATGCAAGGCTTCTTCATGTCCTTCAACAAGCCTTTCCCGCACATTAAAGATAAACCCTTTTCTGACATATGCCCAAGGCGCATATGCCAAAGCCTCGTACTAGCCGTTGGATCCCTTCCAATGATTCCTACTGCTACATCTCCAGTAATTGTTGTCCCCAAAAGTTTGTATAAATTACCGTAACGAGTACCTCTCATTACCACCAAAGAACCCTTAACGACTTTTATGGAGCCATTCTCTATAATTATCTTACAGCCGTTCCGCTCCAACACACCAAGGGAAATTAGATTTTTCCGCAAATCGGGTATGTGTCTTACGTCCGTCAATGTTCTCACCACTCCATCGTGCATCTTGATCCGTATTGTTCCGAGTCCCACAGTTTTACATATACTATCATCACCCAGTATAACTGTACCACCATCTATACTCCTATCGGGTAGTAAACATCTCTCTATTTGGGCACATATGGTGTGACGCCCCTGAATCAAGCATCCACTTATCGAAGATCTTCTCAGACACCTCTGTCACCGAGAAACATTCGTCCGCCTCTTCTGACACATATCCCGCCTCTTGCATCTCTTGTTTCTCCTTGTAGCCTTCGTTCTTTTGCTTCAACTTTCTCTTTGGACAAACCGCTTTAAAGTGGCCAAGCTCACCACAACTAAAGCACGTTTTCTTGAAAGAGCTTCTAGATTTGGATCTAGATTTCCAGCCCTTTCCCTTTCTCCGTTCATTACTCCTCCCCCTCGTTACAAACAACCCTTGTGCTTGATCCTTGTCTACTCCACCCGACGCCATACTGCTAGTAGCAACCTTACGAAGGTCATCTGCTAATAGCGAATTTCTCGTCTCTTCCATGGTTAGACTATCACCAACAAGCATCAAAGTTTGAACAAGGTTCTCATAGGATTTAGGTAATGAAAGTAACAATATGAGGGCTTGGTCCTCATCCTCAACCTTAACATCAATATCCTTCAAATCCGAGATAATCCTGTCAAACCTATTCACATATTCTTGAATAGAAGAACCCTCTCCCATTCTACATGTGAATAATTTGGATTTTAAGTAGACCCAATTCGTTAAAGTTTTCGTCATGAAACTGCTTTCTAGCTTTAACCACACACCCGCCGCCCTTGTTTCTTCGTCTACTAGGAACGCCACGTCCCTCTCAAGACACAACATAATGGTAGCTCGTGCTTCGAGGTCTAACTCTTCCCAATCCTCATCTGACATATCTCCTGGTTTCTTTCCCGTCAACGTCTTGTGTAAGTTCTGCGACATTAACAGATTCTTCATCTGCATCCGCCAATAAGAAAAATCGTTTTTCCCATTGAACTTCTCTATCTCATATTTTCCTGCTTTGACCGTACCACTTCTCGATCCCATCTTCTCTTCGTTCAATCTCAACAAGGCTCTGGTACCAATTGTTATAACTAAAAGTCGCGGAAGCTATTGAACCTATCCTAGAAATTGATCCGATTATGAAGATTAATCGAAAAGCTAAGTCAAAATCAATATGTGAACAGAATTTAACGAGGTTCGGCTTTAAAGCCTACGTCCTCGGGCGAACAAGAAATCTTTATTGAAGGATAGATGAAGACGACTCACACAACCCGCAAGTTCGTCCCAAGATGGTACCGTATAGAAATTAACTTTCTATACTAAATCTTCGACGACCGAGAAATTTAACACCGCTAAAAAACTATGAAAAATTTCTCTCACTTGCTCTCTCTCTCTCTCTAGCTCTCTAAAGAAGAGTTGTTGTTGAGTAGTTGTGTTGATTGTGGTGGTGATGATACAAGCACTCAAGACCCCTATTTATAATTAATATAAGCCGGTGATTTGAAGCCAATTTTAGCAACCAAACCGCCTACCAAACTAAACCGCCTCACCATTGGGTTTCCAAACCGCCTCTAGGATTCCAAACCGCCACAAGCCATAAATTGGAACCTATCTCAATTTGGAAACTACCTCTTACAAACACAATACCAAATTTCAACATATTTGGATCAAAATACCGAAAAAAAAGTTGGTCCCAATATACACTTTTTGTTTTGTGATTATTTTCGTGAAAACAATGTTCCTTCTAACGTATCAGCTCACGAAACTTAATCTCCTTTTCTTCTCATACAGGAGTCCAACAAACAATTTAGTGTGTTTATAACTAATGGAAGAGAATTGAACTCACACACACAAGCTAGAGAGGTATATCTGAATTTGTTGGTAAAATAAAAATTCCCCTCTCGACATAATATGAAATGTGTTCGAACTTCTTATTGTGGTCTTCGTGTAAACCACTTTCAGGAAACCTTACGAGAAGCATGAGGTTTTTGGTCTATGAAACAAAGACATTTATGTCTTATTTGAAGGACAAATCAATCGAAAAGCTTATCAAGTTTGAGAGTTATACATTCCTTTGTAGATCTCAAGGCGGATCTCCCTAGCACAAAAAGGACATAGATTAAGTATGTAGAACTATAGAAGAGTAAAACAAATTAGATTTTTTGTCCATTCACGGAATGACATGTAAATAATTTTAATTGATATATTCATTTGTTAGGTGAAAATATGATTATGAATAGACATTTGTTTATTTATAAATGGGAGATGCTACAATGACTTAGAGGGTGACTTAGAGGATGACATAATGACGTGGAGTACACTAAAAAACACTAAAAGACAAAGTTTTTTCAAAGTTTGACTATTGTGGGGACCGCTTTTGTTTCCAAATGGGGAAATATGTCATCCTCTAAGTACCAAATTCTAAGTCACTCTATCATTTCCCTTTATAAATGGGAGATGCTACAATGACTTGGAGGGTGACTTAGAGGATGACATAATGACGTGGAGTACACTAAAAAACACTAAAAGACAAAGTTTTTTCAAAGTTTGACTATTGTGGGGACCGCTTTTGTTTCCAAATGGGGAAATATGTCATCCTCTAAGTACCAAATTCTAAGTCACTCTATCATTTCCCTTTATAAATGGGAGATGCTACAATGACTTAGAGGGTGACTTAGAGGATGACATAATGACGTGGAGTACACTAAAAAACACTAAAAGACAAAGTTTTTTCAAAGTTTGACTATTGTGGGGACCGCTTTTGTTTCCAAATGGGGAAATATGTCATCCTCTAAGTACCAAATTCTAAGTCACTCTATCATTTCCCTTTATAAATGGGAGATGCTACAATGACTTAGAGGGTGACTTAGAGGATGACATAATGACGTGGAGTACACTAAAAAACACTAAAAGACAAAGTTTTTTCAAAGTTTGACTATTGTGGGGACCGCTTTTGTTTCCAAATGGGGAAATATGTCATCCTCTAAGTACCAAATTCTAAGTCACTCTATCATTTCCCTTTATAAATGGGAGATGCTACAATGACTTAGAGGGTGACTTAGAGGATGACATAATGACGTGGAGTACACTAAAAAACACTAAAAGACAAAGTTTTTTCAAAGTTTGACTATTGTGGGGACCGCTTTTGTTTCCAAATGGGGAAATATGTCATCCTCTAAGTACCAAATTCTAAGTCACTCTATCATTTCCCTTAAATGGGAGATGCTACAATGACTTAGAGGGTGACTTAGAGGATGACATAATGACGTGGAGTACACTAAAAAACACTAAAAGACAAAGTTTTTTCAAAGTTTGACTATTGTGGGGACCGCTTTTGTTTCCAAATGGGGAAATATGTCATCCTCTAAGTACCAAATTCTAAGTCACTCTATCATTTCCCTTTATAAATGGGAGATGCTACAATGACTTAGAGGGTGACTTAGAGGATGACATAATGACGTGGAGTCAGATAGTTTTTGTGTTTTCTTCGTAAGTTTTTGTGTTTTCTTCGTAAGCGGTGAGCTAGATATGAGATCAGACTTGACATCTAAATTGATTAGACTTATATATCAGAAAATTTTGTTATATGACTTGTTCAAATGACTAACTCAGTGTTACTTTTTGATAAATTTGAGAAAAACACAAAACAAATCCCACTTAAGAGTTCCATGTCTTAAATAATGTGAATGACTATTATATCTCAAGTGTTGACCTTCATGCCTACTTTTTTTTCAATATATACTCCACCCCGTTTTCTTTGAACCAATTGATATAAACCCCCATTGGACAACCACGATCAAAATGTTGTTAAGTGGTGCTTATGCTAGTGGCCCATGCATCAAAGGGAGAAAACACGCGTTTTTTAATTTTTTTTTTCTGATTTTATCAGTAGTCTAGAAATCCTTTTCTATTTTTCTATCATGTCTTTTTCTTTAAAAATGTCAAGAAACAAGAAAAACTAAACAGTCTCAGGACGAAATTTTTTTGTGACTTGTCGTGATCTGTACTTTGATCATTCTGATTCATTGAACCGCGAATCAAGACGACCATGTAGAATTTCTATCCTAAAGTATGGTTAGTTTTTCTTATTCTTTACCATTGCTCCTTTTTCTTTATCATATTCTTTTTTGAACTGTAGCCCTTTTTCAAATCGACATTAGCATCATAAGTTCGTAACGTCTTAAATACTGTAGAATCAATATTGTGCTCCAACCTCCAACTAATAAGCGTGATTTAAACACGTGTCACTAACAGGAGTCAGATTAAGGGGGGGGGGGGGGGGGGGGTAGTGGAGCGGGACTTTCACAGACTTTCATAGACAAAATGTCCCGTAGACATTTCAAGACATTTCAGATGAGTTATTATAGACAACATGTGTTCATAGACATTTTCAAGACATTGAGAGTTTGTAGACAAAATGTCTTTATAGACATTTCAAGACATTTGATCCATAGACAAAATGTCCTGGGGACATTTTAAGCTCTTGAGTCCATTGACAAAATGTGTAATGCATATTATATTTGTGCTAATCAAAAATATATTTTTCGACTTTTGTAGACATTTGTGAATATTTGTGGACATTGATGGACATTTGGTAGACATTTATTATTTTAATATTATTATTATTATTATTTAATCACATGAAATAATATATTAATACTAACATTTCAAAAATATATTTTTCGACTTTCGTAAACATCTGTGAATATTTGTGGACATTGATGGACATTTGGTAGATATTTATTATTTTAATATTATTATTATTTTTTAATTACATGAAATAATATATTTATACTAACATTTCAAAAATATATTTTTCGACTTTCGTAGACATTTGTAAATATTGTGGACATTGATGGACATTTGGTAGACATTTACTATTTTAATATTATTATTATTGTTTAATCACATGAAATAATATGTTTATACTAACATTTCAAAAATATATTTTTCGACTTTCGTAGACATCTGTGAATATTTGTGGACATTGATGGACATTTGGTAGACATTTATTATTTTAATATTATTATTATTGTTTAATCACATGAAATAATATATTTATACTAACATTTCAAAAATATATTTTTCGACTTTCGTAAACATCTGTGAATATTTGTAGACATTGATGGACATTTGGTAGACATTTATTATTTTAATATTATTATTGTTGTTTGATCACATGATGGACTTCAAATGTCTCTTGTTTTTTGAAAGACATTTTGGCTTCCAAATTTGTCCCAAATCCTTCACAAATTCATCAAACTATGAAGTCCACCAAAGTCTGAAACATATTTTGTCTACAATCGAATGCCTCGGACTTTCATAGACTCTCAAATGTCTGGAAATGCCTCAGACTCCCCCCCCCCCCCCCCCCACCACCACCACACAAAGTCAATGAAAAAACCACAACACAACAATTTTAGGAAATAATAATTTTGGGAAAGGGAAAATAATGTCTTTGTCTCATCTCAAATCCTCAACTTCCCATCAAATTGGATAATCTATCATACCAAACCACTCATTCCCCTCACCCCCTTCAAACTCACACATTCTCTATCTCTACCCTCTCTCTCTCTCTCTTACAGAGTAAGTAATACAGAGGAACACAAAAAATGGTAGAAAATGAATCACCATCACCATCATATTCATCATCTCCTTCCCCAAAATTCGATCTACCAGAAGATCTACTTACCCTTCTCCCATCTGATCCCTTTCAACAACTTGATATAGCTCGAAAAATCACATCACTTGCTCTCTCAACTCGGGTTTCGAAGCTCGAAACAGAGTCTACCCTTCTTCAAGCAGAAATTCAAGAGAAAGATGAACTCATATCCAATTTACAATCTCAGATTCAATCCCTTGATTCTTCTCTTTCTTTAACTACTGATAAACTAGTTCAAATTGAACAAGAAAAGGTCTGAATTATTCAATTTGGCTTTCTTCTTCTTCTCTTACACTTCCACTTTCTCTCTCTAAAAAAAAATTAATTGGTTGGTTTGTTGCAGGAGATGTTATTGAAAGAAAATGAGTCTCTATCTAACGCCGTTAAAAAACTTAACCGAGATGTCTCCAAGGTAAATTATGTGGTGTTATTTGTTAACTTTTATTGAAGAGTGTACCAATTTGTAATTCTATTGAAGATTGGAAAATGCTACTCGGCCCTACGCCCCTACCATGACCTTTTTTTTTTTTTGTTGAAAGGCCCCTACCATGACCTGAAAATACCAAACTTTGAATTTAAGTTTGAGAGATGCTATTTGGCCCGAAATCGGGGCCTACCTTAACCTGAAAGAGTATGTGGTATTATTCGTTAAAGAGATGTTATTTGGTCGGAAAATGAGGTTGATTACAGCTCGAAATCTGATGTAACAGTCTCCCATTAGTTCTGGTATGTGGAGAGAGAAATGTCCCAAACTATAGAGAGCAATAACATCAGATTTCAAATTGTAGTCAGCCCTCAATTTGGACCAAATAACATTTCTGTATTTGTTAACCTTTATATAGAGTCTTTAATAAGAGTAATGTTATTCGGCCCAAATTTTGGAGCCCAACACTGCTAGAATGTTGATGTGGTTGGCTCCCATTGGTCGACCCGTTTCTCCCCAAATGGACTGACCAATTGGATACAGCCACATCACCATTCTGGTTGTTGTTAGCTCCAAAACTAGGGCCAATTAACATTTTTGTAACATCTAATTCTATTAAAGAGTGGGAAATGCTACTTGGCCCAACCATGACCCCAACCTGCTTGTTGTTGGCTCCAAAACTAAGGCCGAGTAACATTTTTGTAACATCTAATTCTGTTAAAGAGTGGAAAATGCTACTTGGCCCAACCATGATCCCAAAAGGCTAAACTTTCAATGTAAGCGTCGCCGTGAAAATTGAAGTTTGGCCTTTTTGGGTCATGGTTGGACCGTAGTCCGGTCAAAATTGGTAGCGATATAGGGCGGTCCACTTGTAAGCGGATCTGAGGTTACAATGTTCTTGCCTTTTTAAGTTGTCTACTTACTTTTTGATTATTTATTTCGAAAATTTTGCAGTTAGAGGTCTTCAAAAAGACACTTATGCAGTCACTTCAAGAAGATGAAGAAAGTATCGTAAGTTATCTTTTGTAGACACCTTCCGATGTTTTAGCATTATCTCACATCGTCTGGAGTTAGAATTTGTTAAATATACATGTCGTAGGCAATATTTAGGCGCAATCTGTATTCTGTTGTAACGTGCTTCAGCCGAAGATCCACGGAGAAAGATATGATCGACTAAATTGTATTGTGGGTTATTAATCGTAGGGTAATTTTAAGTGCCGCCCTCGAAAATGTTAGGCATCCTCGTGGAAAATTTTGGAAGAAAATTGTGATGAAAGGGGATGGCAATAAGGCAATAACATTTGTGGGAGGCACTTTTAAAATTACTCTTAGCTACATTCACTCTCTGCCACTCAATGAACTAATTAGCTAGAATTCGCTTATATTTGTAGACTGAATTAAGGTTTCATAGGTTTCTAGGAAACTAGATAAGTTGATCTTCTAATATATTAACTTTTTTCTTAATCGTCCGATCTCGATCCTTGATATAATACTGTAAATGTTTATTATTTTTTAAGCTTCCGAAACGCTTACATCAAGAAGTTTCGAAGACTACAAAACAGATGGAAACCAGTGGAAGTGTTTCATCTGGATCAATCCATGGAGGTACATTATATTGTTTGAATTGTTGGAAATGACTATAAATTGTCTACCACCATTGTTGAGTAAAAATCTCTGGTTCTTTTAACAGATGATGATACTACATTACCACCTTCTAAGTCATCTTCAATGAGGAGTCAATTTTCAGAAACAGAAAGTTCTTTCCATGAGGAAGCTAGTTCGGTCGAGATAGAAAGTAAGCACTTATTTCTTCTTTCAGTCTCAAAGCTAAACTAACAACTTTTTGCGCCTTTTCGATCCGAATCTTTAGTTCTCGTTGTCTTCTTTTCTAGTTTTTGTTCGAATCTCAGACGTGAGGCTTTTCCTCATTCTTATGAACTGACGGGTCGGGGTCGCCCACTTTAGTTTGGCCTCTGTCACCCCAAAAACTAGCTAATATGTCACGCTTTTCGACTAGGGTCCGAATCTTAATGTCTTTAGAAGAAAAAAGGGCTCGGCATTCCTTCACATTGATGACATGGTCACCTTCCCTTTCCACAAACGATGTGGGATTATCAAAACATATTCTTAATTGAAAAGCTTGATTTTGTTGTTTATGTTCTCATGGCAGCACCAAGATATAGGACATCTCAAGGTCCTGTACTAGCATCATATAATAGTACACCAAAGCTTACTCCTCCTGGCTCCCCTCCAATTCTTTCTGCATCAGTATCTCCAAGAAGAATTTCAAAACCAGCATCTCCAAGGCGACATTCGATGTCATTTTCATCGTCGAGAGGAATGCTTGAAGATAGAGCATCGGTATTCTCTTCTTTACCACCTACGTATCAGAGTTCAATATCAAGTTCTCCTTATGAAACGGGATCTCAATCTGGTCGAACTCGTGTTGACGGGAAAGAATTCTTCCGCCAAGTCAGGTACAAACAAAACACATTACTAAATCTAAAAAAAATATTTGGATCGAAATAGAAAATATATTTCGGTTTCGAAAAATACTTTTGTTTTGTGATTATTTATGTTCAAAGCACTGTTCGTTCCGACACACCAGCTACCGAAAATCAATCTCCTTTCTTTTCATCCAGGAGTCGATTGTCGTATGAACAATTTGGTGCATTTCTAGCTAATGTAAAGGAATTGAACTCACAAAAGCAAACTAGAGAGGTGCGTACGAATTCAAACCTAAAACTATTTTATCTTTTTGACATATTTCGAAATGTATTTAATCTTCTTATCGTGGTCTTCGTGTAACATATTTTCAGGAAACCTTAAGAAAAGCTGATGAGATTTTTGGCCCAGGAAACAAAGACCTTTACGTCATATTTGAAGGACTAATCACTCGTAACGTTCCTCATGTCTGAGAGTCATTCTTTCATTTATAGATCTCAACGGAATTGCCCTTGCACAGAAACAACATAGATTAAGTCTTTAGAAGAGTAAACAAATAGAATTTTCCTCGGTTTATTGTCTATTTTTATTGTTTTCCATTTGATTTTCGCGTATTTGTGGATTAGAACATATTATGGAAAAATAAGCTAGTAGACGTGTAGAACATCAAAACTTCAATAAACTTCATTATTTGAAAATCTCTAAGCTAATTTTATTTTGGGTCCGTTTGGATGAAGGAAGCGTGAATCCTAAGAATAGTAAATACATTTTAAACATGACAGTTAGCGATATTTCTCCCCTATATGATTGACAAATTTGATCCAACACTAGAACTGACAACTATTGCTTGAAAAGGTGAGCCGTCAAATTTCGCCGGCCTAATCAAGAGACATAAACAAAGGCAAATGCAGTCTAAACATGAAAGTTAGCGATCTCTCGCTCTTTTGATACAATTGACAAATTTGATTAAACACTGGAACTGACAACACTTGCTTGAAAAATTGAGTGCCAGATTTCGTCCGCTCAATAAAGAATGAGACACTAAGACAAAGTCTAGTCGTTCATTTTGGATTCCGACCAGGTTTCTGCCTACTTTTTTCGGACATAATATCATTTTTGTGGAAACTTATAAAAAAATACATCTTTATGGGTGGGCATATCATTTTTGTGGAAACTTATAAAAAAATACATCTTTATGGGTGGGCAAAATCCATCCTTTATATAATAAGAACAATGCTCAAGCCAATAATGTATAAAAATATCTTATTCTACAATCTATATAATAAGGGAGGAGGGTATCTTTTTCCCTCCTCCCAATGGATGAGATTTGTTCTCACAAAAGATAAAAGAAGGCTGAGATTTAATTGTTAAAGATGGATGGCTAAGATTAGTAACGGAAATCTGTTAAGGGTTGGGATCATAAGAAATAGCATATTTCAAAGATGCCATTTTCTCTTTCTCAATCCCAGCCTCCCAGGTACCCCCAAACAAGTCCTTCTCAATTCTTATCTCCTTCCTGCTCTCACCCTCCCCTTTATTCAAGTTTTCTTTGCTATTGTAGTCAGAATAGTTCCATCTCTATTCAAATCTTTATCTTCAATCTCATTCTTTCTTTAATCTGATTGAGTCTGTTATTTTGATTGTTTTCTCACTATTTCAAAGCCATCAACAACTCTTATTGTTATTGAACTTTGGGTCTGAACCATCATTGGGTTATAGGGAAAGCTACGATTTCTGTTGGATTGTACAATTTTGAGTTGATTTACATATGGGGTAAGCTACAATTTTTTGTTGAATTTGTGTCATCCTTCTTAGGGGATTTATATTTGATGAATTTAGAGTTGATTCACAGTTGGAAAGCAGTTGTAATTCTGCACTTCAAATGTTTGACGAATTGTCCCAATAAATTTTCTTATTCTTTTTCTCTTTACATATGTTCTCATCAATTTGCCTCATCTCTACTTTTAATTAAGCTCACCGAAGGTTAACAAGGTTTGTGAATTAATTGCTTAATGTAGGTAGTCTTCCTCTTGGACTTGCTTAACCCGTTGATCCTTTCATGCTTAATGTTTTTTTTGTTTACATGGAAGAGGGTGTATCCATCTTTAGCTCAATTCAATATGGACAAACTACTTACTTATAGAGTTAGTGAAATATTTTGTTGTCATTGCACTGCCAATGTACTTGACATTACCGATTTGGTAATACGAAAGGATAACACTTTAACCGGAAAACATGGAAGAAAACATGCTTTGTCAGGTTATTAGCTTCTCAAAATTTTGGTGTAACTCTTGAATTTTGGACTACGAGGGTGTAACCCGTGCCCCTAGGGCACGGACGGTATTTTCAAACGTTAGCGAGGATGTGCATTTTTCTCTTTCAGTTTGATGGTGTAAATTGACAACAAAAATAGGCAAAAAGGAGTCGCGTTTTGTTAAGTCTCCAAAAAATATAGAATGCAGTAATGCTTACATCAATGCAACAACTAAATCAACACGTTAGAAAATCTCGATTTCTGTTTACACAATTCAATTTTAGAAATCCACACACTCACAAAAACTGAGTAGCACAAAATAAAATCTAATTCTCTCAACAACAAAAAAACTCTAACTGCAATTCAAAATGAAATCTACAATTTGGAAATAGTTTTAAACTAATAAGTTCAAACATATAAACATTACAAATTAAAATACCTTCATCAAAAAAAAAAAAAAAATTAGAATACGAAACTTTTTTTAAATCTCGTTTGTCGCTTCCACAACCGTACGATCTTCTGGAAGAGGTTCTTGTGACAAATCTTCTGTGATTCCTTCATAGTCGTACAATTTCACCCTCGTAGATATACTTGTGAAGATATTGAATAGCTGAACTTCGCTCAGACGGATTCTGAGCCCCAATGAGTACTTTTGCAGGATGTTCTTTCTTTAATAAACTCATTCAGTAATCGCTAAAACAAACCCTAAGTTGAGCTGATGAGGAAGAGAACCTAATCACAAACGCAAAAATGAATAATCGGTCACAAATTCAGTAAGCTTAGAGTTTAAATATATAAAGAGAGGATTCAAACAATAAGAATGTAATCTTGAACTCAGCTAAATGTAAGTTTGAATCATTCATACAATAGAAACCCTGTAATTTGAATCATTTCAAACAACAAAATCAACAAATAGTAAGCTCATTTCAACAAATAAACGTGTAGTTGTGCATAAATTATTTTTCTATTTACTTCACAAATTTATGTCCATTTCAACAAATAATTAGTAAATGTTGGTTTTTGACAATTTGTGCTAGTAATCTTTTTTCCTCTCATTTGACTCCCTCATTTGGTACAATAGAATATTTACAATTCTCATTTTCAACGTTTTCTTATTGGACATGTATTCACAATAATTCACACATTATCCATGTAAGTCTAAAACATACATCACGCAACCAACCACCATGTAACTTGAACTTAACACTAAGTGGCAGCGATAAAAGTTAGACCTTCCTTTCAAATGAAGTCTTTAATATGTGTTACGTGCTAGAATGAGAAACGATATAAGGAGAGCAGTTGGTAGTATAATTACCTGCAAGAAAACAAAAGATAGATGAAATAACTATAGATTTTTAATAAGCGGGAGAATCATAAATGAATTTAAATGAAAAAGAAGTTACGTCGTTGTGGAAGAAAATAAGTTACTTTGAGTACAATGCTCATTGCAGCATCTCAAACAGAAACATAAGAAGAGAAAGGGAACTGGAGAGTACAACCTTACTCGAAAAACGTCTCCGGCCGTAGGTGATATGATTTTCTGATCCTGTACAATTAAAATTAGATTTTGATCGAGACAAACATTAAGCCAGATTTACTGCAAGAAGCTAGTTTAGATCAGCTTGAGAAACAATAAAGGCGGAGAAGCTCCATCAACCATGTCTACCAACTGTTCCAATACCTTAGTATCACCTTTCTTATCAAATGTGGTGGAAATAAGACATACTAAAATCTCCTCATCACATTAACAACTTTGTAGGTAAGCAAAATAAATGAGCTATAATAAGCATACTAAATCTCCACATCCATCACCAGTAATTGTCTCCCCTCAAATATAAAGAGCATAGTGAGAGGTGAGTGGTCACTTGGTGGTACATGAAATTTTAAGGAAGGGAAGAAAACAGAGACACTAACCTCTTTGCTTTGATAACATTCATTCCCTTAGATACACATTGGAGTCGTAATAAATAGTCCAAAATTCAAGAGTTACACCAAAATTTTGAGAAGCTAATAACCTGACAAAGCATGTTTTCTTCCATGTTTTCCGGTTAAAGTGTTATCCTTTCGTATTACCAAATCGGTAATGTCAAGTACATTGGCAGTGCAATGACAACAAAATATTTCACTAACTCTATAAGTAAGTAGTTTGTCCATATTGAATTGAGCTAAAGATGGATACACCCTCTTCCATGTAAACAAAAAAAAACATTAAGCATGAAAGGATCAACGGGTTAAGCAAGTCCAAGAGGAAGACTACCTACATTAAGCAATTAATTCACAAACCTTGTTAACCTTCGGTGAGCTTAATTAAAAGTAGAGATGAGGCAAATTGATGAGAACATATGTAAAGAGAAAAAGAATAAGAAAATTTATTGGGACAATTCGTCAAACATTTGAAGTGCAGAATTACAACTGCTTTCCAACTGTGAATCAACTCTAAATTCATCAAATATAAATCCCCTAAGAAGGATGACACAAATTCAACAAAAAATTGTAGCTTACCCCATATGTAAATCAACTCAAAATTGTACAATCCAACAGAAATCGTAGCTTTCCCTATAACCCAATGATGGTTCAGACCCAAAGTTGAATAACAATAAGAGTTGTTGATGGCTTTGAAATAGTGAGAAAACAATCAAAATAACAGACTCAATCAGATTAAAGAAAGAATGAGATTGAAGATAAAGATTTGAATAGAGATGGAACTATTCTGACTACAATAGCAAAGAAAACTTGAATAAAGGGGAGGGTGAGAGCAGGAAGGAGATAAGAATTGAGAAGGACTTGTTTGGGGGTACCTGGGAGGCTGGGATTGAGAAAGAGAAAATGGCATCTTTGAAATATGCTATTTCTTATGATCCCAACCCTTAACAGATTTCCGTTACTAATCTTAGCCATCCATCTTTAACAATTAAATCTCAGCCTTCTTTTATCTTTTGTGAGAACAAATCTCATCCATTGGGAGGAGGGAAAAAGATACCCTCCTCCCTTATTATATAGATTTATTACGACTCCAATGTGTATCTAAGGGAATGAATGTTATCAAAGCAAAGAGGTTAGTGTCTCTGTTTTCTTCCCTTCCTTAAAATTTCATGTACCACCAAGTGACCACTCACCTCTCACTATGCTCTTTATATTTGAGGGGAGACAATTACTGGTGATGGATGTGGAGATTTAGTATGCTTATTATAGCTCATTTATTTTGCTTACCTACAAAGTTGTTAATGTGATGAGGAGATTTTAGTATGTCTTATTTCCACCACATTTGATAAGAAAGGTGATACTAAGGTATTGGAACAGTTGGTAGACATGGTTGATGGAGCTTCTCCGCCTTTATTGTTTCTCAAGCTGATCTAAACTAGCTTCTTGCAGTAAATCTGGCTTAATGTTTGTCTCGATCAAAATCTAATTTTAATTGTACAGGATCAGAAAATCATATCACCTACGGCCGGAGACGTTTTTCGAGTAAGGTTGTACTCTCCAGTTCCCTTTCTCTTCTTATGTTTCTGTTTGAGATGCTGCAATGAGCATTGTACTCAAAGTAACTTATTTTCTTCCACAACGACGTAACTTCTTTTTCATTTAAATTCATTTATGATTCTCCCGCTTATTAAAAATCTATAGTTATTTCATCTATCTTTTGTTTTCTTGCAGGTAATTATACTACCAACTGCTCTCCTTATATCGTTTCTCATTCTAGCACGTAACACATATTAAAGACTTCATTTGAAAGGAAGGTCTAACTTTTATCGCTGCCACTTAGTGTTAAGTTCAAGTTACATGGTGGTTGGTTGCGTGATGTATGTTTTAGACTTACATGGATAATGTGTGAATTATTGTGAATACATGTCCAATAAGAAAACGTTGAAAATGAGAATTGTAAATATTCTATTGTACCAAATGAGGGAGTCAAATGAGAGGAAAAAAGATTACTAGCACAAATTGTCAAAAACCAACATTTACTAATTATTTGTTGAAATGGACATAAATTTGTGAAGTAAATAGAAAAATAATTTATGCACAACTACACGTTTATTTGTTGAAATGAGCTTACTATTTGTTGATTTTGTTGTTTGAAATGATTCAAATTACAGGGTTTCTATTGTATGAATGATTCAAACTTACATTTAGCTGAGTTCAAGATTACATTCTTATTGTTTGAATCCTCTCTTTATATATTTAAACTCTAAGCTTACTGAATTTGTGACCGATTATTCATTTTTGCGTTTGTGATTAGGTTCTCTTCCTCATCAGCTCAACTTAGGGTTTGTTTTAGCGATTACTGAATGAGTTTATTAAAGAAAGAACATCCTGCAAAAGTACTCATTGGGGCTCAGAATCCGTCTGAGCGAAGTTCAGCTATTCAATATCTTCACAAGTATATCTACGAGGGTGAAATTGTACGACTATGAAGGAATCACAGAAGATTTGTCACAAGAACCTCTTCCAGAAGATCGTACGGTTGTGGAAGCGACAAACGAGATTTAAAAAAAGTTTCGTATTCTAATTTTTTTTTTTTTTTTGATGAAGGTATTTTAATTTGTAATGTTTATATGTTTGAACTTATTAGTTTAAAACTATTTCCAAATTGTAGATTTCATTTTGAATTGCAGTTAGAGTTTTTTTGTTGTTGAGAGAATTAGATTTTATTTTGTGCTACTCAGTTTTTGTGAGTGTGTGGATTTCTAAAATTGAATTGTGTAAACAGAAATCGAGATTTTCTAACGTGTTGATTTAGTTGTTGCATTGATGTAAGCATTACTGCATTCTATATTTTTTGGAGACTTAACAAAACGCGACTCCTTTTTGCCTATTTTTGTTGTCAATTTACACCATCAAACTGAAAGAGAAAAATGCACATCCTCGCTAACGTTTGAAAATACCGTCCGTGCCCTAGGGGCACGGGTTACACCCTCGTATTATACAAAGATTAACATGAACTATTTACAAGTTTCTTACTTCATGAGAACCCAACAAAACCCTAAAAACTCTGTTATTGAAGGAAAAGCAATAGCATTTTGATTCATGAAAGATTTCAAATTCAAAGAACCCAAACCTTAAAGATCCTTCATATTTGTTAGACCTCCATGATTGACTAGAAATGAAGCAACTTAGGTGCTTCCTTCCTCACCTTCATCATCAACAAGATCAATTTGAGCTCCATTACTAATTAAAACCTTAACAATCTCAATATGACCTTCAATGAAGCTCTATGAAGAGTTGTCAAACCATTTTGATCTTTCCCATCATTATTATCTACACCTTGTTCAATACCATTCTTCAATCCATTCACATCTCCTATTCTCGCCGATCGATATAAATCATCGTCTAATCGAAGCGAATCGAGTAAATTAGAATACCCATTATCAATAGCTAATAAAAATGGAGTTTTTCCATCTTTGGTAATAGCATATTTTGAATATGAAGAAGATTCTAATAAGAATTCTAAAACTAGGGTTTTTCCTTTTGAAGCTGCATAATGAAGTGAAGTCCATCCATTAGAATCAATTGAATCAATATCACAACCTTTACTCAAACAGAATTTTAAAGCTTCTAAATTTCCATTCATGGCTGAAACATGAATGGGTTTTCTCCCAAATGAATCAATTGAGTTAATTGAAATACCAGAATTACAGAGTAATTCCATCAAATCAACTCTGTTAATAGCTGCTGAATCATGTAAAAACCAATCAATTGAACAATCAATTTTTACACCAGATTCAATTAAAACCCTAACAAGATCAAGATTACCTGAATTAACAGGAGAAAACAACAATGATTTCCCAAATGAATCCCTATAGTTTAAATCACCACCAGCTTTAATTAAAGCCCAAACAGAACTAGGGTTTCCACTAATTACAGCAGAAGATAAAAGATGAGTAATTTGAGTCTGGGTACATCTAGAAATAGCTTTAGATAGTAAAAATGAAGTTTCTAGGGTTCTAAATGGATGGGAAAGTAAGAATTTAACAACATAATCACCAACAAAAGAAATGGGTAATTTTGCATCTTTGAAAATATGAGATCCAGGTTTAGAAAACAATCTTTTTAGGTCATCTTCATGAGCTTTACCAGTTGGGAGGATTGATGAATGAACAAAAAGGGTATGTGGTGGAGAAGAAATGGGTGGAAAATCAGAAGGTAGAGAGAGAAAAAGGGTAAATGAAGAAGAAGATAGAGGTTTGAGGAGAGAGAAAGATTGATTGAAAGAGAAGAGATTAGGGTTTGTTGTAGTTAGAGAAATAGCTACTGACATTGTATGCATTAAGTTCTTCAATTTCAAGGTTGATTTACAAATTTGGTTTGGTTTGAAGGTTAATTCAATCTCTTTTAGATCAATACTCACTAATCTATCCATTGTAGTGAGAGATTAGGGTTTTCTCTGGTTTCTTTTAAGGATTCAAAATGGGGTCTTGAAATTGAAATGAAGAAGAAGAAGAAGAAAAGAGTAAAGTTTGAAGGAGTTCACAGCCATTGAAGAAGCCTCCATAATTGACCAATAAAAATGGACGGTTGGATGTTGATTAATTGGTCCCACTCCTATGCCATCTAGGGTTAGATTTTGATCTCAACCATTCATATTGACTTCAAACATTGGCTTGACTTCATCAATCTTCTTAAGCCTTGGTTGATTTAGTAAATTAGTCTTAACCACTAACCTAGAACTTCAATTCTATCCGATAGTAATATACTAATATGCGTGTATAAAGTGTTAGTGCAAAGTTTTAAGCAGTCAGATTTAAGAAGTCAAGTTCTCGAACTATTACAAGCGAGCTGCACGCGTACTAAAAAGAAATTAATTCTAAATTACGTTCGTTTATAAGTAAAATGTACAGACTATCTAGTGAAGTCTCACTTTCAGAATTCTATCTGTAGTATTGATAATGATTTGTAGACACTTTTGTGGTCCACACTTCCATGTCGAAGATACAAATTCTTCCAATGATGATATTTTATCTACTTTCAAAACATTTCTATAGAAATTATCAGAAAACTTTTTACGGATGCTTTGCAAGTACTTTCTAAGTTATGTGTTCTATAGAAATTATCGGAAAACTTTTTACGGATGCTTTGCAAGTACTTTCTGAGTTATGTTACACTTTGATAGACCCTTTTGCATCACTGTAATAGAATGCCACACCAAAACTGTTAAAATGAAGGATCTAAGTGCGAAGAGCATTAAACTTAAGACTCTTATTCAAATATTAGCATTTCAAGGAAAAGGACTCAAAAGTTAAATAACCAAATATCTTTAGCCTATTTATTCTGTTAGTTACAGTTATTTTTTCTCCCATTCCTCAAGAAGAAGATCATCAAAATCTGAAACAACAAAACTCTTGTCAACAATGGCTATCAACAGAAGCAGAAGCAACGGTTCTCGCTGTAGCAAAACCCCTCCGCGTCTTCGGAAGCAACCAAACAGTCAACCAAGAATTGCAAGGAGTACGATTCTAACGGGGTCTACTATATGATGATGATGATTTTCTCCAATTCCTCAAGGTATCCAAGGTCTCATTCACCCGTGACTGCCCGGGGAGGACCCATGTAGGGGCACGTGTCCCACGACTCCGACTTAAAAAATGATGTGGGTCTGAAAATTTCAGGGTTATTCTAAGGTACAATCGAAGCCGTTGCAATCCTATATCGCAAGTCAAGAGTCGGCTCCGTGGACAGTGGCTGAGTATTTGTTTTGGTGAATTTTAGAGGCGCCTCCATTCTTCACAAACCTTGTCTCAAGTTTGCCTTGAGAGTGGCGCCATTTACAATAGGCGTCTTTAAAATTTGAGTTAATTCCTATATGGCCCCCTACTTTGTGACCAGCTTCCTTTATGGCCCCCTTTTTTTCGTAAATTCAAATATGGCCCCCTATTTTCAAGTAAATGTCATTACTACCCTTCTTAATTCTAAATTTAAAACATTTAAAAAAAAATTATTTCCACCTCACCCCTCTCTCTCTCCACCTCATCTCTCTTTCCAACTCACCTCTCTCTCTCTCTCCAATTCACCTCTCTCTCTTTCCAACTCACCTCTCTCTCTCTCCAACTCACTCCTCTCTCTCTCCAACTCACCTTCATCTTCTCCGGTTAAGGTCGCCGGCCGGAAAATTTTCCGGCCGGCGACCTCAAAAAAAAAAAAAAAAAAAAAATTTTCCTCTCATCTCTCTCTCTCTCTAAAAGCTCCGGCGAAGGGGGTTTCCCTTCGCCGGAGCCGTGAACAGACCAGATCGGTCTGTTCACGAACAGACCTCTAATGGTCTGTTCGTGAACAGACCGATCTGGTCTGTTCACGAGCAGCCCTTTAATGGCTGCTCGTGAACAGACCAGATCTGGTCTGTTCACGAGCAGACCTGTAATGGCTGCTCGTGAACAGACCAGATCTGGTCTGTTCACGAGCAGCCAGTACAGGTCTGCTCGTGAACAGACCAGATCGGTCTGTTCACGAACAGACCATTAGAGGTCTGTTCGTGAACAGACCGATCTGGTCTGTTCACGGCTCCGGCGAAGGGAAACCCCCTTCGCCGGAGCTTTTAGAGAGAGAGAGAGATAAGAGGAAATTTTTTTTTTTTTTTTTTTTTGAGGTCGCCGGCCGGAAAATTTTCCGGCCGGCGACCTTAATCGGAGAAGATGAAGGTGAGTTGGAGAGAGAGAGGAGTGGTGAGTTGGAAAGAGAGGTGATGTGGAGAGAGAGAGTTGACATGGAGAGAGATGTGTGGTGGGAGAGGAAATGAGGTGGAATTATAATTTTATTTTTATTTTTAATTTTGAAAAAAGATTTAAAGGAAGGGTAGTTAGGACAATTACATCAAAAAAGGGGGCCATATTTGAATTTACGAAAAAAAGGGGGCCATAAAGGAAGCTGGTCACAAAGTAGGGGGCCATATAGGAATTAACTCTTAAAATTTCCCATTTGTTATTGTCCCTACTATCTTTGTTATCTAATTAACATCTCAAATTTTCTTTTCAACTTCTATTATTTATCAAATTTTCATTTGTTCACATTCTTTTATAAATTCGGATTTCGCTTTTCTTGCTGTTAAAATTTATCCAACTTCTGATAGAGTTGTTTGCATCCCCATATTACCCTTATGCCGTATTCATCCTTCATTTTTATGTACATTTCCTAACATTATTTAATTTAAATGTGAATACAAATTTTTTTATATTTAGATTTTTTATCCAAACAATTCACTGTTTGAACAACACATAAATTTTATTTAGCAATTCAGACCTTTAACTAATTTTGGTAGAAGTTAGTAATGAAGCTCTCCACAATCTGTCATTGATGATAGTATTCGTTTTTCACTGTTTAACTTTGCGCCCCCCCCCCCCCAGAAACATAATTTTCTGGGCCCGCCACTGGTCACAGCTAGGCGTTACTCAAGGTATTCATGGTCTCCTTCACTCGTCGGGCACGTTTCAAGGTCTCCTTCACCTTTCACAGCCTGGCTTAACTCGAGATGTTTACAGTCTCCTTCACCAGTTAATGAAGTCAAAAGAGATGCTTAGACAATGCATGGATATGTAAATACTAAAGAGAGTATAAAGTGATCGATCGGTTTCCTTGCTTGCTACTAAAGCCAATTCCTCATTGGTGAATTATACTATAATCTTGACAAGTATTTAGGGCTCTGTTTACATTTTGGTACTATTCAGTTTATTCAAATAGAGTTGATGTCAAATGTATTTTCGTGCCATTTTTCTCGGTGTTTCTTGATGGTAGAGTTAAAGAATGCAAATCAAACTACTAATTGGGTATGACTAGGTTATGTGGGTCGAATTGTTCTTCGGGCATTGCTCAAAAATGTTAAACATGACAATTCACGTTCACGATCATCTTCACCTGCCAGGGGAAAATCAAGGCATTCACAGTCCCTTTCACCAGAGAGGCGTAACTCAAGGTACCAACGATCATCTTCACGAGTCAGGCACGAGTCAAGGTGTTCACCGTCTCTTTCACCCATAACAGACAGGCGTAACTCAAGGTATTCACGGTCTCCTTCACAAGACATGGCGTCAATCAAGGTACCCACAATCGTCTTCACGGGTCAGGCACGAGTCAAGGTATTCACGAGTGTGTACACACGTCACAGCCAGTTGTAACTCACAATCTCTTTCACCAGACAGGCGTAACTTAAGGTATTCACGATCATCTTCATCCGCCGGGCACAACTCAAGGTATTCAGTCTCCTTCACTCGTAACAGACAGACCTAACTAACTCAAGATATTCAAAGTCTCCTTCACCAACTACGCATGACTCGAGGTATGGAATTACTTAGATTAGAGACATTTACATAATTTCGAAGCTATTAGTTATTATAGTGAAAACACCAAACACATAAAAATACCACACTTAGCCGGACAAGATACCACTATATATATATATATATGATTTTGCCTAATTGATGCAGATATTGAAGTGAAAAGAGATACTTAGAGACTACATGAGTCGATAAAGACTAAAAAATGATCGACTTGCTTTCGCAGCCACTCCTGAAGTACTCATTGGTGTCATGTTCTTAGAGTGATTCAAATCTAATGTATAAGTTGGTTGGATCTTCCCATTTTTAGGGTTTCTAAAGTTACGAAAAATGTATATGATAATGAGAAGGTGAAATGCAAAACCTAGTTACCATGGTCTCTGAATTCTACTATAATCTACATTTTGATCCTTGATTTTTTTTGGTACTTTTCAGTTTGTACAAATACACTTATACACTAGAGCTTAGGGTTTCAAATAGTTTATGGATACGTACAAAGTTTACATAACAAAGCACCATAGAACGAAACGAGACGTACGTGTTTGTCGCGTATGACTGGGTAAAGTTCGTCGACTTGTTCCTAAATATTTTATTGTTGTGGTACTCAGAAAATGCTAAAATATGGCAATTTGATGAACTTGGAATCATATCTTTAGTTCTTATGTTTTATGAAAGATATAATTTATGAGAAGATACATGTAGTGATTAGGTATAAATAATCAAACTTGCTAAGGTCTTATCGGTTCCTATCGAATTGTACCCATTAGGTACTAAATATTATCCGAGTTTTCAGGACACAAATGGGAATAGCATATGTGGAATTTCTGAGAGCAGAAGATGTTGCTGAAGCTAAGAAAGAATTGGATGATCACATTTTCTGTTCAAGCCGTATGAGAAGCTTGTTTATATCATTGTCGTATTCGTTCTGCAACTTTTTATCATGGTCTGTGAATTATACTATAATCTTCGTAAATGTTTAAGGGTTGTCTACACTAGAGCATAGGGTTTCAAATAGTTTATGAATACATACAAAATTTACATAAAAGAACACCATAAACCGAAACAAAAATTACATGGACATGCAGGCAAAGAGAGATAAAAGAATGTCGAATGCATTTTCGTGGCATTTTTCTCTGTTCTTCTTGTGGGTAGATTCAAGGAATGCAAATCAAACTTGTAATCAGTATGAACGGGTAATGTCAATCAAATTGTTCTCTAATGTGTCTGGTTGTGGAGCTCGAAAATGCTAAAAGAATCAAACTTGCTAAGGTCTTATCGGTTCCTATCAGGTAGTACCCATTGGGTACTAAAACTTTTCGAGTATGAAATAAGACCCAAAAACCGCTATAACTTTTCGGTTCTGGGTAAAAGGGTAGCAATTGACACCCCTAGTCATTGTAAAAAACATGCCACACACCAAACAGTTAAATAAGGTATCGAAGAGGTAAAAAGCATTAAACTTGAGAGACTATAATGTGATCGATTTTGCTGCTTGCTTTCGAAGCCAGTCTCCAAGTACTCATTAGCCTGCTTTTCACCAAATGATCCAAATCAAACGTATAAATTGCGAGTCTTTCCACTTTTTAGGGTTTGTAAGGCTCTCTTTAAACTTGTATGGGAATAGGAATTGCAAAACCAAGTTAATTATCATGGTCTACCATTAACCATTCGAATAAAATTCCTTGATAACACGAGGAAAGACCTTATTAACCATTCTAATAAGGTCGAAACTGAGCTCTCATTCTCTTCTTACTTTTAACTTTTGAACAATCACAATAAGAGAATGAGTGAAACCATAAATTCACAATAAAAAAAATAGTAAAATTTTGATACATCACAATATTGGACTTCAAAATAAATAAACTTATGGTGTGTTTGGATGGCGGAATCATGAATCCGCGGATTCATGATTCCTTGGGATTCACGATTCCACGGATTCATGAATCCAAGTAATATTTTTTGGCTTGTTTGGCAACTAAGAATCTTATGATTTATTATTATTTGAGTTTTTTTAAACGTCTCTAGAAAAAATATGATTTTTGAAAAGAATAATGATTTTGAAAAAATAATGATTTTGTAGAAGAAAATATTTTTTTGTTGATTTTAAGTTTTGAAATTTAGGTTCATTAATCCAAAATCCTTGCAAATCCTACGGAGTAGGATGGGATTTTGGTCCAATACAAATTTTGGAATTAGGAATCCTTAGGATTCAAGAGTCCTAGGATTCTTGGTAGCCAAACAGACCAAGGATTCATGATTCCTACCAAATTCCACTTTTGGTAGGAATCCTACTTGGGAATCCTGCAACCAAACACACCATTACTTGATTACTTTGACATATCACATAAAGGACTTCAAAATAAAACATTTTACAATAGTATAACTATTTCGTTTTCAAGAGAAGGGTGAAGGTAGAAGTGTTGTTACGGGTGCCTTTATACAGAAAAAAGACTTTCTACAAAACTTGTCATTGAACGGATTTGATTATTGATTGCTAATCTCTTGGAGGTCCGCTTTTTCCGGTCATAAAGATGATAGTCACATTCATAATCGATCGGCTTTATTTGTGTTTGTTTGATGATAATTTGGTTTGTCCTTTCAATAGCTTCAAACCCAAATTCAAATTCTAACTCATTGTCATCTTCGTTCCACTCAAAATGAATAGTCTCTTCGATCCAATTACTAGTATTCTTTTTTTTCTCCTTATCGTGGGGATTATCATCTTCATGTAGTATCCACATCTTAAAAGTGTTTTTATCTGCACTGCAACCTTCACCGCCACTTATTTTTTCCACAAGACATGCACATCCATCTATCTCCATGAAATCACATATATCCATGACAGAATTAGGATACCGGATTGTTCTGAACTTCTCACTTCCAACATCAAATGCCATAAGAAACTCATCAAGTCGGTTTACCTCCGCACAAGACTGCCAAAAAATGGAACCATTTGCATAAACAGGAGAGTCATAAACTTCATCATACGGTAGATTATCCGTATCATCAATTGATCTCCATGAATTATCTTGACCTACTGTAAAGACCTCGCAAAATCTTTTATATTCAAAACTATCCTCATCGATACTTTTATATTCAGAACTATTATAATAAATAGTACTGAAAACTGTTACACCTGCCATTCGGACGACTTTATGTACCTTAGAGACAGGATCAAATCCGAATCCACAGCTCATAATATAAGGTTCACCTATTATTGACGTTATCGTTACCGTAATTCCTTTTCTTCTGCATACTCTTTCTTGGTCACGAAGCGATTGTAAATTTTTGTTATACACATATTCTTGAAGAGATAGTGATATATTATTGACAAGCGATTCTCTTGTTCTTTCTCCTATGATTTTGCTCGTTTCTCGAGTGCTCAGGTTGTAAACAAGAACCGAGTTAAATATACAATTGTCGAATAAACAAACCAAACCGTTTACGGGTTTCAACATGTGGTTATACGTCGGCACGTTTATATTATGAACATGACTATCAATTGCTACACATTCATGAAGATCCATTGAAGAGAGACATAGTTTTTCCAGATAGGAAGAAATACTAACTAGAAGCATTGGATTATCTTTCGATACGGTAAGATGTAAATTACGGAAGTATTCATCTTGGAGAATAATATAGTTCAAGTGTTTACTTACAGATTTGAACCGCATCAATGACTTAACTGGAAGTCTTGTCAATATCTCCGATAACAATATATCGTAATTAAGAACAGTACTTCTAGGGTTCAAAATACCACCATCTTTATCGAACTTCATCTTCCTAATCTTACTTTGTTATTAGCTTGTGCTCGTTAATATATAGTTGTGTTAGTTTCATCTAACCAAAGGGAAAACCCTATAAAGGAAATACTAGTTCGTTAAGATATGGGTATCCTATTTGTTCTCAAATAGCCTCCTAATTTATTAGCGACCTACTATTTGGTCCCTACTAGGGGTGGGAAAAAAATCCGGAAGACCGCTATCCGACCCGTTCGACCGAGATAAAAAGTGTCCATGGACACCCGATGGTCATAACGGTCAGTGTCCGACCGGCCCGAAAGAATTGGCGGACGGTCACGGTCAAAATTCTATGTCGAAGGACCGACCGGTACGAGTGACCGAATAGGTTGACCGACTAAACTGTCCTCATTTTTAGAAGTTGACCGTTGAATTTTATAGACATATGAATATATGATGATCGTTGGCTATAGTCATATAGTCCTCTGGAAGACCAAACATTAGTGCATGGCTTAATTATACCTTGTCAAATGATGATCCACTGTGTTTTTTCTTTTTTATATTTACTTTTGATTTCTTGGCTAAACATCTTCATTTGTAAGTAATTTTGTTTGTGCTAATAAAAATAAAGTTCTGAATTAAGTAAATTTATTGGAAAGTCCGGACCGAGACCGTCCGGTGTCCGACTGGACCGGTAAAATAAACGGTCTTGGACGGTCAATGGACAAAGAATTCTTGAGAGTGACCGTCCGAGTCCGCCCGAGTAAATAGGTGGTCACCAACAGTTTATGTCCGAGTCGACCGGTTCGATGAAGTTAGAGTCCGATACCGACCGGTCCGGACCGATTCCCACCCCTAGTCCCTAGTTTTGTCTAATTAAACAGTTTTTCACAAGTTCAAATGTAGGGTTGTTTTTCTTTTTGGGCATCCAAATATTTTGGGTGGGGAACAAGTTCATCCTTATTGTGATCCGATCCCTCTTTCCACCTCAGTCCAATGGGAGGCCCACTTCCTATTCATTCTAAAATGGCCTTCTAATTTATAACCAACCTACGAATTGGTCCCTAATTTTGTCAAATTAGACCTTTTTTTACTGGATCCATGGATGCTTATGTTTCCTTTGTAGAATAGTACTAATAAAAGGGTTGATTTTGGGGCATCTAAAATTCTTTCCAGGGCGTAAAGACTTTGATCAATTAGAGGACAACTTTGTTTTGAGTCTAAAAATCAACGTATTTATTTTTTTAGCTCCTAATCTTCATCTTCAACTACATTCCGACCAACATTGACCATCTCCGACCATCACCCTCTTCCGACCACCGCCACATCATTTTAGAGATCCGAAAAGTTTTGAATAGAAAGTATGTTTTAAAGAAAAATTTAAAAAAGTATGTCGCCCTAAGAGTTTGTAAGATTAAGTGTTGCATTGGAGATAGTCTAACTTAAACTTCTTTTTCAATAAAGACTACTAAACTACCATTCAACCACAGATCACTCGTCTTGTTTCTTAAACGTATTTTAACTAATTTCAAAAAAGCTCTTTCAATAGAAGCAGTCGCAGGCGGCAAAGTTAGTGCTAAAGTGATTAGCATAGTCTCAAGACTAATGAAATGTGACGGATAAAATTGAGCAAGACGCATCAACTTAATTTTGTCAAAAAGGAAAATTCTGTAGATGGACTCAAACACGCCATATAACAGAGCAACTCAGTACTTTTGGAATGAGCATTTAGCAAGAGCTCCAATCCCATCTAAATTTGGCATTCTTTCTCGTACCGTAAATGTAATTATCAAGTTGAGAACTAAGTAGCATAGTGTCAAGTCTAATAAAATCTGAGGGATAAAATTGAGCAAGACCCATCAACTTAGTTTTGTCGTAAAGGCAAATCCATGGACTCAAATATGCCATAGAGTAACTTGATACTCTTGAAACGAGCATTTAGCTTTTGAAGTTGAATATCAATAAAGATAGTTGGATGGAATGAATTCAAACATAAAGTATTTAAAAATGCCAACTAAATTCTGATCAGGAGAAGATGGTACTAAGGACCAAGTTCCTGACCTCTGAAGTGCTGCAAATTATTCACACATTGTTGATCTCCATTTGGGGTATTTATTAGCTTGGGTGAAGCAGGTTGGTGTAGGTGGTAAGGTAGTAGCCAAGAGAATAGGAGAAATGAGATGGTTGGTAGTCAACTGAAAGGCTTTTGGTTTAAAAATTCATGACTTAACCCTTGTTTGCATAGGATGAATAGAAGTGGATGTATTGGAAGCACCACTGGAAGAAGATGAAGGAGAAGAAACAGGTGGAGTAGGTGGAAGAGATGGAGTTGGTAAAATGGGTGGAGTAGTAGAGGTAGCAGGTGTGGGAGGAGGGACATCAACTAATGTAAGAGGAGTAGGACGGGCAGGAACTATAACTGGGTGTGGAGGAGCAGCAATGGTTTGAGAAGGTTTCATAAAAGACTGACGATAGGGAAAAGATGACTCATTAAAAGTGACATGGCCGGAGACAAAAACTCATTAAAAATGACTCATAAAATTAAGCAAGACGCATCAACTTAATTTTTTCGAAAAGGCAAATCCATGGACTCAAACATTTCATAGAGCAACTACCTGAAGCTCCCACCCGTCCACGTATTAAAGCCACAAGTTTAAAACCACTAAGTCAAATTTCACTTGTTATCATTTGTACATATATAGTAAAATACAAATATATCTATAGAAAAGAAAACTTAAATTGCTTATGGAGGGGTTCAATCCCACAACCTGACACTCATTTAAAACCTAAGTCACACCCTAACCACTAAGCCAAGTCCTTCATGTCCAAATCATACATCATTAAATAAATATATAGATTTCTATATACTTATATTAAAAAAATATTTACAACTATTATTATTATTTTTAGGGATGATCCAAGGGTGCGGTTGCATCCACTGGCACCCCTATGTATCCGCCTCCTGGGTACACAATGAACTTCATTTGAAAGTTGAAACAAGCAACCAACCATACACAAGGTATGAGAAAGAAGTTTGAAAACCATACCAAGCTCTTTAGAGAAAGCTTCCCATCTCTCAAATCTACATCCACAAACCCCCATAGGAGGGTTTATATAGATCTTGTTTTAATGATGACCTTTTACCACCAGAGCACATAAACACTAAATGCTTGTTTTGAGCTTTGAAAACTCTAAAGAAAACTGCTGTGTATTCCTCTAAATTGTTAGAAGCCAAGATTTATAAGCAGAAAGGACCGATAGCTCATTAATAATAGATTTGCTGGGATGGAGAAGATAACGGCGGAAATCTGTTTAATTTGACCGCAATTACACGAAAGGTGGGGTTTCAGTAATTCTTTCTGATGAGTTTCATCTAACCAATCTCAAATAGTTCGTTAAGATATGGGAATTGTCATATTCTTATACAAATCTCAAATGACCTCTTAATTTATAATCAAATTACCAATTGGTCCCTAATTTTGCCTAATTCACACCTTTGAAGAAGAAGATTTACCCTCTTTATTTAGTATTCTCCAACACCTTAAACCTAGCCTAAAATATTATATAAATAAATGCACACCTCCATCTTCTCATATTTATATGAGCTACCAAAAGCAAACTATGACCAAAGTAAATTTATATAAACACATTAGTGATATTGACTATTTCAAGATAGTTCTTCAAACTTCCATCCCTTTCTAACTATTTCTAAGTTACTCTATATTAGTTCAACAAAAAAAAATTATTCTATATTATCCTATATCACAACTCCTTCAACTTATGTTCCAAAATATCCAATCACACTATATACCCTTTATCTGAAAAGTTAGATCAGAAATTAGTTATTACTCAACTCGTTATATAGAAGTAACATTGAGATTGTATGTTTTCTTATTGTATTATTATCCATTTTACTCAGATAATAAAATATCAAAATTATTTTAAATCTGAACCATGGCGTTTAAGCAACAATTTTGATATGATCATATTTATAGCGAAGAAGTCATATGATATGGTACTCGAGGAAGGATATAACTTTTTTAACACAAAAAGAGAACCTTTAGTAATTGTGAACATAATTAATATATTAAGACTTCAGATATTTTCATATGTGTTAACAAAAAGAAAAAGAAGAGACATCATTATACAAGTGTCACCTACATAATATGGTAATCCGGCCCCATAGTTTTTCCGAACAGGAATAAAGACTAACTAGGTGCATCGGATTATTTTTCGATACCCTAAGATGTAAATTACAAAAGTGTTCATCTTGGGAAATAATATAGTTCATGTGTTTATTTTAAGATTTCAACCGCATCAATGACTTAACTAGAAATCTGTCAATATCTCAAGAACACTTCTAGGGTTCAAAATACCACCAACTCTGTCGGACTCCACCATCCTAATACTATAGTTTTCCTTTTTTGACTTGTACTAGTGAATATATACTTATGTTAGTTCATCTAACCAAATTTATAACCAACCTAAGTAAGTCTGTCAATGGAAATATTGGACATTCTATCCTTATCTATATTTGAATTATTAAAAAATTTAAAATTTGGGATACGGGATAAGGATACTCTAATATCCGATAAGTGATATAAAAATAATAAAATATAAATTTTACTGTTAATAATATATAAAGTAGGTGGTTGAGATGTATTATTTAGATCTAATGGTTAAAAATTTAAACTTAAAACATAAATTTTTGTTTTGGTTTCGAATATTGGAAATTCTCGATATCTGTCAGTATATCAGTGTCGGATTCGGATGTTGATGTATAATATCCGTCAAATAATTATCGGATATCGAATATGCGTATATCCGATTGGGTAAACTCCCGTTTACATGCCTAAACCTTTTTTTGTTAAAGAAATAGTAGTTCCTTAAGATATGGGTATTGTCTATTTCTTATTTGATTTCAAATGGCCCACTAATTTATAACCAACATACTAATTGGTCCCTAGTTTTTTCTAATTAGACATTTTTTAGTGCTTTCGATTGGCCAGCGCTTTGGGGAAAGCTAAATAGTTTCCGGGGTGTAAAATTTTAAAGGGAATATGTAGAATTTTGAAAATTTTCCAGGGAAACATATTTTATGGAGAATACTTTCTAACACCTCATGTATTCGCCACCTCATCGTCTTCACCGGTGAAGGTCGCCGGCCGGCCAATTTCCGGCCGGCGACCTTCAACCATAATTTTTTTTTCCTTCTCCTCTCTAGATCTGATCTAGAGAGAGGAGACCTCCATTGGAGGTCCGAACAGACCTTTAATGGGTCTGTTCCAGACCTCCATTGGAGGTCCGAACAGACCTTTAATGGGTCTGTTCCAGACCTCCATTGGAGGTCTGCTCAGACCTTTAATGGAGGTCTCCTCTCTCTCTAGATCTGATCTAGAGAGAGGAGAGAAGGAATTTTTTTTTTTTATGATTGGAGGTCTGCTCAGACCTTTAATGGCCGGCGACCTTCACCGGTGAAGACGATGAGGTGGCGAATACATGAGGTGGCAGAGAGAGAGAGAAGTGAGGTGGAGAGAGAGAGAGAGAGATGAGGTAGAGAAGCTATTTTGCTTTCCCCTAAATAAAATTGTCAAACAAAATTGACCAATTTTTGACCAAGTCTTCACACCCCGGAAACTATTTTGCTTTCCCCAAAGCGCTGGCCTTTCGATTTTATAGACGGTTATGTAACTTTTTAGAATGGTATTAGTAAAAAAATTCGGCCGTTGGGATTCAAAATATTTTCTAGGCCATAAAGACTTTGATCTATTTATTTGATTTAGGAGACAACTTTATTTTGATTCAAAAAATAAATTGTTTGTATATTATACCATATTCTTCATCTTCACCTATTCTCCTACTACCATCCACCAGTTGATCTCTACCGCCACGTCACCTTAGTAATTCAAATTTTGCATTGAAAAAGTTTGTAAGTAACAACTCAAAAAGAATTTATGTGGGTGTGTTTGATATCTCATATTTTCATGGAAACAAAAGAATTTTCATTGAAATAGGTATTTTCACCGTTTGATAATATAATTCGACCTTTGGTATAGGAAGAGCAACGCTTACTAGAGGCATTGCGTTAGAAATATGAATTTATGTATTTGCTCTTCCTTCACCAAATTAGTTTAAGGATGGCTTTATAATGATCATTTAATAAATAATACTAAAATATAAGGACTTTGATAAAAATTAATAATAAATCTAATATTCTATTCACTTGTAGTTTTCTCTCACATAAACAACCCAACCCTTATATTGTCACTACTATCAACACCACCATTAGTGTTAAGAAACTTGCAAAGTTTACCATCACTATAGTCTTAGTTCCAAACTTTTAATGATGTCTCAAGATCTCATGCACGAGGAACCACATTAATGAAGAAGGAGGCAACCTGCATCAAGAAAGAAGAGTCCTTTGACTTAATTAACGAAGACCCGACTTAAACGAAACCATCGACTTAAACGAGGACATCGACTTAAATGAAGATACATATAATGAAGATAATATGTCTCAGGTAAAGAAAAATTATTTTATTGTCTTCCTTTATGGTTGGACAAACGTTTTAGGGTCTTAGGTCGTTTTTGTTTTGTAAATGATTTTCGGTTGGGTCGACTGAAAAAGGCAACAAATTTCGATCGCGTTGGCTGAAAAAGACAACAAATCTCGGCAGGGTCCGCTAAAAAAACAATAAATTTCGTCCGAGCCAGCTGAAATTGTTCTGTTTTTTCATCCGCTCTGGACGAAACTTGTTTAAATTTTCAGTTGCTCTGGATGAAAATTTTCACTATTTTCATTTATGAATTTTTATTTATGATAAGCGAAATTTCTTTTAAGTAAACCCCTCTATGGAGATGATTGTTGTGTTAGTCATCTAGAGTTTGGGTTTCTATCTCTATCCCTCTCTCTCTTTGATCGAAACTAACAGATTTAGGATTTTTTTCTCTCTTTTGGTTGAACAGGTTTTAAGGGTGTTTATCTCTTTTCAATTTCTTTTATGTAAACCCTAAAGAAATCAAGCAATAACAAGAATTACAAACCCCTCTATGGAGATGAGTGTTTTGTTAGTCATTCAGGGTTTAGGTTTCCATCTATATTTCTATCTATTTGATCGAAACTAAAAGATTTAGAGTTTTTTTCTCTCTTTTAGCTGAACAGGATTTAAAGGTGTTTATCTCTCTTCTCTCTTTTTGATCGACGAAGAGGTTTTTGGTCGAACATGATTTTTCTTTCTTCTCTATGTTTTGGTCGAAAATAATTTGAGGGGAGGTCCCAAAGTTTAAAGTTGAGATATTTTAGAAAATAGTGTTTATCTCTCCCTATTCTAAAAAGAGTGTTCTCTCTATCTAATGCACTACCTTCGTTAAAAATTGTCCTTCCTATACCAAAGGCCATTAATTCTAAGGCTTTAATTCCCTAGGGAATTCATTTTAATGAGATAGACCATTTTTAATTCCTTACTCCACCCTAGGAATTAGTTTCCGTGAAATGTCAGAAATAAAAAATATTTTAGTATATTTAGATACTTGAAACCTAATATTTATCTCCACAAAATGACATTTTTACCCATAAAACTTTAACAAACAATTTTTTTACTTATACATTGTGCAAATGACATTTTTATCTTTCTTACTAAATGTCGTGTTTACAATGTTGTCAAAATGACATTTTGGCTTTATATAACCAAAATGACATCTTTATCCTTTTATAATATAATACTATCATTTTACCCTTATGTCAAAATGACATTTTTACCCTCGTATAATATCAAAATGACATTTTTACTTTTATGTGGTTTGAATGACATTCTTGCCTTTATCTTGTAAAAATGATGTGTCTACATTTTTACATTAAAATGATATATTTACCTTTTTTATATTAGTAATATCTTTTTTTTATGGGTTTTTTGAGCTTACCCCCTCAATACTAATTAGTAATTTAGTTTACCCCCTCCAGTAATTAGTAATTGAGTTTACCCCCTTGAGTTTAGAATTTTTAGCAAAACTACTAAGGACATGTTTGGCATGGGATAACAAAATCATAAATTCAATAATGTATAAACAAAATTCATCTTTGCTAATCATATTATCGACGAAATAAAATAATAAAGTAAGGTGGAATAACTACGAGTGATCATATTGAAGGATAATTGCTCTTGGTAATCACATTTATTTCACATACGCCAAACACAACCTCTGTGTCTTTGTCAAAAATAGTAAATGTAAGGGGGTAAGCTCAATTACCCATTATTGAGGGGGGTAAACTCAATTAGCAATTAGTGATGAGGGGGTAAGCTCAAAAAACCCTTTTTTTATCCATACGTTGTCAAATTTATATTTTGATCTTGTTTTATTCACAGCTTGACATTCTTACTCTTAAATTAGCGAAGTGATACAAGGTTAAATAAATTTATAATATAGGGGTAAAACATGATTTTGAATACATAAGAGTACAAATGTAATTTAGACAATATAAGGATGAAAATGTAACTTTGCAATCGTAAAAGTAAAAATGTCATTTTGACTACCTAAAGAGTCAATAAAAACTCTTAATTGAATATTCTATTCGTAGAAGTTAGTTGTCAACCGAATAGCAGAGTTTGTAATTCTACGGAATAAGAAATGACTACCAAACGAAATAACTCTTATTTTCACGGAATAAATTCCGTGGAAAACTTTCCATGGAACTCTTTTATTTCCTTAGAATTATTTCTCCGATATCAAACACAACCTAGGATAGTTTTGCATTAGAGATGTTGTAATCTATGGCAACCTGTATAGCTGGGATAAGAAGTAAGGAATTGGTACTGTTTTGCAAGAGTAGGATTTTACATTAAACGTTGGATATTATCTTTATCATACTCTCAACAAAATCTGACTTATCCTTTAAATAACGACTGAGCTGTTTTATTATAATAGAGACGGGTATATCTCCTGACTCCCGGTAGGTAAACCCTAAGTATGATAAGTACCCTTTAGCAACCGAGTTCAATGGACATTGGTGCAGGAGCCCACTTATGACCAAAATATGTAGCAATTCCCAGGGCACCCTTTAGAACTACTCATCCTAATTTTAACTAACATTCTACTATCAAAATTACCCCCATCAAGAGAAGGAAGTATTTATGAAGTATGATTCCCTCATAACATGTGTGGAGGAATTGGCAAGTGAAGAAGAAAAAGAAGCCATTGAAGATGTTTTAAGATCGAATGGAAACTTGTTTCAAATGTAGTAGTACAAATCCTGTGACGATATCAATTACAAAACAAGCACAAAAGTTCAGCCTAGAACTGAACCAGCTCTCGATGGACACCACCAAGCAAACCCACTCCTAGAACAGCGAGAATCAATTTACAGACAACCATGGCTGTCAAAAGATACGAAGAAAAAAAAAAAAAAGACGTCCCACAATTACTTGTCAATCACAATTCAAAACTAGACCTTGATTAGTAGTCACACATCACACAATCGAAAGTGAAGTTAAATCATGCAAAAACTTCGACTTGTTTTTCTTCCATCATTACCTTTCGTTTATCTTCACTTCCTCTAACCCGGGTGTTATAGACACACTTGAGCTTGAATCCTCTATGTCACTCATACCCGTTAGGTTTGAACCCATATTTTTCGTGTCAGAATATGAAAAACCAGACTCTGCATTATAACCAGAGTAAGTACTTGGACTACTAAGTTGCTTAGTTTCAATACTTTCTGACGAATCTTCATTAGGATCCCTTTCGAACTCTTTGTTCGTATTTTTGCCATCAGAATATAATGAACCCGATTCAGTATTGTTAGATAAGGTACTTGGACTACTAAGTCGCTTAGTTTCACAACTTTCTGACAAACCCTGAGTAGAATCCATTGGTTGCTGCTCCTTGGTTTCGTTTAATTGTCTTAATAAGCAGTTTTCGGTCTCATTTAGTTGATTGATTTCTTCTTCATCTTCGCTACTCGGACTGTAATGGGTATCCTCATAATAATCTGAACTTGTTCTTCTCGTTTCAGAGCTTGTATCCATTTCATCATCTTCTTCCTGACTATCGAAGTCTTCTTCATCGGTTTGTCGCTCATATGAACGAGACGAAGCTGGCGAATAATCTCCCTGCGTTGCTGTTTCTTCACGTTCTCGTAATGATTTTAGTATCAGTGACTTGAGCAAATTCATCACTTGAACAGCATGCATCAGAGCGGTTAATGGATCGGACATCTGTTAAGAGAAAGACACCATTTAGTATGCAAAAACCAATTAACACAACAAGGAAATCATCTTGACAGATCGAGTATGTGTTTGCTTTTCCATTACCTGAGTCATATTTGGAGCAAAAACCATGGCAATATTTCTAGCATTCATTTTGTTAGACTCTTCTTCTTCGACAATATCCGCCATAAGATCGATAGCCCAATTAAGCAGTGCAGCTTGAATGGGTAGAAGTTGCTTCACAAGCTCGACAAATTCGTCCTCTTCGTTGCATTGAAGAACTTGTTCAGGAGATAGCCCGTCCAATATTCCTTCAGGTAGTTCTCGAAACCAAGCCTTAATTAGACCGGCTAAACAATGTACGTCAATGTTGACAGGTACAATTCCTCTGTTAAGTTGGTCCCTGACATGCTCCTCTTGACTATTCTCTGGATTAATCCTGAAAATACCTTCAGCCTAATAAATCGGTTTCGCAAAAGAGAAAAAAGTTAGTAACTTCTGTTGAGATTAAAACCAAAACTAGGAAATCAAAAGTCTGACTAGTAATTGATAACTTCGGAAGCGCTACAATTACTTAGAGGTTGAATCGAGTCCTACTCAATGTGTTGATGGCAAAATTTAACCACTGATTTTAAATCATCGTCATCGAAACTTCCAAAAAACAGTTGATGGAAGTTTGTGACCAGAAAGATGTCACATGCTAAGACAAACTCAAAATAAGAATCTACGGAAATGTATCTTTTGGCAAGAGTTTCAACTAATAGTCTTTGTCAAAGGTTTATCTGATATCAACCTTAACCCATTCTTTCATCAACTATAGTTTGAAAGTTTCTACGAGTCTAAATCATTGAGATTTCAAAAAGCAGTTGATGGAAGCATGTGACCAAGGAGATGCCACATGTCAATACAAACTCTAAGTAAGAATCTAAGGAAATACATCTCTCACCAAGAATTCCAATCGAAGTCATATTTAAAGTACTATCTGACATCATCATTGACCACATACTTTCATCAACTGTTTTTTTTTCAAATCAGGTTTCCAAAAAACAGTTGATGAAAATATGTGGTCAGAAAGATGTCACATGCTAAGACAAACTCTGAGTAAGAACTTACGGAGATGCTTTTTCACCAAAAGCTCCAATCAGAGTCTTATTCAAAGCTATATCTGTAATCATCCTGACCACATACTTTCATCAATTGTTTTTTGAAAATCTCTATGATTTTAAATCACTGAGGTTTCCTAAAAACAGTTGACGAAAGTATGTGACCACAAAGATGTCAGAATGCTAAGACAAACTCCGAGTAGGAACCTAAGGAAATGCTTCTTCCACCAAGAGTTCCAATCGAAGTCTTATTTCAAGCTTTATCTAACATCATTCTGACCACATACTTTCATCAACTATTTTTTGAAAACTACTTTGATTTAAAACCGACAGTAATAATTGTGACATCAACATTTTAAGCAAAACTTCAACTGACGCTCTGAACTTATTTTTAATGTCATTTTGCCGAATGATAAAAAAAAATCTCAGCAAAAACAAAATATTCTTAAGGATGGTTGAGTCACAATTTTATTTTTCAGAAAAAAAATGGATCTAGTAAGAGTAACAAAATTTTCTCTATTGGAAAAATTAAACAAATGGGAACTAAAATCTAGAGAAAGAATTCAAAGATAAAATCGTTATACCTTTAAACCTCCTTGTGAGTAGAGTCTTTCTTGCATAAGCAAAAGGATGGTTGGAACACTATTCCCTTTGGAATCAAAAGAACACTGCATAGATTCTGGAGATACACCAAAAACACTAGCACTGTCCAAAAAAAAAGAGAAATCAAAATCAGCATAATAACACATGAAAATGTCATTATACCCATATTTACAATGGTTTCAAAGTCCAAAATTTCAATCTAGGGCTTCTTTTGCTATACAAAACAAGAACAACTAGTTTCACACAAGTATCTTTACCTAAGTATTTATGAAGTTCTAAATCCTAGAATCTTGATTCTTCTCACAATTTTTCACAAATGAAGAAAACCCATTTCAATAAGGTATAGCTTTCAGGTCTAAAATAAAAACTTCACCTTTACAAGTATCTTAACCTAATTAACTGAAATTTCTCAACTTCAAGTTCCAAACCCTAGAATCTTGAACTTCTTCCCCAATGTTTAGAAAATGAAAAACAACCCAGATTAAATTTTCTAATTTTAAGACAACCCATTTTAATGGGTACCAGATTAGCTCCAAGATCTAACATAAAAACCTCATGTTTTCAAAACTGGTTGATTTCTAAACCCTAGAATCTTGAACTTTTTTCCAATTTTTCACAAAACAAAGAACAACCCAGATTAAATTTTTGAATATTAAGAGAACCCATTGAAATGGGTAAGTGAAATTTTCACCTGGCACTTGGAGCTCTAGAAGGAACTTCAACTTCAAATTCAACAGGAAGCCCTAGAAATCCATTAAAACGATCAAAAGTAACATGGGTGATGTGTTTAACATTTGTAGGCCATCCGATCTCCACAGATGAAGATGATATTTCATCTTGTTCTTCAACTCGACAAGAAACCATTGATTTTCTTATAGCTGCTATAAGAATTGTTAAAATAGAAAGTTGGTTTTGTTCTTCATCATCATCAACATCAGTAGAAGAAGAAGCTCTGTTTTTTGTTCCTTTCTCATTCCAACCTTGATCTCCTCTTCCTCCACCCTTTGTTGCCATTAACACTCCTGTCATCACTCTCTCTCTAACTTTCTCTCTCTATAAATTTCTTTCTCTATCTCCAGACTCCAAGTGTAGAGAGGGTGATTTCTCTGGTTTTTGAAGCATTGGGGTTTGGAGTTCGAAGTTATTTTGTAGTTTAAACGCCACACAAAATTCAAATTTAACGCTTACTTTATCACTAACATTATTTAATACCCTTGTCTTTTCCATGATTTTCCAAAATGCCACTCCATATTTCAGGCATATGCACGTTTTATACTAAATACCAAAACTACCCTCATTTCAATTTTCTAATTTTTTTTTTAAAATCCAAAATTTTGATATGCATAGTCTAGGGTAGGGGCGGGATTCTGTCGGGCGCTTGCGGGCATATTTTTAACGGACTCAGGCGGATCGGGTCCGGGAAGTTCAAGCCCACCATTGATAACTGGGTGGATCGAGCCGAACTAATTTGACACTCAAAGTGCCCGCGGCCCGTTTCTACCCACGAGCCTGCTCGGGCTATGGCGGACGCGGACGGTCAGGTTGCGGGCTCAGAGAACTAAAAAAAATTAAAGCACTTAATTTTCATTCGTTAAACATAAAAAAGGAAGATAAAAATTACATAGATAGAACTCATACATCCGACGTTCCTTATATAATCCTTGATTTGTTCAATCTTCAAAATACCTGTATGGATACCAAAGAAAACACATCATGGGTTCAATCTGGTGCATTAATCGCCAAACTTTACCATAATATAGGAGTAAAAAATCGAAAACTTGCTTTTCTTGGAAGATTTGGAGTCATTCTTTCATGGAAGATTAGATTACCTTTAACAAAAACAAGGAAGGAAGATTAGAATAGTTACGATTTGTGCAACTTCACTAGTCCGTCCCTATAATCGATCTCTTCGAAACTCCTTTTGGTCTTCACAAGATATTCTTTCTTCGATCTTATTTGATCTCTCTCTATCACCTACTCTCTAGAATACTCTCTCTATCTCTTCTCTCTCTAAAATATTCTCCCTCCGTCTCAGTAGTACTCTTTCTCTCCTCTTTACCTCTAAAAAAACCCTAGGGGTAAAGATGTAGAATGAAGATTGGTTTATATACCTAACCCTAAATCTGATGGGAGAAATTAAGGGCCCTAAGCCGTTAGATCCTACGGACTCTAAATCGGGCGGTTGAAATGCGCAGGTTCTCGATCGGGTATAAAGGGCCGAAACTCGGGTACACAACCTTACCCGAGTCCCGCCCGTTTTAACCCGGGTTTACGGGTCGGGTAAGCCCAAGCCAAGCTTCTTCCGGACTTCGGATTCTCACGGACCGGACGGTTAGGGTCGGGTCTCGGGTTTTCGGACCGTTTTCCCAGCCCTAGTCTAGGGGTATCAAACCGGTCAGTTCTGGTTCGGGCTTTTAACTATCCATAATGGAACCTGTAGATTGTAGCGGTTTCGGTTCTTAACGGTAGCGGTACCTCAATAGAATGATCCACAACCAGAACCCATAAATTTCTCAATTACCCATTGAGTATCGGGTCCTCATCAGGTATTCACAAAACTATATCAAACATTTCTTAAAATAAAGAATTTGCAAGAATCTAATGAAAAGGAATACCATAAACGACATAAATCTTTAAATAAGCAAATATCCCGGGGTACAATAGTTGATGAGATAGGAGATAGGAAAATCAAGAAAGAAGAATTGAACATTTATGTAATATTAAACCACTCACCTTTGGGGTTTATAAATTAGCTTTCAACCGAGGAAAAGAGGATTTGAGAAATCTCACAACTTTCAGTAACTGTTAGGTTTTAACTTTTAGAGGCTTGGTGAGTTGGTAACTTGATGGGGAAAACTCTTAATTAAAAGAATCCTATATAATCTAGGATGGTTTTAGTACTATCTCGGGTATCCATTACCTGTCGGGTACCAGACGGATATACCCGATTAGAACCCGCCGCCTAATCGGGTCCTATCAGGTATATCCATTTAAAACCCGATTTTCCTAATGAATATGAAACCTCTATCCAAAACCTACCCATTAAGACTCGGATTGATTCGGTTCTCGGGTAAACGCGTACCTATTGCCACCCCTAATATATACTTTAACAAAAAAAAAAAGACATATATCATCGATCAACAAGAGTTAAGTCTTGATTGGTCCTTTATTATCGATATTAAAGCATAAAGCTAGAAAATATCAAAGTTTACCACGTCAATATTAGTTTGAAAGACTTGCCCTACTTAATACAATAACATACGATAAATGCGGTAGTTTTTTAATGTGATTTTAGCCTTCTATTTGATTTTTTTCGTTAGAAAGCCTTCTACTTGTTAGTAACTAATTACGTATAGTTGGAAAATTAAATTATGATAACCATAGCACAGTTTGGTTGTTGATTACTTGGTAAAAGTTTCAGACTTGTATGTTTTCTTGTCATATTATCATTGTTTTCTCAAACACAATTCATAGGAAGAAATATATTTGATAATATATCAATATTTCTTTAAAAGAAAAACTTTATTAATTTCTTTGTTTTTTTAGAAATGGACAATCAGAATCATTGTTACACGGATTGATACATCATAAAGAGGTAATACAAATACATGTCAAAATTCATAAATTGAATGGGCATTGTAGATGTCTTAATTGATTGATTTGAACCTCAAATATATCAATCTTTAAAGGTCATGAGACATAAACCTAACTAATCTAGTTTTACTTTGTTTACACACGCATCTAATAAAATTGCAAATGTAGACTTCTATAAAATGGATCTTGATATCTCTGCACTGCAGAATGAGTGGCAAACCGCTACATCGAAAGGTAATGGACAAAATTGTTAATATGCAATACCTTTATAAAACTCCAAATCAACAGTTGGTAGCCTAAGTGTTTCTAAGGTTTTGACATAAAACCCAAAAATCTTTGGAGGTCTCAGGTTCCAATCCCAGAGAAGGTGGATTCTTTAGTTATTTGATCTGGGATTATTAGGGTGTAAATAATGTAGTTGGCCTTTAGGCCATTGTCTTGTTGGCTTATATGTCCGGTCTTGTTTCAGTATGAGTGGGCAGTTATTGAGCGTATCACATCTTTGATGTATCAATGCCAAATGTAATGACATACGTAGATCGCAGTCACTTCAAAAAAAAAACTTTATAATAAAAAAAGAATTCTCCCACATCTTTGAGCATGATGGGACCATAAGTCCATTAAATGATGTCAAATCTTCCATAATATTTACTTAAATTTATCAATCACCATCAACCCTTGCAAATAGGACACGTGTCACATACTTACTTCCTAACCGTTCATTCTCTTTTACCAAAAAAAACACAGGTTCTTTTTTGACTAAAAAAACAGGTATTATTATGGCTCAATTACCAAAAAAAACCATAAAGTGATTGATTGATAAATAAATTTGTGAATCTAATGGCCAATTGGTGGGGTAGGTGTGCAGGTTACCGTTAAAAAAGGAAGGAGTTTTGGGTCTTTTGACCAATCCATTTTCAATTGGGGGACAATTTTGTAAATTTTAATAATAATTGGATCTTTTTTGTTTCTCGTGTGAAATAAGCATACTTTGGCTTTCGGTTTCAATCTAGGGTTCGGTGTGTGGGAGGTGTGATTTTCGATAAATCTACAAGAACTATTTGCCTTGCAGAAATTAAAAAAAAACTATTTGCATGTTTCGGGGCAACTCCTTCATGCCCTTCAAATTAATATTTTTTAAATTTTAATTATAAATCATTTTGATTAAAACATTTTGTTCTTGTCTTTTGCTTTTCGATTAGATTCTTAATATGAATAATTATGTCATCGACATTTCCGTTTGATTTTGTCTCTTAAAGCATTAGCTAGAAAAAAAACATTTGATGCAATTTAGCATCAAAGAATAATTAAGGTTATAATTGTCCTCATAAATATTTTCTTCAATTTCTATTATATAAAACAGAAGGGAAAACGATGACTGGGACAAACATCCTTTTTTAATAAAGGATATTGTTTAGAAGCCCTTCTCAAAATTTATAGTATAGTCCTATTTCAAATTTACAAAAAATTAAAATAACTTATTTACTAATTTAAACTAACGGGCATAGTTGAAAAAAAGGAAAGAAAAAGAAACCTAAATTCGTCTCATTCCATCTCTCTTTCTCTAAATTAAATTACGGCATATTCTTTTAAATAAGTTATTTACTTATTTAGATAAGAAAAAAAAAAGGAAAAAAATTAAGGCTGGTTTATAGAAATAATGTAAAAGGGAATTTTAGGGCAAGAAGCCTAATTCGTCTCATTTCATCTCTCTCTCTCTCAATTGGTTTGTACATTCCATCTCTCTCTAAATTGGTTTGAGAAGCAGGTTAGTGTGAATTAAAAAGAAATACATTTTTTTTTATTCTGTTAAATTACTTGCATATTTCTACTAAAGATTTTAATCCGAAGCTAGAAAATGTATGTGATTTATGTTGTTCGATTGTCAATTTAGATTTTTTTTTATCCACTAGAACTCTACATTATTAATCTTTTGTAGTTATGGTTTATGTCGTTCAATTGTCAATCTAGAGTTTTTAATCCACCAGAGACTCTAAATTACTAACCTTTTGAAGTTATTTTGCAATAGTTAGTTTTCTCAATGTTGTTCAATATTCTTCCTTATTTTTGTTTATGAAATCCATGCTTCTTTTGTTTTATTGACAGTGTGGCAACCACATCGAAGTGGAAATAAATATCACAAGCATAGCTTCGTCTAAAACCCCTAATTATGTCGTTAAACAGACAAGTAATAGAGGGGCAAGAGATAAACATCAAGTCCAGTGCAAATGCTTGTTGAAGTAGGAACGCTGAAATAAAATAAGTTCTATCTATGCTCATTGCTTCACTGAATTAATGATATATCATTGCCTAAAGATGATCTTCCAAAGTTGAACACTAAGGTCTGATTTGAATTAGGAATTGCATAATTTTATATCAACATGCTTTAAACTTGTGGGTGTATGTTAGGTTAGAAAATTTTGAGCATTATATCTTTTTTCCATTATTTCATTGATAGGTTTCAGGTTACAGTGTGGTTCACAGTGATTTGGATTAGTTTGGGGTAGTCTGATTGATTTGTTCAATCCGGATTATTGTAATCACACCTCCATTATTTGGTCTTCTTTATTCAAACTTAGACTTTATCTCAAATGTCACTTAATCTAACAAAAGATAATTTTGTTACGGTGAGATAAGGTAAGTGGACAAACCATTAAATCTACTTTATACGTTTCTGTCTTTTAGGTTTTTGACGCTCGGAGAATGTGAAGGTTAGAAGAGAAGACCGTGTTGGGGACTGCCCTTAAAGAGAAGAAGAATTGAGCTTTGAGGATTTAAATAGAAGTTGGAGATTTCGAATACTTTTACGGGGATTAAGGGTTTGGATTTCAAATAGGGTTGTAATTGGATACTATCTTATCATTTACTTCCAAAATTTCTACCAATGGCTAAGTTTCGTTCATATACATCCCTCAAAATTCTACTATGCTTGAACTACAAATAAACATACTGTTCTTTGTTTAACTGTTCATCACCTAATATATTTAAAGACACAAAATGTTTTTAGTGCAATATATACCACCGCATAAAATGTTCAAATAATTTTACCGTGCCTTTGGTTAGAAATAAAATAACTAACTTAAGAAAAAAAAAAGAAACAAAATAAATTTCAAGTTAAAAAAGAAAATAAAATCTCTCTCTCTCAATAAAATAATAACTAATTTTGAGAGAAAAGAAAGAAAAAGAATAATACAAAAAATAACAAGGAATAAAGAATCTTTCTCTCTCAATAAAATATAAAATAAACATCCTTATTTAATTATGCATATTGTCTAGAAGCCCTTCTCAAAATTTAAAATATAGTCTTTCGTAGAGATAAAGTTACCTATTTAAAAAACAATAATCCTTTCTTTCTTAGAAATAAAATAACTAATTTAAGAAAAAAAAGAAACAAAATAAATTTCAAGGGTTAAAGAAAAAAATTAAAATCTCTCTCTCTCTCAATAAAATAATAACTAATTTAAGAGAAAAGAAACAAAAAAATAATACCAAAAAATAATAACTAACAAAAATCTCTCTCTCTCAGTAAAATATAAAATAAATTTCGTAACATTTGATTGATATAAGTGTCCGTGCCCTAGGGCACGGGATATACCCTAGTATATATATAAACTCGATAGAATATTTTTCTTTCGTTAAGAAAGAGAAGGAACCAATATTGGGCATACATTACACTTCTAAATAAACTAATTTTAAATACAATTTATTGACCTTTTTATTTCAAATCTGAGGTTATAGATATAGATTTTTTTTTCATGGTTTGGACAAAAAAAATACTTCGTACTAGTTTCTCTCGGAGGTGAGCAGCGGTTGCCTCAAAGTTCGGTCGACAAAAAAAATACCATCTAGGGTCAGACGAAGCAAAATAATCAACAACAGTTTGGCTAAATCATCGTGCGAAGCTGAGACAACCAACTTCATTCGTCTCGGTTTGGTTTGACTCAAAGTTCGGTCGGTTCGGTTTAGGCAGTTTTCAACAACCTAAATCGAAGCCAAGCCAAATCAAGATTTGTTAATCGTTTTTCAGTCCAAGGTCGGTCCTACCACCTATGAGCATCAAAGACATTGGGGCTAAAATATCAGGCAGAGATGAGTTCGCCTCGGTTTGGTTTGACAAAATAAGTTTGGTCGGTTCGGTTTGGGCAGTTTTCAACAACCGAAGTCGAAGCCAAACCAAATCAAGACCGGTTTATGGCTTTCTTCAGTCCAAAGTCGTCGACTGACTTCATTCGCCTCGGTTTGGTTTGACTCAACTAAATTTGGTCAGTTCGGTTTAGGCAGTTTTCAACAACCCAAGTCGAAGCCAACCCAAATAAAGATCGGTCGTGCCACCTATGAGGCCCGAAAATATTGGGGCCCTTAGATAATTTCATTTAACTGTTTTGTAAAAAGTTAGGAGGGATTAGCTTAGGTTGGAAGTGCCAATGATGATAATAAGTTTGGATGTTTTTCTTCATTCACCCTTCAGAAAAAGTGAACAAAAAAGAAGTCACTGTTTTTGAATTTCAAACTCTCAAAAGGTCTTTTCAATAATATAAGTGATTAATTGAGTACTAATCCCTCACTCTTTTGCTTCTTTTGCCTTTTTACACCACTATTTGAATCTTGTCCCTTTCTTAGGGTTTCCTTTCTTTTCCAACTTCCCATTGCTTTGAGAATAACATCACCCAACGGTCACAATCTTTTTCAAGCTGAACAAGAGACAGATTGTGATGTGTCCCGCTTCCATTAATCGAATGTGATGCGTCCTGCTTCCATTAGTCGAGATATTTCTCTCTCCACATAGCGCTTCCATTAGTCCAATGTGATGTGTCCGGTTTTCATTTGTCAGTATATTTTTCTCTCCACATTGCCTGACATCTAGTCGGCCCCAAATTTCGGGCCAAATAACCAATGGTGGCCAATACGTGGACAAACGAATTTCTTAGGTGGACAACTATGATTGGGGTGTAAATATTTATGATTCGAGGAGATCAAATTGAAGGACCTCTTTGAACAACAAAAAAAAAAATTGTAGGACCTAAAACTACGTACACAATTTTTTCTTCTTCATCTTCACCAACTACAATCATGTTCATATTTGTCATGATTCACCCTCTTCATCGTCATTACCACCAACAACACATCTTCTCCTCTGCCTCTCTTCCTTTTTTTTCTTAAGAAAAAACCTAGGATTTCATCACAATTGTCGATCTCAAGAAACCTACAAACATCTGAAATTCTGTAAATTAGGATATCCTCCAACTTCTATTTGTGCAATTTAGGGCGTCCTCCAACTTCCATTTGTGCAATTTAGTGCATCCTATGGAAAACTCAAGAAGTTCAGTATTAGATTCTTATAAATTCCATAAACATCAACCACATCTTACTGTACTTCCAATTTCCAAGTATACTTAAAGGGCAACTTTGAGGTTCAGGTACCACTTTATAACTTGAACTTCATTATGATGGGTCTTCTTCTCGGTCTAGTAAAGCTAGACAAGATGCTTTTACATAACATTCTAGTACTTGTTAGAGATGCTTTTGTGATATCCGAAACATATACGGCTAAGTTTCATCTGCAAATTTAGTCAACAGACAAAGGAGAAGAACTCCTTAGCCGGCGGCATTCACGGGCACAAGAAAACCCTAATTCTTGTATAAACCAAAGAAAGAAGAGAGACATATGAGATGATGTGTTAATGGATGAAGATGAAGAAGGGGTGAAGAAGAACACGAACATGGTGGTAGTTGTCTGAGAAAATGGTGCTTGCTGGTGGTGGTCGGTGACTGTATTGTGTTGCCGTTGGAGATAGTGATTAAGAAGAAAAAAGAAATGGATATTTAGTTTTAGGTTTAGATCCTTCAGTTTAGTTGCCACCAAATATATTTATTTACGCCCAATTTTGTTGTCCACGTAAGAAATATAGTTGTCCGTATATTAGCTACCTAACCAATATACATGGGTGGGTCACACTAACAACTCCAGTTCCATTTACCCACACTGATCGGGTAGTAATATGTGTGTCTCTGCATTACCACAAACAGAGTCCGACTCATGAAAGTGGAGGTTTCTTTGGTCAACGAGGATAAAAACGACAGTTATAAGTGAAAGAACGACTTTTCGACACATTATATTTCTATCCAAAGAGAAAAGGGTTTTGAAACATTTTCAATACTTTAGAGTAATGCCCATTACTAGGGTTATAAAGAATCAAAACATTCTAATATGCATAAAACTACCCAAATGGGTGAATTCCGAATGATCTTTCACAATCTGGAATAAAAGTAAGACTAGTACCCGAATCTACCGACGAACATTGAGAACTCTTTGGAAGATTAGAAGAGAAATGAAAATCCTCATTTCATCTTGGATTCTGTAAACAGAACATGTCGATTCACCCGAGGGTCATACTTTCGAAACTCAAGCTTCTCTGTCATCTTTCGTGGGTTCTTACGTTTCACATAAAAGAATCCAGTTCCAGCAGCAGATACGAGTCTGATGAATATCGAACCACCTTTAGCTTTACCCATCACTAATTATAAACTGTAAAACAGAAACTAGCTATAAGAATATGCAACACGTAAAAAAAACTTCATACGAAAAAAATTTAACTCGAAGAACGGAAAGTAACTCCTACAATTCATTAGCACAGAGTTTAAAGTTAAGAGAGTTCTACTGCATCTCCTTCTTGATGGGTTTGAACGAGGAGATTTCCGTGCGGGCATCTCTTTTAAGTTATTGTTCGAGATCAAGTCTAGCCTTTGATATCTTATTGTTTAAGCAATAGTTGATTCTCAAGCTCTATTAGTGTACATGCCGAAAAGAAGGCAAACGATTTTCATCGAATTGAACTACTTTTGCATAGATATAACCAACGGATTCACATAGGTTAACATCTCTAATGATAATGTAGTAAGATTTGATTCGACAATGTGGTCTCGGCCTCTTGGGTAAGGTTTTCGCTTCCGTTCCTAAATAAAAGGGGAAACAAAAATCAGTGTTCTATGCAAGCAAAATCATGAGAACTAGGATAACACTAAGGGGTTTAGTAGGGAAACCAAGTACATAATGAAGAGCCTGATTTAGTGGATTATGAAGAAATGAACCAAAAATCATCCAAACCATTGAAGAGAACCCTTCAAAACCCTAATCTAAGATGAAAACTAATGGTATATTGAAGTTAGGAATAATGCCAAAATCACTAGATATAGACTTTTAATCAGTTTCAGATCACCATCAAAACCCTAAAATTCATAACATAGATTCAAAAAATCAAACAACTAAATCAAATTAACTTAGTACCTGATTTCTCTCCCTTAGAGTAGAGATTTCCCTCAAAGTAATGGAAACTTCCCTTGCAAATTCTAACTAGGGTTTTATAGCAAAGAATAATAACAGAGCTAGACCCAATATCCAACTTCTTGTTCTGGGGAAATTTTAAAGGCGCCTATATAAGGACTAGTTCTAGAGGGAGCCTTGGGAATTGAACTCAGTTGTTAGTACTTCCTTTTAGGGTTGTTGCCTTCGGTTAGTTGAAGCTATACAAGTATATATTGTATCGAAAAATAATCCGATGTTCTTAGTATGTCTTTCTTCTTATTGGAAAAACCTACGTATCTCTGCAATGGATCTTCATGAATGTGTAGCAACTGGTTATGGTCATAAAATAAACGCGCGAACGGATAAAGACATGTTGAAACCCGTAAACGGTTTGGTTTGTTTATTCGACAACCCGAGCACTCGAGAAAGGAGCGAACTCATAGGAGAAAGAACAAGAGAATATGTACGTAGCAATAATTTAATGTGTATACGTGAGCACGAAATACGCAAATAAAAAAAAAAGTACGATAACGATAATGTCAATGTCGGGTGATCCTTACATTATTAGTTGTGGATTCGGATTTGATCCTATCTCTAAGGTACATAAAGTCATACGAATGGCAAGGGTAGCTATTGAAAATTATTTAGAATATAAAAGTTTTTGTGAGGTCTTTAGCGTTGGTGAGGATAATTTGTGGAGACCGATTAACGATATTATACCGTATAACGTTCATGACGACTATCCTGTCTATGCAAATGGTTCCGTTTTTTGGCTGTCTAGTTTCCACAATATAGAGATAAACCGACTGAATATATTTCTTATAGCATTTGATGTTGGAAAGGAGAAGTTCAGAACAATCCCAATTCCTAATTCTATCGTAGATATATGTGATTTAACAAAGGTAGATGGATGTGCATGTCTTGTAGGAAAAGTACGTGGAGGTGAAGGTTGCAGTACAAATAAAAATACTTTCAAGATGTGGATACTACATGAAGATGATCTTCACGATAATGAGAAAAATAAGAATACTAGTAATTGGATGGAAGAGACAATTCATTTTGAATGGAATCAAGATGACAATGAGATAGAATTAGAGTTTGGTTTGAAGCTATTGAAAGGACATACCTAATGATCATCAAACAAACACAAATAAAGTCAAGGAAATATGAATATCATCTCTACGACCGGAAAAAGTAGACGTCTAAGAGAGTAGGCATCCAATGATCAAGTCACTTCAATCACAAGTTTCGTAGAAAGTCTTTTTCCCGTACAAAGGGGGCCGTAACACTAAATAGTTATATTATTGTAGAATGTTTTATTCTGAAGTCCTTTATGTGATATGTCAAAGTAGTCAAGTATGTTCTTACTTAGGCTACAAAATACAAAAATTTGATTTGTTTATTTATTTTGAAGTCCTTTATGTGATGTCTTTAACAATCGTGAATTTATGGTTTTGCTCATTCTAGCATTGTAATTGTTCGAACATTAAAAAGATAAAAGCAAATCACATTGGCTAGGCCATTGTTGACCGAATAACACAGGCCAAAAATTTGCTTTTAAATTTGGTCCGAAAAAGATTAATATTTCAATATAAGTCTCAAGTCTAATGCCTTTTGCCCTTTGATACCGGGTTTAGGTGTGTCACGTCTGTTACAATAATTAGAGGTGTCAATCGCTACCCTTTTACCCAACACCGGGAACGTTATACCAATTTTGGGTCCTTATTTCATACTAGATAAGTTTTAGTACCCAATGGGTGTGCATGTGTTGCCCAGAAAATACGACGATGGAGGTTGCAATACAAATAAAAACACTTTTTTAAATGTGGATGTTAGTGAAAATAATAATCTCCATGATAAATACTAGTAATTTGATGGAAGAAGAGCAGGGCCGGTCCTGAGATTTTGGAGGCCTGAAGCGAGTTTTAAAAATGGGGCCTATACGCGTTTCACAAGAAAAAAATTTGTACATCAGAACATTTTGTGTTTTCTTTGCACATAATGTGAGATTTAAACATGAAACTTGTGTTCACAATTAATTTGCACTCTGAATTGAATGATTTGGTTGAGTTACTCGTAAATCGGCATGGGTTCGTGGAGAACCCTTGTCGGTCTATGAACGCCCTCACAATTAAGTGGTTCAGCGAATTCAGAATTCGGTGAATCAGTATATTGTTTAGTATTTTTTTAAACCGAAAAAATATATATTAGATAATGATTCTCCAAAAAAAAAATCAATAAGTTTCAACCTTCTTTTTTTGTGTTTAAGGGGATAGTATTGATTGTGGTTTGATTGTGATTGTGGCCCTGGAGGTTTTATAATGGTGGTAGTTGTGGTGTTGGAGTTTAGTAATGGTAGTAGTCGTGGTTGTGATGGTGGTGGTAGTGGAGCTACAATGGTAGAGGTTTAGTGATTGTGGTGGTGGTAGTGGAGGTTTAGTAATCGTTGTGGTAGTATAAGTGTCAACCGAAGTAATTTTTTTCTAAATCTACAGTTTAATGGTGGTGGTGATGATAGAGATAGTGGTAGAGGTTTAATAACCGTGGGTGTAGTAGTGGAGGTACAATTTGGAGGTTTAGTAGTTGTGGTGGTGGTAGAAATCAACTAAAGTAGAAAAGAAAAATTAATAAGAAAAAAATTGCTTATGCTTGAGATCGAACATGGGTTGTTTGGACTGCTTAAAATTTTTTCTACCAGTTGAGCTGATGTTAATTTCTTGTCAAGTTTGATCATTGTTTGTATAAAGATACAAAAAATCGGGGCCCCTTCGATTCTTAATTTTTTACCTTTCGTGAGGCCCTTTGGCCCTGGGGGCCCGAAGCGAGGCTTTGCTCGCTTGCCCCTCAGGGCCGGCCCTGTGGAAGAGACTATTCATTTTGAATGAAACAAAGATGAAAATGAGTTAGAATTAGAGCAACTCCAACGTGGGGCTCGGGCTCCCAATTTTGGGAGCCCCTGAATTTTGGGAGCCCCGGGGCTTAGAGCAACTCCAACGTTGGGCTCCCAAGAGGGGCTCCCAAATCCAAAATATGCACATGTGTGGTGTATGTGTGTGAGGGTTGTGTTTTAAATTTTGGCTCTAATATATTAAATTTCAAATTTTTAAAAAAATGGGGGGGAATTTGAATTTCAAATTTTAAAATTTTGGGGGAATTTGAATTTCGATTTTTTTTACTTTTTGTTCACCTATAAATACAATCACTTATCCATTAAGTTTTCTACATCTTGTTTCTATATTCTCTACATTTTCCTTCTACGTTCTTTCCATCTTCTCTCTCCCTTCAATGGATGATAATTTTGAGTTAACAAATATGATCATTCAACAAGAGTTAGAAGATAGGGAAGAAGATGAATTTTTATTTGGATTGTATCTATCAGAGTTACAGGAAAGGGAAAGGGATCAACGACCACGTTCCCGTCATGTTGGTTCTGTTCCGGGTCATCGTACGATAAATCGTAACAGGAAAGATGGTCATGAACGACTGATGCGTGACTATTTTGTTGAGAATCCAATTTATGATGCTGCTACATTCCGAAATCGATATCGCATGAGTCGTGATTTATTTCTTCACATCCTCAATACGTTGGTTGCTCATAATCACTATTTTGCACAAGAGGCAGACGCCTTCGGCAAAATGGGTTTATCGCCACATCAAAAGATAACTGCGGCTATGAGAATGCTTGCTTATGCGACACCAGCAGATGCAATTGACGAATACCTTCGACTTGGAAAGACGACTACAATCGATTCACTACGACAATTTGTATCAACGATCGTCAATGTGTTTGGTCCTCGTTACTTAAGGTCTCCTAATGAATCTGATATTTGTAGGCTTTTAACACTTGGTGAAAAACAAGGATTTCCTGGAATGCTCGGTAGTATAGATTGTATGCATTGGCGATGGAAAAATTGTCCGACCTCATGGCACAGACAGTATACTGGCCATTGCCATAATCCAACAGTCATACTAGAAGCTGTTGCATCGTCGGATCTTTGGATTTGGCATGCATTTTTTGGGTTGCCTGGATCATTGAATGACATCAATGTGTTGGAGCGTTCTCCGGTGTTCGATGCAATTGCCACAGGTAAGGCTCCAACTGTTAATTTTGAGATTAATGGTAAGCATTATGATACGGGTTATTATCTCGCTGATGGGATATATCCACAATGGGGTTGTTTTGTTAAAAGCATACAAAATCCGTTAACTCCACAAGAACAATATTTTACGAGACGTCAAGAATCGGTAAGAAAAGATGTTGAACGAGCCTTTGGTGTATTGCAAGCTCGATTTGCTATCATCCGAGAACCGACACGTCTTTGGGATGTAGAAACACTAGGTGATATCATGAAGGCATGTATTATATTGCATAACATGATAATCGAAGATGAAGGACCTAATGCGACTAATGATTTTGACGGAAGTATTCCAGAAGAAGTGGTTGTTGGGGGAAATGAAGAAATGTTTAATCGTCTTCGTCGAGTGACAAGCAAAGATTTGCATACACGATTAAGGGCAAATCTTGTACAACACGTGTGGAATACTAAAGATCGCAACGACTAAACGGAACTATTTCCGTTATTATGTATTTCGATTATGTGTTTGTAGGGAGTTATTATGTATTTCGATTATGTGTTAATAGGGAGTTATTATGTATTTCGATTATGTGTTTGTAGGGAGTTATTATGTATTTCGATTATGTATTTGGTTTTCAATCAATGAAGTGCTATTTAAAAAAAATACATAAATTCCGGGTTTAATAAAAAACAACTAAAATTCATACATAACCAAAACAACTAAAATTCAAACATAATCAAAACAAAAAACAAAGTCATACATAATCAAATCAACTAAAATTCATAGATTTTTCTTTTGCCAATTCGAGATCAACATCCTATGAAGAGCAAGTTGTTCGGGAGTCATGTTCGAAGTATCTTTGCCCACCAAGTCTATCCCCATTTGCCACACTTTAGCGTTTACTTTTTTTTCCTCAATGGCTAATTCTTTTTCTTTCATTTCTAATTGTTTGTTTTGAAGTAGTCGATTTTCTTTTTGCGAAATAATGGCTTCATTGATAAGTATATCTCTACTATCTTGTTTCTCCATTTTCTCTTTCCAAAATTCAAGCACCGCGGAAATTTCACTACCTTTGGATTTATCTTTAGCCTCCTTGCTTGCTTTTCTTCCAAGTGGTCTTTGTTGGGTTATTGAGGGAGATCCTTCGTCTTGGTCAAAAGAATTTTTTCTTTTGTGTGACGAAGATTGAGATAAATTTAATGACCATTTGGGATGGTCTTTCAAAATTGTATAACAATGTTCGAACTTAAAATCTTTGTTGCCGTTTTGTTTAAACATCGCCTTTGCGAATTTTATCTACAAAAATAAAATTTTAAAATTTCAAATATGTGTCAAAAATAAATCATAATGTTGTCAAAATGTAAAATAAGAGTAATTACCCGATCATTATCATTTTCTCCGCTTTTTGGGTTCCTTTGCAACAATGCCAAATACCCACAAAACTTCGCGCATTGCTTGTTAATTTCGCCCCAACGACATTTAAGACCTTTTGGTACACGATTTTGATTTGTACGTTCGTTGAAGTGTTCGGTAATTTTGCTCCAAAAAGTACCCCCTCTTTGATCATTACCAATAATCGCATCGGTGGCAATATGCAAATAAGCATGAACGAGCACATTATCATCATCATTAGTATAACGCTTACTAGAAACCGACGACATTGGTGTTTCATTACAATCAAGACTTTCTTCGACCCTTTCTTCGATCCCATCATTGGATAAATTAACTTCATCGACATAATTGAAATCGGAGTTCAACATTTCCATATAGCCTAAATTATGTAAATTGGCATTTGGATCCATTGAAAAAAAAAATTAATGGAGGAGAAATTGATAGAGAGAGAGGAGATGAAAATATGAAATAGATAGAGAGAGATAAAATAGAGAGAGAGAAGGAGAATATGAAAAAAAATTGGGGTGGATCCCCTTTTAAAGGGGATCCACCCCAATATTCCCGTTGGGAGCTCCCAACTAGCCGTTGGGAGTTCCCAACGGGAAGAATATTGGGGCTGGGAGCCCCCAGCCCCACCGGGAGCCCAGCCCCTGGGCTCCCGGGTTGGAGGGAGGAGGCTCGGGGCTGGGGCTCCCAAATTCAAATTGGGAGCCCCAGCCCCCATCACGTTGGAGCTGCTCTTAGAGTTTGGGATTCAACCGATCGAAAGGACATACCTAGTCATCATCCAAACCATTGAAGAGATTGGAATTTGTAATTTTTCTATTATGTGGTATGGGTATTTACGTAATTTCAAATGATTTAGAAAAAATTCTCCCATGGATAATATATATATACTATAACCACCTTCAGTCACCCCTTGTTCTCCCTCATCACCAAAACCTCTACTTTGGGTCTTCCCTTCACTTCAATTTCAAAACCCAAATTCTCACTACTTCAATTCTTCCTCAAATCCCTCCTCCTCTCAGAGTTTCCTCCATTACCCCCACATCAGAAATTTCAGACACAAAAGCTTTCTCTCTTCAGGAAATCCGTCAAGGTAACTTCATTTACTCTTTTCTGGGTATTACCCAAAAAAGTATTACCCATTTTTTTGGGTACAAATTTAACACCCAAATCAGAAGCAGGTGAATAGTATACTAGTAGCAGTATACTCTCTACATATGTGTATGGAATTAGACATCCCTGTCCCGGGTGCACTCGGCCGGCATGGTTGGGAACCTGACCCTATCAGTACAATAGTTGTAGATGGTATATTTTTTCCGGACATCACTAAGCTTCCTGTACTGAATCCCATCTAGGTCTTGGAAAGCCCTCTGATCCCACCATCTCTGCCCCTGTGTCCTGCAAAACTTAGCTCTGACCGACTCCTCACACCCGTCGATGTGGAATCCTCTATAGGCAACCACAAATGGTGCTTTGGACCAGTCTGTTTTCTCCAACCCACCTCTTGTTGCCCAATCGTCGGCATTCCATAGGCTAGAGTAGATCTTCATTGGTTGGTCGAATGGGAATTTCACTCCTAAGTTTTTGCTGTTCTTGAACACTCTAGTTGGGACATCGTCCACGAAGAACACTATCTGGTAAAGGTTCCATAAAATAGAGTAGGAATGGAAATCTTTCGTTGGATCGAACCAGAGATATATCCTCTGTTCTCTGTTTCCTTTACCTCCTGTGAACACATTTGTTTGCAAAATGTAGGGCTGCCCCGTCCTGTTTCCTAAGAACTCGAAGTCTATCTCGTCGTCCTGTTTCCTAAGAACTATGTTTTAAATAAAAAAATTCAGTTCACTACCCATGATTAAATTTAGTATTAATATTATTTTTTTCTAGCTTAGTTATGGTTTATATTACTAATAGAGTTCAATGGGGATCGCTTGTTGTTCTTGATTTTAATAGTTTAATTGGTTTGGGTGTTGTTTGTGCTTGAGATCTTATGATATTTTGACATAGTAAGTTCTTATGATATTTGACATAATGGGTAGCTTTTGGTTTTCATTTTGTGGTTCAAAAATAGATCAAGAACTGTTTTTTTGGTTCTGGGTATGTATGTACTAGTTGTTTAAAAACATAATCTTTAGTACCCTAAAAGATTTAGGGAAATTTCTCTAGGAAATATGATGTTTTTATAACTTCTTGGGATTATGGGTATTCATTATTTTTATTTAGTTTGTAATCATGAACTTTGATTTGCCTTTTAAAGGTGAATGCTTAGTTAATGATGTTCTATTATGGGGTTTAAAATTTAAATTGAGTTGTATTTATTTACCCATTCTTTCTTATAAAAAAAGTTTATTTTCTTGAATATTATTAATTATGTTTTTTTGATAATTGTGTGGATGTGGGTTTTGTTGATTGATGTAGTTTACTCTTCTTTTAATCTTTTATGAATAAAATTAACCATAGTCCATAAAATTGGGGATTTCTACTTCAATCCCTAATTCAGTAATTACAAAACCCTAAGTCATTCATAATCAACTAATTGAATTGACAATTTTGATCCATCATTAACCCTAATAATCACCAAATCGAGCCAAATAACTTGAACGAGTCGGGAAATTTGACGAAAAAGATCAATCTAATTCAAATACTATTTTGTATTTTTGTGTATAAGTATATTGTATGAATGGTGAATAGTGAACTTAATGTTTGTATTATTGTATACTTCTTACTCTAATTAGGAAAGTAACGTAATTGTAATTTTTAGTTTCCTAAGCCAAGATGTCTGAAGTTCCCCAAGTAAGTAAACGGAGGAAGACAATACATTCGTATTTCAAACCACGAGAGAACAAGAAAACAAAAGAAGATGTTGTTTCTACTTCTCAAGTCAATGTGTCACTATCTAATGAGCAACCTCCCAATTCAACAATAATTGATAATCAAGGAGTTGCATACGGGGTAGTTGATAATGAAGGAGTTAAATCTCCAGAAAGTGTACCTTCCACGTTTGGAGTCGATGCTCAAAGAGTTGAAGATGGAGAAACTGGTAAACAACCAGTTGAACCTTCAAGAAATGTCGAAGCTACTTTTCAACGTGATCCTGGGTTACGCCTTCAAATATGGCAGCATCCTATTAATAAACAAGATGAGGTATGAAGAGCTTATCTAAATGCTGGACCGTACCAACCAATACTTGATGAGTATCCACAAACTGAATTTGGAAAAACACTCCGTAGATTCCAAGCTTCGTGGTTTACTTGATTTTCTTGGCTAGAGTATTCCCCTGCAAAAGATGCCGCATTTTGTCTTCCATGCTTCATTTTTGAAACAAATCCACCAAATCGTACAGTGTTTACAGTCGAAGGGTTTGGAAAATGGAAGATAGTTAATGATGGGAAAAAATGTTCGTTTCTAAGGCATATGGGAGAACATGATTCTTTGCACATGGTGGCGGTAAGAGCTTGTAAAGATTTAGGGAGTACATCTCGACACATCGACAAGTTAATCAATATACAATCTAAAGAAGAGGTTCAGAAAAATCAGTTAAGACTCAAGACAACAATTGATTGTTTACCGAATCTTACATATCAAGCATGTGCTTTTAGGGGTCATGATGAATCTGTCGTTTAAGGCTGACAATATAAGCAAACTTGCTGAAAAAGATTATCCACAAGATTTTAATAGTCAGAAGATAATTATTTTGAAATCTCAGTTGTTACATTATGAATTTGATGTTCTTAAACATCCCGAATTTCAAAATATATCTTCTGTTTTGCAGTTATGTAAGAATTTGGTAGAAACAAGAAAATCAGAGGCATATTATCTTATTCATAGACTAATTTGTCTAGTGTTAACTTTACCTGTCTCTACTGCAACTACTGAAAGATCATTTTCGTCAATGAAACTTATCAAGACAAAACGTCGCACCAAAATGGATGATGATTTTCTTAGAGATTGCATGATTATTCATATTGAGAGAGAACTTGCTGAAGGAATTGATTCTGACTCGATAATAGATGATTTTTATGCTTTGAACGATCGTAGGGCGCAACTCAAGTGACACAATTTTATACCTTGAGTGGTTCTCTTATGATGGTTGCATAGTATATTTTTTTTTTAGTATTTTGCAGTTATTTTGAGTATTTTGTTTATCTTTAGAGTATTATGCATATCTTTATTGGATTTACAATAAATTTTATATCCAGAAACGCAGTGATCAATGAATATATTAGTTTTGTTTTGCTTATTTATATGTGTAGTTTTTAGTTTAGTTAGTTATTTTTCTTTTCATATTTAGTTTGTCAAACTAATCTCTACTTGTATATACGTTGCGTTGTGTATTCTTTTAGCAGGTACCAAATTTAACAAGTGTCATACTTTCGTAAATGTGGATATATGACGAAAGAGAAGACCAAATTTTTATTTTCACCAGGTATTACCTTCTTCATATTATTTTTTTGAACTACTTGCACGTTTAAATGAGAAAATTAATCACGTCTTTTGCACGTTTAAATGAGAAAATTAATCACGTCTTTAGATTTTAGTTTTGAAAATAGTAGATAGATTTTGTGGTAATTTTCTAAAGAATTTTTTTACAAACTTTAAGTAAAGGGTCTGCCCTCCCGGTTCTGAAATCCTGGTTCCGCCCCTAACATGCCCATACCCCATAATCATGGTGTTATAAGCATATGCTCATGGTACTTTCCTATTAAGCTCCATTTTCTCAAATAAGTCTATAGCTTCGTCAAGTCTATTTGCTTTGCAGAGAACACCGATCATGCTAGTGTAAGTCACATCATCGGGCACAATTCCTTGTGCTTTCATCTCATGGAAGAATTTCCACGCCATATCTACCTTACCAACCTTGCCAAAACAAATAGAGAGAGCATAATCGCCACGGCATTCTCTGGCAAAAACTCGAACGAGAGTTGTAAATAAATGCACATTCACTTCATACCCAATCTCCTGCATTTGATGAAAGAGGGTGAGAGCAACATCAAGCTCATGCACCATTGCTAGGGCACCAATCAAGTTAGTATAAGCTGAAAATGTCGGACGATATTTGAATTAACCCATAGCTTGTATCAGATTGAAAGCTTCAGGAAGCATTTGGGAACTGATACAAGTAGTAACTAATTCAACACAAGTCTCATTTAAGAGAGTACATCCCGCAAGACTCATTTCCTCTAGAATCTGATCGAATTTTTGTTTCGAACCATTAACATGAGAAGCCAACCATATGCTTCCCGACTGTGTACTTGGTTGCTTTTCTTCTCAACCCACCGAAAATAATTCATACCCAAATTAACATTTTAACCTCTTTAAGACTCCCTTCACTATCTGGCTGACATGTCTGATCCAGTGAAGATCGAGCTTCTTCCATTGCATATCCCCAGGGACCATTATCCAAAATCAGGCACACATCATCACTTGCTATTTTCCCCTCCCTGATAGGACTGACTTCACCTTGTAGCCCAGAAGAAGATTCATTATCTGAAGTTGACTATAGCTTCTTACTAATGTACATCTTACAACACCTTGTGTCAGATCGAAAGAGACCTGCAATATCACAATATTAGTGCGCAAACTAGACATGAACTGTCTGAAGAGAGAAATGTACATAAATTACAAGACATGCACACATAATTCAGTGTTTTTTGGACTCACAAAGTTGGGCAATGGTGTTACCTTTGATATTCAAGAGTCTCTTCATCTTATAAGATCGAAAAACCTTTATCTCCTCTTACCTACTGTGGAAGTATGTCAAAAGTGCAGTGGAAACTTCAAATGAAGCTAAACTGCCTAGCAACCACATTCAAAGCACAGCTGAACCTCAAAAGTTATAGATCAATACACTACGGTGCTCTGTTTACCACATATTTGTTGGATCAGGTACCTTAATTTCCTTGTAGAGCCTCTCCTCCTCGGCACTAAGTTCGTTAGAGTCGTCTGACTCAATAGCATCCCTGCTCGACTGAAGTGACTTTGATGACCAACTCCAAGACAGTGCACTAAAGACCTTTGCAGACTTGAAGCTCTTTCCTGCAAAATGAGCATTACAGGAAAGATATATGCAATGGAAAATAAAAAATATCTGGTCCATCGGGACATCTACCAAAGCACGCTCATACCAGTACAAAAGATCCATATGAAGAAACCCACAGACATATGCCAAAGATGGTACCACTGCGAAAAATCATTTGGTTATGACCAACCTGTCACACCCAGTCGCTTAAGTAAAAAAGAAACAACTAAAATTGAACGAAGTCGAGGCGCAGTTTAATCCAACGGCTGAGGTATGATTTGAAGAGACGCCCTACCTCAGCCGTTGGATCTAAATAAAACACGCAGATCTTTCTTGCGGGTAGACGGGCAGGTCTTTTCCATTGGGTATCGGGCTCTCTAAATCCATCGGGTAGCGGGCGGGTTATGGAAGACGGGTAGCTGACGGACTTATCGGGTGGGGACTCGGATTTGAGCCCCTATCCGAGTCCGGCCCACTAGCACCCGGCTTATCGGGTCAGGTATGCCCGGTCGTGTACCTTCCGGTTTTCGGTTACTAACGGTCCGGGCGGATCGGGCCGGTCTCGGGTTTCCAGACCGTTTTCCCACCCCTAACCACAACCAACACACCTTCACACCATAAAAAAGAAAAGTATTGACTTTTTTTATCTGTACTTTTTTCTTTCCGGAGAATTGTGGTTTCTTAGTTCTTTCATTTTTTTAATTTTTGTTTTTGTTTTTGTATTTAAAACAAAAAGGGAAAGACCAAGATATTGATTCACCGATTCCACTGAGTATCTCGCTGAATTGGAAGTTCGACTAAGAACCGACTAGGACTCTCTTCGCATTCAAGTCGATTTCTAAATAACACAATTAGATCATTCGAGTCATACTGTATAGTTATTAACATAAATTTCATATTTAAGCTCGACATTAGGTGTAAAGAAAACTTGAAGTTCCAATATACAATTTTTTTTTTAATGAGAACAGATTTGGGCCCTTTCAGAAAAAAAAAATCACATGTGGGCCCACATTCTTTAAACTCGCGGTCTTCAAATCTCAAGGCCTGCCTGCTGGGTCCGCTCATCTCCAATCTAATAAGTTGGGTAAACATAGTCTTGGTAAGACTTAAGACCAGGGGATCAAACATATCTTGGGGTGTCTTAATATCATGTACAGATGTCACCCTGTTATTGGCTCTCACCTCATCTAAAATCTAGTAGAAGTATACCAAAAGTAGAGCCAAAAATAAGGATAACAAAGTTTTCAAATCCTAACTTCTCTTCTTCACTTGTGCTTCTCCCATAAAATGAATGTGTTTGATAACTCACGACAAGGAGGTCATATATGTCAATGCCTAAGTCGAATATCAACTGTTCGATGTGATCGTGTGGTCACCATTAATGGAGATAGAAGAAAGACAGGTTCTCAATTTGTGGAGAGTATCTTGGAACTAGCAAGAGGATTATATGAGCTTGGGGTTCAGAGAGGAGATGTCGTCGCCATTGCTGCTCTTAACAGGTTTGTCCCTAAAACAACACTTCAATTCTCTTCCCCTCTCTCTCACTCTGTCTCTCTCCCTCTCCCTCTCTTATTTGTTTTTCTCTCTTCTTCCTTTGTGTACTCTTATAGTCTTATTGGTGGTTGTTTTTATGGTGTAATTATTTAAATTTTGAAAAAATAATTCAAATTTTGTTTTAACTGAAAAAAAAATTACATTAAATTTTATATCTCAATCAAATGGAGCAAATTAGGGCCGATTCAATCCCAACCTTGCCGTGCGGACCCTCCTATTTCAAGGCCACAAAATTTTGCAAAATTGTATCTCTTGCATTCTTAATTTACGATGTGTACGAATCTTCACTAATTTATTAATCAGAAAATAAAATCAATATCTATACCTTAATGATTTCAAATAGGACTGATTAAAAAAATTTATTTTGTGGAAGTTGAATATGTGAAAATAGGATTTGGACAACATAACAAATTAATAATCCAAAATAATTGACTATTTTCTCAATGTTGATAGGGAGTCCCTGGTATACTCCATTGTGCACTCCTCCTGATAAAACAAAGGGCATTTTTAATCTTTTTAGAGGCTGAAAAGACTAAAATATCTCTTCTCTTATGAGCCAACTCAGTTATGGAGTGTACTTAAGATAAGATTGCCCTTAAAGTCAATTAAAGTAAAAAATGCTTGACCAAAGTCTTTTTGCCCCTACAACCATTTTGGATGCCCCAAAACATCCATCAGATTTATTTAAAGAAACAACTATACAAAGGAAGCAGAAGAGGGCTATAGTATAAGGGATTTCTCACATAACCTAGGCCTCCCAATTCCTTACTACATCCATAAAAGACGAAAATTTATATTTGGGGTTAGATACAATCCAGTTATGGATTTTCCCTTTAACGTCTTCAACTTCCAGGACCGAGAAAGGGTTAGCTTCTTTGAAAATTTTGTCGTTGCGCTCCTTCCAGATGCTCCAAACTACTGCTGCCGGGGCTATGTCCCAAATTTCCTTCTTCGACCCTGGTTTTCTTACATCCTCCCATTGCTCAAAGAGCTTTATGATGGTGTTTGGCCTACACCACTGTGTGCGTAAAGACCTGTGAAATAATCCCAAATGTGAGACGCTCTTTCGCAATTGAGGAATAGGTGATCTACTGTTTCCTCTTCTGCTTTGCGCAAAATGCATCGGTTCGCCAACTGGAACCCTTTTTTCTTTAAGGAGTCCACTGATGGAATTCTATCGATTAGGATGGCCCATATGAGGAAGGAAACTCTTGGAGGTAGATGTTTTCGATTGATAGCTTTGATAAGGGGGTTAGTTATGAGTTGACTATCCTGCACAAGCCTAACATTACACTCCTTAACCGAGAGTTTTTTAGTTTCGTCTGATTTCCAAGCTCTCTTGTCTTTGCCTTCCCCCAACTGGGCGCACGCTATTAACTCCAATAGTTTCGTGAGTTGGTTAATCTCCCAATCATTTAGATTTCTTCGCAAAGTTATATCCCATATCTGTGATTCCCTGTTGTAGGAAGACCACACCGAAACATTTTTGTCTACCGCCAGATCATATATTTGGGGAAATCTGTTCTTCAAACTGTATGGCCCAATCCATACATCCGTCCAGAACTGAATCGACCTTCCATCGCCCACCACCCATTTGGTCAAAGTGGCAAACTTATTGTAAAGGCGCTGAATTCCTTTCCATATTCCACATCCGTACGATGATCTCTTAACCCTCTTCTCCCATATACTCGGTCTACCCCCATACTTTTCAACAATAATTTCCTTCCACAGGGATATATCTTTGGACACAAATCTCCATAACCATTTGATCAGAAGTGCTTCATTCATCCTTTTAAGCTTTTTTTTATCCCCAATCCACCTCTAGCTTTAGGAGAAGTTACTGAACTCCATCCGCCCAGTGGATACGCTTTTTATCTGATTTCCCATTCCACAGAAAGTTGGCCATCTTCCGCTTTTGAAGAACTGATTTTATGAGGGTCACCTTCTCACCCCTCGATAGTACCTGACCCTCACGCCGCCAGCTTCTTATTGACCCTTTCTAAGACTGGATCCCACAAAACTTTCGCCTTGTACTTCTCCCTCAGACGGAGCCCTAGGTAAGAAGATGGTAGCCGCTCTAGCGGGCACCCAAATCCCCTTAGGGCCTCCCAGTTCCTTGTTCCTGCTTCAACCCTTGTGGCTTCATAAATGAAAGATTTGTTCATATTGACCTTGAGTCCTGATGCTAGTTCATACCAAACCAGGATGTCCCTTAGTTTCTGAATTTGGTCTATTTTCTCGTCTAGGAAGAACAGGGTATCGTCTGCGAATTGAAGATGATTGATACTTCTGCCCGACTCCTTGACTTGAAAACCCTTGATCCAGTCCATTGCTCCAGCCTTCTGTAAGCATTGGCTTAATACTTCTCCCACCATCAAAAAGAGCAAGGGAGATAGAGGGTCCCCTTGCCGGATGCCCCTCGAGCTTTGAAAGACCTCCGATGGATTTCCATTGACTAGGACTGAAAAGGTTGCAGAGGAGACGCACGCATGCACCCAAGAGCGCCATTTGTACCCGAATCCCATGCGCTCCATGGTTTGGTATAAGAAATCCCAATTGACCCGATCGTATGCCTTCTCAAGGTCTGCCTTGATTATTAAACCTCTTTCCTTCTTTCCTCCTTGAGTCTATTAGTTCGTTTGCTATCATAAATCCGTCTAAGATAGGATTTTTGCCTTCCCTATCACTTTGGCCATTCTCGAAGCTAGGATTTTTGCTAAGATTTTGTATGTACCACCCACCAAACTTATGGGTCTAAAGTCCGCAAAAGAGGAATTACTCTGTTTTGTAGGAATGAGAACTATAAACGTCTGGTTTAATCTCCAATGAAGAGTTGCCGTTGTTGAGAATTCTTCAACCACTCCCATAATAGACTCTTTTATAATATCCCAGCATTTGCTAAAGAAAGATATTGGCAATCCGTCAGGTCCCGGAGCTTTATCCTTGGCCAGATCGTCTATTGCTGCCTTTACTTCGTCCTCTGACCACTCTTCCTAGAGATTTTGATCTTTTATATGTGGAAAAGTATTTCAGCAATTAGCAGAAAAAGACTGTATTAAAATTCTAGTATTGCATTATATTAATTTAGACAAAAATAAACCAAACTTAACTGACTTAACTGTTCGAAGTCCTGACAGTTTCGACTGCGTTTGAAACAATATACTATTAGAGAAGAGACTCATGCTCACCTCTAATGATAACTTAACATTTTGATTTTTGTACTCAGTGATTTATACTTGGAATGGATGCTAGCTATTTCATTTGTTGGAGCTATCATTGCTCCACTTAATTATCGATGGGTAAGTCCCTAAAATTTGGTTCGGTAGTTCTGAGTGACGTTCAAATTCTAGTTACCACCTAGAACTTTTTAAGTCTTTAACAAAAATAAAGAAAATTTGCATAAAACTTAAACTAGGTCATAAGATTATGTGACATCATTTAATTCTGCGAGAAATGTTAGAACTCGTTTTAGAACTTCTTTTTGGGTCAAAGAAGGAAATAAGAAAAGTCATATGGGGTTAAGAACATAATGGGTTTTTATAAACTTGGTTTTGCAGAATTATGAAGAGGCAAGATTAGCATTGGAGATTGTTAGACCGGTGATGCTGGTGGTTGATGAGAGTTGTCGAACGTGGTGCTTCCAGCTGCAACTTAACAAGTTGACTTGTATTAAGTGGAATGTTTTTATTAGCGCTCATCTTTCAACCCCACTCAGAACCACCACTACTACTGGTACGTTATCTAACTAGAATACAACATTAGACCATAACCAATGGGATACCGATACTAGTCCATCTCTAAATTTTAAATTTTTTATGGCCTCAAATTTAGTTGGAAAAAGAAATCCATAACAAATGAACAATTACTTCGGACCATGTCCGGAGTAAATAGTTTTAGCTACGAACATTTTGACTTTTTGCTATGGAGCTAATATCATAAGATTAACACTGCATTCTCTTTTTCAGTGTTAAGCACAGAAGCCATCAAGAAACCTATACATACATACACATCATTTGATTATTCTTGGGCTGCTTGTGGCATTGCTCTTATATGCTTCACTTCAGGTATTTTATATTCTATTTACCTAATCAACCCTCCCAAATTTTGGTTTTTCATTTATATTAAAGGCGGTAATTTTTTTCTCATAATTTGAATTTTATTTGATTTGAAATGTCTGACTAAATTAATCTAAAATCGAACAGTATCATACATTCAGCCGACCAGACAAAGATTCACTCTGTTTCTCGTACGCACCCATATTATGATATTTTTTTCTTCTGATACAACTGTTTTACCTTTTTGAAATAGATCATACGTTTTTTCTGAAAAATTGTCGAATGGTAGCAAACAATACAAACTCTCAACTCTTAGACACTGTTTTGAAGTTGAAGGTCTTCTCTCTCAAGTTGTTCTGGTTAATGTTAACTTTTTAAGTTCCATATTTTGGTTAGTGGTTGTTGAGGAAAGTACACCTCAACAATGCAACAATCATCTAGTTTGTCCGCCAGACCCATCTGGTCCGCCAGAAGATCATGTCACAAATATTTATTTCCTTAATTTCAGACTTGTGAATTAGAAACTTATATCCACAACTCTTTATAACTCGATCGGTAAAGATACAAATTTAAAATCTGACTCGTTTGAGCCTGCCGTTTTTTGTTTAGCCTTGACTCATTTAGGAATAAAAATTTAAAAAATCTGACTCACAATCTGAATGGGCTCAAGTGACATATGAGAACGTTTTCTCCAAACTCGTGTGTTTGACTTGTCTGCTGAGTCAGATTAATATTGATTCTATTTGAGTAAAGAATAAAACAAATATGAATAAAAACCATTCTCCAAAATAACCTAAAATTACTAGTGTAACCGTAACCAAAAGGAGTGGAACATGGATGGCTCAGCCAAATCAGGTTCATGGGAGTTAGATTCAAAAATCTAAGTGAATGTATATATATATGTATTTTTGTAATCAGGGACCACCGGGAGCCCAAAGGGAGTTGCAATAAGCCACACATCTCTGATCATCCAATCTCTCGCTAAAATCGCAGTAGTTGGCTATGATGAAGATGACGTAAGTTCAATTAATATTTTCAAAGGTTGACTATGATTCTACGAAGTCATTGGGTAACAAATCATGAAGTGGGCGTGTATTTTGCAGGTTTATCTACATACAGCTCCTTTGTGTCATATTGGTGGGATATCTTCAGCCATTGCCATGCTCATGATTGGTGCTTCTCATGTTCTCCTGCCCAAGTTTGATCCCTTTTCTTCTCTCCAAACAATCCAAACACATCATGTCTCTTCTCTGATCACTGTCCCCACCATGATGTGCGATCTCCTCTCTTTTATCAGGTACTAGGTTTCCGCCGTCCTCTTGCTAACGCCAATAGATCATATTTTTTTTATTTACTTGAAATGAAGAAGATGTAGACAAAGAAATTAAGGGATAAGAAATAAGATGGGTAGTTGTGGAGAGAAGTTAGGGAATGAATATTCTGTATAAGTCGTGAAGGAAAAAAAAAACATAGAGAGAATGTGGGAGGAGTTATTATACGGAGATTATAACCGATTTTGACATTAATACCCTTCTCTTTTTAGGTTATTTACTTACCAAAATATTCTATCTCACCCGTCGGATATGATCTCAATCAAACTCTGAAAAAATGGATGGTCAGACTTATCTAAAATAATCGACTGATCTGTTTTTATTATCAGGTATGGTATAAATTGTGGGCCCACACAATTCAGTTTTATACTCTGTCTGACTATTTCCTGCCGTCAGACGTATTTGTGGCTACATTCTGTCCGGAGTAGGGTCCAGAGAGGATCATGAATCATTCCATATTTTTTTGTGTATGCAGCCTTTTTTTAGAAATATAGGTGCATTCTAAAATTTCAATATAATTGCTGGCACACTAGTTTAACTTGAGTGTAAGAATTGAGAGGGTGTATTGTTATTTTTGGTGATGTTTAGGAGGGGTGGAGAAAGATGGAGAGGTGGGGACTCAATGAAGAAGATACTAAATGGAGGTGGAGGACTCTCACTTGATCTTATAAAAGAAACTTCATCCATATTTCCTACTGCTAAGCTTGTTTCAGCTTATGGTTAGTGTTTTATCTTTCCCTCTCTTTTCGGTTTAGAATATATACTCTTATGTGCCGTTTATTTTTCTGTAAGTCTGAATGTGAAATCTGAAATGATTGTATTTGTAATTTTAATTACTGGGAGATTTAATAGGGGCCCATTTTTTCAAAGGGTCCCCCAAATCTCCCATTTTGATTAGAAGGCCCCCTCTAGAAACATGAACTCTCCCTTCTCTAGTTTGACCTAACGGTAAAGTTAACGCCGTTAGGTCAAAATTATTTAAACAAAGAAATACTCCATTGTCCGATCAAAAGCTCCATCATCTTTCAACTTCCTCATGACCTCTGTTTCTTCTTCTTCAGTTTATCTTCTCTCTCTATAAAATCTATCAACTCTATCACTACCGCTATTTTCATCTTCATCTTTCCCTCATTCTCTCTCTGTTTCTCTCTCGTTTTCTCTTTCGTTCTCCACATTTTCATCTCCATCTCTTCTTCTTTCATCTTCCTCATAACCTTATATTTTTTTTTTCAATTTTTGAAACTACATTGTTTGAATCTACTGGTTAGCAACACAAGGAAGAAGATTTGCGCACCTTCTTTGGAAGCATTTCGTCTGGAAGTGGGTTTAAATCAAGAGAGGAAGAAAACCCCCAAGTGAGCTTTCCAGTCGCACTAGACCGAAAAGCTACTGGTGGCAAATACGGTGCGCTCGAGCCGTAAATGTTGCATAATTCGGCCTGGGCCCACCGTAAAATGTTACAAAATGTGGCCTGAACCCACCGTAAACTGTTACATAATTCGGCTCGAGTCCAACGAAAACTGGACCAGTAACACCAGCAGCTACTGGGCTAATTTTCGGTGGGCTCTGCTCGAATTATGTAAAATTCATGGCTCCAGCCCATCGTAAAATGTTGCATAATTCGGTCTGAGCCCACCGAAAATTGGGCCAGTAGCTCTGTTTCATCTTCTTCTTCATTTTATCTTCTCACTCTCTCTGTAAAATCTATCACCTCTACCACTACCTTTATTTTCATCTTCATCTCTCCCTCATTTTCTCTCGGTTTCTTTCTCGTTCTCTCCCCCTCTTTTCATCTTCATCTCTTCCTTCTTTGATCTTCCTCAAACCCTAGGTTTAGTTTCTTGAAAGTTTGGTTATCACCAAAGTGGAAGAAGAAAAATGTAAAGAGATTTGAGTTTTGGAGAGATTGGGGGTTAAGATATGTAGATTGCTAATGTGGGTGATATACATTTAAAGTGGATTTTCTTAAACCATTGCAAGGGAGCCCTTTAACCAAAGAAGGTCGATCAATATTTACCAAGTCAATGAATTTGTGGGGAGGCCTTTTAACAAAAATGGGAGGGCCGCTATAAAACTTCCCTTAATTGTTTTGCCTGCTTTTGTATTACAATCTTGAATCAAGTCTTTGCACCGGGTGAATATTTTTTTCAACTTTCAAAACAAGTCTGAATTGGAGAAGACCTGTTTTAATATCTGAATTGATCAGAGAAGTAAATACACGCAGATACTCAAATTAAACATTATTTATTTCAGATTTCAGATTCAGATTTAGAAAGAAAAACAAGCAACACCTAAATCAAAGTCCTTTCTACTTCTAACTCTTTTCTTTTTCTCGTTACAAAATAGGAATGACAGAGACATGTTCTTCACTTACTTTTATGACTATTTATGATCAAAGACAAACTAAACCAACTCGTAGACTTGAGTCCGAGTCAACTCATCGAGTAGGAGTCCGAGTAGGAAAACCAGCTCCACATGTTGAATTGAAGATTATTAGTGAAGGGTCTTCCCCCATTGGTCAGATTTTTACTAGAGGTCCACATGTAATGGTCAAGTACTGGCCAGATCATAATCCGGCATCAGACCAAGGTTGGATTGACACAGGAGACATCGGTTGGATCGACCATTATGGTGAATTATGGCTTGTCGGACGAACAAAGGATCGTATAAAAACTGGAGGAGAAAATGTTTACCCTGAAGAGGTAAACTAAATTGCTGCATAGTTAGCTATTTCTGTGTATAAGACCAAACTTTCATATTGCTCAACTAATTCGACATTGATAAGAAAAGAATTAATACCTAAGAGTAGCAGTATGTTGATCTTGGTGAGGTTGTTGATTCAGGTGGAAGCTGTGCTTTCTAAGCACCCCGGCATTTCCAGCATTGTTGTGTTGGGGATTCCAAATGTGAGACTCTCGGAGATGGTGATAGGCTGTGTAAGATTGACAGAAAATTGGAGATGGAGGGATGAGAATTCCGATCCGTTACCCCAAGGAGAGAGAACACCGACGTTATCGAGTGAGATCCTCCAAGAATACTGCCATAAGATGAATTTAACCAGGTATCAACTGTCAACGTCCTTCAATCATCATCTACAAAAAAAAAAAAATTTAAATACGATAATTTTTTTAAAGCATATAATGAGTTGCTTCTTCAAGTAAATTTGGAAAACCAGGTAACTACCGAATTAGTCGTGTCAATTGACCGGATAATCAGTCCTAGCATAGAACCATACACCCAGTCAGTCACGAAGAGGCTGGCATAGAAGGGGAGAACGACAGTCCCCGCCTTTGCTCATACTGAGCTCAATGTCTTGGAGTAAAAGTTTGGCTCGATCTTTTAGCACCGTGCAGCACTTGTGTTACCTTCCTTTCTAAGCACAACTCTAAGCCTTTACGTCTTTGCCTAATGTTACCTTCACTAATAGACAAGTTCCAACACTACTAAGATGCTCCAAGAGAGTTAAGCTCCAAGAATGCTCAAGAGTATTACAAAGAAGTTAAGCTTCATTAATATGAAATCAAAGTTTACATGTATGTTTTCGGGCACAATTCCCAAGTCACTCCAACCGATCACTCTTATGGTTGAATCTTCACTTGGATGATTACAAATGAAGGGGTGAACCCCTATCTATACTATTTAGCTTACACATGTGTCAGAACACGATCGAACCATGTGTCAGAACACAATCGAACCCTGGTCGATGATTTAACTGGTGAGAGGTGCGTCAAATCCTTCCATTGAGATCTCTAGAATTCTTTAGAATACTATTAATACCCCCAAACTCCAAATATCTCTAGAATGCTCCGTAAAGCTCGGCCCACAAGAGTTCAAACGATGGATCAATACTATGATGTGCAGCCTGGCCCAAAGTGACATGAACTCCAACATATGCTTGCTGTTCTGAGCTATGTTGCTGCTGTCCCAGGCCACATTGCTTGCTGTTTTGTGCTCTTAAGTGTGGACTGTCACATCAAGCTAGTCACTATGCCCAGCCTAGTGGCCCACTTTGAGTTAGGTTGGTCCGTAGTCAAAAGCTCTCAACTGCCAAAAGGTTAGAGCCAAAAGGAACAAAATTCAAAAGGCGTTGTGGGCCCTTAGGGTGGCCTATCCATTAGTCCGCAGGCAGAGCCAGGCCGATCGTCGTTGCCGGGCCAGTCCCAATGAAACCCCTATTTGAAATGCCATTAGTCTGCGGGCAGGGCCCGAGCCAGGCCAATCGTCGTTCCCGAGCCAGTCCCAATTAAACCACTATTTGAAATGAAAAATACAAAACTCACAAGAGCCAACCTACCAGAAGAGAACCGAATTATGTTGTGAGATAACAATCATGTACCCTTTTGTAAGAAATTAAAATGGAGTTAAAAAATTTACTTTTTCTTTCTTGCAGGTTTAAGATCCCAAAGTTGTTTATTCTATCGAATAAGCCGTTCCCGGTGACTACGACAGGAAAATTGAAAAGGAATGAAGTTAGAGAAGAAGCCATTTCTCAATTACAATTAACCTTGCCCAGCCATCTCTGATTACAAACTGAGACACGGAAAGAACAACGATGGATTTTGAGACAAACAGAATACAAAATTGTTGATTGAGTGTGGCCTCCAATGTACGTAACAAACATTCAAGAATCCTGCCAATGCTTGGAACACATTTGAAAGACTAGTTTGTAAGAGTTATCGCCCGACTCACTGTAACAGAATGCAAATACTTAGCTTTCTCTTCATCAACTTTTCTCTTGATTGCCTCAATTTCTCGCACGTTTGACTACTAATGGATGATTAGGACTCAAGGTATAGAACCCATCTCTGCTGTCGAGTTGCAATCGAATTTTTTTTCTCCATTTCAGTTAACGTGTTTAATTCCTTCTCTAACCTTCTACCGAGCTGGTCAGACTTCTTCTGCAGAATATGTGTAGTTAATTTGTGGCTGATCCTCGGCAAGTTGGACCCACCGGCTCAAAACACACACATAAGCACGCTGAGATTTTATTAAGTTACAAAAGTGTTATTGTGTCAGGCGGTGTTTACTTTGGTGTAAACTCCACAAAGAAGCCAAGATCGAAGTTGCTAGCAAGAAGAGTAGGAAAAGAAGATAAAATGCAGATCGAGCAGTTGAGGGTGTAAACTCTTCGTCTCTTAGCTTCAATATCGACAAGCATGTTTTACCTATTGAGTGCTGCTGCTGCTGCAAGTAACTTAAGTTAGATTCCAAGCTCTCAATACTTGATCGAATTTCCTAAGTAAATCTCCAACTTGTTGTTTTTGCAGCAACAAGGTTTTCCTCTCGTACTCTAATTTGGTGATCTCTTCCTCCTGCATCACAATAATAAGCAACGGATAGTTTTCAGATGCAACTAAGAAATTAACATACTAGCAACCGCTATTTGGTGGTATTGGCATATATTAGACCTCGACTTTTATGCAATGGTAACTCACTATAACTCAACTCCTTTAGGCAAGTCAGAACATCGAAGTCTTTCTATCAAATCCAGATATTGCAACATCTAATTATACAAGTGGTGTCACTACCATAAATAATTCGACGTAAAACAAAGCTTGAAGTAATTAAGTAAACTGACGATGCTTAAAGATACTAGTCTATAGCTATCTAACTGGCAAATCCTTACCACACCTCTACCTGTCAGCAAGATTGATGTGAAGCAGAATATGGCAGCACATGCCAAGTCGAAAGAGGGCCGAAGCCAAGCTCACCAACTATCTACCAAGTAGACAACCAATTGCAAATTCCTTTCTTTGTTATTTTAGATTTCAATTACTTACCACGAGGCAGGCATTTAACTTTTGATTCTATTATATATATGCTGCTTCCTGTGACTGATGATGTTGAATACAGGATTAGTGAGGATATTGAGTATGTGGTGCATTTACTCTTTTGATTCTATTATATATATATATATATATGAACTTATGTTGTCCATTAACGAGTTCTTTTTATATGAATGAATAAATTTCGATTTCTCCTAATGGTTTTTGATGAATGGACGACTTGCAAATTACAGCTAAAAAGTGTAGTACAAAAACAGCTAAAAAGTGTATACAAAAAGCTGCAAATTACAGCTGGATATTTCAGTTTCTGCCTATTTTAAAAAAAAACACAAACAATTTGTGACGGCCAGATACAAACTAAGCCGTCGCAATTAATTTGGCGCCAAATAACTGTGACGACCTAATACCAAACAAGCCGTCACAACCAATTTGGCACCAAAGATGAAAGACCTATCCTCGCGTCACGATATTTTCTTTATGAAGGCAGCCGTCATCAACATGTACTTATAACGGCTTCAGCTGTCATAACATATGTTAGCGACGACAGTTATTGTGACGGATTTATTCTTTGTGACGGACTTAAGCCTTCACAATTAGATATTTGTGACGGTTTTCTTTTTAGTATTGACGGCTTCCGATCGTCACAAGAACTCCGTATTTTTGTAGTGAGTGTAGATGGTAACTAAATTTTTGGTGTGTCTTCTCAGTTGATTCGACCAGAATATATAGCAACAAAGGAAGACTAAACCGACTAGGAAACATGATAGAGAAGATAAGGGAGCTTGAGATAAACTCGAAAACCGACTAGGTTAACCCCAAGAAATCAGTTAGAGATAAACTCAAAACTGATTTGGTCAAAGCCATCAACTAAGTTATACTTCGGGTTTAACTTAAAGTGTAATTACTCTTCGTGGCAAAAGAGTCCATTCACTTTGAGCGCCCGGACGCACGGGCTCATTGCCTAAAGCTTGCCTGTCGCGCGTGTGTGGATCTTTTCTATTGGACTTGGTTGTTTACTGAATTATGGAAAGGAATGGCTTTGATTGCCATCTTTCAAAAAGAGGTGGAGCCCACCCTAGTGTTATTTAGAAGACAAAGAGTCTTGACCAGTTACAAGTGGGCGAGCTTCACCCTCAAATAATTTCATACAAACAAAAGGTGAAATAAATCCAACAATTCCCCACAAGATGACTATCAAAGACTCTTGAATACTGAGCAAATGATACCGTTATAAGCAACCGCGGTAGGAATGCAACCCTTCTCTTTTTGCCTCTCGAGTAATTCGTAAGCTTCATCAAACTTTCCTACAGATCCATGCCCCATAATTATGGTGTTATAAGCATATGCACATGGAACTTTACTGTTAATGTCCATCTTCTCAAATAAGTCTATAGCTTCCTCAAGTCTATTTGATTTGCAGAGAACAGTCCACCGATCATGCTAGTGTAAGTCACATCATCGGGCACAATTCCTTGTGCTTTCATCTCATTGAAGAATTTCCACGCCATATCTACCTTGCCGAAACAATCTACGCAAACATTATACAGAATAATATCAGCATTAACAAAATTGCTCTTCATTTCATCTAGTAAGGAGAGCAGAATCGACATGGCATTCTCTGGCAAAAATTCCTAGTTGTTGTCGGACAGAGTATCATTTTTGGAAAAGAAATAGCTGAAAGGCAAAAGTTAAGGACATCGAACGAACTCATCTTAATAAACAACACAAACGTTAACTAATTGCAATGTGAGACAACATCGACTAGTAAAATCGCAAGCAACCCTTTATGATTCATCATGGGAACTTAAGTTTAGATATGCTAACCCTAATTGCACTAACCTGCTGGATGAACACTAGGGGTGTACTCGAGTCAAGCCGAGTAGTAAGATGTCCAAGCTCGGTTCGTGTATTTGACTATCTGCTCGAGCTCGAGCTCGTTCGAGTAATTGTTCACTTGTTCAAGCTCGACTCGTATAAGTTTGAAAGAGCTCGAGCTCTCATTGTTTTAAGCTCGTTTACCAAAATACTTCGAATTAAAACAACTTCCTAAATTATCAAAATACTTCAATGATCATTTGTCACATACAATAATGGGTTAATTCCGTTTTGGCCCCCGATTTGTGACCAACTGGCCGTTTTAGCCCCCATAAGTGTCCGGCAGTTCGTTTTGGGCCCAAAATGTTTCTAATTGGCTCCAAATTTTTTTCAACCTCCCAATTCTACCCCCACGGCATTTCTGTAATTTATTTTTTTTCTTTTTCTTTGTCGACCTCATCTAAGAATTACCACATTACCTCTGTCCACCTCACCCTTCTTCTCCGGCGAAAACTTGCCGACCGGCCAACTTTACCAAAAAAAAAAACAAAACTCCCTTTCTCTCTCTTCTTTCTCTCTCCTCTTCTTCTTCTTTCTCTCTCTTCTCTTCTTCTTCTTTCTCTCTCTCTCTTCCTCTTTTGTTCTCTCCCTCTCTCTCTACCTACTGGTCGTGGTATATTTATTTCACAAAAGAAATATGTGTGTGATATCCTAAGAAGGTTTAAGATGGACAATTGCAATCCAGTTAGTACACTAGTGGAAGTTGGTCTAAAGTTGCTTCAAAATTCAACAAGTACTGAGGTAGACCGCACTCTATATAAGCAAATAGTTGGTTGTCTTATGTACATGACAGCCACACGGCCGGATATCATGTATGCTGTGAGTTTGATTAGCAGATTCATGGAGAATCCAAAGGAGATGCACCTTCTAGCTGCCAAGAGGATACTAAGGTATTTGAAAGGTTCAATCAACCTTGGTATCTTGTACAGGAAGGGGGAATCTCTGAATCTAATTGGTTTCACGGATAGTGATTATGCGGGTGATTCAAATGACAGAAAAAGCACATCAGGATATGTACTTATGATGGGATCAGGTGCAATATCATGGATGTCAAAGAAGCAACAGATTGTCACTTTATCGACTACGGAAGCAGAATATGTAGCTACTGTTCTTTGTGCCTGCCAAGCAATTTGGTTAAGAAAACTACTTGAGGAACTACAATGTCATTCAAATGGAAGTACGCTGATTTATTGCGATAATAATTCTGCAATTAAGTTGTCAAAGAATCCTGTTCTACATGGAAGAAGCAAGCACATCGATGTGCGATATCACTTTTTGCGAGATTTGGTGCAAGAAGATACTATTGATCTAGTTTACTGCAGAAGTGAAGATCAAATTGCAGATATTTTAACCAAGCCTCTCATGTTAGATACATTTGTGAAGCTACGGAAATTAATTGGGGTTTGTTCCATGGAGATTGCAGCTTAAGAAGCATGTCACAGAAGCTACACTAGAGTTGAGTTAGTCAATAAAGCTTTGTTTCATTTAAACTAATGTTTGAAAGAACATTTAGTTTAAGGGAGGGTGTTAGAGTTTGAATTAGTCAATAAAGTGTTAGAGTATTTTCTGGTTAGTTAATTTGACTAAGTATTAGTTATAGAGTAATGTGGACTGAGTAGTCCTGATTTTTAGTTGAGTTTGTTTCTATGTAACTCTATTTAAGTAGTTCATAACAACTAATAAAGTAAGCTTTTGAACTCAGTTCTGATTTTAATCTACATTCAGAAAAGAGGTAAGTTAAATTAAGTCATTATTTCCAAGGAGTAAATTGAAGTAAACTTATAAAATAAGCAATATTGTTCAAATTCAGAACATACTAAACAATTTTTAAGAATGTTGTGAACAGATCAGCACAATGAATATACCCAGACGGAATCCAAGAGGGGATTCCTCTAATATCGAACTTGGTCAATATATTCTTCTTCCAATCGAAAGAATAAATCGAGACATTCTTTTTATTATTATGTTTATAGGAACTATATAGATCTTCAAGTTCATAACTTCTTAAGATTATTTGATCAAATATGGCATGAAGATGAAGATACCGATGTTCTCCCCAACAGAAAGGTAAATTAATAGTCACCTCAGACCAATTTTTGTCATTAGCCGATGTTGTGATTCCCTTCTTGTCATCATTAAATATCCAGAGCTTGATAGTATAACTATCTATTTTAATTTGAATAGCTACACGTCCATCTACTTCCAATAAATTAATCTTCGGGTCAGAACAATTTTTATCGTCGTGGTGTTTCCTAGGCAGCTTGTCAAGTAAAAACTCGGGGATTGAAATATATCTAAACTTCTCACTTCGAACATCAAATGCAACCATGTTTACCTCATCATAACATGTCCAAAAACAGGAGTTAAGGCTAATAGAGCTCCAATATATAGTACCATTCACATGAACAGAAGGACCGTTGATTATAAGAAGATCATCGTCGACTTGATTGACCCCAACTTGATTGACTCTTCTCCATGCATTAATCGTATTATTATTATTATTATTGACTCTCCCACCGTCTACGAAGACGGTTAAAACCTCACAAACACGTATAGTATTACCAGAATCATCTTGACCCCACCAGATCCAGACCAATTTGTATTCACTGGTAACAGGATCAAATCCAAATTGAGAGGCTGAGTATTTGAAGCTACCACTTCTTTTGATCTCTTGCTTTAAGAATGGTGATATGAAGAATGGTGTTTCTTCCCCTGTATTAATGTTATATAAACAGGGATTATGGTTTAACTTTCTGTCAATAAAACAAATCAAACCATTAATGCAGTTTGTTATTCTATAAGGACTGAATGATAGTTTGGTCTTTATGGTACTATCAATAATGGAAGCTACTGCCACTTCTTCTTCTTCTACTTCTTCTTCTTCTTCTTCTTCTTCTGTTGTTGTTGTTGTTCTTCTTCTTCTTTTTCTTCCTCCTGGTCTGAAACTTTCGATCTTACCTGTCAATATGAAATAATCTGCCGGTTCGATGTCCCACCGCTGACCCCGTGATCGAAATATTATCAAGAGATTAGGGTTACGTTGCGGAATAACAGAATTCCATTGTTTACAGACGGATTTGAAACGAATAAGTGACTTTACCGGTAATCTGATTAATATCTCATGTACTAATATATCTTCATCAAGAATAATACAACATCCATTACTACTACTACTACTACTCGTCTTCGTCTTCTTTAATTTGTTATGATTTTTATTTTTGACAGTAGTTAACTTGACAGAATCATCAGGTACTATCTCCATCTTCTTGCTAATTAAGAGGAGTAGGTAAGACAAGATCAAGAGCAACCAAAGGATACCAGCTAGCTAGGGTTTGTGTTGACGACAATCTTAGTATATATATAATACCCGGTTAGGGCCTTTTTATAAAGCTAGGGAAACCAAAAATAGATGGGGTTTTATTTTATACTTTAGACCCTCCAATTATGAGTATTTAAGGGTATTTTTTTTTTTTAATAATTAGTTACCAAGTTTACCCCTCTCACCACGATTTCCACTGCTATACTGCTATTCTATTTGGACGGAATTCTTGTGACTAAAATACCCCTTCTTACCCAATATAACTTGAGGGTTGGCGAATTCACCTCTTGTCTCTATCTTTTTGTGCCTCAAAATTTTACTTGCTCATTTTAAGTTTAGTTTATTGTTGTTCGATATTTTGCTGATCAGTTTTTATTAATCGTTATACATCGACACTGTGTTTACAAACGTGATAAAAAGAAAAAGAAAATATGATAAGGGAATCAGTGACTTAACCAAACATGAAAAGAACCATTAAAACGAGAATCGGGAATGCTACCACCTTAGATTTTCCGTCTGCTACCACCTCTCTCTCTCTCTCTCTCTCGAACGTGGGATGAAAGATAATGAAAGGATGACTTGATGTTCTTCTTTAACAAAAATTGAATCTGGGCCCTTCATTTTTAACGGCCAAGATCTAGTCAATTTTTCAAACGTACTATGCCACGTCATTCCGTGAACGAAATTCGTCAAAAAAATTCGGAAACATAGCATTTCCGAACAAGAATATATATATATATGGCACAAATGTAGGGGCCAAATAACATGTTGGTCACAAAATTAGTAGGCCATTTGAGGACTAGTTCTAGAGGGTGCCTTGAGAATTGCCACAAACACAACCTCAGTTGTTTAAGGGGACGTATCCTCACTACGGTTTACTTACCCGCATTGACAAATCTAGGATTTCAATATAGGGGTGCGAAATTAAACCCAAATAATTTTTTTTAAAAATGGAACAGTACAATTTCTGAATATGTTATGACCCATTAACTTGAATGACAAGCAATAATATAACACTTCGCCCGAGTTTTTAAGGATGAGAATGCGGACGAGGGTTGCATCGGAGATGTTCTTAGAACTGACGAATATAACTTCAATTTGATAAATCTCTCACTTTCGAGAAAAATAAAAATCATAAAAATACTACAGAACTTTAGAATAACTGACTTGATTGAAAAACAATTGATTGAATAAAAATGGGAGAGAAACCTCTTGATTGAATAAAAATGGTGGAGATGTTCTTAGAACATTTAGAAGTTTCCTAAACCTAAATGGTTTCTAAATAAAACCATTCTAAAATAATTGAATATAAATCCCACAAAATTTCTTAAGAATATTAAACTATTATAGTATATTATTTAGGTTTAGTTTAGTGGTGTTTGATATTTTGTTGATCAGTTTGGATTTTATTAATTGTTATTGTTTTTTTTTTTTTTTTTTTTTTTGGAAGTCGACTACGATCTACGTATGTCGTTACATTTGGCACTTGATACATCATAGATGTGATAAGCTCGATAACCGCCTACTCAAACACTAACAGAACCGGGCCTATAGCCCAACAAGACATGGCCTAAAGCCCAACAACATTATTTACACCCTTATAATCCCAATTCAAATAACCAAAGATTCCACCTTCTCTGGTGATTCGAACCTGGGACCTCCAGGGATTTCTGGAGTTTATGTCAACACCTTGGAACCACTTGGGCTACCAACTGTTGACAAACATGATATTTATGCAATTTTGGGACTAGGGTCATCCTGAAAGGAAAAAAAAGGTGAAGGGGAGAGAAGAGAAAAAACAGAAGAGCGGGGAAGGAAGATGGAGTGGATGAGGGAGGGAGGGAAGAGAAAGAGAATAAGAGAGATAGAAGGAGAGGAAATGAGAAGGTAGTGGTGTGGTCGGTGGTGGCAGTGAGAATAAGAGAGAGAGAGAGAGAGAGAGAGAGAGAGAGAGAGAGAGAGTGGGAGACACGTAGTAGAAGATGAGTCAAACACATGGAAGGGATGTTTCTGGGGATCTTGTCAATGGCGCAAGCAAATTGCAGTCATACGGAGAAAGAAGGACATTCAGTGTGGTTACCCTCATGCCTCAAATGGTCCGTGACAAGCTGCTGACAGAAGCTTCCTGGACGCGTCTGGGAGACGCGCCCAGAGCACTCGACCACACGCGTTTGGGAGTCCTAAGGGTGTCTCGATATATTCCGAGACACCCCATCTTGGTCCGGTCTTGCACCAGACGCGTCTGGAGCAAGGACCACCATCCTGGCTCGCGTCCAGAACGCGACCTAGCCGAGTGGAGCTTAGACCTGGACATGCCGACCCTATGGGCCATGCCATGTCTGGACTTTGTCCGAGTCCTTAATGGGCTTGGGCTGGGACATGTCTTGGACTTTGTGAAGACTTGTCCCGTGTTTTTTTTAGGTTTTTTCGGACCATAAAAGGGACCATGATTCGAGTGAGAGTTTTTCTCCAAATTTTCTTCCGATTCCACCCAAATTTTGCCAAAATTGTAACGGGCTATCCGAAAGGCCAAAACGGATTTTTCTTAAAATTCATTTGTGAAATCATTAAGAATCAAACCAATTTTTTTCGAAATTGACCCGGGCATTCAATAACCCAAAACGGAGTTTTTCTTAAAGTTGATTTTAGAAATCATAAAAGATAAAACCGGAACGCACCATTAGTCGAGTTCTTCGAATTTAGACTTAAGGTCCGTAATGTGACATGTGATGTCGACAAAAGTATATCCCGGATTATCATGCATATATAATTCTTAGCCTTGATATATTATATGAATGCATGTGATGTGAATGCGGGAAACTAGTATAACCATAGATTTGTTTCTTTATTCTTGTTTTAAGCACGGATGGGTGCATAATTTGTAATTAATTTTAATTTCAAGTATATACGATCTATGAATCGTTAGAGTCTTGTAATTAGATTTTAGGGTCTATGAGTCCATTGAAGAAGCTTGATGATGGAATCCAAAGGCAAGTGGGAGAAATCAATGGAGGTTCAAATATGACGATCTAAGACGAACCAAAAGGCGAAACAAGAAGAAAACCAAAGGAGATTAGATCTTCTAGGTTAGGGACCATACTAGGATCTATGTCTGCTTGATTTACTTTCTCGCGCGCATTTACTTACTTATTTACGCTTTATGTCGTGGATGTTAGTTAGGCTAAATAGTTCACTATAACAAACGTCAGACTAGCGTAAAAATCCCGAAAAGTAATTTTGAGTAAATGCCTACCCAAATTAAGACACTCCTTGCGTCCTTGTTCGAGGAAGGTGGATCGGCCTTCGCAGAGTACCTCCTCTACCTTGGGACATTGCAGGTAGACCTATAGAAGAGGCCTACATGTCTAAATAGTTCCACTCAACGAGATCAGCAAAAGAGTTTTGGATACTCGAGGCAAAAGGGTATATTAGTCATTCATCAATGAAATCTATCAACCAAAAGTCATAAGGGTATGATCAGTGAAGTAATTCACTCACCCAGAACGACGGAGTCAAAAAGTAGGGTCATAATCCGCTTTACTCCGAAGAACTGGGGTCTTGGAATCACTTATTCAATCAGGGACGATTTTATATTGAATAATGTGGGAAAACTAAGGGCGACTCCAATGTGGGGGGGGGGGGGGGGGGTCTGGGGCTCCCAATTTGAATTTGGGAGCCCCAGCCCCACACGTCCAACCCGGGAGCCCCATGCTCCAGGGCTCCCAAATGGGAGCCCGGGCTAGGGGGCTCCCAGCCCCTAATGTGACCGTTGGGGTGTTCCCAACGGTCACATTGGGGTGGATTCCCTAAAATAGGGATCCACCCACTTTATTTTATTACTTTTTTTTTTAAATTGATTTTTTTTTTTAATCTTGTTATTATTTTAAATACTTTTTTTTAGTATTTTTCTCTAATTTTTTTTTTTAATTTTTATGTTTATCTTTTTGAAATTATCTCTCTCGAATAATATTACATTTTAATTCATAATCGAAATCTAATAATTTATAGTCGAAATTTAAAATCAAAATTTTGCACACGTGCTTCGCACACGTATATTATTTTGATTTGGGAGCCCGACGTTGGAATCGAGAAAAGCCTCGGGGCTCCCAAAATTCAAGGGCTCCCAAAATTGGGTGCCTGAGCCCCACATTGGAGTTGCCCTAATGTTTTTCAAAAACGATAACGAGTTTAAAATTTTATAATTCCTTATGTAGTTTTAAAGATGACACAAGAAAACGAGTTCAACTTTAAATCACAGTTAAGGGAGGTGCTGATCAACTTCCTAAAATGGAAGAATGAATCCGAAACTAGTTCTCAGATTCAAAAAGAAAGCGTACTAGAATACACAATCCCAATGTTGACTCATACAAGAGAAGGTCAAAAGCCTTTTTGCAAGCAATCATATAACATTCTCTTGGAAAGAGTATTGGATGCTAGCACGACCATTAAGACAAACTAAGGAAGAGGTTCCTACAGAAGTCATAGATGGAGAGGTATGAGACCTCCAAGGCAATCTGAACGTCATCCTAATGGAAGACAACATAATTCATTTATCGCCAGTTCAATGTCGATTGAACAAAGATAGATAAGACCTTGGATGAGTCACTCAGATTGTTATGAACAACTGAGCAGAACACACGGGAACATCGAATCTAAGAAACAGTTCTTGAGATTCGATGAAAGGAATCTAAGAAAGAGTTCTTGAGATTCAAAAGGGCAAAGGGTCAGTCAAGTGAGAAAGCATTTGATCAAAGAAAAGGCAAGCAATTGCCGAGTACATGATCAAGAGTATTCCTCGTCACTGTGAATGTTTCCAAACAATGGTTGGACCATTTAAGAGGAAACTACCCTTAGCACCCGGAGGACAAAAGGAATGGAATTATGAATTCTGGTTCTAATATCCTTGTTAACAAAGTTAAAAACAAGTATCGTAAAATTCCTTCATCAGGTATTTTAAGACCGGATGTGTGGCTCGATAAAGCTCAAGGGAATCACATACTTGACTAAAAGGAGTAAAGATCCAAGAGGGAGCAGAAGCAGTAATGCTAGGGATGCTGAAAGGGATTGAAGTCTTTTTTTAGACACTGATCTAGCTTAGAACTTAATAATAGTTATTTTGTTCCTCTAGAAACCAGTGGTAAAATTAAGTGAAGGTTAACATTGATAATGGTTGATATCAAGAGATTCAAACTCATTAACTTCAGTATTGTCAATTGGGTCTTAAGGACTAATTGACAAAGTCACCCTTTTCAAAAGGCATAAAGACTAGTAATCCATTAGGACTCATACGGTGTTATGCAGACCTATAAGTTTACTTGCAGAAGCTAATGAGAGAAACTTCAAGACGTACTCTGACAACTTCATGAAGTATGGAAACATACAAATCATAAAGTGTAAGTCGGAATGTTTGAAAGGTTCAAACAAAGTACAAACCGAAGTAAATAATCACTTTGACAAGAGAGTTTAAGCCATCCGATTAGATTGGAGTGGTGAAAACTTGAGTCAAACACTTGATAACCATCAAAGGATTTGAGAAAGCGTTTCACAACTCGCTCCGTGAAACACATCTGAGGGATGGTGGATTCAGTGGGAGTAATCGAACACCGCTATGCATGATTCGATCAATGATGGGTTTAAGCCAAGTCTTCCGAATATTTTGGGATATATTCTAGAAACGATTGTTTTCACACTTAACCTACACAGTCTAAAGCTAAGCTTGTGTAAAAGCGTTTTACGAGGATACAAAAATCAGCTGAAGTCTGACGAAATTTCTTTAGAAGAAATTTGTGTTTTTTTCACAACTGATCAAGAGAACTAAGTGTATGTTGCTCATGATAGTATTCTTATAGTAATTAACATACTTAGTATTCTGGGAGAAAAATACTAATTATTACAAGAATAAGTAGGAGAAAAGTACAAGTCGAATTAATTCGACCATGAGAAAAATCATGAAGAGTCGTGAAGAACAATCATGGAAATTGTAAAGGCCGATTAAATTCGACCAAGAGCAACAAAGCTGTTGAAAGACAGTAAATCACAGTTTTTCAGAAAAGGAAAAGGTAAAAATGTGATCTTAAAAACCTACCGCACAATAGCGAATGTTAATTCACAGGAGAACTCTCAAGCGACTGAGAGTATTCCAAATTGTTGTTCAAAGGCCCTTAAGGTCAAAAGTAATCTCAAAGATTCAGAAGATAAAGGTTATTTCTGAAGAGATAAAAGACCTGCGCAGAGACGGAAACTGACTCTAGATTTTGGCTAGAAGCCAAAATCATCATGGGATCCATATCTCGTCAAGACATGTAGTTTGATAATTTAAGTCAACGGAAGACCTAAATTAGTTTTCCAGAGTAGAAAACTGAGAAGGATGGAAACATTCGAGTTTCCCGAAACTAGACAAGAGGAATGAAATTCTTCCAGTCCAGTTATGTCCATACGCATGCTTTAGGAATCCATCGACGGATTATAGCACGCAAGAGTCGGAATCTTCGAGTCACAGAGGTAATCAAAGTAGTTTTGATTCTTGAGGAATAAAGAAATTCTTGAATCACTAAATTTCAAGAAGGTAAGTGGGAGTAACAAACCTTCCGGGTCCGTATGCAGAGTACATACAAAAGATTGAGTACAACATAAGATGTTGTATAACAGTAACGAACTGACTCAATAAATAAGACCACGCACAAGGATAAAATGTCAGTTTGGGCATCTAAGATCTATAAGCATAGATCAAAAAGATGATAGAATTAGAAAGACTCAGTACGCTGAGACGCTTGAGATCAAAAACCGAAAATCTAAGACTCAGAAAAGTCTAAAAGAATTTCGACCCACAAACTCATGACAGAGAGCGTTGGAAGACTCAGAGTCTAAAAAGACACCGATGAGCAAGCACGCAGGAGAGAGACATTTATGTTCAAAACATAAAGTCAATCATGTTGGACATGATTAGCATTTAAACATCCAAATTCGGTTTGAAAACCGAAACACTACTTAGAAACATCCGAGAAGGCTAAAGGATGAAGTAGTACAAAAGTTGAACATGTCATCGTAGCAAACTTCCAGACATGGAAGGAAAGTAGGCTGAAAGTGTTTCAAGCCGGGAACTGTTGCAAACTCTACATAAGAATTAAAAGCCTTAACTCTAGTAAAGGTTGCAAACTCTACATAAGAATTAAAAGCCGGGAACTGTTCAAATTAATTGATAATTAGCAAAGTTTGAAATGGACTACATCGGTAGTCAAACTAAACTGTCACCTAAGACAAAGTATGAGACTCATACACAAGTTTAAAGGCATGAGGCATATTTTGAATAAACCTCGACAAGTAATAATAAGCGGGTAAAAGGAGTTTTACGGAAGAGACTCAGATTTACAAACTCTCGTATTGGAAATAAGTTAATTATTTCACAGCCGTCTAAATTTGGTTTAGAATTTAAACGACAGTCCACAGATAATAAAACATTCCGAATAGGTAGAAATTGGGAAGTTTGACGCCATGTCACCACAACTCACGTGCTTGATAAGTAAGTGGGAGATCTCCAACGTTAATAGCAAGCTTAAAGTAAGAGAGAGAATATCAAAAAAAAAAAATCAAAAGATTTATTTGAAACCAATCAAAAGGTGCCCATAGAATACTATTACGGGCAGTAAAGAAGTTAACCCTACTTTTTTTTTTGTGGCCCCCATTAGTTGGGGGAGCCAATGCGGGCGCCCAACCTGCACTGGATCAAACACGGGCCTGTGGAAGGGTAATAATGTCATTCTATTTTCTCCAAGATTAGTTATTGTAATTAGTTTCCCACTTTTATCTCATTCTACTTTCGTCACGTTATATCTTTGACCTCTCTCCCTCCTCTCCAACTCTCTCTCTTTTTTATTAATTTTGAAATGTAATTTATCTAGATTACTAGATTATTCAAATGTGGTTGATTTTTAATTATTAAGTGAAGTTAATTATATAGAGTTTAATTTACGTTGAATTATTATTAATTTACACGGAACGATTTGAGAATGTTAGAGGTTAATACTTTATTTTAAATTTATTTTTCACTTTTTTAAAGGCGTTAGCCAAGAGGGGTATGTCGCGTCCGTAGGACGCGGAGGAAACCTAGTATCATAATAAGAGGTAGCCATCAATTAGATGCAAAGATTGGGTCACAAACATCCTTATATTAAGAATCTAGATCTCATCCCACATACAATACCCAGAGAAATCAGATAATATTAAGGCCTTGATTGGCTCAAGAGAATGAAACCTGGTTACCAAGAATCAAATTCCATAATGTGTTTGGTGCATGTGAATGCTTAAGGGATTGTATTCCCATGACGAACACTAGTCCTCTCTGAAGGGAGAATCCCGTCCCAGGGAGTAGGGTGGGTTTGCGACTCCCTTCCCATTGGAATTGTCAATTAATTAATCAACGTGCTAAATCAATCTCTACTAATTTTATTCCTGCTCAAACCAGACAATATAGTGAAATATCACAATTACCAGGATTCAAATTAAGGTATTATGATTCTGGGTAATGACTTCCCTTTTACGCACGCGGTACGCTTATATCAACATCAAACGAAAGATTTTCGCAATTCAACTTCACGTAGTTAATGTTAAATCAACAAATCAATCTAATAGGAGGGATTATGGCTTCTTCATTAGATATTTCTCGCCAACCATTCAACATGACAACAACATCAAAAAGAATTTTGAAACCCACCCAATGCAATAAAGTAACCTAGGGTAATCCGACTTCGAATCTATAGATCTTAATCAAAGATCAAACTTTAAGACTGAAATCCAACTCATAAACAGCGAAAATAAAAAACACAATCAAAATGTTTGTGCTCACCGAGATGAAATTCATGGCCACAGCCCACATTGAAGTATAACTCTAAATCGAGCACCAAAGTTTTGCGAAACCTCTTCTAAGCAGATTGAACACACAACTGGTGAAGTAGTATCCACCACAGGCATACTGCTAACTTCTCCCCTTGGTTCACTGGCCATTATCAGAAAATTATTAAAAGTTTCGCCTGAAATCTAGTATCAAATTTCACTCAGTTCCACTTCTAAAAGGGTAATCAATAGCTATTCAACCCTACATATGTTGGTGTCCCTCCTTATTGAAAAGGATTCCTTGTTAGAATAGGATTTCCCTTATTCCTTATTTAGGGAGAAATAGAAGTTTCTATTTCAAGCCTAAAAAGGAATCCTATTTCTAGTAGAATACCTCTTTATTTATCATTATAAATATGGAATGAAAGGGAAGAAATTATTCATACTTTCAGGTTAGAGAGTATCATACTTTCAGTCAGAGAATATCCTCCCAGTTGGGAGAGTTACAAGAGAATCCTCTCAGATATATCTTCTCGGGTTAGAGTGAGAGATAAGAGAGATGAGACAACAACTTCCAGAACAAAGAGAAGTCAGAGAAAGGGAGATTTCTGAAGTGGTTCTTTCAAGAGAGATTGAAAGAGCAGAATATTGGTTTGAAGAAAATAAGATTATTAATCTTGTGAAGCAATTTAGTTTGTGGTTATCTTCTTCAACCTTTTGGTAATATAGGATTTGTTCAAATCCTAAGGAGTAAGAGATTTCTATTTCTTTGTTTATTTGTTCAGCTTATCCACCATAGTTTTGGTGAAGAGTTGTGTAACCCATTATTATCATTATAGTGGAAGATTTCTGGACTAGGTCCCGTGATTTTTTTACCTTCTATCTTGGAGGGATTTTTGCCACGTTAAATTATCTTGGTGTCTCTACTTTTACTTTCACATCGTTTATCTTCATATTCCTGAACAAGTTAATTAGGTTATTTTTCCTAACAACATACTCCAAAAACAAGAATTCAGATGAGCATCAGAGTGACTAGTCCTACTATATATACATACGTATAAATAGAAGGAAATCACCAAAATATGAGTCCCCAAAAAGGATACCATATATAATTGCCAGATAGGATTCATTAATGTCAGAAATTCAGTTACTTGTTTTGACAGATTCAGTAGTCACATTTATAGAAATGGGTCATTGTCATGTGATCTAAGGGTACATCATAAGTTCTTTCTACTTTTAACAAGTAAAAGTTCAACTCCCTCACAAAGATGGATTCTCTTTATAACTCATTACACCTTCATGATAAATTCATCTCTCGTCAAGTGATACATGTAAAGAATGAATACCTCAGTTGCATCTCAACGCACAGAGCCAACATTCCAGCCTCAACAGAAGCAGCTTTTCGACCAATGAAATAATCAGTTGAACGAGCGAGTTAGGCGGACATTCATTTTTCTGAGTTCATTTCCAAAATCTAACATCGCAAAACGTCAACGTTCATAGATCAACCAACTGAGACAAAGTAATACAAGAAACTAATGAACCATATTACGCGTTAGTGCGTCAACGCTCATAGATCATACAAGGAATGTCAATGTTCATGATTGTTAACTTTGAGAAATACAATTCTGAGAATCAATAACAAAAGAAGTTAATGACAATGATATCAGCATCACCTGAAAAATTAAAGAACTAGTCTCTCCTACACGAAATGGTCTCGCTCACAATATGTATGCGTATATAACTATAGGGACCTTATGAATCCAGTGTTGGGTTGTCTTGGGCCTCTCTCACCCCAAAAGCTAGCTCAAGAGGTAAGGCTTCTGCCACACTTATTAACACACATCTTGCCCCTTCCACAACCAATGTGGGATTAACCTAACAATCTACCCCTCACACATTGGCTCTTAACTTCAATAGTTATTGGAGCTTGAGACTTGTTATTACCCGGGCTCTGATCCCAGTGTTGGGGTGGTCTTGGGCCTCTCTCGCCCAAAAGCTAGCTCAAGAGGTAAGGGTTCTCCCACTTATTAACACACATCCTGCCCCTTCCTCAATCAATGTGGGATAAACCTAACATCCAGCTAGAAGTGTGGTAGGTTTCATCTGGCTTTGGTGATTTAATTATATGTCCTGCTGTGGTGATTGAACTACATGTCGTCGAGATAATACAAAAACATGGTCCATCCAGTCTGATTGATTCCCACAGGTTAAACCCTAGATTCACTATTCTAGATCCAAAAAGAAGTACAAGCAGCAAACTACCCCTTGTTCTACTCAAACACAGTCTCTATCATGAGAACCTTCCCCTCTCCCAGGCTAATTCGTGTCACAGGAAAAGTCTTTTTATTGGCGCCATCAATATGGCTACAGAGACCACTTCGATCAAAGGCGTTGGACTGCAAGTGCCTAGAAACACCACCTATATCTGGACTCAGAAAGCCGTCACTCCAGACAGAGCAATGGCTCCCTCGAAGTGAAGATGGGGTGCAGTCCTTATAGACACCCAAATGTCCGAAGACTTTTGACTTCAGTCTAGTGACACTCACAACCATGTCATATGACCTTTGCTTGACACTAACTGACATAGGTCATTTAACCATTCCTTTCAATGTCTTCAAGATCTGAATTTGGATCGACTATCAGATGATCCTGTGTCAAACAACGTTCGAGAAACTCATCTCTACCTACCAATGGCCAAAACATATATAACAGATGATCCAAATTCTCATACTAATCATGTGAGAAACTCGCCAAGAGCTTTTGCCAAAAACTGCAGCCCTCCCTAGTAATAAATTATAATATCCTATATATAGTTAAGTCACTTAGAGGAGATATAAATCGCAATCAATGATTTCAAAGAAATAAAATTTTAAACAAGAAAGACATCCACGCAGGATTTAAAAGAGTTCACTGAGTTCATTGCATACAATTTGGCCGAGAAAAATCTTGTGTAATTTACAGATCATCACATTTTAGTAGTTCGTACGCGCAAGTCATATCTTAGATTTTTTTTTCAAAGAAGATAATATATTAACCGAGTGCTTAGGAAGCACGAAAAATAAACTATAAAATCATCGAGATTGGGAGACTTTACATATTAGAAAATGGTGGCCTTGATCGACATTATAACTCTATCAGATGAGTTAGCAACATCATGACATAATAACTTAGAAACTATCAGCTAAGAAGGTATCAATTAAACTAGGGTCAAAGAGCAAACTAACTCGAATAGTGGAGACACAGGATGCAGTAGATCAGATGGAGACCACTGGGTTAAAGAGCAAATATTTCCTCAATCTGTGAGGGCATTTATTTCGAACAGAGAGGGCCTCCGTGCGACCTTCTGTAAGCCAAGTTTGGAATCATATGTTTTCGCTCATGATTAGGCATTCATTAAAAGTAAAACAAATGTATGACTAGTGATTCATAGTGTCGTGCATATGGAAGGATAGGAATAATAAGATCTTCAAGGAATCAAATATGGAATGTGCAGTTCAAGTAGAAGATGTCAAGGGATTACTATATCATTGGAGTATGAATATTCAATAACTACATGTTTGCATGTCCTGATGAATCGAGGTAGACGAGTCGGTCTGACGAAAACTAGAATTATTCCTAGTAAAATTGATTTTTAGTCACAGTGTAGATTTTATCATTTGTGTACTAAGAAACAGTAGAAAATGAAAAACAATGTCGTACAAGAACCAGAACAAAATAACAAACATTAAAGATGGATCGAACTTATTGCACTGATAAACCTGGATTTTTACCATCTCAGTGTACGCGTTAGAATATGCTAGCCCTCGTCTAGCTCTACATCATGAACAGGTGGCTGAGAGTGATTGGAAAAACGCCACTCTCCACACTCGGCTTGCGACAATTTGAGCACTCCATGATGCCATTTGTTGTAGTTAAACACCATGACTATTACAGTCTGTAAGAAATCATGATACAAATAATTGTAGTATCCAAAGTTCCACACAATTGTTATCGACATACAAGATTCCTATCTTTTGAAATGGACACAACCACATCTTAATGTGAAAAACTATCGATGAAAATCAAAGTTTAAGACAGAAATCCAACATATAACCTATAAACACAAATCAAACGTTAAGACTGAAATCCAACTAATTGCCTAAAAACACAAATCATACTTCAAGACTGAAATGCAACTCATAACCTATAAATACATCAAAATATATGAAGACTGAAATCCAACTCATATACTAAAAACTCAAATCAAACTTCAAGACTTAAATCCAACTCATAACCTATAAACACATATCAAAATTTTAAGACTGAAATCCAACTCATATCCTGAAAACACAAATCAAACTTCAAGACTGAAAATCTGAAATCCAACTCATAACCTATAAACACATCAAAATTTTGAAGACTGAAATCCAGCTCAGCTTATTAACTCATATCAGAAATCAAGACTAAATCCAACTCATACCCTATAAACACATCAAAATTTGAAGACTGAAATCCCAACCTATAAACACAATTGCGAACAGGAAAAGGATAACCGAAATGATAAACACAAACGAGATAGAATTCAAGACTGCATTGAAGAATTTCTCTTGACCGATCACCGTTTTGAAGAACCTCATCTAGAATTCTAGACACATTGAAAAAATAACTGGTAAAGTAATATCCACAATCCAAGTACTTCCTTCTTCTTTCCTTGGTTCATTAGCCACTATCAGAATAGAAATGAGAGTTTCGCCTCTGCAAATATAATAACAAACTTCACTCAGTTCCAATTCTAACAGAGTAATCGAAAGGAAGTAATCTGTAATCCCTAACAGAACCTAAAAATCGAATGGAATGCTATGAAAAACACAGAGGAAAACAAGTATTCAAATGAGAGTATCAAAGCTTGGTCTACATAGAGGAAAACACCGAAATATGGGTACCCAAAATAAGAAATACCAAATATAATTGACCGTTAGGATTCATTAATGTCAGAAATTCAGTTAGTTGCTTCGAACAAAAACAAGTACTCAAATGAGACTAGAACTGACTAAAGTGTTGCACGATCTACCCAACCCCGCTAAGCTAATATCTTTCTTTCCGGAACGGATTAGGTAGATGCCTCCCAGCCAGGGGGCGGATCGAATCGGAGTTAATTCACCAAAGAAGACTTCCTCAGTTTTGCACTATTTGCTGATGCCACACGTAATACCAGTCCTTTACAATTCATTGGAACCGGATGGAGCTACAGGTGGATCTCCCGCTTCCTCTCTGTCAAAGGTACATCGGGCATAACTGGCTGATGACTCCCGATAGCTTTTATCGACGGAGTCGTTTGGCACCTCGATGTCGACTCAACACATCCTGGAATTCTCAGTATGATCTCTATCATCATCGCTATTCATCATCTCAGTATATTCTCCTATCCCACCTAGTTCTATGAATTTTTAGTACATTTTTTTGTTGAAATGGATTTTTAGTACTTGTTTCTAACATAACCACAGTCCACATATGCAACAATCTGCATGTCCTGATGAATCGTGATAGACGAGTCGGTCTTATGAAATCTAGAATTCCACCAGTAATCAACTGAAATAACTTGTTTTCAATAATTCTAAAAAAGTTAAGTATCATTTCTAGTCATAGGGTAGATCGAATCATTCGTGTACTAAGAAACACTAGAAATGAAAACATTTCGAATACGAACCAGAACAAAATCATCAATATTAAAGACGGACCAAACTTACTTCACAAATAAAACCTATTGTTCTTACCATCTCGCTTGGAGCTAAGAGAGTCTCTGGCCCCTCGGCTATCTCAAAAACAGGTGGCTGAGCGCGATTGGCGAACCGCCACTCCCCTCTTTCGGTTCGTCGGCAATTCGGGCAAGTCATAACCCCATCACGGGAACTCTCCATTGTAAGCCAACCTGAAGAACCATATTAATTATTTGAGAAGTTTGAAGAACAACGTAACATGTCAATTATAGGAAAAAGTAAGTATATAAATTCAAACCACTGACACAATTAACCCAAAAAGAAGACCATTACGGAAAGATGCTGAGATGAATGAGTACAGACACTCGGTACAAAACACTGATAAAAACATTTATTAGTCCTAACTTGTTCGAGAAGATAGATGTGGACAATTAGAGCATTAATAATGATTCATTCGTAATCGAAATATCCTCAACAGCACATCCCTCGGACACATTAGGAAAAGGCTTAAATTAAATAATAACTGAACCATTTGCTTTAGCATCCAAAATTAAGCTAAGTTAATAATAAACCTTCATGACCAATTGGGGAATTAAAAATCATTCGGAAAAAAAAATTGCTTAACTGGCGTGTGGAAGGTTTAACACCATCTTCCTCAAGACCACTGCTTCATTTTCTGGATCCATTTCCAAAATCTAACAAGGCAAATGTGTTTTGTATCCATCAGGTAATTATCTAAATCAAAATAACCAACTGAGATCAAATAATATCATGAACCACAAAAGAAGAACCATATTTGCATTAGTATGTCGACGCTCAATGCTCACATAAGGAATGTGCATGAATATTAAGGTAAGAAATAAAATTCATGACAACTGTTCACCCAAACAATCGAGATCTTGTTTATTCTACACTAAATGGTCTCTCACAATATATATATATTTATATATATATATATATTGTGAGAGACCATTTTTGTGTAGAATAAACTGACGCGGACCACATGATTTATGCTACTTTCGGTGCCCAAACTCGGACTGAGGAAGAGCGGGAGGACATGGGCAGAGCCAACTGTAGTCAGGGGTCAATTTGTATAGTTATTAGAATTTAGAACAATATGACATCAGAAAGCCAGCTTAGGCAAGATGGCGACTTAGCTTTTGCCGGAACAACCAAGGTTCAAATCCCGCCTGTGAGTCCGTGATATCTCTCATGTCTCGTTTTCTTTTACTGTTAATTCTTCCTTGACCATCTATTTTCTATCCAGTCCACGTTTGGCCGTCCTCTCTGCCCCATTTTCATAAATCGCCCTTTAACTTTGCCCCTTATTTTCTGTCTAATTCTTATTTGGCCCTTTACTTCTAGACTAGCGCACCCTAACTTAAAATCCTGGCTCTGCCCATGTCCGAGGAACTATATTCACATGATACATCTCTACCAATTGTGTGTTTACAGAAACAGATATGATGGAGTGCTCGATAAATATGGGCAAAATCTGCCCGAAAAAATTCAATGCATAAAGCCAACATTTCGCCCAAAATGTTAGTAAGAGATATACTGATTTAAATCCACCCAAAATCTGCCTGATAAACAAGCTGCTTGCGTCCTATTTTTCTTACTGGAATTACATTTTTTTCAAGTTACAAAGAGAGAGATGAACACTGGATCTGACACAAAGGTAAAAAAGGGCAAAACTTACTTTTCTTCTCAAGATGAGTCAAATGATTCCACTGAGAGATTCTTCCGTGGCTGTAAAATATAAGCTAGTGATTCAGGTATTAACATTTCTTGTTCTCATTAACCAAAACATTTCAGGTTACTGGAGTGGTAACATAACAAAGCCCAGACTAATGGCAAGCAGGAGTGTCAGTACTTAGTTACTTACTATAAGTTATTTTGATGCACATAAGTATGTCGTATGCACATTTCGATAAAAAAAAATCCTTGTACAAAATACCTATAATCTAACTAAAAGAGAAAAATACAAGAAACAATAGGCCAACTCACATTGTTCGATAATCTAACTAAAAGAGACGTATGGTTCGATAACCCATAGGTTTTAGATTCAATAAATCAGGGTGACAATAATTTATATTTATGAATAGGAGGGGAAATGACATTGAGTCATATCTTCTTCCAATACCATTCAAAAAATCATGTTATAAACTGGTCTAATGAAACTTACGTTAAAGATTTGGTCATAATCCTCGAACAGAATTGTAATGATGGCTTGAGCATTATTAGCAGCATTTGCTGCAGCAAGAAGCTGAGCTGAAATATCACACGTATCAAAGTCATCCTCCAACTCACATTCACCAGCCAATAGTGGGTGTCGTAACAAGGAACCATGCAAGCAGCAAGAGCAGATGGAGTCATCCGATTCTCAGAAGCATGAGCAGCAACAATATGCATCATTTTCCGAATTCTGGGCAAAATAAACAGAAGTCAGATTTTTCATTTTTAATTAATGCTAGTCAGATAGGATTCAAAATCAGGACTTTAGAAGAGGTAAGATTGTAATTTCTACTTCCATGATGATTAGGGTGTGTAGCATCATGCCCTTGTGTCTTAGAGCATAGTAAACCATATCTCAATAATAAGTTTCATCAGTATGTTCATGACTTCTGTAACAATCGCTGATTTGGTTGCGGAAATGTCTCAAATATTGCAAGAAGCCCTAAGTTGAGATTCCTTTTGTTCGATTCCTTATCAAGTGCAACAAAAAAGCAACTACATGAATATATCATACGTAAGTAATAGAGATGAATTAATAGAAAGAATAAGTAGAATGAAGAATATCAGTAGTGAATAAAATCGCCCCTTGCGAATGTGATACCCCCAGAGGGTAGCTTATTTTCATGGTTTGCAGCTTCAAGTTTCTTGAGTTTGCAGTTGCAGAAAAATGAAGTTCTTACTCAATAGCCTTTACAAGACATAGCTTTGGTTGTACTCCCGACCTAGCTAGGTATCAACACTGAGACATGAAGAACACGTCCACCAAATAGTATGTCCAAATATACAAATATAGACATGTTCCTAAAATTACTTGAGAATAAAAAGTTACCCTTCAATCAATTTAGAATGATTGTTGGCATTAAAAACTGTCATTTAACTAGAAGTAGACAAGAACATCTATAAGACGAACTTACTGGATGCCTCCAGTAAGGAAATACAGCAAGATGCAGGAACTGGAGACGAGGGTAGCTCTCTAAGCTCATACTGCACATAAACATAATATGGGTAAGCATGCAACTGCACAACATAAGGAACAAGCATTGTGTAGTCATTGCAAATTAAGCATGAGTCACAAGGAAGAGATACCTAAACACAGTCACCGACAACATGTGCATCCTCGTTAGAACTGAATTGATTCCTCCCTAGCAATAACACGAATTATTATAACAAATCATCTGAAAGGAAGAAGAGTTGAGGCTCTGTGGCACCAAAAAATGAACTTTCTTGTTTCTTTGGCAGTCAAATGGGAATTGACGGTTTCAGAAGAATGGGTATTGACAGTAACTGAAGACAAGTTTTATGGATGTACGAACCCATACTCTACTACTGTAATAACCATATTTTTAAAAAAACAGTAAATCATGTAAGAAACCATTCCGCATATCAGCCAGCAGCACAAGTTGCGTTTGTATGAATGTTCACTATTGTCATAGACTCGTACTAAGAATTCTTCAAGTCTATACCACCAAGAGTCAGATTCACTTGGCCGCCTATCTGAGACTGAAACTAGGGCATCAAAATGGGAGAATTAGAGTATACTGGAAGAAGAAGAAGAAGAAGAACCAATTTGAATATACCAAACATTTATAGTAGAGTAATTTTAAAACTCGTATATTTCAAATGTCTAATCAATTTCAACTCATCTACAATAGTACTAGGAAAATTACAAGAAAGAGGAGAAAAAGACTTACCAAACCAAGACAACCAGTTATCGCTCTAGTTTCTCTCTCTCTCTCTCTAACCCCAATTGTTCATTCTGAGTTAGGGTATTTGGAATAGCTTGCTCTGAAAGTTTTCTTAGTCAAAATGAGTTGACTTTTTCCTTTGCCTTTCTTTTTAAGTAATTATATTTTCTCAGTTTCTTTTATCAGGATCGAAGAGTAGGGTCAAATTTATAACTAACTCTAATTTCCCGCTCCTTTCTCTATTGAATCATCATACTCTATAAATAGAGATTTTAATCCTATTTCAAGGCCAGGTCTTTCTTCTCTGTTGTCTAAAATCTTCAGTTTCTCTCTCTAGAATTTCTCTCTCCTCTCTCGTCTCTCTAGAATCAGAACATGGAAGAAGATCATCCGCCTCAGGTTTCTTACAAAAATGACGAAGAATCGAATAAGAATGAAGATACTAATAGTAAGAAGAAAAAATTTACAGCTCCCGGTCAACTAAGAACAGAAGCAGAAAAGATCAGGAAATTAATGAATGAGAAAAGCTCTCTAAAAAGTGAGAATGAAAAGTTGAAAGAGCAATTGATAAATTTGGAGAAAGAATTTCATGAGAAAGAGAAGCTGAAGAAAGAAATTCATGAGAATAGATCAAAGCTTCAAGAGAAGGATGAACAATTGCTCAGGTTAAAGGCTGATACTGTAAAACACAATGGCATACTGAAAGAAAGATTGAAGTCGTTGGAGCAACAACTGAAAACATCTGAAGAAGTTAGAACAAAGATGGAGGAACAATCGCCTCTGAACCAGAAGCTAAAAGAACAACTAATCGAGCTGGATGAGAAACTGCATCTCAAAGTAGCTGAATATGAACAAAATAGAACCGATCTTGAAGCTAAGAATCAACTACTGATTGAAGTGGAAAATCAATTGCGTTTGAAATTAGGAGAGTATGAAAAAATCAGAACCGAGCTTGGAGCTAAGAATCAAGTAGTGAGTGATCTGAAAAATCAATTGAATCTCAACCTGGTTGAATATGAGCAAAATAGAACTGATCTTGAAGCTAAGAATGAACTACTGATTGATCAAAAAAATCAATTGAATCTGAAATTAGCAGAGTATGAAGAAATCAGAACCGAGTTTGAAGCTAAGAATCAACTATTGATTGATATGGAAAATCAATTGAATCTGAAGGTAATTGAATATGAACAACTTAAAGTAGATCTTCAAGCCACTAATAATGAATTAGACCATCTCAAGAGTGAAATGAAAATTAAAGATAAAAGATCAGAGAAATGGAATATGAGATTCTCTAATATTCTGAAATTTAAGGAGAAAATCCATGAAGATCTGGTACAAGTAACGAAGAAATTAGAAATGAGTGATTTGACTAATTCAAATTTACTTAAAAAGATCGCTCATTTAGAAAAGACTGCTAACCCTCATGAAAACAATGTTGAAACTACTATGGATTATATGATTATCGATTCTTCTGATTCATCTGATTCTTCTGATTCTGATCCATCAAGAAAGAGATCAAGAAAGAGATCGAAGAAAAACTAGTGAGAAATTCACTATGTTGATTGAGGAATTCAGGAAGAAGAAGAAGTTAACAATGTCGATTGATCCAAAAATAAAATGAAGAGTTTGACCTAATTAGGATTTTCTTTAAATAAAAGTTGAAGTACCCATCAATATGAAGACAACTACTGTTACTGTTCGTGTTCGTGAAGAGATGAAGAAGAAGAAGAAGTCAACAATGTTGATCGATCCATAAATAAATGAAGAAAACTACTGTTCGTGAAGAGATGAAGAAGAAGAAGTCAACAATGTTGATCGATCCATAAATAAATGAAGAAAACTACTGTTCGTGAAGAGATGAAGAAGTCTCAAGTCTCTGTTTACTTTTAGTTTAGCTAGAATAAGAAGAAGAATAAGAAGTGTTGAATTGTCTGTAAATAAAAGTTGAAGAACTAATCGATCATGGAAGAACAACTGATCAGAAGAAGAAGACGAAGAAGAGGTGTCTGTACCTAGGATTGTAAATAAGTAACAATTGGAGGTCTAATGAATAATACTACTATAATAAAAAAGTTACTTTTTAGCCTTTTTTTTCTCTCTCTCTAAACTCAATTTCTCTATCGTTTCTCTATTATCTTTAGGGTTAGATACGAACTAGCATCGTTTTCATTTCGGTTTATTAAGGAAGAGCTTGATTTACGACTGCTTACTTCCATTTATAGTTCCATTGATTAAGGAAGAGCTTCGAATCATTCAGGTAATCTCATCTGCACTATCTCTCTTATCTTTAGGGTTTAGATATGGATGAATATATGAACAGGATCGTTTTTATTTCGGTTTATTAGATCGAGTAAGTTTGTTAATCAATTGATAGATCTATTGATTCGAGTAAGTTTGTTTTAGATTCGAATATATGAACAGGATCGTTTTTATTTCGGTTTATTTTTCCTGTTAGTATATATGCCTTAGAGACAATGGAGATGATAAATAACTTCTCCATGACATTCAGGCCGATGAGGACATTATTGCTCATTGCTGGCGTGAAAACTAAGGTGTCAAGTATTTCCAATAGCAGAGTATTATATAGTATATACATTAGTACATGCAGCGCCATCGTACACTAGTACGGGGTGTTGGGCGCGGTGCGTGAAATAACGATAAAACGGGGCCATGACTCTATACGGATTACATTGTAGCCTTATGTACTAGGCCCTTCGTTTTCTTACTTCCAACATTTAGTTTTGATCGAGTGTTGTTACACTACATAGAAAAGTGTCAAAGACATTAACCTAGCTAGATTGACCTAACAAGATTGTAGCAGCTAGCAGTACACAAAGATGTAAATATAAACTACAACCCTGTTCAAGTTTTAACTTTTACTTTAAGTATTGGTCAACTATAGTGAAAAGCACTTGGTTTATGATCTCAGAAGTTGGTTTTAGAGGAATTAGGTTAAAGCACAAAATATGTTATTGCAGGGAAACCTACTGAAGTGATTGTCCTATGAGTACCTGATGAGATCCAAAAGTCCAACACAACAAAAATTAGAATTAAAGGAGTATCCATGTTACCTAGAAAACGAAATCTTATAGGGGCGTAAGAAGTTACTTACTAAAGTAACATAAAACTTTTCTTACTTTGATTCTAACCCATTTGGTACGCCTTTTCTTTGTAAATAGTGCAGCACGAGTTATCTGTAAATGCAATTCGACTGCTTGAGAAGGAACACACTATATGGCTAGCAATGCCTAGAGATGATAAGGTATTTGTTGTAATTCACCTTATGCTACTCTTGGTTTGTAGAAAATTATTAAGCGTGTGATGTTTACTCTGATGGAGTACTTCTCAGGGCTGTATACACTCTTCTCGAAAATACCTTGCCTGGAACCTATATCTAATTTATTTAAGCAGGTCAGAATTTCTTTTTCCTTTTCAGTTTAAAATTTTAGAGGCTCTTTTCGATGGGTCACTTCTATATAATTTTGAGTTTTCTGCATTCTCTGGTGTTCCTCTAATGCAGTATGTTGTTGCGAAAGGCACTGCTTTTCTCAAACAATCAAAAGATGTAGCCATGAACAAGAAGGTTTGTTATTAACACAACCTTTTCTCGTTAGTCTGGAAACTCGTTCATCGAGTCTATATTATGCAACTTCAAGAGATAAAATTAACATTTATATTCTTCGCAGGCAGATAGAAGAGACGCAGTTGGTTCACAACCTGTGAGTTGCGAGTTTTCAGTTAGTAGCCTAAGAATTTAGAATAACTATCGGTAATGGACTCTGAATTGGTTATAACTCCACAGGTTTTTATAAGAGAATTAATAAAGTTGCATGAGAAGTACCTGGCATGTGTGAAAGATTGCTTCAAGAATCATTAATTTTTTCACAAGGTTTTCTCTTATCCTCATGGTTGACTGGTTCTTTTGGTTTACCTTTTTTTTCTTCTGACAAGTTCCTTTTGTGGTACATTACGTATTTCAAAAGGCTTTTGAGGAGTTTTGCAGTAAGGGTCTAGCTGGGAGCTCAACTGCAGAATTTCTGGCTACTTTCTTCGATAATGTTCTTAATAAGGGCGGAAGAGAGCACTTGAACGACGGTGACTATGTGGAAGAAACAATGGAAAGCGGGCTTTTTTTAACTCATTGATTATGATTATTGTTTCCATTCACCGCTGCTGAGTCCACTTTATTTCGGTTCTTGAATTCTGAAATTATCTACAGACAATAGAGCTGCTCGCTTATATTAGTGATAAAGATCTTGTCGTCAAATTCTATGGGTAAAAGTTCTCTTTCAGAACATTAGTACTTATTTCGATCAATTGGTGGAGATACCGTTATACATAGTGAGTTTTGGTTCCATTTACTCTTGTTTATTACAGCAAAAAACTTGCCCATCGGCTTCTCTTGGACAAGAATGCAAATAATGACCTTGAAAGGAGCATTTTGTCAAAAATGAAGCAGCAATTTGGTGGACGATTCACATGCAAGATGGAGGGGATGGTAAGTTGCTGAGATTTTGTAATTTCTCTGGTACTAAATGAATCGAAGTCTTTTTTTTCCTCAATTGCAGGTAATGTGTAAGTGTTAACAACTTATTTTCCATTAGATCAAGCAAGAGTACGAGGGAGAGCAGATTGACCGAGATTTGGTAAGTAATGTTTTTGATATTTATGTTAAAATTGGAAAGAGGAATATGGATTGTTATGCAAATGAGTTGATTATTTCAAGGCAGCTATTCTTAAAGACATTATGGCTTTCTATTCTTCTAAAGCTTATTGTTGGAGTCTAGATGATTCATGTTCAAACTACATGTTTGGTATACCTTTGGAATTTGTAGTGTTCAAATATTCGAGCGTAAGAGTGAATAAGTTGATTTTGGCAAATTTTCGTTGAAGATGAAATATCACTTGTGATACTGCAGGTTTCTCTCCCTCCTGTCGATGATAAGAAGAAAGTAATTGCGGATGTCGATAAAGAGAGACGATATGCTGTAGATGCCTCAATTATTCGGATAATGAAAAGTCGGAAGGTTTTGGATTACCAACAGTTAGTGATGGAATGCGCTGACCAGCTAAGCCGTATGTTCAAGGTACTCCTTTCACGTTCCTATCTAATTGAGTTGGATCACAAAACACGCCTTACATCTCGAACAGACAAGTTTTTACGTATAACTTATGTTTGAATATGAGAGATGAAAGACTTGTTTTAAGATCTGATTTATCAAAGAGATAAATGTATATCTCATTTGCTCGATCTATATTAAAGTGTAAAATTGGCTCCTCAACGCTGGTCGCAGCGCCAGATGGGCGGCCATTTGCAAGAGAGCAATGCCACCGCTTCTGCGGCTGCTCTTTATGGCCATCCTGGTGGTGCTGGCACATCTAGTGATGCAGGTGATGCTGTCTTGGCAAGCTGGCTCCAGTCTGCTGGGTTACAGAATCTGGCATCTCCCTTGACTTCTACTGGTGTCGATCATTGGCTCGTACCAAACCTACTGATGCAGGTACTGGAAAGCTGAAACGGCCTATACTCATCCCCTTCTACTATTTTAGTTAGATATCTGTTCAATTGGCTATTTACAGAACCAACATTGATGTTTAGGGTCACCCTTCGACACGCTGCGGCCCATGGTTGAATTTGCACTGATATTGCGAGTAATAAGTCCCATATCTTGCTAATTGCCCCCACGATACACAGTTATGTGCTGTTTGCATCTGCGGCTGATGGGTCCTATTACACATGCAGCATTAGGTTTCAGGGCAATGAGTTCTTATATATATTTTCATTTTTTGGTTTTTATTCTTTGTGCTTACCTTTATGCAAGTTGAACACTTCTTTTTTATTTCAAAATTCAAAATATGCAATCTTGTAATTCGGTTGATGTACTTCCTTGCTTAATCTTTTATCATCCAAGGTAGCCCTTCAATATCACTTGGATTTTAGACTATGCATGGAGAGTACATTTGTGAATAGAGTGGGCATAAATGGATTAGCATCTTTGTTTTTAAAAAGATATACATTTTATTTATTTTTGTACATTAGGCGTCTTGTATTGTTGTGGTTCTTACGTTGTAATGCTGGAGCTTTGGTATTATTGAAGGGTTATGGAGCGCAGACTGCTGAAGAAAAACAAAAACTATTGGGGAACCTTAATTTTAATGGAGACTCTGGTTCAGAACCATACATGCCGACTGCTAAAGCTCAGGAGCGGTGCCTACAACAGAAGGCTTCTTCTCCCCTGAACTCAGAGGTGAATTTGGTGCTGGGCTTTTGGATCTTCATGCTGTGGATGACACCGAGCTACTTGCAGAGGTAGTTACCACATCTCAGGTTAAGCAAATTTTCTATTGTTAAATGAGTTGAAATTTCTAAGTGAAAGAAATTTGACTTTGACCTATCTCTTTTGTTTACAGGCGGCTGCGTTGATGCTATTCAATGATTCAGATAGGTTAAGGTATTCAGAAATCGTGACTCAATTGAACTTAACCGACGATGACACCGTTAGATTGCTTCATTCTCTCTCCTGGGCGAAATACAAGATTCTCAAGAAGGAACCGAGTACCAAAACCATCTCTCCAACAGACTATTTTGAGTTCAATTCAACATTTACGAACAAGATGAGGAGGATCAAGGTTAGGGTTATTCTGAATTCTGGTTTGTCTATTTCCTTTTCTTTATCATTTCTTGTCGATATGAAGTTCAAAGATATTTATCAATTTGCACTCACACTCTTCCGAATTAGTATAGGTCGAGTCTAAAATATAATTCTCTATTTTGGCATACCTTTGGAATTTGTAGTGTTTAAATATTCGAGCATAAGAGTGAATAAGTTGATTGTGGCAAATTTTCGTTGAAGATGAAATATCACTTGTGATACTGCAGGTTTCTCTCCCTCCTGTCGATGATAAGAAGAAAGTAATTGCGGATGTCGATAAAGAGAGACGATATGCAGTAGATGCCTCAATTATTCGGATAATGAAAAGTCGGAAGGTTTTGGATTACCAACAGTTAGTGATGGAATGCGCTGACCAGCTAAGCCGTATGTTCAAGGTACTCCTTCACGTTCCTATCTAATTGAGTTGGATCACAAAACACGCCTTACATCTCGAACAGACAAGTTTTTACGTATAACTTATGTTTGAATATGAGAGATGAAAGACTTGTTTTAAGATCTGATTTGTCAAAGAGATAAATGTATATCTCATTTGCTTGCTCTATATTAACCCATATTCTTGATGAACATCCTGATTCTAAGGTCATTAAGAAGCGAATTGAAGATCTTATTGCTCGGGATTATTTGGAGAGAGATCAAGAAAATGTCAACTTGTTCAGGTACCTTGCTTGATATCGCTAGTATCCCAATCGGAAATTGTTCTCTTCGACTAGTCTAAAGTAGAAGATCGACAGAGATTTTTGCAGGGCCATGGTTGCTATTAAAGCTTACATATTAGAACAAGATATACACATGTCGGTTGGGTGTCCACCCACTTATAGAGAAATAAACTTCACTTTTAATAAAGCTTTGAAAACTCAAAACGGGGTGGACCTATTGTTTTTAGCCCATAAATGAAAGAAATTATATGTCAAATTTACTCTTTTTTTGCTTATCTATGTTTGGTTTCTTGGGTGTCTTTCATCTATATTTTAGCCCATAAATGAAAGAAATTATATGTCAAATTTACTCTTTTTCTTCTTTAATTAGTTATTGCCATCTTTAAGAGAGAAGCATGATGATAAACTTTTGTTAAGAGATACATTAGATAACTGGAGGAACCATAAAGTCATGATCAAATTGCTTTCTTCGTGTTTTCAATACCTTAATCGTTTCTACATTTATCGGTCGGGGTTAGAAGACTTGAAAAAGTTGGATTCGGTTGTTTCCATGATCTTGTACTTTTTGATTATATTCCCTGGTTTAGATAGGATCGAGTACGAAAACACCAATTAAGAGTTTTTATGTTAGATCTGAAATCTGACTCGAGGTCTGAATTGACATGAGTCAGATTTTAGAATGTTTGTTTTCCGTATAAAGATCTTTGGTTCTTCAATTCTGAAATTATCTACAGACAATAGAGCTGCTTGCTTGTATTAGTGATAAAGATCTTTTCGTCAAATTCTATAGGTAAAAGTTCTCTTTCAGAACATTAGTACTTGTTTCGATCAATTGGTGGAGATACCGTTATACAAAGTATTTTTTGGTTCCATTTGCTCTTGTTTATTACAGCAAAAAACTTGCCCAACGGCTTCTCTTGGACAAGAATGCAAATAATGACCGTGAAAGGAGCATTTTGTCAAAAATGAAGCAGCAATTTGGTGGACAATTCACATGCATGAGTAAGGGGATGGTAAGTTGCTGAGATAAATCCCAATGAACTCTAACATTCAGCGTAAGGATATAATTAACGTTGAAGAAGTGTACAATTGTACATATAAAACATAATTGGAATTAATATTTGAATTGAAGTACCTATTAGAAAGATAGGCAATAAGAAGTTACGAGAAGAAGTATAAACCTTGATGTAGACTCATTTATTGTAACATATTTTCTAATCATTCGATTGCCTGTTTGATTTGTGCACCTACCGCATTATTTTTTGTTCGTCTAAAGAAAGCTATATTACCTAAGAATTTGGTATCTAGTGTTCAAGGTTCTTTTATTCTTATGGTACCTATTTACTTGAGACAGTTCAAAGTGTTAGATTGCTTCGGTTATCTTCGGTTATACTTATGAATAGCTGGAAGATTAAGGTTGTATTTTTTTTCAAGTAGGTCTGAAATCTGCTTCAAGGGTTTGAGTTGTGTTATGTCAGATTTAAGAATGTTTGTTTTTGTGTGACTCGTTTGAGTAGTGATTCGGGTTCGTTTTTGGTCCATTTGATTCAGACATAATGCAAACAAAGACCAACACCATATGCCACGTAAAACTATTGCATTGTATTGATACGTTAGGGTCGATGCGGACCCTATTGACACTACTTCAATCATAGATCGAGGTTGATGTTTTCATACTTTTCCTCTTTCAGATGTCTGATTTGACGTTAGCAAGGGAGAGTCAGACCAGCTTTGAGGAATATCTAAAAAGCAGTTAGTACTCAAATCTTGGGATTGACTTGTCAGTAACTGTCCTGACTAATGGGTTTTGGGCGAGCTATAAATCGTTTGGTCTAAACCTACCCAAAGAGATGGTAAACATTCATTACCTTTTCTCCTTTCATTTTTCTTTTTTCCATTCAAATTGGCGACTTATTGTAAGTCGTTTACAGGTCCAGTGTGTGGAAGTCTTTCGAGAGTTTTACCAAAGAAAAACGAAACACAGAAAACTCACATGGATATACTCAGTCGGTACTTGTAAGTTGTAACGTCATTGGAAACTTTGAGCCAAAATCTATGGAGCTTATAGTTACCACCAAGGAATGAAACTTCCCGAAATTTCACCGAAATTTCGCGAAACGTTTCCTAAAATGAGATTAGGTGCACGAAATAACACTTGCAACTATTTCCTGCATAGTTTCCACCGACATGATCGAAATTTCCACCGACATGATGGAAATTTCGACCGACATAGTAGAAATCTAGCAAAAAGACCGGAGAAACTAATACTAGAAACATATCCCCTTCCTTCGTCTTTTTCATCTTTATTTATCTTAGATCTCTCTTGATTTTTACATTACGTGTTTAATTATTTTTCAATCTATTTGAATGATACGCTTTGATTAACTGCCTAAATTGATTTTATCTTAGTAACACCCCTGATATAACTGTGTAATTGACGATACCTTCTCAAACTAACATTGTTTGTTAACTATTAACTATTATCAGTAACAATGTTATCTTTTGGGTGTTATAGCCAATAAATTATTGGATTTACCCCCGGAAGTGCAATTGTTAATACTCCCTCTAACTATTAGATAATGTTAAAAATCATTTTTATGCTTCATTATGGTTTAATAATCTTGTTATACATAATTGCATCATATTTCTATCATTTCTGTAGATTTGTAACATTTCCACACTGACCGATACATTTCTACGAAACGTTTCCACTTTTGGACCGACCGAAATTTCCACCGAAACTGAAATTTCATTCCTTGGTTACCACATCCCAGGTTAAGCAAATTTCCAATTATTAAATGAGTTGAAATTTCCGAGTGAAGAAATTTGACCTATCTCTTTTGTTTACAGGCGGCTGTGTTGATGCTATTCAATGATTCAGATAGGTTAAGTTATTCAGAAATCGTGACTCAGTTGAACTTAACCGACAATGACACCGTTAGATTGCTTCATTCTCTCTCCTGTGCGAAATACAAGATTCTCAAGAAGGAACCGAGTATTTTGAGTTCAGTTCAACATTTACGGACAAGATGGGGAGGATCAAAGTTAGAGTATATTCTGAAATCTGGTCTGTCTATTTCCTTTTCTTTGTCATTTCTTGTCGATACGAAGTTCGAAGATATTTATCAATTTTCACTCACACTCTTCCGAATTGGTATAGGTCGTGTCTAAAATATAATTCTCTATTTTGGTACACCTTTGGAATTTGTAGTGTTTAAATATTGGAGCGTAAGAGTGAATAAGTTGATTTACGTTGAAGATGAAATATCACTTTTGATACTGCCGATTTCTCTCCCTCCTGTCGATGATAAGAAGAAAGTAATTGCGGATGTCGATAAGGATAGACGATATGCAGTTGATGCCTCAATTATATGGATAATGAGTCGGAAGGTTTTGGATTATCAACAGTTAGTGATGGAATGCGCTGACCAGTTAAGCCGAATGTTCAAGGTACTCCTTTCACGTTCCTATCTAATTGAGTTGGATCACAAAACAAGCCTTACATCTCGAACAAACAAGTTTTTACGTATAAAATATGTTTTCCCATGTTTACATAGCATTAGTTGTTTGCGAATTCTCATCATGAATGCTTTTTCATATATTATCTAGTAAGTGTGGAGTCAAGAGTTGGTACTAACAAAGGATTCTAGAGTGGCAGAATTACGCGGCGTTATCTTTTTCTCATGGTGCTTGCTTTTTGAATTTAGTCCGTATACAAAATTTTCTATGAACTAAGATGTTCGTAGATAAATTATTCACGATTTACTTTGTTGATTTCATTTTTATGCGGTCTACATCATCTAAGTTTCTTTTTGCTCTTTCTTAATTTTTACCTTTTCGGATGATAGTTTTAGTAATGAGAGTTTGTTGATTAACATTTAACAGCAGATTCATCTCCTCTGCAGGATGTTATGTCAGGACCCTTCGAAGCATCACTATTCATGCCAGCTGAGCTGATGGGGTATGAGAATGACTTTGATGCTTTGGTAAGTAGACAACAAAGAGAGCAAGCAGCAGAGGCTTCTATCAGACAACTACAGAATGAGAGGGTGGCACAAGGGAGAGCAATTTGGCCAAAATTAAAGTTGTTGTAAGTTGGTTTAGTGATTTATTTCGGAATAGCTTTCTGAATTTAATGTGGGGACATGGTGAATGACTAAGTTCTAAAAAAAGAGGGTGAATGAATTGTCAATATTTCTTTTTAGTTTATCTTAAAAATTCAGTTTTGATGCATATACATGTATGCAGTTAGATTCCCAACTAGTAAGATTCTTGATTTTTGTATATGATACGAAATGCATTATTATGTTGAGCACGGGATCATATTTGTTGATATTGCAGAACAACACCATATTCTTCATCGTAGGTAAACTTATCGTGTGAAGTTTTTTTTGGAATGTTCAACGTGCCTCGAACCCTTGACATCTAAGGTGGAAGATTATACCTCTTACTACTCCAACCAAGGGTTGTTGGCTTATCGTGTGAAGTTGAAGCTGATTTTTCATGTTATTATCAATCTTAGGTACGTAAAAGACCTTTAAACAAGAAGGAGCTGTCGCGGAAGAAGGTATTGTATCCGTAGTTGATGATGCACACTTAACTGTCCATGAGCCCAAGCTAAAGGTTGGTTGTACCTATCACCTACGTTCCTCTGTAGTTAGTACAAAAATCTTATTACTTGCTTGAAATAGATAGGTTTCTAAATGTGTAAGTTAATTAATTTTATGTTTTGACATGAAGGTGGATTTAACTGCGTATGTGGAGAAGCACGAATTTTGTTTCGATGCTATTTTAGATGAGAATGTATCAAATGACGAGGTATTATATACATTTGGAATCACTATTTCTTATTTTCAGATTGTTGTGGTATACTGTTATTTGCCTAGGAGACCACATTGTATCCCTTTTGGCTTTGTCATTACATCTTCATAGTTTGCGTGGATTGTTATGTTTTCTTCTTAAACTTTTTCCATTTGAGTTGTTATGTTTATATTATAAATTAAATGTTCGGTTACTTTTTGCATTTGTTTACCAGGTTTAGCGTAAGTCCTAACATTGTAGAGCAAATTATTCCTACCATTTTACAGCGAACAAAAGCAACATGCTTTGCATATGGTCAAACTGGTGCGTAAAGATCTTGATTTGCTTTTCTTTCTCATTCTATCTACAGTATCTACCTACCAAAAATTCTTTGACAATGGTATACGAAATGCTAGGTTTTCTCTTGATGCATCACTAATTATGTTGATTGAGAATTTGAGGTTATATTTCATTTTGTTGTCGCCGATGGAAACGACCACCTAGTTCATCTTTTCTTACCTTGGTCTTTCATCTCTGAATTTTTGTTGACACTTTTTTTTTGAAATTATATATTTACAGGATTGTGGGAATGGCTTAAGGAATCTTTCACGATATCCAAGCCTCCCATTGATTTACTACATCTACGAAAAATACATGTTTATACTTCTCCAACTTCCTAATCCACAAGTAGATTGTCCCTTTGACGTCTTCAATATCCACATTCAAAGTTTTTATTCTCACTTGGTTCTAATGGCAAAACATTCACATTGCAACCTCTGCCTCCCAGAGCTGCAGAAGACATTGTTAGGTTATTGCATCACCTGATGTACCGCAGTCAGAAATTTAAATTGTGGCTTAGCTATTTTGAGATATATGGAGGAAAGCTTTATGATCTTCTCAGCGACAGAAGTTCCATCTCTTTCAGTTTCTCTGTTAGCTTTCTTTGTGTTGTGTACTTGACGTACTCTTTATTGCCACACTGATATAAAAGTTCCAGAGGAGCCCTGTTTTCTCTCGCCATGCCTTCTTTCCTTTTTCCATGTTGAGTCTTTTGAGTTTGTAATAATTTATTGTTTTGTATTATAATCTGCATAGGTTTATAGATATGGTTGTAAATAGAATGAATATTTGCAAAAGAAACATAAAAGACATCGAGGTTTGAAGGCATCTGGGCCAGGTGCCACTCCCGTGATCTGAGGCTTATCTCTAAGCGTCTCAGCCTCATCCCTCAAACAACTTAGCTTTAGAGTGATTTTTAACAGTCGAATACTGTAGTTCGGACTTCAAATTCTATAGTGAACCCTGTAAGTCAGAAGTTATAGTTTCCAGCAACATGGATTGCTTGATTCATATTAAGCGTCCTTTCTGAGCAGATACAGAGTAAGTTTTGAGCTATCCGATGGATAGGGTTTCTGGGTAATTCTGGTGGAGAGAACCTTTGGTTTAAACATTTGGGTATGCTAGTTCGAATGTTGTGGATTACTCCTTTGTTACCTTGTTGCAGAAACTTGTTTTGTGATTGATCTATTCTTATTCGTTGCGGTCACTAGATATAGTATATAAGCATATAGGGATAAAAGTGCTTATGTATATTTTCGCTGAAGAAGTGCTGATAAAGTGATAAATACATATTAATATATTATGTTTTGATGTTGTTGGCCAGAAAACTCCTCATGAGAGAAGATGGTCGCCAACAAGTTTGCATAGTTGGACTGCAGGAATTTGAAGTCTTAGATGTTCAGATTGTTAAAGAATATATATAGTGAGAGAGGATATGCATCAAGAAGTACTGGATCTACAGGTGCGAATGAGGAATCATCAAGATCTCATGCTATTTTACAACTTGTCATTAAGAAACAAGCTGAAGTAAAAGAATCTAGAAGGCAGAATGAAACTATTGAACCCAAGCCTGGGAAGGTTGTGGGTAAAATATCTTTCATTGATCTTGCAGGTAGTGAACGTGGTGCTGACACTACCGACAATGATAGGCAAACACGGTAAGTACTGCGTTATTTCTTCATTCTCATAGATTGCATACTTGGAATCCCAATATTGTGTGGAGGAGACAAAGATAAGTTGTAGAGCAACCCTGAGGAGGAACGTCTGATTTAGACCTGATAAGAACTAAAGAGGAACTCTCTTGAATGGCTTGCACACACTGCTTATTGTCACAACTCGGCCAGAAGATCCAATCTTCTGTATGTCTAGGTTAAAAGGAGAAGTCAGTATTATTTTAGGCTCCGACTCCTTGTATAAACCAGTGCTAACTACGTCCAAACCTCACATACTATGTCCTTACTTGTGAAAGCTTTTCTCCGTGCAACCTTGTGTAGGGAAAATATAGATTGTTTTTGACAAAAGAAAATGTGGTGTAGAGAGTTTTGGTAATATTCCCCTATTCTACAGGATTGAAGGAGCAGAAATCAACAAGAGCCTTTTGGCCCTAAAGGAGTGTATCCGAGCTCTTGAGAATGACCAGATTCATATCCCATTTCGTGGAAGCAAACTGACAGAGGTGCTCCGTGATTCCTTTGTTGGCAACTCACGAACCGTTATGATCTCTTGTATTTCTCCAAATGCCGGGTCTTGTGAACATACACTTAATACACTGAGATACGCCGACAGGTAAAAATCTCTAGTTAGACCACCTCAATACTTGGGGGTTTGATGAAAAAGCTAACTAAAATGTAATTTCTGAATGAACAGGGTTAAAAGTCTGTCCAAAAGCGGGAATCCTCGAAAAGACCAGCCTTCAGGCTCCTCTATACCTAAGGAACCATCATTTCTGTCTTTGCCGCTTCCTGACGAGTACGACTATACTGCCGAAGCATCTCAAGAAGTGAAAGTGGCGGAGACAGTTAGACGAGTACAATTAGAAGCAGCAGAAATCGTCTGATTCTTCAAACAACGTTGGGGGCTTGACAAAAGGATTCCGAAACCCCTCATGACGGAGAAATCAATGCTATTCTTGAGGTCAGGAATTCAGTATACTACATTTACTCCAACCTTCACTTTTCTCCCTTTCATTTTCGATTTATATATAATCTTCACATTTATCGTAATTCGTTAGTTCACACTTGTTTGAAGTTTTACATATACTCGTATGCCATTGGTACTGCAGGAAGAAGACGCATTAGTTGCAGCTCATAGAAAAGAAATCGAAGATACAATGGAAATCGTTCGTGAAGTGAGTACCATATCACTCTCTCTCTCTCTCTCTCTCTCTCTCTCTCTCTCTCTCTCTCTGTCTCTAAGTTATTACTTGAAAAGTTTGGGTTGCGAATATTTACCGTTCTCTGTTTCTATTTTCGAATAAATCAGGAGATGATGTTATTGGCGGAAGTGGATCAACCCGGAAGCCACATAGACAACTAAGTCAATCAACTGAGTTTTGTTCTTTCACGAAAATCAGCAAGTCTAGTAAGCCTACAAGCTCGTCTCGCTAGATTCCAACATCGCTTGAAGGAACAGGAAATTCTTAGCCGAAAAAGAGTCCCTCGTTGATCTGGTTAATCTATCAATCATATCCGGGACACTCTATCATGAACAAGCCATAATCATGGACATCAATATCATCTCGTAATCACCTCTCTTCTTTCCTGCACATTACCTCACCATGCTCTTATTTCTCGAATAGGGCCTCACTGTTCTCTTTACGCGCAGTTGCATCAATATCATCTGGCGGACATGAAAGCTGATCTTGAACGTAATCGAGAATTCTATGCTCCATCCAGGTCATCGGAGTGGTTTGTTCCCTCGCTCCTATCACCAAAACTTGTAAGGTTCTGCTGCTCCCAAAGGCTCCATCCTGTCATGGCGAAGATTTTAAGTCTTCCGATCACCAAAAGTCAAGGTCTTTTGCTTCTTAAGGCGCCATCCAGCTCACACCAAAGATAGTCGATCACTGAAAAACTCAAACTTTTGCTGCTTCCAATGACTAACGGCTTAGTCAGATAGTCCCCACGACTGCCTATTTGTGACGTATATGCTGCTTCCTGTGACTGGTGATGTTGAATACAGGATTAGTGAGGATATTATGTGGTGCATTTACTCTTTTGATTCTATTATATATATATGAACTTATGTTGTCCATTACCGAGTTCTTTTTATATGAATGAATAAATTTCGGTTCCATGGTTGTATGTGATTTCTCCTAATGGTTTTTGATGAACGGACGACTTGCAGGAACAACTGCTAAAAAGTGTAGTACAAAAAGCTGCAAATTACAGCTGGATATTTCAGTTTCTGCCTATTTTAGAAAAAAAAAGACAAACAATTTGTGACGACCAGATACCAACTAAGCCGTCGCAATTAATTTGGGGCCAAATAACTGTGACGACCTAATACCAAACAAGCCGTCACAACCAATTTGACACCAAAGTAAGACCTATCCTCGCGCCACGATATTTTCTTTATGACGGCCTTGGAGCCGTCATTAACATATGTTAGCGACGACAGTTATTGTGACGGATTTATTCTTTGTGACGGACTTAAGCCCTCACAATTAGGTATTTGTGACGGTTACCTTTTTAGTTTTGACGGCTTCCTAGTAACTCCGTATTTTTGTAGTGAGTGTAGATGGTAACTAAATTTTTGGTGTGTCTTCTCTGTTGATTCCACCAGAATATCTATATAATAAAATAGGTGGATGTGTGCTGACTGGGACAAACCCCTGGATAAATCTAGCCGTCAGTTTTGTTTGATCTCAAATTATGACCATTGGATTACCTACCACAAAAGACCATAATTTGTTTACCCACTCATTTAGGTTTTAGTTACCAACCCTTTAAGTGAAAACCCGTTTCTCTTTCTCGGTCAATATTCAATGGCCATCCTTCTCTAGAATCGACATAACTTCTGCGCCTCTCTCGAATTGATATTACTTCAGCAATCGTTACAATCTTTATCAGATTTCTATCTTTACCCGCTTATCGGGGTATATCATCTTCCAATTTTTCCTGTCATCTCTCTAATAGAAATAGGGATTTCTCTCTCCAGAGGCTGCAAAATGGTTACAGGGAAGAAAACGGTAGACAACAGACTTTCTTAATTTTGGGTTTTATGCTTCTTCGCCTTCCTCTGAACTTTAAGCAGGATTTTTGAAGGTAAGTTACCCACTTACTATTTAATTTTTAGGGTTTCAGAATTATCTTCATTCTCCAACTTATTGGTCATTTCTCTTTTAGGGTTACAGAATTCAGTTTTAATGAATCACTCTTCTAAAGGAATTCTCACCACAACTGGAATCAGATTAAGTTTGCAAATGGACGAGGAAAAGTTAACAGAGCAGGTAAATCATATATCTAACTCCTCTTTATGTTTTTGTTCTAGGGGTTTCTTCCATTTCAATAACCTTTCCATGCTTATGGATTTGAAATCAGCAATTGGGAATGGATTAAGATTTATTCATCTATTTTTGTTCTTTCTTGCATTATATTTACATGAAATTATAGGGGTGGTTCTCCTCCTATTGCATCTTATTCATGGAGACGCCTCTTTTCGGTTTCGTTAGCGGAATTTAAATACCCTTTTCAACAGTTAAACCCATCTAAATACATCATTTGTATTTTTATATGCCTATTTTCGTTTGATTCAGATTTAGAGTTTCACCTTTTAGTTAAATTTCTTAAGCTGATATCTTTTCTGCATTATTTTTTTGTTTCATTATATTGATTTGAGATTTTTGATTTTTTGTTGCTCTAATCAAATTTCATTTGGTTCTGGTACAGGAACACAATTGAACCTGGCACTGAACCTTCTTACTTGGAGAGTTGTTAAGGAGGTAAGTTTCTCAATCTGATTGTACACTAAGTGTTTGATGAAATGTATGACTAAGCTTGGGTACATGTTAATACTTATTGTGTTATTGTGTTATAGAGAGTGGAACATCTATTGGGAGTTGAAAGTCTCAATCTTATTTGCTTAAGGTTATTGCATATATAGTCACCAGTTTGTCTTTATTTGCTGCTAATTCTATGTATACTCTCCCCTTTAATCATCGCAGCACATTCATGTTCCTGTGTTTGCTCACGTGAAGAGACATGATTTTGAATGCCCTTTGATTAGGAATAGAGTTTTGTGATTAAAAAACATATTACATACGGTCTCTCCGGATAGAAAGGAATAATCGATCATTCCGTGAAGCAGATTTCTTAATCAAAAGGGTTATTATGTCGGTTAAATCATTGATTTATCTTTGGGGAATGTCAACTTGATAGTTTGAGGATATTCCTTAAAATGTTTTGTTGAATGCTTAGGATAACATAGTTCTTGTAATGTAAGTTTTTTTTTATGCTTTTCGGTGTAGTTTTTGTGCCTTCTTAGCAGCTAAATAATATTTCAATTACTAAAGCATCTAGCTCTAATTAACTTTTGAACATTCATTAAATTTGCCTATTTGCACAAGGAGTTGCCAGAAGTGATGAAGAAGTAGCTCTTGCTATTTTTTTTTTTTTTTTTCCTGTTCTTTATTTGAGTAAAGCCCCATTTTTTTTTTATCTACTGCTGGGACATCCATGCAGTTGAAATACAAATATTGTGTGAATATTAGAAAATAGCAATTACGTTAAATATCTTCAACATGATATTTGTACGTCATTACAATATTTGTAAAGGAGTTTCTCCTCCTGATAGGCTGCAGCGGATGCCAAGGTCTATGGGAACTCAGAAATTTATAATATATTGAGTGCTCGAGGAGCCAAAGTTCCGGTAATGCTTCAAACTTCTCTTATATTTTTTTTTCTGCCCTCCCGAAATGGAAAACAAATTCCACTTAGCTTTGGTTCTTAAATGTTTCTCATGATACCTTGTAGAAGTTCAGGAAAACACCAATGACTGTAGCAAATCCTGGAGAAGTTCTTGAGTACGAGCTTAATCCATCAGACCTACAACTACGGAAGGGTAATGGTATTTCAAAGGCATGATCTCATTTCTTTCAATACATAAAATCATTTAGTGAATTACTTTATTTGCTGTTTTTATCATAATTGAATACACGTACTAATTATAATTCAAGCATCACCCTAAGCTACTTTTGAAGATGGATTGAAGGCGTCTGTTTTGTTGCAGAATTCATATCAAACAGCTAAATGGAATGGGACAAAGGTTGTTGTCAAGATACTTGATAAGGACGGCTACACTGATCCAGATGTAATTTACGTACTTAATATTTCCCTTCTTTCTTATATTGGTTGTTCTGTAGTTGTGCATCACACCTACAATAGGCTCCCTCTGGAGCGCTAATGTTGTTTTCATAAGTTTTCGACGCATAATACTTATGGAGTTAGCGGTGGTTTTTGTTAATAGCTTTCCGTTACCCCTCTAGCGAGCATATTTGCATTTGCTATTTGAAAGGGAGAAGATGGAACCTTACGCTTTCCATCCAATTAGGACTACCCATATCACTTTTATGTTTCAACATTTTGAATATGTGTTCTGTGCTTTTCAACATAGATATGGATGGTTTCTCTTAAAGTTGTTCCACTGATTGTGTTACCAAATTTGCCTGTTATAGACAACTGTTTATAATATTTTCTTATCTTGGGCAGAAATGCTTTCAAACTTGAGTTGACATTGGTAGAGAAGGTGCGACATCCAAATGTGGTGTAGTTTGTCGGAGTCGTTGCTCAAAAGTAGTTTGCATACATTTGTAGTTAGTTTGATGTAATCTATATTCATGTAGTTTGCGTACATTAGAAATATATTGCATAGTAGTTTGTTATTTGTTTCTACTGCCGTCATAGGAGGGGCTTCAAAATAATGGAAACATCTTCAAGGAGAATAAGTTCTTGACTGGTGGCCTGTTTGGCTCATTGTTGTTGCTGCCGAAGCCATTTAATGATGATTCCCTCTCAAAGCTGGTTCTTTCCAAAAATTGGAGAAGGTAAAACCCAATTTTGAAACTCACCCAAGTTTAATAACTATGGATTCGACTTCCTGTGAGAATCAAACCTATGACCTATTATTCAAGCAGGGTTGGTCAAATTGAATGTTTTTATATTTTTTTGTTTCCTTTCTATCAATTGTAAGGAAGAAAAATTTAGAGCAGGTCGTTGTTCATAAAATATGAGAAATTTAAAGTATCATATATATTTCTATCACAAGTCAGTGACAATAACCCTTCTATAGCACTTCCGAACAAAAAAGAAATCTATATGACCTATAGAGGAAAAAATCTATAGTACAATGCCTGTTTTAGTTTTTTACTGTTGTGATAGTTGTATCACCCAGTTTAGAAATGTAAACTATTGCAATCTCAATTTGCTCGATGAAGAAATCTTATCAACCAATATGTGAATTACTGTTTTGTCCGTCCACCAAATTATATGCCTACCAAGTTTCAACAGAATTTATATTCTTTCTTGTATGCTTACTGGTACTCTCATATGCTAGCTCTAGGTTTCAGATATTGATGATATTATATAATCTGTATTGAAATCTAACTTGTTATTTCTAATTTGCAGTTTCAAGGGAAACTTCTTCTGATGTGGTTGGTAGTCATTATGTTGCCCTCAGTAGTGTTACGTGGGTATTGTGGTTTAGCATGTGATGCTTGAGTGATGGGTGTTTTTTTACTTTCAGTGTGCCTCGAACCAACCACATAGAAGGTGGAAAACTTAACCTCCTGCCACTCCAACCAAGAGCTGTTGGCTGAGTGATGGGGGTTATCACATACATATTGCTAAGTGGGGTTCCTCGGGATGGTGAGATGTGATTCTTCAGTCCATCTGCTTGAATATGCTCGACACAAATCTGACTACAAGTATGTCCAATTATTCGGGTATCAGAAAGTATTTGAACAAATTTCAGGACGAGAAGACTATCAGTGATTTTATATTTTACTAACTTATAGTTTTTAGTGTAACTTTCGTTTGACAAAATAGATGTTGTTTGTATCTTTAATGGGTTCTGTAAATATTGATTTCAATATAACCTACCTCTTCATGGAATTGATAGGTGCTTTTGTTTGAGGAACTGACTAATATAAAATTCACTATATATGAAATTGATCATAATGTTTAAATGGAGAGAAGAGAAGGTATCAAGGATTCTTTAATCAAGGTGAGGCAACTAAAGCAAAATGTGCTTCGTACTTACTATCAAATTTGCATCATGTAGTGCTTAATAAATTTGTCCGTGCCGGAGGCACGGGCTATACCCTAGTATAGCAATAAAGGAAGACTAAACCGACTAGGAAACGTGATAGAGAGCTTGAGATAAACTCAAAAAAGTTAACCCCAAGAGATCAGTTAGAGATAAACTCAAAACTGATTTGGTCAAAGCCATCAACTTTGAGCGCCCGGAGGCACGGGCTCATTGCCTAAAGCTTGCCTGTCGCGCGTGTGTGGATCTTTTCTATTGGACTTGGTTGTTTACTGAATTATGGAAAGAAATGGCTTTGATTGCCATCTTTCAAAAAGAGGTGGAGCCCACCCAAGTGTTAGCTAGAAGACAAAGAGTCTTGACCAGCTACAAGTGGGCGAGCTTCACCCTCAAATAATTTCACACAAACAAAAGGTGAAATAAATCCAACAATAATGGCTATCAAATACTCTTGAATACTGAGCGAAAGTGGGACATGTCCTTAAGTGTTCAATATCTTTCGATTTGAATTGACACATAGTGGAGTGGGGCAAGAACCAAAAATAAAACACCTAAGTGAAATTACTCTTGAACTTGGTGATTCTTGGCTGAGACCCCCATAATAAGATACGATACCCGTTGAATTCTACGTTCTCTTCGATTCGTTTATGTTCATTAAGTAGGCCTTGAAAATACCTTGGGTCTAGTTCTAAGAAGATTGTTGCTTGTCTTCCACTAAAGGCGACCTTCCACCCTCGCACTCACGTAGGTGATTTCTTCCAGTCTATCTCAGTGTAGACATAAACCCAACATACAGGTATCGAAATCATTAAGAACTTACAAAGTTCGTCCTCACATCATCAGCAACCATGTGTCCATCGAGTCCGTCTCAATAGGACCACCATAATGCTTATGGACACATTCATCTGTCGGTGCATTCATCAAGTCCGTTTCAATAGGACCACCACAAAGGGCTATAAATGCATTAAGAGCCTCATGCTCAACCTCAGGTCAATCAAGTCCGTCTAAGTAGTACCACCAGAATAGTTATGGACACATTCACCTCTCGGTGCACCCATCGAGTCAGTCTCAATAGGACCACCAGGGGTCTAAACTCTAAAGTAGTATAAAATAAAACCATCTATTTCTTGTTTCCCTGGCTTTATAAAAACCCTAACCGGGTAGTATATATATCAAGTTTGTCGTCAACACAAACCCTAGCTAGCTAGCTCTAGTATCATTTGGTTGCTCTTGATCTTGTCTTACCTACTCCTCCTAGCAAGAAGATGGAGATAGTACTTGATGATTCTATCAAGTTCACTACCATCAACAATGAAAACAAATTAAAGAAGAGGAAGAGGAAGTCTAGTAATAGTAGTAGTAACGGTTGTTGTATTATTCTTGACGAAGATATATTAGTACACGAGATATTAACCAGATTACCAGTAAAGTCACTTGTTCGTTTAAAATCCGTCTGTAAACAATGGAATTCCGTTATTCCGCAACGTAACTCTAATCTCTTGATAATATTTCGATCACGGGATCAGCCGCGGAAAGTTGAACCGGTAGATTATTTCATATTGACCGGTAAGATTGAAAGTTCCGTACGAGGAGGAAGAACGACAACAACTAATTCCATTATTGATAGTACTATAAAGACCAAACTATCATTCAAACCTGATGAAATAACAAATTGCATTAATGGTTTGTTTTGTTTTATTGATTCATGGTCGTTAGAGCATGACCCTTGTTTATATAACATGAATACAGGAGAAGAAACAACATTGTTCATATCACCATTATTAAAACAAGAGATCAAAATAAGTGGTGGTGCAGTCTTCTGCTCAGCCTCCCAATTAGGGTTTGATCCTGTTACTAATGAATACAAATTTGTGTGGATCTGGTGGGCTGCACATGATTCTGGTACTTATCTTATACAACATTTTTGTGAGGTCTTAACGGTATTCGCAGACGGCCGGAGAGTCAACAGTAATGCATGGAGAAGGGTCAATATCAGTGACGATGATGTTGCTACAATTTCTGGTCGTTCTGTTTACGTGAATCGTACTATATATTGGAGCTCTATTAGCCTTAAACATTGTTTTTGGACGCATTTTAAAAAGGTATACATGGTTGCATTTGATGTTCACACTGAGTCACTGAGAAGTTTAGATATATTTCGATCCCTGATTTTATACTTGATAAGCTGCCTAGAGAAGACTACGACGATGAAAATTGTGTTTACCCGGAGATTAATTTATTGGAATTAGATGGACGTGTAGCTATTCAAATTAAACTTGATTGTTATACTATCAAGCTCTGGATATTTAATGATGACAAGAAGGGAATCACAACAATAGATAGTGGCGAAAAAATTTGGTCAGAAGTCACTATTAAATTACCTTTCTGTTGGGAAAATACTCGGCGTGTTTATCTTCATGTGATATTTGATCAAATAATCTTAAGAACTTGGGAACTTACAAATTTATATAGTTCCGATAAAAATAATAATACGAAGAATACACATAATGTCTCAATTTATTCTTTCGATCGGAGGAAGAATTCATTGACCAAGTTCGATATTAGAGGAATTCCCTCTTGGATTCCTCCTGTGTATGTTCATTTTCGTGATTTGTTCACAACATTCTTAAAAAGTGTTTAGTATGTTATGAATTTGACCAATATTGAAAGAATATTGCTTACTTTTTTAAGTTTATTTCAATTTATGAATGAGGATTTTAAGCTTAACAAGGAAATTCTTGCAAGATTTTATAAGGATAATAATTTTAGTTTGAAATTCTTGCGAAGAGGTTTCTCTACCGTTTTTATTCAATCAATCATTTTTCAATCATGTCAATTATTTTACAGCTGTGTAGTACTTTTATGCTATTGTTTTCTCGAAACTCGGTTGAAATGTTATACATTGTTGTTTGTCATTCAGGTTATAAATGTTGGAAATAATTAAGAAGATCAGTAGAATAACATAAAAGATAAAACTTGTTCGTTGTGTCACGGTATGGAGGTCGTTGTCTTGAAAGTGATTGGGGAACAACCTCAGTGCAAATTGTTTTCTTCGGTCATTTCCCAAGGATTTACCACAACTTACTGTCTTCGACTGAACTGAAAAAAAAACAATAATGGAAATTGCAGAACATTATCTACAGACAATAGAGTTGCTTGCTTGTATTAGTGATAAAGATCTTTTCGTCAAATTCTATAAGTAAAAGTTCTCTTTCAGAACATTAGTACTTGTTTCGATCAATTGGTGGAGATACCGTTATACAAAGTGTTTTTTTGATGTAGACTCATTTATTGTAACATATTTTCTAATCATTCGATTGCCTGTTTGATTTGTGCACCTACCGCATTATTTTTTGTTCGTCTAAAGAAAGCTATATTACCTAAGAATTTGGTATCTAGTGTTCAAGGTTCTTTTATTCTTATGGTACCTATTTACTTGAGACAGTTCAAAGTGTTAGATTGCTTCGGTTATCTTCGGTTATACTTAATGAATAGCTGGAAGATTAAGGTAGTATTTTTTTTCAAGTAGGTCTGAAATCTGCTTCAAGGGTTGGAGTTGTGTTATGTCAGATTGGGAGGCCGAGCAGAAGACTACACCACCACTTCTTTTGATCTCTTGTTTTAATAATGGTGATATGAACAATGTTGTTTCTTCTCCTGTATTCATGTTATATAAACAAGGGTCATGCTCTAACGACCATGAATCAATAAAACAAAACAAACCATTAATGCAGTTTGTTATTTTATCAGGATGGAATGATAATGTGGTCGTTATGGTACTATCAATAATGGAAATTTGTTATGCGTCAGTTTTTAAATTTATGACGATATCTAGATTCTCTATACGCTAATAAACAAATATATAGCAACCTCTTCATGCTTAAGGTATGTCAATATTTTTATTGATGTTACATAAGGACAGAATTGCATGGGATGTAGAAATGCTCGCGAGCTGAGCAGTGAAGACCTAGGCGATTTCGGACTCCCCTGCAACCCATTCATCATGATCATTCTTAATAGACAAAATTCTATTAGTTTTGTTGCAAGAGATAGCCGTGCTATGGAGGTACTTGGTATTTTTATCTCCCACGGTTATGAAGGAGTTTCTTAATTTTTTCCATCCAAATACTCTCTTGCTTGCGATATAATTCCTCAAGCTGGTTGACTAAGGAGACATAAATGGTCTTATCCATTGGGGTCTGGAGCAGAGTGAAAATATTTTTTATCGGGCTTTTAATATCTCCAAACACATGATTGAAAAATAATTGATTGAATAAAAACGGTAGAGAAACCTCTTGATTGATTAAAAATGGTGGAGATGTTCTTAGAACCCTTAGAAGTTTCCTAAACCTAAATAACTTCTAAAAAAAAATAATAATTGAATATAAAACCCATAAAACTTTTTAAGAATATTAAACTAATATATATATATATATATATATATATATATATATATATATATATATTATTTATCTAGTATCCTAGAATATTAAACTACTAAAATTAATATTCTTGTTTTAACTTGCAAGAATTTAATTGTGAAGGCTAAAGTCCTCATTTTGTCTTTATGTAACTGATTGTTACAGAATGGATAAGTTAAATTACTAATTAAAAAAATGACAAATCAAATTAAACATTATCTCCTACCCGTGGAGTAAATTCAAGCAAACTCAAAAAAAATAAGCAATATTCTTTCAATACTGTTCAAATTCATAACATACTAAACACTTTTTAAAAATGTTGTGAACAAATCAGCACAATGAATATAACTAGGAGGAATCCAAGAGGGAATTCCTCTAATATCGAACTTGGTCAATGAATTCTTCCTCCAATCGAAAGAATAAATTGAGACATTATGCTTATTCTTCGTGTTATTATGTTTACCGGAACTATATAAACTTGTAAGTTCACAAGTTCTTATGATTATTTGATCAAATACCACATGAAGATAAACATACCGAAATTTTGCCCAACAGAAAGGTAAGTTAATAGTCACTTCAGACCAATTTTTTTGGTCACTAGCTATTGTTGTGATTCCCTTCTTGTCATCATTAAATATCCAGAGCTTGATAGTATAACAATCTAATTTAATTTGAATAGCTACATGCCCATCTAATTCTAATAAATTAATCTCGGGGTAAGAACAACTTTCATCGTCCCGGTGTTTTCTAGGCAGCTTATCAAGTATGAAATCAGGGATTGAAATATATCTAAACTTCTCGCTGTGAACATCAAATGCAACCATGTATACTTCAGCAAAAGACGTCCAAAAACAATGTTCAAGGCTAATAGAGCTCCAATAAATAGTACGATTCACGTAAACAGAACGACCACAGATTGTAGCAACATCATCGTCAACTAGATTGACCCTTCTCCATGCATTATTATTATTATTATTGTTGACGCTCTGGCCGCCTGCGAAGACCGTTAAGACCTCACAAAAATGTATAGGATAAGTACCAGAATCATCTGCAGCCCACCAGATCCACACAAATTTGTATTCATTAGTAACAGGATCAAACCCTAATTGGGAGGCTGAGCAGAAGACTACACCACCACTTCTTTTGATCTCTTGCTTTAATAATGGTGATATGAACAATGTTGTTTCTTCTCCTGTATTCATGTTATATAAACAAGGGTCACGCTTTAACCATTTATCAATAAAACAAAACAAACCATTAATGCAGTTTGTTATTTTATCAGGATGGAATGATAATTTGGTCGTTATGGTACTATCAATAATGGAATTAGCTACTGCCACTTCTTCTTCATCTTCTGTTCTTGTTGTCGTTTTTCTTCCTCGTCTGAAACTTTCGATCTTACCGGTCAGTATGACATAATCTGTCGGATATACGTCCTGCGACTTACCCGGTGAAGGAAACATTATCAAGAGATTAGGGTTACGTTGTGGAATAACGGAATTCCATTGTTTACAGACGGATTTGAAACGAGCAAGTGACTTTACTGGTAATCTGGTTAATATCTCATGTACTAATATATCTTCATCAAGAATAATACAACAGCCATCACTACTGCTCGTCTTTGTCTTTGTCTTCTTTAATTTGACAGAATCATCAAGTACTATCTCCATCTTCTTGCTAGGAGGAGTAGGTAAGACAAGACCAAGAGCAACCAAAGGATACCAGCTAGCTAGGGTTTGTGTTGACGACTATCTTGATATATATGTATACCCGGTTAGGGCCTTTTTATAAAGCTAGGGAAACAAAAAATTGATGGTTTTATTTTGAATTATTTCCTTTTGGCCCCGTAGTTTGTGACCAGCTTCCTTTTCAGCCCCCTATTTTTCATAAATTCAAATTTGGCCTCCTATTTTTAACATTGTTATTTAACTTTGATAATTAAAATTTTTGTTTCCACAACTAACCTTACTATAAATATGATTTGAAATTAGAATCAATTCAAAAACATTAAGCCACCTCATCTCCTCCACATTTCACTTCCACCTCACGTCCTCACCCCTCTCTCTCTACCTCACACTTTCTTCTCCGGCGGAAGGTTTACTTTGTACTATTTGGACAGAATTCTTGTGACCAAAATACCCCTTCTTACCCAAGCTAACTTCAGCCACGGCTCGACCCACATCATCTTCTATCTTCCTCCTTCCACGGTCGTCGAATTCACCTCTTGTCCCTAGTTTTGTGTGCCTCAAAATTTTACTTACTCATTTTAGGTTCAGTTTAATGTTGTTCGATATTTTGCTGATCAGTTTGGTTTTTATTAATTGTTATATATAAGTATTGTGTTTTACGAACGTAATATTTATGTAATATTGGGATTATGGTCATCACAGAAGAAAAAAATATAAAGGGGATAGAATAGAAAAAACAGAAGAACTGAGAGGAACAATGGCGTGCATGGGGGAAGGATGGATGAGGAGAAAGAAAAGAAGATTGATAGAAGGTGAAGAAATGAGAAGGTAGTGGTGTGGTCGGTGGTGGCGGTGAAATAATGGGGGAACTGAATAGACCCAAAGTATTCCTCTCTCAACAATTTTGAGTGCTAGTACATGTTTGAGAGCATCTTCTTCATGACACTCAATCTCCAAAAAAATATACGATCTTGATGAGTTCAGTTCATAAAGGAAAAAAAAGAAAAACAAGTGCAAAGAAATTTAAGCATATTAGTTACAGAAACTAAATGGGAGAGAGAGGGAGAGACGTAGTCGAAGATGAGTCAAACACGTGGAAGTGGACAAACAGTAGAGATGAGTCGAAGATGAGTCAAACACGTCGAAGATGAGTCAAACACGTAGTCGAAGATGAGTCAAACACGTGGAGAAAAACGGGGTCCGGTGTGAAGGTTTATTCGAGGCCCTTCGATAATATAAGACGGAAATAATTTCTTATACGGATGCTTCAAAGTATCATAGTTAACAAAAAAAATAACTTTGGTTACTAATTCTATTTTTGATATATTTTAGAGGAACGTGAATGAATATAATAATTGACTAGGTTTGATGCTTCAAAGTATTTAGGACAATTCAAAAAAATATATTTAGGACAAAATAACTTGCCAACAATTTTTTTTTCAAGAGAAAAAACATTTATTTTAATTCTATATATATTTTCAAGAATCATTTCTGAAAAAAAAAAAGATCAAAACAATACTTATTAAATTTCCTTCAAATCATTAGCTTAGAATCATACATTTGTAATTAATATTTATAAAATAAAATAAAAATGAAAGGAGTGAGATTTGATCCCTTGACCGCTTATTGGTGAATTAAGGATGTTACCAAATGAGCTACAACTAAATTATAACAATGGTTTAGTCATTCAAATAGTTATATCAAGACAAGTTATTTGAGGGGCGCCAATTTTTCGACTTTTTTTTGTCGTGTGAGGGGGGTCCGTGTCGTCGCACCTATGGCACCTTCCACGCCCCTGGGGACAAAGATTATCGCAAGTTAAAACAAGAAAATTTGGGTAGGCTTAGTTTCAACTTTATCCTTTTAATTTGTCTAGTTATTCACACACTATGTACAGTTAGATCTGATAAATCAAACTTCGCAATAAAAAAAATCAGTGACCAGACTTATCTTTTGAATAAGCCACTGAATAGTTTAATATATATAAATGTTTCTAGTGATCTCGTCAATGACGCAAATAAATTGCAGTCATACGGAAAAAGAAGGACATTCAACGCAGTTGCCTTCATGTAGTTGCAGACGCGAGAAAGGCAAATTGCTTTAACAAATTGTTTAACAGTGTCTACATTATCCAAATTATTATTCTCTTTTATTGGTATAACTACACTCATTTCTGTCTCATTTCATATCAAAGCATATACCCATAGTAGTTGGAATTTAGTGAAAGTTGTACTTGTGGATCCTACTCTCACCTTTGAGGAGGGAGGACGTTAACTTATGGAGACCTATGGGGATTATTATGATGAAAAATGTTAAGAAACAAGAAAAACCAGTTATATTCTGAGTAGAAATCTTGTGTGAATTGTCATGACTCAAAATTTCCATATTCCAACCCATTGAAACGCGAATCACAACAGGTCACTTTTTTTTTGTTGAAACATTGTATTAAATTAACACTTCAAAACGTTATTACAATGCATATTAACTAAAAGATAAGGAACATTATTCCATGTCTTAGTTCTATTCTTCTTCCGCGCTCATTTCGTTAACTTATCCGCTGGAGAATTCAATTCTCTTTTTGTATGCTTGAATTTGACACTGACAAATTTGTTTGTAATTTCTCGGATTCTTCGGATATGTATCACAACAAGCCACTTACTGCTTCTACTAGAGTGCGCATTTATTTTTCTTGTTTCATAACATTATTGTGATTCTGATTCACTGACCCGTGAATCTCAGTTACATGAGAAGACTACCCACTGCATTTTAAGTTGGTCGAGGTATAATTTTTCCAAGCCTTCTATTGATACTCTTCCTGACAGAATCCAACGGTTCACAAAAACCCCAACTCAAAACCCCTCTCTTTCGTAGTTCCCTCTCATCTCTCTCTTCCTTCTCATCACCATAGTCATTGAATCGGAAATCAGGTACACCCGAATCTCTCTCTATCTTTCTCTCACTAGTTCTATAAGTTGATTAGGTTTTCTATTGCTTCTATTCTTTATGGTGGTGTTCTATAAGTTAATTAGGGTTTCTAGAAATTATTTATCTTGTTTGGGGATTTTCCAAATTGCTGATTTAGATACCCATTGTTGGTTAATTCTTCGTTTTTATTTCCTGAGTATCCAAATTTGAAACGATTTAAGGGCTAAGTTCATTTGTTTTTAGGGCATTTAAGAACAAGATTTTGTTTTTCTAATTCCCCAATCAATTTTTGGTTGTTCATAATATGGGTGTTTGTTAAGAATATTGATTCATTTGGTAGGATGATTGATCATGAAGTTCTTCCATTAACACTACAACCAAGTTTATCCACTTCTTCTTCATGTAGTAATGTTCAAGTTTCTGTCTTATGTTCAAGTTAATGATTACAAACCTGGGTTTATGTTCAACTTATTGAGTGAAAAACAATATCATGATCTTACCGGCCGAAAAATATTTACGTTCACGATCTTACCGGCCGAGCTCCGTCTATGCCTTCAGCTACTGCGCTTCTCATGCTAGGCTGTCCCGCCCCATGTGTTTGCTCGACCACCCCAAACTAGTGCCCGAACGTCCCGTATGTTTGGTCAGCCATCCCATGCCTCGGCTCGGCCGTCCCTTGCCTCGGTCCGGCCATACTGGCAGACAACCCAGGCAGCCTTCATTGCCTGGCTTGTGACCCACCCGGTCCTAGCAAGGGCAGAGGACCCTGCCTGACCTGATAAAGAGTTCAAGTTGTTCCCTGCCACCCGAAAAGGGCAGGTCTGTTATGCCCGAACCTTCTCAAAAAATATTTACGGGAAGAAGCATCTATACAAAATCCCAACTCTAGACCGTTACATTACAATGTCATATATTACTTGTTTATATTCGATATTCATGGATGTAAAAGATTGTTTCTTGATGTTTTAGAACCATTTATTTCAACATATTTTACGAGCAAGATTTTGTATTATCCGTGTGAGCTCAATCATCTTTTTATGGTCCATCCGCATTGCAGAAACTTTCATCAAACTGTAATCAGCGCCTCCACACTGATCATATTTGTACATTACCTATAATTGTGTTCTTTTCCCCTTGAGAATTTTGATGGAGAGGTTTATCCGGGCTTCCCGAAGGACGTGTATGGCTTGTTTATCTTTTCCATCGGATGTCCTGGTAGCTTCACGACTGCAGCAACCACGATACACCCGTATACAGAAACCCTTTATCAACTCTATCTTCCAAACCCGAAGTTACATTTCAGAGATGCGTAAATCAGCCTTTGAAGGAAACATTTTAAGACTTCTCCGGAACGAGATTCAATATGAGTCTGAATATGCTCCTCCAAGCCAGGTAAAAGTATCTTTTTGTTTGTAATTTACGATTTTAAATTCCCGTTTCTTGATATTGAAGTCTTTTATTTCTTTCGTTTAAGCCTGTTACAAAATTCAATGCTTTCACGGTGGAAGACCGGCCTGGAGAGCAGTGGATTAGGTTAAGAAGAAAGTACGGCGAAGAGGATATTAAAGTTGAGGTAACGATGTTTGATGGCTCTGTACCTGCATCAAAGTCTGGTGATCCCGACAAGGCAGATGATGTGCAATTACACATAAGTTTGATAGTTGATATCTCAAAGGGAGAAAACTGCGATGTTTTGGAATTTGTATGCTCGGCTTGGCCAGATTCCTTTGAAATTCAGAAGGTGTTCATGCTTAAGCGTACTGGAACATCTGCAGCTCCGTACACTGGACCAGATTTCAAGTAAGAATTTAAGTTTGTTGTTAGTGGTGTTTGTTTTTTGTCGAATTTAGCTATGAATTTAAGTTATATTTTGTATTCGACGATCTGATTGTGGATCTGGCTCAAGCTGAATTGGGGCCATTTTAGTCAGACACGGAATAAGTTTGTAGTAAGAGACTTTAGCCCGAAATGACCTAAAATGACTATCGTGCCTTTCTTTAAAACGAGACCGGTTCAGGCGAGTCAGATTCACGCAGAAAAACACTGTCGAAGTCTATTTCTTTCGTTATATTGTTACCGAGCTAGTTGTGATTCTCATTTTCTTGTTCTTTTTTTTTTTCTGGCAGGGACTTGGATGAAGAGCTTCAAACTTCATTACAGGAATTTTTGGAGGAACGGGGGATAACCGATGAAGTTGCAGAGTTCTTGCATGAATATATGATGAACAAAGATAAAACAGAGTTTATTCAATGGATGGGAAAAGTCAAGACATTCATTGAGAAATAGAATTTCTACTTTAGATCCAAAACAAAGAAAACGGAAAAGCTTGCTTTGATCATTCTTTTTTAGCTTCTTATTTTGCTGTTTCAATTTCGGGTTTATATTATTCTTGTTCTATCTTTTGAGAGATAAGGTGAACTGCTGCATTTGCTGATGTAAATGCTCCATGAAAGCTCTCCTGGTAAGAAATAGATTCCAAGTCTTTTGCCATCTTCAACAATATCTTGCCCAAGTCTGTCTCTTTCTTTACTATTAAAGATTCATAGTATGATTTTGCTGCAACATCGCTGATTTCGATGTTCGTATCCTCGACACAGTATTCATCGTCGAGCCATTTGTGTAGTGTTGCTTTAAGCCACTCTGACTCCTGCCATTACACAAGTTATATATGAGCTCCTAGGGGATATTATGAGTCAGCACTCTATTTACTGATGGGAAGACGAGGCCTTTGACTTTGAGCTGAGTCATAGGCACCCATGGGCCTTCAGAGTTCGAGCTGAAGGCATTCATGGGCCTTTGAGTCTGAGCAATGGCACCAATGGGCCTTCGAGTCCGAGTTGAAGGCACGGGCCTTTGACTTGGGTCTATGGGATGTCGGAAAGGTGGGTCTTTTGGACCAAGCCCGGATTCGGTCCAAACTAACAAATTAATGAGTGGTGTTTTTCTTATTGTCTGAATAACTCGTCTGATTCAAATGAACTCAAATTTAGCTCAAATGGGGCCATTCAGACACATCAAACAAGAACAAGGATTTCATAATTTCAGTTTGTGTGAATTCAGATATCGAGTTAGATATGAGATCTGATTCAAGTCAATTCAAATTTCGAGTTAGAAATTAAATCTGACTCTCAAATCAAATGAACCTAAATCTAGCCTATATTCCTAGAATGTGGATTAAAATGTTGATGTTACCTGAAGGGCATTTGAAGGGATTAACCAGTGCTTTGGAACCCTAAGATCTTGGACTAGGTCTTGTTCTTCCTGTTCTTCATTTCCATTGCTTATGCTCTGATTTGTAGAGAGGGAAAGAGTTGTAAAGAACGGGAAACGTAGTGAATGTTTGAATGCCCTAGTTGAAGAACCAAGAGAAGTAAAGAGGGTAGGTGTTCTTCTTCTAGTTAGGGCACCAATCTTTGAGCAAGAGAGAGGTTTTACTGTAGGAAACAACAAGGATGCCATTAATTTGGGTTTGTACTTGAAGAAGATAACACAGTCAGTTACAACCACTACTTGTATGGGTAACTAGAACCAGTCCAATACAGAACTGGTTCACATAAAACCGGTTCAATTTTGTCTTTCTTCAAGTCAGGTCTGAATTCTGACTCGAGATTTGATTAGACACATCCGAAGGTTTGTTTTTGTCAGACTCGTGATATCTGAATTGATTGGAGTTGATTATGGGTCTATTTAGCTTGGGATGAGTCAAACAAGTCAGATTCAAACAATGCAAAAGAACAATTAGTGTATTCCAAATTATTTCGAATTATCTTGGTTGTCTCGGAACATCCAGCCGTGTGGTTATCCCATAGGTCAGATGGGTTAAAAGTCCTTCCAAAATGGGGAAATATTTACCTAGTGAAATATTAAATCTGGCTCAAAGTTTGAAATTAACTGAAGTCAAAGTTTTTGTTTGACTCGCGATGTCTGATTCGTCTGAATGACTTATTCAAGTTGATTTTGGGTCAACTTGATTCAAACGATTCTTATTCAGATGAGTCAGATTCAGTCAACTACAAAAACAAACACCACTAATAAGACAACTTGTCTTTTTTTACTTTCATTTTGGTAGATGATGATGTCATTAACTTACATTTTATTAATCTGAACCTCTTCTTGTACAATTTCATAATGTAATTCTATACATAATTCAAGTTCTTCGAACTAATTAAGCTACTTGAATCATCTCTAGTTTCTTTCTGCTTTCTGAAACTTCATCTAACATGAGAGTTCCTTCATTACTAGGCATGTCATCTGAATGCAATTCAGATTCAGATCGATCGAGGTTCCTAACAAACTTGGTAAAACCAGGAAAATGCTCTGGAGAGAAAAAATAAGCTCCCATTCGATGGTACGTGAATGTTTCTACTCCCAAATTCTTTTTTATTTGATCAAATCCACTACCACCTAGAGTACCCGATACCGATGAATTCTCTCCTGAAACCTTTACTCCGTACTTGATACATGATTTCTTGATCTGTGAAAGTAGTAACTCTGGACTTGATAATGATTCTTGTGATCGTTCATCGGATACTAAGCCCATACCGGAGAGAAGAATGTTGCAGGAGTTTCTTTCTAACACTTCGGCAATGGAATCATAACCGTCCCTTTTATCGGTATTATAGAACCCTGCTGTTAACTCAGACGGGTGAGAGCGAGTTTTGTACCATGAGTGAGTAAGTGGGATTTTAGCAAGCAAATTGACATGAGAGCCACCGAAGGTGGCAGTCGAGAGAGAAAGGATGTGGTTGCAGTGTTTTACGAGGTTGTTCGAGTACCACGAAAGAAAGAAATCTCCATATTGAGTTTCCCATGATCCACCATTTTCTTTGAAGAAATTGTTTGAGTTTAGGGATTGTTCATAAGTAGGAGTATCATGAGGACCAGAAAGACCCCAATTTTCATTACCCATTGCCATTGAATGTTCTTTGAGATTGTTCATCATGTGTTTATCATAACACTGAAATTCTCCTACTCCCATGGTTTTGTTATTTTGAGAAGTTTGATTTCGATGAGATGGGTATCTTAGCTCACCATCTGGTCCAAGTCCGATTCTTATATCCTGAAATAATAATCTCCATTAAAATTGAAATCAAGGTCTAAATAAGTCTTCGAACAGGATGCTATAAGGCCACGTCGCTTGGGAGCACGTCTAGAGCCTGAACTTTAGGTCGTGCGCAAACTTAGTAAGTGCCACGACCTTTTGGGTGGTTTTGTTGGGTCTTGCTTAGGAACAAAACTCCGTACACATTGGGTTTGGGCTGGAGTGTCGAAAGAAGGGACAATAGTATTAACTGCAAAGGCTTGGGATGTTACAGAATGATCTGAACGTAATGCGTCCTTGTAAGTAGGCTCGTGGAGCCTTCATCATGAACAACACCCCACTAATCGTCGGACTTGGGACGCAGTGTCAATGAGATAATAATATCGTCAACAACTAAGGCTTGGGACGTAACGAAAGGCTCTAAACAGATTGAGGCCTTTTGGGTGGGCTCATGGAGCCTCCTTCCGGGACAACATTCCGTACCAGTTGGGCTTGGGTCTCTATGTCAAAAGAAGTACAATATTGATAACCGCTAAGACTTGGAACGTTACGGAAGACTCTGAACATAGAGTGACCCCAAAGACTTGAAGAACTAAGGAACTCAGGATTAAGTAAGATTACTTACAGTAATGGTGGTACCAATGAGGGAAGAGAATGAGGATTTGAAGCTTTCCATGAAACTCTGATAAACTTGAATTCCAGTCTTCTCATTCAACACAGGAAGTTCGTCGATCGCCAATGACAAACACTCTTTATAACGTCTTCCCGATCGATCCGTAAAATATATATCAGGTTGATCTTCACCAATCTTAGTTACCCATTGAGGAAGTTCAATCCGAACTTCTTTATTTCCATGAAAACAAAGAGAGATTTGGATCTTAAAACCCATGTCTCTAATCATCTCTGCAAGAGCAAGGTAGGTTGACCATTCATAATCACCCATTGTTTCTCTCTCTACAATTCCCCACCAAATTGGAAACTCAACTCCTTCAACTCCAAGAAGCTTCAATGCTTTTAATCCAGCAACAATGGCTTTTATATGGTTTAATGAGTTGCAGGATGAAACACAATCTAATGGTAACCCGACGAATAATCGAACCCTTTCCTGTAAATTAATTCAAGCATTTGTGTTAAAATCTTAACTCAAATTCAGTTGTTTTTTTTGTACTTCAAATTGAATAACATTACAAGGTGGTGTTTTGTTTTGTTTTCCTCCAGTCAGATCTGACTCGTCTGAATAGTCTGACTTAGACTAATTTTAGAATGTTTTTTTCCTTCATTTGTGTGAAACTCATCTAAGGACTGAGTCGAGCTGATTTTCTGTCTATTTGAGTCAGACATATAACAAGTATGACTAAAGATTCTTGAGAAATCCTATTAATCCCGCCATTTGGTCCCTCCCCCAACCCTAGCCCTCCATCTGATGTGGCGACATTTCACTGGAGTATATACTCTCACCATTTGCTCTAGTGTCAAGTTATATGTCGTCATATCAGACCGAGGGCTAGGGAAGGACCAAATGGAGGGATGAATAGAATTTTTGAAGATGAGAAATCTAAGCGAAAACAAGTCAGACACAGATGATTCAGATACGAAACAAAACAAACAACTCAGAACTTACTGATTGATTTAGTGGGGATATCTCTCCTTCATTTAAAGCTTGTAAAGAAGAGTTTTCAAATTGAATTGCTTTAACTATAAGTTGACTTCTTCTTCTTCCAACTGAAATTTTCTTATAAGTCTGACCAAAACAAATCTTGTTTTTCTTAAACAAGGTATGATTTTTACAAAAACCCACTTCTTGGATTACTACTATATTGTTTCTAATTATTTTTGATTGATGAGAACAACTTCTAACAATTGAAATCTCCATTTATAAAATCCCCAAATTTCGATGAGAGATAGAGAGAAGAACTAAGAATTCAAAGAAGAAGATGAAATAGTTGTTTTGATTTGTGGCTAGTTACAGAGTCATGATCATAAGCATTTATAGACAGAGAGAGAGAGAGAAGGAAAAAGTGCAAAAAGGGTTGCCACAAGATGGTGTTTGTGGTGGTTAAGATTTTAACCTTAAAATGTCTTCTTCTTTTTTCAAGTTTTTTTTTTTTTTTTGAGAAATCTACTACGATCTACATTAGCCGTTACAAGTCATTGATACATCATGAAGATGTGATGAACACGATAACCGCATAATTTAAACCATAATGAAAGAGGCCTAAAGCCCGACAATATCAAAGAAGCCTACGACTTAACAAATTTATTACAATATTTACTTTATATTGTCTAAATTACATGAGACAAATCTTGATGACAAACTGTTTCTAACGAGACTCAATCCCACGATGTCATGGGAGGGGTGTCCAGCCGTTGTACAAAAGAGTGATGGACTTATTTGAAGTTGTTCTTGGAGTGGACCATTGGATGGGTTTGGATTTTGTATGTGAATCTCAAGGACAACAATAGCTCTCCTTTTATATATGGACCAACTTGTTGGTAGTGAAATTTTTTAGACATTGTAAGGTATAATACCACTCTAAAGCCATAAGGTAGAGAGTGTCAGTCGAAAGCCAGACACTAGATAGTATGTATGTCGAAGCCAAACCAGAAGGTAGATAGTATTCGTTCATAGCCCAAAAGATAGATAGTACTAGTCTGAAACCCCAAAGGTAAATAATATCTATCAATCCAAATGGAGGTAGTATATTAGTATTTGTTCCAAGTGCCAAACTAGTTAGTATCTATCCGGCGCAGTAGAATTAGTGGGAATTATTGGAAAGAAAAATATTAGGGAACAAAAAACCCACGCAGACTGTAGGCAGTTGTCGTGATTCATGCTTTCGATCATTTCAATCCACTAAACAATGAATCAGAATAAGCCACATAAGATTTTTGCCCCGTCTGTCTAGTTTTTCTTATTCTTTGGCATTATCCATTGGAAAATGGTGTCCATTGCAGAACAAGTGAAGGAGAGTAATTTTGACACATGGCTTAAAGGTATTGGCTAGTAGACTCCTTAAAATTGCTTTTTTGGTGAGTCATTACTAATCCAACTTTTCACAAGGTCCTTTCACTATTGATTACTAGCCATAGAAATAATCAAGTATGCCCTTTTTGAATATTCCCTTTCTTTGGTTTTCAGGACTCAAAGTTTGCTTAATTCACAGCCATTTAACCTTAAAGACAAATAAATGAATGGATATCATCTTCCTTCTTACCTATCAAACTGTCATTTTCAAGACTTATAATTTCATGACAAACACATGATTCTATATGTGTCTAGAAGACGTTTATCCGCTCGAAACCCCAAGGAGTAGATAAAGCACAAAGTGGGGAATGGGACCTAACTGGCTCGGACATCTATCGGACGGACTGGGGTGGGAGTTAGGGTTTTAAGAGTGTCCGGCTACAAAGAGAATATAAACGTCTAATAAGTTTATGGAGGTTGATTTAGTCGAGGCTCCGAGCCCTGTCCAACTAATGTATTTCGACTAGTCTTCCCATTGCTTTATACTCTAAAAGCCGTCAGGGTAGAACTAAAAGTTTTGTAACGGTATCTTATCGTTATCTTTATTAAAAATCATGTTTTTTTGCTATCGGCTGGGTGGGAAAATATTTGGCCTGTCTAAGATCCAGTCTGCAGCCTCTGCATTGAATAGGGCCTAGCTCGCCTAGCCCGCACCTATAGACATACAGATAGCAGGCTCGGGCTTGAATCTTAGTTTAACTTATCTTCCATTCAAGTTCATGGAGTGGAAAGAAATCCAAGCCCAACAATGGCAATCACGCTCTAGCAAAAACGGGTCACAGACCATGGATTAGGCCTTCGGGTCCAAGCTCATTTACCTACTTGTTTCCCCTCTCTGAAACAATAGATCTTGTAGTACTAGATATGGAAATTGGGCCTGCAGGCTCAACCTTATTCTCAAGTTCCAAATGAGCATGATTTCATTGAAGACATTTGACATACTAAAGTTCCAAATCTTACCATGGCCCGAGTTAACGATTGCCCAATCTAAGGAGGATCAGTCGAATAAGTCTGAGTTTGATTTAAAACGGAGCTGAAGAGCATCTCCAATGCAACACTCAAACTCTAAATCTTAGAGTGCCGCATAAGATTTTTTAGAGTTTTTCTTTAAAATCTATCTCCAATGCAAAACTCAACATGAATCTCTAAAGTGATGTGTCAAGATTTATTTTAGAGATCCTTAAGAGGACACTCTAAATTTAGAGTGTCCTCTTGAGTTTCTCTAAGTGCCACATAAGCAAATCAATTAGTTTTTAAACCAAAATAAAGGTTTTTAGAGTTTCACTTGAGTGTTGCATTGGAGATGGTTTTGAAATAGAGTGTCTCTAAATGGCCAAATAGGAAAGAGACCATTTAGAGATCCATTTTTCGCACTTGACACGTAGGATTTTTAAAGTTTTTCTTGAGACTTGCATTGGAGATGCTCTAAGCCCGAGCTAGTTAAAGCTGTGATATACTTTTACGTGTTCTCACTGTATGCTTTCAATGATTTATTCTTCGAAAGTTGTCGTTCTTGCTAGTGGTTTGTTTGTTACACCATCCATGACGAACTCCCCAATTCATCTGTCATTGTTTCAAGTTTTAATGGAGAAAGAATCATGTCCTTCTCTCTCGCCATTCGCTTCTACTTGCCAATTTATATTCATTTCCCCTTTATTCTCTCTTAATGGAGGTAGAATCTTGTTATCCACCTTTGTTAGTTGGATACAAAGAGATAGAGAAGAGAAGAGAGTCTCTCCTATATAAAGAGAAGTTTATGCTCTCTTGTTTCTGTGGCAATAAGTTCGAGTTTTCTTTGACCAATTGACCCGAAGTAAACTAAGTAATGGCAGATTACGCGTACACAAATAGGCGATATGTACCCCAAGAGAACAGATATGGGGTTGAACCACACCGAGACGGATATTGGGCCAACCCCACGGGATTTTCCAATAACGGTGAGCCTATTCGTGATCATGTCTGTAAGCCTGTCATTGTTGATGCTCAAGGTAGAAGAAGGCCAGTTGTAGCTTATGGTAATCCTGATAGCCGATCGGACACTATTGTTACCAAAACTGAAACCATTATCGAACAGGTTCATGTACCTGAGGTAACTGGTCACAACAATGGATGGACCAGGCCGATAAGCCCTGACCAGCCATACAAAGTTACCGAATTTATCACCCAAGTCCAAACCGAAGCAAACCCATATAAGACTAGTCCCCTTAGTAACTTGAACTGGCGTAAGACACATAATCCCAATGTCCATGAAGGCGAATTAGGCCATGGGAGGAACGGGTTCAATTCTGTACACCAACCATATTATGATGGAAGAAATGAGATGATACTTGAAGAACCGATGGTCACGGGACAAGGTGGATGGACAAGGCCCACACAAGTGGGTTGGACAGCACCAACGACGCTTACTAAACCAACAAATGATCTTGGAGCTGCTGTCGAATACCTCAAAGAAGCAGCTATGTCTCAACCAACACAACGACGATTTACAATACCAACGCCAGTAGTTCCTAGACTCGGAAATTATTCCTCGCCAACTACTGAAAATCGAGATGGGTTTCGAAGATATGGTGGTTTAGGAGGATCTGAAGTTATCAACACTGCAGATACTTATTCGTCGGTTGGTGCCATTGACAGCAGAGAAGCCGCCCGAAGGTACCATGGACAGACCTACTAAGTCCTATGGATCGGGAACACGAGATTTGTTTCTCTATCTCTATTTCTTCATGTCATCTATGGTTTTTATGTCTCACAAGATCTTTCTTGTTGCTGCAACTGTATTTTAATTACTCATTTGTGATTTTGGTTTTTTTCCTTTACTTTCCTACTATAAGTAAATGTTAAGTGTGCTTGTGTTATGTGTTTATGTGATAATAAGAGTAAGAATAAGTTTCTAAAATCAGTAGTTTGTACTTGTGTTTCTTAAAGATAAGAGAAATTGGCGAAAACCGATTCTCACGAGTCTAATGGAGGATTCATCGATAGCTTTTTTATCGACATCTTATCTTCACCCTTCGCAATAGGACCATAAAATTTTCGATGAACTTGCTTTGGTATTGTCTTTGCTTGTGGTCTTGGGCCTCTCTCACTCCAAAACAAGCTCAAGAAGTGAGACTTTCCCTCACACAATTAAAGTGATAGTACACCTCCCATAATCAATGTCAAGCAACTCCACCAATATTTCCTTTTACATACTGGGACATGGAAGACTATCTTTCTCTCCATATATAGCAGGAATAACAAGATTTAACCACAAAACAATTAGATCCTCGAGTTGATACGTAATACTTATATTAACATTATACATTATTCCATTTAAATTGTGAAGTAGACAAGTCTTGGATTTTCTTCCCTCACAAGCCAGTTTTCGAAGAGAGTTCAACACAATAAACTTTAACATGGTACAAGAGCTAATGTTTCTTTCATATATAGATCATGACTTTGTAATTTAATTTTGCATAAAGGAGGAGTGTCTAGTAACTCCTACAAAACAAGTTTGCATTTCAGGAGGGTAACAAGGAGCAATTCCAATTTCCTAAAGATGATGGACCGGAAAATGAGTGGCCACTTTCGGTACTCCCGAACTAGCCCATCACTTTAACAGCCCACACTTGGCTTGGACTAGGTCGACATTTCAACCTGTTGGTTCTAGGTTTGGCTTGGACTGGTCCAACCAAGTCGACCAATGTCTTAGCTTGGGCCACATTGCCACTAGACTAGTCCACCCGACCCTTGCCCGATTGATACATGCTAGCCCTAACCTGGGCATCGTTTTAACATGTCAGGCTACACCTAGATTAGGTCGACCATTTAGCTTATCGTTGATAGGTTTCACTACGCAGACCTAGTGTTGCCCAATATTGTTCCAGCTTAGGTCAAATTTCTGTTGGATGGGCTCACCAACCCGACCCGATTGATACCACTAACAGCCCGACCCGATTGATACCACTAGCGGCCGACCACCCTCCAGTTGAATACCACTACTTTTGGGAACTAAGTTGTAAAAGCTTGAAAAATTTAGTATCAATCATCAATAAAGTAAAGAAGAGGGGTTTGTTCCAAAATATACAAAATGAAGTGGACTAGTAAAGCGAGCTGGCTTGTTTTAGAGTTAGACGTTTATACCTGAAATTCAATGATACTTTCTTCTTCTTCTTCTTCCCTCTTTTTTGATCGGTTTTAGAGAGAGAGAGAGAGAGAGAGAGAGAGAGAGAAAGAGGACAGAGAGACTCTAGGGTTTCATCAACCGACTATAATGGCTGTGAAGCAGATGGATTGGACTAAAATCGTACTCCCTGATGATATTGCCATCAAAATCGCTTCTTCCCTTCAGGTCTTTCTTCTCTCTTTTAAATTTTTCTAGGGTTTCATCAATCTAGTTCTTTTCCTTTTTGTTGTTGTAACTTTCTTATTATATATACCCTTTGAATTTTTATGGAAGGTTTCGGAGCTATGTGCTTTAGGTTGTTGCTCAAAATTTTGGCGCGAATTGTGTGGTTCTGATTGTTTATGGGTTTCTCTCTCTAGAAATAGATGGCCTTCTTTGAATCTAACTTCATCAGCAGTCATGGTTGAAACCAGTGAAGAATCCTCATCTGTAAAGGTTCTTTCTTTCTTTACTTAGAAATCATTTACTTACTAAAGTTTACAGTTTTTGTTCCCCAATTTTTATTAAATTCTGAATTTCAATGCCCAATTGTGAATTTCACTTCAAAAACTGAAATTTTGGTAAATTGGTTTGAATTTCATTGATTAGTTTGAATTTAGTAAAGGCAAACTGATGAATCATGGTCTGTACAACCCGATGTGTGAAAAAAATACTGAGTCAGAAAAAAAAAAAATGAGATATCAGTTCAAAAAGTGAGGTTTTGGTGTGAAATGTCATATGTTAGGGCCAAAAGGTAAAATACGTCACGACACTGATGCCTCGGTGACGGGGGCACATAGCTTGTGTGAGATGCAAATCATCATGTGACACAACATATTTTGAGATATGCGATATACAACGCCTTTTTTTGTCTAAAACAATGACAATTTTGGTATGTACAACGACTTTCACATATAAGCGTTAAAGTTTGACTAGCAAAATGTAAAAAGTGATACAAATATGTTATATACAACGAGGTTTCTGCATCAAAATGGACAAATTTTTGCAGAAGTACACATATGCGGTACATTTGAGCACGCCGAACCTGACTTTTTGGACTTGCCCCTAACTGATTTCTGACCTAGGACATGCCCCGTATTAATACTATGATTTATGGACCTTTTGCACAAACCCCCTTTAGTGTATGGATTTCAATTTGATTGATGAGTATGGATTATATATAGATCTGATTGAAGGAACTTGCGTTTTGGGTTTATGCTAGGGATGGAAAGGATTTTACATCAAAAGGCATAATGAGATGGCTGATAAAGCTAACTCTATAGTTAAGCTTGTGGAAGATAACTCTTCAACCAAATTTCTTGAGGTTGGGGATTTTGTGAAAGCAGTTCAAAACCTGTGTTCAATGAATTTTGCGTTTAAAGATATTGAGTTTTTCTTCTTCACCGCGAAGCAGAATGTTTTGCTTAACCTTGTCGGCTTACACTACTGCATATTTTGGCTTAAATTACCGGTAAACTACTATCTGAACTTTTGCTGTTTCATTTTTTCATGTTAGTCTTTGTTTAGTAGTTACTCTAATTAGAAAGCATCCTGATACTCCTGATTGACAAATATATGTGTTTGAGGTTTTCTTGGAGTCTCTTTTTGTGTTTGTATCTATTAGTTATGATATCTTAACGGATTAAATTAAAAGTGTTTCTTATAGAGGGTTGACCTTAGATTGTGAAGTGGATAGAGTTGTATAAGCTGCATTAGTTTTTGGTCAATCAAGAAGAGTTAGTTTAAGGAGACTAGTAAAATTGTATCGGCATTACTGAACTGATACTGATCGTACGAGATGCTTCAGACATGCTAATAGAACACTAATTAGAAAATTATAAATATAGTAGACCGATCGTGCAAGCAAGGATTCATGTTAACAGGCAGCATTTTGCTTGTTAGTTCTCGTTTTTTCCTTTTGTTTTTTGAATCTTATATCTGGAGTACTACGATTAGCTAGTTATCCTGATATTTTCTCTGTTTAGTATATGAAGAACGGGTTTTGCTCATTTTCTAAATGAGTTTTGGGGATGAAGATTGCTACTCTCTTACCGAGACAAAGCAGACCCATGTTGTTCTTCATGACCACTGATCGATACAGTTTTGTAGCAACTCATAAGCAATGAATTGCCATCGATTGTGGTTCGTTGGTTACAAATTTGCCTCTCAAAGGTTCAAAATCCACTCTTCCAACATCTAAACTTGGATTCTACCTAGTCCATTTGAACGTTTAATGGAGATCGTATATGAGACTTGCCTCTTGGCTTACTTAATAGTTTTACTTCATTGTTCTGCAAAGAGGCCCATATGCATGTATATCTAATTTAGTTCAATTTTCTCTTCGCCGTGAACTGTTGTTACTAAGTAATTACACCGACATGGAGTTGATTCTGTTCACCACGCCTTTGACACGTTCGATGAAACTTGCCCGTCCCATTTAGGCAGACTAAACAGTTACTACTTGGCTGGGTTTACCCAATTAAGTCCCCTCTTCTGTAAACAGAACCTCATTATAACGCTAATTTGTCAGAGGTAGATGAAACTATGACTTATGAGATTGAGTATTTGCTAATTTCGTTGTAAATTATAATAATCTACAGATAAAAAATTTGATTGAAGCTCTGAAGAACTACAATATAGCAGAACGTGAAGTGTGTGTGAATTGGTGGAAGCTTGGGAGGTGGTTTTACGGCTTCCGTATGCGTGATGAATCTCGCACTCGGAGAGTATCATTGGGAGATCTTGCTATGGCAAAAGAGAATGAAGTTCTTGGGGTGCTTCATCGAGGAGCTATTCATGAGGTTCTACGCGTTAATATCTCTATCCCAGATCCTGGATGCGTCACCTGGGCATGGAAAGACCCTTATGCTCAAGCCTAATCAATGTATGTATCCAAATGTGTTAAGGTGTGCCTCTCTCTTTCTCTCTCTATATATATATTAAGCATGTTTTCTCTGTATATAAATGGTGTATACGTATATCGGGAGATTTAGTTTGTATCTGAAGTTGAAAAAAATGTCAATAATTTCGCCAAAAATTCTTTGTTCTAAAGTTTTTAACATTTGCTAATAAAGTTAAATAATGTACAAGAGTTGGTTTTAAGCAACTTTTGATCTCCTGACCTCTCGGCCGGTGACTTAGTATCGAAGAATTTTCCTCGCTTGATAAGTTGACGGTGGTCATTGCATGGTTACTAGTCCTCTAAGTTCGACAAATACACACTAATATGTAAGTAACAAATCAAGCTTTTTATTTATGTTTTTTGTAGTAGAGAATTAGGTCGATTTTTTCCCCAAGTCATGTATGAAATCTAACCCGAGGTTTGAATTGTCTCAGATCATATTTCAGGATATTTGTTTTTGTATGACTCAACTAACTTTGGTTGATTTTGGATACATTTGATTTAGACGATTACTAGGATTAGTCAGATTCAGACAATCAATCAGAGAGAAGGATGAACACCACCGTTAGTTACCTGTCATAATATTCTTCGCCAATATCAATGATGAGGTTACATATTTTTCTTCTTCATTATCAAGACATCAATGTATTACCCTAATTTTTCCCATTGAAATTTCTCTCTCTTTCTCATCGCCACTCCTCTCCTCTGACTCACGGGCGAGTTCATGAACCGGAGAATGATATTCAACCTCAGACCCTACTTCTTCCCCTTCAGCTATAATGGCTGAAACTGCATCATCAAGTTTCCTTGACGAAACAAAATGATCGGGCGAAGAACTAATCAGTCTCCCTTTTTCATCGTCTGATTCCTTCACCAATTCCCCAAATCCTTTTCCCTTAATGTCTGTATTCATGTCGACGACCTTCACATCTGTCATTCCTACCAATTCATCATGATCATTCCCATCCTTAATTGAATTCTTGTATTCAAGTTCTGAAACCTTTTGGGCCATTGAGTTGGTAATGTTTGAATCCTTATGCAATGGTGGTTGCTTTTTGGTAATGGTGGTTCCTGTGATAACATCATGTTTTGATTCATTACAACCCATTTTTGTCTATAAGGATGTTTATGAGAATTGTGAAGGAAGAGAGAGAGGTTATGAGAAGCTAAATTGGATGGTGTTCATGGCATTCTCTGTGTAAAGAGGTTCTGTGGTTGTCAAATATGTAGGTGCCAATGGAAGGAGACACCCTGTGTTTTTTTTTCCAATATTAGGTTTTCAAGGTAATGTTAGAGAAGTGCCACCCTTGATCTAGGGGTGGGAATAGGTCCGGTCACCCACGGGCTTGTCAGGAGTCGGGTGAGTACTACTATCGCCTAACTTTGGAGCCCACGGGTCCAAATAGATCCAACTTTGGAGCGCACGGGCCCAAACAGATTGGGTTGAACTTGTCAGGTCTCACGTTTTGGATTTTGTATCTTTCTCCTACTTTTCTTGGTGGAACATTTTCTGGGACATAACAATTCTTTTTCTGCTTGTACACGATGAATTTATTATCGGGTAATATTAAATTAACATACCCTTTTTTGCACAAAGCTTAACACAATATTAGTATACATTTGTTGTAACATTGTTATTCCATATCTAGTAATACATCTTTTTGTGAAATGTAATCGTCTAATTGACTTGAATTTATTGGTACATTATTTTAATTCTACCATGGTAGGGTGGAACCAGACCACATCAACTGAAATTACTTATCTGCTTAGGCAAGCTACAAAAATGATAGACAAATGGAAAATTTCAGGGCTGACATCAAGTGAGAGTAACCATCAAACATTGTGATATTGGGCTCTTCAAAAATAAGAAACTGGTGCGATAACAGTAATGATTGAAGGCGCCTATAAACACTCCATAAGATTCTTTTTACATAAGAAAATTTTGGAAAAAAAAAAGTTCAGGGAAATAAGAAAAATAGTCTGCCACCACTATCTCTCTAACCGTCTCTCTCTCCCTTCTTTACCAGGTTCATATCTAAGTTTTTTCCTCATCCCTTCCCTTCGCCGGAACCCGTTTATCTTTCCCATGTAGTTTGTTTTTATCCATTAATAGTTTCTAGGGATTTCAATGTTGTAGAATTGTTCATTTTCACTCTTTATTCTCATCTTCTTCCTCTTCCTCTTCCACATCTTCTTTTCCCCTTTCACCGGAAATTTATTTTCTTTCACCACCAATCATCAATGGAGAGATCACATCCCTATTCCCTTCTTCTTCATCATCTTCTTGTCTCATTTCTACTTCTCTTTATCAAGAAGAAATTCAACAGTTGGAGGAATTACAAATTGAAATTGGGATTTGGAATTTTTATTCTATTTGAACAGTTTGGGTATGTAGGGTTTGGATTGAAGAAATTGGTTTTTTTGAGTCTCATCAGTGGAGGATTTTGGATGAGTTTGAACAACATTATCAAGGTTTCTTTTGGTTCCAGAAAATGGAGATTTATAATAGGATCTGGGTATGTTCTTCTTTTCAAGTAGAAGCAATTCGGCTGAGTTAATTATGCTTTCCGATGATGACGGCGGATTTTTTCAATTGTGATGACGGTTTTCCGGTGATGACAGCGGTTTTCCGGCGACAATGGCTGTTTTCCGGCAAGAGCGACGGGGATTTATATTAGTTTTTTATTCTGTATTATTTAATATTTTGTATTATTATTTCTTTTTGTCGACCTTTAAGGTTTTATTCGCGACCTTTAGGGTCTTCTTATTCACGACCTTCAGGGTCTTTTCATTCTCGACCTTTAGGGTCATTTTATTGAGTCTGTGTCTAGTCTCATTTCTTTCTCTTCATGAGGCACTTTACATTTAAAGGTATGTAACTCTCATGAAGTTTTCATAGGAGAGAAATAAGAATGATGTATCATCCATGTAAACAATGTGGTTTTGTCACTTGTAATGGAAATGGTTCCCTTGGTTTCAAAAAAAAAAAAAAAGTTTCGGCGAAGGAGGGAGTTCTTTCCCCATAACCCTTCGTCTGTTTCCAAACGAAGGAAGGATTCCTTCGTCTGAAAACCAAACGAAAGTTGCTACATCTGGATCTGGAAGCACCAGATTCAGACGAGGTTTCGACGAAGGGGATCTCCCCTTCGTCGAAACTTGGAGAGCGAGGAGAAAGAGGCGATTAGAGAGAGAAGGAGAGAGAGAAGGAGAGAGAGAAGGAGAGAGAGAGAGAGAGAGAGAGAGAAAAAAAAAAGAGGAAACGTCGTGGAGATCACGAGAGTTATGGTTGAGGTTATCGGAGGTATGCTAGAGGTGGGAGGGAAAAAATAAAAAACGAAAACAAATATTAAGGTTGATGTTTGGAAGAAACTAAAATTTTGTAGATAATTTTTCTAAACACCCACCTAAACCTTTTTCTTTTTTGGAAACAAATACTTTTTTTTTTTAGGGGAAATTAATCTCATTAAAATAACACAAGTTTACAACAGTACAAGAAAGCATAAACTTATGGTAGTTAACTGAGAAGTACTAAAGTAATAATCACTCCACTTTTAGGGGGTGAAAGCGGTCATAGCCAAATTATGGGCTACCCGATTGCAATTCCTAGGGGTGAAAAGTATGGTAACGTGTCGGCTAGCCAGCCTCCCACGAAGACTCTCGATCTCATCCATTAATCTCCACGGGACCACAGCATCTACGGTTGATAACAATTCAACCAAAACCCTACTGTCGCCCTCCAATATAAATTCCATCAAATCCATTTCCTCAGCTAGGTCGCATCCAACCAAAACCCTAGAAATTCGCTGTGTAATGGAGAACGTGGTCTGAATTGTAAGTTCTTCGAACCCATGATCTCTCCTTTGAAATCACGAGCAACCGCTGCTGCTGAAGCTCTATTTTCGGAGTAAGAACCGTCACAGTTGATCTTTATTTGACCCATTTGTGGTGGAATCCAGTTATCTGCATCTTGAAGGAGAGGTTAGTAAAGGGGGTGCGTACCTTAGAGATTCTCTTATATTCCACCAACATCTTTCCAGATCTGGAGGTTTGTGATGAAAGTGGGTTTCGTTTCGCGTCTTCCACCATTCCCATAACAGATAAGTAAAAATAAACCACTCCTTTTCCTTTTCTTTGTGATGAAGCAGGGTTTTTAGATTAGAAACTAAACCCGGGTTCATCTGTTGTAGGTAAGTATTGTCAGTGAGTTGTATTAGCTCTTTAAACTTTGGGCAAGAACCGAAGAGAGGATCCACTGTCTCTAATTCATTCAAGTCGCATAAAACACAAAGTTGAGGTATCTCTTGGATTCTTTTACCTATATTATGTAATGTAGCCACACCATTGTGAATCAACTTCCATATGAATTGCTGAATCTTCGGTTGCATGCCTTTAATATTCCAAAAAGTCTTCCAAGGAAAGTTATGAGCATCATCACTAAGAATGGGGAAATATCTATGTTCTGTGTAGTAGGATTTTGTATTAAATCTACCACTCTCTGTTGGACACCATACCAGCTTGTCATTTCTGTTATTTTGTGGAATAGTGATCTCTGTGATGGCCTGCACGCTTAATTGATCGAAATACCTGTTTATGAGCTCTAAATTTCCCCATTCATCATTAAATCAGAGACCCAAAATATGTAACTTCATTGATGAGCCCAAGGCTAATAAGTACAAAAGGAAGTTATAAGAAGAGAAACAATACAAAGTCAAATACAAGGACTTAAATATGAGTATTAGGGTTGAGTAGGACTGAATGGGCTAAAGAGTGGGCCTTTATATTAGCCTCTCTATAACAGAATGTGAGTGCCCATAGAGGGTGTAGCATCAGCCTTTTTCTGGCTTCTAGAAGGTAGTGTTATAGTCTCAACCCAATGGAATCCTGGCTGTCCGTTAGATCTCAATTCGGTTTTCTCCTTCAATTTCTTGTGACGGTCCCAAGAAATTCCTGTGTATATATATATTGGCAAAAGGTAGTGTTATCAAATTAAGATCATGAATCACTGGTTATCATGTATTTAGGTTAATAACGAGTGATTCATGATCTTAATTTGATAATTCTAGGGTTTTTTTTATCATGTATTTAGGTTAATAACCAGTGAATTCTTGATAACAAACCCCAAAAGACTATAACACTACCTTTTGCCAATATATATATACACACCCCAAAAGACTATAACACTACCTTTTGCCAATATATATATACACAGGAATTTCTTGGGACCGTCACAAGAAATTGAAGGAGAAAAAATCTTGATTTGTTTTGTGGCTTTTGAGTGTGTTCAATGTACTTAGACATTCAATATCTACTAGATTCACACGCTAGATGTTTCTTCATCTTGTCATAGCTTGTGAATGATTTCTTATAGTTCTTGTGAAACACAAATCACACCAACTAGACTTTTCATTCTTTTGGTGTGATCTAATTTTTGAGGGGTTACAATATTTTCCTTTGTCTACTTCTATGTAATTTTTCCTTTCTTTCAAATTCCTTTCATCTTTGAATTCCTTTCACCTTTACACATACTTTGGAGAGTTACTTTCATTCTCTGACCTGTTGGTCCTTTTAGGATCCAACCCCCACGTTTTGAGAATACTTTCTTTTATTCTAGAAAATTTTCCATAGCTTCGTATGATTACTAAATAGTATCTCACCCCCCACATTTGAGGGGAATCATTTTCTTCTTCTTTATTGTCCAAACTAACGTTTTGTCATACAGTCCCTTTAGTACATAGGTTTTGTTTGACATTACGAATGATAACTTATCATCATTGGAGTACTTTTATGTACTAATATTGCCTTGCATTGTCTCACTAATATCACAGTTGTTCATACTATCTTTAGTAATTTCTTAATTACCAAAGTTACCATTCTGCTTCACCTTTCCGAATTTGGAAATCATATATAATTCTTAATCTAACATTATATACAAATCATTTCAATATCTTTGGCATTTCGAACTTTGAATGATCTAGACATATTAACGTGGTCTCTCAGGAGGCAGTCTGCACAGTTGAGACATAGAACTTTTCTCATGAGTTGAGATGTGATGTTAATAAGAAGTTAAAGCTAGTGGGGCACCTACCGAAGTTCAAGCGAGGTAGGGAACCACGTAAGCGCATACTACTATCACTTCCATAACCTACTTCATATTGACATTTGTTCGGATCAACAACATATGGACTATTCTCCTCACGAGAATACTGGTTGAATTTCATCTTGTGATTAGATCTTAAGATTATAGATTTTTTTTTTCAAGACAGTCTCGATAAAAGATAAACATATTCTTTTGTCCTCTTTTTATTCTGAGTACAACCTCGAATTGGAGAACATATGGTGACTCACCCAATTTTATATTTTTCTCATATCAACTTTCACTCGCTTGATTTTTTCAATCAGTCACACATCATTTAATTTCTCAATTCAACCATAACTTTGATTTTCCTAATCAACTGTTACTTGTTGAATCACTCCTACCTGTTATAAAATTCATACCCAGACCCAAATCTCAAATTTGAATTATTCATCTAAAAATAAATTACAACATAACTGTACAATTGTTGATTCGTCATTTAACCCACTGTCAAAAAATAATGAAAATATTTGATATTTTAGAATTTTGATTCATGCGGTCCTCACAAAAATTATGGACCTTTAATATCAAATCGTGAAGAATGTCAAACGTTACCTAAATAAATTACAAAAATTTATATTGAAATTAGCAATATATATATATATAAAGTAAATATTGTAATAAAGTAACTATTGAAATAAATTTGTCGGACTATAGACCTCTTTTATATTGTTGGGTTTTAGGTCTCTTTAATCGTAGTTTAAATTTAGGTAGTTATCGTGTTCATCACATCTTCATGATGTGTAGTGGCCTTGTAACGACTAACGCACCTCGTAGTCGATTTTCTCGTAAAAAAAAAAATATGGGGCACAAAACCAAGAAATGTTACTGATATCCTTTGCAAACTTAGTCATGGTTAATGTCTACAGATATCTATAAAACCAACTTGTCTTGAAATATCCATGATTTCGGGTCTCAAAATGAATAAGAGAGATACTAGAATACATTTGAAGTGTCTCGGACAAACAACACAGGCATTTCAAGACATTTTGAGATACCAAGAAATGTTATTGATATCCCAAACGAAAAACACAAATATTTCGGGACATTTGAAATGTCTCATACGAATAACACGAACATTGTCATTTTTTCATATTTATGTACTATTTATGTACATGATGCATAAATTTTCCTTAATTTTGTATTAGAGATGATAGGGTAAAGACTATTTATTTTGTCCCATATTATTCTTTTAATGTCTCAAAACAAATAACAGGGACACTGAAAGACATTTAAAATGTCTCAGACGAATATAACGCATTTGAAGTGTTTAAAACGAATAACACAGTCATTTTAAGACATTTAAAATGTCTCAAACTATTTATTTTGTCTCATATTGTTCTAGGAAAATTGTGAGTAATGGTATCGATAACTGCAAGAACTTGGGGCCTCAAGAGGAAAGAATAGCTATGGAGCCTAGGCTTAATATGTTAACTCTTAAGGGGTTTGAATGGTCAGAATATTGTTTTGCAATTGACCAAAAAGATGATCTATTCAAGGACCAAACAATGAAAGAAGAAATAGAGAAGGAAATGGATCTATGGGAGGTAATCATCTTACATTACTACGGTTATCATTTTATTTTTGACAGAGCTATCTATGTCTTTCTCTAGTATTTAATCGTTATGCATTGCTGAATATGAAACTCACTTAGAAAACTTGTGCGAGTATAGGTAGAAAATGTCTTAAAATTGTTGTTTCTCACGTCTAGCTATACCGATTTAAAGAGTTGACCCAATAGGGACCCGTTGGCTTCGGGACAACGTCAGACCGCAACCAGACGCGTTAGATCCTTGTGAATCCAATGGCCCGCGCTATCTCGAGTTGGGCATCACGTGAGATAAGGTTGAACGCGAGCCGTCAAGATATGGAGGTGCTCGCTTCATCCAAATCCCCCCCCCCCCCCCCCCCCCCAAACAGACTTGCCCGTTCTGTCATTTGATCCTTAAGTTAACCGATCTTTGTCCAAATTTTAAACTTGAAGTTCTTATTCATCCGGAATCTCGACTGATTCTTGGATCTAAGTTGAAGAGTTCGACGAGACGGACGCAATTACGCGTTTCGTTTTTGAGTTTGACATGTCAGGTCGAGCCGAAATCGGCTCCGATTCTAACCAATTGTTTTTACTGCTATTAGTAAATACATTTTCATCCAAAAATGGGGTCTTTTTGTTAAAACTCGAGAGAGAAAAAGGATCCTTTTGTGATTGATGGTCAAAAGTTTGAAAATTCTAATATTTGAAATATTTGAAATATATATATATATAATCTATTTGATCTAATAGTATTAGACTTTGCAATAGTAGGATCTGATGGAAAAATTGAATGCAATAAAAGTGGCCAATCTTGATCATGGTTTTGTATCACAAACTTGGTCTAGAGTGCAATTAATTACAAAACACATATTAAGTGATCTGGTGAAAAGAATCTGAAGACGGAGAAGACCAGCAGCTTTGGGTGGTGTGGATGCTACAAAAAATTGGGGTTTCATCTATCATTTTGTTCTCGACCGACTGACTCTCAACGACTAGGTTGTATTATCTTGCTTCGACTGTGACCAACCTTTGCAGTTAGTTTTGAAAATAGTTATTAAGTTGCATGTAGAATTGCTACTCAAATACTTATATTTATGTCTAGTTATTTGGTGTTAGATGTTAATTTTTTAAGGGTTATTTTCTTAATGGCCCCCAACTTTGTAACCAGCTTCCCGTATGGCCCCTTACTTACAAGAAATACCCATATGACCCCTTCCGTTATTTCACGTATTGACTAACGAACGGGCTCAGGGTGGGCAACGCACTTACTATTGGACGGGCTCAAGACGGGCCACTGGCTAACTATCGGGGGACCACCCTTAACCAAACCAGATTTGATTTGGGGACCATTATTGTATTATTTTCTTTCTTTTAGACTATTCTTTCCTTTTATAGTAAGGTTCTTTTTACAGAATCGATAAAACTATTGGTCTATAAGACGGCAGCTATCTGTCTTAACTTATTAAAAGCACTGAATAAAAAATCACAAATCTCTTCCTCTTGGCTGCCCAATCTCCTTGACCCAGGTTTCGTTTGGCGTTCCCTCTTCTGCTCGTCACAGTAATATCAGCTTTACTAATGGAGGATTTCGCCAATCAACGCCTGGATTATGGAAAGATGGGATATGGGTAATAATCATCATCATCAATCACTTTTTTCTTAAATCAAATTCTGGAACTTGGGTTTTGTTTTAGTTTTGATTTTGATTATGGGTTTTTTTTTGTGGGTTTTGATTAGATGTCAACATTATAGAAGAAGATGTAAAATTCGAGCTCCTTGTTGTAACGAGATCTTCTCTTGTCGTCACTGTCATAACGAGGCAACAGTAAGAATTTTACTGGGTTGTTCTTATTTTGATGGGATTTGACCTAATTTTCTTGATTTTGTATCTGGGTTGTTCTTGTTTTGATGAGATATTTGTCTTTATTTTCTTGATATTGAATCTGGGTTTTGTTCATTATTTTTATCTGACTGACTCCATTAGAGTTCCTTGAAGAACATCAGTGATCACCATGAACTTGTTAGACATGAGGTTCAAAAAGTGAGTTGAATCTACTTTTCTCTTCTTTTATAACTTGGGTGGTGTTTGTTTTTTCCAAGTCAGATCTGAAGTCTGACTCGTAGTTTGAACTGACTAGACTCTAGAGTCAAGACTGTTTGGTTTTGTCTGTCTTGTGATGTTTGTGAATAGTCGAAATGACTGATTTGGATGCATTTGATTCAGACATTCAGATTTTGACGTATCGGACGAGTTAGGTTTAGACAATGAGAAAAAACAAACACCACCTTACTGATTGTGCTTTATCTTCATCTAATCTAGCTCTGATTGACTAAAAATGGATTTCGTTCTAAATGATGTTTTCAGGTTATTTGTTCAGTTTGCGACACCGAACAGCAAGTGGGTATTAGTGGATTTAGATTGATTTGATTCCCTTTGTTCGGTTTTGTTTAATTTTCTTCGCTTTCACTTAAAATTTCCTTTTCTTTGTTCATTCTTCAGGTTGCTCATATATGTTCCAATTGTGGAGTTAATATGGGAGAATATTTCTGTGAAGATTGCAAATTCTATGATGATGATGTAATATACTATAACTAGTGATTTACTTGATTCGATTGTTATTGAATATTTCAATTTGGAGTAAAACCCTAGATTTTCACTTGACTTCGTTCTAACTAGATATCTATTTGTTTTCTCGCAGATAGAGAAAGGGCAATTTCATTGCAACGATTGCGGGATATGCAGGTAACTAACAAAACTAGACCAATCTCTTAAGTCTTAACGGAAGTCGATCTTTTATATTTCAGTATAGAGTTTGACTAATATGGAACCTGGTATCTTCAACAGAGTAGGGGGTCGTGAAAATTTCTTCCATTGTTTCAAATGCGGTATGATTCCAGTACTAGTTGTGCTCCGGTTAGGACTTTGAGCTTATCTTTCTGTCATTTGATGAACAATTCATTTAGGTTTCAACGTTTCGGCATGGCACTTTTTGCAATCTATATATACTGATGTAGTCGGCGGGCCAAGGGTCTAGTCCGATATTACCTTCCTACACTAACGTTTTATAAGACCACACAGGGTCTTGCTATTCTGTTGGTTTACGTGATAATCACTTGTGCGTGGAGAATTCAATGCGACATCACTGTCCCATATGTTTTGAGGTTTGATCTTGGCCTGACTCTCGACACACGCAACTCACACGCTCACACACACATAGGAAGAATTGAAGTTTCAAAATTTCTTAGCGAATTTCTTGTATAATGCAGTACCTGTTTGACTCTTTAAAAGAGACACGCGTTCTAAAGTGCGGGCACACAATGCACTCCAGGTGCTTCCATGAGATGGCAAAGCATGACCGGTAACCTACCATCTTATATTGGATTGAAGTTTTCCATCTCGGGTCATATCTTAATCGATCTATCCTACTTCAATCTTTCTTTATTCAGATATTGCTGTCCCATATGCTCCAAATCTGCATTTGACATGTCCAAAGCTTGGAAGAGAATTGACGAAGAGGTATGAAGGTATTTCCTCTTGTCAAGGAAAAAAGAAGATTATGTTTGTGTCGAACTAACTCGTTAAACTATATTTCATTAGATTGAAGCAATTGCGATGCCTGAGGATTATCGAAACAAAAAGGTAGTTTATACATCATTGTCCATCTTTCACTTTAGCTTCCTTCTCTTTTCAAACAAAGCACGTAATAACGATTAGTTCACAATCACCTAAACACGTAATAAGTAAATGCATGTATCACGTTCTCAATTGCTTACCAAGAATTTTAATCACGCTTTCGAGTGTCCGGAATTTGATTTTAATATGTTATGCCAGAATACCAGGCAGCTTGTCGAAGATGACCGAGTGTCATTGTGTATTGACACTCGATGTATTCCAAATTAACGACTTGTCTGGCCAAGTCGTTACTATTAGTCTAAAAAATGAAGTTAATTATACACCATATTTGTACTCTTAATACTCTAAAATCAATGATTCTTACTTACCCTTTCATCGTGAGATTTTGCTCTCTGTTTGAACAATATTTTCTATCGTTTTTACAGGTCTGGATCCTTTGTAATGACTGCAACGATACTACGGAAGTATTTTTTCATATAGTTGGACAGAAATGTACACACTGCAACTCTTATAATACTCGAACTATCGCTCCACCCGTTCTGCCAGACTAACAAGTTAATCTCCTGAAACTTCAATTGATGAATTCTTCATTTTGTCTTGCTGGTATCCGTATGCTAGATGAATATTTTACATTAAACAGTCTCCATTTCATCATAGAATGAAATTACCCATAAATGTATATCAATTGGGTTCGTGATCGTTTCTTCGATGTTTTCTTTGCTTCATTCGACTGAAGAATATGTATTGATTGATTACTATACATTCATACTATCTCAAAATTGTAATGCTTATGGATTCTTCCTTCAACTTTGGAGTCAATATGCAAACTTTCTCGTTCTATAAGGTTTAGTTTGGGCAGAAAAAATATCCGTATTATGAACTCAATGTTACTTTCATAATGATTATGACGATTTGATTACGAGGAAAATAAGCTATGGTGCAAAATCATCAAAGATAAGTGTGGAACTAGTCTTCGTAAATTTGTTGTATTAGTAGTTTTAGTCATTGGTAACAAGACAATTATGCAACATATTACATTTTTATGTCTTTTTGGCGTTTCGACAAATTTTAAAAGAAATAATAATAAAAGAAAATTACTAAAATATGTTGTATAACTATTAGCGGTTGAAGGAAGAGGTGAAACAAGAAAATGATTAGCCTAAAACGAAATGATATTCTACGCGACGCATAAACTGAGTGGAATCCCGATTAGACTATAGGAGGATGAGCATGATTCAGAGAGATGAACTTTTTTTCTTTTTAAATTTTGTCAGATTTTAGACTCAAGGGTCCGGCAGAGTATCAGTGTGAAACATAACAGAATGATTGGGAACTATATGATGGTTCATTAATTAGTGTTGTCTACTCCCAACCTTACCTAAAAATCTTACACAATGATCTTGCCTCTGCAGTTTTCCTTTCCTGCATGAATCATGCTATATTTCTAGGGCTTGTCCCTTTGATACCAATACAACCTTTGTACTAGGCTGATGACTTGTTTCACCTTTGTCTCTGAATTTGAATGAACACATGTGGTTGTGAGAGAAGGATTCAAAATCATTATCTCCACCATTTTCCATATCTTATGTACTATCTTGTATTGTCATGCTTTGTTTTTCTTGCTCTCCTTTGAATAAACTATAGTGGGTGTTGTCAAATTTTATACAATTTTTTACTCAACTGAAGTCAAACTTATTTAGTTTGATCTGATTCGATAAGACTGATCGAAGCTCCCGCTCTAAACTAGAAGAGAGAATGTCCTGTTTTAATCGTTCACGTGTTTAGTTTTAACGTTTGGATCGTTTTGATCGAATAGTGTGGAGATTGCGAATGAACTGTCCTCATATTTGAGAGACCGGAACAAGATAACAATTTCTAAACTAAATTTGAGTGTCAATCGCGACCCAAAACTGTGTGGCAAGCTGTCGTAGGATTTTTGTTTGAAAAGGACCAGTAAATTGGGTCTCCTTATCATTATTACTTTGTTTAGTCATTCTTTCGAAGTTAAAATATACACTCTTAAATACGGAGTATTACATTTTTATTGACTTTTATTTTGGTAATATGAACGGTCACTCTTACTTTTACTAGTGGCGATTCTAAATAGAAAACAAAATGTGGACGAATGAGAATTTGATTTTTTTAGACAACAAATGCAATCAAGAGATACTATTGAGTATTGAACCCCAATTCTGTCGTTCACGAATTTGATGTTTGGATCGGTCTTAATTTTTATCCCTGTCGTATTTGTTTATAATCCAATTTTTTGATCTAAAATAAAGATGTCCATAGGTCAAATCTTTGTGCGGATTTTTTCTTTTAAATTCTAAAGCCGCGTCATAATTTAACGAAAATGTACAAACATGATTATTTTTCCTCGTGCCCAAATGAATGGAAAGAAATAAATCTTTTTCTTTTGGTTGGTAAGATCACTCGTCACACTCCTTGGCTGATTATCAATGGCGTTCTCGTAATTAAGTACAAAAGTAGTGTCGGTAACCTGCGTGAACTATCTTATACTGAGCTGTACCAAAACTCGTCTAGCATCAGTGTTAAAAGCATGACACGTGGAATACTCTCAAACTTGAGCTTTGATCATACTGCTGTAATGTATTCCTTATCCATCTCTATCACATTGAATAGTTTGCTCTTGTTTTATTCAGAACAACACAGCCAAACCAGAGTGGTCCGGCATCAACGTGGCGCTTGTATAAAAGCATAAGCTATATCTTTCTTCAACCGGCTCTAAGACAAAACGTAAAAGCAATATTTATTGTTTTTACATTTTGCCCCCTATAGTTTGCTTTATTTTTGTAAGGGTTACGGTGAAAGATCCAAAAAGAAAGGAGTTAATAGAAGGAAGTCCAAGGTTAGAAAAAAAATGAGGAGCGAATGTGAAAATTAGATTCGTAGTGGCTAAAAAAACGTCTATCAATATACATTTGTTAATCGTCTTGGTGCACAAACTCCATTATAGAACATCATATTATTGTACGTAACATGTTTTTCATATGCATGCGACGCAATGTCAAATGTTTTATCCGTCTAAAATTACGCAATTTACACCGTATTGATTCTAACTTGATAGAAATCAGTCGATTTGTACGTAAAAACGAATGCACAAATTAAAAAAATGTTATTATTTCGAACAAACATAGTTGTACGCAACGTCTGAATCTTCTAATACTATGTGTCTAGTAATATAATACCACGTGCTTTTGACTTTAATACATCAGTGTCGTAAACATATTTTATGTTTTGGCATTTTCACATTGGAATGTAACTTTTGAGACTAATTTCACATTTAAAATGTGAATTTTGGGACTAATTTCACATTTAAAATGTGATTTTTGGAGTGATTCGTGATATTGGGTTTTTGTAAAAAGTCCCTATAATTTTGTTTGGCGGGTATAAAACAACAAAAACAAACGAAAAAGAAGTTTGAAGAGAGAGAAAACAAAAAAAAAAAACTTTGAAAACTTTAGAGAGAGAAAAAGTGAAAAAAAAAACCAGACGGCAGAGAAAAGAAGAAGAAGAAGAAGCTAAAACCACCACCTCATCAAAAAAATCACAAATTTCCCACTCGATCGGAGCTTCCAGATCATTCTAGAACTTTGATTCCCCATTCTCTCTCTCTTTCTTCTTTCTCTCTCTAGAATCCTGTACATTCTGTAAACATTACAAACCAAAATTTGAATACATAATCATCATCATCATGCAAGGTAGTAGTAGAAGTCAAACAATGGAAGGGTCAAAATCAGATCCATCCATGGATTGGAGTTCTATTGTACCTGAAACTGGTCTTGAAGGTAATTTTAGATGATTTTGAATTCTGGGTATGGGTTTTTTTTTGTTGATCTAAAATTAGGGTTTTTAAGATAATGTATTGATGATTGAATTTGTGTATTTGGATCTTGAATTTTGTAATTGTAGAATCGATGTGGCAATTGGGAATAGAAGGGAATAGGATTTCGTATCCTGAGCGACCTGATGAACCTAATTGTGTGTATTATATGCGTACTGGTACTTGTGGATACGGTGTTAGGTGTCGATTTAATCATCCCCGCGATCGGACTATGGTAAACCTTTTTATCATAACCCTAATTTTGATTTTGGTGTCTTAGTAATTTAGGGCTTAATAATGGGGTTTTAGATTTCATAAAAGTTGGTTTCTTTGGTTGATCACATTCAGTTTAATCTTGTAATGTATGATGTATTGCTGTTAATTACTTTCCCAACTTAGAATTAGTGTTGGTTCGCTTAAAATAGGTTTTTTTTTTTCGTTGGCTTGTTCTACTGTTTATAATGTTGGTGGTTAATATGATATATCTAAGAACCCTCTATTGTGACGCCCCAAGCTCTAGCAGTTGTCGATACTGTCTCCGCCTTTGAAACCGAGGTCCAATCTCTAGTGTGAACCATGATTTTTTGTGATTCGGTTTTAGTTTTGTATATTAAGATTGAATACGTAAATAATTTTGTTCAGGCTGCTGGAGCTACACGGCAAGAAGGGGAATACCCCGAGCGGGAAGGGGAACCCGAGTGTCAGGTACAATCTCGTTTGAGATCTTGCTTGGGATTGTTTTGATATCCTTCGCTTTCCGTTGAAGTAGGTCTTTTAAAGAAACAAGTTAGTTTCTACATTGAATTGTAATTTTATTTCCATTAAAGGGTGGGTTTAATGGTCTAATTACTTAAACTCTTGGCAGAAAGTGTGATTTTAAGATACTTCTCTTATTCTCTACTTCTCGCGTGTCTAAATAGTTCATTGGATATCAATTTTGTTATGCTTTCTAAATCTGCAGTATTTTATGAAGACCGGGGCTTGCAAATTTGGTTCTTCCTGCAAGTTCCACCATCCGAAATTTGAAGGTGGAGCAATGAACCCCGTGTTACTAAATTATTTTGGTTATCCGCTTCGACCGGTTAGAATTCCTTCCTTTCTCGATCAGTTTTTGCAATGTCGTAATGTTATCTTGTGTTATGTTCTTCAATTTGTTGGTAAATGTGACTTGACGGTTTAATCTACGTCAGGGTGAGAAAGAGTGCTCCTACTACATAAAGACGGGGCAGTGTAAGTTTGGTGAAACCTGTAAATTTCATCACCCACAACCATCCAGCGCACCAATGCCGGCTCCTGGACCTGAATTTTATCCGACAGTGCAATCTCCCGTAGTTCCTTCTAGTCCACAATTTGGAGGGGTAACTGCCACATGGCAAGTTGGTAGGCCTCCATTAGTACCTGGTTCATTTGTGCAAGGGACTTATGGGTCTGTGTTGCTCTCCCCAGGATTGGTTCCAATTTCGAATTGGAGCCATTATCCGGTATGTGTTCAAGTACTTCCTAACTCAACAGTGTTAAAAAAAAATTATATGAATTTCACAAATTTGTGTTTTACTTGTTTTAGGGACATTTAAGTCAACTCGCATCTCCAAGTAATCAAGCCACTATTGGGCCAGGCCCTCATTATGGGCCAACGGGGCTCTCTTCTTCTGCACCTGCTTATACAGGATCTCAACCACCCTTCCTTGTGTCTGCTGGCTTCTCTACCAGTACCGAGAAGGAAAACGTATACCCAGAAAGACCTGGTCAACCTGAATGCCGATTCTACATGAGAACAGGTGATTGTAAATATGGGTCTATGTGTAGATACCATCATCCTCCGGAGTGGATAGCTCCAAATACAATTGCCCTCAGTCACATGGGACTTCCTCTTCGTCCGGTATGGATACTCATACTTTATCATTTCTTATTTCAGTGGACTTATAGCCAAGGTTGTTACAAAGTAATGAAACCTAAATTTTGTTTGATAACCAAACTATAGTTGGCTTTTAGGTTTACTCTAGATCATAAGTTGTGAGATAGCTAAAAATTATCGAAATTTAAGCGTACCACTTCAAGTGGAGGTATCGAGTTACAGTATATCTTAATATTTATGCTACATTTATTGTCTTTAGGTTCTGTCATTAGGTCGTCATTAGCTATAAGGACATACATGCCAAAGTGCTTAAGTTATCAATTTATTTTTAAACTCCAAAGTCTTTTGCTCTATCTTACGTACTTGTTTTTTTTTTCTAGTATCTATTCTTTGTGCTGTGGGAGTTTTGTCTTTTAACTGATTTCTCCACCAAACAATATCCGTGAAGTAATATCTATGTGGTGTCATATGTTACACTAGATATTTGGTTATATTGCCTCTGAGGCTCTGACATTATTTTATTAACAGGGAGCTCCAACCTGCACTTTCTACGCTCAACACGGAGTATGCAAGTACGGGCCGACATGCAAATACGATCATCCAATGGGCACACTAAGTTATAGTCCATCTGCATCTTCTCTTACAGACATGCCAGTTGCTCCCTACCCAGTAGGTTCTTCTCCAGCTACTTTGGCCCCATCTTCTTCATCTTCAGAGTTGAGGCCGGAGGTCACTGCCGGATCAAGCAAGGAGTCTCTCTCAACAAGACTACCATCTGCAGAAAACACTTCCAGTGGCTCAGTAGGTTCGATCTTCTCAAAGAGTGAGACTGTTCTTCATTCTGGTGTTCAATTGTCTGGTCAGAGTTCTTCTTCCCCTTCGAGTGGCGGCCGCGGAAATGATAGTCGTGCCTCTAGTTGATCCATTGCTAGAAGAATCTTAACCTGTTCTTCAGATGTACTTTCTCGCTCATCCCCTTTTCACCGACCTATTGAAGTTCAACCTAGATTATGATAGTACATAGTCGTCTTTATGTTCACATAATCTCTTATATGGCCAACTCTTTCGTCTCGAATAAATTATAACCATCTTTGAAATGGTTTTCCAAACCCTGCTCTCTTTCTCAATAAACTCAATAGAAAATCCCTTCCATGATTCCATAAGTTCAATTAGATTCCTTTCTCTGCTTATTTATGTTATGATCCATTCTGAACTAAATAGACAATTTCCCTCTGCATTTTTCTTCGACAAAATGGTCCCTATTTTTGTCCTTTAAATTTTGGTACAGATTGATTTATCTGCAGGGCCATGGAGATAGATTGGATGACATCCAAAATGTTATGTTGTGAACTTAATTTGCTAGATAATTGCTTATTTTTATTTTGTTTACCGAACACGAAAACAGAAGAAACTTGACTTTTGTTTGGGTATTTGTAACATTTCACCTCTAAGTTACTTCAATGGATCATGCTTTAGATGTCTTGCTTTTGTTTCTTTGATATACTTTTGTTTGATCTTTGTGAACTTCGTCTGATGTTGATATTACATCGATAAAGAACAATGGGATGAATGACCTACCGTCGCACCATCGTACAATTTGTGTACATCATTGGAATGGAATAAGTATGCGACTGCCACAAACACAAATGTTGATAAACGGCTACGAGATCAAGCACAACTTCTTAGTGGTGTTTTGAAGTGCTACGAGATCAAGCACAACTTCTTAGTGGTGTTTTAACGTTGGGAGGGCGTCTAAACGAAAATGACACATTTTATTTCTATAAAGCCTCCAAGTGCCCAAGTTTTATAAACGAATCGAATGCCACATTAGTGGGAGACGAGGTATTGTGTCTCTTATAATGAATTCAACACTCTCCCCAAAACTATCGATATTGTTAGCAGCTCAAAATAATTTTATCACACATTAACGCAATAGTCTCTCCCACAATATAGTCTTTACATATTTTATTACAAACTAGACCCGATGAGTGAAAAATAAAGAGTGGTGCTTCTGATAAGAGATCATATACTCTCACAGACCTATATTAAAACATGCGATATAACTAAGATATTATTGTCCACTACCTTTTTGTGCAGCGACATGAGATCGTGAGATTGAGTCTCGATGGAAGCAATTTACCATCAAAATTTATCCCATATAATTTAGACAGTGTATAAAGTTAGTAATATAATAAATTTGTCCGGCTTTAGACTTCTGTTTAACATATAGATTTCATTCCAGTAGTGGTTAGATAGATCTGTCTCTTCTCCAAACTCTAATAACTAGGTTATAGTTTGGTGGGTTGTTGTTGATTACTACCAAATACTACTTCTCATTTTCTCTCTCTACAAACCCCCAATTTCAGATAAGAATCTAGAGAGAGATAGACAAGGTATGTATAGTGGTTCAAGCGACGGTGAAGGAGGGCATGAAGTTGCCCAGAGAAAAATTCCTCCGGCATCTTCTATGCCATGGGTTCGAAACCTCCGTCGATTCATTGGATCTGGTGCTGGTCTTGGCTCTGAAGCTTTAATGGGTTGGTTCTCTTTCTTACCCTTCTTTAATTCTTATACCCATTTTCTGATAACCTAGATCTAGTAGTTGATTTTGTTGCCATGGGTGTTACTGGTTTTGTTGGCTAACTCTACTGAAATTTTGATAAAATGTATGATATTGGAAGTTAGGGTTTACAATATCAGGGATTTACAATGTACTAATTTGGTACATTTAGAGTTGTTTCAGCAAAAAGGTTAGATTTTTAGTTGTTTTAGCAAAAAGGGTAGATTGAGTTGTTAATTTTAAAATCCAATGCTTGAACTTTGACTTCACCTGGGTAGGAATTGAATGTTACTTGGGTATTTTTGGAAGGAAAGTTTTGAGTTGTGATATAAGATTCAGGATTTCTTAGGTTAATATCTGTGTTTCCGCCGTTCGTCCAGTTCAGGTCAAGTGCTTTAGCTATACGAAGCTGTTGATTCCCAAGAATTCAGATATATCTTGCTTTTTCTTTCTTTTAATATATCCATTCAAATCTTCAAAAAAATAGAGCAGGCTTGTCGTTGATATGCAGAAATGTTGAAATACTCAATGTCCCTTTTGTCGATGTGTTATTTTAGTGTTCTTATGCTTAATGGCTTCAAATTTGAAGTCACCCCAAAAATATTAGTTGGAGGCAGTACTTGTATTGCTTAATCATTGATAGTCTTTTACTTCCCATACTTTTCAGAGCTTGAAACGAAGAGAATATTGCTTGAGATATTTAAGGAAAAGCAACAAAAGAATGCTGAAGCGGGTACAATTCCAAGCTTTTATAGAAAGGCATGCACTCCAGTTGTTTACTTTGGTGGTTGGCTCTTGTTTCTACTGTAAACCAGTATTAGAATCTTATGTCAACGTTACACTATTACAGAAATCTCAAGCTTTTCATTTCGAGTCTGACATAGGATTTGACTTCCCACAGAGACGTTTTCCTAGAAATTGACTAAAAACAATATTTAGAAGTATTAGATTCAACAATGTTCCCTTCTTGTATTGTTTATTTATTTTTTTTTCTTTCTTCTGTTTTTGATTCACACAGAAACCTGAAGAAGGTTCTATCAGTCACAGGGTCCAAAGATTGGCCAAGTACCGGTTTTTGAAGGTAAAATTGGTTTAGTTGTTTTTGCTTGGTATTCAAATGTAAATGGCTGAACTTTTTCTTACATTGATGTCTGCTATACCTCTATTTTCTGCGTGACCAAATACTTCGGCTTAAAACCTGATTCTAGTTTCTGTCTTTGTTTTGCAGAAACAGTCAGATCTCTTGCTGAACGCTGACGACCTAGACGCCATGTGGGCATGCTTGAGAGAAAACTGTGTGATCGATGACACTACTGGTGCTGAAAAGGTCTATTTTCTTTTCTTCAGTCTTCTTCCTCTTTTTTGATCTTACAACCAAAATGCTTACAGCAAAAATCAGAATTTCTTTAGTTAAGATCACTTGGTCCAGTAATGGTGTTAATTCCTTGATTACCTTTGTCTTACAGATGAACTATGAAGATTTCTGCCACATTGCATCTGTATGTTCTGAGCAAATAGGGCCAAAATGTCGACGCTTTTTCAGTCCTTCGAATTTTATGAAATTTGAGAAAGACGAGTCAGGGAGAATAGCCATATTGCCTTTTTACCTTTATGTCATGCGCACGGTGGGTTATGCTCTTTTTATTTTTCTTCCTTAGAAAAAGCTCTTATTCCTTTTAGCAGTCTATTAATATTTCACATAATATTTTAACTGTCGCCAAGGACAAACAGAGACAAGATAAAATTGATAACAATTCTACATGCACGAATTCCAATTGACACGAGCAATTTGTTTAATTTTACGCGAGTACAAGAATCATTATCATTCTCTTGACAAATGAAATAGTGATAAGTTTTTGTAAGAGAACCAGTAGAAAATTAAAATTGCGAGTAAGAGAACATAAAATAAATGAGAATAGTTTCTTTGGCTAAATATTCTAACCTTCTTGGTGGTAACAATTCCTTGTCATTCAGGTTTCACTTACTCAAGCAAGAATTGATATGAGCGAGCTTGATGAAGATTCCGATGGTTTCCTTCAAGCTCATGTATGGGACATTCCACCTTTCTGAACCTTTTAAGCGTTATATTCTTTTCATGTACTCGATTTTCTTTTTCTTGTTTGTGCGAATTGTGATTTCATATCGTCTCTGCTATTTGTTAATGTCTATTTCACCTCTACTCTGTTGTGCACCATGCTTATCCCATATCTCTTCAGGAAATGGAGGCGTACATAAGAGGCCTTATTCCTAATCTCGCACAACTACGTGATATGCCTGAAGCCTTTGTTCAGATGTACTGCCGTATTGCTGCACACAAATTCTTCTTTTTCTGTGACCCTCATAGGCGAGGTTCGTTCTCGTGTTTCAGATTGTAGTGCAATTCAGAGTTGATTTCCAAATATGTTATACTATCCCTTAAAATTCTATTTATAGTGGTATCATCCTGGAGGGAGATACCAAGTACTACGCTAGTACTCAAGCTAAACTGGAAACCATGTAAAATGTCAATAAGATATCTATCCATTGGGGAGACGGCAAAGAAACTTACTGCCATATGCATGTATAAAAGCTAATGGGGCTGGGAATGTACCTAGGTTGTTATGCTAACCTGATGAAGCTGTAAGCTCTTATGCAGCTTTATTAGCTTAGTTTGTTTATTTCATGACATAAAACTGATGTATGCAAGAAGGGGTGTCATCTATGAAGAAAACTACTATATCATTATTAATGCATTAGTGGCTAAGTTATTTAGTTCTCTTACAGACTCTTGCTTTGTTGCTCTTCTCCGAGGTTCCTTGTTCCTTGTTCCTTCTGTTAACTTCTTTCACGATTTTCTTTTGTGGTTATTGACAGGTAAAGCATGCATAAAAAAAGTGCTTCTCAGTAATTGCCTGCAGGAACTAATGGAACTACATCAGGTAGTCTTTTGCTAAGCATATGATTTTCTGTTGTATTATAATGGGATTACATTTGTTGTTTGGACTCAGATTAAACTATTTATTCAGATCTATGCCCTCACACACAACTTGTGAACTGCTTTACATCTACACAGATTTCGTTCCTTTTGCAATGTTTGACCCCGTAGTTGGACTGGGGTTTTATGTAATGGTCGCATAGTTATTTGACTTAGTCTCTGAGAAACCTTTCTGCTGGATGTAAATGCGATAGTCTGAAATTGTGATTTTTGTGTAGCTAAACATTAACATATAGCAGTTTCCTAAATTACCTACTTCATTAAATGGATACCATATGTTCTTGAGCAAGTGGTTTATAATCTTCAATACTTAAGGCGTTACAGCTTACTGTTGAGTTGAGATTCAATGAGAAAACCCCCGAGTATGGTCATAGTGATTTAAGCCCCCTTTCATAAAATGTCGATTACACTGTAACCTGATGACACTTGTATCTCAAATGTTAGAAGCTCATATTATGTGCATACTGTTCCACATTAGTCAACTTCTTGTGTATCTCCATATCTGTGTAATAGCATCCACGCTAGCAGTAGGTGCTACATAATACATATTGAACCAGAGTTGAAGCTCGCAATCTGTTAATTGTTTTTCACATACATTAGGAAAGCGAGGAGGAAGTAACTGATACTGAACAAGCTGAGAACTGGTTCTCTTTGACTTCCGCTCAACGAATTTGTGGTATGTACTGTGTTTTTTCTATGATTTAATGGAATGTATGCTTCTTATTCATAGTTTTATACTGTCATGTTCTTTATCTTTCTCTCCGTGTTAGATCAGCTCCATTGAGTACCACCAATGTCCACTTGTCTCGTCTCAGAATGATCTTTTTGACATTTATATTTCACATGTCATTGTGCCGCTTAAGATTATCATGAGCGTATGTGCTAAAATTGATCAAACTAGAGGAATTTCTATCAATCAACTTGATTAAGTTAGACACTACATAGTGAATGGTTAGGGTTGGGCAGAAAGTTCACGGCTAGGGCTGATCTGGCCGGATTTAGGAACCAAGTATTTTCATTTTAAACCATATCGAGAGGGTTAGAGTTGCATTGGAAGTTCATGATCGGCTGCCATGAGTATTCCTCGTGCAGCGAAGCCTAGAACATGTTAATAGTTACTCTTTTGTTTTTCACTTTTAGTGTGTTTTTAAAATTTTCTATTATAAGTTTATGATTAATAGCACCTTGTGATATATGTTGTTAACTGTGTCCGTAATTTTCTTGCAGATATGTTTCTTGCTCTAGATAAAGATATGAATGGGAGTTTAAGCAAGCAGGAACTTCGGGAATACGCTGATGGTACACTCACAGAAATTTTCGTCGAGCGAGGTTTGATACCAAAACTTGTTTCAGTCAAACCAAAATGTTGATTGAGTCACATTTTTGTGTTGTGCTGTTTCATTCATGCATTTTCTTATGACTTCAGCGGTTCAGCCTTAAAAAAATTCATTCGATTCTGTTATATGGCGCGAAGTGGATTCGTGCATTGGATGGTTTTATCTTTATGTTTGGGTGATTCCTTTTTCAGCATTTGATGAGCATGTGCGACGTGGAAAAAGTGGAGGTGGTAATTCACGAGAGATGGATTTCGGAAGCTTTCTTGATTTTGTGTTGGCCCTCGAAAATAAAGACACTCCAGAAGGATTGACATATTTGTTTCGATGTCTTGATCTTCATGGAAGGGGATTTCTTACAACAGCTGATATTCATACACTTTTCAGGTAAAAAAGATCTTCACGTTCCCAATTATGTTGTTTGACTATCCCATAATTATAGTTGAGATCGGCGAATCCACTCGAGTAGATCTATTGGAGATCGAGAATAGCGCGATCAAGTCCCATATGAACCTCCAACATAGTTCTTATGTATGAAACTTTAAATTGTTGGAAGTTTGTGATAAATATCAGAGTAGAGTTCTGAAAACTCGGCCGAGTTACTCGGCTTGGATCGACAGATATCGCGGGTCGACCCATGCCCAATGTCATGCCCGTCCTACCCCTAATCAATTCCTTTTTCACCCATTTGTTTGTCGCTGATATCTTCAAATTTCTTCGTAAAAGTAAGATTTATGTTATTAGTTCTGTTTAAATCGTTGCGGAAGAAAAGAAGGGGTGCATCTAAAAGACAAAGATGTACCCGATACAATCTTCCTACATGAAAGAATCAGTAGTTTTCCTGCTTGTTGATCTGGAGCAAGTTCTTCAAGTCTCAAATTACTGAAACACTTCCGAAATGTTTAACCCTAGCTCTCTGATTGGATCCTGACACCATTATTACGAAAAAAACCTCGATTATCAGTTAACTAATCCAATTTCTTTTGTTGTCGAACAGAGATGTACACCAGAAATGGATAGAGGGAGGAAACTACGAATTATGTATCGAAGATGTTAGAGATGAAATATGGGATATGGTTAAACCAGCTGATCCGTTAAGAATAACATTGGCTGATCTCTTGGGTTGCAAACAAGGTGGAACCGTTGCTAGTATGCTTATAGACGTTCGAGGCTTCTGGGCTCATGACAACAGAGAAAATCTACTCCAAGAAGAGGAAGAACCCGAAGAAGAATGATCTTTTAACTGCTGTCTTTCTACCAGAAGACTCTGTTGTTGAAAACATTTGGATCGAATGAAGAAAATCATGTCGAAGAAGATTGTCTCGAAGACTAGATGTGTGTGTTTATGCTTGCAGCTGAAATCTAGGGTTTAATTTGTAACTTATGGTCTTAGAGCAGATGATTATAACTACTATAATATAGTACATATGTTCAAGTCATTAAACCTCAGGATCAAGTGTCAGAACAGAACAACTCAACCCTTTTGTCTAATTTAAAAATTCCTCTCGTTTTCCCCTTAAATCTCTTTCGTCGTAAATTAATCTCTTTCGGAGTAAGTTTGGTGCCCCTTGTAAGGTACGATGTACTTTATCTAGCTAGTTATAAAGTCGCGAGACTCTGAAGTGCCAAACCGAACAGATATTACTGCTAGTCTGCTAGTGGTGAGTAAATTGGTACGAGCAATCCTAAAACTTTTTGTTTATTTGTTTGGGCTCTCTTGAAGTTGCGTTTCTTCAATTTTAATGGACTTCAAACCGCCGGAGCCAGTCACTAATATGAGTCAAATAAAAACAAACATATTTAGCTAATTAGAGTTCAGAGTCATATTTCACATCTTACTTGGAAAAGAAATACTAACACTTCCTACTTGTTATTTCTCTAATCAGAGAAGATGATGCGGATAGTAGCAGCCATTGGATAGAGGAATATCTCTCTCTTAATCATTTCGTTAAACATCAAATTCGACAAAAAATTGACTAACTATATAGTAAGCTACATACTAAAACATATAATTCGACTCCTGCCAACATGTGCCAGCGCCCGAATAGACATTAGTATCTCACGCTTCGGCGCACGATAGTCGTTACTTATTTGCGCGCGACTCTGAACGGCGGGAAATGAGTCAATGTCTTATACATATTATTTTTGTGAATCTGGTTCCAGACCTTATACATATTCTAGCAGTATTGAAATCTCAAAGATCAAAAGATTTGAGAGATGATTGTTTTAATTTGTTTGATTTACCATCTGACTCAATGTCTTACTTATTAGAATCAGATTTTGTAATGTTTGTTTTTGTCTGATTCGTAATGTATGACTCATTCATCTGATTGAGTTTGTTTTATCTCCATTTGAAATTTTGAGTCATATGAACCAGATTCAGATAATGAAAAAAAAAACACCACCACAAAAAGGAGATACGGAATCATAAAATTTTCATAAAAAATATATCGATTAAATGTCGTCACTATGACATTTATAAATGGGGAAGTTAATACTAATGGCTAACAATCTGATAATAGGAAGTCTTTACTAAGTTTTTAAGAATATAGTTTTTAAGAATGATATCTACTGAATTTATTTTTCTCACCACCAGCACCATATTATTGCAAGATCAACCCATTCACCTGAAACCGAAGGAAGATATCTATTAGACGTAAGTTGTCAATACTAATATTCCGATCTGCGAAGTATAAATGAATATTCAAATATTTGCAGTACCAAACTGAGCCATTATGTCTTCTGTGGCAGGTCATTTTTCAGTTCTTAATGGGGCGGGGAAAGAGAGGCTGACGTGGCAAAAACCTGGGCACACCACGCCCCCTTTGGTCATGGAGTACCATTCCGTCAGGTTAATAAACGAGCTATGTCGGTTAAAATTGCTTCTAAGCAGGTTGGTTCGTGTCGTTTCATGCCGACCCACCCTATTGTGAACCACTAGGTGAATACGGTACTAGTACTCATCACTGCTTAAAAAGGTTTCTTACTTGTATACTCTAATTCTATCATGGGTCCGTTTAAGATATCAAATCAAAATAACGGATTTAAGATTCTAGTATCGTTTCGATTAAAAATTTTCTGCAAAAACTGCAGCTACGAAAGCAAGGCTTTACCCATAAGATTTACGCGCAGCAACACCCATGAGCACAACAGGAAGCATTTGAATCTTTCCCAATTCCAATTAAGTTTGCTAATGAGATATTGAACTACTCAAGTCCCCTGCAACCAACAAGAGAGAGAGAGAGAATCAGTAAAAAGACAAATAGGCGAAAAGTTCAATTCAAGATCCTGGAGCTTACGATACCTTGAAATGCGAAGAAAATCTTGCCAAACTGAGGTTCATGTGAAAGATCTTCACAAGTATCTTGTTATTGGTTTGTGTTTATTACTTTTTCCTATTTTACTTTCTTAATATATCAATGTATTTCTACCTTCTTCCCATCCAGAAAACAAACTGTTTATTGAAACATGATGCCATAGAACACAACCTATAGAAAAATATATAACAAAAAATTAGAGGAAGAATCGACAAGTTATGATAAAACGAAACAATGAAAGAAAAGATGATAACCTGACCATTTCTGTTGCACCTGACCAGTTGCTAGTTTGAACAGGAACAATGAGAAAAAAGGCACCATGAACAAAACTGCACCGGACAAGAGAATGTTTCGGTGTATTTCTTAGTAACTTCTTCTTCCCTAACTACATTTCAGTTTCCAATTGTATTCACAATATCAAACAAATTTGGAACCCGTCGAGGATGGCATCAATCACATAAAACAGTATCAAGCATCATTAGACCCAACTTCTTAATGATATTTACATATATCTTCATCTTGGTTCTCTAGCTTCAATACAAATTAGGCAGTGCATTTATATAACCCCCAAGCTCGTACTAAATATTCAAGCCCATGCAACTTCTCTTTGAAACTCATCTACTCCTTATCCTTGTAAAGATTTGAGACCTTGAGACAGAACATATGTCAAATTTGCGGAATTCCATTTATATAACAAGTGATACATATTAGGAACAACTCTTCGGAGCGAAGATTCATTTTCTTGCTCCTTCAAGGCTTCTCCTTACTACTCAAGGCGGGCATACAGAAAGACGGTGAATATACAATGTTCAAAAAACCAATGTGATCTTAATGGTTAATCGTTTCCATTGCTACCCGTACAAGACGAAGTAACCCATCTATATCATGGAATGTGAAATCAATGGCGCTCTTAACAGAAGACGTGCTACACTCTTTTAGACCTAAATTAGCAGCTGCAAGAGCAATTTGTGATTTCCTAGAGGCCTCCAGTGCAAAATTAACATTCTGCGCCTGCAGAAAATCAAATGAAGAACAAAACTTTCACTAGAGTATAACGCACGATTCGTACTTCATATTAGTTTTTAAATCTAAATTTGAGAAATAGGCTGCACTTATTGCACTTACAAAGTTAAGTAACTGCACAAAGCTGGGATGGGTTTGAGAAGAAATGACTTGGTCCCCAGTTACAAGAGGTGAAGTAACGGTCTTGGCTAAAACTCCCTTATCCATCAAGTCTGGGTTGTTTGAGTTATCTACACCTGAGGAAGATGATGATGGAGACTCTCCTAAACAAGAAAAAATAAAGGTCGTAAATTTAGCATCAGAAGACAACAAGAAATGGAAGCCAAATCACGTAGAAATTAAATAAGCCAATAATTTATTGATAGATGACCAAACAATGGTCACCAAAGTGTTCAGTGTAGGCATAATAAGAGACTTAGGCATGATTTTGAAGAAACTACAATTACTCTATTTCAAGGAATTTTGTGGAATTCGATTGAAATATTAAATGAAATTGGGGATGGTATGAAATTTTTTGAATCTTCTATGAACTTTTATGTCGTCAAGGAGGCAGTTCGGTAAAACGTGCTAAACTTCCCGTGGGAAGGCCAAAACTTTTGGGGCAGAGAACTTTCTCTCTTGGAAGTGTTCCTAGTGATACCCGCTATACCATGGTTTCGAAGCAAAGGAACTGAAAGATATTTGGAGGCCGTGAAGCTTAAGAGGTTGGATCACATCAGAGATTTTTATTTAACATTCCAAATTTGAGGTATTAGTGGCCTTTGAATTTTACTAGTGAACAGCTTAACTAAGATGCCTTTCTAGTTTCTATGATGACTTTTGTCTTATAATCGCTTTTGCAGTTCTTCCCTGACTGGCGAATTCTGCTAGCAGAGCTCCCTTCACTTTTTGTTTCCTCACCTTCGGGCTATTTACGAATATTTTGCCTTCTCACAAAGAAAAAAGAGTGTATCTGCCTCTTGGTCTGATATTTGCGGAAACAGAAAAAGCAACTTCGCCTAAATAAGTAGACATCACACGGCTTATGATTTATGAAAAACTAAACCGTAGGCAAATTTTTGTGGAAACTAACCGTGGGCAAATTTTGATATTTGCGAAAATTAAACCGTAGGCAAATTTTGTGCACAAAGAAGTCCGCAAAATTTCGATTCTTAATAGCCAAAAGCAAGAGTATATCACTAACTACAATAACATGTAGAGGACTTCATTTCCTATTTATAGTTACCTAGTGGTACCATTTGCAGCGCTTCTTGCAACTCATGCCGATCATTGCTTACAGTCGAATTTTTTGAATAAACAACCTTCATGTAAGCTACCTCCATGCATTTATAAGCTAGAGCAGCAGAAGCCATTTCTTTGAATTTCTCATATTCACGTGCAACAAACCTAGAAATGTATAGGAAATAAAGTTTATAGCACCCATATTATATAGTATCAAGTTCAAAGCTATTGAGATACGACAACAATAGTTAAAGTTTTTTAAGATATACAAGAGAAAAAGAAATAAAGTATTTCATAACTTACTCGCAGAGTTTGGCTGTACTGCTATACATCTCTATCATGTAACTAGTCTCCCCATGTTTGGTACTCTCCTGGTTACAGAGTTCCAAAAGTGAGGCTCCGTGAAGAAACTTTAAGGCCGCCTGGAAGTATATTCCAGTACTTTCAAGTTCTAGTCCATTGCTCTACAAAAGATGATTTCAGTTATACAAAAGATTAGAACTGCAAATCTATAATACATCCATTATACCATCTCAAGAAGGAAGAAAATGTTTAAGAACTAAGAAAATCAAGTGAGAACCTTAAGTCGGTCAGCTGAATGTTTGAGATCCTTGGCTTCTTTAAACGCACTTGCAGCAGCTTGAGTTGAGGACTCCTTTCTAACTGGAGTCTGGGTTTCAAGGTCCCTTACCACAAAACTATTGGATGTCGATTGCTGTTTTGAACTATTATGAAGTGTTTCATACTCGTTATCAAACTTCATTGGCAGTTCTGACCCCTGTGATGCCTTATCACTGCAACGAGAGGCATCAACTGGTGTTGGATTTCCAGCTATTGGTTGGTAATGAGTAAGGTTTTCTCGTTTATTTCCAGAACAAGGCAATGACTGATATTTTCGTTTTCCAGGATCCATTTCGAAAGGGTCTGTTTTATCTGGAAGAAACTTGTTTGAGGGTTCTTCAGTTTCGTGGACCTTCAAAGAGTCCTTCTTTGGCCTGAACTTCTCATCAATACTGCAAGTACTACTCAATTTCATGGACGAACCTTCATATCCTCCAAAATTTGACTGATGCTTTCCTCTACCTTCACTAGGAGGTATTTCAGAAGAATCTTTCTTATCGGTTCCATTCTTTTCGATCTTTTTGGATTTCATAGCAAACTTTTCTTGAGATCTTTCCTTTTCACCTGTTGGTTCTTCACTGTAAGATAGATTACGTGATCCAATCTCTTCAGATCTTAGATTCTGCATCTGATACAAATCATGCTCAGTGGACAAACCTGATAGCTTTATATCACCTTCACCAGAAACAGATTTGGAACTCCTATCCTTATCTTTGAATTGCAAGGAAAACTTTCCAGATTTCCGTGGCAGAACATCATTAGACCCAACATTTGCTAAGTTGGGGTGATCGGCGTGACAGGATGAAGGTTGAGCCTGTGAGTTGCATTTGCTACCTGATGTGTGATTAGCATCTCTGTCATGATGTTCAAGCAGAGAAGACACCATGGATCTTCGAGCAAAAGATATATCTGCTTTCAGAGTGTCAAACTGAACATTCTCCACATCCACTTCACCATTAGAGCATTTTCGAGGGATAGCCTTGACAGGTACTCCAGCACTGAATTTGTTGTCCTTCACCAAAAGCTTCCTCGTGGAAGTAATAACCTTGTCTCGATTGGAGATTCTCAAAGGAGATGAAGAAACTGATTCCACCGGTGAGCCTTTCACCTCTTGAGTGTTAATTTTATTTCTACGAGAGTTTGAAACCTTAGAAGAACTTGAAGCAGCGGTAACAGAATGCTGCATGTACACCATATTCTTTTTAGGTATATCTATACCATCTAGAGACCTTCGAATAACTGTGTTTGCTTCCACGTATCGTCCGAGTTGCGGGTTCTTCTCAACACCACTGACATCTTCTACCATTCCATGGGGTATTGAACTTCTACTTGATAAAATAATTCGAGTTGCCTTACCTCTTTGGTCATTTTTATCACAACCCTTGTTCGAACTGGACTCTTTTCCCTCAGATTTAAGCACCCTAGCCTTCTTTTCTTTCTTATGCTCACTCTTCACTTCTGGATAAGTTTGACTCTCCTGCCACTCCTCGACCTTTCTCTTCTTCGAATCAATACCCACACTATTAGATTTCAAAACCTGAACTCCTCCGAGCTTCTTCTTCATAGAAACTGGTATTCTTTCCTTTGAATCACATTTCATGTCATTACTTTTATGGACATCCTTTCCAGCTGCGCTATTTGAAAAACCACTCGTGGAGTAGGAACCCACATTAACAGTTAACTGATCATAACCATTAATTCGATCCTGGGAAGTACAGCTAGCCATCTTACTCCTCTTTGAGACACAAAAGTCATCTTGTTCTGACCCCCTTTTTCTATTTAATATCGAGCTTTTGGTGTCAACTGCATTGAAACATCGAAGGACAAAAATGCATGTTTATACGAGACAAAAAAAGAAGCTGTTATTTCAGCAGGTAAAAGATGTTCTTTTCTTTGTCTAAGAAAATGTGTATCGGAAGTTGTCACTTACTTGATTGCCCAATGGCAGCTCTATTTGCCGGGTGAGATTCCAGTTGAGACTGGGTTGCATCATGTAGATTCTTTTGTAATGAGTTTCGAACAGGTGCCGAATATGTATCAATAGCTGTGTTTACTGCTTCCTTTATCTTCAATTTCTTCTTTCTCTCTCCAAACCCACCATGCGAACCATCACCTTGACGAGCTGGGTCGAGATTCTGAACAGTACCTGAAGTTACTTCGGGTGCAGCTCCATGAGAAAGATTGCTCACGCCAAGATGATTCTCAGGTACAGGAAGTCTATACAGAGCATGCACAGCTCTAGTGGTTTCCTCTTCACTGATATCACATCTGTTCATTCCGGGCCTAGATAACATATTAAATACACATGCAATTTTAGAAACAAGAGAACCTAAAGTACTCAAGTCAAGGTCCAAATCGCCAACAAAACCGCAAACTTGAATTTACAGACTAAAGAACCAAGAATATATCTGATTAAAAAAAACTTACAGCCAGTTAAGCATGCTACAAAACCACTTGTCAGGGAAGCTTCCGGGGTTGGTACCAACTGGTAATAGGCGCCATTTCTCACACCTATCACAGGAAACCCATTCTTCCTCTATAACATTAGTTTCCGTTGCAGGAACAGCATCAGAAACAGGCCTATTTTCTGTTGGAGTGACCGAGAGATTTGGTTTCAAATATACCTCAGTTTTGGATTCAACCTTTTTGCTACTTGGCCTTTCGTGGAGCACAGAGTCTATTGATCTACTTCTAGGAGTTTCCGAAACATCTACTACGTTCTTTTTCAATTTAATCTTTGTTTTCCCCAGGAAACCAGTATGACTTTCTCTGGTTTTTTCGGACTCCTTGTCTAATCTCTTATTCTCCAGTAAACCTTTCGAAGGGTAATCCTCATTGGTTTTTTTACCTTGCTTTGATGAAGAAGAGCCAATCTTTGAGCTCTCCTTTGGGAACTCTTCAGCCGGGAAATCATTACCTTCGCTTCCTTTAGGTTTAATGTTGCTCTTATGTGATGGTTTCTCGTTGCCATTTGGTCCCTTCTTTTTACTCTTCTGTTTTTGAGGATCACCAAGTTCAGCATTGAGATTCTTCCCTCCCTTAGAACCCTCTAACTGATCAATCGATTGATCAAAGCTTTTATGAACTTTGCTTCTGCCTATTTTTACAGTGTCAAACTGAACATCCTCGAGGGAACATGTTCTTACTTTCGTTGTCTCTGTCACGTCCTTCGCATAGTCAGATACAAATTTTTCATGCACACACTTAATCATTTTCCCATTACTATCAGATGACGACGACACAATACCTTTTCCTCGTACCAAACCTTCAGCTCTCGGCTTGGATACAGGAAGAAGCTTCAAAGATTTAGAACTTACTGCAGTTCCAGCCTCTATTTTCTTCCTCGAGAGGGAATCTCCTCTATCTGCATCCTTGACATTTCCCTTATTCACTTTCCCCGGCTTTTTCTCAATTGATTTTATCTTCTTTCCTCCACAATCTTTCCAATCATCCCTAATAACAGGAGACCCATCTCTTAACGTCGCAGAACTTTCTTGCTCACATTTGTATGTTAGACTGCATCTATTATCAGTCAGAAGCTCTCCTTTCTCGATCAAGTGCATCAGACTATCAGAAAGTGGAGATAACAAAGAATCACCGGGATCTAAATAATAAATCAAGTCCTGTTCCATCGTGAAAAATTACGACACATCTGAGTCAATAACGGTCCATCTATCATGCAAAAGAACATAAGAAAACAAGATGAAGAAGTTACCGGAAGCATGCTTGATGGAGATTCATCTGATGCATTATGAGATCCGAAAGACAACTCTCCACTCTCAGAAGAACTGTCCTCCAGCGACGAGGAAGGTGTGTCGTCAAGGCCAAGTCCACGGTAAATTTCGGCATTTGTCTGAGCCGATAATCGATCTGGACCCACTTTAATTCGGACCTTCAGTGTTTTCTGCTCATTCGGTTTAGTAGACTTGTCCACGAGTTTCTGTTTAGGAGAAAGATCCACGGTGCTCCGAATGGAAGACAAACGGACATCTCTATTAGATGAAGCCTTCGAGACAGGCTTCACAGACAGTGGTGTACTTGAAAGAACTTTAGCATTATTATGTCCCTCCTAGACGTAAGAAAGCCCCGAGTTACAATATGGGTTATTGATCAAGAATTATCCTCAATATGAACTAAATTTTCCTATGACTCGTGTACATAGATTTGAGAAAAGAAGTAGAGAAAATAAACAAATTTGTACCTCTGATTGCAAATTGTGCGATTTTGGTGCAATGTAGTTCTGAACTCTCTGTGGAGTCCTTGGATGAGACAAAGCAAAAGGAGATCGCTGACAGGAAGGTAAGAACGAACCATAACCTCCGTATTTTGACCCTACAAAAATGAATGAAGTTCAACCATCACTATGAAAGAACAAACAACTAACTGAACCTCTCTCATGGAACAAATATATCCTTCTGCCATAGCTCAACTTACCCAAATTCTCAGCCGAAACTCCACCTTCGAAATCTTTCTGATAATGACCTAGAACAACTTTGATCTTCTCATCCTTAAGAAACACAACAACGTCTTTTAATGAAATGAAAATATAACATTAGGACTTGCCAAATTCAGAAACTCAAATCCACTTTATGCATGCGTACTAAACTAATAGTGTATCAGAGGGCACAGAAGATTATGAACAACGATCATCGAATTCCTTAGTAGTTAGCAAAGAACGTAAATTAAACAATCTGAGACCATCAAACGTCTATTAGTACTAAACCAGTACCAAGTACATCATAAGGCAACAATGCACACAACTAACCTAGACTTTACTGGGGTTCATAAACAAAACTCTTAGATCAAAGTTCAATTACACAGTAATTCCTGTTTTTCCTAGTTCAAGAACTAGTTGAAGCAATGCTATATTTCCCAACCCAAACTAACTAGCAAAATTCACACAATCAAATTCTTCATCATTTCTTTTCATTTTTTTGATACTATTATAGTAATGTACTAACTTACCAATAAAAAAACTTGGATCAATCCATTACTTTTATAGTCTTATTTATCTGTATATATGAACCCCAGTTCAAATTAAACAGAACTAGGTTATGAAAAATCAGAACTTGGCACGAGTTTCTTACAATGTATGATAGATGAACATCAAGGTCAATGATATCTTCATCTTTCTCTGGGTAAATATAAGCTTCCCCTTCTTCAACCTCAGTTTCTTCCATCAAAACCCTAGTTTCTTCTACCCCACTACTCTTACCCCTAAACAGAAATAATCAATCAAAACATCACATTATAATCCATGATTCCACACTCACACAAAAACCTGAAAACCCAAAAAGAAAAACCCTCAAGAAAGGTAAAATCTTTTCAAGAAAATAACCCTATACCCATTATACCCATCATAACCATCATGATCAAAATTCAAAAGTCCCATATAAACTGAATCCAAATTCCTTCAAACTCCCGTATTTTAGAATCAAAATCAGTAAAAAAAAAGGAAGTTATTTTAAGGAATCGTTGGTCTTACGATTGATCAAACTATCAAATACTTCTGATTCAATTAACAAAAACTGAACTTTGATTGTGAGAAGTTAGAGAGAGAGAGAGAGAGAGAAAGAGGGTTCTAAGTTCTTGCTCTATTTGTATTTTTTTTACCCTATTTTCCCCCTTCTCCCCTTTTTACTTGTGATGAAAATTGAGAGAGAGACTACCACAAGAGGAAAAGAGAATAAAAAAGGGTTTTGTGGAATATATACCTAATTCTATTGGCGTGGGTTTTTTCTCGGATTGGTGTTTTTTTTGTTCTCGCTGTCTAAATCTGACTCGTTAGATTCAAGTGGATCTAAAATCACATTAACTCGACTACTTGTCTAGCTCTCTAGTATTGAAAATGTATAGAAGCTTAAGTGATTCACTGAAGTGAGGCTACTTTTTTAAGTGTCGATGTTTTGTTAATTGAAAAAAGTTTTGGGTGATAAGACAGTCGCTTTTAAAAGTCAGACATTTCAAATAAGATAAAGACAACTATATCAAAATCTGATTCGAGTCGATTTAGATTTCGAGTCAGATTACAAGCCTGACTTAAAAGAAAGATGTTGTACTACGTACTTTTTTATCTGTAGTCTCTACTTCTCTCTTGTAACTCACTATGACTTAACTTTATGATAAATAAGTATTACGTATAATCTTTTATATTGCAGCAGAAGTAATTGTTTCCTAGAAATCACTAGGCGTATTAAAAAGGAGTTTGAAACACAATTTTTTGGAACGTTGACGTAGAGGTAATCACACAAGTGTTTGAGCACTCCATTCGGAGGTTGTTGGTTCTGCCCATAGATTAGTTTTATCATAAGACCATATCGTATTTAACAATTCTCTCGTCTAGAAGTGTTGTAAATGCCCAAACAATGTTTGTGCATCTAAGGTAGTTTATACATAATCCGATTTTTTTTTTTTTAAGATTAACATGTTAATTTAGATATGGAATCAACAACAACCACCTTTCACATTTGAGTCATCGTCGTCCATAATTTAAGAAATATGTAATTTCAAATATCTAAGTTTTTTTTTTTGTTGAAATGAATACCTAAGTTTCTTGATATTGGGTATGAGATTTTCACCCCAAGAAATAAAATGATTAGTACTAGCTCACAAGGACATCAGTTTAGATTTCTTTTTTCTTGGTGGAATAGTACCTCAATCAAATCATTAAGATCCTCTCGAAAAGAAAATGTAATCACAAAGATATGGTCATTTGTTTTTGTTGCTTCATATATATAGATATATCCATATGATGAAACAATTAAACTATATGGAAAGATAAATGTGCAAGCAAAAAATGTCTTGCTTTAACTCAATGCTTAACCTTCTTTATTATTTAATTATGAGTTAAATACAACACAACATAAATTTGTGTACACATTGATTAATGTGCATTATTTAATTAACTAGGTCTTTTGTCATGTAACTTGCAATTATAAATCTCACCTGTCAAGTATTTATCGTTAAATTTTTCACCATCGGATTTCCTTCTACTACTAATTTAACTTCTTCTCATTTACTCATATGGTTAATCAACATCTCATTTATTAGGTTTAAATCTTCTACTCTTTTATCTTTTCTTCAGTCTGACAAGACGAAGATAATATTACATGGTGTACCAATGTACAGGCAGATGTGAGACAAGTTTAGGAAAATTTGATCCTGACTTCTTTTTGTTATATGGTAGTTATTGGTAGATGCGTGTGTCTAGGCAAGGTGATGAACAAATTATGTAGTGTGGGAGGCACCAGCTGTACCCTAGTTGATTCATAATAGACCTAGAAAAAGATGAATATTTCCACACTGACTAATTCATAGTTTGTGTGGGATTAAGATGAGAGAGCAAAAATCAAGAAAATATCGATTAACTTAATGAGACATATAAAAGTTTTCAAAAGACCTAAAAACTGTTACAACATTAGTGGTTAAAAACCACTTAGACCCAAAAAGAAAAATACATCAAAGATGATAATCTCATCTACTTTTTCTAGTCTTAAAATTAAACCCTAAGTTTAATGGGTTGATCAACTTGCATGTACTTGGTGATGCTCATAAAAGCTCAGCCTCTTCTTGCTCTCCTTCAGCATCTTCAACTTCATTGTCTTCATCCTCTTCAGGAGCGTCCGGATCTACTCCCTGCACAACTTCACTTTTAAACCCCTGGAGTATGAATCTGTTTTTTTCCCTCATTGTATGAATCTAACTTGATTGTATTAAATTTCAAATGGACCCAGATTTAAACTGAATCCGAAATTCAGACGAGTCAGAGATCACGACCCAAACAAAAACAAACAGTTTGATATCTTACTCGAGTCAATTCAGACCTAGAGTCAAACACTACCTACATAAACACACAAAACGAATCTAGATAAGTCGAATAACAAACCTTCATCTGTTTCTCCAATCTTTCTAGACCCTTTTTTCCAGCTTCATTATGTGGGTTTATCCTGAATTGCAGATCAGTTTTCTTAGAGTATGATCATAATTTTCGAGAAAAAATGAAAAAGCGATAACATAATAAAATATAGGCCAATGGACGAGGCCCAACATGGTACCTTAATGCGGCTTGATAATGTGTCAGTGACTCCTGCAGCATATTCATTGCAGCAAATACTTGAGCCAGTTTGATGTGTAGAGAGTCATCGGCCCAGTCTTTTAGATATCTCTCAAGTAAGGTTACTGCCTCACCATTTCGTCCCTCTACAACATGAAGTTCAGCTAAGGCTAGTGCAGCTCCAAGAAAACCAGGTTCTAAACGAAGAGCTGATTCATAGAACTTTTTTGCCTGTTAAGTAGACATTTAAGAACACAAAATGATGGAACTTGTACTAAATTCGCCCAAGATTCGTATAACCTAGTACGCAGATCACTCCGGTACGTAGTACGTGGTACGCTACCGTGTGAGTATCGGATGCGTTAGTGACATCTATTCGGTATACCACTCTGTGATGCATATATAATAACTACATCAACTTTCAAACATTCTATCTCCATAAAATGTAAAATCTTAACTAGATAAATAAGAAAATCTTGTAGTTAGCTACTCAAGTACTCGAGCTTATAGACTTAAACAAAGAAACTGGGGTAATTAAGATGGAGCATTCCGATATGCCAAATTTCGAGTACTGGAAAGCGAACCCACCCAAAAAGGGTACGAGGAATCTGGTACGCAGTATGCGGCAGAGGATATAGTATCTGGTAACGTTGGTCAAGCTTATGTCTTAGTCAAGCTACAAGATAGTCGCACATAATATTAGAGAAAAATAACCGAGATAATAAGTTAATAGGATATGATCGTAATGTCTTTGATAATTTACATATAAGAAACTCTACAACAATCATCATTTCTCAGAGCATTACGGATGCCGATCTCTTTTGATTTCATGTTGCGTGCTTCAATGGGAATCATCTATTTAGTTCGCCCTATGTGGCAGTAAAAACCTTTGTTTATTGAAGTTTTCAACTTCTTTATTTGCTTGTGTGGCATTTAATTATTTAGAGCTACATTTTATGACTAAAATATCTTGTTTGTTAATTTGGTATAGGGCATAAACACAACTTACTACAATGAATATAGATTCTCAAGTTGAACTTTTTGACATAGAGGTCGCTAGAGGATCTGTAATTTAACACCTTATTTCAAGATTTGTAATGAGACTAAAAAGCTTAAACAGAACCGATTTATTTTTCTTCGTGTAAGTGGTGTAAAACATAAGGGTTTCGCTAGTTCATCTGGTTTCTTTCATACTTGACCATGTTTATATAAACAAACTCCAAAAACGGGAATCAAACACGCGAGTTTAACATTATCTGAGTATTCTCTTAAATCAAGGTTACCTTTTCCCTTCCGCCAGGATGGCTGGCATGTACATCACCGACTAACTTGAGAGCTTTAGCTGACTGTGGCATAGCCTTCATAGCCTCCCTGCTAGCATATAGAGCCTCTTTCGTTTTCGAGAGGGCTAAATAAGAACGAACCAGACCTGCAATCATGATGAGGTAGAACTATTCAGGAGATTCCTCATATATATATATATATATATATATATATATATATAGAGAGAGAGAGAGAGAGAGAGAGAGACATGCATATTATTTATTGTTCACGAGCAAAGACTAACACATAGTATAATAGTTTGTCGCAAATAGACCTATAGAGACCTTGGTAAGAGCGAAGATCTGGCCGTAACTCTTGAGCTGCTCTGAAGGCAATCACAGCTGCATCTGGTCGACCCAATGACAGAGATAAATTACCCTGAATATTTTGACAAAGTCCTAGAACTCAGTTAGATTATAAGCATATATGACCTATGAAATGTAGTCATCCGACTTTTGAAATAAGATCTATATACCTTCATTACATGACCTGCTATATGTCTGTCGTCTATGCGGAGGCACTGATTGAAACCAAAATTGACCATGTCAGATTATTCTTTTAGAGAAGCAAGTAGTACTTTACAGTAAACACTAACCTTCTCTGCATAAGCCAAAGCTCGTCGCTCATCTTTCCTTTCCCACAACACCGATAAAGCTACACACACTTCTGGCCTTGTGGGGTCAATGTTCAATAAATCATGGACCAACCTATTCAGTTTGGAGCTATCAGACTTCATCTTTAGAAGCATAGCGTACTCATCCATGGAATCAATAATATAAGGATCATTAGCACGAGCCTGCGAAAAAACCTCTATGTAAGACACGTAATTATGAAGAAGAATAGTTGTTGTAGATACTAAAATCTAAGTTCACAAACCTTTTCAAAATTTATAATGGCTTCATCATTTTTGCCGATAATAGCCTCCACCTTCACATTTCACATTTTGGTGAGTTAGAATCGATTATTTCTAACACTTCAAAGAGAAACTCCCAATTAACTTTCTAACCAAAACCATGCCAGGGAAAAGAAACATTACTAGATTCACATCTAAAAATCTAAACTAAGAAATATAGTGTACTTCTTGGGGTTACAAGGATATCATAGACGTTTAGATTATTATAAAATTAAGAAGATGAGTAGGGCTAGGTAACAACGATTCTAACCTTTGCGATTTCCAGTAATATGTACACATTAGAAGGAAAACGTTGTAGCAGTTCATTGAAGAGCTCTAAGCCACCTGTAAATTTTTAAAAGGTTGAGACAACCAACTTAGAAAAGACCAAATCCAGTGATACCTCTGCCAGACAGATAATAATTGTAAGAAAATTTAAGATTTCCTACCTTTGTAATCATTTGAAGCAACGCAACATTGGGCCTCAACAAATCTCTGCATATGGATGGACAAGAAAATCATCAGACATGTTATTAGATATTTAGATGCACTATTACCTAGAATTCTACTTTTTTTTTTCTTAATTATATACTGTTAGAAGATTGCTAAAATAACATAAAGCAAGTTCCATACATTGGATTAAGAAACTGTCACCAAACAAACAAGGGTCAGATGGTGTGCAGGACCAAATTAACTGCGAAATAAAATATATAAAACGTAAAATGCCTAATCCCCAAATTCCAATTAAATTATGTTTTGCGCGCAAACATAAATCGTGGCGTATAAATAGGAAAAAGTTCAGTAAAACAAAATAACGTACGGTATCATCGTCTTGAAAGCAATAAAGAAACTACATTGACTGACCATGTCATGCAAAAGAGGATTGACAAGTAAGCATTATTTCTGGTATACAAAGATGAGTGAAATAGAATATTGGCATTTGATAGACAAAAATATCTTGACACACCTGTAGCCAGCGACTTGAATCAAAATTATCGAAGGGAGGCCTCCCGCTCCTATTTGGAGTCTACAATCATCAATTGTGAGTTATGCCTGACAGCCTTTAGGGTTCAAATTAACAATACATTTGCTCGAGAAACTTAGAGAAGATTGGCTTCATATGTTCTAAAACAAAGTGAGCTGAAGTAAAATGATCCATCAAACAAACCTGAGGAAATAACGAGATTATATCCTTGGCTGCAACTCCTAATTCAGCCAAAGCTGCAATTGCTTCCAAGATGTACGGGCAATGCCTGAACATGGCAAGAATGATGTAAAAAAAATTCAAATGGTATTATCAAGTGATGATCTTGAACAGGAATTAAGTATAAGCAGAGCAGAAAAGGAGATCAGTGAAGAAGTAGGATCTGACAGGATGACAGCCAATTCAAGAATTCGAAAGAAGTTTAATGCCAAATCAAAATCTGACAATAGATGATCTAAGGAATCAAGGGAAGTAGGACTTCAGCAAGAACAAGCTACATTGTTATCTATGTCGAATGGGAAATTATGGTCATACATGACGACTTGGAACACCGTAAATTGATTGCCCAGAACAAAAACTACACATACCACAACAATATAAACTGCAATAATAAGCTTGCTCAGTGAAACTAATTAGGATTCAGACACTTAGTTTCTATTTAGGATATACATGTTCAACGTAATTTTTCAGTAAATGATTCTTCCTGATGACCGTTTCTAGATAGAAGCAGAAACTGGTTATTGCATAGTGTCAGAATCATGAAACTATATAACATTACAAACCTCAAACATTCTTTATAGCAAGAAATAGAAGCACGATTGTGTCTTGAATGCTTATAAAGCTTCCCCATAGTAAGATTCATCCTTAACGTTCTTGATTTGCTTGGGATACCCTCCATCTGTTTGTGGAACAAACAATGAAATACATTAAGCCATCAAAATGAGAATGAAAAGTCTGATAGAAATAATTTTACAGAGATATATGAATAACATCATTCCGACCAAGTTAGTGGTGGGTGTTTAGATTCGTAAGCATGTGACACTAATAAAAATTATGGAGACGTAAACCGATTTCCTTAAGAACATCCCCCTTAACTATTTTGTTTAAGTTTTTATTTGAAGAGTTACGGGATTCCACTCTGAAATTGGAGGATTCTAGTCGTGTTTTATCTTTATTCTAAAAATGTAAACCTTCGTTGAAACTTTGCTTCAAATTTACATGTGGAAATCAGGATCCGGCGGCCGGCGCTGTGGAGAAACGCCACACGATGTAGTCTGAATTGTATAGATAATAGACTAGAAAAAGTACTTCACCCATCTATGTAAATAGGAAATTCCAATCCTTGCAACAATTCTTTCTCTTTTCTATACTTAGTAGTAAAATAAATGTGTAACACTAAGAGAAACCTTCTGGTAGAGCAGCACCATACCCTTTAGAGATAGTATTTCACCCCCCCCCCCCCCCCCCCCAATAATTACCATTAAAATTAATACGACATCTTTTTTCTTGTTCAAAAAACAGATACAGCAGCAGTATCATAAATATTTGAAGCACAATTAGAACGAAATATGGAATTCAAGAAGGATAATTTAGTGATACTTATTTTTGTGAAAGAAAGAATACCATACACAACCCATAACAAAACTTTTAAGTCATAAGACGACAATAGTAGAAGTAAGGAATGCAAAACAGGAGGAGAGAAACCTCAACAAGAGCCGAACGGTTGTCATTTAATGCACAATGGCAAAGAGTAATTTTGAATTTCACCTATCAAAAAGATGGGAGAGATATTGAAGAAGTTAAACAAAGTAGAATACCAAATATATAAATAAATATTGAGTAAATAAAAATGGCTACGAAAGAGATTAGGAGGGAGTGCAAATGAAAACTACCTCATTTTCATTAATTGCTGAAATATTCATCGAATTTGGAGAGGACGACCTGTTTGATGTAGATAATGAACTTCTAGAACTTGTCGAACTTTGTTTGGGAATAATCTTACATATATTCAGGGCTTGCTTAAACATATACTGTCAACAACAAAAGATGACCAAAACGCATGATTTACTCACTTAAATAACTTGGATGGAACTACCAAACCAAAAATATAAAAAGTTCAACCGATTACTCGGAACTTATTCCGGGACCCCCAAATATAGATCAGTTCACCCACTTATCAAGGAAATATGTGAAATCACTAACTTTAGAAAGCACTTTGAGTGTCAAGTAGAATTATCCATGCCCTCCTACCAAATAAGAACATAATGGCATTTCCAACAGATGGGTAGTTAAAACTTCTAAGTAAGCTAAAACTCTCAGAGACACCTAACACCATAATAATGAACTACAAGCAAGCATCTTGTCGACCAAGGAGTATGTAAGTGTAAATTGATATCTTTAAGTGGTGATGAGAAACATGATGTTAGAGCCCATTGGGCCTAACTCTCCTCGGAAACCGGCTTGCAAGGACAGGATTCCCCACGACGTCACGGGTGGAGTCACTCGGCATTTCCCTTCCACGCAGAGCTAAGGTTATTAAGTCCCAACCCACTAGCTCTGAACCATGTCAGAGCTCATTGGGCCTTACCCTCCTTGGGAACCAGCTTCCAAGGAAAGGATTGCCCACGGCACTAGCTTACAAATTCTATGGCCAAGGCAATGAGAGGTAATGCTAATAAACGATTTCTACCACAAGTTAAACTCTCCTATTAGTTAGTTGAAAACATACAACTTACCATTGCTCTCCTGTATTCTTTTTCACCAAACAAAGAATCACCAAGAAGCACCTGAATCATAACAAAACTTTAATCAGAAAAACACTCTACAACCAAATGAAAAACTCATGGTCTGAATCTGAATTGTCTATCTCAAATGAACCCAAAATCAGCCAAAATGTGCGGTTAAGATACCAAAACAAACATTCTAAAATCTGACTCAAGTCAATTCATACGTCTGAGTCATATTTCAGACGAAACATAAAAAAAAACACTGAGAAAAACGATTAATTGAAGAATCTTACGTAGCTTTCAGCTTTAACAAGAGGACTAGTTTCAGCATTTGATGATGAAGATGATGAAGCGACAAGAAATGAACCCTAATCAGTAAAAATTGATTGCATTATTATTATTCAGTATAAATAGAAGAAATTGTTAAATGAAATGTCAGTGAAAGCTAGAGAGAGAAAGAGAGAGAGAGGGTTACGAGCATCTGAGCAGAACTATAGAGGCCGAGATCGAGAAGGGAAGTGATTTGATCCCTAGGGACGTCCATTGTTAGAGAGAGAGAGAGAGAGAGAGAGAGAGAGAAATTTTGAACGAAAACCCCAAAAATCCCTCCTTTTCAATTTGGGAGTTTAACTTGAACCGAGAGAGACTAAAGACTAAAGACTAAAGACTAAAGACTGTGTACAAAGTACCGGGTAAATACAATATGGGCCTTGTCTGATAGGGGGGGCCACAATTTGAATATGGACTACAATGGTAATTGGGAACGCACTGAAAATATACACAATAATATCCGAATTACTACCGGCCTAAAGTTCGACGAAATTAATGACTTAAAGCCCGGCAAAATTAATGGATCGAGCGAAATTTTTATGGTCTAAAACCCACAAAAATTACTTTATTTATACCTAAGTTTAAGATTTTCCTGCATTTGCACTTCCATGAGATCGAACTTGGGACCTCCCCATTACAGAGTAGATACACTTACCAACTGAGGTACAAGACGTTGGCAAAAATGAAAAATGATTGAAGAGGCTACCAAAGTACACCTACCCCGGATCTAAACAGGAATCAATTATCTATCCAAAGTGAAAAAATTTGTCAAGTGAGAGAAACAGAATTTACTCGGAAATAGAGATCGTTGATTTCGTGTAACTCTAACGTAATTTTGACTTGTGGCCTTATCTTGCATTATTCCTTAAAAATCTTACTAAATGTTTAGTGTGGGAGAAGGAATTAAGAAAATACAATCACCAAAAAATATTGATTTTGTAATGTGGTTCTGACTGTTGCACTGTTGTTTGGTTGTATTAAGAATAGACTTATTTGAGATTAATTTCTTCTCTACATTATTTGTTTGATGATGTTAACGAAAAGTGCGCCACACCTAGGTTTACAACTCCCCTTTAGGAGGAATAGCATTCTTTCCTTCATGCAATTTTGTGATTGATTCTATTGTATCAGACTATTTTGGAATGCAATTCACACCCATTAAAGTGTTGGGGTCCCTCCTTATAATAAAAGGACTCCTGGTTGGAATAGGATTTCCCTTATTCCTTGTTTGGGGAAAAAATAGAAGTTTCTATTTTTTCAAGCCTAAAAAGGAATTCCTATTTCTTTTGGTAAACCTCCCTATTTATCATTATAAAAGGGAATGAAAGGGAAGAGATAGAGATCAGATAGATGAGAACAAAGAGAGGCCAGAGAAAGAGAGATTTCTGAAGTGGTTCTTTCAAGAGAGATTGAAAGAGCAGAATATTGGTTTGAAGAAAAGAAGATTATTAATCTTGTGAAGCAATTTAGTTTGTGATTATCTTCTTCAACCTTTAGTAATCTAGGATTTGTTCAAATCCTAAGGAGTAAGAGATTTTATTTCTTTGTTTCTTTGTTCAGTTTATCCACCATAGGTTTGGTGAAGAGTTGTCCAAGAGTGTTTCTACACATCTTGAAGAATTGTGTAAACCATTATTTAATTATAGTGGAAGATTTCTGGACTAGGTCCCGTGGTTTTTTACCTTCTAGTTTGGAGGGGTTTTTTGCCACGTTAAATAATCTTGGTGTCTCTACTTTTACTTTCGCATCGTTTATCTTCATATTCCTGAACAAGTTAATTAGGTTATTTTTCCTAACAAGTGGTACCAGAGCTAAGGTTGGATTTATTGTTCAGAAATATGGAAGTGAATACTAATCGCATGATAAGCTTAGATGGAGAAAACTACTTGATGTGGAAAGCAAAAATGGAAGATTTGTTATACTGCAAAGACCTAGCTGCACCCATTGAAAATCACGGTACAAAACCGATGAAGATAGATGAAGAAGACTGGAAGGTATTAGATCGTAAGGTTGTTGGATTTATTCGACAATGGGTAGAACCCAGTGTTTTTCATCATGTATCGACGGAGACTTCCGCTTATAGTCTATGGAGGAAATTAGAAGAATTGTATGATCAGAAGACAGCTGCCAAAAATGCTTACTTGTTCAGAAAGCTAGGAAAATTACAATATAAAGAAGGAACCTCAATTGCTCAACACTTGAATGAGATGAAAAGTCTAGTAAACCAGCTTTCTGCAATGAAGTTAGTTTTGGATGATGAGTTGCAGGCCTTACTTCTTCTAAATTCTTTACCAGATAGTTGGGAGACATTGGTGGTGTCTCTTAGCAATTCTGCTCCTGATGGCATAATGCGTATGAATCACGTAACAGGTAGTTTGTTGAATGAAGAAACAAGAAGGAAATCATCGTCAGACGAGTCTCATTCAGAGGCACTTGTTACAGAAAGACGGGGGAGAGGTAAAAGTAGAAAACCTCATAAGCGTGATAAGTCAAGGGGGAGATCAAAACCAAAGAAAGAAGTTAGATGTTTTGGTTGTGGAAAAATGGGTCATTACAAGAGTGATTGCAAGAAAACAAAGAAGGAAAATAAAAAGGATGATGAAAAACAAGATAATGTTGCGGCAGTTGCCTCAGGTGATGACATTATCTTACTCTCAGGTTGTGGAGACACTTGCTTAAGTATGACTGAGTCAGAACCAGAAACAACATGGTTGGTTGACTCAGGTGCTTCGTATCATGCTATTCCATGTAAGGATTTCTTTAACTCTTACAGAACTGGTGACCTTGGCAAAGTCAGGATGGGAAACTTAGGTTTCTCAAAAATCGTAGGAATTGGAGAAGTGAAAATCGAGACGAGCACAGGGAGTATATTGATTCTTAAGAATGTGAGGCATATACCAGATCTTCGATATAACCTAATCTCTACCGGAGTATTAGATGATGAAGGATACCACAGTCACTTTGGTGATGGAAAGTGGAAGCTCACAAAAGGGTCAATGGTGATAGCAAGAGGGAAGAAGTGTTGTACTTTATACATGACTCAAGTAAAACTGTGTAAAGGAGAATTGAATGCAGTTGAAAAAGATTCTTCCACTGATCTTTGGCATAGAAGACTCGGGCACATGAGCGAGAAAGGACTTCAAATCCTTGCTAAACGACAAGACTTACCGAACGTAAAAGGTATAAATTTAAACACTTGTTCTCATTGTTTAGTAGGAAAGCAACATAGAGTTTCCTTTCAAAGGAATGCATCTGAAAGAAAATCCAGTGTTTTGGAGCTTGTTTATTCTGACGTTTGTGGACCTTTAAAGGTCAAAACACTTGGTGGTGCTTTGTATTTTGTTACTTTTATAGATGATGCTTCCAGGAAAGTTTGGGCATATGCCATAAAGACCAAAGATCAGGTACTTGCAGTTTTCAAGAATTTCCACAACATGGTAGAACGGGAGACAGGAAAATCATTGAAGTGCATTCGCACTGACAATGGAGGAGAATACATCGGGTCGTTTGAAGAGTATTGCAAAACCCATGGTATTCGACATGAACAGACAGTTCCCAAAACTCCACAACAAAATGGTGTAGCAGAACGCATGAACCGCACTATTGTGGAGAGGATCAGATGTATGCTCTCAGAAGCAAAGCTGCCTAAAAGCTTCTGGGGTGAAGCAATGCGTACTGCATGTTATCTGATTAATTTATCACCTTCAGCACCATTAGATGGAGATGTAGCTGAGAGAGTGTGGGCTGGGAAAGAAATCAGTTATGAACACTTAAGGGTGTTTGGTTGCAGGGCTTTTGTGCATATACCTAAAGATCAAAGAGCAAAGCTTGATGATAAAGCCAAGCAATGCATCTTTTTAGGGTATGCAGATGAGAAGTTCGGATACAGGTTATGGGATCCAGTCGATAAGAAGATTATTAGAAGTAGAGATGTGGTCTTTCTTGAAAATCAAACTATTGAGGACTTTGGGAAAGTTGAGAAGCATGAGAATCATAGTAATGATCTCATTGATCTAGATCCACATATCTCTTCTAAGGTTATGCATGATAATGCAGGTGAAGAACAAAATCATGAAGATGAAGCTCATGAAGATGTTCCTATGGGTGATGATGTTGAGCAGGAAATGGAAGTTCAACATGAACCACCAGCTGAATTGAGAAGATCGACTAGAGATAGAGCACCATCTACCAAGTATCCTCCACACGAGTATGTGATGGTTACAGATAGTGGAGAACCACAGTGTTATGAAGAAGCCATAGATGATGAACACAAGAAGGAGTGGTTGAAAGCTATGCAAGATGAGATTGAATCATTGCATAAGAACAACACTTTTAAGTTGGTTGAAAAACCTAAAAATAAGAAAATTCTTAAAAATAAGTGGGTTATCAAAATCAAAACCGAAGAAAGAAATTCACAACCACGGTATAAGGCACGCCTAGTGGTGAAAGGATTTGGGCAGAAGAAGGGTATTGATTTTGATGAGATTTTCTCTCCGGTGGTGAAGATGTCCTCTATACGGTTAGTATTGGGATTGGCTGCAAGTATGAACCTAGAAATTGAACAACTAGATGTCAAGACCGCTTTCCTTCATGGTGACTTGGAGGAAGATGTGTATATAGAACAACCAACAGGGTTTGAAGTTAAAGGTAAGGAACACTTGGTTTGTAAGTTAGAGAAGAGTTTATATGGGCTGAAACAAGCACCAAGACAGTGGTACAAAAAGTTTGAATCATTCATGAAGGATCAAGGGTATCACAGGACGGCTTCAGATCATTGTGTTTTCGTTCATAAATTTCCTGATGGAGATTTGATTATACTTCTGCTTTATGTTGATGATATGTTGATTGTTGGTCAGGATGCTAATAAAATTAGCAGGTTAAAGAAGGAACTAAACAAGTATTTCGATATGAAAGACTTGGGTCCAGCAAAACAAATTCTTGGCATGCATATCTCTCGTGATAGGAAAGCTGGAAAACTTTGGCTATCACAAGAAAGATACATTGAGAAGGTTCTAGAAAGGTTCAATATGGACAAGACAAAACCAGTGAGCTGTCCATTAGCCAGTCACTTCAAGTTGACTCGTGATCAGTGTCCATCAACTAGAAGTGAGAAAGAAGAAATGGAGAAAATTCCTTATGCTTCAGCTGTAGGAAGCTTGATGTATGCAATGGTGTGTACAAGACCGGACATTGCATTTGCAGTTGGAGTAGTAAGCAGATTTCTTGCTAATCCAGGCAAAGAGCATTGGTTAGCAGTGAAGTGGATTCTGAAGTATCTTAGAGGTACGTCTAAAGCTCGTATATGTTTTGGTAATGATAAGCCAGTATTAGTCGGTTACACAGATGCAGACATGGCAGGAGATGTAGACTCTAAAAGGTCCACATCAGGCTACTTATTTACATTTTCAGGTGGAGCAGTGTCATGGCAATCTAAATTACAAAAGTGTGTAACTTTATCTACTACAGAGGCAGAATATATTGCCATTACAGAATGTTGCAAGGAGATGTTATGGGTGAAGAGGCTGTTAGAAGAACTTGGTATGAAACAAGATAATTATGTTATTCATTGCGACAGTCAAAGTGCCATCCACCTCAGTAAGAATTCTAGTTTCCATTCAAAGTCCAAGCATATAAATGTGAGATACCCATGGATCCAAGATGTTCTTGAAGACAAGGTGTTGAAGATCGAGAAAATCCATACTGACGACAATGGTTCAGATATGGTGACAAAACCATTACCCAAAGGCAAACATGAGCTATGTAGCAGTGTTGCAGGTTTGGGGATGGTAGGTCCCTCTTCATAAGTTGGGAGGGGGAGTTTGTTGGGGTCCCTCCTTATAATAAAAGGACTCCTGGTTGGAATAGGATTTCCCTTATTCCTTGTTTGGGGAAAAAATAGAAGTTTCTATTTTTTCAAGCCTAAAAAGGAATTCCTATTTCTTTTGGTAAACCTCCCTATTTATCATTATAAAAGGGAATGAAAGGGAAGAGATAGAGATCAGAGAGATGAGAACAAAAAGAGGCCAGAGAAAGAGAGATTTCTGAAGTGGTTCTTTCAAGAGAGATTGAAAGAACAGAATATTGGTTTGAAGAAAAGAAGATTATTAATCTTGTGAAGCAATTTAGTTTGTGGTTATCTTCTTCAACCTTTAGTAATCTAGGATTTGTTCAAATCCTAAGGAGTAAGAGATTTTATTTCTTTGTTTCTTTGTTCAGTTTATCCACCATAGGTTTGGTGAAGAGTTGTCCAAGAGTGTTTCTACACATCTTGAAGAATTGTGTAAACCATTATTTAATTATAGTGGAAGATTTCTGGACTAGGTCCCGTGGTTTTTTACCTTCTAGTTTGGAGGGGTTTTTTGCCACGTTAAATAATCTTGGTGTCTCTACTTTTACTTTCGCATCGTTTATCTTCATATTCCTGATCAAGTTAATTAGGTTATTTTTCTTAACATAAAGGTAGTCTTAGATTTTAAGTGTAGAAGTTGTTTTCTTTAACAACAAAAAAAAAAGACCTTGGTAATGTGTCAATATCGAGAAAGTCAAAACTAAGGTGTTATTTGTTTTTTAACAATATGAATTTTGAAATGTGAATATTGTTGTAAAAAAAGAAACCACATCGATGGTGAGACGTAGAGTGGTGCTCCTCTTAAGAGGTTAAACACCCTTCCCTAGTGAGGACTTTTAAATCCATGAAGACCAAAAGTGCCAAAGCGAATAATAGCAGTAGCAACCTAGAAGGCTGGTCCGCATCATCCTATAACACGTTATCAACACAATGCACTCTACACTGATGTGGTCCTGGGAAGGTGTGTTGTAAAACAATCCCACATCGGTGGTGAGACGAAGTGTGATGCTCCTCTTAAAAGGTTAAACACCCTTCTTTTGTGAGACATTTTAAAACCGTGAGGCATGAAAGTGTCAAACCGGACGATATCACTAGCAACCCATAAAGTTGGTCTGCATCGTCCTATAACAATGTAAGTTTTGTTGTTTCTCATTTTTTTATCCTTCTAATGAAGTTTGATGTTAAAGCAGGTCTTTGCATGTATGTTCAGCAAATAAAAAACAAGTGAAGAAAAAAATGAATATTTTACGATATGGTTTTACTAGAAATGTACATACACATAAAACTCAAATTATACAAGTGAACTTCACATAAAATTTGATTGTACAACACGTTTGACGCCATCGCTGTGTCCGTCAAAAACACACACATATATAAGCGTCTCCGTGTGTATATCATACTCCTAATAAGTATCGTGAAAGCATACATACATACATACATACGTGTGTGTGTCTATATATATATCATAACAGATGCCTAAATAATATAAGTAGAGGAGAGTAGGAAATACAGATGAAATACTCCCAAGGAACAAACCAAGAGAAGCAAAATTAATGTCAATCCTTGAGATTCAGTTTTATGAACTAATGACATTAGTTTGTTTGTATTTCTCCTATTCTATTCTGCCATCTTTCTAGCCACTCCACAATCTATGTTCAATTTCTACTTTCCATTCGTCAGTGACAAACCAACCAATTTCGATTAGTCAACTAGCGAAATCAAGCAAGGCACCTCATGAAGTTGAGATCTTCCTTGTCTATCTCCAAATAATCCAACAGTTATAAATCTTCGATTCGTTTCTTGATGACCTTCAAATCAGGCGGTTTATTAAGAGTTTCAGTACAATATATGGGTTAATACAAGGTAAGGAATAAGAAGTTAGCTATAAACGAAACGAAGAAAAGAACACGAAAGGAATACCTTGAACATGTGGCTTAATAGCTCGATGCATTCCATCACCAACTATTGGTAACCTAAAACCTTCTGCATCATGATTCGCACAATTGAGGCATCCACGGGATACCGTATGCACTTATCAACATCCTCAATCACTTTCTTTTTATTGTCGGTGTGAGGGAGAGGAATCTGCAGTCTCAAAAGTGATATCTCATCTCTAGTGTAAATTTGCCAAAATCAACTTATCCACTCTTAAATTCGAATATCTACAACTAAACATTCGAAAACCATATCAAGACGGACAATGAGACGATTTATTAACCCGATCTAAACGCTGCATTTGAGGAACACAAGAGAATGACGAAAACTCAAAATATATATAAAGGTCGTACACCCGAGGGACCCTCTGTAGGTGTTGCAAGCCATCAAGTGTTCCTTTTCACACAGTTTGGTCGCATATACAGACAACACATGTCGCACTTCCTACAAAGACGAGACACAAGAAATGGATGAGTCAAACGTAGAAAAGTGTTCGTTTCTTCCAAAAAATGATGGTTCGCTGAACTCATCCCAAGTAAATTTGTTACATCCCTATTATGGATTTTGTTGTACTGCAACAAGGATACTTATTGTTTGTAATATTTGTCGTGTTGGAAACCCGGATACTTATCAGGCACACTCACATGTACTTGAGTCGGTATAACCTGAGATGCTACAATCACTTGAGGTTTGCTCTGAACAAGCATTCAGTTTGAATCTCAGTTCTCTACATCCAATGGTTGGCGTCTGAGATCATTAACCAAGTGTTTTTTTACAACGGGGTAACAATCAGGTAAAACCTGAAGAAGAAGCATTGTTGTACTTACACGTACACCTTGTGTGTACTTGCCACGATAATGGTAGGTCCATGAAATACCTAGCTAAGTTAATATCTTCTACTTTTTACGGAAAAGGTAAGTAGAAAACAACACGGTGGATAAAAAAATAAACACCAAATTAGTCCCTAACAAATAAGAAAAGAATATAATGTGTACGGTGATGACCCCGTTTTCATTTTCCACTCATTATGTCCAACACCTCGCACCAGTGTTAGATAACTATGCGCGTACCACTTTCTATAGGACATAGGATTCTTTTACTATAAGAACTTGATACCATTATTCTCTTACTGGATAAGCGAAACAAATAAGAAAGGAAATATACAAGGAAGCTATAAACAAACCTCCATTAACCTCTGTACGCTGCTACAAGGTAAGTAATGAGCAACAACGTCCTTCTCGCTTTTCAAGCACTCTGCCTAAATTTGACGGAGCGTTTATTTATCATCTAAAATATGTAGCTAAGACATTCTACTAACAAGAAGAAAAATACCTTAACATGTACTTTGAACATGAATCATATAGACTCCAACAATAAGGTTTAGAAGAATAGAAAGCCATAATGTCTTTAAGAATAGCTGCCTTGAAGTCATTAACTCATTTTCATAACATTCCATATTCCTCTTTCCAATTTTAACATAAATATCAAAAACATTACTTACCAAATCTTGATCAATCTGCTCTCCCTCACGCTCTTGCTTGATCTAATGGAAAATAAGTCATTAATACTTACACATCACCTGTAAATGAGGGAAAAAAAAGAAAGAAAAGACTTCGATTCATTTAGAACGAGAGAAATTACAAAATCTCTAACTTTCCCTTTCATTTCCTCATACCTGTAATTAGGAACTCCATAAAAACTCTTAATTGGTAATTTCGTACTTGATCCTATCTAAACTAGGGAATATAAACTGTTTTTAGCCTCCAAGTATCAACATTCTTTTTGTACCAGACCAAGAAACTCATGGTCTGAAACTGACTCATCTGAATTAGTCTCAAATGGACCCAAAATCAGCCATTAAGCGAGCTATACGGGAAACAAACATTCTAAACTCTGACTCAAGTCAATTCAGACCTTAAGTCAGATTTCATATGTAACATAAAAACTCTTATTGGTGATTTTGGTATTTGATCCTATCTAAACTAGGGAATACAATCAAAACTACTTTTAGCCTCCAAGCATCAATTTGTACAAGATCATGGAAACAACGGAATCCAACTTCTTCAAGTCCTCTAAGCCCCGACCGATAAAAACGATTAAGATATTGAAAGCAATTTGATCATGACTTTATGATTCCTCCATCTATCTAATATATCTCTTAACAAAATTCATCATGCTTCTCTCTTAAAGATGGCAACACCTAATTAAAGAAGAAGAAAAAATGATTTTTTTAAGAGAAATTCAAACACAAAGAACTAGCTTATAAATCATAAGTTCGATGAACCCTAAGTTTGATAAACCCTGAATTTGATAAACCCTGAATTTGATAAACCCTGAATTTGATAAACCCTATTTTCGATAATATTACAGTTGAAGTAACATACTGATAAAAAAATCTCTTTGTATTTGTTGTAAAGCTAATCAGAGAAATTCAAAAACAGAGAACTAGCTTATAAATCCTAAGTTCGATAAACCCTGAATTCAATAATATTACAGTTGAAGTAATGTGTTGATAAAAAAAAATCTCCTTGTATTTGCTGTAAAGCTAATCAGAGTATTTGTGAGGTGGTTTTTGAGTGCACATACTATAGATAAGGTTCTAATCTTAATGTCATGTCAAATTATGATCACCATAAAAGCAAATAAAGAAGAAAAAATGGAGAAATGAATCATGACCATATTTTTTGGTTAGGAGTTAGTTGAAGGTACTAAGTAGTGTTTATTTCTTTCTCTATGTCAACTCTGAAATCTTCCTTGAAGGTTGGATTGAAAATTTCCAACACTTCAATAAAGAGGGTCTTGTGATTGAAAGTTTTGTATCAATCATAAATTCATAATTCATAAGCTGATAAGCAGGTTTCCATATACCCAAGTACTTTTGTTGATATAACCACGTACCGTTTCAATATAACCAGGATACACGTAATAATACTAATATAGCATGCCCTTGTTAAGACTAAAGAGTGCATGAACTAAAGTAAGTTTGTCTTTCAAAGGAGTAAGAATAAAGAAAATATAGATGAAAGACACCCAAGGAACCAAACATAGATAAGCAAAAAAATAAATTAAAATTGACATAATATTTCTTTCATTTATGGGCTAAAAACAATAGGTTTACTCAGTTTTGAGTTTTCAAAGCTTTATTAAAAGTGAAGTTTATTTCTCTATAAGTGGGTTGACACCCAACCAATATGTGTATATCTTGTTCTAATATGTAAGCTTTCTTAGCAACCATGGCCCTGCAAAAATCTCTGTCCATCTTCTACTTTAGACTTGTTGAAGAGAACAATTTTCCGATTGGGATACTAGCGATATCAAGCAAGGTACCTGAACAAGTTGACATTTTCTTCATCTCTCTCCAAATAATCCCGAGCAATAAGATCTTCAATTCGCTTCTTAATGACCTTAGTATCAGGCTGTTCATCAAGAATATGGGTTAATATAGAGCGGGCAAATGGGATATACATTTATCTCTCAGATCTTAAAACAAGTCTTTCTTCTCTCATATTCAAACATATTTTATACGTAAAAACTTGTTTGCTCGAGATGTAAGGCTTGTTTTATGATCCAACTCAATTAGATAGAAACATGAAAGGAGTACCTTGAACATTCGGCTTAACTGATCAGCACATTCCATCACTAACTGTTGGTAATCCAAAACCTTCCGACTTTTCATTATCCGAATAATTGAGGCATCTACTGCATATCGTCTCTCTTTATCGACATCCGCAGTTACTTTCTTCTTATCATCGACAGGAGGGAGAGAAATCTGCAGTATCACAAGTGATATTTCATCTTCAACAGAAATTTGCCAAAATCAACTTATTCACTCTTACGCTCGAATATTTAAACACTAAAAATTCCAAAGGTATACCAAAATAGAGAATTATATTTTAGACTCGGCCTATACTAATACGGAAGAGTGCGAGTACAAATTGATAAATATCTTTGAACTTCATATCGATAAGAAATGATAAAGAAAAGGAAATAGACAAACCAGAATTCAGAATATACCCTAACCTTGATCCTCCTCATCTTGTCTGTAAATGTTGAATTGAACTCAAAATAGTCTGTTGGAGAGATGGTTTTGGTACTCGGTTCCTTCTTGAGAATCTTGTATTTCGCACAGGAGAGAGAATGAAGCAATCTAACGGTGTCATCGTCGGTTAAGTTCAAGTGAGTCATGATTTCTGAATAACTTAACCTATCTGAATCATTGAATAGCATCAATGCAGCCGCCTGTAAACAAAAGAGATAGGTCAAAGTCAAATTTCTTTCACTCAGAAATTTCAACTCATTTAACAATAGAAAATTTGCTTAACCTGAGATGTGGTAACTATAAGCTCCACAGATTTTGGATCAAAGTTTCCAATGACGTTACAAGTACCGAGTGAGTAGATCCATGTGAGTTTCCTGTGTTTCGTTTTTGTTTGGTAGAACTCTCGAAAGACTTCCACACACTGGACCTGTATACGACTTACAATAACTCACCAATTTGAATGGAAAAGAGAAAAATGAAAAGAGAAAAGGTAATGAATGTTTACCATCTCTTTGGGTAGGTTTAGATTAAACGATTTATAGCTCGGCCAAAACCCATTAGTCAGGACAGTTACTGTCAAGTCAATCCCAAGATTTGGGTACGAACTGCTTTTTAGATATTCCTCAAAGCTGGTCTGACTCTCCCTTGCTAACGTCAAATCAGACATCTAAAAGAGGAAAAGTATGAAAACATCAACCTCGATCTATGATTGAAGTAGTGTTAATAGGATCCGCATCGACCCTAACGTAGCAATACAATGCATATAGTTTTAGGTGGCATATGGTGTTGGTTTTTGTTTGCATTATGTTTGAATCAAATGGACCAAAAACGAACCCGAATCAACTATTCAAACGAGTCACACAAAAACAAACATTCCTAAAACTGACATAACACAACTCAAACCATGAAGCAGATTTCAAACGTACTTGAAAAAAAAACACTACCTTAATCTTCCAGCTATTCATTAAGTACAAGCCGAAGATAACTGAAGCAATCTAACACTTTGAACTGTCTCAAGTAAATATACCATAAGAATAAAAGAACCTTGAACACTAGATACCAAATTCTTAGATGATATAGCTTTCTTTAGAGGGACATACATCTTTAACACAAAAGCGAGGAATGAAGTTTCGGTAGGCATGGAAATGGAAATATTTCGGTCATTTATTTCATTGCCAAGGCATTGTAAGAGAAACTTAGCAAAATTTCGCTTTCGATGGAAATTTCAGTAGGCATGGAAATATTTCGGTAATTTCGACTGCAATATTTCGAAATCTAACTCCTTGTACAAAAGTACGACTTTATAGTAGTAAGTAGCAACGCTAATAAAAAATAATGCGGTAGGTGCACAAATCAAACAGGCAATCAAATGATTAGAAATATGTTACGATAAATGAGTCTACATCAAAGGTTTATACTTCTTCTCGTAACTTCTTATTGCCTATCTTTCTAATAGTGACTATTTGCATGAATGACTACTTACAAACAAAAATATATACGAATATTAATTCCAATTATGTTTTATACATACACTTCTTTAACGTTAATTATATCCTTAAGCTGAATGTTAGAGTTCATTGGGATTTATCTCAGCAACTTACCATCCCCTCCATCTTGCATGTGAATTGCCCACCAAATTGCTGCTTCATTTTTGACAAAATCCTCCTTTCACAGTCATTATTTGCATTCTTGTCCAAGAGAAGCCGATGGGCAAGTTTTTTGCTGTAATAAACAAGAGTAAATGGAACCAAAAAACACTTAATATAACGGTATCTCCACCAATTGATCGAAACAAGTAGTAATGTTCTGAAAAAGAACTTTTACCTATAGAATTTGACGAAAAGATCTTTATCACTAATACAAGCGAGCAGATCTATTGCCTGTAGATAATTTCAGAATTCAAGAACCAAAGTAAAGTGGACTCAGCAGCGGTGAATGGAAACAATAATCATAATCAATGAGTTAAAAAAAAAACCCACTTTTTCCATTGTTTCTTCCACATAGTCATCGTTCAAGTGCTCTCTTCTGCCCTTGTTAAGAACATTATCAAAGAAAGTAGCCAGAATTTCTGAAGTTGAGCACCCAGCTAGATCCTTACTGCAGAACTCCTCAAAAGCCTTTTGAAATACCTAATGTACCACAAAAGGAACTTGTCAGAAGAAACAAAAAAAGTAAATCTAAAGAACCAGTCAACCATGAGGATAAGAGAAAACCATGTGAAAAAGATAATGATTCTTGAAGCAATCTTTCACAAATGCCAGGTACTTCTCATGCAACTCCATTAATTCTCCTATAAAAACCTGTGGAGATTTAACCAATTCAGAGTCCATTACCGATAGTTATTCTAGATTCTTAGGTTACAAATTGAAAACTCACAAGTTGTGAACCAACTGCGTCTCTTCTATCTGCCTGCGAAGAATATAATTGTTAATTGCATCTCTTGAAGTTGCATAATATAGACTCGATGAACGAGTTTCCGGACTAATGGGAAAAGGTTGTGTTAATAACAAACCTTCTTTTTCATGGCTACATCTTCTGATTGTTTGAAAAAAGCAGTGCCTTTCGCAACAACATACTGCATTAGAGGAACACCAGAGAATGCAGAAAACTCAAAATTATATAGAAGTGACCCATCGAAAAGAGCCTCTAAAATTTTAAACTGAAAAGCAAAAAAAAATTCTAACCTGTTTAAATAAATTAGATACAGGTTCCAAGCAAGGTATTTTCGAGAAGAGTGTATACAGCCCTGAGAAGTACTCCTACAGAGTAAACATCACACGCTTAACAAATTTCTGCAAACCAAGATTAGCATAAGGTGAATTACAACAAATACCTTATCATCTCTAGGCATTGCAAGCCATATAGCATGTTCCTTCTCAAGAAGTCGAATTGCATTTACAGATAACTCGTGCTGCACTATCTACAAAGGTAAGGCGTACCAAATGGGTTAGAATCAAAGTAAGAAAAGTTTATGTTACTTTAGTAAGTAACTTCTTACGCCCCTATAAGATTTTTTTTTTCTATGTAACAGGGATACTCCTTTAATTCTAATTTTTGTCGTGTTGGACTTTTGGATCTCATCAGGTACTCATAGGACAATCACCTCAGTAGGTTTCCCTGCAATAACATATTTTGTGCTTTAACCTCATTCCTCTAAAATCAACTTCTGAGATCATAAACCAGGTGCTTTCACCATAGTTGACCAAAACTTAACGTAAAAGTTAAAACTTGAAGAAGGTTGTATTTTGTATTTACATCTTTGTGTACTGCTAGCTGCTACAATCTTGTTAGGTCAACCTAGCTAGGTTAATGTCTTTGACACTTTTCTATGCAGTGTAACAACACTTGATCAAAACTAAATGCTGGAAGTAAGAAAACGAAGGGCCTAGTACATAAGGCTACAATGTAATCCGTATAGAGTCATGGCCCCGTTTTATCGTTATTTCACGCACCGCGCCCAACACCCCGTACTAGTGTACGATGGCGCTGCATGTACTAATGTATATACTATATAATGCTCTGCTATTGGAAATACTTGACACCTTAGTTTTCACACCAGCTGAGTGAGACAAACGGCGAAGAAAATAAAAAAGGGAACTCGTAAACAAACCTCCATTAACCTCTGTCCGGTGCTAACGTGCCAGCAATGAGCAATAATGTCCTTTTCCCTTTTCAAGCACTCATCGGCCTGAATTTCATGGAAAAGTTATTTATCATCTCCATTGTCTCTAAGGCATATATACTAACAGGAAAAATACCTTCCGCACAAAGAATGAACAAGAATCTTCTAGACTCCAAATATAAGCTTTTCGAGAATAGTAAGCAACAGTGTGTTGAACCATGGCTGGTTCGAAGACTTCTCCATAATAATCAATATTTCCCTTTCCTATTTCCATGAAAATGTCTAAAGCATTCTTCACCAAAGCTCGATCAATCTGCTGCCCTTCACGCTCTTGATCAATCTAGTGGAAGATAAGTTGTTAATAACTAAATATCGTTAATCGCAGATAAAGAAAAGGAAAATCTTGATTTTTATTTAACCTACCATGGAAATTACAGCATCTCTCACTTTCTCTTTAATCTCCTCGAATACCTGAAATTGGAAATTCCATAAAAACTCTTGATTTGGTACGCAATCTTGTCTAAACTAGGGAAAATACTCAAAAGTATTTTTTAGTCTGAATCAATAATTAATGATCTAAAGACATAAAGTTAACATTTCTTTCGTACCCGAACGCGGAAGCAATTAAATCCAACTTCATTGAGTCTTGGAAGTCCTCTTCGAGCAACGAAGTACCGTTCAAGATAATTAAAAAACCTAGAAAGCCACCTAACCATGAGTTTATGATTTGCCCATCTATTCACAAAATCCCTTAACATAAATTCATCATGCTTCTCTCTCAAAGACGGCAATACCTAATTAAACAACACAATGATCAATCCAAATGAAGCTCAAAATGACATACAAAACCAAGATTTAAGAAGAACAATGAAATAACACTAAATTTCAATAATCATTCCTTACAGTTGAATCAATGTATTGAACCATGACTTCCTCAAATTTTCCATAAAGTTCCTTACAGTAATCATGGGGTGGTTTTTGAGTACACATATTATAGACAACCCTGTCATTAGTCATTACCCAAGTTTCAAAACAAATCAAAATCACCATTAAAAAAAAATCAAAACTTTAAGAAACCCTAAGGGGAAAAGAATCAAACTTACTCATAATATTTCATGTAATCTACACTATTGAATTGTGGTCCAGGTAACCCTTCAAGAATGTTAATAAGTTTAGTAACTCCTTTCTCCATCATTTCCCATCCTTGTTCAAACTCTATAACAACCTTAGGGTTTTCACCTTTTTTTTCCATTTGATTCTTCCACCAGACAACAACAACAAAATCTTACAACAGTACTAAAGAAGTACCTGGTTAAAACCCTAGGATTTCAATTAAGAAGAGAATTGAAGTTCGGACCACTTACGTTGATCGGATCGGGGAGAGCGGATCGGAGCTACTTGAAAATGAGTCTGCCGCTCTCTGGGTATGAACGTTGGGGAAAATTTATAGCGACTCTGGTTTGATGAGATAGTCATGGGTGGTAAATCCATTTTGGCTCCAAAAAAAAAAATGGACTAGAAGGACATGCTAAATAATAATTTAGTCGGAGGTCCACAAAATGTGTAATTATCTAATTACATTTTTGTCCTCCAATTTCTCCCGAACGATGTGCGTGTTTACACTAACGTCCTTACTTTTCTCTCCTTCAAATTATTGGTACTTCTCTCCATTTCAATTGTCATTATCAGCACGACTATTCTCTCTCTGTCTCTAGAGCTATAAATTACAGCTTTTGTTGAAGCTTCAGAAATAGAGAGAGAATGAGAATGATGATGATGGTGGTGGTGAGTAGAGGAAGAAGAAAAAAGAGAGAAACTTCTATTGGTTGAAGATCGCGGGAAGTGGCATGTCGTCGATCCTTTTCACTAATTAACTTGACGGTCAAAGAAGAAAGATAATAAGAAATGAAAATAGGGTAAAAGGATGAAGAGTGAAATTTAACAGTTAAAGTTAATTAATGCAAAAATGGTTTTATGAGGCAAATTAGAAACATAGGAGCCAAGTTTTCTAATGGGGCATAAATTTGGGACCAAGTTAGAATTACCCCTTTTATATGGAATTCAAAGTCAGTCATTACAAGATATTTATATATCACACAAAGATAATATGAATACATCAAGATTCATGAATTGAAGACGATTCTATAACAAGCTGATTTTCTTTTAAAAGATATCCTAAAAAAGCCTTGAACTACATCTAATTTATATTTACTTTATTTTAATGCCTAAATTTCATATCTTGGAGATAACTATATCTAATATGTTGGTTTTGGAGATAACTACTCAATAAGTCAAGAGCTTAGGATGGGGGTATTCAACTAAAGTAGAAAGGGCTTTCAACAAAAAAAAACTAAAGTAGAAAGGGTGACGGACATGTACTATTGTAATAATGTAACCTTGTATCTTATTCTTAGACAAAATATGTAAGCGCCTATTGAAATCCGTTTATAATTTATTTTTTATATACGAGAATATTATTAATATTGTCACTAAGTTCAACAAAAAAAAACGTGATGGATCCTAAATATGGAACTTTGGTTATGTCATTAACTTTTCGTTAGTGTTTGGGTCAACCGAAAATGGTAATAAAATTTATGATACATTTTAGGAAATGCTATAAAAGGCTTGTCTAATTTTCAGTGGTGATTGATTACCTGCACACAAAGCAAATTGTTCAGCGTGATGTCAAGGTTAGAGCAGGCCCAATGTAGGGGATCGTACTTCTAATTTTGGAGCCTTTGAACTTTTTCAATTCCAATGACCTAACAAAGATTTCCAAATCCAAATTATATGCGTGGGTGATGTACGTGTGTAGAATTTTGATTTCAATTTTTAGCTATAAATTATTAGTTTCAAATATAAAATTTAAATTTGATATTGTTATAGAGCGAGAGAGAGAGTATTATATGAAGATAAACACAAAAAAGTTACAGAAAATGTTTTAATTTGTTTTTTAAACAATAAAGAGATTAAAAAAATCATTTTTTTTTCAAAGCCGCACATGGAGGGCTTTTCTTACAACTCAAATCCGTAGCAAGTGAACAACAATTCGTAGCAATTGAGATTTACCTATGGCAATAACACGTAACCAATAGTAATGTTGCAAATGGCTTTAGCTACAAACTTTCGAATAAGATGTAGTTCGTAACACAAATAAATTTTTTGTTATGACTTTGGTTGTAGCAAAAGGTCATATGCTCATATAGTATATGCTATATACGTTTCGTTAAATTTATCAAAATAAACAGGTAGAATTTGACATACACCCCCACTATTATATGAATATTAGGACTACACCCCCACTTTTTGAAAACTTTTGATATATACCCCCACCCGAACGAAAACCGTCAACTCAGAGTTAAGCTAGACATGTGCGAAACACACGCGCCAACCATGACGATTTTACCCTTTTGTAGTTGTTTAAATATTTTGCGAGATTTTGACATACACCCCCACTATTATATGAATTTTTGGACTACACCCCCATTTTTTGAAAAAACAAAATTTTTCAATTTGCCCTCCAACGATCATCTTTTACCTTTTGTCTTATAAACTTAGACAAGCTAAAAGATCAAAGCGAAATAAATATTTGGATTATCAAACTATAGAAAAGATGGGAGGAACTATTTGGGATATCAAGCGAAAGAACTTATTTATCTTATATGTCAAATTCTTCGTTTCTCTTTGCTTCTAGAAAATTGTTCTTTCTTCTCTCTAAAGACAGGAACAACTGAAACCCCTTTCGTGATTGTCTGTTTCTTTCTCTAAAGGCACGAACATTAGAAACCCCTTTGGTGATTCTGGTTCTTGTAAAGAATACCATCAATGGCAGAAGAAGGAAGGTATGTCAGTCATCAGTATGTTTTTTTTTTTGTTGAGTATTTCATCAATGGCAGAAGAAGGAAGGTATGTCAATCATCAGTAAGTTAATTCCTAACTTTTTTAATTATTCTAATTAGAATTTTCATGAAACCCATTCTAGTACAATCCACCAAACAATTAAAACCACCACTAAGAAATGGTCCATCTACCTCCCATCATTTCTATAGTTTGATATCCCAAATAGTGCTTTCGCTTTGATCTTTTAGCTTGTCTAAGATAAATAAGTTTATAAGACAAGAGGGAAAAGATGACCGTTGAAGGGTAAATTGAGGAATTTTGTTTTTTCAAAAAATGGGGGTGTAGTCCCGAAATTCATATAATATTGGGGGTGTATGTCAAAATCTCTGAAAATATTTTAACAACTACAAAAGGGTAAAATCGTCATGGTTGGCACGTGTGTTTCGCACACACCTAACTTAACTCTGAGTTGACGGTTTCCGTCCACGTGGGGGTGTATATCAAAAGTTTTTAAAAAGTGGGGGTGTAATCCTAATATTCATATAATAGTGGGGGTGTATGTCAAATTCTCCCAAATAAATATATTGCATATACAACGTTGTGGATTGCAACTGCCTCCGTTGAAAGAGTTTTTTTAACAATAAAGCTAATCGAGACACGAATAAGAAACAAGGCGAGTGGTCCATGGTTGAATGATAGTTTATAGTAGTCTTTATTGAAAAATGCTTATAGTGAAATTAATAATGTGTCGATTATGCAGGCATTTCAAAACATGAAGTCTCGTAGAGATCAATTGCGTTTATAATCCTTCATATATTAATATAATTAATGAATATAAGTATTTTGTGTTTGTAAAAAAAAGTGCACAATTTTGCACCCTTAGGTCGAACTCCTAAATTCGTCCTAGACCGTTGGAACACCCCAATGGTCTTATTTAGGGGTTGGGAGCCCGAAAGGGAGGCCCGGCTCCCCGATTGAAGTCCAATGGGGTTGGACTCTCAAATTTGAATTTGAGAGCGGAACCCACCTACAGTGGATGTGCTCCAAGAAACGTCCTTCAAACTGCAATGACTTGATGTTTATTTGTTAGGGCATTCCCTGTTGCCTTCTATACTGACATTGTTACAAACAACTTACTCAATACTCAAAACATTCTTGACAATAGATCAAGACATACGTTTTTAGGTCCTTCAACAAGAAAAAAAGAAAATACATACGTTTAGGCAAGTGATTCGTACACTTCAATTGTCTTGACCTTACATATCTGTAGCCATCGGTGGTGGCCACATCTGGGACACATTTCAAGTAGTATTTGGTACAATGGAAATATAAATTGCCTATTAGTTCCATCTTTTCCCTAGGTTAAAGTAGGGGTGGGATAACGGCCCGGAAGCCCGGTACCCGCTTGGGTCCGCCCGGGTCCGTTAGGTACCGCAGGTACCCGATACCCGTGACGAGAAAAGCCCGGCCCGTCAACCGGGTAGTTAGCAGTCGGGAAATGGTCATAGCCCTTTGACCGGGTGACCATACCGATTAACCCGTCCGGTTAAAGACCGATGGTTAATACCGATAGGCACGACCATTAAGTACCGAATTAACAACCTACACGACCGACTGCCCGTTACCCGTAGTAAATTAGGGTTAATCCAACGGTTGATATTTGGAGCCAATCGAGTATGATGCACAACCGTTGGATTAAAACCCTAGAGTCCAGAACATTCTACCATCCTCTATATAAACACCTCCCTTCCTTTCATTTGCCGCACCTTCATCAGAATCATCTCTCTCGCTATCTGCCTCCATTCATCACTTCATCTGTTCTAAGTTGTAAACAACCAACCCTAGTTTGTTCTTCACTTCAAGTTCATCTCTCTGCCTTCACTTTTGTGCTTTGTAATTTAAATACCCCCAATATTGTAATGTTACTTTTTTTTTATTGAAAGTATTGTAATCTTACTTGTAAATTGTAAGTGACTAAGTAGTATTTAAAAGTATAAGAATAGTTAATGAAATCTCAGAATTTTAATCTTTCATTTAGGTATTATTTAATTGTAAATTAGGTGGTTTGGTCCGATACCGTCCGACCGATACCGGTGAGTCCCGACCGGTCTCTCGGTCACAAGCGGGATTTGGTCAATGGAAATGTTGATTTTGACCGGACCGGATCAACCGAGTAAATAGGCGAACATTGATTTTGAGTGCCCGACCGAGACCGACCGATGAAGTTAAGGCCCGCGGTCGGCCCGACCGGACCGATTCCCACCCCTAGGTTAAAGTATAAGAAAGGTAAAAAATCAACGTTATTCTAACAATAAATTTTGGGTTTGTTAGCCTTGTCAATTTGCTACTATAAAAAAAAAGGTCAGTGTTTTGGGGAAATAAAAAAAAAAAATTCAGGGAAGGTGGAAAAGTCAAAAAAATATTTACCAAACACATCCTTTAAGTCGCGGGCCAGAGATGGTTGTGGAGTAGGGCTCGACGACCGAACTACGTAAATCTCTCACGAATCTCTTGTGTAACTTATTTATCTTTTCATAGTGAAAGGCGCCGCTTCGTTATTCGTCGTGGAGTAGGCCTTAGGTCTCGCCAATCAAACTATGTAAATCTCTTGTATTCTGTGTGATTATTTATTTCGACTATACTTTTCTTAGTTTACTTGATTTCGTCACAACAAGTTTTTATATAAAATATCTCAACTCTAATGGCGGTGACACACCGTTTGATTGTCCTAGGAGTTATCTTCAATTAATGTTGGAGAAAAAGTCATCATTTTTTATTATGTAAGGAATTCATACTTCACAACCGGATAGCTCATTTAAGGCAAACTGTGGGATTTCTTTTTTCTAAATGTTAGCCAAGTCGGCAAGTCGTGAGCAAACGATTTTTTGTTGAACAAACGATAGTGAGGTTTCTGAAGGAGAGATTCCATCGCATTATATGTGTTTCTCTTCTTAGTTCTTGTAGTTAATTATTTTCTTTTGCTTTTCGTCTTACTTTTTCTTTCATCAAAATTTACTAGTTGAACTAGCTGCTTGATGTACAACAGGAAAGGGGAAATGGGATTAATACTTGATACTCTAGAATGCCACGGTATGAACGATAGACTTTTTCTTTCTTTGACGAGTATGAACAATAGATCGACTTGGTACTTCATTGTTCTAACACGGAAATATTAATGTAAAGGACATTGGGTGAGGATTATATTACAATTTCCATTTACAAAATAGTTTTTTTATGAAACAAAAACATATCAATGTAAAAGGAGATTGAATGAGGATGATAGGGAAACATATTAAAGCTACATTATGTCATGTCATTAGCATTTCATAACAAATTGTTCATTTTTTTGTCAATTGTCAAGATTATGTGCCATCCATTGGTTAACCTTTCATTTCCAAGTGTTTAAATTCTCGTCTTCCTTTTAATGTGGCTACCGTCTTTAGTTTGGTATGGTAGTTAATATTTTTGGGGATTTCTACCTAAGAAATTTGTTATACAAACTAGTTTGCTCTACTTTTTTTTTAGTTAAAGTCATTTTCATTGGAGACATGCTAAATGAAAATGATATTAGAGACATAAGTTACCCAAGTTTGCTATTGTTCCAAATCTTTTAAAAATGGGGATATTGATCAAAAACTTCCTTTAAACAAGAAACAAACTGTATCCACAAGAAAACAAGAAATTATCAAACTGGCTGTCTTTACTTAAGAGGTTAATTTTTTTGCATTGTTCATAAAAAAAGAGAGTTAAAAGAGCATGTTAGAATTTATTATTTTATGTTCGAAAGTCAATTGTATCAATCACTAAATTTTCTTTATCAATGACTAGAGTTTGAAGCAACTTTAGTTAGAATGTCGATTTACATCAACGACTACAATTTCAATTAATTTCTAACGGACCTTTTTTTTCAAAATCCACAAGATTTCACTAATTTGCCATCAAAATTAATTCAAGTAAGCTCAAATGATAGGATTCCGGCCTTAAATGTTGAAAGTGCATGTGGAAATCAATTTTTTTTTTATGTTAGATTGCATCAAGAATTCGAATGTCGTGAATTCCGACATCTCGACAACATTCCTACAAAAATTCAAAGCTACTCATAAACAATAGTCAAAATTAACAATTTTTCGACAAAACTAAAATGATACTAATTTGGGCATAAAAGTTAAAGTTCCATTTGCAAAGCTAGGGATCCTTGTCAGAATGTCGTAAAGTTATGGTGTGATTCCAACATCAACAATATTTCTATAAAAGTCCAAACACTATAACTTAGGAGTTTTCATGGAAGTTGAAAGTCCACTTGGAAGGCTATGCATCTTGGTTCCAAGTTGATTTGCATCAACTATTCCAGTTCCAGTACGACTTCTATGTCAGATGGTATTCCCCGAAAATTTAAAGGTTATATAGTTCACAAATTTTCGTCAAAACTAAAACTTTTACGACTAAGCTCTGAAAATTCGAATTCATACCTTAAAAGTTAAAAGTCCATTTGGAAAGATACAGACTGTTTTCGCTAGAGTGTCGACTCACATCTACGGTTTGAGCTTCATGCAATTTCGATATCGAAGACATTTCCATAAAATCCTGAAGCTATAGCTCATGAACTTTTGCTAAAGATAAAAAAAATCGATTTATCTCAAATGATATATATATCCAATCTTCAAAATGAAGGGACCTCCGATGCAACACTCTATCTTAAAAATTATGTTTTTTCTTAAAAACTCTCTCCAATGCAACATTCTATTTGGATCTCTAAGATGACGTGTCGAGGGTAGAATAGCGATATCTCAAGATTACTATCTAGAAATAGAGCGTCCTCTTGAGATATCTCTAATTGTCCAACTCGAGTTCTCAGCCACGCCTCTAATCAGCTTCCTTACATCATTACATCACATAGACACATCATGAATACATTATATCGTGAACAACATAAGCACAATAACTACCATCTCATAGATCCTAAGGGTCGACCCTTAAGACTATCCAACGTAACATTAGGTTTAGGATATGCAAAGTGGGTGTCCAACCATATATTTCCGCTTCGAAAGAGATAGAACTTGGAACCTTCAATATCGAGAGCGAATGTACAACCACTACACCAAGTGGTTGTGGATAAAACCAAACCCAAACTCGGACATTGCTCCCACATGTTATGCTATATCAGTGTAGGTCTAGAATATGTCTAAACCTTCGGCTCTTCTGGCAATTTGTTTTCATATATAGTTTTTCGTACAACTAGAAGAAAAATCTGGTATGAGGTCCATTTTTTACCTAGATTGAAATTAATCAATTGTGTCAAACGTGCTGTCAACAGAGAGATATACGATGACGTTGTGTATGCAGGTAATAGAGCAGTAAGCCGATTGGTGATGTATGAAGTATGTAGGAACTTAGGCAGTGGGATGTTCTGAGGTGTTCCCTAAGGAGACGAGCCTTGATGAACAAAAATATGTGGTGACAGTCTTGTTCGTAGGAATTGAGTAGCACGTCGATTATTTATGAGATGTATTGGAACTAGCCTCAACAGATGTTCGGGTTAAATAGCACATGGTAATAATAAAAGAAGAAAAAAAATGAAGACAGTTCACAAATATGATTAAGTGAAGACAGTTCAAATTGTGAAATAGCTACTCCAAACATCTGATTGTGCATGAAATGTTCATTTCGATCTGGTGTTAATTGGGCAGACCGAGACACCCAAACGAGACGAACCTAAATTGGGATAAGCCTGGACTCGGTACAAATCTGAATCAAATATATCCAAAGGAACCTCAAAGAGTGATAAAGAAAACACAAGTCAAACAAAAACGAAAATTTTGAACTCAAGCTCGAGTCAATTTAGCTCTTGGAGTCCGATATAACTTCGAAAAAAAACACCTTAGTAAACATAAGAGATATTCAGAAGATGAAGCAAAGCACGATGCGTAACCAAAACATTACAGAAATCTCTCTCTCAATCAAGGTCAAGGACCTCGAGTAAGTTAAACAAATATCACTTTCAAGGTAAAAATGTACAATAATAGCTATACTCGTCATGTTTCTTGAACAAGGTTTCTTATAGCAACAACACTTTAAGCAGTTTAGAGTTCAACTTTCTACCTTAAACTTGGATAAAAAGCAATTATCTTCGGTTGTGCTATATTGCTTCGATTCCAAACCTACATCTTGTATGCCGCCTGATTTATTTCGGTAGCTAATAGAATCACGCAAGGTACCTGAACATGTTGGGGTTGTCTTTGTCTCTCTCTAAATAATCCCTAGTGATAAGATCTTCAATTCTCTTCTTGATTGCCTTGAAATCGGGCTGGAAAACCATGGTTTAAAGAAGATGAATCAGTAATACACTAACACGAGAAGAATATTTGAAAATGGTTAGCCTGTAACAGAGTTAGAGTGACAGAGCATGAAAGGAGTACCTTGAACATTCGACCTAATTGTTCAACACATTCCATCACCAACTGTTGGTGACCTAAAACCTTTCGACTCTTCATGATCCGGACAATTGAAGCATCTATCGCGTATCGTCTATCCTTGTCAACATCCTCAATTACTTTCTTCTTCTCGTCGACAGGAGGGAGGGGAATCTGCAGTTTCAGCAAATCAACAGTATTATATCAATTCTCGTCTAAGTTTAAGAGAAGAGGTTAAGTAAGCGTAGACAAATTGGAATCAAGAGTAAGATCAATCCAAACCTTGATCCTCCTCATTTTATCTGTAAACTTGGAATTGAACTCAAAGTAGTCTGTCGGAGAGATGGTTTTAGTGCTAGGTTCCTTGTTAAGGATCTTGTATTTTGCACAGGAGAGAGAATGAAGCAATCTCACGACATCATCGTCAGTCAAGTTTAATTGGGTCATGATCTCGGAATAACTTAATCTATCTGCAGCATTGAATAGCAACAAAGCTGAGGCCTGCACACATACAGATTAAGGTTTCAAACCTACCATCCAGCCTATCAACACATCCGCAAAGAAAAAAGTTGCCTACACCGTACAGAGTTAAAACCAACCTGATAAGTTGTGACTATCAGCTCCATGGGTTTTGGATCAAACTTTCCGATTATGTTACAAGTACCCAATGAGTATATCCATGTGAGTTTTCTGTGTTTGGTTTTTGTTTGATAGAATTCCTTGAAGACTTCTACGCACTTCACCTGTAAGGAGAAAAATAAAGGTAAAGTTCAAAGTTGGAAGAAACATGACTACCTTATCTAAAACTTATAATTCCTTCAAGACTACAGCTTGTTCCGAATCCATCGAACAGTTCACAGAATTTGGTACAGGGTGTAAATAAAGATGACAACTCTGGGCTTCCAGTTTCGTTTATTTTTTTTAGTTTATCTAGCTCCTTGATAGATAACACACTAATATTTGATGCTTACCATCTCCGCAGGTAGGTTTAAATCGAAGGATTTATAACTCGGCCAGAATCCAGTAGTTAAGACAGTTACAGTCAAGTCGATTCCAGGATTTGCATGTTGGTTACTGTTGAGATACTCCTCAAAGTTGGTCTGGTTCTCCCTTGCCAATGTCAAATCAGTTACCTGAAAGTGAAAATGAGAAAATTAAAATGGAAACCTTGATACTCACAAGTAGCTGTTTTGAGGCCGAGGCATTTACAGGGGCTCGTTATCTCAAGTCTTAACCAAGAAACATGAGCCTCAACTAAGGAAGACAACACTAAAGCACAAGATAAAAAAAAGTTTGGGAGTATTTTAGAGGCCAATGAAACGCCACACTATGCAAGCGCATACAAAATTACGAGCAAAGAGCTAAGCTATCTGTATTTCCCAACAATAACCCAAATGAATACACTATTCAGGAAAATCTTGTAAGCTATAAGCTAAGATAAAGACTCTGATGTTTTCAGATGATTCCAACTAAATATGTTAACATAGAGGACACACTAAAACACTAGTCAACAGTGTCATGAAACTAAGATGTTGAGTACAGACAGAATATTCAAGCACGGAAAATCGACACTCAAATAACTCCTTAACTTGAAACAATTGTTAGCACCATTTTATTCACTAATTACATGTTTAATATCATGTAAATCAATTACGAAGAGTAACAACGCTTTTTAGAAAAGGTTATACTTATAATTCATGAGGTGTAATGCAAATAACGAAGTACACAACTAATCAGCAGTACTGAAAGCTAATTGATGATGGACAAATGGAATTGAAGTGACAAGAATAAGAAACTTGTGTTCCCCAGCAACCACGCACGAAGTTTCCAAAAACTTAAACTAGTTTATGATTATTACAGAATCAATAAGATGACAAACCCAAGCTTTTATCTGTATGTAACTGCATGTAGAAAACATGTTTGTACCTAGCTAATGTTTAAGTTTCTCCCCAAAAGTTTACATGTGCTACTAAATTCTTTCTTCGGAAAACAGAAGCCAACATAGTATTTATTCATACACTCTGACATTTAACGTCGTATCTCGTATGCATATAAAAAAAGTCTCTAGCTGAAAAAGGGTTTAGTTGAGTAACTGACCATCCCCTCCATCTTTGATGTGAACTGCCCACCACATTGTTGCTTCAGTTTTGTCAAAATGCTCCGCTCATGGTCATCATTTGCACTCTTGTCGAATAGAAGTCGACGAGCAAGTTTTTTCCTATATTTACACAAGTGTGCAAGAAACAAACACTTAGCTCCATGTACCGATCTAAATCAGTAGTGAACACCTTAACAAGAGGATCTTACCTATAGAATTCAGCAAAAAGATCTTTGTCGCTAATATAAGCCAGCAGCTTCACTACCTGTAGATTATTTCAGATTTCAGTGAGAAAGAAGAAAAAAACGTACAAACAGATGATTTGAATCAGGAAGCAGTGAGTGTAATCAGTGCAAAAGTTATCCACCTTCTCAAGTGTTTCTTCAATCGCTTCATCACTCAATTTCTCACTCCCACCCTTCTTTAGAATATTATCACAGAAAGTAGCCAGAAGTTCTGCACTCGAGCTGCCAGCGACACCCTTGTTGCAAAAGATCTCAAAAGCCTCTTTCAGTGCCTATCGCGACAAAATATTGTCAGATAAAAGATTTGGAAGATACAATTTACTCAAGCACAAGGAGAAGAGAAAACCTTGTGAAAGAGTGAGTGGTTCACGAAACATTCGCTCACATATGACAAGTATTTGTCATGCAGCTCGATTACTTTCCTGACAAAGACCTGAGAACCAAAAGACCAGCTTAGCTTCCATTTTCTATCTTCGACAATAGCTAGCCAATTATGGAAGTATGATTCTGAAACTTACCTGTTCTTGCAAACCAACCACGTCTCTTTTCTCTGCCTGCGAGAGGTAAATTTGTTATTTCACAGAAATGAGTCCAAAATATCTATTAATATTACTTGGTATTAGGATACATACAACATCATATTCATATATAGCACAAAATAAGAGAAGTAATGAAACATGAGATCTCAAGTTGACAAACTTCAAGGGTAAGATAAAATAAAACCAACCTTCTTGCTGCTTGCTGCATCTTCTGCCTGTTTAACTAAAGTTGTGCCTTCAGCGGTAACATGCTGCATTCAAAGGAATACTCAGAAATGCAGAAGACTCAAATGTACCTAAAGATGGTACAACGAAGGCACTGTCTGACTAGTAAAACTTGGTGGAAGTTTTCTAACCTGCTTAAATATACTAGATACAGGTTCTAGACGGGGAATTTTAGAGAATAGCCTATACATCCTTGAGAGATCCTCCACCTGCAAAGAAAACATAAAATGCTTAGAAAATTACAGTACATTTCCAATTAGCGAGTAAAGTGAGAAGTATCTCAAATTGAAAACGTTGATCTTCATAATACCTTATCATCTCTGAGCAAAGCATGACAGCCGGAATGCTCTTTTTCAAGCAGTTGGCTAGCATATACAGATAGCAACTCATGTTGCACTTTCTACAAAGAAATAACATGATTGATTCGTAAGAGAAAAGCTCAATAATTTGTTCCGTAAGAAGTTAAGTTTATTACAATCTAAGAAGGACAAAGAACTAGGAGTATAAGGAGGATAGTCCAAATGGGATGTAAAGAAAGAACCTCCAATAATCTCTGTTCACTGCTTGAATGCAAGTAATGAGCAACCCTCTCCTTCTCCCTTTTCAAGCACTCCTCGGCCTAAAATTTTCCATCGAACAGAACGGTTATTCAATTTGCGCTATCTTTGCAAACATAAGCTAACCAGATGATATAAAGCCTAAGGCAAAAATACCTTTAACATGTAATCTGGGCATGAATCTTCCAGAATCCAGTTTGAAGCCTTTCGAGAATAGTAAGCAGCAGTATCTTTTAGCATGGCTGACTCAAAATCATTCTCGTAACAGTCCATATTTCCCATTCCAATTTCAACAAAAATATCTAAAACGTTCTTCAGTAAAGCTCGATCAATTTGCTCTCCCTCGCGCTCTTGATCAACCTGATGGAAAATAAGTGGTAAATAACATTGAATAGTATATAAAACTATTCCAAAATCAGTGACTTACGTACCAGAGAAATTACAGCATCCCTCACTTTACCATTGATCTCCTTGTAGACCTAAAATGAATAAGATAGAATACATCAAGTTGTGAAGGAGGAATGCAAGCATGTCAGAGAAGAACAAAACCAGAATTATGTCCAATTCCCAAAGACGTATGAAGTAAAATGTTCTGTACCAAGTCATGGAAGCAAGTGAGTCCAACTTCATTGAGTGCTGGAAGCGACCGCCGAGCAATGAAATAACGATCAAGGTAATGAAAAAAACGAGAAAGCCATCTGACCATGACTTTATGGTTTGCCCACCTCTTCACGAGCTCTCTTAGCATAAACTCATCATGCTTCTCTCTCAAAGATGGCAAAACCTGAGTATAGAAGAGCAGAAAAGACGAGCTCAGAGAGCATTGTAGACATCCAAAACTAGTAATACTTTTACAATCTTTTAGATTAGTAAATTTAGGAAATGCAAATGAAACCTAATAACATGGAATAGATTACACAAAACAACTGCCAAAAGCAAAACTCTTCTTCGTTTTTTTCTGACTAGAAAATATAGGGTATCTAGCGCCATATCATAAGTCCACGGACATAATATTCTACAGCTACTCCAATTTCCAAATCTAAACAAGATGAATAAGGCGAGAACTCTTCACAAATACCCTGATTTAACTAGATACCGCAATATCATCAAACAACCAAAACATTAGTAATTTACGTATCATGTACGGGTCTTACTAACGATCTTGCAGTATATAAAAGAGATGCAAGAACTCTTTACGGATATCGTGACTCACTAGCTACTGTAATCCCATTAATGAACCAAAAAGTATCACCGGGATAACAACCTTATGCCAAAAAATGTTACAATATATTTAAACTTCATCCTAAATGATATTGCAATTAACCACAATAGTATCACAAATGAGCATATCAATAATGCCAAAAATGTAATAATAGCAATAACCCAGAGTCGGTGAATCATCACCTCTAGATTAAGTTAATTAATAAGCAAGGGAAGAAAAAATCTTCCTTACAGTCGAAGTAATGTATTGTTCAAATGACTCCTTGTATTTGTCGTATAGTTGTTGCGAGTAGTCAAAAGGAGGCTTTTGCGTACACATATTATAGATTGTCCTGTAACCAATTAAACAAAAATAAGATCCCAAAGATTCATCAGAACAATCGATCAAAAAACTCATACTAAAATATTTACGTATAAAGCATCATGTAATCTTCCGAGCTGAATTGTGGTTCAGGAAGCCCTTCTAATATGTTCTTCAGCTTAGTGATCCCCTTTTGCATAAACTCCCATCCTTGTTCTAATTCAATTGTCTTTCTTTCAGACATTGCCATGTTCCCGCTCTATAGGTAACCCTACACATATCAAATTCATCAAAAAAAAAAGATCAATCACCAGCACCAATACCAATACTCTCTCTCAAGTCTCACAACAACAAAAACAAAACCCCAATCTCTAATTTCCAGTGAAACAAACAAAATCACCCTTTAAAACCCTAATAACCAAATCAGAATAAAACCCAAAATGTTTCATTTACCTAGCAATCTAGCATCAACAACCCTAAATCATCAATTTGATAAAGTAACCCACAAATCGAAACAATCATAAAAGTATAAAACACTAAACATCAAAACTCGCGATCGGAGTTAAAAAAATAAACCCTAGTCAATCATATAGTAAGTCAATCCCTTACCTGTGGTACAAAATTAAGAAAAAAAGTATACAAACAAAGACAACACTTGGATGATGCTGAGATATATATAAGATAGATAGAGAGAGAGAGAGAGATTACCTGTGGAATGGAAAGAAACCCTAATATGGAAGAAATCAGATGAGGGAAAGAAGAAGAAACATGGAAGAAGAAATTATTATGCAAGGAGTCTTCTTCTTCTGTGTTGCGCCCCAATTGTTATAGCCAGATGGGGATCTTTTTCTCTCTCTCTCTCTCTCTCTCTCAAATAAAAATGTTTGGAGTCGGCTTATATACTTTTGAACACCCTAAAGTTGTTAAAAATATCATTTACTTAAACTTGTGGTTATCTCTTATAATGTTCACAATACAAAACTAAATCTTAGGTATTCCGAGATAATGAGGGTAGTTAAATAGAGATATCTTAAGACGATAATTTATTTTTAGAGTACGAGGAAAAAATTTCGTGTGTCCGCTTTGAGCTACATTCCCAAACAACCCAACTCGTCGACAGAACCTCGTGGTGCGGCAATGTCCGGGGACGACCTGGTTCTCACCCTCTCCGGCACCCCCCTTCAGGAGACTTGGGTCCGGTCAGTCACTGAGGATGCTTCTACAAACTACAATTCGGACAGCAGGGACGCCTGATTCTCAAATTGGGTTGTTGGTTGGGACAAACAGTTTTATAATCTCAATCGTTCGAGATAAGTTTGGGAGGTGTAATCTTGGTCATTTAAGATATGTTCGGGAGGTGTAATTTTGGCCATTTAAGATAAGTTCGAGAGGTATAATCTTCGATCAACAACTCATAGTTCAGTTTGGAAGACATGTATTCCAATATCCTGGAATCCTAGCTTTGATTCTCGGCGGAGGTGAAATCAGTGGTTTATTGTAGTTGAGTTATTAAAGTATAAATAAATTAGACTTGTTCCAATAAGGATTTAAATTTGACGGTTATCGCGTTTATCACATTGTATTGAAGTATGAATGTCATTGTAATGACTATTGTAATCAAAAGATATACTCTTTGAAGAGAAGAATATATTCTAAAAAAGATATCTTCCTCCCAAATTATATAATTTTTTTTAAGATACATTTAATAGTCTGAATCATCATTCATATAATTACTGATATGCACTAATTAAAATACAGTAGAAATAGATGAAGTAGAGGAGGGAAATGTGAAGTAAGAGCAAAAAAGCATAAGGAAATAAATGATGAAAGGTTTAAATTAACAAATTTGATGACATACACCATACAATTATTATTGGAAAGAAGACAAATTAAAGCGAAAAAAAAATATGGAACAATTAAAGGTCTGAAAGATATTTTGGGTAAATAAAGAAATATTTCGAGGTATAAATTTTTAGGTGGAAAAAAAAATGTGTAATCTTTTGTGGCCTCTAAACACCATCTACCTTTAATGTATTTTCACTTTCTTCTTCCTTTATCTTCCTCTCCCACCACCACCATCAACTCTGACGACACTTCCACTGTCAACTCCGCCGACAACTCTATCGTCAACTCCCGATGTCTTCACCAATCTCCTTCCACTCACCTTCTCCTTTCTCTCCCTCCTCGTCCTTTCTCTCTTTCTCTCTCTCTCTCTCTCTCTCTCTCTCTTCTCTTCTTCCCCCTCTCTCACTCTTATCTTTTTCCCCTCTTTATTTCCCTTTATTTCTTCTATCATCCATGCTCCAGCAAAGGAGAACGCTCCCCATGCGGATCATTCGTCTAATTTCCTAAATGAGAAATCGTTTGGAAAACCAAACATTGTTTCATCTCGATTCGGAAGTCTCACATTCAAACCAGGGGACACGACAAAGAGGCACTCCCCTTCGCTGAAACTAAAAGAGATATTGAAGAAGGCAAGGAGATGGATGGAAAGAGGGATGGAGAGAGAGAGAGAGATTAACGAGAGAGATGGAAGATAGAGAACGAGGTGAAGATGAGAAAAAATAGAGGTCGTCAGTAGAGAGTTGGGTGCCGACGACATGAAAAGAAGGGTGTTTGGAGGAAATTTTTCTTTCCACTATACAAAATATTGAACTCACTAAATCTTTTCTTATTTCACCAAAACATCAACCAGACCAGAATAATCGGTTAGTCATAAAATGAGACAAAAAAGTTCAGGAAATTAATAATAGCGGGATGATCTCGCAGTAAAAAAACTAACCCTTACCTTAATTTTGTAGTCACAGAATAAATGGGTTGGAATTATGACTATTTGGCTTAATCTAAATTCATAATTCCAATTTTTAAATCACTAAGTTGATGAGGTTAAAATATCTCATATAGGATTATGGTGTTTAGTAATCTATAGGATTGATTCAAAAGAAAAAATGTAATCTTCAATAGTAATAACTACTTTTTTTTTTAGGAAGAAGAAGAAGAAGGGCTGGTCCTTTTTTACTAATCAAGAAGGGCTGGTCCTTTTTCCCTACTATTATTGTTTGTATTTAACATTAACATTATGTAGTTCCTCCAAGTTTATTTTTATGTAACTGTTATGGTGTAGTTCCTCCATGTTTATTTCTTTTTATGAAGAAGAAGAAGAAGAAGAACCAGTAAAAGCCAAAAGATCCGAAGGAAGAGTAGAAGATCGAAAAGAAGAGAAGAAGAACAAAAGGACGATTGATGGGGAAGAAGATGAAGAAAATCATCAGGAAGACCAATTTGATGATGACCCTAATGAGGAAGAAGAAGAACGGGAAGAAGAAGAACCAGTAGATGCCAAACCCATCGGTGAAGTCATCAAGGTTTTTTAGTTTTTTTGTCGGATCTTTAGGATCCTTTTGTCAGATCTTTAGGGTCTCTTTTCTCGGATCTTTAGGATCCCATTAGTGTCGGTGTCTAGTCCAATTTCTCCCCCTTATGGAGGCATTTGCATTTACAGGTATGTAAATAGCATGACGTATCCGAAAGAGAGAAATAACAATTATCTTCCTTGTATTATTGTGATTTTATCACTATTAATGGATATGTATCCCTTGGATTCAAAAAAAAAAAACTACTTTTTCCATTTAAATGGTTTTGTGTACGTTAGATTTATTAAGTAGATTTATGAAAGGATAAAAAGTATAATTAGTTATTAATTAGGTGATAAAATATGGAAATTATTAAGATGCTTAACAATTAATTGTGGTTCCATTAATGCTTAATTTGACTCTCATTTATATGTAAAGTAATTGATTATTGTTGTTTTTTTTTTGTTGAAATTATTGATCTTCATTGTTTTTTTTCCTTTTTGGTTTTTTTAATGACATTTTTCTTTTTGGGTTTCTTTTTGGTTGAAATATTGATCTTCATTGTTAGACATTTAAAAACATAGTTCAAAAAAAAAAAAAGACATTTAAAAACATTTTTAAATGTAAAATATAAAATTAGCTTTTACATTTGGTGACCAATATATGGACAATCAAATACTCTACGTGGACAACATTTTTCGGGTCGGATGCAAGTCACTATCCTTGACCTAATAGACTTAAATTTGATAGGGGGACAAAAATCTAAGGTCTTAAATATTAAATCATAATTAATAAGAGGACCTAAACAAACATGATTAATAAAAAATAGAAAACCTAATGCTTCTTCTTCTTCTCTGCGAAAAAAACCCCAAATTGAGAACTAAATTATCTACAAAATGAAACTCACACTTTCCTCTAATGGCAGCAAATGGAAATTTCGATTCCTCCCAACTTCTACTTTCAGAGATACCATCATCTCATCTTCCATTACCACACCAAATCAATCTCTTCTTCCATTCCACTTTTCCCAACTACTTCTCCTCAATTTGTAAACCAAGCAATTCCAGACAGAAGTTGGGAACTTGTTCATCTTCTTTTTGTTGGAAACTAGTACTAGTTTCGAAACTGATACACAAAATCACTTCGAAATTGATATTATCCAAACTTATATGTCAAGAGTTCTTCAAGTTTCTTCCGTTTTTAATGACTTTCAGATTTAATTGTTTGATGAAATTTTGTTCAAACATGGAATTATCAATATTTTGGAGATCAATCTACTGTTTTTGTGAAGAAATTCAGTTCTAATAATAGAGGTTTAAACCCTTACTTTTTCCTATTAGAACTTTAAGATCTCAGATTTTGTATTCAAATGTTGTTGAATCTGTTAAAGACGAAGAATCATTTGAATCCTCGGGGTATTTTATGATCCTGTTGATAATATTAATAAAAATGTTAATGGGGTTAATGGGGATTTTAGTTCTGATGGTTAGAGAAGACTAGTACTAGTTTGCTTGGGTCTACTAAAACCATTTAAGTTGCTTACTTGGTTATTTATCTCTAACAAAATTCGTATTGCTGGTGATAATTTGTGAGCTAACAGTCGATCTTGATGTGTTAGTAGTTGGAAGATCAAGAAGAAGAAGAAGAAGAAGAAGAAGAAGGTGCTTAGGGTTCAGGGAAAGAAAGAAGAAGAAGACTTATAATAAAAAAAACTCTAATTTTAGAGGGTATGAGTGAAATATATTAGAGCGTTCTCCCCTTAAAACATGTTGTCCGTATAAAAATTTTAATTTTTCTGGTTGTTCACATAAAATAGTTGTCTATATAAGAAAATCGGTTGTCCACGTATTGGCCACCTTACATTTTTGTATAAGGGAGGACTAAAGGCCCCCACTCAAAGTCTTGTAGGCACCCAGATTACACTTGGGCATCTCACACTTTGTGCTTTGACCGGGGCCTACAACAATTTAGTCAAGTGAAAAGGTGTTGAGGCGACTATTCAATATGCATAATTTTTGAAATTGGTAGAAATCTTGTGTATATTGTTATTACATATTTACTCGGAAATTTTGATCGTTGGTGTCTAAGAATAACATAAATTTTTTAGAATTTTCCTTATTGATCTATTCCTAGTGACACTCAATGTGATTACAAACTATTAAATGACATGTAAACTGAATTTTTATATGCTTATGTTGGAGAGGGAAAAAATGGATGACCTTTATTCTATCGCTTACAAAATGTTGGATTAGACTTAACTAACATACATGACAATTTAGTGTTTTATTTTAATTTTTTATTTAAATTGTTCCCGTACACGTATCCAAACCTTGAGTCCTTAACCTTTTGCAATTACATTATTTCCAAAAGAAATTTGTTAAAAAATATAAGTTTCTTCCAGCATCTTATAGTTCTCGCATTACTACGCACAAATTGCTTAGTTCTATATATCTGAGTTCCACTCATTTTGAATTTAACTCATGACGAAGCCGATATTATATAATATAAACACTTCATAAGGTATTGTGTGATATAACTAAATGTCATGAGAGAAAAATTGCTAAACTACCTCCCATGTTGTTTTTATGAAATTTTTCAATGAAAATTGCTAAAATTTGTCAAATGAATTCATATGTGAACTTTATTTGATTAACTTTATTATGTAATCCATTATTAACTAATACAGTAAGTACATAGGCCGATAGGCGCCATAATTTTTTGTAGTTGTGTTTCTTAAACCTAAGTAGTCATTGATCGTCATTGGATTTCCTGAACATGGATTTGATCAATTTTAATCATACATTTTCGGATGTCAGAGAGTTGGATCTTTACATCGTCTTCATCTTCATATCAGTTAGTGTCGTTGCAGGGCTAACCTAACCTTATATCCAACTATTTCAATAGTATCTAAGGAGATTTGAGTGACCCAATCTTATAATTTGACACGATACATGTATAAAAGGTCTCCTACTCATCTCGTCGATCTGACGTGATCCCATTATAAAGGCCGCGACTTTGGGGAATAAAGAAAATTCTCCGGGGAATAAATTCTCGAGAGAATCCAGATTTTTTTAAAAGTTTTCCGGGGAATAAATTTTTATAGGGAATACATAATACATTTTTTTGAAAGTTCTCCTCCATCTCATCACCTCTCTCTGCCACCTAACCTTCTCGCCACCTCATCATCTTCTCCGGCGAAGGTCGCCGGCCGGTCAATTTTCCGACCGGCGACCTTCAAATATAAAAAGAAAAAGTTCATCTTTTTCCTCTCTCCTCTTTCTCTCTCTAAATTTTTTTTTTTTCAAAATCTCTCTCTAGATGGTCTGTGAACAGACCTTGTTGAAGGTTTGTTCACAGACCATTAAAGGTCTGCAATCAGACCTTTGAAGGTCTGTTCGCAGACCTTTAATGGTCTGCGAACAGACCTTCAATGGTCTACGAACAGACCTTGTTGAAGGTCTGTTCACAGACCATCTAGATCTGGTGAACCAGATCTAAAGAGAAGAGAGATTTTGAAAAAAAAAATTATTTTTTTAGAGAGAGAAAGAGGAGAGTGGAAAAAGATAATTTTTTTTTTAATGTTTGAAGGTCGCCGGCCGGAAAATTGGTCGGCCGGCGACCTTCGCCGGAGAAGATGATGAGGTGGCGAGAAGGTTAGGTGGCAGAGAGAGGTGATGAGATGGAGGAGCCTTTTTTATAGCATCTTCTAAAATTAGAAACCCCTTAGCAATAAAAAGAAACATAAAAAGTCAATCTTATTTGACTAGTTTTCAGAAAAGTCTTTACTCCCCGGAGAATTTTCTTTATTCCCCAAAGCCGCGACCATTATAAATGGACCGTGCTGGAAAAAACTAGGCTACAAACCTACAACCAGGAAGCATCTCAACCTTGGTGAAGTGTGCAAGCTAAGCTATCCAAGGAAAGAGAAAATGACAACTCTCTCTCACTCTCTGAAATGTTTGGAGTCGGCTTATATACTTTTCCGAACACCCTAAAGTTGTTAAAAGTATCATTTACTTAGGCTTGTAAGTTTTTATTTGAGATCGACTACGATCTACGTTAGTCGTTACAAGACATTGATACATCGAGATGTGATAAGCACGATAACTGCCAAAAAATTAAGGCCTAAAGTTCGACGAGTAAAATGACTTAAAGCCTACATAAACTGCGACCTCTGCATTGCAGAGTATATGCACTGACCTGGGCTACCAGTGATTGGCTCTTACGCTTGTAAGTTATCTCTTATAACATTCACAATGCAAAACTAAATTTTACATATTTCAGATATAATGCAGGGGTAGTTAAATAGAAATATCTTAAGATGATATTTTATTTTTAGAGTAAGAGGGAATAATTTGTTTATGATTGGGACAGACAATTCTATAATCTCAATAGCTCGATGTAAGTTTGGGAAGTGTAATCTTGGTCATTTAAGATAAGTTTGGGAAATATAAACCCTTGAAGATAAGTTTGAGAGATATAATCTTCGACGAACAACTCATACCTCAATTTGTAAGACATTTACTACAAAATCCTGGAGGATTTAAATCGGCCAGCGCTTTGGGGAAAGCAAAATAGTTTTCGGGGTGTGAAGACTTGGTAAAAAATTAGTCAATTTTGTTTGACAATTTTATTTTGTAAATTCTTATATGGAAATACAAACCTCCACCTCACTTCCCTCCACCTCACCTCATTCTCTCTCCACCTCACCTCTCTCTCTCTCTCCACCTCACTTCTCTCTCTGCCACCTCATGAATTCGCCTCCTCATCGTCTTCACCGGCGAAGGTCGTCGGCCGACCAATTTCCGACCGACGACCTTCAACCATAATTTTTTTCTTCTCCTCTCTCTGAATCGGATCTAGAGAGAGTGGAGATCCCATTAAAGATCCGAGCAGACCTTCAATGGGTCTGTTCGGACCTCCAATGGAGGTTTGCGAACAAACCTTCAAAGGGTCTGTTCGCAAACCTCCATTAAAGGTCCGAGCAGACCTTCAATGGGTCTGTTCCAGACCTCCATTGGAGGTCCAAACAGACCCATTGAAGGTGTGCTCGGACCTTTAATGAGGTCTCCACTCTCTCTAGATCTGATCTAGAGAGAGAGGAGAAGAAAAAAAAAATATTTTTTTTATGGTTGAAGGTCGCCGGCCGGAAATTGGCCGGCCGGCGACTTTCGCCGGTGAAGACGATGAGGTGGCGAATACATGAGGTGTAGAAGTTAGAAAATATTCCCCACAAAATATGTTTCTCCGGAAAATTTTCAAAATTTTGCATATTCCCTTTAAAATTTCACACCCCGAAAACTATTTAGCCTTCTCCAAAGCGCTGTTAAATTTGACGTTTATCGCGTTTATTGCATCGTATTTGTACCAGCTATGGCATCGGATATGATATGTGGAGATTCTTTGTGGGGAATGTCTGCTTCTATACTCTCACTAGCTAAAATTCGTCCACCTCTGTGTATGAAGTTCCTTCCAAGAGACTTAAATGAAAAAGTTGATCTTTTGTTGAAGACTGCTCGATTCTTCAACTTGTTGGCTTTCACCGTTAGATTGTTTCCAATGTTTAGTCCCTATACATACTTCATGTATATAAATATGTATTGCTCCAACTTTGTAATAACTAATAGTATTAGTACCATCAATGTGCATACAAATTCAAAATTACATTATTTCTTTGTCATGTTACTTCTTATCCATTATTTTCATGTTTCGTGATCCATGGATACATAATATATAATCTCTCGTCGTGCTAAGGCCACCCATGGTTGATTTTTTTCCTTGTGTAATTTATTTCTTTGTCATCTTATCTTAATCATTTTTAAGATAAGTTTGGAAGATATAATCTCAACCTTTGAAGATAAATTTGAGAGATATAATCTTCGACAAACAACTCATAGTTCGGTTTGTAAGACATGTACTCCAAAATCCTAGAGGTTCTAGCTTCGATTCTCGAGAAAGATGAAATCAGTGGTTTATCATACTTGAATTATTGACGTATAAATAAAATAGTTTATTTGGTCATTAGACCCGTTCCGATAAAGATTTAAATAGTTATCGCATTTATCACATAGCATCGATGTATCAACGTCATTGTAAACGACTATCATAGCCAAAAGATATAATCTGAATCATCATGTATAATACTTAAAATAACTTTAGGATTAAATATGTCACATATGTAACATAATAAACTAAACTTTGGAAATTTGTAATGGAGATTTAAAAAATTTAAAAGATTTTTATTTTGTCATCTACAAATGAATATCTCAATCCACACTTGGCTCCTAAGATTCATAGAGCCTTTTTTGAGTTTTACATTGGTGATGCTCTTAAGGGTTAATTTTTTTTTTTTGGTGTAGTTTGGAACCAACCAATTGTTTTGACTCTAAATAAATTACTGATAGGCAACAATAAAAAAAAAAAAAGTTATAGTAGAAATAGATGAAGTGGGTGAGAGAAGTATCAAGTGAAGGAGAGAAATATGAAGTAAGAGCAAAAACATTCAAGTGATAAATAACAAAAGTTTTAAAGTAACAAAATTTAATGACATATCAACTGTTTTAAAGTAATAACTTATGAATAAAGCAATTGCGTACTTCGAAGTTTTGTAATTGATGATTTTGAATCATCTAAATTTACTTATATACAGAAAAATGTGGTGGGTTGTAGACTAAGAGGCAAAAAACAACAGTTGCAGATAAGAAGTCTCACTTTATGTTTTGAATTTTTGATTGCCTCAAATAACCTGCTTGAATGTAAATAAGATTAAACTGTCTTTAGATTGTAATTTGGTTAACTGTATATGATGCTAGAAATTTGTCTTTAACATATATGTTGTTGGCCTTTAAGGTTTCCATTTCATCTCGAATTAGGCCGTTGAGCGACTTTGATCTCCCAAATCCTGGTGGTGTTTTGTTAGGAAATGGGGACACAAGACTTGGGATGAAAGGAAATTTATCATGGTGCTATTGACTTGCTTACCAAAACTTGTTTGAGCCGGGGAGCTAATGAATATATAACAACACGTAATTGGGCTTAAAGACTAAGAGTAAGTTTCACGTGGCCAGGACTTGTTTGTAATATTTTTCATCTCCAACATTATTATTGATTGGATTGAGTCTTTGTGTTTTAGTTATTCCACGTTGTTGTGTACTGTATTTTAATCTGCATCTTTCATCAATTTAGAGTTCCTTAAACTTGATAGGGAGATATTTACTTCTCAATCAGGGAAATCCTTCACTCATCGTTTTGTTAAGGTAAAATGGCATTTTCCGTCTGCATCATTATTGTTGATTAGTCGAGTCCTTATATGTTAGTTTTTCAACGTTGTTGTGTACTACATTTTAATCTTCATCTTTCAATTTAAAGTTTCATTGAATTTGATAGAGATGTTTTTGCTTCTCGGGAATCAAGCTGAACAAGGTCTACCAAATTGCAATTTAGGGGAATCCCCACATTATTCCAGGGAATCAAGCTGAACAAGGTCTACCAAATTGCAATTTAGGGGAATCCCCACATTATTCCTCATCATAAACTAGAACAAGGTCTATTTCTCCTTCGAAATTGAGGCATGATGTTATTATGAATTTTAGTACGAAACTTACAAACAAGCTGCTTTTCCTTGTTACTAAAGTGCTAACTAGAAGTTTGAACAGGTTTCTGAGGATGATCTTAAACTCGATTTTTTCTTGCTAAAGTTGTCAAATTTGCAAGTGGAACCAGGTTGTTGATGTAGATTGTTGTGGAAGCGTAAAAGTAATGGAACCCACCATTGTTATTAAACTAAACTAACGAAATAAAGCTGATGAAATAACAAAAAAGCGATAAAACGATAAACTTGATTAATAATAAACGATAAACTTGATTAATAATAAACTTAATTCATAATATTCTCTGATCTGAATAACAAGGACAAACTTGACTTCCTTTTATAGAAACTTAGAAACTTCTAGATAGACTCAAACTAGGATTCCTAAATATCAAAGATACTCAAACATAGAAACTTCTAAACCTAGACTTAGTAGGAAATACTAAAACATGGAAACTCCTAAACTCTAACCCTAATGGACTCGGCCATGAGGCCCTCTAACTAGTTCGACCGTGAGGCCAATCTTGATGGTCTCCATCAATTGTCGTTTCTTTAAATTGTTTCTGAGCATATTTGAACAAGACTTGAATCATCTGGAGTTGTATTTTTTGATTGTCAAGAAAAAAATTTTCTCTTCACGAAATAGATATTGATAGGTAACTACTACCACTGCTTTCATGAAATTTAGATTATTTGAAGAATACTTACTATTTGTTGTCTTATTTTTGTTTTTGGTTTCTGACGGTTTCTTGTTTGGTAGATCACATACAGACACTCAAAGCTTGTCCAAGTTTTCTGAAGTTCAAGAAGAACGGGTTTGGGAAGCTAGAGGTTAGTTGAACCAATTTGGGAAGCCAGATGTTAGTTTTTCATGAAACCAATTTTCTTGGAATGTATGTTCACGGGAAACTACCTAGAAGGATTTCAAGTTCGTTTATACGTAATCTATTCATATGAGGTCAGCATAAATATATATATATATGTTCTTACATAATCGTAATATTGATATCAGAAGTCGACTCATATTTATCAATTCAACCTTCAAAACTAAAATGGGCTATGCTTAAAAAGTCATTTGTCATCAGATTTTTATTACTGAGATCAGTTATTAACCTTTTTATAGTTTTTAGAATGTTAAAGAAAGTATATACAACTCTACATTTCTCTTTTTCCTATTACATACTTGGGAAGAAGAAATTGAATTTTGTGTAGCAAGAAGCTATTATAGCAACTTTTGAGCTTAGCATATCATGTTTATTTCAACAACAAAAAAAATGTTTGTTACCATGAATTGTGATTTTACTGTTTAACTTTACTGTGACCTATATCAACCCATTGCCAACACAAACCACGCCCCTCACCCTTCCTCAATCAATGTTTTGGACATCAAACATCTAAGGATTGTCAGCCTTGGCTTTCTAAACGGGGTATTTATGTTTATTTTTCTTGTAATTCTGCCTTGTTGCCATTCATCTATCTACTGTAGTTACTCAACGTGTTGTTATCGGAGGCGCATGCCATTAAATTCATCATTTTTCCATGCTCTCATTCTTAATGACCGAGTTGCTAACGCATTTATAGGTGTATCTCTCAGGTGCATAATGTTTAGTCAACAATTTCATTCACGCGTTTGCGGGTACAAAACGTTGCTCTCGGTTAATATTTTTGGCATGGGAGGATTCTCAAAATCCGATAGGTTGATTCCCCTAGGGTCCGGGCTAAACCTGCCTTTAGGTTTCGGGGACCAGTAGACTCTAACGGACTCGGACGTCCATGACGGGTTTCGGCCTTCGGGTTAGGAGATTTTTTTTTCCAGCCCTATATATATATCCTCCTTTAAACCCTACTAGTTCTCTTAGAACCCTAAAAAATGGCTTCCCTTTCCCGCATCCGTCTCAATTCTCTCGTCAAGTCTCGTTATTTCTCATCAATTCTCCATCGTGATTGTTCAATACAACTTAGTAATAAAAAACCCCCATCTTTGTATCCACAAATCTACTATGAAAATGATCCAGAAAAAATTCTAGATTGCCTCCAAACCGCATTTCTTCATCCCAATAAAGGTCACCTGGGACGAACCTCTTTTTTACTGGCAATGTCAAAACTCAGAAATTACAAATCTTTTCATGGAATTCCTTGTTTTCTTGAAGAATTAAAATCTCGTCCTTATCTTCAAAATGAAGGATTTTTCTCTCATGTTATTAGTTTCTATGGTCAATCTGGATTTATCAATCTTTCTATCAAGACTTTTCAGCAAATGGAAGAAATGGGTATTTCTCTATCAACTAAAACCCTAAATTATCTTCTTTTCGAGTGTGTTCGTGCAAAAAGATATGATGAGGTAAAGAGGGTTTTTCTTGAATTCCCCAAAATTTATAATCTTAACCCTAATCTTGTTACTTATAATACTGTTATTGTGGGTCTTTGTAAATCTGGTTCTTCTAGTTCTGTTTATTCAATTTTAGCTGAAATGGAGAAAAATAAGTTTAAACCAGATATTGCTACTTTTGAAACTATACTTGGTGCATTTTTTATGGAAAATAAGTTAATTGATGTTGAGAAAGTGTTAGAAATTATGGAAAAACAACAAGATCATCTTGATAACATTGTTAGTATTTATGAACTTAGGATTAAGAGTTTATGTAAACTATATCGATCTTCGGAGGCGAATTCTTTGTTTGAGGAGATGTTATCACGGGGAGTGAAACCTACTCCAATAACTTATTGTCATCTTATTAAGGGGTTTTGTTACGAAGGTGCTTTAGAGGAAGCAGAGAGGATTTTTGGTATTATGCCGAAGAAGGGTTATCATTTTCCGACTTTGAAGATGTTTGTTGATACTCTTGCTAGCTCTTGTGATTTTGATACAGCACGAGAAGTTATTCGGGAAATAAAGAAATTTACGGAGGAGGATTACGATTTGGAGGAGTGGGAGGAGATCGACGAAGTTCTTGCTAAAGGAGATCCTGATCTGTCAGAGTGGGAGGATGTCGAGGAAGCCATTGGTAAAGAAGTTTCGATCGAGGAAACCCTTCCTCAAGAAGCTTAAAATGGTTTCAGAGTAGGGAGGGAGTGAAACCTACTTACTTAAGAATCCTTATTGTCATCTTATTAGTAGTGGGTTTTATGAGGGAGGGTAATTTACAGGAAGCCAAGAGGATTTTCTATATTATGCAGAAGGGGAGAGAGTGTTCTTCATTTTCCGACTCTGAAGATGCTTGTTGATGGTCTTGTTAGCGTTTCAAAGGTTGATGAAGCACGATAAGTATTTGATAAATAATGAGGTGTACGAAGAATGCCTATTCATGGAAGGTGATTGTGGAAGGCCTTCCTCAATTAGAAGCTTAAAGTGGTATTCTTAGTTTCATGGTAGAGATAAGTACATGAACACTTATGGTATTGAAGATGTTCATTAATTTATAGTATGCTTAGGTTCATTGTAGAGATAAGTACATGAAATTTTTTTTTTTGTTTTTATTAGATATGTACATGAAAACTTATGGTATTAAAGATGTTCATTAACTTGTCTAGATGTTTTTCGGTTTTTCTTGAATATGGTTAAAACCTACATAGTAAACATTTATACGGGTGTTTTTCATCTCAACCGGGTAGGTGTGCTGGAAAGTGTGACAACGAGCGAGCCGCTTGCTTGGCTACTTGGCCTTATGTTCATTGACAACCCAATTTTGATATTATCTTTTGATTTAGATGTTATAGACTGGAGCTTCAAACTTGCCGAAATTTCTTACCTTTTCTTAAGAAAGATTACATGAAAGAAAGTAGACGTCATCTTTCTATCTAAGAATAAATAGAAATCTACACTCTCTGGTCTAGAGAGGAGAATGCCTCCAAGAAAGAGAAAGAAAGTTAAAAGGAGACGTACTCTGGAAAAATTGTACACTCTTGTAATTATCGTTTGGCAACACTAAAATAACTTATTTTTCACTTATTTAACTTTCTTTTAAAGTTAAGATTTATAGCTTTGGAATTTAAAGTAACATACCTCCGCTGCCATCACCATACCTCAATCATTACCACCTATATATCTTATCCACTACATCTACAACCACCACCATACTTTCTCCACTGTACCTTTGTCTCTACCATTCACATTATCCACTACCACCACCATATCTTTGTAGGGTTGTGGTGTCACCTAGTATTCTAAGCGGAATCTCAAAAATCTTATGTCTAACACCAGTATGGTCCCAAGATGCATAAGTTAATGATTAACTAAGAGTTTAGAATTAACTTAATCACTAGTTTTTTCCCACGAATTTCTTTAATCTAATGCGAAGATCAAGAGCTCCACGTGCAACTCCTCTACTCAAGACACTTGAATGGTCAACATGATCTCCCCACGTTGTAGTTAGCTAGAATTCCACTTGTGGTTTGATACAAAGAACACCCTCTTCTTTATTAACTAGTTAGATAGCTTGGGAATTAGCTCACTTTCTCTTCTCTATTTGATGTGGTAGAGTTGGAAAGCTTCTTAAGAAATTCCACATCTTATTCAAGTTCCACATATCTTCTTTTCTTACACCTTAATCTCCATCCACAACAAACCCGTGTTACAAAATTCTCGATTGCGTTCAAGATCGGCTTTCATATCCGCCAGATAGCAATTGTGCGTAAATTGAAGAGTGGGGCCCTATTTGAGAAATAAGTGCATGGTGAGATAATGTGCAGGAAATAAGAGGTGATTACGAGTTGATATTCATGCCGAAGATTTTGGCTTGTTCATGCTAGAGCATTCTGGGGATGATTGCTAGATTAACCAGATCAAGGAGGGCCTCTTTTCAGGCTAAGTATTTCCTGTTCCTTCAAGCGATGTTGGAATCTAGCGAGACGAGCTTGTAGGCTTATTAGACTTGCTGCTTTTCGTGAAAGAACAAAGCTCAGTTGATTGACATTGTTGTCTTTGTGGCTTCCGGGTTGATCCACTTCCGCCAATAACTTCATCTCCTGATTTATTCGAAAAAAGAAACGGAGAATGGTAAATATTCGCAACCCAAACTTTTGAAGAATTAATAACTTAGAGACAGAGACAGAGACCAGGGCCGGCCCAAGTAGTTGAGAGGCCTAAAGCGAATAAAAATTTGGGGCCCTGTTTACACTAGCTATAAAAAAAAAAGTTATTTCCTTAACAAATAAATTAATATGAAAAACACAACTAGAAATCATACACTTGAACTGCATACTATAAAGAAGATCTAATTTACATTTAGAGATGAGTTAAATATGTTCCAAAAATATTTTTCTTGTCTTTAGAGATGTAAAATTACTAATTATGCGTTTATAGTCTAATTCTTCTCTCAAATTTTGTTCAATTGATAACATAACTAGTTCGTTAAAAACAATTTTTATAAGAAGCAAAGAAAATACTAAAAGGAGAGATAACAATCAAAATCAATGTAATAAGTTCAAAAAAAAAGAAAATAGAAAAATCAATCATAAAGGTAAGTGTGAGAGACCATTACCTAGTTGTAGAGTTGAGATAGAAAATTGTTAGAGATTTTGGCACAAATGAACAGAAAACTTAAAAACAATAATGAGGAAAGAGAAGCAGAAATTTAGAAATAGAGGAGAGAAAAGAATTTAGGGTTTTAAAAAACGTGGGGCCCACATAAATTACCTTTCAAAAAAGTACAGTAGGAAGAATGCGCACGATTTTTGAGGGATTTAATGAGGTTTTAGTGGGTGTTTATTTACACTTGCTTTTGTTTTTACTGGGTTTGCGTTTTAGTTTATTTGCAAGAGGTGCCTTTAATTAATTGGATTTAAGGGGCCCTTCCACAAAGTGAGGCCCAAAGCAGCCGCTTTGGCTGCTTTGGGCCTGGGCCGCCCCTGACAGAGACAGATATGGTACTCACTTCACAAACGATCTCCATTGTATCTTCGATTTCTTTTCTATGAGCTGTAACTAATGCGTCTTCTTCCTGCAGTGCCAATGGCATACGAGTATATGTAAAACTTCAAACAAGTATGAACTAATGACTGGTTGGAATATAATTCTATATTTTATGATATGTCATATAATATTGTTCCTATATTGAGATATTAATACGTATCAAATATTAGAAACTAGTAAGATGTTAGGAACTACTAAATATATTAGAAGCTAGTAAGTATATTACAAATTAGAAACTAGTAGTATCGTAATTCTATAGATGGAGTCTTAATTATATTTACTTTGTAAACCATCAAAGAATAAAATAATTTCTTTGATTAATTTGAACTTGGTACCAGAGCCAACAGTCTTAAATTTGTTTTGTGAGTTTCAATTGATTGAAAGAGAAAGAGCATTTATCTTCATCTTGTTTTTCCGGGTTAGCTAAGGAGAAGGAAAATGATTTCATCAAGTTTATTAATTTACTTTATAAAAGTGAGAAACTGAAATAACTAATACTTCCGCAATAATGGCCCGCAATAAGGCAAATCGGATTTTGCTAAAGTTGTTGGTTAATTCGACAAAAATACTTACAAGTGTACTCACTGCAACAAAATTGGTCATAACAAAAGTCATTGTTATGAACTATTAGGCTATCCAGAATGGTGGGACTATAATAAAAAAAAAAACTCTAAGAAGAGCCTTATAGATCCAACTATTGAGCAAGCTTCATCGACGGTAGTCACTACAGGTAATGTAGGTAAGACTTTAAATGTGCACACACATGTTTCGAATAGTACTTGGATAAATGATTCTGGTGCTATAGATCATATGACTTTTGATTCTAGACAAGTCTCAACCATTAACCAATGCTCATATAAATGGGTTTCTACTGCTAATGACACCTCAACCCTTGTTATAGGGGAAGGTCCTATAACTCTAACTAATACCTTGAACTTAGAATCCATTTTGGTTGTCCAAATCTTTAAATCATAATTTATTATCAGTATCTCAAATAACCACCACTCTATTTTGTGTTGTCATCTTTTGGCCTAAATTTTGTGTATTTAAGGACTTCCGGACGAGGCAAATGATCGGTTATTGTGTCAGGTGAGGAAAGTTGTCTTACTTGGGTTTAGTATCTGAAAGCTCTAATAAATTGCGTCGGGCATTAGCAGTGAACAGTCTTGAAATAAAAAATAAAGTTGAAATATGGTTATGGCATCGACGTCTGGGGCATGCCTCCTTCGGCTACCTTAAGACATTATTTCCATCGTTATTTATTAAATGCAATATTTCAAGTTTTCAATGTAACGTTTGCGCCCTTGTAAAAAGGCATCGTGCTTCGTTTCCGTTAAATGAAAAATGAAAATCCAACATCTTTTATGATCTTACATTCTGATGTTTGGGGTCCATCTAAGGTTCCTACTTTGGGTGGGTCACGATGGTTTGTTACCTTTATTGATGATTGTACTAGGATGACTTGGTGTGTTTGATGAAATCTAAAAGTAAGGTAAAGTTATTGTTTCAGTAGGTTCGTAAACATTTTATTACTCAGTACAACGCAAATGCCCAGATACATCGTAGTGACAACGGAGGAGCAGGGGCGTGGGTGAGGGGGTGCAACCGTTGCGGCAGCACCGGGCCCCCCTCCACCTAGGGGCCCCATTTTTGGTTATGCTAACCAAACTTGTGCATAACATGCCAATTCATTCACCAACATTGTGCGTAGCTTAGTTGGTCTGTCAGCAAACCTGCGCGCGAGAGGTCCCAACTTCGAAACCTCTCCCACCTTTTGTTCTTTATTATTTAAGTTCCCTATTTTATAGGCAGCCATACGTTCTACCTTCTGTAGGCGCCCCCATTTAGTAAATAAAAGCCCCAGTTTTATGATTTCATAACACTCCTCATAGACATTCTAAAGGCTACCAATCTCTATTTTCTAGGTTCTACCCCTAGTCTCCTTAGGCATTCCACGTCATTTTACAGTTTAATAAAGTTCCTTCCAACTTCTACAGGTGCCCCATGCCCAAAATACAAAGTTCACTTTAATGAATTCATGATCCGTGTTGATATTCTAAAGACAGCTGCAGCCTCTAATTTTTTATTATTACCTCAATTTTTCTCTCTCTAATATGTAATAGGTTTCTATGTCTTTATCTCCCTAGAATACATACTTTCTATGTTTTCGTAGTAATTTTTTTATGCAATACAATATTGTTTTCTGTTTGTTGCATCTAATTTTGTGTCATTCTTAATTTATGTTAGTATTTATTTTAATTTATAAAATTCACAACTTTCAAATAGTGAGATAATTTATTTTCGTAGAGTTACATAATCACATTGAATATAGTTTATATAGTTTGAAAGTTATGTAACAATTGAGATAGTAGTATTTTTTCATATAAACATATGTATTTTATGAAAAAAATTCTTCGGACAAATTATTTAAATATTAATCTATTATATCACATGAATTTTTTTCGTTCTCCAATCATAAGAAGGGCCCCGAAAAAAATTTCGCACCGGGCCCCGAAAATCTCGGTCACGCCACTGACCACTATTAAGCACCCCGCTACCTCTTTATTACCAACCCAACATAATTTCACCATCACCCCTATATAAAGTTCAAATTTCTCAATTCTTGACATATGAAAAATTAATAATTTTGTATTTTTAAATTTAGTTTTTACTATTTGTATATTTCTCTTATTAATATAATGAGATACGTATAATTTTCTAATAATTACAATATGAGGATTGCATTTTTACCAAATGTCACATAAGTATTTAAAGTGCGCACGAAACGACTCAGATAGATTTTTCTAAAACATCTTTATTTTATAGGCTAAGAGAAACAAGAGTGCTATAATTAGGGGTGGGAATCGGACGGGTATGGGCACCCGCGGGTAATTCTGAGTCGGGCTCGGGCGGGTCGGGTAAGTTTCTCCTCTGCCCACTCGGGTTCTCGGGCGGATTCGGGCGGGCTTTTCTGAAATCTCCTATGATCAAAGCCCGCCCATGCCCACTAAAGCATCGGGCAAGTCGGGCTTCGGGCAAATCGGGCATCGAGTTTCTCTATCTGATATTTTTTTACCAGATCAGGAAACTCTAGAAATTTGATATTGCTCAAATAAGCTTCTCTAAACAAATTGATACCAAATCTTTACAAAACTTATAAATCAAGAATGAAAGAAATACTCAGATTCCGTAACATAAGAAATCAACAACTGATATAGATCTATATATGCAAAACATGAGACTTGGTTGTCTTCCACTTTTTTTCTTGTCTTTGTATGTTTCATTAGTTCTTCTTTGTTCTTCCTTCGAATCAAAATAATCTTAAAATTTGACCACTACATAGAGATGGAAGATGATCCCAATAACTTATTTAATAGAGAAGAAGGTTGGCACAAGAAGGTCTAGTAAATAAGAGAGAAACGGCTAGAGAGACAACGTAGATTCTTTTTCTTTCTCTATGCTACCGAATTTCTCAGATTCAATGTGGTAAACTATTAGGGTTGCTTCAATGTGTAGTTTATATATCTTGGGAGAAACCTTAAATCTACTTTGGGCTTTATAGTGAAGTATAATCGACACTCAAAGTGATTGGCATCTATAGGCACCCGTCGGGTGAGCATATCGGGCTCGGGTATGGGCGGGGTGGCGGGCAGAGCTTTTCACCCGAGCCCGCCCACAAAAAATCATCGGGCTGGGCGGGTAGTACCCATCTTCGGGCGCGGGCGTCCATGAACATTGTCGGGCGCGGGTAAACGTGACGGGTATCGGGCTTTCGGGTAGAATTCCCACCCCTAGCTATAATAGCAAGATCCTTAAAACGATGAGTCATTTTTACTAAAAAAACAAAAATATCTCTAAATTTAACTTTGATCTGGACCGTTCATGTTACCGTGTGCCTCATCGTGTCAAGAATCTTGTCAAAAATTCTTTGTACACTAAATTTTCCCAATCGAAAAGCTCATAATATAAACAATATGTACCCAAACGAGGCCTCATTATGTCTAATGAACATGACTTGATTAAAATTCAATAGCATGAAATGCGATGATGTTCATTATCCAGACCAAACCCCTCGATTTTGATCTTCAACATCCTTACCAATCCGGATAACCATATGAACGGTCCCCAAGCCGCCCAAATCTTTTCGGTTCGGATTGATTTGTTGGTCATTACAAGAATGTTTCTCCTCCGAATCCGATCCATAAGTAGGCCATGAACGCCGTTTAATTCTGTATGTATTTCACAAGAATTTTCAGGTTCATCAGACTCCGCAGCAGGCCAAATTACAATTGATAGGAGTCCATAAATTGAATTTCGTCGGGAAGAGCAAACTTATAAGGATTGTATTCTTTTTTAGTCTAAAGAAAGAAATGATGATTAAATCTATTTTATTTTGATGACAAGAAAGAGCTACTTAACACAAAAGAAACCTAATCGTAACTGGCGTATGTATTTTACAAATGCAATGTGGATAGTTTTATTTTTATCAGTATATCTCAAACCCTTGACCTCTGAGGTGGAAGACTATACCTCTTACCACTCCAACCAAAGGTTGTTGACGCAATGTGGATAGTTCATGGTGCCTTTGGTCCAACATGATTCATTTCTATGTGAAATCAATGTTAATTGGATATCTGATGTCAGTTCGAGGTGTTGAACACAAAAACGTGGAGCATGAAGTCATAAAACATGAAGCATAAAGTCATTCAACGGTTGGGTGAAAATACACCGAAGAGCTTACTCGGAATAAAATAGCCTATGGACATGTTGAGACTTTTTCTCTCAACAAAAGTGTTTTGAAACAAATAAGCATATACAAACCATATATCTCTCATCAGCACATGTTGAGAGTCTGGATGAACTTTCTAGATATCCAAAATTCTAAAACTCAAAAAAAAATGATGAGGTCCTACCATCAAACCAGTAGTCAGAACCCAGATAGCAGGATTCAGAGTTCTAAGTGCTTAGCACCACAGCATAGAACCATTTTGGACTGGTCCCCAAGCCGCCCAAATATGTTCGGATCGGTTTGTTGGTCCGTCCGGATACTAAATTTACACCCGTGTTTCTTCCTCGGAATCCGATCCATAAGTGGGCCATGAACACCGTTGAATTCTGTATGTTCTACAATTGTTCTCATCTTCCTCGGAATCGGATTCAGAAGACCATGTACACACTTGACTTCTGACTCTCTTGTCATTTTTCTGTCTCGAAATTTCATCTACGTCAAAAGAATTTTCATGTTCATCACACTCCGCAGCAGGCCAAATTACAATTGACGGTGATAACACGGAAGAAACTTCTTGATTTTGATCATTGCTTATTGGCGACTCCTCTGGGGTAGAATGTGTGCTTCCGTCGCAAATGGGCACATCTTCAACAGCTACCCAGGCACTAGGTGGTTGTATTGCAGGGACAAAAGAACCTTCAAGAACCACATTTTTCACTTCGTTTCGAGGTAATGTTGCCTTGAGTGATAGTTTTATATTACCCCTGACATCTTGGCCGATGCACATTAATGTAAGTTGTTGGCCAGTGGATACTACATCGGTAACTCGAGAGACCTGAAAAGAACACCATAAAATATGACACGCTCAAGATGAAGCGAAGAAAGAAACCTCGTATGAAATTATTGCTAACTTAAATTAGGAAATCTGTCCAATCAAAAACTATATTCTTACCTGATTATGTGACAACTCCGATACATGTAATAACCCCTGTTGGCCTCCATTAAGTTCCACAAAAGCACCGGACTCCTTAACTGCGGTCACAACACCTTTATAAATTCCTCCAACTTCGATCTCTCCTCCAAGAATAAAACCAACCTGAAAGAAAGTAGATTACTTTACCAGGACATAATCATAAAATAACTGCAATTATTTCTTTAGAGATGAAATAGCCCAACCAAAGGACTAGAATGTAAAGCCCCGTCAGTAACTCAGTAGTGAAGATGAGAAAATAAATCTTCATTGAGACCGGAAAAAACATTATCCTCTCATGGCTCATTGTGGAGATTATTCTATGCATCGTGCTGATTGTCTTTTACATTTTCCCGAACAGTAAATTATGTTTTTCCTAAACCAGGTAGCCTCGGGAAGATGCAACTAAGAGTCCAAGACTAAGGCTGTCAATATATATCTAACAACTCGATTTGAATCAGATTATTCCATTAAAAAGTTTTGAAATTGAATTTGAATTCAGGCAAGGAATGAAATTTCGGTTTCGGTAGAAATTTCGGTCGGTCCAAAAGTGGAAATGTTTCGTTGAAACGTTTTATGGAAATCTTACAAATCTACAGAAATGATAGAAATGTGATGCAGTTATGTACAACAAGATTATTAAACCATAATGAAGCATAAAAATGATGTTTAACATTATCTATTAGTTTGAGGGAGTATTAACAATTACTTGCAGGGGTAAACTTTATAACTTTTTGGCTATAACAACCAAAAGATAACATTCTTACTGATAATAGGTAATAGTTAACAAACTTTGTTAGTTTGAGAAGGCGTCGTCAATTACACAGTTATATCAGGGGTATTACTAAGATAAAATCAATTTAGGTAGTTAAGTCAAGGCGTAAATCATTCAAATAGATTTAAAAACCATTAAAAACATAACATATAATTATATAAATCAAGAGAGGTGCAAGAGAAATGAAGATGAAAAAGACGAAGGAAGGGATGTTTCTAGTATTAGTTTCTCCGTTTTTTTGCTAGATTTCTACTATGTCGGTCGAAATTTCCATCATGTCGGTGGAAATTTCGATATTTCCAACCATTTCGGTGGAAGTTTCGTCATTTCGGTGGAAACTATGCAGAAAATAGTTGTAAGTGTTATTTCGTGCACCTAATCTAATTTTAGGAAACGTTTCGCTAAATTTCGGTGAAATTTCGGGAAGTTTCATTCCTTGAATTCAGGTACCTTTATCTGGTAATATTGTCGCGGATTCCGATATTCCAGCACTCAAGCCAACAATTACCAGAACCAGAAAATTTTAGATTTTAGAGGAAATTGATCAAAAAGCAAAAATTACCTTTTCTTGTGCTTTTTCAATAACTGATTCATTCTTCGCAAGCATAGTGAGTGTCCCATCACTCACAAAAAGCCGTGCACCTGTATGAAAAATATATAACAAATAAGCTAAAGCTCTAAACATTCCGAGGGACACAATTATCCGAAGAGCAAACTCCTCCAAGCATTGACTAAGTTTATGCAACAGAAGAAGTAACACCATTTATATTTCTTCTTTGTTAACCCTTAATTCTGTATCATATTGTATGAAAGTGAAAAAACACTATCTTATGTTTTTATTTCTTCTAAAACAACTAGTATACTCCTATTACGCATTGTCGATGCGGCATCGAGACATTTGCTTCAAGGGCGGGCTTTGCTTTCCGGAACAAACTGCCTTGAGGTAGGCAAACGTTTTTTAACCATTGGTGGTCTAAAATCCTTAGAATGAATCATCAAGTACACAGCTTTTTTCATCAAATAAAATATTATAAGCAGTTATGCACGAAATTCGCAGTTTTCAGACGATGAAACTAAATTCACCTAGAAAGTTGAAACATCATAAATGCATTTTGAAAAGATACACATTTTTTAACAGAAAGGGAATGCAAACTACCAAAAACAAATAAATGGGAGATTCCAACCAAATGAAATCCATCCATCCAAAATTACCTCTCGTCAACACATTTCTGCTGGAAAACCAGCAAAAGGGATCACAAGAGAAACAAGTAGAAAAGTACTTCTCGTGAACATACTCGAGCCAAACAGTACAATTTTTCGGAATGCCAATCATATAGTTCACGCAACATGAGAACTGGAGAAATAAACATGTTGGGCATAAAAATATATGCAGTCTCACCCTCATGGTACTAAGTTCAAACTTCAACCGGTAATTGAGATACTCGGGCTTTTGGACTAACTGACATGATCTCTAATTACAATCTGTAAGTCAGCTGAATTTTTGTCATTTCGTAACAATGTTAATTTGGAAATAGAAGAAAGAGAAACATGATTAGCATATTTCTATTAATTTTGGCTTATTGCTTACCTACAAATTTTCCCATAACAGTCAATGCTTTAACAACATTTCTATTATTTTCATAATCATATAGTATTCCCGACAAACTTAAATATTTCATGGAAATATTAAGACTTCCAGACAAATTTAGATTGAATGCATGCCTTATCCTACAACACACCATTGACATTTAGGATCCGGATAAATCAGTCTCTACACAATTGTTTTGTTAAATAATAATTGCAACAAACCTCTAATCTCCTATAGATTACAAAAATATGTATTCAAAAAGAACAAAAAGAAAAAGGACGGGAGATTTGCTGTTTGGACCCCCTTTCCTGTAATTGACTTGCTGTTTGGACTTCCTATTTCCAGAGTTGCATTTTGGACTCCCTTTTGACGGAATCATCCGGGAATATTCCGTCTCTAAAGTTATACTTAAAAAAATTCCCCCTTTACCCTTACATTATCAATATTGCAATTTGGACTCCTTACTTTATTAATTCATCTTCTTCCTCCATTTAAAAATACAAACCCTAATACCCAAAACCACCCAATCACCAAAAATCAAGACGATGACTAAATATCATGGATAATATTAGTTTTGGCTAAATAGAAATAATAACTTCATCTTTTTCTGATAAAACTTCAACTTCACCATGAATTGAATTGATGATTAAGTTGATCAATGTTCTTGGGTAATGACACATCATGAATTATATTTTTGTTTTCATCAAAATTGAATTGTTGAACACTAAAATTCATAACTTGTGGTTCTTCCATGAAGCCACTAAAACCCTTACCAGACATTAAATGATACTTACTAGTATTAGTAGTAATGAAGGGATTCTCTATTATTTTCATTAAACCCTTACCGGGCATCTTCAATCTAATTAAATTTTATCATCTTCCTCATTCCCTTTTCATTTTTCTCTGATTCTTAAACAATGCCTCCAAGTCAAATTCCCAAAGATGAAGAAGAAGAAGAACTATAATATTGTAGTTGGAGAGTCCAAGAAGAAATCTACGAACAGATTGTGGAGTGAAGATTATGAAAGGACTATTAAATTAAAAGAAAAAGGGTTTAATTCTTAAGAGTTTTTGTTTCAAACTAGTAATGGTGGTGGGTAAGAACATTTTGTCTCTTTGATGGCTGAAAGATCAGAAGATTGGGTTGTTTTTTAAGTTCTGGTCAGGGCTTTAGATTGTGAGTATTGGTGGGTTTTTTGTTGTTGATTGAATTTTCGTTCATGGGGTTTCTATGTTTTGACTTTGTTATGAAATTGATCATTTTGATGTACTTGAATGATATTAATTTCAAAAAAAAAATCTAATTCAATTTTGAGGATTCTAGTGAGAGAAAGAAAGAAAGAGGAGTTCAAGAAGAGGGTAAAACAGTATTTTCACCTATTATTATTTTGGAACAGTTAATTTTAACCTTTTATTTTGAAAAAGAGAGTCCAAAATGCAACTCTGGGAAAAGGGAGTCCAAACAACAAGTCAATTATAGGAAAGGGAGTGCAAACAGCAAATCTCCCAAAAAGGACGAAGTCTAGCCGACACTTTAAAGGAAGAGAAAATTCGACCGGAGAAGCGAAGAAACAGAAGAAAACGTAAAACAAAAGCAATAAAATGAGAATTAAGATGCATGATAACTAAGAGATATTATCAGATAACATGGTCAGTAAAGAATCTAAATGCCTATAACCATGAAATCTCAACAGACCAAATAAGTCAAAAAAGTTCAATTCAGCAAAGAACTCAGTCACTCATACTGCAAGATAAAACAGATGCATGGATCATTCATTAGAATTTAAATTGCAGACTAATGACTCCTGAACAAATTAAAGGGTTAAAAGTACCTGTTTCTTCTTCAATTTTTCTCAGTTGAGCACCTTGAGGTCCTATCAACCGTCGAAAATTGTCATTGTTGTACTTCAAGTTAACTGTGATGGGTCATACATTTTAATCCACAAGTTAATCAGCAATTAGAACGTATATATAAACCATATTATGAGGGCATTAATAGATATCGTAACAAAACCAAAATAAAACAAATCTTCCAACCTAATCGTGGAGAATTCCTATCATTTTGAGTACGAGGAGCACTGATCTCCTGTTCCATGTGATCAAGGATTTGAAGGCGACCTCTCCGTGCGTGCTCTAATGACTCGCATATAATATCCAAAGGAATTCCAGCAGGTTTCATATCCAATTGAATTGCAGTTACTCCCTTCCGGGTGCCTGCAACTTTGAAGTCCATATCTCCCAGATGGTCTTCCAAGCCCTGTAATCCCAAAGCAGACAGAAAACATCATCAGGTAGGTCAAGGCTTCCAGAAAAAGCAGTCCTAGATTTTGAAAGCTACGACATCTAAAACTAAATGACAAAAGGACTCCTTAAATCAAGGAATGAAATTTCGAAAAATTTCGGTCGAAATGACTGAAATTTTTCGGTATTTCACATTACCGACACGAAATCTAGCTTACATAAACTTGTTGTCAGATTTCGGTCAAAATCTGCACGAAATCTCCATATATTCGAAACAATGGTGGATTGTTCAAGAGATTTCTTCCCTAATTTGATCATAGATTCATACCTTCAATATATTCAATGGATTTCTTCAGATTTTTTCTATGGATTTCTTTACTGGTTTGGAAGTGGGTTTTATTCAAGAGATTTATCCCTAATTTGAAAAAAAAATCTAGAGAGAGAGAGAGGAGGCGTCGAACTTCACGAAAGTTCAATCTTTTTTTTTTTTAGTTTTTTTTAAGGGAACCATTTCCATTAATAAGTGACAAAATCACATTGTTTACATGGATGATACATCATTCTTATTTCTCTCCTTTGAAAACTTCATGAGAGTTACATACCTTTAAATGCAAAGTGCCTCATGAAGAGAAAGAAATGGGACTAGACACAGACTTAATAAAATGACCCTAAAGGTCGAGAATGAGAAGACCCTGAAGGTCGTGAATGAGAAGACCCTAAAGGTCGCGAATGAAAAGACCCTAAAGGTCGACAAAAAGTAATACCAATACAAATACTAATACTAAAATAACCACCGTAGTCTTCACCGGAAAGTCGTCGTCGTCCGGAAAAACCGTTTTCATCACCGGAAAACCGTCTTCATCGTCGGAGAACCGCCCCCATCACCGGAGAACCACCACCACAGGGGAACCGTCGTCCATGCTCCCGATTCATAATCATGTCTTTTCCATTTCTCTCACTCAACATCCTCTCAATTTCGATTCCTATAATAATACTATCTTCTAAATTTCCATTTGATCTTACTCTTAATCCTTTCTTCAAGTTATTCCTTACATCTAAATCCCACAACAATTCTCTTTCCAAACCCTAATCTACCAAAATCTAATCAAACAAAACTAACAAATCTGAAAATGCCGAATCAAAAACCAAAACCAATTTGCGCTAAATTTCCTCGTGAAAACTCGGTCCGGTAGGAAATCATCTTGATGACTAGGCAGTTGTTGATTTTTCTGGTGAGGGATGGGTTTTGTTCAGTGTTTAGTAAGATGTTTGGAGTGGGTTCTGTGGTTTGAAGGTATTGTAGTTCTAATGAAAGGATATCAGATTCAGACAAATGTGTGGAAGTGTTCTTAGAGTTAGCCATTGAGAGTGAAGGGATAGGTGTTAATTAGGGTGAGAAGATGAAGGATGATGAAGGGAATGTAATGGTATAGAAAAACCTGAGAGTTTTATGCAAGATCCCTAGGATTATACGAAAAGGAGTTAAAATAACCGTTTTCACCACCACCCAATGGAGGTTGGCGGCGAGAATTGTGGTTGTTCCGCTGCAGAGCTTTTCCTTATCCGGGTTTTTTTCCTCTTGTAAAGACTTAATGATCAAAGTTCAATTTGTTTAGTTGATTGTTCCGGTTTCAAATTTTTAGAACTTAAGAAATAATACACGAAAGTTCGATCTAGAAATTAGGGTTTACTAGGAGACTTACTGTTGTTACTAAGCAGGTACATCGAGTTTGAACTTTGATGTTTAGTTTGTTTTTACATCTTTAACATTTAACCCCTATTATAACTGTTCAGAAGTTAATTTTATGTCATTTAGCCCCCTGATTTTACTCTGTTATTTCATTTTAGCCCCTAAACTAACATATGACTATTATGTGTGTTATTTTCATCGAACAGTTCAATTTAGCCCCAAATCCAACTGTTTTACTGCATATTAACCCTCAAATTAACAGTTTGTCACATATTAGCCCTTTGTAAGATTTCCACACAGAGCGAAACGGACCGACATTTCCACCGAAACCGACATTTCATTCCTTGCTTTAAATAACTTGCTCTCATATTAACAAAGAACATACTCCAATTCTACGCAACTAAGAACAGAGAAAGACTACAACTTCATATCGGGTTCTTACAGAGCCAAACGACATTCTGCCCGTAAGGCATAGCATCAGTGTTGTCAAAATCGTGCGATTTGGGATTCAAATCGCACGATATAAATCGAATCGTGAGGATATCGATTCAAATCGGTTTTGAAACCGCAACTTACAAAAATCGTCCGATTTTTATGCCAAATCGTAACAGAATCGTGAATCGTGGGATTCATTGTGAATCCCACGATTCTAATTCCAGTCGAGAAGTTGAAAATTTTCTATCAGATACAACGAAACTATTTATAGAAATTGGAAACTTACCTTCAAACAAGATTACGGTTTCTTCATAATTTTTTTTTGCATAAATTTCTTCATATTTTTTCTTCTTGATCTCTCTCTAGAAACTAATCTACCTAACGTCTCTCTCTCACTACTCTCTCTCTCTTCTACTCTCTCTAGAACCAGGTAAGTTGTTATAAACTTGTAATCATTTTTTTTTCACTTTTTATCTCTAGAACCAGCAGGTAAGGGTTTCTCCCTCTCTGGAAACTGCCCTAATTTTATAACTTTTGTTTTGTTTTTTTGCTGAAACACATTTTTTAGTTGTTATATTATAATCTATTTGTATTGTATTATAATCTGTTTTAGTATTATATTATAATCTGTTTTAGTATTATATTATAATCTATTTTAGCATTATACTATAATCTATTACAACTAATGCAATTATAATCTTTAATATTTTATTATTTTTTACTTTAACTATATTGTTTTACAGTTTAATACTCTCTTTTTAACTCTAAAATTAATTTACTATTTTTTACTTATTAATTTTTATTAGTATTAGTTTACTTTACTGTTTTTACTTTCTTAGTTTCATTATAATGAAGAATGCAGAAGAAGAACATCTTACATTTTGTTTTTAATAGACACGATTCGATTTAGAAAAACAATTTGCGACACGATTCACAATTTGACAACATTGCATAGCATTATAGCAACACAACAGACATCTTCCTGGGCCACCGTTTCGAGGAAAGCAAAAAAAAAATTCCGGGGAAGACGGTGGAAAACCAAAAAAACCCCAAACCAAACGCACCTTAGAGGTCGCCGACAAAAAGTCGCCGGCCGGATGTTGGCGGTGACGGCCGGCGACTTCATCTCTTTCCTTTCTCTCTCTCTTCTGTTTCTCTCTCTTCTCTCTCTCTTCTGTTTCTCTCTCTTCTGTTTCTCTCTCTTCTCCCTCTCTCTCTTCTGTTTCTCTCTCTTCTCCCTCTCTCTCTTCTCTCTCTCTTCTTTCTTTCTTCTCTCTTCTCTTTTTCTCTCTTTCTTCTCTGTCTCCGGCGAAGGGGAGGAACCCCTTCGCCGGAGCTCGTCTGTTTGCAAACCAGACTCGTCTGATTTGGTTTCCAGACGAAACCAGATCTGGTTTCGTCTGGAAACCAGAGTTCCGGCGAAGGGGTCCTCTCCTTCGCCGGAAATGGAGGAGAAAAAAAAAATTGTCGCCGGAAATGGTGGAATTCGCCGGAGATGATGAAAGGAAGAAGAAGCTGAAATTTGGTTGTTTGGGGAAACAAAAAAACTAATTATTTTTTTGTTTCCACCCAAAACTTCACACCCCGGAAAATTTCTTTATTTCCCCGTGACACCGGCCTTTGGAAATAGGTTTTAATCTTTCAGAAAGTATATTGATTATTTTTAATCTCAACAGAACACCTTTGAAAAAGATTAATGGCCGCACTTACTAATATATCTGTCACTATGCGGTAATCCTTAATCGCTCCGGATGGATCAACTTCACTAATAAGCCCTACTGAAACACCTGCCACGTGTTCTCTTAATGGAATACCAGCATCCATCAAAGCAATGCTTCCTGCAAAGAGCATCAGAGTAAGGCATGTTCAGCAAAACGGGAACTCGTTAACGAAATCAGATAAGTTCTGGAGATGTTGGCCACTAGGAAATTTACTATTGTATGATGATATTAACTACTCTTGTTCACCCTTTAATACTTTCTCTTCATCTTTTATTTCTATGACATTCGTTTTCTAATTATATGCTGAAAACGCCTTGTCAACTTGGGAGTGACAACAGTTTTTCTTTGAAAAGCTAAGGGAAGTCAAATGAATGTCTTTTTGTAGGATTGGCGACATGAATCCAATTTCACATTTTATTACATGTTGTATCCTCTTTTTTGTAAGTTCGCGGTTTCTCATCCTACTAAATTCTCAACTAGCTCCTGTTAATTGATGAGTGTTATAACAGGTTATCTCTTTAATTTTTATGCAGAAATGCTCTTTAAACTATGCATTAATACCATATTACATTAATAATATGTGGATGCATCCACATATGAGGTCCCAAATGAGGATATATCTATCCTAGGCGACCATATAGTCATGGAATCATATTGCAAGTCATTTAAGATCAGTCGTAAAAGTGAAGAAATATTAGTTAGCGAATAATTAAGCGTATCCCAGGTTATCTTTAGTTTCCTGTGAACTGGAACAATTGCCAGAAAAACACTTGTAAGAATTTAACCTCCGCACCTAAGAAAGCTCGAATGATTCCAAAGACTTTTTGGTTATGACACATTAAAACATAAAAATACAGGAGAAGGACAATACCTCCACAAACAGTTGCCATAGAGGTTGAACCGTCTGAAGCCATGACTTCTGAATTGATACGAACAGTATATGGGAATTCATCTTCAGGAGGTAAGACAGCAAGCAAAGCTGTCTCTGCTAGAGTGCCTACAAGCATAAGACAAGAACAAAGGACAGAGAGGAATTAGATATTAAAATTGCCTCATTTTAAAAATGCACAAACATCTAATATAAACTTGTCGTGGGATAAATATGTCCAACCCGATTTCAACAAGCAAAACAAAATACTGTTTCCATTGCTATGTAGAAATTGGCTTCTATTACGTACACACTTCACATTATTAAATAGTAATACATGATTAATGTGGCTCTGTCCTTGAGATTAGGAGGTTGATTATCAAGGTACCTCAATTACACTCACCAGTAACTACCCACGTGGCTATATATAGCAAGTCATCTAATGATTTCAAAATTATTTCTGCCAACAACTGGTAGCCCAGTTGGTCAGTGCATCTACTCCGCAATGCGGAGGTCCCAGGTTCGATCCTATGGAACTGCAAATCCCGGATTATTGAACTTGGATATAAATAAGGTAGATTATGTAGGTTTTACGCCATTTCATTCGTCAGCTATAGGCCATTTAATTTTGTTGGGCTTTACGTCAATAGTAATTCGGCAGTTACCGTGCTCATCACATCGTATCGATGTATCAATGCCTTCGTAATGACCATGTTGTCAATACTCAAAAAAAATATTAATTCTGAAAGAAGCAATACAACTTTTTTACTAATTGTGTTCTTTTCCATAAGTCATTTTCAGCTTTTTTTACTATAATGCAATTAACATGAAATAGAATGTAAAAGCATACCATGCCCAACTTCACGCTTATTTGAACCACCTCGTTTGCCTACTTCATTAATTGAAAAGGGTGGAAAACTGTGGTGAAACATAGAGCGCTTTCTGAGGGGACCAACCAAAGAATCCAGGCGTTGAGCATCTCCTGGTGGCCTGAGTGTAACAGTGCACATAACCTGCAGTTATAATTTCAATGAAGATAACTGATATAATGATAAAGGTTGAGTTCAATACAACTTCTGCAGATTTCAAAGTAGTAGAAAAAAATAAATATAAATTGAAGAAAGAAGGTAGTAACCTTAGTGTCCCCTTGCGAAAAAATAGATGATCCATGAAATATTGATAAGTTACCAGATTCACAGTAAATAGGCCTAACTTCATCAAGACGCCTTCCATCAACTCTAAGTCCTTTTTCAATAATCCTACTGAGAACAACCTAAGAAGAGGAAATGAAATCTTGTTCAGCCGCTTCCATCAATCAAACCAAAGGCAAAATGTTTTAACTGGGGTGAAGCATAAGAACTTGCATCCAAAGCCAAATGCACTTATACTGTCTCAAGGCGATATGAAAGGTAGCACGAGACACTAACATCTAAGGTATACTGCTTTGAAATAATTATAATATAATGGAATCATAAAGGAAACGAAGAATACCAAGAGCAAACTGTAATTAAACAAAAACATAGTAATTACTTTGATCTTTTTTAATCTTTAGTTATTTACAAATCATATACTTTTGACCAATCTGAATGCACTCATGAAGGACCTTAGGTGGTGTTTGATATCATGGAAATAGTTTATAGAAATAAAAGAGTTCCATGTAAAGTCTTCCCCAAAATTTATTCCGTGGAATGTGGAAATAAGAGTTCTTTCGTTTGATAGGCATTTATTATTCCATGGAATTACGCACTTTGTTATTCGGTTGACAACTAACTTCTACGAATATAATATTTAATTATGAGTTTTTATTTATTCTTTATGTTGTCAAAATGACATTTTTACCCTTATGTTGCCAAAATGACATTTTCATCCTTATGTTGTCCAAACAACATTTTTAACCTTATGTTGTCAAAACAATATTTTTGCCGCTATGTTGTATAAATTATTTAACCTTGTGTCACTTTGCTCTTAAGAGTAAGAATGTCAAGAATCAAGATGTTAATAAAACAAGATGAGAACGTAAATTTGATATCGTATGGAGAAAAAAAAAAATTTACTAATATAAAAGGGTAAAAATGTCATTTTAATGCAAAAGTGTAGGCATACCATTTAACAAAATAAAGGTAAAAATGTCATTTAGACCACAGACGGCTAAAAATGTCATTCTGACAACATAAGGGTAAAATGTCAATTTGATATTATAAAAGGGTAAGAATGTAGTTTTGGTTACATAAAGCCAAAATGGCACTTTGACAATTTCGTAAAAAGGACAGAAATGTCATTTGCCCAATGTATAAGTAAAAGTGTATTTTGCTAAATTTTATAGGCAAAATTGTCATTCCGAACATATCTAGAGATAAATATTAGGTTTCATGTATCTAAATATATTAAAATACTTTTCTTTTGATTTTTGACTTTCCACGGAAACTAATTCCTAGGGGGAGCAAGGAATTAAAAGTGGACTATTTCGTGGAAATAGATTCCTAAGGAATTAAACCATAGAATTATACTTCGTATCAAACGGTGGAAATACATATTTCCATGGAAATCCATTTATTTCCGTGGAATTAGGTGATATCAAACACACCCTCTTAGCCTGTTGATTCACTACAATAGATACATCTTTTGGGCTTTGTTATTCTCTCTTTTGGTCTTGTATCCGATAGGGAGGCTATCATGATACATCATTAGGCCTCTTTAAATCCTCTTAGCCTCCCTTTTTTTCTTTCTTTTTCTTTTTTATTCTTTTTGTTTTTCTCTTTCGCTTTTGTATCACCTATTCTTTTCAATATTAATTCCAATTTTCAAAAAAAAAACATTAAACACACTCTTAAAGGAAAAGAAATAAGAGAACTTGTATATCTTAGTGGAAAAACTTGCCTTTTTTCTCACTGTGTCTACAGTCTTTGGAAGAACTTTTAAGCTCTCTTCATCTTCTTCTTCTTGGAGAACTTTTTTCACATCCTGTGTAATTTTATCCAACGCTTCTCCACGTTCGAACTGAATGTAAATGACACAAAACAAAATGAAATTTCCTTAATGGCACGAATAATAAATAAAACGCTACTGAAAACCACCTAGCAATTGGGAAAGCAAGTAAATTATTACAAAAACTATTGCACCACTTACTAGGCATAACAACAAAAATGAAGCAAGGTAACCAATTATGACCATTTAAGTAGCATGTGGGTCTCCTACTGAGAAAGAAAATAACATAATAGTTGTCTGCGACTATTTCGCTCATCTTGTATCAAGACATAAAACACACCTAGCATCATCAGTTTAACAGAAATTGTCACGGCAACATAGGCAAAACATCAACAAAACAGTTCTCTTTGCATGCAAAAGAAAGATCCTTTTGAAGTAATTACTTAAGGAAAAAAAGACAGAACAAGTGTAAACCAAACATTCCAAATTGGTCATCTAAAAGGAAACAAAAATAAGAGAGAGATTTTCACCTTCCCATATGTCAGATTAGTAAAAATAGCTTCGATTGGCCCTTCAGACAAGCTCTTTACTTTTTCAAGTGTTCTCTCTGTTGCCAGGGTTATTTTGTAATCCTTCTTGTGTTTCCCAGCTTTGGCAGCCAATCTAATTTGGGGTTCAAGATAATTTACTGCCTAATAATCAATTTCACCAACTTAACACAAATTCATTAATGAAGGATATAAAAGACAACAACAAGAAGTTAATGTGAGTCTCTTGACTCACCTCAGAGTGTGCAAGCCGTAAAGCTGCTACTAGATCTCGCTCTGAAATTTCACGCGCTTGTACGTCTATCATTAAAGTTTTATCTCGGGTGCAAGCATACATCAAGTTGAGATCACTTATGCTAAGCTGCAGTATATCCAATCGAATAGACATTAAAAAGTAACAAAAGGAAGCAATCTCAACAAACATAAATAAATCGTATGTCCGTGTTCTGTTGTGTGAGCACTGAGCAGTCAAACCAAGTCTAGAAACTGATAATGATATATTAGAACACAAAATGCACATGTAGAACATAACAAAGTCACGACATGCGACAGTACATATTAGCTTATACTCATATAGGCAAACGAAAAAAGGTGGTATATTTAGAGCAGTACCTCATCTATGCTAGGAATGATAACTAATTTTCCGCAGATCCTTCCTATACGTATGACGCCGATAGGGCCACCCCAAGGAATATCTGATAACATAAGAGCTGCAGATGTGGCATTAGCTGTCATTACATATGGATCTTGCTTCTCATCATAAGAAAGGACACTTGCCTTTACCTATAAACAGGTAATACCAATGAAGATCTTAACATTTAGAAGGTTCTACCCCTGATACTAGAAGAAGAGAAAGTAAGTAACAGCAACATACCTGGACCTCGTGGTAGAAACCTGCAGGAAAAAGTGGTCGAATTGATCCATCAATAATACGACCACAAAACAGTTCACGTTCTCTGAATCTACTTTCCCTTCTCATGTACATCGAAGGAATTACCCTTTCAGCATATTGTTTTTCCTGATAATCAACCTTTCAAAAGCAGAAAAGAACTAAGAACAACACTCTTGAAATCATCAAAGCACCATGCAGTTTAAGAAGCCTACGAAACGGGAAAGAAAAAAAAAAGATACTGATAACAAAACTAAAACACATTAGATCACGCTTAAAAAAACGCAGACTTCTTACACCAATTCTAGTCCATGGTGAAATCATACAAAAAGATACAAATTTGAACATTAGGAACCTTTAATCAACCAAAGAAATGATATGTAAACCAAATCCGAGTACTCGGCTCTGTATCTAACACTCCAAGTCTATTAGTTATGAAGTTCCATTCGGACATATAATGTATAACAAACTTTCGTCGTAGACAGATTTCAGGTGCTATGTATAAATTGCAAAACCAGTCGCTTGTTTATACAGATCACTCATCTTGGGATAGATAGATGATTTGAAACCAATTAAATGTAACACAAAATACAGCTTACCAAACATAAATCGATAACCTAAATTCAAAAAGGTAACATTGCTGCATAAATGGAGCCATGAATGAACCCTAACTAAAACCCTAAATTTAAACAAAAAAAATCCGAACTTTGTGATGAAATACACTTACAGTTAGTGGTAAAACGTCACCAGTTCCATCTCCTTTAGCAGAAGCAGCAATAGTAGACGAGACTTTAGTTTCTTCCATGGCCATAACAACAGAACCATTAGAAACCCTAGCGATTTCCCCCGCCGTCTCAAAACTAATCACATGAGATCCTATCTCAAATTCTTCCTTAAATGATTCCAAAACCTTGTTTGGCAATCCAGGAATTTCAGACTCGGAAGTCGAAGCTTGGAGGGATCCATGGAGGTTACTACTACACACATTACGTAATCCAAGCTTTCTGTATTTGAGGATAATCGATACTGATGAAAAGAAAGGGTTTATTCTTCTTCCTAGAGCTGTCATGCTTAAAACCCTTCGGGCAGAAGCAGTTGCTATCAAGATAGATTTATCTTACGTCATTTAGGTTATAAATAATGTAATAATTTATCGGGCTTTAGATTTCTTTGTTATCGGACTTTAGACCTCTTTATTGCCGGGTTTTAAACCTCTTTCATTCTCAGCTTAAATTAGGATGTGTCGGGTTTTAAACCTCTTTCATTCTCAGCTTAAATTAGAATGTTATCGTGTTTATTCCAAAATTAATGTCATTCTAAAATGTGTCTTCAACAGTTACTTTTTAATTAATGTCATTAATAAACGTGCCTTTCAAGTCCCTCCAAAAGCATACGAGCAGTACCTTGGTGTTGTCGCCAGCTGGCGGCGATATGCCTAATACATTGGTTTTTGTATAAAAAATATTTTCAAACTTTTACTTCTTTTGAATTCTTTATCTAGGCTAAAATATTCTAGGATCTCTTTGGACTAAAATAATTTCCGCATCTTGAACATTTTTCGCCGCATCATTTTTCTCAAACGAGAAATTTTGCCTAATGCTTCTATTTTGTGAGAGTAATTTTTGTTAATTGTGCTGGTTGTCTTGATATATTTCTAAAAACATCTTAAAATTGCATTACTTCCAATACAACTCAAAACTCGATTTTGTTCATCAACCCAATCATCGAACAAACCGTCAGTCGGTAATGTGATAATCAAGGTAAAGTAAAATTTCAATCGGGTAACTCCGATGCGCCTTCTCCAGAGAAATCTAGATAGACTCAATGAACACAATACTTCTCGCAGACAACTCCTCACTACTGATGTCAAAAAAATGGCATTCCGTTATATCAGCACGAAAAAAGGAGTTGATGCATGACAACCTCCGTTATGCCTGAATATTCTGTTATAGAGTTAGATTCCGCCGATTATTCCTACTTCCGGCTCTGGTTCTCTGCTCTTTCGCTCCTGCTCCTTGCTCCTCGCACCAGCTCTTTGCTCCGACTCCTTGCTCCAACTCCTGTCTCGACTCCTATTCGTCTGTTCAAAAAGGGGGGAAAACCTGCAAAGGGCTCTTTGCAGTAAAAGAATGAATATTGATTGATCCTTTTTGGGGGGCAAGTTGTGAGAACTCTGAGTTTCTTGTGATCTTTTAGGGGTAAGAGATCGTGTCCTGTGAAGGACGATGTAGGGGGTCTTTTATAGGCGATGTTAGGCCGACTATGTTTAGTGGTGGTGTTGAGCGGTCGCCGTCCCACCAAAGGAGAAGTTTCCTCTCTTGAGTATTTAGAGTTTCTCTTAGAGTCTATCTCGGATCTTTGATAAGTGGAAGTTCCTAAGTTCAAGGATTCTTCGTAGATATCTTGCCGAAGTGATAGACTCTAAAGGAGAAGTTTCCTCCTTTAGATACGTGGAGTTCAAACTGGCTTAAACACTTCGAGATGTGTAGCCGACTGAGATCTCTCTAGAAGTTTCGGGATTAAGTCGATAGGTCATTTGGCGCTTCTGCCTCCCCAATTCTGGGCGAAGGCATTGACCGAACTTGTGCAGACCCCCCTTACTCCTTTGAAGACCCCATGGTTGATCTGTTCATGCCAAGGGTGTTTGCAGGGCTGGTTTCCTCTAGCCAACCTCCCAGGTAGGGGAATATGTGGTGGACCATCAACGGTTCAGTTGTCCTGCTGCCTTAAGTCGAGTTGACCCAATGGACTTAAGGTCTGATTTTGACTCTTCAGACGTTAGTCAACGTCTGGACATTTTGTGCATCATCATGACTCTTCAGAATTTACTATTGATGGTTAATCTCTCTTAACATGCTACTGCCATCCAGATCGAGAGAAATATTGGACGAGGATGCTACTTCCTGATCTTTAACTCTAGATTGGGTCCATTTATCCTTAATCCAATTAGCATATAATACCAATAGTTTTGAAGATTAGATATATAATGGTAGTTAAATCTTGGTATTTGCTCCATTTTCCTTCTATTCTTCTTATGTTAGCTAGCGTTGAATTGAATCATATAATTTCACATTGCAATCATCTGAATAAATTCCAAAAATATATTAAGGCATGAAACCTTAGTTTCTTGCAATTAAATTATTTTCAAGTTCGTTGAAAAATATAAGTTCCTTCCAACATTTCATAGTTTTCACCTTACTATGCACAAATTGGGTAGCTCTAGATACGTGAGTTCCACTCATTTTTTGAATTTACCTCGTAATGAAGCCAACATTGTATAATATAACCAATTGATAAGGTATCGTTTGATATAAGCAAATGTCACAAGAGAAAATAAATGCTAAACTACCTCCCATGTCATTTTTGTAAAATTTTACAATGAATGCTTTGGTTTTGAGAAAGGAGCAAGTAGTGCAAATTCATAATTTTCTTTGCCCACCCTTCTTTGAGGTCATTAATTAGTGCCTTTTTTTATTGTTGAAATGCATTCATATGTGTACTTTGTTTGATTAACTTTATTATTTAACCATAATTAAATATACAGTAATTACATAGGCGCAATAATTCAGTTGTGGTGTAATTTTCTTAAACTTAAGTAGTCATCAGGAACGTAGGAGAGGGGGGTGCAAGCAGTACGGTCGCACCGACCCCTCTTCATCTTAGGTCCCATTTTAGTAATGTTTAAGAATATTAACTATAATATGAGTAGGGATTGGATACTAAACAAAAAAAGTATGTAGCTTAGTTGGTGATGAAGTAACCCATCCGCATAATAATAGGTCTTTTGTTCGAAGCTCCTGAATCTCTATTTAAAATTTTATTTTTCCAATATTTTATAAGATATTACATCTAAAGGCACCCAGCCTGGGCTCACATTATAGCTATTCTAAAGGCCTCTCTATCTCTTTATCTACTTGTTTTCTTTCATATGTTTACCTAACTTTATTTCTATGTTTTTATTTCATTTTTCTCTCTACTGTGGTCTTTACTTTTCTTTTTTCTTCTTTTTATTTCTATCTTTTTCTTCTCTCTTATTACTAAAATACAATAAGGTCCTATGCCTTCTTCTGTAAGTGTGTATATTTTTCTTTGTCACCTAATATTCATATGCAAAAGGTACGGGATTTTCGTGTAGCATTGGGTTTTCCAAGGCATACTTATTTGTTATATGAATATTCTTTTACGTATTTTTGTCATTATAATATTTTACTTAACGTATTGGGTTTTAATCATTCATGCATTAATGTTTTCACTTAACGTATTTTTGTCATTATAATATTTTCTTCGGTAAAATTTTTAGATATTTTACTAATATATCGTATGTAAAAAAATTTGGTTCTTACATCATATGAAGGGTCTCGATTAAAAGTTTGCCGAACTCCCAAAATCTCAGCCACGCCATTGGTAATCATTAAATCTAATTCAAGCGCACTCTTTCTTAACCCACTTCCCAGTTTTGATATCTAAATTTGCAGTCTAGATCAATCAATTTCATCTGATTTGATTACGTATATAAGAGTATTTTATTATAATAGATGTCTCATGAAAAATGAACAGTTGATTTGATCAATCTCAATCACATCTTTCTGAATTTTGAGGTTTGGTTCTTTATGTCTTATTGAACTTTGTTTGAACAACTGAAAATCATTAAAGACTTCCAAAATCACATATTTACAGATCATATCCATTTGTATTTCAACAACATTAAGAGGCAAAACCCCAAAAGGAATTTTTTTTTAGTTCCCCCAATCTTATAATTTGACACGACACATGCAAAAGAGTTTCCCTCTCATCTCGTCGACGGTCGACACTGAAATAATCCGTTTATAAACGAACCCTCGCAAACTAAGTTGTGCAAGCTATATAAGGAGAAAGAAAAGGAGAACTTTTCGTTTCACATTTTATTTAGAAGTCCAACTAGATCGTAAATGAACAACAAGACTAAGTTATTCTTTCAGCTAAAAGAACCACAAGACTAGTTAAGTGCGATTTGTCTTTTATAAATCTGAATCTGAAAACTGAAAATGATTAGGTATGCAATTTTAGTTGTTTTGCATGTTTTTATATTAAGATCTTAAAACAAGTGTGCATATTCAATGAATATGTTTTCAGCCTTTAAAACAAGTCTGAATTTAAAAAGAAGAATTTGTTTTAAGGTCTGGATTGATTAGAGAAGTAAACACATAGAAATCTCAAACTATATAAGTAACTACACACTATCTATTTCAGATTTCAGATTTAGAGTTAACGAAAAAACAAACAACACCTAAATTATTACAAGAACATAGAAAAATCAAAAGGTAGAGACTAGGTTTTTTTTTGTTGAAGAGACTAAGTCTGAGACTAGTTGGGTTGACTATGTCCTGACCTACTCTATTTTATAGTTTTTGCAAATTCAATACACCCAAGAATTTTATAAAAATGTAATATCTCCAAGGAGGCATCTGGTATATTCAGATAACCACATGGAAATATGAAGAAAAAAAAATTGAGGGTAGTATGTTTTGTGTCAAACTAGTAACTTTTAACAAAAGAAAGTGTCAAATTAGTAAAGACATACAGTATAATTTATAATGGTTATGACTACGTTCGGGTCAAAAAAGATTAGCGTATCTTAAATATATTAATTAAAAAGATAATCTCAAACTATATTTAACTAACACATATGAAGATGAATATCTCCTTTGAATTTTACATTTGGGTTGAAGATATCTGTGAACTTATTCTTTTGCGAACTCAACATGTTTGGCCCATGAAAGGCGTAGCAAACTTAATTTTTTTGTAATCGAATTATTTCCTATGAAATTTTGAAAAATATAAGTTTCTTCCGATATTTCAAGTGATCATGTGGTCAACTTATTATGCATAAATTGTAAAACGAGGGAGTAATATAAATATAATATAGTCACTCCATCATGAGAGAAAAATTGCAGAACCATCCCCATGCTATTTTTGTGAAATTTGTTGATAGAAATGATTTGAACATGAAAAGTGAGAAAGTATTGTAAATTCATGGTTGTTTATTCCATTCTCTCACCACTGTCCTAATGTGTCTATCGTAACAGATTCGACGGTTGTTTATTCCATTCTCTCGGATCACAGCAAGCTCCCCGACCCCTTGAAATGTGTGGCATATCTGGGCATCTGGCTGCTTATTCTGAAACTTTGGAGGCAGTTTCATCACTGCAGTGTTCATGGAGCTGAACCAGCCGGCAGATTATCTAGCTAAGTTGCGGTCAGATGGGGTTCTAGAGCTTGATGTTACCTGCTTCGTGTGTGTATGGCTATCTTAAAGTATGGTCAAGTCAAATGGTGATTTAATACGGTTAACTATTGACCAAAGGTATCAAAGTGTATTGGAATAAACTTGTAAATACCATTAAGTGATTTCTAATTTGATGAGGGGTCAAATTAAAAATAAAAGTCTACAAATAGGAGTTATGGTCCCCATCTGGGCTTCTTCTCAAGCTCTCTAATTTTGTGTGACATCCCTTCGTCACAAAGAAGTCTCTAAAGGAAGAAGAACCAAGTGAAAGATCAACCTAATCAACCATCTTCAAACTATGGATCAAGGTACGCTTCCGTAATTAAATATATTTCTTTGAATCTTGTGGATAGCATGTCTAGTTTACATTATACATGATATTTTAACATATTAATGCTTCTTCATGGCACCAACAGAGTGACTGACCAACTACCAATAAAACCCTAACTTGAATATTTAGTTGATGAGTGTCGTTTGACAACCAAAAGTAGAAGTACTTTTGCTTGTAGTAGAAGTTCTTTTGCTTTAAAAAAGTAAAAAAATTTCAGAAGTATATTTGGCAAAAATGTTACTTATAAGTAAAAAAGTCAAAAAGTTAGTTTGGTAACTCAATTTACTTTTGATAATTTTATTTTTCTTTTTCATAGAAATACTTGATTTCAATTGAATTTATTTATAATTTCCACAATTACTCGTGTATGCGAAGTAGTGGTAATACTGGTGGTAGTGGTGGTGGAGGTATGATGGTGGCGATGGTAGTGGAAGTATGGCGGTGGTTGGGATACGGTGGTGGTGATGGTGGAGATACGGTGGTGGTTGGGATACGGTGGTGGTGGTGGTGGATAAAGTATGTAAGTGATAGTGACAAAGTTATGGTGGAGGTGGTACGGTGATGGATAAGGTATGCAGGTGGTAACGATGGAGGTATGATGGTGGTGGTGAAGGTATGTTGGTGGTGGTGGTGGTGGCGGTGGCTGTGAAGGTACGGTGGTGGTGGTGGCGGTGAAGTTAAGGTGGTGGTAGTGAAGGTACGGTGATGGTGGTAGTGGTGGAGCTACAAAGTGATTATTGTCGAGGTGTGGTGGTGTATGGTGGTGGTGGTGGTGGTACGAAGGTGGTGGTGGTGGTGGTAGTTGAGGTAGGGAGGTGGGGGAGGTGCAATGCGTGTTGTGGTGGTGGTGAGGGTAGAATGTATGGTAGAAGTTTAGTTGGGTAGTGGAGCGGAGATAGACAAAAAAATAATTCGTCAAGTAAAATTCATGCATGTCTCAAAGAAAAGTTACTTTACTTTGAAGTCAAAAGCTAAAAATTTTAACTTCAAGAAAAAGTCAAATTTTAACTTAAATGAAGTCGGTAATTTTTGCGTACCAAACTAACTTTTTGACATTTCTACTCAAATAAGTAAAAAAGTAACTTATTTTAGTGTTGCCAAACGACACCGAAAACAAATTTGTTTTACATAAGGATAGCACAAAGGTCTCTTGTAATACTCCTAAAAGTATGAATGGAAAATTGGGTACTAAAAATGGTCTAAATCCAACATTTGTATTACAATCATACGTCAAGACTTCATTTTTACCCGAAATTCTAGGTCAAGGTGAAGAAAGAGGAAAAGAAGAGAAGTAAACTCCAATCTCCTGACTGTTTCACAACTGTAAAAACTGAAACTTAAGGGATTATACTCTAAATTCTCTTTTTTCCGCTCTAGTCCTCCTTAAGAAACTTCATCCACATTTCCTCCATTTTCTTGACTCGACCTAATCTATTTTATAGTTTTGCAATCTGAGTACACACAAGAATTTTATAATAGTGAAAAATCTCAAAAGACCATATATTTGGATCATGTACATGGATATGGGGAAAAAAAATATTTAAGTGTCATATTGGTACCAAACTATCAACAATATTAATTTTTACTATTCTATAATTTGTGTATATATATATATATTTGATTTGACGATTTTAATTTCTTAATATGAGAATTATCAGATTCATCTTCATATCGAAAAGTATATGTTACTTATAAAAATCAGAGTTTCAGAGACAATGAGATAGCTTTGGCTTTTGGAAATACAAATTCTAAAATCTCTCAACAAAAAAGAAAAATACAATTCTAAAATTAAACAAAAGCATCAATTTTGTGATGTCCTAAATCATTTACTTATTTCTAAAACTTAGAAAGCTTGTATAGGACCCCTAGTTGATTGATAGGGGCACCAATTATATAGGGACATTAATCCTATTTGTCATATTACAATTCCGTCCTTAACACTTTTTATATTGCTTTTAGGAACTTATTTTGATAAATTCTTCACATATGGGCCCTTAACTATGCAATTAGAGGCAAGAAATAGACCGATGTCGACCACTTAAAATCAACCGGAAGTCAAACCAATCAGTGAAAGTTTGAAAATCATCGGTCGAACCGATCAAATAGTCGACCGAATTTGTTCGACCCAGTTCAGTTTAACTCGACTGAGTTCGGTTGGTAGATTCAGACGAGCTCAACTAACCAAATCAAACATGAAGAAAAAAAGTTAACTTGAACAAGAAGGGTGGAAGTTTAAGTTTAAGTTTAAAGTCTGCCTTTAAACTTTTAGGATCCTGATGGGTAATGATTATTAATTCATAGTATTCTATAATTTGTGCGTGTATATTTATTATATATATATATATATATATATATATATATATATATAGTTAGGTCGATTCGGTTTTGACAGTTTCAACAACCTAACTCAGAACTAGTGTTGTTAGAAAGGCCGGGCCGGCCCGGGTTGGGCCCGGGACCGGCCCGTTCCGTACAGGCCCGGCCCGGCCCGGCCAGTTAGGATACCGGGCCAGGTTAGCCCGGGTCTGTTGGCGGTCCCGGGCTGGGCCGAGAGTTTTGGACCGGCGGGCCATAACCGGCCCGGCCCGGGAAGAACCCGGATTTCAGCCCGGCCCGGCAGGCCGTTGAGACGGGCCGGGTTATCCGGCCCGGCCCGTCTCAACGGTCAGATTTCAATTTTTTTTTTTTTTTTTAAAACAAGTACAAAAACGGCTAGTTGGGGGGTTTTTACCATTTTTACCCCCCAACTAGCCGTTTTCTAGTTGTTGGGGGGGGTAAAAGGTGTCATTTTACTTCCCCCCTTTTGTTATAAATATCTCCTCTTCTTTACTCAATTTCCATTCAAAACTATCTCATCTTCTCTACTTCTCTTAACTTCATCTTCAAGCTCTATATTCTTCAAGCTCTAAAAATTTTCATCTTTATTATTTTACCTCTCATTCTTTAGAACTACAAATATTCAAGATATCAACATTTTCAAGTATTGGTTTAGTAATTAAAGAGGACTATTATTCAAGAGTCAAGTGATCAATTATTGAAGACTTCAATTAATTACTTTAGTAATCAATTACTCAAGACTTCAATTAAGTGTATCAAGTAAGTAATTTACTTCCTTGTCAACTTATTTGAGTTTTTTACATATAATTTCTTTTCTCCTACCCTCTCATTTTTATTTTAGTTATGGATAACTATGATTTTGGTAGTCTCTCCGGACATGATAATGTCCAAATGTCCGGTGAAGAACCAACCGTAGAGACTAATATCCCCGGACATGATAAAGTGACACCAATTAATTTGAAACCACTAAAAGACAAACTAATCTAGATAAAGAACTAAGGAAAAAAAAAAGTAATACACAACTTATAGGCTTTATGAAAAGAAAAAGTGTTTTCAAATAAAAAAAGTTGTGTTCCTAAAAAAAAAAAAAAAAAAATTTGACCTGGCCCGTTTTTTGAAGCCCGCGGGCCGACCTGGCCCGGACCGGTCAAACCCGGGCCAGTTAACAGTCCCGGGCTGGGCCCTTGTATTACCAATAGGGGTGTTCATTTAGTATCCAAACCGACCAATCCAATCCGATCCAAACAGATTTCAACGGTTTGGATACCGATCCAATAGTATTCCGGATTGGTTCGGATGTTAAAATGGCAAAACCGAGTGGTTTGGATCGGTTTATGGATTTGGTTGATGGATAACCGAACAAACCGAACCAAACCATTTATTGTTATTTTTTATATATTATATATATAAATATAAATGATAGGAATGATGAACGGTTGAGATTTAATAGTTAAGTTAGTTCCATGTTTGTTAATATCGTAGCTTAATGCATGTGTATCAGAAGTAAATGGCGTCGAGAGTTGTAGCTTAATTCAATAGTTAAGTTAGTTCCACGTTTTTAAGTCGAAAGTGCGAAATTTTATATATGGTAAAATATCACAGGTGGTTCTGTTATCCAACCGATCCAAACCGCTCATGCATAGTTCGGATCGGTAACCGAACCAAATCATGAACGGATTGGTTCGGATTTAGATTTAAAAAAACTGAACCGTTCGGTTTGGACTTTGGATTGGTCGAAAAAGTCGGTTATCCAACCGATGTTCACCCCTAATTACCAACCCGGGTTGGGGCCCGGCCCGTCAATTTTCAACCCGGGCTGGTTAGGCCCGGCCCGTCAACTGGCCCGGCCCGGACAGGCCCGGGCCGGGCCGGCCCAGCCCGGCCTTTTTAACATCACTACTCAGAACAAAACCGAGTTGAATATTGATTGGTTTTGTTCGACCAACAGTCGCTCACCCCTATCTTCAATCCACGAAAGCCATAAAACGTATCTTTCTCTTCCTTTTCTTTGTTCATGACAGATGAAAACCTCTGTTTTCAACAATTAATCGTCTAAAATAAATAAAAAGTTGTCTTTTGTCTTAGATGCAGAGCCCATCGACAAAAGAAGTCTATCCATTATTCTCAACAGAGATAGAAGAAAGGTGAACAGAGTCTGAATATGATGAAGAAGACAGGGACAAGGGGAAGTGGTAGAAAATCGCGGTGGTATTAGCGTTATGAAGAAAATTAAGATGAAGGCTCTTCCTTGGAAGTGATCGAAAGTGATTGGTTGATGTTGGAGAATTATCATAAACACCAAAAGCCTAACAAAAATGTTAAAATGCCTAAAAAACTCGTACAAGATCCAGTCGAAAATCGACCTAGACGACCATATATCGTTCATTATACTCTCTCTCATTCTCTCTCGATCGATGGATCGATGAATTAGGTGAAATCCAAAACGTTAATGTCCAAAGCAAACTCCTCTCAAATTTTGAGTGCCCCTTTACACCAAGTGGGGGTCCCTATACATGCAACCAAAACTTACTGCTTTTCTCTCTATGTATCTCTCCCTGTCTTGTTTTTTATTTTCTTCTTCTCTTCCAAAGCCTTCCCTTGTCTATTTTCCTTCCTTGCAAATACCCACTATTTCCAACATCGTCCACTTCCTGGGTAACTCTCTCTTCTCTCTCTATCTAACTAAGGGTATCTTGTTTTTTTGATAAATAAGTGAGCAATCGATGTTAATCTTTACATAATCATTAATACCCATTTTTAAGAAGTTGATTTTTAACGTGGGTTTTGATTTTCTAGCTTTTTTGTTTATTGATGCTGGTGAATCTTATAGATTATATTACTATCATGTTTATTTGTGTTGTCTACTTCATGCTTTAATGTAGTTATGGGTTATTAGTTTTAAGCTATCTTTAGTGTTCTAAAAGTGTTTAATTTGATTACAATTCTCATTATAAGTTATGGGTTCTTTATGTTTTATGAGTTAGGTCAGGTTTTATGAGATTAGGTAAGTTTATCTCAATACATCCATATCATGAGAAATTTCCTAATACATTCATCTGGGTTTCATATATAGATCTTTGAAGTTGTAATAATTAGGTTTTCTGCCCATCTCAATGCATAAAAATCGTGTTTTCTTTCGTTATGGTTTACGATGTTAATCGAAATTGAACGTGAATCGTGACCACTTCTATGGAGTTCAACCCATTAAACGTTTCGGTTCTTTCGTTTCAATCTTAAGTTATTTGGATTATACACTACTAATGTTTGGATCTATTTTATTCTATATTTTAGGTATTGGGTAAAGTTCTTTTTATGAATGCAGATGGATTCAACTAAAGAAGAATATCACCGAGATTGCGTAATGGAGAATGCGTCAGCATAGTTACCAGAAACGAGATACGCTCTGGTACGAATACGGGGTACGGATACGGGGTACGCTAATTAGACGTTTCCGATTCGCTAGGGGGTATAATTATTCGCAGAAATTTATGCAATATATGTATATTGCATAATTATTCGCTAGGGGGTATATATATATATATATATATATGACGTGAAACTTAAAACCGAGGAAAGCAATATTCACACTTTGTAAACCCTAAATATCATGTTTTCATCTTTTTTTTTTCTTCTTGCGAATGGGTACGCCAGATTTAGCGATCTGATTCGCGTACCCACTCTAAAAGGGTACGATCGAACCAGATCGGAGTTCGCTCTCCAAATGACCGAATCTGGTAACTATGTGCGTCAGATCCAGGCTCGCTTTGTTCGGGTGCTCCGGGTATAAGTCAAATATGGGGAGATCGACAAGTACTTCCTCGAGTTGGAAATGAGTATCAGGTTAATGTTCCTCCTCTGATAACAAAAGCTGATATTCTTCAACTTGATCACGATTCTTGTCGAATTGGATTAACTTTACCAATCATGTGGGTTCATAATGAGCTCGATGGGAGCAAAATTGATCACAATGGGTCTTCAGAATTTAAGAGAAACAGAAAGATACGAAGCTGCTCGAAGAAAGAAGCTTCAAAGCTTAAAAAAAATTCTTCGAATTCTATATCTGATTGTGTAAACCAAGTGAAGCAAGAGTCCAAAAACAAAGTTCACTTTCCGGTTCCTGGCTGCTTAGGTAGTTCTTGGACTGAATTTGAGAAGGAGTGTTTTCTCCTTGGTCTCTATATTTTCGGCAAGAATCTTGTTCGAGTAAAGAAATTTGTTGAAAGTAAAGAAATGAGTGATATATTATCATTCTATTATGGGGAATTTTATAGGTCAATTGGCCAGAGAAGGTGGAGTGAGTGTATGAAGATGAAAAAGAAGAGGTGTATACATGGGCACAAGATTTTTACAGGGTCAAGGCAACACGAGTTTTTATCCCGTCTGCTTCCCCTTGTGCCCGAGGAATGCAGAAACATTTTGTTGGAGGTAATCTTAATGTTTTATGCAATTTTTACGAGTATAAACCTCATTATTGGATGATGACCCGAACTATCTCATTATTTTTACGCCGTTTCCTATAGAGATAATTTCGCTTTTTACTTGCTTGGTTTTGCATTATTGTGTTCCGTCGTTGAAAATACTTGAACTATTATCGGTCTGTACTTGTAACATTTCAACTAAATATCATTCTCGGGTCTCGCTTAATGTCAAGGCAGAGCTTAATTAGTTGAGCTGAGAGCGACAACCTGCTCGAAAGATGCATCTACCTAGCTCACTCTTCCTTAGCCATGCTCGAAATAGCTGTAAAATCATTCTCTTGGATGATAATGCATTTCGACTATCCCAAAAATCTCTCTTCCATTCTTCAGTGTCAACCGTCACTTTGCTTCTCTGAGTGGTTTTGTCGGAAAGAAGATACAGAATATTAAACCTTACAACTATATTTATTCTCTTCTTAGCGGTTATCTTTTTGCAGGTCTCGAAGAGTTTCGTAGAAGGGAAGATCTCGCTGGAAGAATATGTATCGATTTTAAAGGCTAAAGCGGGTTTGGATATTCTTATCGAAATTGTTGGGATCGGTAAGGGAAAGCAGGATCTTACTGGCACTATCACAGAGCCTACAAGAACCAACCAAGTTGTTTCTAGTCGTCCAAGATTACCTATTGGAAAGGTATGCTCCGATCTTACATCTGAAGATATAATTAGGTTTCTAAATGGAGATTTTCGACTTAGCAAAACCATATCAAATGACCTATTTTGGGAAGCCGTTTGGCCTCGTTTACTTGCACGAGGATGGCACTCAGAGCAACCTAATAATCGGATTCGCACAAATCTTAATTCGTTAGTGTTTATTATACCCGGTATTAAGAAGTTCTCAAGACGAAAACTTATTAAAGGAGACCACTATTTTGATTCTGTTACCGATGTTCTGGACAAAGTTTCAGCTGATCCACAACTTCTTGAGCTTGAGACCGATCCTGCTAAAGACAACATGAGGAATGAAGAAAATGGGTCGGCCCAAAAGAAGATGAAACTGGATAGCAATTATGATTATAATAGGCAATGCCGGAGTTATCTTAAAACAAAATTATCGAAGAGTATTTCAGACCTCATGATTGCAGAAACCAACTTGAGTAACAGAGAAGATGCAATCCATATTGAAGAATCGAAAAGGTTGCCAATGGATACTGCTAATATTTCGGCCCCTACAACTTCTTCGAGTGAAAATAAGGAGATTCTCAGTTACGGGTTGTTATCAAGTCAAGGAGATACTATGTTTAGCGTTCCGACGAAAGAGATTCTAAGTAATGGGCCAGATAAAGCGAACGTAACGTTGGAAGGGCCCGTGGGTTCAAATGCTGGTAATGACAATAACCCGAGTAAGGTTATAAAGTGTCAGTTTAGCCGGAGGAAGAAGCCTAGCCAGTCAAACTACTTAACTCCTGTCACTAAACGCCACAGGTTAACAGCTCGTTGTCAATCAGATACAAGATGCAAAGTTGGCAGTTTATCTGTCGACAGTGGATTTAGAAAAGACGATGAACGTCTGATGGTAGGCCGGTGCAGTCCAAGTGAGCCAGTGGGTTCTGAAGTAAGATTGTCATCTGACAAGAAAGTATCTATTAGTTCTTCGGCTAAAGACAGTGGAAGTGATTGTAGCAGTGAGGGAAATCTCAGTGAAAACTGCATTGTGAAGCCAACTTCTCACGAGAAACATCGTCGGAAAGAGTTGATCGACCTGAATCTACCCCATGTTCCATTGAACCTCGAAACGGGTGAACCATTTACGACAGAAGTGGGAGAGAGCTTGAAGACCCGACCTTTGCCTTGTAGCGATAATACTAGTGAACAGAAGCAACCAGTTGTGATTGCTCGAAGGCAAAGCACAAGAAACCGTCCATTAACAAAACGAGCATTAGAAGCTTTTGCTTATGGGTACTTAAACACAAAGCGAAAAACGAAAGTATTTGTTGCAGGCCTCTGATAGAGGAAATAATGGTGGTGTTTCAGCCAAGACGATGGAGCCTACGCTGATAGTAATGTCGAAATGCCTAACAATCTAATGAATCACAAACGACCTCGAAAAACCAGGAAATAGAAATTCATGCACAACTAGAAAGGTATTTTGGGCGATTTTTTGAGGAGAGAGAAAACGCTCTTGTTCTTCTCTCTTCCTTTCCATCGCAAACCCTAACCCTTCTCTTAAATTCAAGCCAACTACTACCACACATCACCTGTTGCCAAGCTTTTACTACCATTTGCAGATCCACAACACTCACAGTGATACTTCTATTTCTACAGAAAAAGCCCCAAAATACTCTTCGGCCAAAACCCCATTCAAACCCTAAACCAAGAACAACCATCACCAAATCTGCCATGGCTACTCATCTGACCACACATGCAACACCTCTTTCCACCTAACTACCATCAATAAGCACAACAGGAACAATCAATTAACTTACTACCCCAAAAGAAAAAAACGGTTAAGTGGGTTTCTTTTGCCAGTTCGTCACAACAAACCCAATCAAAGTAATTTCCGACTAGGGCTTCGGTTTGTAGCAAAGAAAGCTTGATCCAACTTGGGAGAGGCTCTTCGCATCCAGTACCCATCTTTGATTCGGTGACAGGCAAAAAAAAGTCTTCGACCTATTGCAAAGCCAACATCAACGACTAACCTCATCATCGTCCCAAATCACACACAACAGGGAAGTTCCTCTTTAACTCTAAGCTTTGGTTTTGATTTCTTTAAGTATACTAGTTTCATATCACTTTAACCTCATCTTGCATGTGATTCCATATGATGTTATCTATTCCCTTCTTGTCTGTTGGAATCCATTCTTTTATATAGGTCTTATTCTAGCTCTTATTGGTAGTGTCATGAATAGCTTTCTTGGTGTCATGAATAGCTTTTTGCATTTTCTGTTGAATTTGGTGCGCTCTAGATCTGGCGGCAACCATACTGTCACATTTTTATCTATGTTTCTGCATCTCTCGACTTTCAGATGTGTATCTTTAGAGGTCAAGCTTATAGGTCAACATCGGTTGGTGGTTTTCATCCCACTCAGGTTAATCGATGATCATATCGTAGGTTCCAATTTCTCTTCTATTTCAACTGAATCTTACTCTAACTTTAAACCACCTCCTATCATCTTATTTTTCATCTCCAAGAAAGGTTATCACGTATGTAATCATTTCATGTTTAATTGGATCCATCGCTTAACCTTATGGATCATGAGCTCATATCGTATGTCTTATAAGAGATTTAATATTAGTATTAACTTACCTTTCGACCCAGGAAGACATTTCGATTCACATAGGCATGTCCATCTTAGTAACCCACCTTTTGTCTCTTATGTTTCAGCTCAATCTCTGTCGAATTCTTTCGTGTTTGATTTTCGAATAGATTTAACTACTTATCCAAGGTCCTTAACATGCTCACTTCCACCCCTTGTCGCAACTCAGTTGCGATCTTTTGTCGGATTAGCTGAGTATTTATACTCGGGCTATGACGGCGATCCCATTTACCAGGTGTCTGATCAAATTCTACTTTGTGGAACTCGATCGGATATGGTCTCTGCATATGGAGAATACTGGCGGGATATCTCGGAACCATCTTTTGGTTCCACCTTACAGATGCCCTTGTTTCGCTCTGGAACTTCGGGTGTCTGTTTAATCCATCTCCAATGTTACAGGAAGGCAGGTACTAGTTTCATCTTTCAATCTATCGGAAGAAATCTCAAGACCAATTTACACATCATCCTCTTGAAGAGCTGCAAGAAGTATAAGCTACAGAATGAAGGACGATCCACTACACGAAGTTATTTTATGCAATCCCTCATTTCTGTATTTTGTTGTATTACTTTGTTTACTGTTTATGTTTTTCTTTTTAATTGGATATTGTAATAGACTCTTAAATTAATGTATTTGCTTTCAACAAAAAAAAAAAAAACAAACGACCTCGAAACCTCAAAGTTCTTGTTAATGGTTATCTGCTGTAGAAGAAGGAATCAGAGATGTTTCCTTGATGGTTATGGGCTCTCGTCGAGTCCTAGAGAGTTGGATTTCATGAAACTGTTTAAAACATATTTCTTGTACATCTCTAGGGAGAGCATCTGAAGCTTGGACTATAGATGCGTGCTCAAGCGTAGCAAGTGTTGAGGCCGTCTAGGTAGGCTCGTGGAGCCTTCGCCGAGAACATAAATGTGTATCCATGAACTTGGGTTTAAGAGTAAAAAGGAAAGTCAATATCGATAACTGCTAAGGCTTTCGGACCTAGCCACCTCATATTTTCTGGGAGAGTAATAATGGCTACTCTCCATGACTTCACAAACTTCATTCAGTTTGCAGCTTAATTATACAAGTAAATCGTACTTCAACCCCATTATGATCTTCTGTAATTACTAAATAGTTTTTACTCTTTTATATGCATATATTGTGCTTAACTTCTCTGTTTTTTCTGAAGATAAATGAAATATTTGAGATTTGAAACCCTATATATCCCATTTGCACTTTTCTTTCTCTGTTAGAAAATAATTGAACCCAAATCTCTATAAGAGGCTTGATTATATCCCGTAATCCGAAATGGAAGCCTCTAGATCTAGACGGAACCAAGCACCATGAAATCAGAAACAAGAAATTTCATCTTTAGAGAATTAAAAGAAAGAAAAGTAGTTGAATAAAAGCTTAAATTGCCAAATTGAAGATAATAAATTTTTAACAGGAAAGAATCCTTCTCTCTTTATTCTCTTCTTCACCTTTTTGGAGAGAGATAGAGAGTGAGAGAGATGAAAAGTTAAGAAAGAGATGATACTAAGGAGAGAGAAATCTTGAACCATTTCTATTTGTGTTGTTGTTAGAGATAACTAAACCGGTGATATTCCCGCGGACGGTAGCTATTAACGGAGCTACCGCCTCCGGTCAGTGGGAAACCTTGGGATCGAACCCCTTAGAGTAACAATCCTGTTGATACCATGATAGAAGCAAAACTCAACCCATTAGGAAAAAGTAAATAAAACAAACACCATTTACTACTCAACAAGCAAAACTCAACTAATAAAAAAAAGGACAGAAGAGAATAACAACTGTGAGTGCTTCAAATATAGTAGTATCTATTTATATATAAAACCACCATGTATGGCATGGAAGTTGATAAAAGTATAATAATAGTTAATAAGAACAACAAGAACGTCAAGAACAAAACCAACAAGTGAAAACCTAAAGAAAAGCACCGAACCGATTATAACGGTAGAGGATTTTTGGTTAGAGTAATATTCTTCACTTGAAAAAAAACATCCCTTGATGGATTGGGGGTTTATTAATATTGGAGTGATTCAGTTTTGACAATGATTTGTTGGGTAGTCATCTCTTCAATCTCCTCTGTATAATTTGACACCTACAAGAAAAAGATGCATGACCCAACATAAAATTTTTGGTTAGAATTAGTCACAAAGATTTTAATTTCAAGTATTCAACTCTGTTTGATCTACATATTACCGAAGAATCACCGATGGTGGTAGTGAATGTGGTGGTGGTAGTGGTGGTGGTAGTAGTTGTAGTAGTTGTAGTAGTGGTTTTGTATTGTAAAGTTTCAGAATATTCAACCGAAACTATAGTAATAATAGTGGTTGTTATTTTGGATTCAAGAACTTGAACTGTTGACGCCATTCTTCGTCTTGGTTTCTTCTTCTATGTTAGAATCATCATCAACAAAAAAACAGAAATGGAAAAGTTGTTAGTTCAATCTTTCTTTTTCTCTCAACAAAAAACAGAAATTAAAAAAAAAAAAAACTTTCACATTCTCACTCTAAATTACTAACCAGCTGAGAATGAAATAGGAAATGTTGAAGGTAGCTAATGAAGATGGTGGTTTACAGACTCCCAAATTTATAGAGTTTTTGCATGTAAACCACCAAGTGGAGATGCCTTCTTGTCATTAATGCGTAGAAGAAGAGAGAGAAACAGAGGAAATAATCAATGAGAGGGCAGAAAAATAGCAAAATACTAGTATCTGTAATTCCTAAAAAATAATCAATGACTGAGTTGGAGCTCTTGTCAGACAACACCCATAGGGTATAGCTTAATCAGAACACAAGTCCTTACCAAAGTAAGAAAACAACACAAAGACTCAAATGAAGTAACAGCACAAGGACTAAAAGATTTAAGTTATATCATTAGAGGGCTAAAGCTTCAATCGCTAAACGATGAGGGACAGAATTCGAAGATCTAAGAAAGTGCATTAACCTGATATGCTTCAATCTGATTCGGCCACGTATCTCTTCGATCTCACCTCTTATTCTTCACATGGGTTGCTGAGAGCCGTCGGATATTAGGGTAAATATGACTTTGACTCCCATTCCAACTCTAACCGAATTCCGATCACCTCACTGTAAAATGTAAATGGCTGAGATTATAAGAATTGTCTTCCCTATAGACAACCGAGTATACTTCCATTTGAGTTTCTTAGAACTGCTGATGCTGCAGAGGCTCCATTGTTTCTTTATGCTCCATCGACGTTAATCTTCAGTGTACCTGTACTAGGAGGTAACCATGATGAGCCCACTTATTGATCTACAACTACAAGAGAAAGATTAGCTAAATTGAGATTATTTCCCAAATCCTCCTCTGCCCTCCACCAAACCCGATCCAGATCTACAACAGCTTGTATAAAATACTTCTCGTTTCTTTGCTTCCACCAAACCCCTATTTTAGAGATAGGTCTCCTGGCCGAAAATGTTGAAAAATTAAACATAAAATTGACCGAAAATGTTGAAAAATTAAAAATCAAATTGACCGAAAATGTTTAACGTTCTAAGCATTATTTCACTGAAAATTTGGGATGTTCACTTAGAATGTTGTTATATGAGTCCAATGAAGAGTTGTAGTTGAGTTCTTCAATATCAAACTCTTCCATTAATGAAACCTCTTGACCACCAAGCTCCTCCAGTAATGTACCTTCTTCATTGTTAGGTTCTTCAATTAATAATGTTTCTAGTAGGTGATTGTGAGTTGATTGTTTATAGTTGTGGTGGTGGAAGGTGTTGGTGGTGGGATTTAGGAATGAATGAAATAAAATATCTTCTACTCTATAATCGATATTTTTTTTCAGTTTGATCCTTATCAAAATTTGATTTTAGTCTCTAGATGCTCTGTAAATAGCAAAACCTTTACAGAGAAAGTGAAAAGGTTTGAACTTTTGGACTTTGTAATAGCTAAAGTAGCACTGTAAATAGTTTCGAACAGATGAATTAGGTGAAATCCAACCGTTCATGCAGGAAAACAATTCCTCTAAAATTTTGAGTGCCCCTTTACACCAAGTGGGGGTCCCTATACATGCAACCAAAACTTACTACTTTTCTCTCTCTGTATCTCTCTCTGTCTCTCTTTGTTGCTAATAAACTGAAGACTTTGGTCTTGTTATTTTTTTTTGGTTCTTTTCTTCCAAAGCCTTCCCTTGTCTATTTTCCTTCCTTGCAAATCCCCACTATTTCCATCATCGTCCACTTCCTGGGTAACTCTCTCTATCTAACTATGGCTATCTTGTTTTTGTATAAATAAGTTAGCAATCGAGGTTAAATCTTTACATAATCATTAATAATTTAATACCCATTTTTAAGAAGTTGATTTTTAACATGGGTTTTGATTTTCTATCTTTTTTTATTGATGTTAGATGAATCTTATAGATTGTATTACTATCATGTTTATTTGTGTTGTCTACTTCATGCTTTAATGTAGTTATGGGTTCTAAGTTTTAAGCTATCTTTAGTGTTCTAAAAGTGTTTAATTTGATTACAATTCTCATTATAAGTTATGGGTTCTTTATGTTTTATGAGTTAGGTCAGGTTTGATGAGACTAGGTAAGTTTATCTCAATACATCCAAATCATGAGAAATTTCCTAATACATTCATCTGGGTTTCATATATAGATCTTTGAAGTTGTTATAATTAGGTTTTCTGCCCATCTCAATGCATAAAAATCGTGTTTTCTTTCGTTATGGTTTACGATGTTAATCGAAATTGAACGTGAATCGTGACCACTTCTATGGAGTTCAACCCATTAAACGTTTCAGTTCTTTCGTTTCAATCTTAAGTTATTTGGATTATACACTACTAATGTTTGGATCTATTTTATTCTATATTTTAGGTATTGGGTAAAGTTCTTTTTATGAATGCAGATGGATTCAACTAAAGAAGAATATCACCGAGATTGCATAATGGAGAATGCGTCCGATCCAGGCTCGCTTTGTTCGGCTGCTCCGGGTATTAGTCAAATATGGGGAGATCGACAAGTACTTCCTCGAGTTGGAAATGAGTATCAGGTTAATGTTCCTCCTCTGATAACAAAAAATATTCTTCAACTTGATCACGGTTCTTGTCGAATTGGATTAACTTTGCCGATTATGTGGGTTCATAATGAGGTCGCCGGGAGCAGAATTGATCACAATGGGTCTTCGGAGTTTAAGAGAAACAGAAAGATACGAAGCTGCTCGAAGAAAGAAGCTTCAAAGCTTAAAAAATTTTCTTCGAATTCTACATCTGATTGTGTAAACCAAGTGAATCAAGAATCCAAAAACAAAGTTCACTTTCCGGTTCCTGGCTGTTTAGGTAGTTCTTGGACTGATTTCGAGAAGGAGTGTTTTCTCCTTGGTCTCTATATTTTCGGCAAGAATCTTGTTCGAGTAAAGAGATTTGTCGAAAGTAAAGAAATGGATGATATATTATCATTCTATTATGGGGAATTTTATAGGTCAATTGGCCAGAGAAGGTGGAGTGAGTGTATGAAGATGAAAAGGAAGAGGTGTATACATGGGCACAAGATTTTTACAGGGTCGAGACAACACGAGTTTTTATCCCGCCTGCTTCCCCGTGTGCCCGAGGAATGCAGAAACATTTTGTTGGAGGTAATCTTAATGCTTTATGCAATTTTTACGAGCATAAATCTCATTATTGGATGATGACCCGAACTAACCTCATTATTTTTTTAGCATTATTCTGGTACGTCGTTCAAAATACTTGAACTATTATCTGTCTGTACTTGTAACATGTGAATTAAAGATCATTCTCGGATCTCGCTTAATGTCAAGGCAGTGCTTAATTAGTCGAGCTGAGAGCGACAACCTGCTCGAGAGATGCATCTACCAAACTCACTCTTCCTTAGCCATGCTCGAAATAGCTGTAAAATCATTCTCGTGGATGATAATGCATTTTCGACTATCCCAACAATATCTTTCCATTCTTCAGTGTCAACCGTCACTTTGCTTCTCTGAGTGGTTTTGTCGGTTCTAAGTCTTCATTTAGAATGAAGTCACTTTCATTTGCGGCTGAATATTAGCCTATCTCGGAAAGAAGATACAGAATATTAAGCCTTACACAACTATATCTATTCTCTTCTTTCTTTTCCTTTTCGAGTTTTTTTGAATCATACTTCTTAGCGGTTATCTTTTTGCAGGTCTCGAAGAGTTTCGTAGAAGGGAAGATCTCGCTGGAAGAATATGTATCGGTTTTAAAGGTTAAAGCGGGTTTGGGTATTCTTGTCGAAATTGTTGGTATCGGTAAGGGAAAGCAGGATCTTACTGGCATTATCACAGAGCCTGCAAGAACCAACCAAGTTGTTTCTAGTCGTCCCAGATTACCTATTGGAAAGGTATGCTCCGATCTTACATCTGAAGATATAGTTAGGTTTCTAAATGGAGATTTTCGACTTAGCAAAGCCATATCAAATGACCTATTTTGGGAAGCCGTTTGGCCTCGTTTACTTGCACGAGGATGGCACTCAGAGCAACCTAATAATCGGATTCGCACAAATCTTAATTCGTTAGTGTTTATTATACCCGGTATTAAGAAGTTCTCAAGACGAAAACTTATTAAAGGAGACCACTATTTTGATTCTGTTACCGATGTTCTGGACAAAGTTTCAGCTGATCCACAACTTCTTGAGCTTGAGACCGATCCTGCTAAAGACAACATGAGGAATGAAGAAAATGGGTCGGCCCAAAAGAAGATGAAACTGGATAGAAATTATGATGATAATAGGCAATGCCGGAGTTATCTTAAACCAAAATTATCGAAGAGTATTTCAGACCTCATGATTGCAGAAACCAACTTGAGTAACAGAGAAGATGCAATCCATATTGAAGAATCGAAAAGGTTGCCAATGGATACTGCTAATATTTCCGCCCCTACAACTTCTTCGAGTGAAAATAAGGAGATTCTCAGTTACGGATTGTTATCAAGTCAAGGAGATACTATGTTTAGCGTTCCGACGAAAGAGATTCTAAGTAACGGGCCAGATAAAGCGAATGACACGTTGGAAGGGCCCGTCGGTTCAAATGCTGGTAAGGACAATAACCCGACTAAGGTTATAAAGTGTCAGTTTAGCCGGAGGAAGAAGCCTAGCCAGTCAAACTACTTAACTCCTGTCACTGAACGCCAAAGGTTAACAGCTTGTTTCTCTGTCGACAGTGGATTTAGAAAAGACGATGAACGTCTAAATGTAGGCCCGTGCAGTCCAAGTGAGCCAGTGGGTTCTGAAGTAAGATCATCGTCATCTGACAAAAAAGTATGTATTAGTTCTTCGGCTAAAGACAGTGGAAATGATTGTGGCAGTGAGGGAAATCTCAGTGAAAACTGCATTGTGAAGCCAACTTCTCTCGAAAAACATCGACGGAAAGAGTTTATGGACCTGAATCTACCCCATGTTCCATTGAACCTCGAAACGGTTGAACCATTTACGACAGAAGTGGGAGAGAGCTCGAACACTCGACCTTTGCCTTGTAGCGAGACTGCTAGTGAACAGAAGCAACCAGTTGTGATTGCTCGAAGGCAAAGTACAAGAAACCGTCCATTAACGAAACGAGCACTAGAAGCTCTTGCTTATGGGTACTTAAACACAAAGAGATAAGCATAGCATTTATTGCAGGTCACAGGTAAAGGAAAAAATGGTGGTGTTTCAGTCGAGATGATGGAGTCAAAGCTAGAAGGTTCGAAATGTCTAGCAATCTCAAGAGTCACTAACAACACCGAAACTTAAAGTCTTAAAGAGTTGGATTTCATGAAATGGTTTCAAACATATTTCTGGTACACTAACGAAGCTTGTAATAGTCCCACATCTCTCAGGAGAGGCATCTGGACTATAGATGCGCGCTCAAGCTTATTATGTGTCGGGGCTTTCTAGGTAGGCTCCTGGAGCCTTCGCCAAGAACAAAATTATGTACCCATGAACTTGAGTCTAAGAGTCAAAAGTTAAGTCAATGTCGATAAATGCTAAGGCTTGGGTTGCTACAAAGCTCTTTGAAAGTCTGCAACCAGGGAAACAGAGAGTAATGTTTGATGTGTCCCACCTCATGTATATTCAGTTGGGATGTTTGTTCGATTATGCAAGACTAACAAAGTAACAATTGCTACTCTCCATGACTGCACAAACTTCATTTGTGTCGAGTATCTAATACTTGCAGCTTAATTATATAAGTAAATCGTACTTCGACCTTTTACGAACTTTTGTAATTACTAATAGTTTCTTTTTGGACATTGATATTTCATTCCGTAATAATAAAACAATTTACTGTGTTTTTTTGTTGAACGAAAATTTACTGTCCTATATGCATATATTGTGCTTTGCTACTCTGTTTTAAAATAAATTCATTCATTTCTCGATCCTGAGCACGATGGCACTCTACAAGTTTTTTCTTTGCCAAACATCTTAGGCTAAGTTCATTTTCTGGCAGAAAATTACAACTTCGATGACATTCATACTAAAAATTACAACTTCAATGACATTCATACTAAAAGATCCACATTAGTGCTCGAACTTTGACAACATTCATAATGAACGATCTAGATTGGAACAAACACTGTTACGACAGCGTTTATTTCTACAATAGAGACAATTAAAGATATTTTAACATATTAATGCTTCCTCATGGCACCAACCACCAATAAAACCCTAACTTGAATATTTGATTGACAAAGATACATTTGTTTTACATAAGAATAGCACAATGGCTCTCTCGTAATACTCTTAAATGTAACAAGGGCAAATTCGGTACTAAAATGGTCAAAATCCAATATTTGTATTACAATCACTAGTCAAGATTTTCGTTTTTACCTAAAAATCTAGGTCAAGATGAAGAAAGAGAAAAAGAAGAGGATTAAACTCCAATTTCCCAACTGTTTCACAACTTGAAAAACTGAAACTTTGGGGACTACGACCTAATTTCAGTTTTTTCCTCTTTAGTCCTCCTTAAAGAAGCTTCTTCCCATTTTCTTGACTTCATTTCATCTTAGTACCACTTAAGAACAAGTTCTTCTGTTCATTCATTAATTTTCCGGCTCAGTATCTTCGATCTCGCCATCTCCGATTATTTCCCCCACCTTGTCGAGAAAAGTCTCGACGACCACCACCGCCACCAGTATCTCGTCTTGTGGACCAATCATTTCTAGAGTTTCTGCCATTTGTCCCCCTTCTGAGTTCAGGCATCATATTCCTACCTGAATGGTACCCAGGAGACCTGTCTGGACTCCAACCCTCAGATTCTTGCTCACCAAAATACTCGTCTCTGTCCAAAGTTTGCGATTGATACATCGCGGGCCCTGACGGGCCTCCACCAAAAGCGCTATAGTTATTATGGTTAACTTGGGTCATATCGTTTCTATTATGGCCATTATCGTTCCATTGCCACGACTGTTGGGTCGGCTCTTGTACGACTTGGGGAGGTTGTGATATCATCGTAGTTGACAATAGAGCTGCCATTGAAGGCACCTTGGAAGGATGGTTTGTGACCATAGAAACTGGTGCAGGCTTAACATTATGGAATTGTCCATAACTTACTGATTCTGGTTGCAGTAATGGAAGTGCTGCAGTAAGAATACTATGTTGTAATGAACTAACAGTGGGTTGGATTTGGGTTTGAATTTGAGGGATATTGGGTAAACTAGAAGATGAAATTGAGTATGAATTTACTCCTAGGTGGTGATTTTCCTGATTCATTAATTGGTATTGTTGTTGGGCCTGTATCAGGCCAGTTCCGAGGATGGTGGTAGGATTTGGAGCAGCTGCCTGAAAATGAGCAGTTTCTCTGTTGGCCGCTACAATTGGTTGTGAAATCGAGTCATTAGATCTCCATTGGTTCTGCAATTTAAAAAACTCGTATTAGGATCATATAATATAAATTTAATGCAGCAAGAATACGGTCAAGAACAATGCAGTACAAATTGAAGCATCATAGGGTATGCGTGAGTAAATGAAACAACACCGACGAATAACGGTCAAACGACTACCATGTTGGCTGGTCAAAGGACCCAATAGCATCTAGCTATCACATTTTATAAGGTCAAATTCTACCCATATTTGAGAGTCAAGCAGCAATGGCTAGACGATGGGTTTATGACTGTTGTTAATTGAACAATAAATTTACAGTTCAAATTACAAACCATTCTGATTTCTGATGGAGGAGTTGGGGAAGGAAGAGACGTCACTAGTGGGTTCACGGGCTGGCCCATGTTTCCGATGTTTCCACCCATTAACCCACTTAAGTTTCCAGCCAAGTCAATCCCACTTGTCTTGATCATGTCAAGCAATTTCACTGTATCCTGACTTGTGATATTTCCAACTTGGCCTGAAGTAAGTGCAAAAACTAGTTCTGGGTTTTTGAGCAGCACAGCCAACAACTCAAAATCTGGTACTGATTCAGTAGCTTTCACTTCACTACTACCAACAGGCACCAGGTTAGAAGTTGAAGCTTCTGCCGGATTTTGTATGTTGTTATACGAAGATGATGAAGTTTCTGCTGGAGTATCAACATCAGAAGGTTGTTCCATTGGAATTTCAAGAGTTAAACTGTCATCATAATCCATCTCTCGGTCCCAAGGATCCCTCGGATCTGATGGAATGTCTTGGGTTCTCTGGTAGATAGTTTCTTTCTCCCTTCTCGTTCTGTCTCTCTGAATTTCAACTTCTTTGCTCTTCTCACCAGCACCAACTCTCCATAGACTGTTGATCTTAATCTCTGCAGAATGAATATGGAAAATTGGTCTGAAATTGATCGACATTGTAAACTTAACAGATACAACACTACAAGCATAGGAAATTAGGAAAGTTAATTGCTACTTATTTATTGCCTTGCATGTCGAAGGGAAAAAAAAGGTAAGTGGTCGACAATTTTGTGCAAATTTTCGAGATTGTCCAAACCATATCTAGACTCTGGAATGTAAAATGAACTTTTTACTGGCAGACAAAATAACTAAAAAAAACATGTAATTGGTTAAGTAATTTGATCACATCGAATATGGAGCTCTTTCAAATTAGATAAAAGTCCGAGTTTTTCCTTAGCCCAGCGACTCACACTTTTGAGTAGTAATAGATGTCGAAGGCTCGAAGCCCATCAGAAAAAGTTCTGTCATGATAGTGTGCCCTCTGCTTAATCATATGTTGATGCTCTCGTGTCGGTACTCAGCCGGGACAGACTTCTTTTACGATATAACTCGACTGCCTCTTGGCGTATTAGAATATGAATTAATCAGAGTCAAGATTGAGCGGCTTGTTTCATCTATTAGAGTTAATATGATAGTGAAAAGATCAACTGGATCTACCCAGGGTGATAAAATATACGAATAGAAGTCTGGATATCCAAAGGTGACTCTGGGACGAACTCGAGGAACACAATTAATTTCTTCTTAATGTGGTTTTCAGCAAACTTCAAGTTCTGAGTAAGTTCGCCGGAAAAAAAACTTCCAGAAACTTGACCCATTAGAAAAAGTAAATAAATGGAAATAATTTGAAGGTTGTTAAAGGTCATTTTCCTACTACTAAAGCAGAACTCAGCTAATTAAAAAAAAGAAAAAAAGAAAAAACAACTCTGAGTGCCCCAAATATATCTATTTATAAAACCATGGCAGTCGATAAAAGTGTAATAGTTAATAAGAAGATAGGTATTTTGAACAACAAGAACATTTGACAATATGTATAAAGAACCAAGAACAATACCAACAAATACAAGTGTACCTGATGGCATCTGCCATGGGATTTGATCCCTCTTCAAATTCTCCCACGAGGGACGAACGGGTGAGCTAATTTCTGGAAGAACGGGTGAGCTAATTTCTGGACGAACGGGTGAGCTAATCTCTGGACGAATGGGTGAGCTAATTTCTGGACGAACGGGTGAGCTAATTTCTGGACGAACGGGTGATTCAACCATTGTAGTAGTAGTGGTTGTAGTTACTGTGGGAAACGCAACAGGTTTTCTCGATTCTGGCGAAGAAGTATTTTGTTTAATTACTTCTGGTAAAGCAGGAAAAGTCTCTGGGGCAACTGAAACCTGATCTCTATTTTCCTCAATTTCCGGCCTAACGGGACTTTTACACGCTGAAATCAGATGTCTGGCTTGAGAAGTAGAATTTCTATTAAGAACTGCAACTTTTAACAGGGGTTTGTCATTCGAAGAAGTAACACTCTTCCCATACTTGCTCTGCATGAAACTTGCTCTCATCTTTGCTTTTTGAATATCATCAGTGGACATTGGACGACCTTGGGTGGAAGTAACAGGTCTTGCAATCTGAAGGCTTCTGCCACTAGCATTTCGCCCTGGTTGTTCCACCAGGAGAACTTTTCTACGTTCTCTGGTTGCTGCTACTGGTCAAGGAAGTAATCATATCATATCAAAAACATACTGGACAACAGCTCAGTCACAACTCTTGAGTAGGGATAGAGCCACATATAAGCTTAGTTATGATTAAACCTAGCTAGTTTTGTATTCTCAACGTGATCTCATTTACATAGAGTTCACATTCAGCTTTCGTGTCACTTACATTGGTGTTAAGAAACTAGCTAAATGTGATATAACATTTATATCATCCATATCCCGAGTTCTTTTCTGATTCCGAGCCATTGTGCCTAAAGATGCCATATAATCATATAAATTACTCAGTTTGTAGGCTACATCTAGCAATTACTTCGTCGATTCCTCATTATGTTTTCTATTACTTAATTCTCGAAACTCTGTCTAATCTGAAATTCAATCAAGAATTCCTCCTGCTTTCACAAACATTACATAATTATGACCCTGCTAATTATTTTGTAATAAGAAATAAGCAAATGGAAGAAATTTTCAAAGGATACGGGTAGAAGAGACACTGCGGGCATGCTTTCTATTTGATTCATCAGTGGAAGCTGGGAGCAGCTTTAAGGCCTGTGGAGGTTCTGATTTCCTGAAGTAACGATTAACAGTCATGTTCAGTAAAAGATGAAAATTTAACTCTATTCATAACAATTTCTGTTGGGAACGACTTGCATCTAAGGGCATGTTCAACTGTGCTTCTTTTTTCCTTTAATTTTCTTTCTTTTTCTGTTTTTTTACATTGCCTATGATTTTTTTTACCAGAACTCAGAACCTGATCGAACTATGCTGGAACAACAACGAAGAAATGAAAGGATTCTTGCCCCCAAAAAGCAAAGAAAATTTGTTGCACTATCAATTTATTTTCTTGTTCAAAGAAGTGAAAACCTAAAGAAAGGCAACGACTACAACGGTTTTCTGGACTTCTGTTTTAAAGAAACTTTAACTGCACAGATCACAAACATGCCCTTAGTAACCCTGCAACTTGAAAATGGGAACTATACCTGCAATCTTCTGAATTTTCATAAGTAAAAGCAAGAATGTCCTCCTGTAGAACAACAAATCGATATAAGAAATTTTTAAAGATGGAACTGCTGGTTATATGAACATTCTGTGCAATGAACTTACAGGAAGATTAACTATGGCCTGATTGTTTTCACTGGTCCTGAACACAATTACAACATCGTTAGAGGAAACATTTGGGAATAAATATCAGTATGTCTGATAAGATGAGGATTTACCTCTGTTTGTTAATAATCTGTTTATGTGTATCATTTGGTGAATCTGTAGAAGAGGGTCTCTTTAATGCCTGGCTTTTAAAGAATAGTTTGCTCCACCGTGACAACAAAACCTTTGCCCTGTTTGATATGTCTGATCTTCAAATTAATATAAATGAGTTTCAAAAGGTTGGATAGAAATGAAAACACACCCACTCACACACTACAAAAAAGCTAAAGTTGCGAGAATATTAACATCGGCTGTCTGTTTGACATAGATGTCCATTATTTCCATGTAAGAGGATTGACACTTCACGTACACGACAAGGAAATCCACTAGTTGGAGATTCTTATTAACAACTTAAGAACCAAAAAAAAATGGCATAAAAACTATATTAACGTAACACACCTGTTGTCCGGTAAAACCTCAACCTATTAACTGTTTGCAATATAGCAGACATTTGTACAGGAAGAGCTTTTTGCAATGGAAGGTGACAGAGAACCTGTGTAATACTAATCTAGTGAGAAATCTATATAAACAACGAGAACGCAGTGAATTAAGCCCATCGAAAAAAATATACACCTTAAGAGTTACAAGAAGAACAGTAGTCTGCTCTTCTATGGTAGCATTACTCAACCATGCTGCCAAAATCATTAAACCACCTTTGGTTAAAAACCTGTAAAATAGTTCGGAGGATGGTCATGTTAGGAAAATGGAAATAAAATCTGGTATTACCTGCTCATTATACAGTATAATCTACACTTCTTCACAAAGGTTAAAAGGAAGTACCAACATAATACTGAAGGATTTTGGATTCGCATGATCCACTCCATCAACTTCACCTGCCCAGAAAACTTTTCTTCTCTTCTCATCAAATTAAAAATATTATCTATGAAATTTTTATCAGAAGCTTCTATCCCAGGAATTACTTCGTCTTGTGATGACGTAGGTGGTGCTACTGTAACAGCCTCAGGGGCCACAGTGTTCAAGGGTGCTTGATCTATAATAGATGTTGCTGGATCAGAGCTAGTGGAGCACTCATTTTCGGATGTCTTACTTGCATCGGACTTTGTTGCCTTCTCCCTTGCCAACCGAACATGTTTCCTTACTCTAGAACGTTGGCTAGCAAAAAAATCTCGAACCTATATTAAGTAAAAGTTTGATTTTAAGTGTAATATTCAGCTAATGATTTTCATTGTGAACCTAAAAATTAAGAATATGCACCCAGTTAAAGAGTTGATGCAATCATGGAACGTTGTTCAGTGACAAATTATATGATTTTAATGACATCTGAGTAGTCCCAAGCGGAAAGTTACATTAAATCACACAATTTGACACTAAACAATTCTAATGTAACTAACATCTCGACAAGTTCTTTATATAAATTTTTAAGTTGATATAAGCTCAAGTTCACGCCAGAAATGCACATAAAAGTTAAGAAAAAAATATACCTGTGTGACAGTAACACCACAAAGGGCACTAATCTCACGAGTTTCCTTTTTGCTGATAGTATCTTTAATGGAAAATACTGACTGCATATACTTCACCCCTTTTGGATTTAACAAATCCCTAGGCCTTTTTCCTACAGAAGGTGGAGAATTTCATTTGTCAGACCCTGTATACTTTATGCAAGATTATGACACCCTGGAAGCTCTCAACGAACTATATATATATATATATATATATATATATATATATATATATATATATATATATATATATATGTCTATAGACCGAGCCTTTGGGACTTGACGAGCAGGTGTGGTTGGTTTGATCTACAGATGACTCTGCTGGATTTTTGTCTCGTCTAGTCCTCTACTCCTCTGTGAGTTGTCGGGACGTCTCCTGTGACCGGCCATATGTGGGGCGCGAGGCACACGAATGCATCACACGACACCGCAAAAGTATAAATTCGCTTCGAACTTCAAAGAGGTGATCCTTAAAACTGTATCACTAAATGTTTGTTCTCTAGGATTAAAATGGCATCCTAGCTTAATCAAGTGATAAGCTTAATCCTGTTATGCTAAAGGAATATACTATTAACTAATCAAAATTCAAACAACTACCCCCAATTTCTGGACCTCAGAATGACAAACAATTTTTTATTTCTAATGTTGCTTCTAATTAATTAGCAAGACTTGATTAATTAAGGAGTCTAAAAATTAACACAACTAGTTTGAAATACCTAAATGGAATGAAATAATCATCAAATAACTCACCAATATTAACAGATAAAGCACCAGCTGCCTGCACAAAATTAAAAAAAAAATGATTTTTTAGCAATGTCTCTTATCTACCATTCCACACACACAAAAAAATCCTAAAAACAAGAAAAACCTAAAACCAAGAAAAGAAACCCTAGAAAAGGGGAAACCACAACCATGAACCCTAGAAAGAAAGAAATAAATACCATTTCTTGAGAGAGAGGATTTGTTCCAGTAAGTTTACATTGAGTAACAACAATATTTTGTAACTGATCGATCTGATTATGAAAAAGTTGTTTCTGTAATTCCAAAAATGTTTGTAAAGATTGTGCGGAGTTTCCAATACCGACTTCCATTAAAGTCGTCGTCGTCGTCGTCGACGTCGTCGATGTATTTGTCTTCTGTTGAATCTCCATTTTCCGATCAAAATCAACAAGATTTTACAATTCTAGTTGATTTACTTCATGAATTGATGAAATGAAAAATGATTCTATATACATTTATTTGATTGTAGACATAAAGACCACCCATAGAAATTGGAGTTGTTACTAATTTTTAGGGTTAGGGTTTCTTTGTGCTACCAAGTAGGGAGAGAGAGAGAGACGACGAGAGCACTGACTTCCCGCGATAAACCTAGATCCTGCCTCTTCAAGTTCACGTTTCTCTATCTATCCTACGCTTCGAGCCTTGCCCTCAAAGAGAGGGCCAGTCAAAAGTTATTGACTAGAGTCAACGACTGAAATGGGGCGCCTAAGCAAAAAGACGTTGCGCTTGTATACTCACCCAAGGAAGAATTTCACACCAAAAGGTAATATATTGTGCCTACGACCGCAACGAAGAAGAAGAGATGAGATAGGAGAGAGAGAGAGAGAGAGAGAGAGAGAGAGAGAGAGAGGGGCCTGAGAGAGAGAGAGTTGAGGAGTGAGAGAGTAAAGCGTAGAAGAGAAAGAGATGGATTCGAGGAACGAGAGAGTAGAGCGTAGAAGAGAAAGAGATGGATTCGAGGAACGAGAGAGTAGAGCGTAGAAGAGAGTTAGAGATAGAAATGATGTGGGTAAAATAAGAAAAACTTATTTACATAATTGACATAAAAGTTCTAGAAATTTTTGGAATACTTCTGGACCGTCTCGGTCCGAGAATGTAAGCAAGATTCTAGACTATCTAGTCTGAAAACTCTCGGGCTAGACAAGCGATGGAATTTGTTTACTCTCGCGAACGGTCAACTTAGACAGTGGGGCGTCTAGAGAGCAAGCCAATCAAAAGTCATTGACTAAAGTCAAAGCAACGCTTTAACCAGTCCGCCCTTGTTTGCTTTCGAGTTAGGACATGGGGTTAATACGTTCGTGAGATTCGGAATGACCTTCCAGTTCTAGACTTAGGTGAGAGAGTTTAGTCTGCGACTGTAACAAGATCTCAGTCTGTCCAGTCTGAAAAATCTCGGCTTAGACAAGCCCGAAAATTTGTTTACTCTTTCGGACTGTCATGTCAGAATATAGAGCATCGAGAGACGGGCAGAGAGTGGACCAGTCAAAAGTCATTGACTACAGTCAATGACTCAAATGGAGCGCCTAAACCAACAAAGTCGTGCGCCTGTATACGCGCCCTCCGAAGAGAGTTTCACGCCAAAAGTCCGAAAGGTTTCATTTCTGATTTCTCTTTCTCATTCCCTCTCTCTCTCTCTCTAAACTCCCTTTCTCTCTCTAAAATCTCTCTTTCTCTCTCTAAACTCTCTTTCTCTCTCTAAACTGAAGAAGCTATAATGGCAGCGAGAGCAAACTCTCTTCCACCTTATCCAGACAGATTCTACGCAGCTGCTTCATACGTTGGTTTAGGTGAATCATCAAACTCTTCCAAAGCTGGTGCCGCGATCTCCAAGTTCGATGACGATACAGCGTTATTGCTCTACGGATTGTATAAACAGGTTTTGAATTCGGTTCTCCTTCAACTTTTTGTCTCGGATCTATCTTTAATTTTCTCAATTCTTTATTCATTGTCACTTTCTTCATGTGATTTTATGGAATTTGAACTTTAGATCTTAAGTTTTGAATCTGAGTTGTTATTGTTTAGTGATTGTTGATCTGATCTGAGTGATTGTAGAACAAAATGATAGATGTGACTTGAGTTCAATGTGGTTTTTGTATTTACAAGTTGATTTGGAATTTATTAGTAAAGTTGAAGAGGAAAGACAATTATGTTTCTCTGGTTTAATTATTGTTTATCTCGAATTGATTTGTAACTCAACGAGTTATTCTGAAGTAGTGAAATTTCACAATTATGTCCGTTCTTCGTCGATGATTTCGAGAGAGAGAGAGAAGACATTTATGTTTTTCTTATTGTATTATCGAAATAGATTGATTTGTGGTGCAATGAGCTATTTGGAAGTAGTAAAGTTAATTCGTTTATGATTTTGGAGAGATGAGGCAGTCATGTTTCTCTGATCGAATTATCGGAATCGATTGTTTTTTTATCTGAATGAGCTATTAGGAAGTAGTACATTTCAGTTATATTTGTTAATAGTTAATGATTGCAGGCAACAGTTGGACCATGTACTATTCAGAAACCGCGAGCTTGGAGTCCTGTGGAGCAAAGCAAATGGGCAAGGTTTTAATGCACAATCAGACTTTTGATTTGTTATCTTACCATTTTTTGCAATAATTCACGGATATTTTATTCAATTCTGCAGTTGGCATGGGCTTGGAAACTTGGCTTCAGCTGAAGCTATGCGTCTATTTGTGAAAATATTGGAGGTAACTGTAGTTTGAAATTGAATGGGTTAGGCTTTTGATATGATGTAATTTACCGGATAGCTGATTGTACGACTTGTTTCTTTGTGTAGGAAGAAGATCCGTCATGGTATTCAAGGGTGCCCGAGTTTGTCATCGAACCTGTTGTAGATGTGCAAATGAATGTGAGTTTCTAAAATGATTTCCATATTTCGTGTTAGTGATCGAGCATTTTCCATATTTCCCGTATAATTCATTGGACCCACTTGTCCATTATGCCCAAACTTATCAACTTTATTTGTACGCATTATTGAATTCCTACTAGTTTTTGTACGTCTTTTTCATCGTCTTGATTCTTAACTAACCTATTTTCATTTCCCTAACATTGTAATACACCACATGTAGTTTGGTTGCTACAAATTGGAGAAGCACATCATGTGCTATTCAATTCTAATTTAACGAGCATCATGCGCTTAAGCCTTTTCCCCTCTTTAATGAGGTCAACCTAGATAGGAAATCTGTTTCTAGGTGGTATTTGTTGCCTAACTTGTGGAAGTAGACGATAGACTGGTAAACAATTTAGTGAAGCAAATAAACCAATAATGTGTTCATTGAAGTTCCTCACGAGTTTTTCATATAAATCTACTCTATAAACTCCAAATTGGCCACAACTTTCTCATTCCTTGTTTGTTGCAGAATACAAGGGCAGAACCAGTAATTCCAAACGGAAATCATTTTCCTGAGTCAAAAACAATTTCCATAGAAAATGGCAGCCTAGCTGAGACTGAGGATAAGGACATCGTCTCTGAAGGCGTTGGTTCAGTTAGTGTATATGATCAATGGATCGCACTTACAGTATCCGGTCAATGCCCAAAAGCTCGTTACGAGGTGGTAATCCTGTCCTTGCCTTTTTAATGGAGTTGTATAGTTTATGTAAGTGTCTGTTAGTCTGTTACTTTTGTAGCTTATTTATATAATGTGGATTCATGCAGCACGCTGCAGCAGTAGTTCAAGACAAAATGTACATAATTGGGGGAAACCACAATGGCCGTTATCTTAATGATCTTCAGGTACGCTGTATTACTTTGTAAATAATGCTGATGACTTGTCTCTTCTCATAATGTATTGACAGGCTTCAGTAACTATATTAGTAAAGAATTCATACTTCGTCCTGTTATAGATTATTTGGATTTCTAAATTAGTCATCTAGATATTTTGGAAGATATGTATTGCATGCATGTTGGCGTTGGTTGTTATTCATGGCATCCTTTCTTTTCTGCTCTTTTTAGGAATCTGCAATTATGAATCTCAGCTGCTTACCATATGGTTATTCTTCGTTACTTTGAATGATGCAGGTCCTTGACTTAAGAAGCTTGAAGTGGTCGAAAGTTGAGGTTAAGTCCGAAACAGGTTCTTTGGAAATGCCATCATCAGTACCTTTGCCTCCCTGCGCAGGTCATACCTTGGTTAGTATTTTATACTTCCTTAGATGTGCCTTCTGCTAATGTCCTCTTAAAATAATATAATTTATTCAATTTTTTTTGGGCAGATACCATGGGAAAACAAGTTGCTTTCAATTGCTGGGCATACTAAAGATCCTACAGAGACTATCACAGGTTGGCTACTTATATGGAACTTGTGTTTAGTTTAGTCTGTTCATATTTAATTGTTAAATGCTTCATAGTGGATATATCTCACTTCGTTACTAACATTTTCTTTTTTCCATGATAGTGAAGGCATTTGATTTGCAGTCATATACGTGGTCAACCTTACGGACCTATGGGCAACCACCGGTATGTCATACGCCTTTTTCTTTTAAAGTAGAATGTACCACTTTGTATGTTGATATAATCTTATGGTTTTGTATCCTTAATTAAGAGTTTGGTTAAACTTTATCAGATTTTATGAACTTCGGAAATGTTATGACTTACAGGCTTGCTATTTTAGAGTCGGCCTCCGGCAAGATTGTTGGTCTAGGTATAGCACCATTTCAAATGTTGCTCACTTCCCTTGACCAGCAAAAGAAAAGAAAAAAGTGAATTACCTGAAGACTTTTTTCTTTTATATAAAAGAACCTAAAGACTAAAACTAATATAAAACTTCCATCATATTCAATGATCGGCAAGCCTATTGTCAAATTTTACTAATCGTAATTTGTAAGGATGATCATACAACTGGTTCTTCGTTGTCTTTTGCAAATTCCTGATAACTCACATTTTGACCATCTTCTACATTCCATCTTTTGAAGCTTTATTAATATCTTACTCAGGCGTGGTGTCTTTCTCTCTCTTGCACTAGATAAGCTCTGAACTGTTGCATTTCATTTGCAGCTCACTCGTGGAGGTCAGTCTGTGACCCTTGTTGGAACTACTTTAGTCATATTTGGTGGTGAAGATGCGAATCGATCGCTCTTGAACGATTTGCACATTCTTGATCTGGAAACCATGACTTGGGATGATATAGATACTCTGTAAGGGACTTCTAAAATTTCTGAAGCATCATTTTTTATTTATTTTGAGACTCTTAGCTAGTCAGCCACAGGTGAAGAAGGATTATGCCTGTCAACCAACAGACAAGAAGGCAATAAAATAGCAAGACCTTAGAACAGTCTTCTCCCCGTAGTTCTTTTATCTATCTTCTATGAACGTTATCTGCCTTATAAATTTATCTTACCTTACTAATCAAAATCAATTCTCGTCTAAAATAAGGTCCTTAGATGAAAAGTTTTCTCGCATGAGTTCTTAATTTCATTATAGTAACATTTGCAGCATATGGGGTCACCTTTCACACTTTCATCTCTTGGGTTCACTATTTTGTCACTTTTATGCATAAGAAACAAGGCCTTTTAGTTTGCTTTGTATTGTCGCCGTAATTATTAGATCTTTTGAGTTGATCACTTAAGGCACCTGTTGTTTTAGTGGCTTAAGAAAAGAGATCTGTCACGTTTTTAGTGATTTACTTCCGCATTACTTGCCACATAATCTTCTTCCATTCCATTTATTTTTCAGGGGAAATCCTCCTTCTCCAAGATCCGATCATGCTGCTGCAGTACATGCAGAAAGATACCTTCTCATCTTTGGTGGGGGTTCACATGCTACATGCTTCAATGATCTACATGTCCTTGACTTGCAGGCTGTAAGGGAGCTTTCTAGTTTGGCCTTTTTTGCGGGACATTTTTTTCTTCTGAAAAGAGCAATACCTTTTCTTTTCAATATTTTTCTTCTAATCCAAGAGATAATTTACCTGTTTTCCAATTTAAATATGTCTTGCTGTTGCAGATGGAATGGTCGAGGCCAATGCAACAGGGTAGCATACCTACTCCACGGGCTGGACATGCAGGTGTAACTGTAGGAGAAAATTGGTTTATTGTTGGTGGAGGCGATAATAAGAGTGGTACTTGTGGATTTGCTTCACTTATTTCTCTTAAAAATTTCGAATTAAACATATGCTTCTCAATTACTTGGTTTCTTATTTGTGTTGTGGTGATTAATGATCTTTGTATCTTCTGCAGGTGCCTCAGAAACTGTTGTCCTTAACATGTCTACGCTAGTATGGTCAGTTGTAACAACTGTCCAAGGCCGCGTTCCTGTAGCTAGTGAGGTAAGTTTTATTTCTTGAAATATTTCTATACCCCTATCAGTTAGCATGAGAGTATATAAATCACTCGCAGTCCCTCATGAGTGCGGCACCAACATTTTTGTTTGTATCGGAGTCGTTTTGGCGGGGCGTACTATTAACACTACGTACCACACCACGGGCGGCTCGCCTGAATGCTGAGTCTTCCTCAGGCGCCAACTCGACGTTGTCAAGTGTGATGCTTCATGGATTCTGACTTGACTTGGTTCTCCAAGACAAGATGGACTAGCACTTCATCCAGCATGGCTAAATCATCTTTTCCTTCATTCAGTTGACTAATGAAATAGAAATGGAAATCTATTTATGTATTAACATATTACGTTGTAGGGCTTAAGCTTGGTGGTGAGCTCGTATAATGGCGAAGATATCCTTGTTTCTTTTGGAGGATATAATGGGCGATACAACAACGAGGTACAACCTAACTATAATTCTGCTACATATATTGTATTTCTAAATGAACTATTTCCCCGCCTAAATTTTTTTGCTTGTGATTAGGTTAATGTTCTTAAACCAAGCCACAAATCAACATTGCAATCAAATATGATGGAAAGAGGTGTCCATGACAGTGTTGCTGTAAATAATCCAACAAATGCTACAAGAGACGGGGAGTCCGAATTAGAAGCAGGGAAGATAAGGGAAATCGTCATGGATAACATTGACTCGGACTCCAAGGTAATAGAATGATGCAACACCCGTATTAATATTCAATACCAACCATATAGCCCTTAATCTAAGTGCCACCCAGACCCACTAGCCTAGTTCCACACAGAACAAGATTTTTCCTTCGCGTAGTCTGCCCGATAGCCGAGACTACCCCAAGCTTCTCTGCCTAACCACTCTAGGCACCAAAACCCACCCAAAAGACCTGGCCAATATGCAAGTGCAAGATAGGGTTTATGTTATGACCCACCTCTGGCAGGGTGTCTTAAGCAACGTGGAAGTGGCTTGCACAAGAAACTTCTGTTTCACGTCATTTAATAGAGAAATTTGGTCAAAACTCCCTACAAATTTTTGTTTTGGTGAAAAATGATAACTCAATTTTTTTCTAGTCCTCGTCTCTCTAGATATTTTCGTAATTTGCAACTGTTGCAAGAGGTTTCCAACTGTTTGCAAGAGGTTTCCAACTGTTTGCAAAAGGGTTGCAACTGCTTGCACAAATATTGGGGTTTTAACCAAAGAAAATACAAATATTTGGGTTTTTAACCCAACAAATACAAATGTTGGGGTTTTAACCAAACAAATAGCAACTTGTCTTTTTAAGTTAATAAAAACTTAAAAATTAGGCCTTCGGCTCGCTTGTATGCTTGATCTTACCCGTTAATCGCAATGACCTCTACACTACACATGGTACTGCAAATTTTTACATGAATTGTCTAAACATCCGACACGCGATTTGGATAAATATTCTTACTACCAAGTTAATTTCATTCGATGGAGTTAAAAATTGCTATGGGCTTCACTGAATATAATTGTTCATTTTCAATGCTAGGGATCACACAGAAACAACTTAAAAAAAGAGGATCATAGTGGTAGGATGATTGCAGCCCTCAAGACAGAAAAAGAAGAATTAGAAGCAGCATATACAAAAGAGCAATTACAAACTCTTAAGCTGAACCAAGAGTTAGCAGAAGCTTATGGCCGAAATAACGATCTTACAGAGGCAAGTACATTAACTTCAGGTCTATTTTCTGCTTAAAATCAGCAATCCCATGTTCGTCAGCTCCAGCAATATATCATCAAATTCCATAACAGGAATACACACTTTAATGCGATCTCCTTTACGATTCGTCCCAATTAATTTTGATAATGTAGGTCCAATTTACATTGCCAAAATCATGCGATTAACGTGTTTTTGTAGCCGTAACTTCATCGAATGATCAAATTAATCGTGTTCTGTTGTTTACCTTTTTCCTTTCTAGGAGCTCCAATCTGTTCGGGGTCAGCTTGCTTCTGAGCAGTCAAGGTGTTTTAAGCTTGAGGTATTTGCACAACAGTTTGAATGTTTTTATCTTTTGATGTATGGGCCTTCTATTATGTTATATTGCTCCATTTTACATACAATTAGGCAGCTAACTACATGTATTAGGAACTAGGTCCTGCTCGGCTATGGCTGAGCCCGAGACCAGGGGACACTTTCGGACAAAAACTTGACCATCACTACTTGTGTTCCCCTCTATCCCAGTTAACCAAGTAACCCCCAAATAACTTGGGACTGATTTCCAAATCCGACTAGACCTGCTATTAAAGAGTTGCTCTGGTAAAAGGATTTCGTAATATTTGGCATGGTTTTATATATTGAACCATAAAACTCAAACTTCTCTAAACTCAAGTAATTGTAGCATAAAATTCAGAGATTTTCCTTATTATTGCTATAACTTACTGGTCTTATAAGTACACAATTTGGAACTACAGGTTGATGTTGCAGAGCTAAGACAAAAACTACAAACAATGGAAACATTACAGAAAGAACTCGAGCTATTACAACGACAAAAAGCTGCTTCAGAATTAGCTTCTTCTATAAATGCTAATAAGCAAAAGCAAAGTTCAGGCCGTGGTTGGGGTTGGTTTGGTGGAGGAAACCCTTCTCCTAACCGAAACGACGATGATGAGGATGAAGATGATGATGATGCCTGAAATTTTGCTCCAGCAGATTAATCAGTCAGTAGTTTTACTTTTCTCTTTCTTATTCTTTTTGTTTTTTTACTCCTATGCAATCTTTTTTATACTAGGGTATATCCCGTACCCTATGGCACGGACACTTGTATCAATCAAATGTTACGAAATTTATTGTTATATTTTATTGAGAGAGAGAGATTTCAATTTCTTTTTTTAACGCTTGAAATTTATTTTGTTTCTTTATTTCTTAAATTAGTTATTTTATTTCTAAGAAGGTGAAAGAAGTATTAATTACTCATCTACCCTTAGTTGGTTAGCGGTGACTGCCTAGAAGTAGCCCCAAGTTAGATCCGGCAGCTCTAGAAGCACTCCGAGTGGGGATAACTAGTCTTGTTTGCACGGTTTTGATTGTGTCTTTGTTCTTTTAAACTTTATGATGTAATTCTCATTAGCCTTTTGGCCTTTAAATGAAGTTCGATTCCAAAAAAAAAAAAAAGGAGTAAATTCGATTTATTCCCACGTCAGGTACCATATTTATTACCAATTTTATTCAAACTGTATTTGAGCACGAGATTAAACTTAGTATAAATAGACAATCTACATCATTTGGTTTTGATACAATTAAGAATTTAGTATGCTTACAAAGAAAAGAAATTCCGGTTTCGATAGACGTAGACGTGATCACGGAAATATTTCTGTCATTGAGACCGAAATATTTTAAAATTTAAATTCGAAATTTAATTCTTTCTTGATCGTAATTGCTATAGAACTACTCTATCCCCATATGTCTTAAAGGCCACACAAATTAGCCTACAATTGATCATTTATACCCTTAATATGATAGTGTGAAGAAATCATAGATTTCTACTTGTAACGAAAATCAAAACCAATGATGTTTGGATTTGCAGAGCGAATGTCCAACTACTCTACCTATCAAAAACAATTACCTATCGAAAATAATCGTTATTGGTTACTTCACCTCTACTATTGGGTTGATGTTCTTCAAATCTTATAGCTGCTTTTTGATCATATACTTGAAGCCTAAAAGCACAAATTGAAATAGCCTGAGTGGGACACGGAATTAAATAAACAAGTTGCATAGATATTAGAGAAGGTGGACTCTTTTTTCTTCTTTGCTTCTTATTATTGAAGGAGGTCAAACTTTACAGACTACAATTATGCAGTATAGTTTTATTTTGAACAATCAAAGAAGTCGAAATGAACATTCTTCTAGTTTTTGGTAGGAAGTTTTTCTAGCAATTCGGGTATTGCTTCGAAAATATCAGCTACAAGTCCATAATCAGCAACCTGCAATATGATCAGGAACTTGTTAGATTCGGCAAGAAACGAAAAAATGCAGCTGACCCATCTATACAACGACACATATGGCTTAGGCGGATGGTTGTGGCAGGCCTGCATCTCATGTGAGAGGTGTATAAAGAAGAAGAAATATTTAGGTTTCATTGTGTTTCATGGAATGAAGAGAAGTCGGCCTAGGCGCTGAAATTGTTACCTGGAATATAGGTGCATCTGCATCTTTATTTACAGCTACAATGACCTTAGAATCTCTCATGCCGGCTAAGTGTTGAATAGCTCCAGAAACACCAAATGCCATGTACAACTCCGGAGCTACAATTTTTCCAGTTTGCCCTACCTACCAAAAAGAGGAAGACAAAATATCATATAAATGCCCTCCCGAACTCGCTAATAATATTGAAGGCCAGAAAGTGTTTGGTGTAAGTATTTCAGTTTCCAGGCGGACCAATTTTTCTTTACCAAATCTGAAATTGTAAGGTGTTTTTACCTGGAGCTCATTAGGAACATATCCTGCATCAACAGCAGCACGGGTAGCACCAACTACGCAAAACAAACACACAAGTTACTACACGAAATTTTATCATTTTCATGAGCATGAATCTCATCGTCCTTCATTTATAGTAAACTAACAATCCAAGTATTTGATAACTACGACAAAATATAGTACACGTTTATTTAGGAACTTCGGAACTTGGTGGCTTAGAAAGATTCATATGTAATATGCTTACCTGCTCCACCAAGTTTCTCTGCAAGTTTCTCGATTAATTTGAAGTTCTCGACACTTTTAAGTGCTCGGCCTCCTGTGACTACTACCCGCGCACTTCCGAGATCTGGACGTTCTGTATCTTGAGATGTCTTCTTTATAAATCTAGATTTGCCAAGACTATCTGTAAAAATTTGAAATGGAAAGGTAAGACACATATATTGTTTGTGAAATTGCAAGTTTATCTAAACTAGGATTAGTGCCATATCTAGGAATATGAGAGTTCAGCATCCAGGGTATATATTTTCAGCATTAAATTAATGAAAGACAAACAAGAACAGACCTTCACTAAAGGTTGAGAGATCAACTTGGGAAATCGGAGCTGGATCTTTTGAATGTGCTGAATTAAGGGACAATGGGAATGATGTTGACCTAATGCTAAGCATACAAGGATTGACACCTTTGTAGCGGACAGTACAAAGTGCATTTCCAGCATAAATAGGCCTGCCAGATAGAAGCAAAACCTTAAACCAAACCGAGAGAATCGTCACTTATCTTAGAACTCAGCGAATGAAAGCAAGAGAAGCTTAATTGTAAATATAGGAGAAAGCAATTATTGCTTGAGAGTGATTGAATAGTATACCATACGACATAGATGACATTGAGACCTTACTTTGGAAATGGAGGGTCTAATAGATAGTTTTGTTTCGGCAATTCAAGATCTGAATCAAATAATGGCATGAATTAACGAATATTCAACAATCAAAGAAAAAAGGGAGGTCCAACTTTTCGTATTCTATAGAATGGGTAATGTTATTATTAAAGGTGGTTTCCTTTCAAAGTAGATGTTAATGGGGAAGAACATAGACACTTTGTTTACGCCATCACGATGACCCACATTGGGATGTTTGAATATCCTTCACTACTACAGTACTATATGACGAGAAGACCACCCATACAGATTCAGGCCTTGGATTTTTTTCATGCACACAAATGAAGGTGCAATGTAGATGTAGAGGCTTGGTTCGGTTAGTAGTATGACTCCTTAAAAGAAGACATAATAACTAAGAAGTCAAATACGAAGAACTGAACACAACTAATATACTAAGAAACATAATTTAGACAAGAGAAAATTGTACAACACGTAACTAGCACTAACTTTTGAACCAAAATAATGCTCCAAATAAGTTCATCAAGTAAATGATATAATTCAGTTCAAAGAAGTAGCTTAAACAGCGAAATAGTACCTGACGAATAACTGAGGCCCAGTAATGTCAATGACATCGGTAATAGGAGAAACGTCTAAAAGAGCAGCTGCACGTGGAAGTATATTCTTCCCAGATGAACTTGAAGCAGCAATTATGTGAGAGTAGCCACCTCTCTGTTGAACCAACTGGACTAATTCAGCCCAAGGTTCGGCCAGGGGATGGTTTAGAATATCCGAATCTGCCACAAGAACCTACACGCGAAACATCAAATAAAAATATATTTGCTATATTGTTTGATATGAAAAATGAGAATAACGGGTTTAATTTGTTCAAATGTGTAAATAGAAGAACCTACTTCAGAAATCGAAGGATGGCTTGAAGCAGCATGAGAAGCAGCTTCTCGAAGGGAAGAACCTGATCCTGCCAGCAACATAGAAATAGAATCGCCCTCACCAATAACCTTTGATGCGGCTTCAACTGCACTTAACGATGATTTTGTCACCTGCCCACTTTCATGTTCGCCCAAAACCAACGTGCTTGCCTATGTAATAAACGTAAAAAACATAAAGTCAATAGCGCACCAAAGGTGCAAGAAGAGAACCACACTGTATTCGTATATCGGTCGAACAAATGAATTTTTTCTTTGCAAAATTACCACTCTCCCCTCCTTTCCTGACATACGTCATCGGTAAGTGAAGTATTACACGTGTGAACCCATTCACCCAGACAGGTGTACCCTCGGCTGGATGACATGGGTGCTACCTGCGTTTACAAAATTGATGGTTCACGAGATTCTACAATTGAAACCAAATATCACATTTTACTATGTTCTCCATTGATGGGAAAAATCAAGGCATCCGTTGCCGAGAGTCTTCCAAAGTTCGGACAAAACGACCTTTTCGTGGGTCCTTGTCTCCTAGTTTTGGTCCCTTAGCACCTTCCAGGCCTCGGGATTCATTTTCTCATTAGGTCGACCCAGACGGGTGGCGGAAGGAGAGACGATCTTCTCCGAGGAGATGAGCGAACTCCACCGCCCTCTCCCCTACTACACAATTCAAACTCATCCTAAATAGTCAAAATTCAACATTCCTTAACCACAACAATACTTAGATATTTGTGTATATTCTCCATGTGATGCCCTAAAACTACTAGAACTCCCCATGGATGAAGTTCATGCGACACCAAACTAATCGAATTTGTTCATGAATTAAGAAAAGAACATGACAGAAACAAACAGAACTTACCTAAAAATGAGATTTTTTTTTTCACAGAAAGTAAATTCTGAAGTTATTATACTAAATCATCACAAATAGATAGATAAAAATAAAAAATTTGAAGGTTCATCAGATAGTTAGTTGCAGAGAACTTACAAATCTAGAAATTGAGGTGAAAGGTGAAGTTGAAGATGATGAAATTGCAGGTAATGATCGTTTCCTGATAGCTCTAAGCATCACCAAAGCTGCCATTTTTATCAAGATTAGAGAAAAATCAAAAATTTGATTTCTAGGGTTTAGTTTTCAGTTATTTATGTGTTCTTCAGATGATCGCCGGAAGAAGATAATCACCAAAGTGTCACTGCTGAGTTAGCTCTTAGTTGAGGTTAATCGTTTTACTTTCCAATTTTACCCTTACTTATATAAATATGTACACATACGTGTAGGGATGACGTCGAAAATAAAAACAGTTAAGTTCGTGCAGGTTTTGACTCGTAGTCTCTTCTAGCATCACTCATATCTATATCTCATCCGCTTTTAAAATTCAGATATCGGATACTAAACAATTTTGGATATTATAAACATTTAAAGCACACGAGACAATAGAAAATCGCACTCGCACAGTTATGAAGTCGTTAAGTAGACACTAACAACTTGGAAGTCGAGTCACCAAGCGGGCAGATAGAAGGATAAAAGATGAGTACTAGTAGACATGCAAAAGACGAATAAAACCGCAAAATCCTTGGGAAATACCTGAATGGTGCCGATTAAAGGAGTCTCTGGTTGTCATGTTAACGACCAAGTATAATACTAGAAAAAGAGATAGAAAATAACTCGAGATAGCTTTGTAGTTATCAAAGCTGAAGTAGTATGATCTTACTAGGATTTATTTCGAGCCATGGGTGATGTGCGCAACTACTAATCGTACTTGTTCTTGGTAGAGGTGGTCTACTCTTACTGAGAGGAGCATGGGATACTACCACCTGTCCATAAATGACATATTGTAAGTAGTAGCACTCATTAGTGGTGAAAAAAATCAAACACCTAAAAGGTAAAAATGATTGATGGACTCAACCCTAAACTCAAATTCATTATACCAATGGAAATGGTTAGTTGACAAAGTCTAGAAGATGAAGACTTTTCCTTAATTAAAATTTATGCTCTAGATTATTAAGTTCAAATATTCTAATTATTGAAGATATTCTAGTACACAAAATCTTTAAATAACCTATATTTATCATCTTAATTTTAAAATTTTAGAAAACTTACCAATATTTGTATGAAATTTAGATAGTAATTGAAATTATACCATATCAAATAGGGTAAAAGTATTTCTTCATTGACTTTTACCATATCAAATAGGGTAAAAGTATTTCTCTCTTCATCTTTTTTTCAAATTGAAGGAAAAGAAAAAGGAGGAAAAGGTTTACAACTTTAAATTGGTGTTATAGGTATGTGTTAATATAAATGTTTTTCCTTAATTTTGTATTGTGCCCTTAAGACAAGATTTAATTTGTGGTTCACTCTCCTTACTACACAGTTTAGAAGTTTTTAATGATCATTTAACAAAAAGTTGGTTATAATGAAAATCACAATTGTTTTTCGGTAACGATAAACTAGGCTACTGATATTTTTTTTAGTGAAATAAAATTGGGTGAAAATCACAATTGTTTTTCGTTAAAATAAGCCAATTCGTTCGTTTGAGTCGAATATTTTGACCATTAGACATTTTTGCCTCCTAATTTATAGTTATTTCAGTGTGTGTTCTTATCATTTATATTTGTTGTGCAGAAGATCCAATAGAGATAATAACAAGAGCATTAACAATGAAGATCGATTCGTCAATAGCTAGACAACCCATTTTTTGGTTCATAATCGCCTTGGTAATCTATATAAATCATAAATTTATTATATCTTTATTTTTCAAATTTTAATATTTTAATTTCGCAACCACTAATTAAAATTATATTGCAGGGAATATTGGTATTAAATCCCATTTCGGCTATTTTTTCATATAAAATTATGGTTAGACAAGTTGAAAGCAATATGGAATTTGCCTCCGGTTCTTTACACAAGAAAATACTTTCCGACGTTCAAAAGTCTGCAGGATTTCCTCTACATTCTTCGACCGCAAACTTGGCAAAAATCTTGCGTACAACTTCAAATGCAACACAATTATCCTTCTCCAACATAACGGAAATGGTAAGCCAACTAAACTTCTTTAACGTTTCATCTATTTTAAGTTTATAAATAGGTCTTACTTGTCGTTTTCTCTGGCCCTTCAAACGGGTAACGGGGGGCCTTTTTGGGCCTCCACGACCCGTTGTGAAACCTCTAGTATAACATACATTGGCATGATTGTGTACTTGTGTTGTAGGTGGCACCCGAATTATTCGTTGTTTTCTCCGTGCTTCCTATATCCCAAATTTCTTATATGCAAGCGGATGGTTTATTCTTCTCTTATTACACCATAAAGAATCAAACTTTTGCTTCATTTTCGAATACTTCATTTATCGAAAAACCTTCTAATATTTCTACTTGGTACACCCAACTAGTTGATGAAAACACCGGGTTGCTAATAGGAGAAATGAAGAGTGGGAATTCGGAAAAATCGTTCGTAAACTCAAGTTGGTTTAGGAAGGCAATGAATGGTACTAAAGAGCATGGACTTATAGGGAAAGGATGGAACAAGAATGGTGAGTCTTTGTTTCTTTCAGTGGCTTCTACTAATGGAGGTTTAGTCTCTCTTGGTTTATCTGTTAAAGGTTTTGCAAATGCCATTCAATCTATAAACACTTTTGATGAGACTTTGTTCTTAGCTACAAGTAATGGGCTTTTACTCGCGCATACCGGGCCTCTCAATGCTAGTATGACAATCAATGAAGACAGGGTTTCACTTACGTTCACAAGAGTTAATGATGTTCTTATTAGTGAAAATGCCGTTGATATTTCATGTCAACTGAATAATAACTTATCAAGAGCAAGCGATGTAGAGATTGCAGACGAAAAGTATCTGTTTTATTGTGCTCCCATTGATATTTTCGGCACTAAGTCGGTATGTACTTGCAATATTTTGTACACATATGATATATATATATACATACATATATATATGATATTTGTTGCTTATTGTTTTGTTTTGTAGGTATCTGTATTGATTTTCCCTCGAAATGGACTACTGAGAACAATTCATAAGTACAATTACTTACCGTCTTTGCTCTGGGTGTTATCGTTCATATTTACGGTTATCTGCATAGGATTCTTTGTAATCTTGAAAGTAAAAACATCACGAAGGGAGATGATTCTTTGCTCTACACTTATAAGACAAATGGAAGCAACACAACAAGCAGAAAGGAAGAGTATGCACAAAACTCTTGCTTTCGCAAATGCTAACCACGATATACGTGGTGCTATTTCAACAATCATAGCTCTCGTACAATTATGCCTCAACGATGTACCTCATGGAACCGACATGCATAATTATTTGTTGCAGATGAATGTTTGTTCAGCCGACCTTCTCGGTAAGCTTCCTATATTGATTTGCAGTGAATGAAGATGCCTTAAATGTTATAGTTTTGGTCATGAGAGTACCTTTTGCCTATGTGGTTAGTAGTATTCTCAACTTCTCCCTCGCATATGGCTTTCTTTGAGCCTAACAAATGTCCTTTCGTTGGAAAGTAGCACCTGTCGGTTTTGGGCCTATCATGTGCCGGCCTAGCTCTCAAACCATATTAATTTTGGAGAATCCAACTCAAAACTAATTCTCTGTTAGTGGAGAGGCCCGAAATATTTTACCATTGGTCACGGGTGACTAGTCTCAAATCCTACACTAGTCGTGTTCTAACAAATTTTGTCTGCATTTTGTGTGGTTATTTGGATACCAAAAAATGTTACAGAACTCCTGAATTCTGTTCTTGATGCCACAAAAATTGAAGCGGGTAAGATGCAGCTACACGAGGATGTTTTCAATCTTGCCGATGTTATCGAAGAAGCGGTGAACTTTATCTACCCAAAGGGTGTGAAGAAAGGACTAGATGTAATCTTAGACCCTTGTGATGGCTCTGTTCTTAGATCTTCTCTTGTGAAAGGTGACAGGGTAAAACTAAAACAGATACTAAATAACTTGTTAAGTAATGCTGTCAAGTTTACATCGGACGGGCATATCATTGTTCGGGCTTGGGCCAGAAAACCAAGTAAAGAAACATCGATGATACTTCCTTCGAAGAATAGTAGTATATGGAGAAGTATGTTGCAGTTAGTTTATAGCAATAACATAGAAGAGTATAACAATGTACTTAACCAAGATGAAGATTCTTTGGAAGTAGTATTCGAGGTTATTGATACGGGTAAGGGGATTCCAAAAGAAAAACAACATTCTGTTTTCGAAAATTTTGTTCAAGTTAAAGAAACAGACATGGAACAAGGAGGCACTGGCTTAGGACTCGGTATAGTTCAATCTTTGGTACGTAATTAGCAAGCTCTTTATATATGTTCATTTGTATTTGAATTATCCGATTGACTTACATTTTTATCTATGTTATGAACTAGGTTCGTCTAATGGGTGGAGATATCAGAATTATAAATAAGGAAATAGGCGAAAAGGGGACTTGTTTTAGCTTCAACATTTTTGTTTCGACGATCGAGAACACCTCAGACTATAGTAAAACACATAGAGGTACCATAGCAAGTAATTTTAACCAACCTTATGGGTTAAACTCCAGGACCCAAAGTCCCATTTTAGGAGGTTCACAAGTTCTACTCTTGTTACAAGATTATGAAAGAACAAAGATCATCAAGAACTTCATACATAGCTTAGGAGTACAAGTTTCGAGTTTGAATCGTTTAGATAACATTCGTCGTACTCTTCAGAAGGTCAAACACAAGTTTTTCTACCTCAACTATAGTCTAAGTTCTTCTGGGAAATCAGAGTTCGGTTCATATATCGATAAATTGAGCAATTCGGGGTCTCATAAGTCTAATACAAGAATGGGAAGAACAAGTTCAAGAAGTTCATTATCTCCCTTCATACTCATAATAGTTGATGATAGTCTCGAACGATTACCAGAGGTTTGTTCAATATTATCAACTTTTCAAAGAGAAGTACCTAATAATTTTCGATGCAAGTTTGTTCAATTAGTATCATCTTCTCTAGTTAAAAACGAGATGGTTATCTATAGAAATAGATTGTTATCTATATGTGATCATAGTATAAGAAAACCATTTCATGGGTCTTGTCTATTTGAAGTGTTAAGACTATTACCCGAATTCGGAGGTGTTATAAGTGAAGGACTAAATGAATCAAGATCTGTTAAAGAGGAGCTTAAACCACAATGCAGTTCACCTACACTACTTCAACAAGTTAGAAGTGAAAGTGGTAATTTCGGAAACGAAAAACTCTTGAATGGAAAAAAAGTTTTGGTTGTTGAAGATGACTTCGCGTCACGGAAAATTGCCGAAAGCATTCTGTTGAGGTTTGGTGCCTGTACTGAAGTTTGTGAGGATGGAGAAGAAGCTGTCAATAAAGTCTATCAATCTTTACAAGAAAGTGAGGAAATGATACAAGAAGAAGGAGCTTCTAGAGCTCTTCCTTATGATTACATTTTCATGGATGGACAGGTAAAAAATTCGGTCCGTCTCTCTCTCTCTCTTGGATTTGTTCCGGGCTTGAACTCACTAGAGTGGTCTTACTAGCCTGCTCGAAATGTGATAGTCCCACACCGATCACGAGAGTGTTCGGGGCCTGGACTATAGGTGTACGCTCACGCTTTTTAAATACCACGGTTTTTTGGGAGAGCTCATGGAGCTTTCGCCAAAAACAAAACCCGTTCCTATGTCAATGCCTTTGGGAGGGCCAGGATATACTAGTTTTTCACATATATACTTTTTTTTCTTTTTATGAAGCTTTCATGAAAGATTGACTTATGATGCAGATGACAAAAACGGATGGGTATGAAGCAACAAGGCGGATACGAATACTAGAACGAAAATACAATGTTTATATTCCTATTATAGCGTTCACGGCTGATGATTCGCCCGAAGAAAAGGCGAAAGAAGCAGGGATGGATTTTTATATAACAAAACCACTAAACCAAAATAAGATTTTGGAAGTCATTCATTTCATTGAAGGTAATAATAATCACTCTATGAATGCTTATGAACAAGTTGTACTACTATTTGAATGTCAAGTTGATTTTGACCTAATTTTTTATTTCTTGGGGTTTTCAGGTAAATCAAAGAAGAAAAGACAAGGATTGTTAAAGAACTCTTAAAGAATATTGTTTTTTCCACTTTGGAGATAGTTATATTCATTTTTTATCTTGTGAGAACAAATTTTGTAGGTTTTGATGTTTCTTTTGTTTGTACTAATTTAAAATGAAAATGTTCTTGTCAATATATGATGGATTATTATTTTAGAAAATGAGAGAAATTCGATCTCCCATGTGATGAGAAAAGGTAAAAGTTAGGGGGAAGAAAATGATTGCATTTCGCAGATCTAATTGCTCGCAAATGGAACAATCACAAAGTGAGCGAATCTCATGAAATTTTGATTGTTCCTACGAGAAAAATGAAAAAAAACGATGATAGAACTCTCCAGAAATTCTACAATTTATTCTGCTTCTCACACATCAAACTCCAGCGCGTGAGCGTTTTTCTAATTGGCTCGGCACACACTTCACCTATCTAGATATTAAGGTAGTTGGATGGACTCTTCGCGAAATAGAAACGAAAATGGTGATAAAAGGGGATATTTGTGTGGATATAATAATACCTTCTAGATAAGATGCCTTTTCCATTTCTGAGTTTTTTTTGTTAGTTAAGGAAAAGAAGCTAGGCAATAATATCAACAAATGCAAACTCTAATAGATTTATCAGATGGAGTTTTGAACGTTTGTCAGAAAAATAACATGACTGGTTTTCTTCTGGAAGCATGTGATTATTCGTCAACTTCTCACCACTCACCTCATCGTCACCCTCGGGGGTATTTTTCTAATCGGCGAAGTAGCTGCTTTAACTCTCTGGTCACATAGAATCGATAATATACGTAGCGTCTGAAACTCAAATTGGGGCGGAAATATAATGTCTTTGGCCTTTCATTTTATGAGTATTTTGATTAGGTTGGAAAAGTAAGGCACAAACAGCTGTATTACAAACGCGCTAACACCGACGGCCTAACGTCTAGCGCTTTTCTGATGGGCCCATGATACAGCGAATACTCTCTCATTTGTCTGGGAAAAAGGATATAAAGAAGTAATAATTGGGATGTTATTTAATAATGAACAACTTTTCTTGAAGAAAGACAAACAAGAGTAACGACGTGTTTGGAAGCATATTAAAAACTTGAACTGTTAACAGATGTAAAGTACTTACTTAAATGACCTTGGTTTTGCTCATTATTATGGTATTGCCATTTCTCAACTTAATTGTTAGGAAACCATATCTAGTGTTGTGTACCAACCACTACTTTATTTTTCATCATCTCTTTATCTACTTCTTCTCAATATACACCCCCACAATTGATTCATTTGAACTAATCATTTATCAATTTAATAACATTTTATTAATTTTGTAATATTTGTGAAATTTTGTTGAGTCACTCAAACTCCAATTATTAAGATCTGTGCTAATGTCAAGCTATGTTGTTTGAAGCGCAAGGTTAGGCGAGGCGATGAAGCTCTCGCCTGCACCTTGGTCGCCAATGCGCGCCTTTGCGATCGTTTCATAGTTGTTGAAAGCAGAGAAGAAAGAGATTGTTGTAGAAGATGGAGAAGAGAAGTAGAAGAAGAAAACGAAGAGAAAAGGCAAATATCGTGCTGCTGGTTGAAGAAGATGAAGGATATAGAAACCCTAAAAGAATTTAACGCGTGGCCCTTAGATTATATGATCTAACTATTCATATTTGGTTAAACAATTTCTGACTTTTTAGTCTTTAAGAATTTCGGACCAAATCTGAACCGTCTATGTTATAATCTTGGACCATTAAATGTGTGATCTAATCTTAGCCCTTAGATTAGATTTAAAACCCTAATTCCAGTTGCCTTTCTTCTTCTCTCATCTTTCCAGCCGTCAAGTCTTCTTCTTCTTCTTCTTCTAAACCTTAAAACCAGAAACAAACTCCTTGTTGTCTTTGACCGCCTCCTTCTTTTCCCAGGAGAGTCGAGCTCTTTCCCGACCTTGCGCCTTGGTCGACTTAGCGTCGCCAAGGCGCGCTTTTAACAACATAGATGTCAAGAGACGATTTCGTTATCCAATTAGTATTCTATTCTCACTTATATTTCTATAAAGTTGTATTGAATATTTTATAGATTTATTGCAAAATTTAAATGCAACTTTTGTAAGTGTTTTTGTGCCTCAGTTAGCTTTGAAACCTACAAACTTTTATCTTTTTGGCCCGTGGGATTATTGTAAGACCGTGTTGCTAGTATTAGTTTCTAAGCCGCTATTAATATTGTCTGCTTTAGTAGTTAAAAGCATAGGTCTCAAATGTGACACTAAAAAGGAGTGTTAAGGCATCCCACTTGGCCTACGACTAATGTGGAATCATTCTACAACAAATCTTCTCAAAATCACATCATAGCAAAAATTACCATGCTTCTAACGCGTTATAGGATTGTGCATACTATTGCAGAAAATTACTAGGCCTATTGTCCGCTTTGACACTAGCTAGTCTTTTTCCAAGGACACTAGTTAATAACACACCTGGCCTACCACCAATGTAGAATTGTTCTACAACAAATGTTCGCAAAATGACAATATAGTAGAAATTATCGTGCTCCTAATGTGTTATAGGATTGTGCATACTAGGCATAAGGACTATTGTTCGCTTTGACACTAGTTAGTCTCTTTGTAAGGACACTATTTAATCTTTTTTCTATTAAAGATCTGACTGTTGACAAACTGCTTCCAGCGAGGCTCGATCTTACGACTTCATGGGCTTAAAAGGGGTGACCAACCACTAGACCAAAGGCGGGTGGACGCTAGTTAATCTCTTAAATGTCTTGGGGATTGACTTTTCACAGCTAGTGGCATTTATGTTATTAATTCCAATATCAATGTCATTTTCTTTGTGTCACACTCTTTATAAAACCACAATCTTCTTCCTCACTAGAAACCCAAGTTCATCAATTCCACACCACAGAGGAAAGAAGAAGAAAGAGCAACCTAAGAAACAAAACCCACATAGAAATGTCCAAGATGAATTCAGGTATAACCCTAATTTGTGCAATCTTCATCATCATCAATCTTCTAATCTCATCATCATCGTCTACCGTTGAAGCTTATGGGGATCATCAATTAAATTGGCTACCCACGACGAAATCAACGGCAACCCAAGACTCAATAGTCTCTAATTGGTTTGATGAAAATGAATTCGATTTGGATTCTGAGATCAACAGGCGTATTTTAGCAACAAACAATTATATCAGCTATGCTGCGCTTAAGAAGAATAATGTACCTTGTTCTAGAAGAGGTGCATCTTACTACAATTGTAAAAGAAGTGGTCAAGCTAATCCTTATCAACGTGGATGTAATCGAATTACTCGATGCCGGAGTTAGTTTGTTTTTGTCTGAATAGTCTGAATCGTATGAATCGAAAGTTAACTCGCTATTCAAACATTTCGAAGGTCGTCCTCCATAGAGAGTGTGACATACGAAAGGGAATTCGAAATGTGGTTCAAGTCAATTTAGATCTGTATGGAAACTCTTTTCATTTTTCTTTATATGATTATATACACTTTATAAGAGGGCAGATTATAATGGTGGTGAGGGGTGGTAATATATTCTTTATTGTGTAATACAATTCTTTTGTACAATTTTATTTTTTCTTCCTAATAATATATACTTCCGATTATTTTTATTTTTATTTTCATGATTAGAGGTAATGGTAGTATTTCGTTACGAGTTAGTCGGAGTCTCACAATGAACTAAAAGTCAGACATACTATCAAGATTGATTTTATAGGTGCAAGTATAGTGTTTTCGGGGAAGAGTTTGACTATATGGCAACTACATAAATCCCTAAATAATTTTAGATTCAAATCATATCATATACTGTAAAAAAAACTCAATCAAGATGTTGAGACCATTGATTGATTTATCATCAAGAAGACAATTCTATTGGCAATCTTATTTTAATATCCACCCATTTTTTTTATTTATTGAAGTGACCCATATCATCACATGCCCATGCATTGTTGATGGATTAAAAAGGCATTTGCCAGTAAGATGATGATTTTCTAGGGCTGTCATTTACATGATATGAGTTGTGAAGATTGGGAAAATGACAAGGTGCCAACCATGTTCAAATTATATGTGGTGGTCACACACCTACTACTTTTTTTTTATGGAATATTGTTATTATCTTTATAATACTTTGAATCTTATCTTAATTGATGTTCTTCCAGCTCAATCACAATATTTTTCTGAAATTGAAAAATGTTAGCCCATCTATAGCGATTCGGTACTGGTACTACTTTACTGTTTGGTTTGCTCAGAAATAAGATTAAGAGAGATTGATTTTGTCCAGACAATTCTGAATTGTTGAGAATGTGATTCATGTTGTATTCCCACTTACCAAACACCACTATAAAATGTGATTCATGGTAATCACATTTAATTCCTCACATCAAGGGGTTTCTTGAGTCTAACAGGAACAATTTAGTTTGGCCAAGTATTATAGTTGAGGCTATCGGGTGTAGTTTAAGTTTTCTTGTCGAAAATAATCACAGTGGTTAAGAGCAAAAACTATAGATATTTTTTACTAGGTCAGGAGACCTATCATAGTCCATCTCAAACAGACTAAATCGTTAACTACAAGAAAAGGATAATCGGGAATATGATCATAGTGACAAACACAGGTCCATGAAAATCACAAAAATGAGAATATGGCAGGAGTTAATATGTTGATATTATTGAACTATTTTTTGTGTACTTTTAGTAATGGGGAAGAAGTTTGGTCAAGTAATTCGTGTTGGATAACAAAATTATAGAGATTATGGTGTAATGCAGGTGTTAGAAAATGTTAAATTCGCCTAAACAAGATAATGACCTCGTTATATTCGCTAACAAGGTAACAATACATGCTTACGTCGTCCGGCAGAGCTTCCTCAATGTGATAGATATTCGCCTTTGTTGACAGATTTCTCGCCCATTTAACACCTGAAAACCCGCCTTTCGATTTATCTCATGCTTCCAGAGATAACGAGCTTCTCCGTGCATAACAACTAAAGATCCCGGTACCAAAAGAACAGGAATCTTTGCAGTTTCAACACTATCAGAAGCTTCTCCTTCTGCTCGGCTGAAGTGCATCACACATTCAGATTCTAGAGAGATAATGGCAATTCCATCTTCAAATCGCATTAGGTCAACATGAGCACAGATACCCTATAAGAACAAAAGAATGCTCCAGATTATCACTTTCGATAAACAATACAGTAAAGCTTTACTACATATCGTTCACCAACTTACTAAACGAGCTTCTGGTCGAGTTAAATAGTCAAAGGGTTATGAAGCCAAACTGAGAGAACTAAAATAAAAGGAAACAAAGAAGGAAGAAAGGATCGCATCGACTAGAAACAAGAAACATCCTTTGTTCATTGTGAGATGTGCCGTTTAGCTTATCTATCTATACAGGCCACGTTAGGCCATTTTCAGGCTGCCACGGCGAGCCATTTTCAGGCTGCCACGACCCGTTTTGTAATACCAAGTAGAGACCACAAGATAGTAGGTTATATGGCGCCTTAGACCAATTACTTGAAAACACAGAACAGTAAGTCAAATGTTTCAAATATCTCATAATCAAGGAGGAGATTACCGCACCTCACCTGGTTGGTATATGTTTGCGATTAGTTGATCAAAGAGTGGTAATCTAAACAATAAATTTGATGGTAAAGGACAGTGACCATCGATATCCTGACCCAAAGTTTCCACACTCTCAATTTCAGACGTATATTCGCTGGAACCAATAGTTTCACGAATATTTGCAGAAAGGTCGATTGCCCACTCTGGGAGATCTCCAAACCTCATCACCTATCAAGAAACAAAATCAACAAGTAAAGTGGACCATATCAATGTTTTCTAATGAATCATCTTAGTCGAGGGCGGAAATTCGGAATCGTGCTACATTTATTAACCTTATACCAAGTAAAATAGAATAACTTTCTTCCTCAACATCGATAAATACTAATTGGCAATGGTAAACCCATGATTTAATATTACTAGTACATACTTCTTACTGACATAAAACGGATGCACTTTGTTTGTACCATCTCATTGGCGTATATGGAGAGGATTACAGGGTGAGTCCTCTTTTTAAGGATGAGCTCCTCAGAACAGCAATCTTTATCACAAAGACTCGCTTATTTAGTATAAAGTAGATTAAAAGATGGCTAAACATTGAATTAATATCTAATGGTGTCAATGAATCTTGGATGATATGATTTTTATGGAGTGATCGGGTGAGAAAGCCCTGTCGAAAAAAATCAGCTCTTGAATCATCTTAATACAGGCATCTAAGTCAGTGTAAACATGATGATAGAATAATTATGGTGTTACTTTCATAAAACAAAACTAGGTTGGCCGAAGTCAAGTTTGGTTTTCTAACTTCTAAGGTGGTGTCTGTTTCTTTCTTATCCGAATCTGACTCGACTAAAAGTTTGAATTGTCTGAACAAAATAAACCAAAACAACCCAAATCAACTAAGGAAACGAGTCAGACAAAAATAAACGGTCTCAATTCTGACTCAAAGAAAAACTAATTTGTATAGAAAGAGTACCTGATTTTTAGAGGCTTCTCCGAACCATCCTTCTGCGCAAGCAAATATTATACAAGAAAACTTTAAGAGATTACTAACACCAAAACCGAAAAAAGATTGGTAAAATGAATTGTCTAAGATGGTATTTGTTTCTTCCAAATTTAGATATGACTTGTCTAAATGGTTTCTGACACGGAACGAACTCAGAATGTTTTTTTTTCCTGACTCGTCTAAACTGCTGACTCAAGCATATTTTAAGTCTATTTTGAGTCAGATATAAAATAAGTCTGAACTGAACCTCATACTTAGAATTTAGAATTAACTTGAAATGACTAATTGTTTTCTTTTTAATATTGACTATGATGGGCATTACCTCATTACAAAGGCATTGATACACGATAAGCACGATAACTGCCGAATTACTACTGGCCTAGAACCCGACAAAATTAAATTGCCTAAAACCCGACGAAATTAAATGGCCTAGAACCCGACGAAATTAAATTGCCTAAAACCCGACGAAATTAAATGGCCTATAGCTGACGAATTAAATGGCCTAAGGCCTACATAAATTACTTTATTTACACCCAAGTTCAATATTCCTGGATTTGCACTTCCACGGGATCGAACCTCGGACCTCCGCATTGCAGAATAGACGCACTAGCCAACAGGGCTACTGAGTTGTTGGGGAAATGACTAATTGTTGTGCATTTGCATAAGACATGTCAAAGTTCGAATAAATCAGATTCAGACGAGTCAGTAATTAGTCAAGTCAGATGCAAACAATGATACTCAGAAACTTCATCAGTCAATCAATTAATCAAAATAAACAAACAAACCAATTTTACTTTTGATTCAATTAATCATCTAAATCGATAGATAGATAAAACCCATATTACCATTTTTTATTTGAGAAAGCAATAAGGCTTGTTCATCATGAGAGAGGAAATGTTTGCATAACCATAAACCCTTGATCTCTTTGACTTGTTCCCATCTATGTCTAGGGTTTCTTATCTCCTTGTATGGGTATTTCACTGATACCACCACCTTTTCTTCTTCTTCATCATCATCGTTGGATGAATCCCCAAATACCTCTTTTAGAATATTGTCAAGTGGGATTTCTTCTTCTTCTTCTTGTTCATCGTCTGATGAAGAATCTCCAAATACCTCTCTCAAAATATGACTCTGGTCCACCTCCATCTCCTCCGAGACCTCCACCAGTTCCGGTGAAGAGGCATCGGCGAGAGAGGTTGTAAGAACTAGGGTTTGAGAGAAACAGATGAAGTGAAATTAGGGCAAAGACATTTCCTTTATATAAGTCAACCCGAGTCAAATGTCAATGAAGACCAAGGTCATGATTCAAGTCCAAGTCAAGAAGTCCAAAGTCCAAGTCAAGCAGTCCAAGTCAAAGCAGTTTAAGAAGTCTGTGAAGATGGTCAAGCATATCAAATAGTGTCTATAGGCACCTGTAACAATAAAGAATTAGTTGAATTAGTTAGGAAAACTAACTAATCAAGATTCTGTTAAACTTGTAACTAATTCTAGTTATTCTCTAATCTCTACCTATAAATAGAGATTATAATTGTACTTAGAATTCATTGAAATAAAATCAGAATTCTTACCAAGGAAATCTAACATGGTATCAGTCTCAGATTAGATCCAAATTAGGGTTTCCTTCACTTGAATTCAATAGCAATCAATTTAACACCTCGTAAAATCAAACACAAACCAAAAGATGATCAATACTCAGTAAAATTCATCATCATTTCATAAAGATCTTAGATAATTTTCGAAGAAGAAGAAGAAATTCAAGGGTTTTCAAGGAAGACTTACTGTTTCTTCAGACTTATCTTCAAGCACGCTTCCACAAGAAATCATGGCTTCAGCAAATCTTGGTAACCTTCCTCCTATATCCTCTGTTACTAGTTTTATTACAGAAAAACTTGATGATTCTAACTACATGATGTGGAAGGATCAAGTTGAAACACTGTTAGTAACATATGATCTTTTAGGTTTTGTCAATGGAACCATTGAAACCCCACCACAACTAAAAATAATACATGGGATTGAGCAAGTTAACCCTGACTATCAAATATGGAGAAGTAAAGAAAGTTTTGTCAAATCATACCTTAAAAGTACTTTATCCAAATCAGTCTATTATGATATATATGGACTGAATTCTGCTCAAGAAATTTGGGATTGTCTCAATCTTACCCATAATGAAGGTCTTGAATCTAAGAAAGACCAGCTTAGAAAGAAACTTCAGTCAATTAAGAAGGGAAATGTTACAATCTCTGAATATCTCAGAGAGATTAAACAATTAGCAGATTCTCTTATCTCTGTTAATGATAGGATTAGTGATTCAGACTTGGTCAGAATTGCTATTCAGGGACTAAGCTCAGATTATGATCAGTTTATCATAGCCCTAAGAGCTAACAATGAGCTATTATCCTTCATACAACTTAAGTCTAGACTCACACAACATGAACAGTGGCTTATTTCAAAACAAGATGATCAAGAAGCATATTATGTTAAGAGAACAATGCATAGACAAGTTAACAAGCCATCTCCTTCATACTATAGAAATCAAAATTCTGCAAAAAGGGATATGTCTTCATCCCAACAACAGTATACTCATTCTGATAATGTCAAGCACAAGAATCAAAAGGCAGAGGACTTTGACTTCTCTACTGTCCCTTGTGGCATTTGCAAGAGATGGGGTCACTCTGCTGGGGTCTGTTATTTTAGGTTTATCAAAAACAAAACCCATAGTGGATATCATACTGAATCAAAAAGTGAGCAAGAGATTCAAGTTTCAGAAACACCCAAAGAGTCTATTGAATCTAAATCCTTCTTATATGAAGATGAATCACTTCTAGAATGCAATAATGCCATTATATATGACTATGTATATGAGGATGATGACTCTACTGATGTATTTCATGAATGTCATACTGCAATTTGTGCTGATAAAGATGATATATTTCTAGAATGTGAGTCAGAAGTCATAAGTGATACAGAATGTGAGTCAGAAATCATAAGTGATACAAGGGATGATATTATAAATGAAGAATGTTATGTTCTCACTTCATCACATAAGTCAGATATTAAGGATCAAGCTTGGCTAGCTGATACTGGTGCCAGCAGCCATATGACACATTCAGCTGCTAATCTCAAGTCTATTCAGCCATATAATGGAACAGAGGCTGTCATGGTAGGTAGTGGCAATCTCTTATCTATCTCTAGTATTGGTAATTCTCAATTATCAACCTCAAGTCATGATTTTACTCTGAATAAAGTACTTTGTGTTCCTACTCTAAAAAGAAACTTGCTGTCCATATCCAAGTTTACAAAAGAAAATTCATGTTCTGTTGAATTCTCTCCATGGGGTTACAACATTAAGGATATTTGGTCACAAAAAGTACTAGCAGAAGGTCCTGTTAAGAACAACCTATATCCTATAGAGGTTCATTCACACAATCTACAATCTGATCAGGCTCATGTGGCACATGTTGTTACTAGTTTTGATATTTGGCATGCAAGACTAGGCCACTCTCATAATGGTGTTATTAAACAACTACATAAGGAGAACAAGATTGTTGTTTCTAACACCACAAATCAAGTTTTCTGCAAATCATGTGAAATGGGTAAAAGCAAATGTCAACCATTTGAAAATTCTTCATCCACAACTCATACACCTTTATATCTAGTTCATTGTGATATTTGGGGACCAGCCCCTGTGTGCACACCTAATGGAGCAAGATACTATATACTTTTCTTAGATGACTATAGCAAATATAGTTGGATATACCCAATGAAACTCAGGTCAGACAGTATAAAGTGTTTTACTCACTTCAAAGCAACAAATGAGAATCTACTCAAGTCAAAAATTGTATACTTCCAATCTGATGGGGCACCTGAGCTAAAGAAAGGTGACTTTAGGGAGTTTTTGGATTCAAATGGTATTCTTTTCAGATGCTCCTGTCCTTACACTCCACAACAGAATGGTAAGGCAGAGAGAAAACACAGACACATCACTGAATTAGGTAATACCTTATCCTTTCATTGCTCTTTACCTAAAAATTTATGGTTTGATGCTTTCAACACTGCTGTTTACATCATTAATAGAGTCCCAACACCTACTTTAAAGGGGTTTTCTCCCTTTGAGACTCTATTTCATCTATCTCCTGATTACACCCAATTGAAAATTTTTGGGTGTGCTTGTTATCCTCATCTTGGAGAACTTAGGAAAGATAAGCTCAGCCCTAAAAGTGTTCAATGTGTATTTTTGGGCTATAGTGCTGAGCACAAGGGTTATAGGTGTTATGATCCTGTTTCTAAAAGGATTTATATGTCTAGGCATGTTACTTTTGATGAGAACAACTTTCCCTATGCTCACATCAATAATTCTATGCCTAGTGGTGATCAGAATACTAGTTCTCAGATTCTATTACCTCTGCCTACTTTGGATACAAATCAGCCTGTCTCAACTACCTTGGGCACATCTAGTATAAACACTAGTCCACCAACAAATACAGTATCTAGTTGTCTATATTCTCCTGAGTTGGGCATTCCTAGTAGTTCTACTAGTACACCAGCAAACTCAACACAACAAGACCAACAACAACAGACTGATTGTATTGTCACTAGAGGCAGAAATGGTATTGTGAAGCAAAAGCAACTTCCATCTGATTTTGTTGCCCACTATTCATCATCTCACCTATTAGATGTTGCTTTCTTATCCATTTTGGAGCTTCCTACTGAACCTTCTAGTTATAAAGAAGCTTCAAAACACCATGAATGGGTAAAAGCTATGCATGAAGAGTTTTCAGCATTACAAGACAATGAGACATGGTCTTTAATACCCTCAAATGATAAAATGAACATTCTTGGCTGCAAGTGGGTATTTAAATTGAAGCAGAAAAGTGATGGGACTATAGAAAGATACAAAGCCAGATTGGTGGCTAAAGGTTTCCATCAACAAGAGGGTGTGGACTATGAAGAAACTTTCAGTCCAGTTGTTAAATCCAACACTATCAGATTAGTTCTTTCTATTGCTATCTCAAGGACTTGGCAAATCAAGCAACTGGATGTATCAAATGCTTTCTTACATGGAACTTTAGATGAGGCAGTATATATGATACAACCCCCTGGGTTTGTTCAAAAAGGTAAAGAAACCCATGTTTGTCACTTACATAAAGCTTTGTATGGCCTCAAACAGGCACCAAGGGCCTGGTTCAATAAATTTGCAACCTTCTTATATGAGTATGGGTTCCAGAAGAGCAGATCAGATCAATCAATGTTTGTGATGCATAGTAATTCAGATATTATGGTGCTTCTACTCTATGTAGATGACATAATCCTTACAGGAAGCTCAAATACTCATATTAGCAATCTCATTACTGATCTTAGCAAACAATTCAAGATGAAAGATTTGGGATTGCTATCATATTTTCTGGGCATAGAAGTTACTTATGATAAACCATCAAGCTCTATGATGTTAACTCAGAACAAGTATACACTCCAACTTCTCAAGAAAGCTGGTTTATTAAATTCTAAGCCATCAAAGCTCCCTGTATCTAGTGGACAAAGGGTATCTATTCATAATGGTGACATTTTATCCAATCCAACTGAATACAGAAGTCTGGTTGGGGCTTTACAGTATTTGACCTTAACCAGACCAGATATTTCTTTTGCTGTGAATTACACAGCTCAATTCATGCATAGCCCTACATCAACTCACCTTATTTTGGTCAAGAAAATTCTAAGGTATTTAAAGGGTTCAGTGGGCTCTGGAGTTCGACTATCTTCAAGTGATCTGACTACTATAACAGCTTATTCAGACTCTGACTGGGCAGGATGTCCTGACTCCAGAAAGTCTACAGCTGGTTATTGTGTTTTCTTAGGGACGAACATCATATCTTGGAGCTCTAAGAAGCAGGCGACAGTGGCAAAGTCCTCTACAGAGGCAGAATATAAAGCCTTATCAACAATGGCAACAGAAGTTGTATGGATTTCATACCTGATGGCCGAGCTTCGATTTCCTCTACAGAAACCCTTTAAGCTTTACTGCGACAACATCAGTGCGAAATACCTTGCCTCCAACCCAGTATTCCACGCAAGAACGAAGCATATTGAGGTCGATTTTCACTACGTGAGGGATCTGGTTTCAGAAGGTTTAGTTGCAGTTCATCATATCCCAACTCAAGATCAAGTTGCGGATATCTTTACAAAGGGTTTAGCTTTTGAACTGTTTCAGAAGATGAGATCCAAACTTATGGTTCATCGCCTCTCTCTTCCCCATTCGTTTGAGGGGGGCTGTAAGAACTAGGGTTTGAGAGAAACAGATGAAGTGAAATTAGGGCAAAGACATTTCCTTTATATAAGTCAACCCGAGTCAAATGTCAATGAAGACCAAGGTCATGATTCAAGTCCAAGTCAAGAAGTCCAAAGTCCAAGTCAAGCAGTCCAAGTCAAAGCAGTTTAAGAAGTCTGTGAAGATGGTCAAGCATATCAAATAGTGTCTATAGGCACCTGTAACAATAAAGAATTAGTTGAATTAGTTAGGAAAACTAACTAATCAAGATTCTGTTAAACTTGTAACTAATTCTAGTTATTCTCTAATCTCTACCTATAAATAGAGATTATAATTGTACTTAGAATTCATTGAAATAAAATCAGAATTCTTACCAAGGAAATCTAACAGAGGTCATTGGCATCAATTTCTCATAGAAAAGTGAACCTCCTCAACTAGTAAGTAGTCTAGTATGGGTCTCTGTCCAATTTTGGCTTGGGCTATTCCATGGGGCCTCTGCTCTTGTAATTGGCTCGTTGCCATTACGGGGTGCATGTCTAATTGTCGATGCAGTAACGCTAGTATCTTATACTTGAACCGATAATTTGGCTCCGGACAGACGATTGTGGCATGTATTGTGCAAGTAAGATGGGAAGTGGTTTTTTGAATAACCGACGAGTGAGTAAGAATAATGGTAGGCATCGGGTCGTTCCTCAAATGACATTCCAACTAATACCCCAAATGACCTGACTCTAATATATGATTAGTAACTCTACTACTATGTTGAAAAAGTACTATGTTGAAAAAGTCGGGACTAGTCCCCTGCTAGTCCCCGACTACTCTTCAGTCCCCACTTTGCCGACTCGTCTAGGGTTGAAAATTCTAGTCGGGCCTAATTTCGCCTAAAGCCCCGACTCGACCCGACTAGGTCGAGTTGACTAGTCCGACTAGTCGGGACTTATAAGGGACAACATGTATTTTTTTATTTTTATTTTCTATTGTCCAACGAGAAGACTGCTCTAGGGTTTGAAGCTTTGCCTTCTTCACTCATCTTCTCATCTCCAAACATCAATCAAACAAGATTCAACTAGATTTTGAAGCTATCATCTTCTTCAAACAAGATTTCAAGCTAGTTTCTCTCTTTATTTTCTTCATTTTCTTTTAACTACTCTTTCGCTCTCTAGAGACCATATGTTGTTGCTTTTTACTGATTTCTTAGTCTTTTAAAGTTGAAAGCATGTTTATAATTGGAAATTTGGAATGTAGTTATTAGGGTTTGAATATATCCGTGATTGTTGAATGATTTCATAGCGTTTCATCTAGTATGATGTTAGAATACTTTTTTTTGTTTGAATTTGTCTCAAATGTTTATATTTATACCTATAATAATTACTTATACAAAATAAATTATATATTTATATTATACGATTAGTCCCGTGTAAATACGACTATTAACGACTAAGCCCAGTCCCGGGTCCGCGGACTAGTCCCCGTTGCCGACTTTTTCAACATAGCTCTACTAAGAAACTTGAAGTCGCTTTCATTAAAAACAAAAAAAAAATTTTGAAGTCACAGTTCTTATTTTTATAAAATTCTAATTACGTTATTAAAATACCTAAAGTATAATCAGACCCGTACACACTTCACATCTAGACACATAAAAAGTCACACCACCACCCATCATTGGTTTGACAAAAAAGACATTCAAGAGTTATTACATTTGTTATATGACATTGATATATTTTGAAGATACAACTTAATATGAATAAATTAGTCGACGATTATAAACATGATACTTAAACTTTTATAAAAAGTCATTATAAAGACAATTCAAAGAGCAATTGTCTTCACTTTATCAATGTGCGATCATTACAGATGATAAATCAAGACTCGAACCTATGACCTCTGTTCCAGACGACGAACGAAAGACTCGAACTCGTGACCTGTCCTAGTGAAGTTGGAGAGTCAAACCACTACTATGCCAAACAATGTTCCATTTGCTCCCTATAGTATTTTACAGGCTCAAGTCTCAACCCCCACCTTACTTGTCTCATTCAAGTTTTTGATAACACACAAGAAGAGAAGAAGAAGCACAGTGAGAGAGAAACACATAAACAACCATGGCTACTTGCCTTCAAGCATCCACTCTTCTTCTACCCTTATCTTCTTCTTCTTCTTCATCTTCTTCTTCAAAGAGAAGATTGAGATACAAAACTACAACCAGAAATATAAACCCTAAATGTGCAGCTACAATTCCAATGCCTCCATTAAACCCAAAAGACCCATTCCTATCAAAACTTGTTTCACTTGCTTCTAATTCTCCTGACCTAAACCCTTCTTCTTCTTCTTCCTCTAAATCAGATCTCCCTCCTTATCTTGACCTCTTTGATTCTCCTCAACTCATGGCTTCTCCTGCTCATGTATTTATACTCTCTCTAAAATTCTCTCTACCCTTTTCTTCTCTCTTCATTTTTGGTACTAAATGTTTGGAATTGGTTTGATTTTGATTGAATTTTAGGTTGAAAGGTCGGTTTCTTACAGTGAACATAGACCTCGAAAACCGCCTCCTGATTTGCCTTCATTGCTACTGAATGGAAGAATTGTTTACGTTGGCATGCCTGTAAGTTGGTTTTTGAGATTATTTTTATGAGTAATTAGTATGTGTTCATTCAAATATGAAGCTAATTTGAGGTTATTTCTTGGTGTTGTTTGTTATCTTTGATAGGATGAATTAGGGTTTCATGTAGTTTGCAACTTGTGAAATAACAGTCCCACATGAGAAATTTATACGCTCGTAACCAAGATATTGATATCTAGGTATTATCCACTCATTGCGAATTGGTTTTGAACCCGACCACCACAAATTTAACATGGTATTAGAGCTAGATGCACACGCGGTACTTGGTAGGCTCAACGACCACAGGTGTTCCACGTTACCCCAAAAGGGACAGTATTAGTCTCAAAGAATGCCACATGCGAGGGCGTATGTGCGAATAGTCCCACATGAAAAAAGTATCCTTTCCATTCATTGCCAATTGATTTTGAGTTTAATGACCACAAATTTAACACAACTTAGTTTATTATTCTGTACACTTCAGTCTTTAGAGGAAATTAAGCGTTATAATCGCATGCTGGCTCGTTTTATTTCAGTTATGGAATGCACATGAAAGACTTTCTGATCGCTTTTGTTTTGAATTAGTTGGTGCCAGCGGTGACTGAACTCGTAATTGCCGAGTTGCTTTACTTACAGTGGATGGATCCGAAAGAGCCAATCTATCTTTACATTAATTCAACTGGAACAACTCGTGATGATGGTGAAACAGTGAGTTCTATATAGTTGTCCTTCTACCATAATACTCCATGGTGTTTCTACCTAAACTCCGTCTAATAAAAAAGTTGAGATGACCTGCTTGGTGCTAAATGTCATATGTTCTTAAATCCAAACCTTTCTCAACTGAGATAAGTTATTCTTTTAGTATTACCGATTCACCTCTGCTAGAATAACGTACTTACTGTGGGGGTTGTACTACTCCACTGCTTAACAACCAATGACAAACCAACTACGTCCTATATAGGTCTGTGACTCTAAGGTGGAAATTTTTTTCACTGAGGTCCCCATCACGACAACTCATGCAACCTAAGCTTTTCTTTTCATTTGACGCTCCCTAAACTTGTCGAGGCAGATCAAAACAAGCACGTGCTCGGAAACACATGTCCCTGTTAGTCCTTCTCAGAGAGTTAGGTGGAAATCTATCGATGTGGGAGTGAGCCTTACTTAAGAGAGGGGTTTACTCCCATGTTATTGTGCTTGATCCCCTACAGTTACCCGTCTGAATAGTTCTTGTCCATCTCCCTCCCTCGACAAAGGTGGTTTTATTTTAAAGAATGGTGTCTATACGAGCTAGCATTCTGTTTGACGTGGTTATCCTGTATACTCTAACCTCAAATGTTCACCTTTGATACTTTTTTCTGTATTTAATTTTTCTGATGTCTGTCGTCGCTGTGGCTTCAAATGCTCGTGTTTCAGGTTGGGATGGAATCAGAAGGTTTCGCTATCTATGATGCAATGATGCAGTTGAAGAATGATGTACGACCATCTTTTAATTTTATTGCTATACTATTATTCTTTACAGTACATACATTTCTTGCATCCTGCATACATATTTAGTTCTTGTATCTACATCTGTGAATGTACCTATTCTCCCACCAATTTTATTTTAAAAGGACGACTTCCATGTGCTTTTGGTTGTTTCGTTAGTTAAGTAAAGAAAGTGACATGACTAAATACTAATTACTTAATTAGTGTTTCTTGCATAAAAATAAAATTATGACTTGAACACCTATTGGGTGTTTGAAACATGATCAGAAAGTAGAGAAAATTTGAGGAATATCATCTAGTAGAAATGGGAACGACATGCATTTAAATGGCTCGAAGGAAAATACTTTATACAGTACAGTCTGTTGACTCTGTTCAATACTTAAATGGCTTTATAAGGATCAATGTCCCTCTCTACGAGCTTATGTTATCTGTATACGTGTAACGCATGTTCACCATCGGAGATTAGTTACATAGGTATTTCCCTAGCCGTTGCTAAATACGAATAATACAAATTGTTGTTCGATAATGAACATTTTTACGATTTACTCAATAAACTACTCATACGAGTAATTATTGTTCAAGCAGAAATCCCTAAATATAGATACTCATCACTCAATTTGCATCTAAATATTAATCATGGGTCACTGCTGGTCTACTTGTAGATAGAGACGGTTGCTGTTGGTGCCGCCATCGGTCAAGCCTGTCTGCTACTTGCTGCAGGAAAGAAGGGGAGACGGTTTATGTTTCCACATGCAAAAGGTCCATTACGAACATAAGCAGTATGGGTCGGAATGCTGATCGCTGAGTTACTCGCCGAATCCCTAACTTGAGGTTTCACCCATAGGTTGGCGAAGCTCTGAGGCTCTCCGCGAGCCTGAGCTGATTCCTGAGTAACTGGGCGGAGTTAGTCGAGCCCAAATACTTAGATTCAAGCATATACCAACTTCTTTTACCTCTTATCTCTTCTATGTCTCTTCTCGCTTTAATGATGTTCTTATATTACCTTAACCTTTATATAAATTATCTTTCAGCTATGATCCAACAACCTCGTGCACCATCTTCTGGTCTAATGCCAGCAAGTGATGTTCTTATTCGTGCTAAAGAGGTTAGTGACATGTTTTATCATCCATGATGTAGTGATATAGTAATTCACTAGAGTTATACAACCCTAATATATGGTTTCTGCAGACAGTAACAAACAGAGATACACTTGTTAAACTACTGGCGAGACACACCGGAAATGTGAGTATAATGGATAAGTAGTCGTTCTTTCTTCTTCACTTGGATCAAATGAGAAACTAGTAACATCATAACATGACCTGATCTTATTTCAGTCGGAGGAGACTGTTGCAAACTTGATGAGGAGGCCATTTTATATGGATTCAACAAGAGCTCAGTCATTTGGTGTCATTGATAAGGTACAGTCTAACTCTAATCTAGTTTGACGGTTATAAGCACGAAACTGTTACACTCCCCCGACATCTATATTATCTCCCTTTCTAACGAATATTATGTGCTGACCTCTGGGGCAAGCCCAAACCATAAGTACCCGCAGCCTGCCCACCCTAATAAGATAAGTTATATAAGCTTTTTACAAGCCTGCCCTCGTCTCCCATATCACTTTACACACCCTTAGCGGGGGCTAGGATTGACAACTTTGATGGTGCTTATAGAACTCCCGCAAACCCTAAAATCTAACGTTGTCTGTCAAATTTACCTACTTCTTAACCTTCTATAAGTTAGTTTATTGAGCCACAAGTAACATGTTCTTTTTTTTGGGAAATCGACTATGATAGTCATTACAAGGTATTGATACATCATGAAGAGATAATACAAAGGTACATTATGATTCATGAATTAAATAAGCACTATAACCGCCTGATGTGAGCCCCTTGAAGGCCATCCGAAAGAGCCTAAAGCCCAAGTAAATTACTTTATTTGTACCCGAGTTCAATAAATTATATATCTGCACTTCCATAGGATCAAACCGCTACACCAAGAAGTGGCTGACACCAGTAACGTGTTTTTAATCAACAAAAGTATATTTCTTTTTGGTGCTATTCGAGTTTTATCAATATCATAACTAATCTGCAACTTGTGATTGGCTCAGATTCTATGGCGCGGTCAAGAGAAGATAATGGCAGATGCTCCTACACCCGAGGAATGGGACAAGATAGCTGGGGTGAAGGTTGCCGACGCTATGTAAAACCGTATCGGTTAAATCCCTCGCCTCGTAATCTAATGCCAAAACTGTAAGTAGTTTGGTCGAACAAATACTTCGAATATCTCAAATGCTACTGCAGCCTAGGGTTTGTTCTCTTGTAATAGTGATTGTTTTTAGAAAGAGAAAAGCTAGTGAAAGACTTTCAAGTATTGTTGTCAACTTAGAATATTACATGATAAATTGATTTGGTTAGAATATAAAGTGCTTCTCCTCCACAAACTTGTTAATTTTGTTCATGTTTGAATTTGACATTTATTTCATGAGTTACCTATAGAGGATTTTGGACTCTTATTTTGTTTTGTGGGTTCTATACTCGTATGGATTAAAAATACGATGGAAATTTTGCAGGAAGAACATGGTATTATTGTTTCAAATTGTGTACAAGGACAGACCGCGTAGCTCAAAGACATTTAACTCTGCTTGTTACATAAGTGTACTGTGTTTAGTCGGGCGTTAGCGGTGAACACCTAGATTGGTACTAGGGGTGTTCGGTGGTTGGTGTCCGGTATTTCGGAGCTATCCGTTACTAAACCGCTCATAGTTTTGTTTGGTTACCATCCAGATCCTCAATAAGCGATTTAGATATTACTGGATACCAAACCATTAACAGAAACAGTTTGTTGTCTACGAAAACCGACGAATCGAATTACTTTCTTTATACCTCAATGCATGAAATCGGGGCAACCCTCCCTGAAAACCCGAGGAAATAATCAAATTAATACAATACGATAAATAACATTCCAAACATTGAGAAAATGTGAAAGCCACAATATAATTTCACTAAAGAAATGTGCGACGAATAAAGTGAAAAGAAGTCAATAGTTCAGTGTACAATAAGCAAAGTAAGGAAGATGAAGATAAAGGAAAAAAGGAACTTAGGCTAGGGTTATCATTTCATTGTATATGGAATTCATCCATTCACCGAACCAAACTAGTCGGTTTTTGGACATCTACAACCGTACCAAACCACTTGTTTAGTTTGGTTTGAAACCCGACTAGACCGGTTCGGATTTATTGGTTTGGTCTATTTTTGCGCACCCCTAATTGGTACGCCCGCCTCACTAAGAGGCGATTGGCAAAACAATTTCCGTTATCTCTTCCCCTTTGGAGAAGTATTGGTTATTGTTGTTGATCTTTATTTGTTATCCATCCCTCTTCCTTTTCTTCTTCTTAGTAATTTTGTTATATGTAGTCAGCCATTTTCGTTACATGCACTCGTATCTCCTTTGAATTGAACAAAATATATCTTAGATGTGTAGTAGTATATGACAAAAATGGTGAGTGATTACAAAACTATGAGAAGCCCATTAACAAAATCGCCCATAGAATTTACTCTTATGAAATTCAAGAAGGAAGTGTCAGGGGAATGATTAGTTTCACAAGCAAGAGAAAGAGAGAGAGAGAGAGATTGTATGAATAATGTGTGCCTTAGAAAAACTTATTTAGTTAGCCTATGGCTGGAAGGTTTAACTACGCCTCCTATGAGTGTTATTGGCCCCTTCGTACCTCCTTCGATTTGGTAAGTTTAGTTTGACTGCATTAGGTTATAAGAGCCTTCAAATGGATGGTTTTGTGCCGAATTTTGTTACAATTTGATAACTTTAATCTGACTATATTTGGTCACAGACGTTCCCAAATCAGTGATTTCAGATCGAATTATGTTACAAAATCCAACTCAAGATCCACCAAGTTTAACTCATCAAATGTTTTGAGTTTAAATTGGTACACTCGGACGGACTTTTGTTATTAAATTTAGTTCAAGGTCTTAACTATTTGGCCCCAATGATATTTATGGGAGGCGCTTTTAAAACTTCTAACTATTTTCTCTCTCTCTCTCTAAAACTCCAGAGTTACTAGTATACTGAAGAAGAAGAAGAAGAAGAAGAAGAAGAAGAGGGTTTGGCAGAAGATTCTTTCCCGCCGATTGTTCTTTCCCGCCGATTGTTCTTCCGGCTTAGACTTATTAAGGGTTTCATTCTGACCTAATCACTTCTACGTACGCCTCTCTGTCTCTCTCTCTCAATGCCTCCATCTATTTGTGTTGTTTAGTTGATAATTCAAACTGGTTTTGGATTTTGAGATATGGGTTGTTTTGAGAACAAATAGCTCACTACAAAAGTAAACATTTGAAAGAAAAGAAATGTTTCTTTTTTGTTGATTGAGAGGTTAATCAATGAATAGAATTATAATTTTAGTAGAAAAATCATTCCTTTTTTATTAACTTAGTGATTTCCTAGTTATACAAAATTAAAATCTGTAGTTTCCTGTAGTTCTATAAAAAAAATTTAAAGAGATTTTTGTCCTTTTCAAAGGGTATATAGATTTGGGTTTCTTTTTGTTTGTGTAATTTTAATCTTTTACTTGCATATTATTCCTTGTTTCTATCACTTAACTTGTTTAGTCTATACAGACAGTAGTTCTAGGGTTTGAAAAGCTTCTAATATGGAGACTAATAATAACAAGTTCTTTCCTTTTTGTTTTTTTAATTGCAGAATTTTCAGCCAAAAGGGTATTCAATTTTTTTGTATCTTTTTGAAATTGGAAGAGTTCTTCCAATTCCAGCAAAGATTGTTGGATCAATGCTGATGAAAGTTAATGCAGTTTTTATTAGGGCAGTTTCTACTATATCTAATAACAATGTAACAAACCCATTTCAGAAGGGTGTTCATCCAGCAGGTTAGTGTAATTAGGGTTAGCATATCAAAGAACTTTCAGTATCCATCAAAGATTAGAATTTTTATCGTCTAGGTTTGTTATCATAATGATATGTAAGCTTAGGTGCCCATGATGAATCATAAAGGGTTACTTGCTATTTACTTGTTGATGTTGCCTCACGTCGCAATTAGTTATTGTTTGTGTTATTAACTTATTGCTAGGATGAGTTCGTTCGGTATTTAGATCATCCTAGTAAAAATATCTAGCCCTAGTTCATCTTAAACGTCATAAACTTTTGCCTTTCAGGTATATCTTTACCAAAAATTGATACTCTGTCGGACAACTAGGTTGGTGGAATCCTGGCTGGCTTAGGTGGACCGTGGACAGACATGATTTAGAGAGGGAAGTGAGATTCATTTCTCTTTCTGAATCCTGGTCGTCCACCTAAGCCAGTCGGGCAGAGTATCACTGCTGTTCTTGTCAGTCTTTGTAATATGTCACAATTAGCCAACTGTATAGGTGAACTTGTTTCAGACATCTAAATATGTTTTTTATTTGCAGCTTCGAACCTGTAGGTAAGAGGAAATAAAGGTGGTTTTCGATACTGTGCGCTTATAAGATGAAGAGACTCTTGAATATCAGAGGTAAAACCATTGTCCAACTTTACGAGTCCGAAAAACTCCATGAATTATGTGTCCATGTCTTGTTATTTATGCACATTTCTCTCTTCAAACAGTTCATGTTTAGTTTGCAAACTAATATTGTGATGTTGCAGGTCTCTTTCGATCTGACACAAGGCGTTGTAATATCTACATTAGTGATAAGAAATTTTCAACTTCAGATAATGAATCTTCTTCTGGTCTACAAGGTGAAGTCAGTCCTGTCAGGGAGGGGAAAATAGTAATTGATGATGTGTGCCGGATTTTGGGGAATGGTCCCTGGGGATATGCCATGGAAGAAGCTCTATCTTCACTGGATCAGACACATCAGCCAGAATTAGTTAAGGGAGTTTTAAAGAGGTTGAAGGATGTTAATTTGGGTATGAATTATTTTCGATGGGTTGAGAAGAAAAGCAACCAAGTACACAGTCGAGAAGCGTATGATTCGCTTCTCATGTTAATGGTTCGAAACAAAAAATTCGATTATTTGGAGCAGATTCTAGAGGAAATGAGTCTTGCCGGATGTACTCTCTTAAATGATACTTGTGTTGAATTAGTTACTACTTGTATTAGTTCCCAAATGCTTCGTGAAGCTTTCAACCTGATACAAACTATGCGAAAATTCAAATATCGTCCTGCATTTTCAGCTTATACTAACTTGATTGGTGCCCTAGCAATGGTGCATGAGCCTGATCTTGCTCTCACCCTCTTTCATCAAATGCAGGAGATTGGGTATGAAGTGAATGTGCATTTATTTACAACTCTCGTTCGAGTTTTTGCCAGAGAATGCCGTGTCGATTCTGCTCTCTCCTTACTAGATGAAATGAAGAGCAATTCTGTTAATGCTGATATTGTTCTGTATAATGTTTGCATAGATTGTTTCGGCAAGGTCGGTAAGGTAGATATGGCTTGGAAATTCTTCCATGAGATGAAAGCACAAGGAATCGTGCCCGATGATGTGACTTACACTAGCATGATCGGTGTTCTCTGCAAAGCAAATAGACTTGATGAAGCTATAGACTTATTTGAGAAAATGGAGCTTAATAGGAAAGTACCATGCGCATATGCTTATAACACCATGATTATGGGGCATGGGTCTGTAGGAAAGTTCGATGAAGCTTACAAATTACTCGAGAGGCAAAAAGAAAAGGGTTGCATTCCTAGTGTGGTAGCTTATAACGGTATCCTTACTTGCCTCGGGAAAAAGGGAAACATAGATGAATCTTTGAGAATTTTTGAGGAGATGAAGACAGACGCAAAGCCGAATGCTTCAACTTATAATATTCTCATCGACATGCTTTGTAGAGCAGGAAGAGTAGAGGCGGTGTATGAGATTCAAGATTCCATGGAAAGAGCAGGCTTATTTCCTAATGTGCTAACCGTGAATATTATGGTGGATCGATTATGTAAAGCCCGAAAGCTCGACGAAGCTTGCCGTATCTTTGAATCGATGAGTGAAAAACAATGTACTCCAAACGCGGTTACATATTGTTCTCTTATAGATGGCTTGGGAAAAAATGGCAGGATCGATGAGGCTTACAATTTGTTCGAAGATATGATAGATGCGGGTCATAATCCAAATGTTGTTGTTTACACATCTCTTATCAGAAACTTTTTCAAGTGTGGTAGGAAGGAAGATGGGCACAAAATTTACAAAGACATGACACGAAGAGGTTGCTCTCCGGATCTTACACTTCTTAATACATATATGGATTGTGTTTTCAAGGGTGGAGAGACCGAAAAAGGAAGAGCTTTATTTGAAGAAATCAAAGCTCGAGGCTTCATGCCCGACGTGCAGAGCTATTCTATACTCATTCATGGGCTTGTAAAGGCGGGCTTTGCACGAGAAACCTACAAGAAGTTTTACGAAATGAAAGAACAAGGCTGTGTCCTTGATACTCGTGCATATAATGCAGTCATAGATGGGTTCTGCAAGTCGGGTAAGGTTAATAAAGCATACCAATTATTGGAAGAAATGAAGACAAAGGGTCATGCACCAAACGTGGTTACTTACGGCTCTGTTGTTGATGGACTTGCTAAGATCGATAGACTCGATGAAGCTTACATGCTCTTTGAAGAAGCGAAATCAAAAGGAATAGAGTTGAATGTAGTTATATATAGTAGTCTAATTGATGGGTTCGGAAAAGTCGGTAGAATAGATGAAGCATATCTAATCTTGGAGGAATTGATGCAGAAAGGTTTGACTCCTAATGTCTTCACATGGAACTGTCTTCTTGATGCTTTAGTGAAGGCAGAGGAGGTCAGTGAAGCCCTAGTATGTTTTCAATCAATGAAAGACATGAAATGCCCTCCAAACACCTTTACCTACAGCATTCTCATAAATGGGCTTTGTCGGGTTCGAAAATTCACCAAAGCGTTCGTATTTTTGCAAGATATGCAGAAGCAAGGTCTAAACCCTAATGTAATAACTTACACAACGATGATATCCGGTCTCGCAAAAGCTGGTAATATAGCGGAAGCAAATACTTTGTTCCAGAAGTTCAAAGCGAAAGGTGGTATTCCTGACTCCGGTTGTTATAATTCTTTGATCGAAGGGCTAAGTAATGCAAATAGAGCGATTGATGCATATAACCTTTTCGAGGAAACTCGGTTAAAGGGGTGTCGTATCTACGCCAAGAGCTGTATCGTTCTTTTAGATGCATTACACAAAGCCGAGTGTCTTGAGCAAGCAGCTATAGTTGGTGCAGTACTTAATGAAATGGCGAAATCTCAGCACGCTTCTAGATTATTGTAAAATTTAAGCTAATTTTGATCCAAGTTATAGAAGAATGATTTGTGGTGTTTCAGTTCCTTCAGCGGAGCTCTTTTTCGGCTTTCCGAAGAAGGTGCTCATGGTAAATCTTGTTTTCCTATTCTGCTCTTTAGTTTTTCGTGGTTGCATGTGCATCTTAAAGAGGTTAAACCTAGATTACAAGTATTCAGAATTTAGGGTTTAGGGTGTAAGATTGAATTCAGAGAGTTGATATTTTAGAGGAGAATAATCGAAAAATCCTTGTATTTGATATGTAAAAGCTTAACAATGTTACAGAAATCATTTGAATTAGATAGGAGTCCATATGATAAGAATAATTTTTCTTTTTATTGTGATTTAGTTTTATGATATTTTTACAAGAAGTGCTCCGTGTTTTCGTGGTTTATACTGATCCGATTGAATTTCATCCAGAAGAGGAAACTTATAAAGATCGTCCACCACCCTTTGGTGTAACGGTTGAACACCCCTCGTAAGCCCATGAGGTCGTGGGATAGAGTCTCGGTGGAAGCAGTTGCCATCAAGATTTATCCTATGTAATTTAGACTATAAATAATGTAATAATTCGTCGGGCTTTAGGCCTCTTTGTTGTCGATTGTTGGGTTTTAGACCTCTTTCATTCTCGGTTTAAATTAGACGGTTATCGTGCTTACTACATCTCCATGATGCATCAATGCCTTGTAACGACTAACTTAGATCGTAGTCAAATTCTCAAAAAAATAAAAATAAAGATCGTAGTTGTTTTTGTCAAAAGAAAGGAATGATGATTAAATCTATTTTAGCGGAGACAACAAACAGCCTCCATGAATCACAAACAATAGTTTAGGTTACAAGGCCCAAACGTCATCGAAGTGTCCACTATCGTAGGTCTTTATGACCAGTTTCTTGTGTTAGACAACAGAATAGTCCATGGCCATTGGACTTCATCGATCAAGTCTTTCAAATATGTAGGATAAAGCATCCGTAAAAAGTTTAAATGATAAACGTTCTGTATTGTCGAACCGAAGCCTGAAGATATGTTCAATCAAACAGATGCCCAAAATACTGATTTGTTACAGAAACGTCTTACATCATCATATAAAAAAAACGTTCACATCATATTTTCGTAACACCTCTTAAACAGATTAAGATATGTTTTGTCAAACAGATGTAGATATGGATCTATTTTCGAAATGTTTTACAACATCACCGAAAATAAAAAGAAACATCATCGTCATCATCACATATAAAGACAAACACTAACATCATATTACAATGACATCTCTAAAATAGATGGGGTATGTTTAATCAAACAGATCCTAAATCCTAAAGTTAGATATGTTTGATCAAACAAATGCGATAATATAGATTCAGAGATGTTTTTTACATGGACATGTACTTAAATTATTTGCTTCAAGTATTTTCCATCCTGAAATACTAGCAGAAAAAGGGTTCTCAAAATTTGCAACAACACTTCATCAAAAGGAGAGAATAATTCCATTTTTCAGACAACAAAGAATTAAAAAATGTCTTGAACAAACTTAAAATTGTCTTGTCTTTCCATTATAAATTTTGTCTTTGCCAAAGTATGAACAATATAGTTTGTGATTAAAAACCCCACTCCAAATTCACACTAAGAAGTTCCAAACCTTGGGGAGAAAAAAAAACCCTAACTTTTCAAACACATAGGAACACAACATATCTTTTCTTTTACACCTTAATCTCCATTCACAACAAACCCATGTTACAGAATTCTCGATTAGGTTCAAGATCGGCTTTCATGTCCGCCAGATAGCAACTGCGCGTAAAGAGAACAGTGAGGCCCTATTCAAGAAATAAGAGCATGGTGAGGTAATGAGCAGGAAAGAAGAGGTGATTACGAGATATATTGATGTGAGATGATTATGGCTTGTTCATGCTAGAGCATCCGGAGATGATTGATAGAATAACCAGATCAACGAGGGACTCTTTTTCGGCTAAGTATCTCCTGTTCCTTCAAGCGATGTTGGAATCTAGCGAGACGAGCTTGTAGGCTTACTAGACTTGCTGCTTTTCGTGACAGAACAAAACTCAGTTGATTGACATAGTTGTCTATGTGGCTTCCGGGTTGATCCACTTCTGCCAATAACTTCATCTCCTGATTTATTCGAAAAAAGAAACGGAGAATGGTAAATATTCGCAACCCAAACTTTTCAAGTATTAATAACTTACAGACAGAGAGAGATACGGTACTCACTTCACGAACGATCTCCATTGTATCTTCGATTTCTTTTCTATGAGCTGCAACTAACGCGTCTTCTTCCTGCAGTAACAATGGCGTACGAGTATATGTAAAACTTCAAACAAGTATGAACTAACGAATAACGATAAATGTCAAGATTATATATAAATCGAAAATGAAAAGGAGAAAAAGTGAAGGTTGGAGTAAATATAAGTAAATATAGTATACTGAATTCCTGACCTCAAGAATAGCATTGATTTCTCCGTCATGAGGGGTTTCGGAATCCTTTTGTCGAGCCCCAACATTGTTTGAAGAATCAGACGATTTCTGCTGCTTGTAACTTGTACCCGCGGAATCAACTCCATCTTTTTTAGATATAATACTCTGCTTTTCTGAATTTTCTTCCCTGTAAATTTTTCTACGAGGTGGAGAAACCTTTTGCTCTTCCTCCCGAGAACTATTCAAATTTTGAGTAGATGAATATGATTTATTAGCTGAACCACTGTAAGTATTTTTCATGCCGAACCTCTCCCTGTCCACAGTACTTGAACCGGCCGAGTTTTCCTCTCTACCATTAAAGGGATATGATGGAAGACTAGAAGGTTGTTCCCTCCCACTGGAAGGGTATGACGGAAGACTAGAAGGTTGGTCCCTCCCATTGAAGGGGTTATTTAGCACATTAGAAGGTTGTTCAACTCGTCTAACTGTCTCCGCCACTTTCACTTCTTGAGATGCTTCGGCAGTATAGTCGTACTCGCCAGGAAGCGGCAAAGACGGAAATGATGGTTCCTTAGGTATAGAGGAGCCTGAAGGCTGGTCTTTTCTAGGATTCCCGCTTTTGGACAGACTTTTAACCCTGTTCATTCAGAAATTACTTTTCAGTTAGCTTTTTAATCAAACCCCCAAGAATTGAGGTGGTCTAACTAGAGATTTTACCTGTCGGCGTATCTCAAAGTATTAAGTGTATGTTCACAAGACCCGGCATTTGGAGAAATACAAGAGATCATAACAGTTCGTGAGTTGCCAACAAAGGAATCACGGAGCACCTCTGTCAGTTTGCTTCCACGAAATGGGATATGAATCTGGTCATTGTCAAGAGCTCGGATACACTCCTTTAGGGCCAAAAGGCTCTTGTTGATTTCTGCTCCTTCAATCCTGTAGTATTGACATTGTGACACATGAGTATACGAGAATAGGGGAATATTACCAAAACTCTCCACACCAAATTTTCTTTTGTAAAAAACAATCAATATTTTCCCTACACAAGGTTGCACGGAGCAAAGTTTTCGCAAGTACGGACATAGTATGTGAGGTTTGGACGTAGTTAGCACTGGTTTATACAAGGAGCCGGAGCCTAAAATAATATTGACTTCTCCTTTTAACCTAGACCTACAGAAAATTGGATCTTCTGGCCAATTTCTTGTGAGTTGTGACAATAAGCAGTGTGTGCAAGCCATTCAAAAGAGTTCCTCTTAATTCTTATCAGGTCTAAATCAGACGTTCCTCCTCAGGGTTGCTCTAGAACTTATCTTTGTCTCCTCCACACAATATTGGGATTTTCCATAATCAATTTTACATTAAAAAGTGTATCCATGATGAAGAATGAGATCCCAAGTATGCAATCAATGAAAATGAAAAATGAAGAAATAACGCAGTACTTGCCGTGTTTGTCTATCATTGTCGGTAGTGTCAGCACCACGTTCACTACCTGCAAGATCAATGAAAGATATTTTACCCACAACCTTCCCAGGCTTGGGTTCAATAGTTTCATTCTGCCTTCTAGATTCTTTTACTTCAGCTTGTTTCTTAATGACAAGTTGTAAAATAGCATGAGATCTAGATGATTCCTCATTTGCACCAGTAGATCCAGTACTTCTTGATGCGTTTCCTCTCTCAATATATTCTTTAACAATCTGAACATCTAAGACTTCAAATTCCTGCAGTCCAACTATGCAAACTTGTTGGCGACCATCTTCTCTCATGAGGAGTTTTCTGGCCAACAACATCAAAAGATAATATATTAATATGTATTTATCACTTTATCAGCACTTCATCAGCGAAAATATATATAAGCACTTTTATCCATAGATGATTATATACTACATCTAGTGACCGCAATGAATAAGAATATATCAATCACAAAACAAGTTTCAGCAACAAGGTAATAAAGGAGTAATCCACAACATTCGAACTAGAGTACCCAAATGTTTAAACCAAATGTTCTCTCCACCAGATTTACACAGAAGACGAGAAACCCTATCCATCGGATAGCTCACAACTTACTCTGTATCTGCTCAGAAAGGACGCTTAATATGAACCAAGCAATCCTTGTTGCTGGAAACTATAGCTTCGACTTACAGGCTTCACTATAGAATTTGAAGTCCGAACTACAGTATTCGACTGTCAAAATCGCTCTAAAGCTAAGTTGTTTGAGGCATGAGGCGAGAGGCTTAGAGATAAGCCTCAGATCATGGGAGTGGCACCTGGCCCAGATGCCTTCCTTCAAACCTCGATGTATTTTATGTTTCTTTTGCAAATATTCATTCTATTTACAACCATATCTATATATCCATGCAGATTGTAATACAAAACAATAAAGTATTACAAACTCAAAAGAGTCAACATGGGAAAAGGAAAGAAGGCATGGCGAGAGGAAACAGGGCTCCTCAGGAACTTTTATATCAGTGTAGCAATAAAGAGTACGTCAAGTACACAACACAAAGAAGGCTAACAGAGAAATTGAAAGAGATGGACCTTCTGTCGCTAAGAAGATCATAAAGCTTTCCTCCATATATCTCAAAATAGCTAAGCCACAATTTTAATTTCTGATTGCGGTACATCGGGTGATGCAATAACCTAACAATGTCTTCTGCAGCTCTGAGAGGCAGAGGTTGCATTGTGAATGTTTTGCCACTACCTGAAAATTAGAACCAAGTGAGGATAAAAAGTGTCAACAAAAAATTCAGAGATAAAAGACCAAGGTAAAAAAAGGTGGTTGTTTCCATCGGTGACAACAAAATGAAATATAACCTCAAATTCTCAATCAACATAATTAGTGATGCATCAGGAGAAAACCTAGCATCTTTTATACCATTGTTAAAGAATTTTTGGTAGGTAGATACTGTAGATAGAATGAGACAGAAAAGCATCAAGATCTTTACTCACCAGTTTGACCATATGCAAAGCATGTTGCTTTTGTTCGCTGAAAAATGGTAGGAATAATTGGCTCTACAGTGTTACGATAAACCTGGTAAAACAAATGCAAAAAGTAACCGAATATTTAATTTATAAGATATATATATAACAACTCAGATGGAAAAAGTTAAGAAGAAAACATAAGTTGCGTATCAAGTGATAAAGATGAAAAAGGGTGAGATACGCCACTGCACACAAAACACTCCAGGCAAAACTATGAACACGTCATGTCAAAGCCAAAAGGGATACAATGTGGTCTCCTAGGCAAATAACACAACAATCTGAAAATAAGAATAGTGATTCAAATGTATATAATACCTCGTCATTCGATACATTCTCATCTAAAACAGCATCGAAACAAAATTCGTGCTTCTCCACATACGCAGTTAAATCCACCTTCATGTCAAAACATAAAATTAATTAACTTACACATTTAGAATCCCATCGACTTCACAGTTTCAAGCAAGTAATAAGATTTGTGTACTAAGTACAGAAAATGTAGGTGATAGGTACAACCAACCTTTAGTTTGGGCTCATGGACAGTTAAGTATGCATCGTCAACTACAGATACAATATCTTCTTCCTTCCGCGACAGCTCCTTCTTGTTTAAAGGTCTTTTACGTACCTAAGATTGATAAATAACATGAAAAATCAGCTTCGACTTCACAAGATAAGTTTACCTACTATGAAGAATATAGACACATTTGTTGATTTACCACTAAGGTAAAGAAAAAGAAATATGGTGGTGTTCTGCAATATCAACAAATATGATCCCACGCTCAACATAATAATGCATTTCGTATCATATACAAAATCAAGACGCTTACAAGTTAGGAATCTAACTGCACACATGTATATGCATCAAAACTGAATATTTAAGATAACTCAAAAGAAATATTGACAACTCATTCACCCTCTCTTTTTAAAACTTAATCATTCACAATGTTCCGACATTAAATTCAAAAAGCTATTCCGAAATAAATCACTATACCAACTTACAACAACTTTAATCTTGGCCAAATTGCTCTCTCTTGTGCCACTCTCTTTCTCATTCTGTGGTTGTCTGATAGAAGCCTCTACTGCTTGCTCTCTTTGTTGTCTACTTACCACAGCATCAAAGTCATTCTCATACCCCATCGGCTCAGCTGGCATGAATGGTGATGCTTCAAAGGGTTCTGACATAACATCCTGCAGAGGAGATGAAACTGCTGTTAAATGTTACTCAACAAACTCTCATTACTAAAACTATCATTCGAAAAGGTAAAAATTAAGAAACAAGAAAAACAAAGAGCAAAAAGAAACTTAGATGATGTAGACCGCATAAAAATGAAATCAACAAAGTAATTGTGAATAAGTTATCTAAGAACATCTTAGTACATAAAAAAATTGTAAACGGACTAAATTCAAATAGCAAGCACCATAAGAAAAAGACAACGCCGCATAATTCTGACACTCTAGCATCCTTTATTAGTACCAACTCTCCACACTTACTAGATACTACATGAAAAACATTCATGATGAGAATTCGCAAACAACTAATGCTATGTAAACATGGGAAAACTTACATGTTGGTGTATGTAAAACAAGAGTTAGACATTACGTAAGGATAGAGAGGATCTAGAAGAATAAAGTTAGAGCAGTTATGACGTTCCGTTCTTATTCTTGACAGATAGCAGCACGAAGAAAAGATGACAAGCCGCAAGTGTACTATCTTGTAGGTGAAAATTTCACACCATAAAGCATTTTACCTCTGAAAGTAGCTCTGTGTCATCCACAGCATGAAGATCCAAAAGCCCAGCACCAAATTCACCTCTGAGTTCAGGGGAGAAGAAGCCTTCTGTTGTAGGCACCGCTCCTGAGCTTTGGGCAGTTGGCGTGTATGGTTCTGAACCAGAGTCTCCATTAAAATTAAGGTTCCTCAATAGTTTGAAAAGTTTTTGTTTTTCTTCAGCAGTTTGTGCTCCATAACCCTTCAATAATACCAAAGCTCCAGCATTACAACGTAAGAACCACAACAGTACAAGACGCCATATGTACAAAAATAAATAAAATGTATATTTAAAAAAAATGCTAATCCATTTATCCCCACTTTATTTACAAATTGTACTCCCCATGTCCTAGCCTTTAGTTTTTTCGAAGACAATATTTCAACGTAATCCAAAATCCAAGTGACATTGAAGGGCTACCTTATTATGATTTCATTTCATGACATGTTGAGGGGATATCATTAGGTGACTTGTAACGTTTATATCCCCCCTTTATTATTATTCTTTTTCTGTTTCTTTTTCTTCCTCTTGTAAATATTTTTTCCCCTATATATTCAATCAAGTTTCAAAAAAAAAAGGCTACCTTGGGTGATAAAAGCAAGGAAGTACATCAACCGGATTACAAGATTGCATATTTTGAAATAAAAAACAAGTGTTCAACTCGCATAAAGTAAGCACGAAGAATAAACCAATAAATGAAAATACATGTAAGAACTCATTGCTCTGAAACCTAATGCTGCATGTGTAATAGGACCCATTAGCCGGAGATGCGAACATCACATAACTGTGTATCGTGGGGAGAATTAGCAAGATATGGGACTTATTTACTCACAATATCAGTGCAAATTCAACCATGGGCCGAAGCGTGTGAAAGGGTGACCCTAAATATCAATGCTGGTTCTGTGAATAGCCAATCGAACAAAGATCTAATTAAAATAGTAGAAGGGGATGAGTATAGGTCGTTTCCACTTTCAAGTACCTGCATCAGTAGGTTTGGTACGAGCCGCTGCTCGACACCAGCAGAAGTCAAGGGAGATGCCAAATGCTGTAACCCAGCAGACTGGAGCCACCTTGCCATAACAGCATCACCTGCATCACTAGACTGTCCAGCACCACCAGGATGGTCGTAAAGAGCAGCCGCAGAAGCAGCGGCATTGCTCTGTTGCAAATGGCCGCCCATCTGGCGCTGCGACCGGCGTTGAGGAGCCAATTTTTACACTTTATAAACAACAACAACAACAACAACTACAAACAAATAACAAATCAAAATCAAAACTCAATCTTTCCAACAAAATTTCAAAATCGAAACTCTAAAACTACTGAATCATCAAGATATACTCACTTCTGAGGTAAAAATTCAAAGATCTAACGATACATTAACTTGTTTCCTCACAAATCCTTGAAATCTGCAATCAAACGCAAAATCAAATCCGATCTATCTAATAGACCGAAATGAAAACGATCCTATTCATATATTCATATCTAAACCCTAAAGATAAGAGAGATACTCTATAGATGCGATTACGCGAATGATTCGAAGCTCTTCGTTAATCAATAAATCTATATATCTAAAGAAGTAATCAAATCGTAAAAGAACTTACTCGAATCGATCTGAAACGATGCGTCTTTCTGTATAACGAGTTAAAGCATCGATTAGTTGTTTGAATGGTTGAATAATCAGATCTGGTGATGAAAATCAAAACTCTCTCTCTGGTTTTGATGCATGCATGAAGATTTCGATATTCGGCCGTCTCTCTCTCTCTCTACTTTCTACTTTCTCTCTCTAAACGAATGCGATAATGGCAGGGCCTCCACGCTGGGAGGAAGTATACTTCATTGGTATTATTACCTCGTTAAAAATTTAAAATACACTGTCGTAACTTAAATGTTTATTTCTCATGTCGTCTAAATCAAACTATTCAGACATTACAAAAAGGGTTATTTCCGTCCACCACCCTTTGGTGTAACGGTTGGACACCCCTCTTAAGTCCATAAGAGCGTGGGATTGAGTCTAGGTGAAAGCAGTTCCATCAGTATTTATCCTATGTAATTTAGGCTATAAATAATGTAATAATTTGTCGGGCTTTAGGCCTCTTTCATTGTTGGTTTAAATTAGGTAGTTATCATGATGCATCAATGCCTTGTAACGACTAACGTAGATTGTAGTCGAATTCTAAAAAAAAAGGGTTATTTCCCTAATAGCTCCCAACTTTGTGACCGGTTTCCTGCCTAGCCCCCTACTTTGTCAAAAATACTTAGATGACCCCCTTTTTCAGATTCTGTTATAACACTGTTAACTAGTCATCACCTCTCTCTCATCCAACTCATCGCCACTCTCTGGCACCTCATATTCTCGCCACCTCATCATCTTCACCGGCGAAGGTCGTCGACCGACCAATTTTCTAACCGGCGACCTTCAAACATTAAAAAAAAAAATTAAACTCTCCTCTTTCTCTCTCTAAAAAAAATAATCCTCCCTTCTCTCTCTCTCTAAATATTCCGGTGAAGGGGAACCCCCTTCGCCGAAATATTTAGAGAGAAATAGAGAAGGGAGGGATAAAAAGAAAAAGTTTTATTTTAGAGAGAGAAAGACGAAAGTTAAATTTTTCTTTTTTTAATGTTTGAAGGTTGTCTGGCCGACGACCTTCGCCGGTAAAGATGATGAGGTGGCAAAGAGTGGCGATGAGTTGGATGAGAGGGAGGTAATGACTACTTAACGGTGTTATAACGGAATCTGAAAAAGAGGGTCATCTGTATATTTTTGGTAAAGTAGGGGGCTAGACAGGAAACCGGTCACAAAGTTGGGGCCTATTAGGGAAATAACCCTCACAAAAAAATAGATTTTAAAATTTGAATTGAAGTCTGATTTTTTTTTTTTAAAGTGAACTATTCCATTAAACAAAAAGAAGCCAAAACACATTAACAGTTCATCAACAAGTTTGCCCTTTTCAATCGCCAATCTTAAGAGCATTTGGATATTCTAGTTTGCTTTGCAAGCTCATCGGCTTTGCGATTAGCTAACCTATTTACATAATTACAAGAAAAGGTATCAAAAGAGGGTCGGAAAGCATTAATGGAGTGTACTAGACTTCGGCTTGTCCGGTGAGCAGCCTTAGATTCTCCGTTGATAGCTCTTATTATGTTGCTTGAGTCTCCTTCCAAAATTTAGTTAACAAAATTTAAGTCTTTGGCCATAGATAGAGCTTGAAAAGAAGCCAAGGCTTCACCTTCATCTACTGTTCTGCACCTGATAATAGAGGCCTTCCCTGCAATACATTTAGGTGATGAATCATAAAACACAATTCCTACTACTGCATCATCCGATGTCTTAGTGAAAGACACATCAAAATTGCATTTGATTATGTTTGGTGGAGGGGGAATCCATTCTTTGTTGGTGGGAGGGGACTGGTCTTTCTGGTTCAATGGGATGGATTTAACTGAGCGCCAATAAGGCTTAGAATATTCACAATACAATTAGAAATAGAGGACATCTGGTTCCGAAATAGAGCTTCACATCAGGTTTTCCACAAATATTAATTTCATTGTGTAAGAATTAAATCTACATATCTTATATGACTTCAATTACAAAAATAAAATACAACGTGATGATTAATAAGTGGAATAGATCTCGCGCGAATTTTGATTAAAGTATCTCATCCGAAAAAAATACTCCAATTTAAGACATGTATGGTGGTGGGATGTTTTCCCATTTGGATGGAGAATTGTGGCAAAAATCTTCAACCATGATACTTTTGTTTCACTAATTTTGACTATAATTTTGCTTTGAACTAAAGACAGTAAGCTTTTTGGTTGTTCTTGTCCCTTATTCCAAATTAAAGTTTGTTGTCATTTCTTCACCAAATTAATCATTTCTTGGTAACTAAGATTTTGTTTGTATTTTATAACAAATCCAAAGTGTTCTTTGTCTTCACTCTTTGCATGAATTTGTGAGTCAATGTATCCAAAATTAGTTCATATCAGTGATCTAGACGAGCAAGACATTTTAAGTTAACTTAAATCTTGAGTTAGTGTGATAACTAGCTCACCGTATGCAGGGGCGGAACTAGGGGTGGCAAGGGAGGGCAATGACCCTCTCTGTAATTGGGTTAGTAAAGGTTTAGTGTGCACGCTGATTTCAATTGGGCCTAGTTGGTTTTGATTTGAATTGGACCTAGTTGGTTTAGATTTCAATTGCCATGTTGGAGACCAAGACTTGAATATCTTCCGCTTCTACTTCACTTGCCTTTTGAATTTTGGTCATTTCTGCCTTCATTTTGACTTCCAATAATAATTTCTACTAATATTTTAACTTTTTCATAAAAAAATTTTGATTTTTAACAATAATTTTGACTCCCATAAATTTTTTTTATGTACGACCAATCTGTTAGGAAAAATAACCTAATTAACTTGTTCAGGAATATGAAGATAAACGATGCGAAAGTAAAAGTATAGACACCAAGATTATTTAACGTGGCAAAAAACCCCTCCAAACTAGAAGGTAAAAAACCACGGGACCTAGTCCAGAAATCTTCCACTATAATGATAATAATGGGTTACACAACTCTTCACCAAACGTATGGTGGATAAACTGAACAAAGAAACAAAGAAATAAAAATCTCTTACTCCTTAGGATTTGAACAAATCCTAGATTACTAAAGGTTGAAGAAGATAACCACAAACTAAATTGCTTCACAAGATTAATAATCTTCTTTTCTTCAAGCCAATATTCTGCTCTTTCAATCTCTCTTGAAAGAACCACTTCAGAAATCTCTCTTTCTCTGACTTCTCTTTGTTCTGGAAGTTGTTGTCTCATCTCTCTTATCTCTCTCTTTAACCTGAGAAGATAAATCTGAGAGGATTCTCTTGTAACTCTCCCAACTAGGAGCTCCCAACTGGGAGGATACTCTCTAACCTGAAAGTATGAATAATTTCTTCCCTTTCATTTCTTATTTATAATGATAAATAAGGAGGTATTCTACTAGAAATAGGATTCCTTTTTAGGCTAGAAATATAAACTTATATTTCTCCCTAAATAAGGAATGAGGGAAATCCTATTCTAACTAGGAATCTTTTTTATATAAGGAGGGACCCCAACACAATCCTGACATAATCTGATCTATTAGATTTCACCTTTGTCCTCCCTAACACTATTTTCTGGTTCCGCCCCTGATCGTATGGGAGAACATCTAAATCTTAGGTTGTAAGTGCATCCTCAAGCGTAGTAAGTGTGTAGGCATTTTAGGTGGAGTTAAAGAGATTTTTCAGAAAAAAACCCTTAACCTATTTGATGTAGCAAACATAATAACGTTAGCAGTTTCTGAATTTAAGTTGTTTTCCTAGTTTTTAGTAGCTCCCGAATTTTAGTCGTTTTCTTAGTTTTTAGTAGTTTCCAAATTTCAGTTGTTTCCTTAGTTTTTAGTAGTTTTTAAATTTTAGTTGTTTAAAGTTTGAGTATTTTTGGACTACTATTATTTTAGAGTTTCAAGCAGCTAAACAGGCCTCTATGTTCTTCGTAGAAAACAATTTAGTTATTGAATAAAAATTTCGTTTGATTTAATCAATCACAGAGGAATCGTTTCTATACTTTTAATCTTTTGCATACTACACGAAGAACCAGTTGGTACTAGAGTTCGCGTCGATCTTCAACGCCACCGAAAAGACAACCTTTTGTAGGTAGGGAGAATCAAATGGATGTTGTTAATGGAAGAGCTAATATTCAAGCTAAGAATCTATGATTAGATGGTGTTGACGAATGACGGCAACAAAGGACTCAAATAATGGAAGGTTGACACAGAGAGGTTGGATGTGTTGATTGTTCCTTAAAGGGAACCAACTTCAACAAGTCGTCACTCGGTAAGGAATGACGAATCTACTGAAGGAGGAACCAAATGCGTCACTATTCTCGGAGGCGGGATTGAGAATTAATATCTCGGAATTAAGAGGACGTGATGAACTCAAAAAAATTCCTCAACTGGATAACTGTGGTTGATGATATTTGCTTTCAACCAAATGCTGCTAAAAAAACTTACTCTCTTTTCCTTCAAATTGTTCTCCTCATCTAACTCCAAAATCAAAACAAATTCTCAGAAGTCATTATTCAACTATAACAACCAGTTGCCCAACTACCCATTTCGAAATTTTGCTAAAGGATCAATTTAGGGTTGGTTTAGGTGAATTTTTTAGTTTTCCACCTCGGATATTTTATTATTGGGAAAATAGGGAGGGTGTGTTTGAGGGGAACTCTTTAGTTTTCTACCCTCGATATTTTATTGCTGGGAAAATAGGGAGGGAGTGTTTGAGGGGAACTTTTAAGTTTTCCACCCTTGGTTATTTTATTGGTGGGAAAACTTTTCAATTTCCCCAAAATCACCCGCCAAAAAAATGTACTGGGTGGAGGTTTCTTAGGGAAGGAGGAAGAAGAAAATTCGGTACTTTCAGGTAGAGGTGTACAAGGAAAGGGAACCGACCACTTCCTAATATATTGGGTTTAGGTTGTTTTCGATACACAAGGAAGGATCAATTTAGGGTTTAGGGTCATCATGATGATGAAGAAGATGAAAACACAGCAAGGGTCATTATCATCATGTTCATCATCAGTGTCAAGGAGGAGGAATCTGAGCTTCTTCATCATCATTCCTGACGAAATCATCACTAACAACATCCTTGTAAGGTTACCATCAAAATCTATCTTATCATTAAAATCAGTATGCAAAAACTGGTACTCTTTATTTTCTGACCCTTATTTCATTAAACTTCATTATAATCATGGTGTTCAACAAGACAAATTTACCCTAATTCTCAAATATTATAACAGATTATACTCTATTGGTTCTAATTCATTAGCATCTAGTAATAAACTTACTCACATGACAAATTACCCATTTATCCCTTTTCAATCTGAACTTGTTTTTGTGGGTTTTTGTCATGGTTTGGTTTGCTTCACTCATCATCATCATAGAGATGGAGACGGTCGTGTAATAAATAGATATTACATTTGGAACCCATCCATTGATGAATGCAGAATTCTACCCATACCACCATATGATGGTTTACGTAATATTTTTTCTACTATCTCATATGGGTTTGGTTTCTATTATGACTACAAGCTTGACGATTACAAGTTATTGAAAATAAGAACCATGTCGAATGGCTCTTATTTGCTTTCTACTACAGTATATCTCTATACTTTAGGGTCCAATTCATGGGAACAACTCTTTTCGGACTTATATTACGAAATCATTCACAATGATCGTGGTGTACTTGTTAATGGAGCTCTTCATTGGATGGCAACTCCGTTTTCTAAAGAAGGATTGGCGAAATTATCCTATAATGCTATAGTTTCCTATGATGTGGTTGACGAAAGGTTCAAGGAAGTCCCAATGCCAAAAATTTTGAAGAAGAAATTGTCATCAAAATACGTGGAATTAGGTGTTTTTAATGAGTATTTTTGCGTATCTGATAATATTCGCAAGGTTAGTACTGATGTATGGGTAATGAAAAAGTATGGGGTGAGCAAATCCTGGACTAAACTGTTTACCATTCTCAAAGACAGTAGTATCCGAACATTTTTCCCAATCAAGTGTTTCAAAAATGGTGACATATTGTTCCAGAAAGATGGGAAAGACTTAATTTTATATGACAAGCTGAAAAAAACAACAATTTCTAAAGTAAACGAAGTCCCACGTAATTCTGAACCTTTGATGTGTTTCGATAGTTTAGTTTCATTAAATTCTAGAACTAATTTGAAGAAAACATTAGAAATGGGAATCAGTAGAAGACGAGACGAAGCTTGATTAATTACAGGAATATATCGAGTATATGGATTGGGAACTTGACTTCCTTAGACTGGTTGTCGGCAGCCTTACACTATTGATAGTGTATGCTGGGTTGATTTCATATTTAATTCTTTAATTTTAATTCCAAACTTTTGTTGGTGAATTATTTGTTATAGAAATAAATTATTGTTTGAGTTAAACTATATCTAATTGGTTCTTGAGAAAAAACACAAGTTATGCGTAGTCACAATCCAATGGAGAGACATCTTATGTATTTGTAGAGTCACGACTAACTCTATAAGTAACTAGAAATTTCGGTGGAAAGTATTTGTAGAGTCTCAAACTTGTTTTTTTTTAATATAAATTTTTGGAAAGTATTTAGTTGAAATTTTGAAAACAAAGGTTGAGTCGTTTAGAGACGTGTATGATAACATAGTAACTAGAAATTTCGTTGAAGCATATAGAATTGTATTGATTTTTGTATACGACGCAATCGTTGTATTCCGGGAGACAAGTGTTCATTGAAATTGAGGGGACATTATTGTCGTAAGGATAGAGCAACCCCCAAAAAATATATTTTGTAATGCTCTAAGCAGACTAACTACGTATTGAATTTCGTAAAATCATGAAATTTCGTGGGAAAACCCCAAAAAAAATAGTAAAATGTCAAAATTTTATGAAATCTGATTTAATCTCACAGTTTATTTTGTGAGATCTGATTTAATTCCCAAATTAGAAAATCAAAAAAGCAAAAAAAAGTTATTTTCTGCAACATGAGAGTTGTTATCTTTATATGCTTTGGAAAGGAGCATTCTGGATGTCATGCTGTGCTCTTAATAGCTATCTCCAGCGGAATGGAAGACCTCTCTCCCTGTCTTTCGGCCTTGCAGAGAGAGATTGGTGGCAGCCATTTTTGCCACAAGCCTACCATCACGGAGCTGTTCTTAATAGCTATCTCCACCAGAATGGACGACAGAGAAGATCTTCAACAGGTCGACCTCGTAATCCCCCTTCTTCGAGTCCTTCCATCATTTCGGTGATTAAGAACTATATATAGGTCATTTTTATTTATATAATGTTGGGTTTTTATTGATTCCAAACAGAAATTTTATACCTTTTTATTAACCTTACCAAACAATTTACTTGGACTGCTTATGGATGATGTGATTTTGCTGCTTAGTTTTAATATCTTGAGTTGGGAGAAAGGTGGATCCTGATTTCACCTTCCCATTTTAGTGGCTTAAATCTTTATATTTGTGCAGGAGATATTTGTAGAAATGGGTCACAATTAATCTGTATTTGGCTTTGGGTGGCCATTAATGTCCTTGCCCTACTATAATGTGATCTGATTGTCAGATTACTAATGGAGGACTGCAGTTTTTGGCAGAACCTCTTGGCAACCTTCTCACGTGATTATTGAGAATTTGAATCATCTTTCATTTATGTTTTGGCCATTGCTAGGTAGATAGGAGTTTCTCGACACATTGTTTGACGTAGGGTCATCTGATAGTTGATCCAAATTCAAGTCTTGAAGATGTCGAAAGGGATGGTTAGATGACCTATGTCAGGTAGTGTAAAGCAAAGGTCATATGACATGGTTGTAAGCGTCACTAGACTGAAGTCAAAGTTTTCAGACATTTTGGTGTCTAGGACTGCACCCGAACTTCACTTTGAGGGAGCCTGTGCTCTGTCTGGGGTGACGGCTTTCTGAGTTCAGATTTCTGTGGTATCTATAGGCACTTGAAGTCCAAGCCTTTGATCGAAGTGGTTTCTGTAGCCATATTGATGGCGCCTATGAAACTTCCCTCGAGTCCTTCAAATAGACTTTTCTTGTGACATGAAGTAGCCTGGGAGTTGAGAGGGTTCTCCTAATACAGAGTGTGTTAAAATAAAACAAGGGTAGTTTCCTTTTTGTACTTCTTTTTGAATCTAGAGTAGTAAAGCTAGGGTTAAACCTGTGGGAATGAATCCGACTGGACGGACCTTCTTTTGCATTATCTCGATGCCATGTAGTTCAGTCACCACAGCAGGACATACAGTTGGTCACTGAAGCCGAAGGAAACCTACCGCACTTCTCGCTGGATTCATAAGGTCCATATAGTTCACTTGTATAACCATATAAATTTTCTTACGCCTGAATTTTCTAAAACATTTCCTTCTGTTAATGTAAGTCTGAATATGACTCAAAATTATGTTTATTTACAATTTCAAATACTATTAGGTGCATGTTTTTATCTATTTAACAAAATCAAAACCTAAAATCAGTCTTCTTAACAATTCAGACGTACTTTATGGCTGAAAACTTATACATTTTGTGTCTGCTTTTTCTTCTTAATGGTCTTATTTTTGTGTTATTAGTGTTTCTCAGCATCCAGTGTTTTGGATTTGAGTACTTTTTTTTCCTATACCGACATGTTATATATTGTTCTTCAAACTTCGGAAATAATTAGTACGCAACTTCAATTGCTGTTGAATGGAGAAACTTTGATGATGTTGACGAACTCCATCTTTATTTATCTAATGTCATGGTATTAAATTTCTGCTGTTCTCTACAGAGTCCTTTTACCTGTTATCAGCCGGGCTCCTTGATCCTGATAAGCTAATGCGCTGTGATTCGGTTGGTGTAATTAAGTATAGCAATGGAAATGGACATCCATGAAAAACTGACCGAGGATTACAATGACATTGGGGATCTGAAGAAGCAGGTGATATGTTCTCTAAGCGTATAAATATTAGGTTTGTTTTGAACGGGTACTTTCTTTAGATAGAAAAACTGCATACCTTTGAAATTAGTGTTCTTGTTTACAGATCGAAGAACTTGTTGAGGCTATAGTTTTATCTATGACACACAAATAAAGGTTTCAGAGACAAGGAGTTTGCCCTCCCAAAGGACTGTTACAATATGGACCTCCAGGAGCAGGCAAAACATTAATGCCTCGGGCAAAATCTTTCCTTAAGATTGCAAATCGACTCCAGAAAAATGATTGTCGACCCAGATGCAGATTTTGAAAAACTCACTTATTCAACTAATGATTTCAATGGAGCATAGTCGAAAGCTGTTTGTGTTGAGGCTGGAATGTTGGCCTTGCGTTGAGATGCAACTGAGGTATTCATTTTTTACATGTATGACCTGACAAGAGTTGAATTTACCATAAAGGTATAATGAGTCAGATCTCCACTTAATTCACTTATATCTATAAGGGAATCCATCTTTGTGACACTTATGTCTTTCAAATTCGGTGGCGTGGCTGAAAATTTGAAGATCTGGTGCAAAAAAAAATTGGGGCCCTTGGTCTTGTAACGCTAAAACGCAAATTTTTTACAAGTAGTGCATTTAGACAAAATTCAGAATAAACTAAATTAAAACAATGAATTTATCTCAGATTAATCTAAATTGTGTATTTTTTGCTCTTAAATATTCTCAAGACATTGAGCTAAACTCGTTCTCTGGAAAATAAACTAAACAATCTAGTCTTTAAGCATACACACTAATCTAAAGCTAATTGATTATCCATAACTAATAATTGTTATTGTTGTTGCTAATACTTCGAGATAATAATGCTTTGAGAAAATAAACAAAAAATCGACAAGGGACAATACTGAACTTGTGACCTCATGGTTTAGGTACAAGAAGTTTACCAACAAAGCTACATTTCTTTTCCGAATCATTTTAGACAGTCATATTATTGGGCTTAATTCGGTTTTAAGGGGACTTAGTTATTTAAGAAAATTTTGTAGTTTGAAGGGAGTTGAACTTTGACTTGTTAAAAGTAGAAATATGAAGGAAGTTGGACTTTGACTACAATAGTAGAAGTAGTTTATGACTTAGCATGCTCATGTTAGAAGGATCCATTTACTACAAATATGACTGGTAAGGGAAATAAACTTTGACTTGTTAAAAGTGGAAATAATCTGTGAATGAATCTTTGACTTGGTAAAAGTAGAGATAGTTTATAACTTAGCATGATCATATGTTAGAAGGATCTACTTACTACAAATATGATTTAAATGTGTCATTCAAGCACATGAGAACGATCATTTACCATATATATGACTAATGAATGTATAACTTTGACTTGTTAAAAGTAGGAAAAAGTTTATGACTTAACATGTTAGAAGGACATGTTTACTATAAATATAACTGTTTGTACCCGAATCTGTCTTTATGACTCCTCAATCTTTCAAAACGTAATCATCATAAATATAATCTTTTAGATCTCCACTTAATTCACCTGAGGACTGAGCTCTCTTCCACCTTTTTTTCTCCAAAAATGTGTTTGGTAAAATCAATGTCAGTTACCAAAACTGTTTGTCTAGAAAACCTTATAGATTTGTAGTCAACTGTGCTCCTACTTCGAAAGTTTGGTGCTGAAACGTAAATGAAATTCAAATTCAATTTAAAGTTTAAACTTCTTGATCTCATAGGCGTAGGATTCTCCAACTGCGTACGCTAACCACATCACAGAGAGCTATTACATGAATCATTAACGTTCACTAATCAAAAGTAATATCAATTTATCCGACCGCCATAGTACTATGTATCTCTCAGCTCCTAATTTGTATGAATGGCGGTAAATTAATAACTTTCGTACTATACTTTCACTTACCAACAACTCCATCTGTGGCGAAACGAGGTGGTTATCGTTTGCCACGTCGTCTGAAATTCTTCTATTAGTAAGCGTCAGTTGGGATTTCGTCCAAAACAAGTAAGTGAATTTCTGACATTAATAAATCCTACCTGTCAATTATATTTGGTATCTTTTTTGGGGACCCATATTTTAATGATTTCCTCTATCTATACATATGTATATATAGTAAGACTAGTCACTCCGATGCTCATCAGAATTCTTGTTTTTCTCTGTGATTTTTCTAGTATATAGGGTTGAATAGCTCTTGATTACCCTGTTAGAATTTGAGCTGAGTGAAATTTGATGCTAGATTGTAGGCGCAACTTTTAGATCATTTTCTGATAATGGCTAGTGAACTAAGTGGAGAGGAAGTAAGCAGTAGGACTGTGGTGGATACTACTTCACCAGATGTGTGCTCAATCTGCTTTGAAGATGTTTTGCAAAACGGTGTTGCTCGAGCAAGAGCTACTCTTCCTTGCAATCACAGGTTTCATTTTGGTGAGCAGAGACATTTTGATTGTGGTTTTCATTTTTCTTGATTATGAGATGGATTTCAGTCTTGAAGTTTCATAATCGATTAAAATGTGTAGATTCATAGTTAGATTACCCTAGCTTACTTTAATGCATTTGATGAGTTTTGAAATTCTTTTTTGATGTTGTTGTCATGATGAATGGTTGGTGAAAATACTGAGATATATCTATGGAAGAGGCCATGCTCCCTACTATTAGATTGATTTATGATGATCTAACATTAACTGTGAGTGCGTGACACTGCATTGCGTGATATTTATTTGAAGCTTGATATAATTAGGCCATATTTGAGGCGCGGAAAAGGATTGTCATTACCAAGAATATCAATACCTTAATGTGATTCGTGATCATCTCAATATTTTACTCTATTGTTTGGTTTGGTCAAGAATAGAATTAGTAGAGATTGATTTAGTCCATTGATTAATTAATTGATAATTGAAACGGAAAGGGAGTCACAACCCCACCCTACCTCCCTGAGTCGGGCTTCCCCCCTTAAGGGAGGACAACTGTTCCTCCTGGGAATACGATTCCAGAAGCTTTCTCGTGCACCAAACACCATTATGGAATGTGATCCTATTAATCAGATTCCATTCTCGTGCGCCAAACATGACCTTAATGTTGTTTGATTTCTATGGGTATTGTATGTCGAACGAGACAAACAACTTTATATTAGAAGGTTGCCTGTTATTATGGTATTAGAGGGGATTTGTGTTGCAAGGTAAACGGGAAGAAGTCCTTTGTTTGTTACTATGGATAAGGTAATGCTTGTGTCATGTTTAAGCTTGACAGTAATGGATTTTTGAATTTGAAATAGTAACGAGCACCAAAGTAACAAGTAAAGTTTCCTGAAAAGAATTGTGGAAGTGAAACCCGCTACCCCTTGAGCTTTTGCTGTAGCAAATGGGGTTACTGAGGGGCGAGCGGCAAGAGGCAAGAGGCATTGAAGGCTCTTATAAACCTAGTACATATTTTACATGGACCAACAAGCGCCAGTATGGTGAGTTTTCGTATATAAGGTCCTTAATGATAGAATAGTGAGTTCTACAACGAAATGTATGTTATGGTTCACATATATATATATATATATATATATATATATATATATATATATATATTGCATTTTCATTACAATGACTTGGTGTAAGAAAGAAGGTTTCACAATGAATTAGGGCATGAAGTTTGGGAAGTGAATAGGAACCTGGCGTCGGACAAAGATAGCACCAGTGTATCTATAGAATTTAACACCAATTAACGTATCAGTTATCGAAAAAGAGATGCTCTAAAATCATCAAAGGAAAATTAGTAACTAAGTTATAATTATGAGTCTGTAAGTCTATAATTTGAAGTTCCTTTAGAAACAAGTATTAACTCTAAACACGATGGAATTATTAACATAAATCACATCCAATCATGCAAATTGTGTTGGAAATATAAGCAGGTGTTGCCGGCTGCGTGCATTAAATGGTCCATCTTGTTAAGGTTGCAATAAATAAAATATTTGGCAGAAATTTCATAGTGTTTATCTGCTTCATAGGGTTTTAACTTATGCAGTTTTTTTGCTTCCGAAATTTCTCCTCTTAAGTGCCAATATGTCGGTCATAATTGTATGTCTGCAACACTGGGGTTTTCATTTGAGGATGTGGTGTGTCCACTTTAAGTGATAGAAATATGTGAATATTATAATTATTTGTGTATGACTTTTTGCAGATTGCTTAGGTACTTTCTTCAACTTTAATGGTGGGCGTATGGTGTGCCCAAATTGTCGAAGGGAAGCTGTAGGAGAGTGGCTTTTTCCGGTTCACTCTCAGCCACCTGTTGGGGAGACACCTATTGAGGTGTTAGAGTATCTTGCTGCGCAAACTGAGACTGTAAGAATCTTAAATTTATCAGTGCAATAAGTTTGATCCATCTTTAATATTGGTGTTCTTTGTTCTGGTTCTTTCGTTAAACCGACTCGTCTATCGCGATTCATCAGGATATGCAGATTGTTGTATATGTGGTTATTTTGGAAACAAGTACTAGCTCTTGCAATTTTCTTCTCATATCGATTTGTATTCTCCCTACTTGTTAATGTATCGTTCCCCATGTTCTTTTCTTTGTAGAGTTCTCCATAAAGGCTCCTGTTCAAAATAATTGCCTAACAAAAGGAAAGCTAAATGCTGTTACTCTCGTAGAGTTTAATGAATAAGTTAGATCGAGGAAATAATTAGTTCAGTTTGTTATCGTTCATATAATATCGCATGCACGTAGTATCTGTAATCTATTGTTCTTTTGAATGCCTTTTGCAGGCACTCGAACCCGACTGGCCTATATCTGGTCTGCCGCATCAAGTGTCACCACTCAAGTTAGTTTGCTCTTTAACCATATCTTGACTGTTATCTTCTTATCAACAATTTTTTGAGTTAAAACTTAAAACTTTCGTTTTTAAATAATACTAGCTTGTAAATTGTATTCCCTTCCGAGTTTACTCTAGGTCAAATTGAAGTTCACTTTACGAACCCCCAAAAAAGTGTTCCGAAATCCGAACCTAGATAATGCTCGTAGAAAAATATGTAAAATGATTATAGTGAAAGCAACGGAATTTTTTTTTTCCCACGTCGTACATGTCTAAATGTAACTACCCTATTTTTTTCTCTGTTCACCTTTTTTTTTCTCAAATATTCACCATGAGAATAGCTAATAATAAGTTAGCAACACTGGTTTTAGATGTCAATTAGATAGACAGAAGAAAAATCTCTGAGATGTGGCTCACACATAAGAACTTCAAGGCCGCAAAGATCGGTAAACTCCTGCAAGCATGCCTTTAACGTTTATTTTTTTTTTCAAAATTATTGATTGCATTCTATATATTCGGTTTATCATTAAACACAGGGATTCTTGAGTCTTGATTCTTTCTTTAAACGGGTTAAAGGTTTCCATAGATAGTTCATCTATTCAAGTTTTAATATCTTTGTCTTGTTTAGGTAGTTAGTTCGTGGCATCTACTATATAGTTTAATAAATTTGATTCCACTTAACCAGTACCCAATTATAATTATCTTCTTCTTCCTTTGATCTTTTCATATTTCAAATCTTGCAGCAGCGAGCACTCGGCGGGTATGAATTCCTGTAAGTATCTTGAATGGTAGCAAACTTCTGATTCGCTGCTTAGAACTCAAGTTAAGATCTCGATTGCAGATTATGATAGCGAACTTTTTTTATGCAGTGAATGGGATGAGTCTGACTGAATATCTTCAAAATGTTACGGGAGATAGTCAGGCTCCAGGATCTGTAACTCTTTATGGCATTGACAGTCAAGGTTTCATGCCGAGGCCCAACTTCGCACCTAGAGGGAACACTATTGGACCTGTTGGAAGTATTTCGGGTAACTTGAACGGGTAAGTCGTACAATCTGATTTTGTACTTCATCTAAGACAACATCCAATATTACAGATTTGGAGAACAGTATAAATTGGAAACAATTTTCGGATTTAATTCCGAAGGTGTTTTCAGATACTATAAATCAAATCTAAGGAAAAAAGTTTACGTTTATTTTCCATTTATACAAACTTGTTTCGATTGATAGTAGCTAATAGTAAGTTAGCAACACCGAATTTAGATGTCAATTAGATAGACGGAAGAAAAATCTCTGAGATGTGGCTCACACATAAGAACTTCAAGACTGGGAAGATCGGTAAACTCCTGCATATATGTCTTTAACGGTTTTTAATTTTGTTTTTCGAAATCATTGATTGCATTCTATATTTTCAGTTTATTATTAAACATGGGGATTCTTGAATCTTGATTCTGTCTTCAAACGAGTTAAATGTTTCCATAGATATTTCATCTATTCAAGTTTTAATATCTTTGTCTTGTTAGGTAGTTAGTTCGTGGCATCTACTGTGTAGTTTAGTAAATTTGATTCCACTTAACCAGTACCTAATTATAATCATCTTGTTCTTCTTTTGATCTCTTCGTATTTCAAATCTTGCAGTAGCGAGCACTCGGCGGGTGTGAATCCCTGTAAGTATCTTGAATAGTAGCAAACTTCTGATTCGCTGCTTAGAACTCAAGTTAAGATCTCGATTGCAGATTATGATAGCGATTTTTTTTTATGCAGTGAGTGGGATGAATCTGCTTGCATATATTCAAAATGTTATGGGGGGTAGTGAGGCTCAACGATCAGTAAATCTTTATGGCATTGACAGTCAGGGTTTCATGCCGAGGCCCAACTTAGCACCTAGTGGGAACACTATTGGACCTGTTGGAAGTATTTCGGGTAACTTGAACGGGTAAGTCGTACAATCTGATTTTGTACTTCATCTAAGACAACATCCAATATTATAGATTTGGAGAACAGTATAAATTGGAAACAATTTTCGGATTTAATTCCGAAGGTGTTTTCAGATACTATAAATCAAATCTAAGGAAAAAAGTTTACGTTGATTTTCCATTTATACAAACTTGTTTCGATTGATAGTAGCTAATAGTAAGTTAGCAACACCGAATTTAGATGTCAATTAGATAGACAAAAGAAAAATCTCTGAGATGTGGCTCACACATAAGAACTTCAAGACTGCGAAGATCGGTAAACTCCTGCACATATGTCTTTAACGTTTTTTAATTTTGTTATTCGAAATCATTGATTGCATTCTATATTTTCAGTTTATCATTAAACATGGGGATTCTTGAATCTTGATTCTTTCTTCAAACGAGTTAAAGGTTTCGATAGATAGTTCATCTATTCAAGTTTTAATATCTTTGTCTTGTTTAGGTAGTTAGTTCGTGGCATCTACTATATAGTTTAATAAATTTGATTCCACTTAACCAGTACCCAATTATAATCATCTTCTTCTTCTTCCTTTGATCTTTTCATATTTCAAATCTTGCAGCAGCGAGCACTCGGCGGGTATGAATTCCTGTAAGTATCTTGAATGGTAGCAAACTTCTGATTCGCTGCTTAGAACTCAAGTTAAGATCTCGATTGCAGATTATGATAGCGAACTTTTTTTATGCAGTGAATGGGATGAGTCTGACTGAATATCTTCAAAATGTTACGGGAGATAGTCAGGCTCCAGGATCTGTAACTCTTTATGGCATTGACAGTCAAGGTTTCATGCCGAGGCCCAACTTCGCACCTAGAGGGAACACTATTGGACCTGTTGGAAGTCTTTCGGGTAACTTGAACGGGTAAGTCGTACAATCTGATTTTGTACTTCATCTAAGACAACATCCAATATTACAGATTTGGAGAACAGTATAAATTGGAAACAATTTTCGGATTGAATTCCGAAGGTGTTTTCAGATACTATAAATCAAATCTAAGGAAAAAAGTTTACGTTTATTTTCCATTTATACAAACTTGTTTCGATTGATAATAGCTAATAGTAAGTTAGCAACACCGAATTTAGATGTCAATTAGATAGACAGAAGAAAAAACTCTGAGATGTGGCTCACACATAAGAACTTCAAGACCGCGAAGATAGGTAAACTCCTGCACATATGTCTTTAACGTTTTTTAATTTTTTTTTTTCGAAATTATTGATTGCATTCTATATTTTCAGTTTATCATTAAACATGGGGATTCTTGAATCTTGATTCTTTCTTCAAACGAGTTAAAGGTTTCGATAGATAGTTCATCTATTCAAGTTTTAATATCTTTGTCTTGTTTAGGTAGTTAGTTCGTGGCATCTACTATATAGTTTAATAAATTTGATTCCACTTAACCAGTACCCAATTATAATCATCTTCTTCTTCTTCCTTTGATCTTTTCATATTTCAAATCTTGCAGCAGCGAGCACTCGGCGGGTATGAATTCCTGTAAGTATCTTGAATGGTAGCAAACTTCTGATTCGCTGCTTAGAACTCAAGTTAAGATCTCGATTGCAGATTATGATAGCGAACTTTTTTTATGCAGTGAATGGGATGAGTCTGACTGAATATCTTCAAAATGTTACGGGAGATAGTCAGGCTCCAGGATCTGTAACTCTTTATGGCATTGACAGTCAAGGTTTCATGCCGAGGCCCAACTTCGCACCTAGAGGGAACACTATTGGACCTGTTGGAAGTCTTTCGGGTAACTTGAACGGGTAAGTCGTACAATCTGATTTTGTACTTCATCTAAGACAACATCCAATATTACAGATTTGGAGAACAGTATAAATTGGAAACAATTTTCGGATTGAATTCCGAAGGTGTTTTCAGATACTATAAATCAAATCTAAGGAAAAAAGTTTACGTTTATTTTCCATTTATACAAACTTGTTTCGATTGATAATAGCTAATAGTAAGTTAGCAACACCGAATTTAGATGTCAATTAGATAGACAGAAGAAAAAACTCTGAGATGTGGCTCACACATAAGAACTTCAAGACCGCGAAGATAGGTAAACTCCTGCACATATGTCTTTAACGTTTTTTAATTTTTTTTTTTCGAAATTATTGATTGCATTCTATATTTTCAGTTTATCATTAAACATGGGGATTCTTGAATCTTGATTCTTTCTTCAAACGAGTTAAAGGTTTCGATAGATAGTTCATCTATTCAAGTTTTAATATCTTTGTCTTGTTTAGGTAGTTAGTTCGTGGCATCTACTGTTTAGTTTAGTAAATTTGATTCCACTTAACCAGTACCCAATTATAATCATCTGGTTCTTCCTTTGATCTTCCAATATTTCAAATCTTGCAGCAGCGAGCACTCGACGGGTATGAATTCCTGTAAGTATCTTGAATGGTAGCAAACTTCTGATTCGCTGCTTAGAACTCAAGTTAAGGTCTCGATTGCAGATTATGATAGCGAACTTCTTTTATGCAGTGAATGGGATGAGTCTGACTGAATATCTTCAAAATGTTACGGGGGATAGTCAGGCTCCAGGATCTGTAACTCTTTATGGCATTGACAGGCAAGGTTTCATGCCGAGGCCCAACTTCGCATCTAGTGGGAACACTATTGGACCTGTTGGAAGTATTTCGGGTAACTTGAACGGGTAAGCCGTACAATCTAATTTTGTACTTCTAAGAAAACGTCCAAATCTAAGGAAAAAAGAGTAGAACTGTTATGTTTATTTTCCATTTATACAAAATTGTTTCGGTTGATAGTAGTCGTGTTACGATAATGATATATTAAGTTTACTTGCTTGGATATTTACAGCTCCGTTGCTGTATCTGGAATATCGATTCCTCAAACTGCTCCTATTTCCTGGGCCAACAACTCTCTGATGCAGCAGCAAGTTAACTTGAACTTGCCCGTGTCTACACACGTAAGGAGGGCATCACCCGCTTCGATACAAGACTTTGAATATGAGGCCTGGGTCAACAGTCAACCTATTACAGGTTCTACTAGAAGAATCCTCCTAGACCTGGGAAGAGATGGCGACCCATTTGCGCCACGAAGCAACCGTCGTGGGGGTGCGCATGGCCAGCGGAGTGGGAGAGGTGGACGATCTTCAAGAGGTCGGCGTGGTGGTAATCCCCCTTCTTCTTAGACTCATCTCATCATATCACTGATTAAAAACCATAGACAAATTAAACATCTTCGTACTATTTACTTTTCGGGTCTTTATTGATTTCAAACTGAAGTTTTATACCTTTTAAATAACCTTATCAGACAGTTCACTTTGATTGCATATTATTTGTGGTGTTTTGGTGCTTGGTTTTGTTATCTAGAGTTAGGATATTTCAGATTTTTGCAGGAAATATATGTATGAATGGATCAAGGTTGATCTGTTACTTGGCTTTGGGTAGCCATTGATGGCCTTGCTCTATTATAATGTGATCCGGTTTTCGGATTACTAGTAGAGGACTGCAGTTTCTTTCCTGCAGGCCCTCTTTGTGACCTCATGAGATTTAAGATCATCTGGTATACGAGTTTTTCGAACATGGTTTGACACAGGATCATCTGACAATTTACATTTCGCGGAGATATAAATCTTCCAAGCTTGGAGCCTTGAAAGCGATGGTTAGATGACTTGTGTCATTTAGTGTCGAGCAATGGTCGTATGACTTGGTTTTAAGCGCCAATGGAGTCTTTGAACCTTGGATGTCTATAGGGACTTCACCCCAATTCAGGCAGACGAAGCCTACGCTTTGTGCGTAGCAATGGATTGGCATCCACAAACTTGAAGTCCAACATCTTTCACCAAGGTCAAGTCGTGCCTAGGGGTGGGGTTTTGCCCCGTGGATTAGAACCCGCCCACGTTTGCCTGCGTTTAAATGGTGGGTGGTTGCCCAGTGACCTCGCCTGATAAATCGAACACGGGCAAGGGGGTTTTGTCTGGTGTGTCGTCGGAGTCTGTTTGTTTAGCGTGTTCGTTTACCCGTACTGCCGTACATAAGTTTGAATAAATACGAGTCATTAGATGTTTCGGTGAAGATGGTAGTGCTAGATTAGAGGGCTACAATATATAACCCTAGAAATCAGAAGCCCAACCCTTTTCCCCTCTTCTCTTCGACTCTCGCCCCCTTTGATTCTTGATGGTGAAACCCTAATCCTTAAATAGAATCGATGCGTCCATCTTTAATGATATTTCTTTGAGAAGCTCTCCTTGTAGAAGTGTTTGAATTACCGTGTTGAATTATTTGCTTGTGTGACTCGCTACTTTCAGAAACCTTGGGTCCCAAACTCTTAAATCGACACAGTATATTATGTTTTTATCATCACCAAAGGATTTGTAATTGATGATCATTTATCTTGGTGTTCGTAATTTTGTTGGTATTGTTCGCATTAATGAAAAGTGGTAGGGCTTTCATTTTTTTGTCGAATTACAATGTATACTCGTTGCCTAGCCAGTGTCCAACATTTTCTGCTAGAAAAACGGACGCAGATAGGCATTTCATAGAGAAAAACTGAAATGATCGTCTCGTTTGTTCGGTTGTTCGAACCGACAAATATGAGCTGCGTCCATTTTGCTCAAGCCGGATGAATAGTTGTTCGTGGACTGCTTGTCTAGATCGATTCCCACCTCTAGTCGGGCCTATATGTTGAAGGTGCCTACAAAACTTCCCTAAACATAAACTTTTTCTTCTTTCACATGAAGTAGTCTGCAAGATAAGAATGTTAGTCGCTCCTTGACAAGGCATGGAATGAAGTTAAATTTCGGTTTCAAAATTTATTTCCTTGACAAGGCATTGTGAAGAGAAGTTTCGCTAGGCATGGAAAAATGAAAATATTTTGGTCATTTCAACTTAAATATTTGGAAATTTAATTCCTTGGTACAAAAGTAGTACCTAGATGAACGAGGGAGTCTTTGTGTGCTTTTGGAGTCTAGCATAGTGAATTTAGGATTTAGCCTATAGGAATTAATCCAGGAGAAAATGGCTATTTGGGTTCAAAATATTATCATAATAACTAAAAAAACCATTCTTTTTTTCTATTAACCAAAAGTTGTCATAATAATATTGGTAATGATATATAAGGTTTGAAATAATATGAAGAATTATAGATCAGGTCATTTTCTACTCTTTTAGTTCCCAAAATACCCTTGACCCTAAAACTCTATTTCTCTCTAAAAAAAACGAGACCAATTTTAGGGTTTGTTCTTCTTCTCCTTCGGCTCGTCTTCATCAATCTTTGAACAGTGAAACCTGATCTACAAAATTCAAGCATGTTCGTTCTCCTTGCGATCCTATATGTAAGTGATTCCGCCTGAAACTAAAAGAACTTGAGATTTTCTGCTCTTCTTATTGTTTTATATGAACATCTCCCCACTTTTCTTCTTCTTTTTCTTATCCCGGAGTTTTGCAACTAACCTGATGCTCCAGGGATGATAATTGATCATGTATCTGGATATTTTATGCTTAGAACAAATTTTACTAAAACTGATTATGCACATTAAATTTTCATCTTCACTGTGTTAACTCGCATTCGACTAGATCGAATCGTACCAATAGCAGAGAGATTTGGAATGGATCCCGAGGCCATACTTGATAATGTAAGCAACACTTACAAACTCATTATCCTATTTCAAATTCATCATTTTCATAACCTAGATAAAAGGGAACATAAATGCTCAACCCTTCCCTTTGATGATTAATCAGTAGTGACAGGCACTTTCCTTTTAATTTACTTTGTTAGACGTATTATGTTTGTTTTGTTTGGATGAAGATTGTATATGCCAGTGCTTACACTTATGAGCATCAGTATAACCTACTAGTTGGTCTGGCTGCTAAAATGGCCGAAGAACTTTTCAGACTTTTGGTGAGTTACTTCTTTATCTTGTACTGCTATCTATTTGGGTTTTGAAGATTAAACAATCTATGAGACTGATACAAAATGACTCACGTTTATTATCTCGTGAATCATTGTAGATTATTGATTCAATCATCGCTCTCTTTCGAGTGGATTTCACTGGCCGTGGCGAGCTTGCTGATCGCCAAGTTGCATCTTGTACAATAGTTATAGAAAGCATCTTGATGACTCGTTTAAGCTGTTCTAACTGACACTCAAATCTTGCAGCAAAAACGAAGCTTTCTCGTATAAGAAAAATTGCTGAAGAATTCAACGTTCCAGTCTACATGACCAACCAAGGTAACCCTTGCCAAACTTTTAACCATTTTTACACTCTCCTACTACCAAAACTAACAATTACCATATGATTTTGGGATGTTGCAGTTATAGCTGACCCAGGTGGAGGTATGTTCATATCTGATCCAAAGAAACCAGCAGGATACCATGTTCTGGCCCATGCTGCCATTATCAGGTTGATGTTCAGAAAAGGCAAAGGTGAAAAAAGGGTCTGCAAGGTGTTTGATGCCCCCAATCTGCCCGAAGCCGAAGCTATATCCTTTTACCACATCATTCATCTATACACACACACACACACACACACACACATTTCATACGTATTTACTAGTTGAATTACTCTATTAAACCATCTCTCTGTGTCGTTGAATCTTTCGAGGTATTGATGGGTTCATCTTAACCAAATATCACATTTTCCAGATAACACCAGGAGGTATTGCAGATGCAAAGGACTGAAGAGCTAGGATCTATTTCTCTGTCGATATAGACAGGTAAAAACCTATTTTCTACTGTTTCACCATATATCAGAAATCAAAATAAGATTAATAGATGCAAACAGTAGAATCTTCATCTTATATTTCATGTGTTAATCTCTGAAGTTGTTTCACAATTAAGACTTTTCCACATTTTGGTGTTCATAAATCATAGTACATTTTTTTCCTAACCAAAGCTCAATTCAACAGTTCAAGCACCAGCAGAAAACTAAAATTTGGTAATTAAGTTCCCCAAAGTGTCCATTTGTCCAAACCCCATCGAACATTGAAACCCCAATTTAGCATCTCTTATTATGTTCTGTGTTCTGATGGTACAACATTAGGGTTTAATTTCTTCCTTCATTACTACTTATAGTACTCATTTTTTCTGAAAAAAAGAATATGTATTTTCTTTGTAATAATCTTATAAATTGATTCCTTCTTTTTGGTTAAATTGAAAGGATTTCATAGAGTTTTATCAGCAAATAGTTATCATTTATAGGTGAGGTATCTTAACCCAAGTTTCTTGTTCTGTGGCAGCTCCATTTTTAGGTTAGAATGAGATTTATGAAACTACTGTTGGTCGTTCTAGAGTTTCAACCCTACTTCCAGTACTAACTACAAACTGAATTATGTGACAAACTGTTAAAGTAGCATTGATTACTTCAATCATATTGCTCTATTAAACCAGAAGTTTGAAGCCATTAAAGGAGAAAAGGCAGGTTTGGAGTCTAAAATAAGGAAACTCACAGTGCAAACTGAACAATGGAGGAAAGTTGTTGATACATCAGCAAGGTACTATCCGGGGTAGATATGAATGGGAGAGTTGCTGAGACATGTGGGTCAATGGACAAGCAACTCTTTGATGGTGGATATTCTGGTTTCCACCATTCACTATTAATCAACAATGATTTTGAATATGGATTTGACAGTGGAAAACATAAAGGCTCTGGAACGGCGAGTTATGGAACAAAAAGGGTCACAAATAAGCAACTTCAGTATCTCGGTGACTGCGTTTTTCATTTGTTTCCTGTCTCGATTACTTCTTTTTAAGGTTCCGAGAACATTTCGCAGTAGTATATTGTGTTGATTGGATTCGAAGAATGATACTTTTGTTTGTAAGAATTTAGTTTATCAGTATATTTCTCGTTACTTTGTCAAATCATCAGAACAACTTCGACAGCTTCTTCGTTTGCAGTCAAAATTTCGAATAATTTGATGCATCAACCATTTGAGCTGGCCCGAGTGGTTCGAACATCCCAATAGTTTAGATTCTCGATTTGCAAATCGAGTTTGCAAGATATGCAACTCAGGATTATATTCTGCAAAGCTTGCATATCATGTTTGCAGTTTACATTATGCAAACACATGTTTGCAGTTTACATTATGCAAACACATGTTTGCATATCAGATTGTTGCAAACACGTTTGCAGAACAAATTGTTGCAAATACGTTTGCATAACAGATTGTTGCAAATACGTTTGCATAACAGATTGTTGCAAACAGGTTTGCATATCAGATTGTTGTAAACACGTTTGCAGAACAGATTGTTGCAAATACGTTTGCATAACAGATTGTTGCAAACACGTTTGCATAAAAACGTAAAGGAAAAAAACGCCGTTTTTTCCTGGTTTTTTTTTTGAAAAAATATATTGAAAGTGGATCTTGTTAGAAAGCTAATGAAAAATCATTTCTAAATATATAAATTTTATAGGAATCCGACATCTCAAACAAAAGTTATATCGATTTAAAGTTTAAAGAAAAATAAAAGAATTTAGTTACACAAAATGACAAAAAGGGGTATTTTAGTATTTGCACATTTTTTGACCTGAATAATAATTTTCAAATGTTTTGTGCTTTTCTACTCATTTTCAATATTATTTTGACCTTTCTAGAAATTACCTCTTAATCCAGACCGGTCCAACTAGGGGTGGGAATTGGGCGGATATGGGCACTGACGGGTACTTCAGACATCGGGTTGGGTGGGTTAGGCAAGCTTGCCCTTTGCCCTGTTGGGGATAGGGCGAGCTTTTTCAAACTTTTCGGCGCCATTAACCCCCTAGGCCCTAGGCAACTAACTGTATCAGGTAACTCAGCTGCGACGGGCCTTGTGTCGAGCTCAGTTTAGATGTAATTTGAAATTTGGCACCCATCAAACTTCATGGGGTCCGGCTAGGTTTGATCCGGTAAGCCCTTGGGTCACCTCGGCCTATATCATTCGTCGGGTTGGGTTGGTCGGCCTTTGTAACTCCCTATCCATGGCAAAGCGGTGGATTTTATCAGAAAGTCTTTTTGTATGAACGGTCTGAGTTCCGTGTAATACCGAGATTGCTAACATTTCGTTCAAAATTCAAATGCTATAACAAATGAATTATCTTCCTGTTACCATTTTAAATGTCTAAACAAAAAAAATTTGACCTTACAAGTGAATATTCCATGGAGAAGCTATGGATTTTAATCGAAAAATTAATTTAGATGATTACGAAATCGGAGAAATTTCCTTTTAAAATTGAAGGTTACCACACGAATGTTCTTCAAAATGCCGTGCTAAATGTCTAAACAATGGAATTCGGCCTAGGATGTAAAAATTCAATGGAGAAGTGTTAGATTTTAATCGAAAGTCGTTTTACATGAATTGTCTGACTTTCATGTGGTTCGGCGAAAAGTCCTTCAAAATCACAGGCCATAGCATGTGAAGTTTCATCAAAATGCAGTGGATTTCAGCTTTAGAAGTGAAACTTTGTGCAGAAGATATGGGTCATGATCGGATAGTCATTTTAGACCAACCATCCGAATTCCCGTGTGATTCCGAAACAAACAAAATTTCATTAAAATTCATAAGCTATATATACCTATAGCACTTGAATTTTTCAAAATGCATTTTGGATGTCAAAACTATTGTTGCTTCTCGGTTCAGGTCGGCCTGGATGCAGCCTCTTTAGGGTGGTCCGACCTAGCACGACCCGTACAGATGATAGTGTTTATCCGTAAATTTCAATATTTGGGTAAGTATGTAATTTATATCACATAAATTTTCTAAGTTCGGAATTTATATCCCATAAGTTTTTAGGTAAGTTGATAGTGTTTATCCGAAATTTTTTTGAGTAGTTTGTAATTTATTTTTGGTAAATTTGTCATGTATATACGATATATTTTTTAGGCCAGCGCTTTGGGGAAAGCTAAATAGTTTCCGGGGTGTGAAATTTTAAAGGGAATATGTAGAATTTTAGAAATTTTCCGGAGAAATAAATTTTAAGGAGAAATAAAAAAAACACTCCACCTCACCTCACTCTCTCTCCACCTCACCTCTTTGTCTTCTCCGAATAGGTCGCCGGCCGGAAAATTTTCCGGCCGGCGACCGTGAAAAAAAAGTTTTTTCACTCTCTCTTTCTCTCTAGAAACTCTGGCGAAGGGGTTTCCCTTCGCCAGAGTTCCGGTCTGTTGAAGAACAGTCTAAACTACCCGTGATTATTCCGAGGTCGACAAACTTTCTTTTTAAGTTGAAAGATTATAGCACAGATTTTTTTCATTATGCGATTTTAAATGTCTAAACAATAAATTTCACATCTGGAAGTAAAATTCCATTATGAAGTTATAGATCTTGATTGTCTAAATATTAGAATTCAGACATAAAAGTAAAAAATTCAATGGCGAACTTATTGCTTTCTTTTGAAAAGTCATGGTTGGCTATAGAATTCACCAAAATGTCATTTTACATGAACGGTCAAAATTTCGTGTGATTCGGAGACCGCAACATTTTTTTCTTAAAAATTGAAAGGTTATAGCACACAATTTTTCTGCAAAATGCTGCTTTTTGAATGTCCAGATAGGAAAGCTCGATCTTTTTTTTTTGTTGAGAGGGAGAGCTCGATCTTAGAAGTGGAAGTTTCATGGCGAAACTACGGATTTCGATTGGTGAAACCTTCTCCACAACCAACAATGGTACATTTTGTAAAAAAAAAAAAAACGAACAATGGTACAATGATTTTCATCATGTAACACGCTGCCGGTAGTGTGGGGATCCGGATCCTGCCCGCGTCCAGCCCACTCAGGTCTTGGTCTGGGTATAACCCAACTAGGCAATGGGCATCCATGGGCTCTCAGGCCCTTCATCACATAATAGATTCCTAGGCACAGACACACGAAAGACCAGAACAATATAAATGTAACAACGACATGACACTAACACCTTAATTTGACAGTTGAAAATACACCTGTTTTTAGGTTTCGTACAAAAAACATATTTGACCAATCACAAATAAGAAGTCAAGCACTTGGTCGACATTCAAATAAGGAATGAGATAGAAAATATACATATAAACTAAAGGTTTAAGCACAATACATACATTAGACAGCAAAAAAAAAGCATCGGTCCTAAATTTGTCGTTGTCATCATCATCATCACCAATGCTGTTGTGTCATCTCCATTAGCCAGACTTGAATAATAAGATTGCTTTTTGATCCAAGTAGAAGTACACAAAATGATGTGTCTCGTGTGTCACATATGAACCTGTAAAATGAAAGCAAAAGCATATGACACTCGATAACCAAAATATAGTTTCGCTGCTAACCCTCTTTTAGTTCCACAAATGTATTCAAAGTTAACATAATCCTTCGCAGATTTTGACGAGTTAGGGTTATCATTTGAGGATGTGAATATAGGATGGCGTCTTTGTGGACGTTTACAAGTCTTTCAGACATTCCTGAGGTTTCATGTGTAAAGAACTTAACCCCATACTGCTCAGGAATACTTTCGAGACCTAAGTTAGAAGATAACACCTTGTCTTACGTATTTGCTAGGCCTTTTGGGTGGGTATGAGTCTTTGAAATTAGACTGGGTAGGTGAAAAGGCCTGAGGTGAGGCAGGCCTATGCCAAATACCAACCATGTACCATGTGGAAATAGGCTAATGGGCTTAGATGGTGCCTAAATCAAGGACGACGTGACTGATATTGAAGCGGATTTTCGATCAGCTGAGAGCCAGTTATTGCAGCTACCTATGTTACATGAGTCTTGATTATTTCATACCAAGGTAATAGTTGAGATTATGTTAACAATTAAGCAACATCCACCGCCGCTACAAAAACGATGCATATGCTATAACAGATGCTCATGGAATTATAACTAGAAAGATTAATGGAAGACCAAAAATAAACAAGAGGATATACAATTAAATGGGTATTGCTAGTTAAACTGAATTGTTTCGTCGATTCACTTATATATATATTCAAGTTCAAAATGGTGAAATTGAATAGATATGCACATAAACGTTGACCAATCGATGATGCTCAAAGAGCAAAGTAATGTTCAAGGAACCCACATAGTGGGGCAATAACCTAAAATGGTTGCTAAATGACCTACCAAGCAAGGGAAAAACACATCAGTATCAAGCAATTAAATTTCAAAATGTTTCTGTCCAAATGACCGAAATATTTCCATTTCCATGCCTACCGAAATTTCATTCCTTCAGTATGTCCCACAATTCCAAACAAAGTTGAAGAAATCCTCATCAAGACATTATCTTAACCTAACTAAGTAACCCTAGGTTCCCAAATATACTAGACATACATTGCTATATCATAGATCAGACCATTTCACCCAAACTCAAAAAGATCTGTGTTGGGAATAAATTACAAACCCTAGTTGCTATAAAGCATTTTGGGAACTAAGATGGCTAATCCTTTTACTACCCACAAACTATCATCACTAATTATGTAATTACAGATCAAAATATACATAACCCAGAACTAGGTTAACTCAATTTAACCTAAAAATCAAACTACATAAACAAATCTAGAGAGAGAGAGAGAGATTAGGGTTACCAAAATTCCGGCCAACAATACAGTGCCAAGTAGGTCCATGTTTCTTATCAAATTCTTTCTTGATATACTCAGCTATATCTTTTTCCACTCCATGTTTCTCAATTGCCTAAAAAGTTCATAACTTTCAGATTAGATTCAATAAATCAAAACCCTAAATTATTTAGAAAGAGAGAGAGAGGGGGAACTGACAGATAGAGCACAATCAATGGCTTCTTTCTGTACATCTTCCTTCATGTCAGCACTCTTGATGATCACTTTCTTCGCTGCTACTGGTAGTGGTTGTGGTGGTGGTGCTACTGCTGTTAAAGATTTTCTCTGATCGATCGGGGATTTAGCAAACGGAGCTCCGCCGCCACTCCTCTTAATCTCCTCCGCCATTTTCTCTCTCTCTCTCTACTTTCTCTCTTCTCTCTCTCTCAGTCTAGATGGAAGTGGTGGGTTTCTGCCTGGTTTAGACGAGTCTGTGGGTGAAGAAGGTAAATGAATGATTTTGCTGGATATTACCTTAGGGGGATTGGGCTAACCGTCCAAAATGGGCATGAAATGAGAGCCCAGTCGGCGGATGTCAGAGTATTAGCGGCAAGTCCACAGCGTCCGAGAGGGAGAGAAAATTTCCGAAACAACTTTCGAGATTCATGTATTTTTCTACCACATGGTACATGGATGTGTGCGCGCTTAAGCAAAGCTGCTATTTGGCTCGAAAAATGAGGACCCAACCCAAAAGTTGATGTGGTCGGCTTATATTGACGCGATATTACATCTGATCTTCGCACTTTACACGGGTGTATGATTTTGTTTTATGCGAAGACTCCACTAGCCTCCTCCAAAGGACAACCACTTACGAAGCTTGAGCACACTTATAGCTCAGGCTCCGGACACTCTCGTGCCTTGGAGCTAGAGTGGTATAAGCAGATACAATTACAACAACTGCTAAGGTTTCGGATGTCACGAATGGTATCAGAGACAAAGACTTGCTGATGGTGGGGGGATTATGATAGTCCTACATCACTTACGAGAGTGTCATAAGTTGTGCTATGTGTACGGCTATACTCTCAAACTTAATAATGTGGTGAGGCTTTTTTGAGGGACTCGTGGAACCTTCATTGAGAACAAAACCTCGTACCTGTGTGAAGTGCGAAAAGCGGTAACAATATCATCAATTGTTAAAGCTTCGGACGTCATAGGACATGTAGATAGAAAATGCTCGAACCAATAGGAGCCATTCACCTCAGCATTCGAGTTGTGTTCGGTACTCAATTTTGGGCCAAATAATAGTTCTCCTCATCCTGAAAAGACAAAACATTATCAAAGGTGATAGGGAGACTCCGTGGCATACTCTCCGTAATAAAACAAGAAATATTTTGATCTTTTACACTATAAAAAGACTAAAATATCTCTTGTTTTATTAGACAACTCAATTATAGAGTATGCCTAGGAGTCCTCCAATCATTTTTGAAACGTTATTTTATCCTACATTCCTACCTCTGTATTAGCAAAGTTACTTTAATTCAACGTCTATTTATAAAATAATTAAAATTAACAACCATGTCAATAATTAAAACACAAAAAATTACAACAAATACGTAATTGATTTCATTTTTCTGTTGATACACTACTTTCTACTTGTTGGAGTCTGAACCTTGTCCTCGGTTGGCTCGGACGTATCGATTTTTGTCTTTTATACCCGAGTGACAATTAGTGTTTGGGTCGATTAACTAAGGTTGATATATCCTCTTCCAATAGGAATAGCAATTTGGTTGGGTGCCTTTCCCCGATCCATAAGAAAAATATGTGTGATTAATCCGTTTCCAATCATTAATTAAGATTAGTACTATAATTATAGTGGATAGCTTTGGGTAGTGGGATTATATGGAAATCATCACCAAAATTGATTTGAGTTGGGAGTTCGATTTGTCATGTCATCATCAACTACCCCTTTTCTCATCTTCTTCATTCTTCTCTTCTAAATCATCCCTTAACGTGTCGTATACTTAACAGATTGCCCCAATATTTTAAAGACCATCATAAAAATCCAACACCCAATTTCTTTTGCCTTTTCTCTGGTTTTAAGTCTCTTCATCATTTAATCACCACTACCCACCACCACGTCTGTTTTTTTATTACCGACTCTAGAGAGAGAGAGAGAGAGAGAGAAAATGGGTAGCAAGGGAAGAACAATCATGGAGGTTGGAGCAGATGGGGTGGCTATTATCACTATCATCAACCCACCTGTTAATTCACTCTCTTTTGATGGTATTCAATCCTTTTTTTTTTGTTGTTTTCTTCATTACCCTTTGATTTGTTTAATGTCAACTTCAATTTGAACCTGTTGAGTTTCATGGGTACCATTTCTTTTAGGGTAATGGATTAGTCTTCCTTAAAAATGAAACCTTTGTTGTATTAGATAGAAAAAGAAATTGAATTTTTGGTTGGACTTTAGGGAAGGAAGGTTTGGGTCAAGATTGATACTTTAGAGAGAGAAAAGGGGAATCTTCAATTTCAAATTTTTTGCTAATTTCAGCTCACATATGTATTCCCCTTAAAACACTAGTTTTTTCTACACTATTTTCTACCTCTAGGGCTTGAATCTTGATCAAGAGATTCAAAATGATTTAATTGTAGTTGATATTTAAGAAAATGGGGTAAAGTAAAATCCCTTAAATTTGACCTCTCTTTCTCTCTCCAGTGTTGAACAACCTAAAGGAGACATGGGAGCAAGCTATCGGAAGAGAAGACGTTAAAGCAATTGTACTTACAGGTAAGTTTTAAGATTTTCCTAGTCGAATTATTTTCGGTAATGCCCCAAAGTTTAGCAATTAACGGTATTGCCAACGCTTTTGATACCCGGGCCCAAGCCTAACAGGTTCTTGGCTAAGGCTCCACGAGCCCATCCAGAAGGCGTCGACACTTACTAAGCATGAGCATGCATCTATACCCTAGGCTCAAGATGCTCTCCCAAGTCCCAAGCGATGTACGATTATGACATACCCCACTCTTGGATACGAGTTGTCATTGACGCTGTTACCACTTTAACGCCACAAGCCTCCGCAGCTATCAACATTGTCCCTATTTTTTACACCTAGGCCCAAGCCCAAGCCCAAGTGGTGCGGGGTTTTGTTCTTCGCGAATGATCTACAAGCCCATCCAAAAGGCTTCAAAACTTACTGATCTTGAGCCTGCGTCTATAGCTCAATCTCTACTCCGTCCCAAACTTATGGGACTATTATATCAATAAAGGATAGTATAGACTTATAGTTAGGTTTGAAAACTGAAGTTAATTAAGGTATTTGAGCAGGTGCAAAAGGGAAATTTTCGGGAGGTTTTGATATCAATGCCTTCGGTGGACTTCAAAGAGGAAAAGGTATGATTGTCGTTTACCCACTTTTAACTTCTAACATTGTCATTTCTCCCGAAATTTTGGGCAATTGTGGACTAAAGTTCCGTTTTTTATTTTGTAGTTCAGCAGCCAAAGCCTGGTTATATATCAAAAGACATAGTCACTGACACTTTAGAAGGTATGTGTTTCGGGTTTACTGCTTTAGTAGTTTTTTTAGTCAAGCGAAGGTTGATAGTGTATTTGTTATGACGGTTTTCAGGTGCAAAGAAACCTTCAGTTGCTGCTATCGATGGCCTTGCCCTCGGTGGTGGGTTAGAGATTGCCATGGTATGTTAATATGTTTTCAATGACTTAGCTGCAATAAAGTATTTATTAATTTGTTCGTTTAGTAACTATTCTTTTCTTCATTTTGTCCTTTTAATCAGGCATGTACTGCCCGTATTTCTACCTCAACTGCACAGCTAGGCCTTCCTGAACTTCAACTAGGAATCCTTCCTGGATTTGGAGGTATAGTTATCTAGTAAATATCATTCTGAAGGAACGGGTGGGTTTTATTTCGTTCGGACTTCGGAGTCAATCGCCGGCCTAAATATCGTTTTTGTTGTGTTTTCATCTACCCATTTGTATTGTCTCAGGAACGCAAAGGCTTCCACGCCTTGTAGGTCTCTCGAAGGCGCTAGAAATGATTCTGGTATTGTTGTCACTCTTCCTGAAAAATATGAAGCAAGTGTTTCTTTAAACTAGATCTGAAATCTGGCTCGATGTGAACTGACTTGATGTCTCTCTCTCTCTCTCTCTCTTCTGAAACAGACGTCTAAGTCAGTGAAGGGGGAAGAAGCTCATGCCCTGGGTCTAGTTGATGCTATAGCATCACCAGATGAATTGGTGAACACAGCTCGTCGTTGGGCCATTGAAATTGCTGAGCGGAAAAGACCCTGGGTTGCTAGTCTCTACAAAACTGACAAGCTAGAGCCGTTAGGAGAAGCACGGGAAATACTCAAGTTTGCAAGAGCTCAAGCTCGAAAACAAGCTCCAAACCTCAAACATCCTCAAATCTGCATCGATGTCATCGAGGAGGGTATTGTTTCTGGCCCTATAGCTGGAGTGTGGAAGGTATATAACATATGTATATATATGTATACACATATGTTTTATTTTTCTCGTCTCGGTTTATGATCTGTATACAAACATGTTATATATCGAATTGCGTTTTCAGGAAACAGAGGCATTTGATATACTTGTACACTCTGATACGTGCAAGAGTTTGATCAACATATTCTTCGCTCAACGTGCAACCACTAAGGTTTGCACAGGAAACACTGTCTTCGTTATTAGTTCTCTTTTGAAATTTGAGAGATGGTGTCGAATTGAATTACGTACCTGAAACCGTTAGTAATAAAAAAAATATTAATTGCGGCAGCACTTGTTTCAATCAGGTTCCTGGTCTCACTGACTTAGGCTTGGTACCAAGAAGGATAAAGAAAGTTGCTATTCTTGGGGGAGGATTAATGGGTTCGGGAATTGCTACTGCTCTGATTCTTAGCAACTATCCTGTTATCCTTAAAGAAGTAAATGAAAACTTCTTACAATCTGGGATCGGAAGGGTGAAAGGTGAGTCCTTGGTCTTCAAAGTTACTTGTATTTCGTCATTTTCGATGTTACCTAAAGAGGTAATTTCATTTTATCCAGCCAATTTGCAAAGTCGTATCAGGAAAGGGAATATGACACAAGAAAAGTTCGATAAAACTTTCTCTCTTCTGAGAGGTGTTCTTGACTATGAATCCTTTAGAGATGTCGACATGGTCATAGAGGTCTGGTAATCCATTCTTTTATTTAAATTTTGAGTGGCTTCTTTTGTCGGTCTAGTTAAGTATAAGTGGTTTCGGTACTTGGGATGTACTTAACAGGCTGTTATTGAGAATATCTCATTGAAGCAACAAATTTTTGCCGATCTTGAAAAATACTGCCCACCCCATTGCATACTTGCAAGCAATACTTCCACAATTGATTTGAGTCTGATTGGTGAGAAGACACGGGCCCGTGATCGGATTGTTGGAGCTCATTTCTTCAGGTACTATTCTCTTGTTGTCTGTATGTGTATTAACATTTTAACCTTATATTGTTCTTGACCAGAATTTTGTGCTTAACTTGCAGCCCGGCTCATGTGATGCCATTGTTGGAGATTGTTCGCACCGAAAAGACGTCTCCGCAAGTAGTTATAGACTTGCTTGACGTAGGAAAAAAGATCAAGAAAACCCCAATTGTGGTCGGAAATTGTACAGGATTTGCGGTTAATAGGATGTTCTTCCCTTATTCACAAGCAGCCCTCTTGCTAGTCGAACATGGGGCGGATCTTTATCAGATAGACCGAGCAATTACTAAATTTGGGATGCCAATGGGCCCATTTAGGTAGTTAGAATCATAAAGTTTCTTATACTATCTACAATGACGAAACATCAGATTGTAACTTATGTTTCTATTTTCGTGCAGATTAGTCGATCTGGTTGGTTTTGCTGTTGGAATAGCGACTGGTTCCCAGTTCGTTTTAAACTTCCCTGAAAGATCCTACAAGTCAATGCTGATACCAATAATGCAAGAGGACAAAAGAGCCGGTACTAACGATCTTTCGTCTTTGTTACGTGTTTACGGTTTAGGTTTTTGAGGTTTACATATTTCGGGCACTTCTTACAGGGGAAAGCACTTGGAAGGGTTTCTACGTTTATGACAATAAGCGAAAGGCTAGCCCGGATCCTGAAATCAAGAAATACATCGAGAAAGCAAGGAGCATTTCTGGAGTAAAAGTTGACCCCAAGGTTTCTTTCTAAACTTAACCCTCATTCCTCACCATAGCATCATGAATTTTCTCGGTTGTTTTCTAATGATTTGAACTACTCGAACCGATGTTTTTGTTGTGTTACTTCTATCTCCTACATGTACTTAATAGTTATCCAAAAAGTCTTCTTTTCATCGACTGAAAAGATTGCTTTTGAAACTCCGTACATTTATATGGTCCAAGAAGTAGATGAGTCGAATATTAGCATTATCCCGCATTGCCTGGGAATTTGAATTTGCAAAGTAGATAAGCCTTAGGCAATCCTTTCCTTGCAAGCCGGTTTTCACGGAGAGTTAGGCCCAATGGGCCTAACATGGTATCAAAACTAATGTCTCGGGGATGGGTTGGGACTTAGTAACCTTAGCCCTACGTGAAGGAGTGTCGAGTAATTTCAGCCCTGGCGTTTAGGGGGGCTAGTAGCATTGTTGAATATTTTCGGGGCATATAATGTGCGAAGTAGACAAGTCTCGAGTAATCCTTTCCTTGCAAGTTGAGGAAAGTTGGGCCCGTGGGCTCTATATTACTTATAATCTCAGTCCAAATATTCTATCTGGTTCGTTATTTACTTATTCATTTATTATGCAGCTAATGAAGTTATCTGAAAAAGATATCGTGGAAATGATATTCTTCCCTGTTGTAAATGAGGCATGCCGCGTCTTAGCGGAAGGAATTGCTGTCAAGGCATCAGATCTTGACATTGCTGCTGTTATGGGAATGGGATTTCCACCTTACAGGTTCTCTTACTTATACCTGATAATAGATCGAACAAACTGTATCTTCCATTTCAAAAACAGTTCGTTTCTGACATTGAGAAATGGGTTTATTGTTGTCAGGGGAGGGATTATGTTCTGGGCCGACTCACTCGGATCCAAATACATCTATTCAAGGTTGAACGAATGGAGTAACATTTACGGTGGATTTTTCACGCCGTGTTCCTACTTAGCAGAAAGAGCTGCTAAAGGAACTCCTCTGGTAAAACAATATGTTCTTTCATTCTTGCTTGCTTTCTTGTGTGAGTCATATTTCACTTAGAGTTATACTGAACATGTGAAATGGATTAAATGCAGAGTGCCCCACTGAAGCCAGCTAATTCTGCGAAATCTCGACTGTAAGATTAATCGGCCTCATAGTCGAAATGCTGTTGTTTTTGTTGTGGAAGCCCAACAGTAACTCGTAAAAGCCCGACAGAAGCCCAGAGAGAGCCCAAGTAAGCGAGTGCCATGGACAATAATACTGAAGACTAGTGTTGTTGTTGATATTTGATGTTTCTAAATCAAACTAATGGATCTTATGAAATGAAAGTTGGGAGTACAAGAAATGTAAAGAATTAGAACAAAAACAAAAATTTATAGTTGTTGAACAAGGATGAAGTAATTAAGACATATCTTGACATTTTCGAAGTTTAATTCGAATTTAAATCTCTTTTACTTCTGGTATATTTAGAGGATATCGATGAATTTGATCCGACCAAGCATTTTTAACAGTTAGATCAATATCCGATATACATTTCCATACACAACTATTACACTTGAATCCACTTCCGAAGGCGATTAGCCAAACTTGATCTCCTTTCTTTATTTTCCACTTATCTTCAATATAACAAAGTTCATACCATATCGACGATGAAGAGGTATTTCCAAAATGATATAATGTCATCTTCGAAGGCTCGCCCGTCTTCTTCTCTCAACCCAAGGCTTTCAACAACAGCATCGATGACAGATCGCCCTCCGGCATGTATGCAGAAATGGTCGATACATTTACTAAATTTCGGTATGTACAATGGTTTACCTTTTGCAGATAACCAAAATTTACGCCTTATAAATGAAAATGTGTACTTAAGTTGTTTGGAATAAGGTAAAATGAGAGGACCTAATCTGAGTAGTATTAGCCCTAAGAGCATCACCTGCAACTTTTACTAGTTCTTTCGATAATGAAACTCCTACTATTCCATCAACATCGGCTTCTTGAAATACCGCTCGATATGCTTTATCGCCATAACCAGTGGTTGTACGAACGATGTGTTGAAGTGTATACTTGGAAACCGTCTTGTCTTGCTTTCTGTTGGATAGAAGTATAGCGGCCGCTCCCATTCGAAAAAGAATGTTGGTTAAAAGCATGGAATTGTTTCTACCCAAATATCCATTCGTCGATATGGCTTCTAAAGATGGAATTAAAGCTAAAGAGTTCTTATGAACTTTGAGAAGATCCTTAGCTAAACTTACCGAAATAAGTCCTGCGCTACAACCCATTCCGGAGAGGTTACAACTCATGACATTACTTCGAAGTCGAAATTTGTTAACAATCGTGGAAGAAATGGAAGGTGTGGGACAAAATATACTACAATTTACTATAAGAATATCAATGATTCTTGGGTTAGTTATGTTAGTTTTGAGAAAAGATCTTCGACAATGGTGAAAAGAACATCTTCAACTTCTTCAATGGAAGATTTAGTGCTCCCGTCCGGGGGAATGTTAGTCATAGAACTAGGAAGACATGCTTGGTTTCCTATACGGGAACGAAGGAATACTTTTGTTTGAAATTCAATGTTTTCCTTAGAATATACACCAACTTGTTCGCAATGTTCAACGAATGAAGAAGAAGGTATACGGAAATAACTCGACGGACAGTAACATGAGAAATCCACAAGGTAAATGGTGTTAGGTCTAGATGAATAGTAGAGAAGAATGGCTAGGATTAATGTGAAAAATGTAGCTTCTAAGAGACCAGTAGTAAAGAAAGAAAAAAATAGTTTGTGTTAGACTTTAAAGAAACTAAGTTGGGAGACCTCCATATTCAACTTAACTATCCTTCTCTCACAAATTATATATATATATATATATATATATATATATATAGAGAGAGAGAGAGAGAGAGAGAGAGAGAGAGTTGGGAATGAGAGGTAGTTAAGGAGGTGGTTTGGAGATGAGAGATGGGTGAAGTCCCTCCACAACAAGCAAAATGTGGGTAACAAAACTAGCACAAAATACTTACACAAAAGGGTCATTGGTATTTCATGGCATGACAAGTAGTGGCCCGACTCGTTTAAAGGCCCATCCGAGATAGACATACGCGTAGACTGACGTATTAAGTTTACGGACTGGATCGACTGATTCTGACTGACAACACTAAAAACTGTCGTAAAGACGCCACTGAAAACATGACATGGATGCATCATGAATTAAATAAGATATGTAACTGGTATAAAAATCTTTCCCAGTTCCACTTTTCCTCCCCAAAAATTGTCCAACAGCTCAAACAATAGCTTACGCCGGTGCTTTTGCATGAGCTCAACCATATGAAAAAGATTTGCAACTAACAACTGTAAGACTAAGTCTCCCTTTCACTTGTGTTTTCGGAATTTTCACTGTGGATATGTTCTTGAAGGATCTATTTGTCTTAGTTTAGAGTTTATGATAGATCATTTGTACTACTATTACTTTTCGGAATGTGGCACATATTGACCTCTTAAGCTTATGTTTGTCAAAGGACCCATATGCTCAATGGATGTTGTGAGGACTTGGGTCAACAAGCCTAAGAAATAGAATGTGAGCGAATCATTTAATATACGAAAGTGCATCAAGAGTCGGTGTAATGAGCGAATCACCAACCTCACAAATTTGATCTCAGTGAATCTTGTTTCTGATCAAACCATATTTCTGCCAATCATACCGTAAGGGATTAGTATTATCGACCTTGACCATTAGAGTTTACCTATACGACTTGCTTCGGGCAAATGAAGACAAGCCCCATATGATTTCTGCTAGAGAATGTTTGGTTGTTCTCTTTCCCAAGGCACAGAGATCTACAATAATTAGTTGGAGCTTACACATTATAAGATAAATTGAGCACATTAATAGTCTCTACCCCAAATCAAATCTATGTTTGTATGAATCATAAAGAACCAACCAACTATCAAACTTCAATATAAAATGAATCCTAATTGTACTCAATAAAATTCTAATATAACATCAAAATCCAAAGTGAAAGAAACATCAATTACCATTAAACAAGAGTAACCTTCAACTTAAACACATATCTAAGAATTCGACTTGTAAAAAAACACCTGAAATATAACAACTCTTCATTCTTCCTCCTCTCCCTCGTTCTCGGCAATGTTGAAGTATCGAAGCTCATAAACATTCTTGTCTTTGTTTGCGGCAATAACCCTGAGCCAATCACGAACGTTGTGTTTCTTCAAGTACTTCTTTGTCAAGTACTTCAAATACCTAAAATAACAAAAACCCGTAATCAGATTATAAGAACAGGAAAGAGCAGACTAGTCTAAGAAACAACCGAAGCTTTTCTTCAAGTAATGGAGCAGAAGAAACAATAAGGCAAAACAAAATTGAGTATGAAAAGTAGAAATAAATAGGTGAGCACGTTACAATTTACATGGTATAATCGTACACCGAAGAAAAACTTTGAACTTATCACCTCGCAATCAGACATTGTGGGCTGATAATGAACAAATGGGGCTAGCCAAATTGATCCATAAGATCCTAAGTTAATCGGACTGTCGACTAACGTATCACAGATCATAGCAGACCTACTACTATGACATTATCTATTATGGGCAGTGTTGTATGTACAAACGGATTGCCCGTATGTGCACACAGCCCTCTCACGGGTGGCGGCTGGCGGGAAAGTTGCCGACGGGTCAACTCACAACCTCCCCTCTCTTGTCAGAAGTTTATTTCCGCAGGCAGGTTAGCCGACTATACATACAGATTCTTCTGTGAATTATATCCAGACTGACATTGTATTTATCTTGGTAATTTGCACCTATCCATAACCGCTGGCAGAAAACATACAACAAATGAGATTACTAAACTATGTATCAGTTTAGAGTATCAGGATTAGTGATATTCTCGTAAGCAAAAACATTATTCTCGACTATACTTGCTCTCATTGACACACAATAATAGAAACCCAAGTTTAACTAGGATTCAACCATTCAATAGCTAAATGCATCTTTTGCATTCATCAAAAACAAATTGATGATTCTATAGCTCTGTTTCACTAGCTTCATTAACTTAGTCTTATTCCGCCGTTGGAAATTGTTATACTTATCATGTTATTAGAGACTAGAAGAAGTAAACCAACCTAATGAACATCTATGAAAGTTCCTAACCTAATTGAACACACCCACCCATATTCACTCACCTATAGTTTTCTTTACAGAAATTTTCAATATCAACCAAACAGAAGGGATTTCGACCTAAAAATGCTCATAATAGAGTTCATATACCTAAAATTTCAATTATCTTAGGGTAAAGATCCAATCTTTATACTAATCCATTTTGAATGAAAATCAATTAGTATTAGGGTTTTGATAACATAGAGAGAGAGAGAGATGTATACCTCTTGGAGAAGGTACTGTCAGAAGTAACAGAGATCTTGTTCTTCTCACGAGAGATAGTAACAGCATCACCAAGGGCACCAGCTTTACCACCAACTTTGATCCTTTCCTGAAGAAACTTCTCAAGAGAAGCGATATCCATGATCTTATCTTCAACTGGTTTAGCACAGTCGATTGTGAAGGTCACTGTCTTCTTCTTCCCCTTCGGGGTAGCTGCGTTTCCTCGACTCATTCTTCTTAGAAATCTGCAACCAACTTAGAGAGAGAAAGTTAAATCAACAGAAAAAAAAGAACTTCTTAGAGAGAGAGAAAAAGAGAGATTCTGGTAACGTACCGGTGATGAAATTTAGGGTTTCGAGGGAAGGAAGAAAAGCGCCGCAGTAGAAGAGAAAATGAATTTGGGGGTCAAGTTAGGGTTTTGTAGTGGAGAGGAAGGGCAAGTGTAGTTGTTAACTCGGAGTTGACTCAGCCCGGTTAGAACCGGTTTAAGTTGTTTTGGTTCTATTACATCTAAATTCATTTGTCAATAATTTCACTCGTGTTGTAAGTCATTCCGACATTGACGGTGTGATCACTGAGATGGAGTGTGGTGCTCTTGTTAAGAGGTTAAGCACCCTTCCCCAGTGAGACTTTTTAAAACCGTGAGTCTCAGGTTTGCCAAAGCGGACAGTATCACTAGCAGTCCGGAAGGCTGGTTCGCACCATCCTATAACACGTTATCAGTTCAGTCTACTATGATGTGGTCTTGGGAGGGTGTGTTGTAAGTCAATCCCACATTGGTGGTGAGATGGAGTGTGGTGCTCCTCTTAAGAGGTTAAGTATCGTTTCCTAGTGAGCCCTTTTAAAACCGTGAAGCCCAGGTGTGCTAAAGCAGACAGTAACACTAGCAGCCTGAATGGCTGGTCCGCACCATCCTATAACAAAATTCTTTACGATAGAAAAAAATTCTAAACACATCCTTTCGTTCGTTAGTCATTTGGAGAAGCACGAAGATTTTCTACGTTACAAATTTTAATAAGGTGAAAAAAAAAATCTTCTAAATACACCATTTCTCATATTACAGGCAGAGGATCACCAGAATGTCTCTCTGCCGGGCCAGCACTCGACCAGCGAACTATCTATTTCTCTCTCTCTTTCCTCTTTCTCTCTCTATCCCTCCTGTGTTTCTCTATTTCTCTCTCTAACTTCCAGGGAAGGGGAGGAATCTCGTATGAATCATTCACAATCCCTATTATTTTGTGGTTATTAGAAGATTTCAGAGATTCTAGGTACGTATGTGAGACTGTCGAATACATTTCTTTGCTATCGAATAAACACATCAGAAGAACAATACAAGTAAATTCTACTTAACCCTATGCTTAATATAAGATAAATTGAACATCAAATGGGACTAATTATGATATTAACCAACTTGAACAAATTGAACATCAAGGGTACTAATCCATCGAAACGTATGAAAAGATAAGCAAAAAATATTATAGAAGTATAAACGTGAAGTCATTATAGCTGAAAACTCAAAGTAACCAAACTGCCTAGTACAAAAGCTGCAACTTTTGTTCGTGTGTCGAATCTTTCCATCTGTTGTCACCAAAGATCACGGGATCGATGATCTTAAGATGTGGTGGTGCCTTCTTTATGGTCGCCAAAAATTCGCTGACGGAAGTCGCTGACCATCAGAGGGAGACCTTGTCGGAGTGGGACTTTGGGTTCCCAACCTAGCTGATCTTTGGCCTTTGTGATATCGGGTTTCCTCATGTGTGGGTCGTCAGCTGTGTTGTCCTTGAACTCTATCTTCGCATTTGGATCGATGGTCTCCTGCACCACCTGCTCAAACCCATCCGGAGAACAAAAACATACCCATATATAAGTCAGTTGTATCATGAAATTTTCTACAGGTTTCAGATGAAGTAGGTGGGTTTCCTGGTTCTAGTCCACTGATCATCTCAGCCACTAAGTTCTTCGACTAACAAAACATACAAAGGAAGGACATATGTGAATTGTGGCCCATATTGCTATCAAATATTCAAATTTACTAGTTGAAAGCTGATTATTTTTATAACAAGATATAATGTGGTCATCGAACAGACAAGTTGACAAATGAAAAATAGTTGTATCCCAGTACTAACTGGAAGCTTGAAAAAATAACACAAGGTGACAGATGTGATGATATGTAATTTTAGAGCTTCAAGCATGAAAAAAAATAAGCTACAGATGAAGGAACTTAAACGGAGTGGTGGTAGCTCGGCTGATTCAGTCTTCTTGTTGACCCACCAAAACAACAGTTCGAAACATCCGTGGGACTAGAGAAGATTTGCCCAGTCTTTACACCCAAGTCTATAATTGAGCTTCAGACCCGACACTACCACTATCTTAACAAAAAAAATGATTGAATGCCTGAAAGTTTTGGCGCAATTCAACGTGCACTGCCAGATTTCAGCCAATGTTTCTTCCTCGAACATTATTGGGTGAAATCTCGCAGTCCCTGTCGGATTTCGAAGAAGATTTCGCCCATGTTTTTCAGGTTTTGTATCACCAACATAACAAAAATTGGGGATGCTAGAACTATTATTACCTGGGCAAGTTCAAGCATGGTGAATTCCCCAGGGTTACCAAGGTTGAAGGGACCAACATGCTCTCCTTCCATCAACCTCATCAATCCTTCCACCTACAACAAACATATAAACAAATGTATAACGCAAAATCAAACTAAACCATGAGAAGTTCACATCTGTTCAAGATGAGGATGTTTCTTATATTACCAAATCGGAAACGTATTGGAAACTCCTGGTCTGCTTTCCGTCTCCGTACACAGTCAATGGTTCTTTCCTTAGTGCCTAAACCCGAATGAAATTTCATTATAAACTTCAACTTTAATCTCTAATAATAACTGAAATTATTATAAATAATCAAACGCAAACAGAAGACAAACCTGAGCAACAAAGTTACTAACGACACGCCCATCGTCGATGCACATTCGAGGTCCATATGTGTTAAATATCCTTGCAATTCTAACCTGCACCCACACAAATCCACAACACCAATAACTATGCCCATCTTGACTCTATTAATTTAAGTAAATTACTTAAAATTAACAGTTAGAGACAAACCTCAACTCCAGCACCTCTGTGGTAATCCATGGTCAAAGTCTCAGCCGTCCGCTTTCCTTCGTCGTAACAGCTCCTTACACCTGTAAAAACCCACCACCACCACTTTGTGGGTCAGATCATGCCCAACCCCTGATCTAATGAAATTCATGTGCTATTTGAGAATACCCTTTCGGACACAATTTTTTAAGTTTTTCAAACAATAATGCTAGAATGTCCGCCTACTTGACCCCCTACTTGACCGTATGATAATAAGACAAGGGGGAAAAAAGGCCCGGGAAAAATTATGTCCCTCAAACCTACTCTCCCCTATTGTCCTATTATCCACACGGTTAAGTGGAGGATCGAGTAGACAGACAACCTAACATTCTTGTTTTCAAAACAGAAATTGCAATAAACACACAAGTAAGACAACTTTGATTAACCAAAAATGATAGAATGCCCGAAAAAGAGGCTGGCAGAATCTGATGGGCGGAAATCTGGCCGTCCACATCGGACTTCGGTCTCACATCGCCCGAAAATTTAAGGGATTCTATCACCTCTGTTCATTAATGGGTTGTCTAATTTCTCTAATAATCTGCTAAAATGCACAATCAACAGTTTAGAGCGAACTCCTAAGAATTGATGGTACAGCTTTTGAATGCGCAATTAAGATATAACGAAGCTAGTTTAACTAATGTGCGGGAATTGATAATCGAAAAACATGAAAGAATATGTCAGAAACAGGAAAGATAGTAACAGAATCTGACCCACCGATTGGATTAACGTTTCCCCAGTAAGTTTCAACTTGTGGATGTTGTAGAGGATCTCCATAAACCTCACTGGTACTCGTTAGCAAGAACCTAGCACCAACTCTCTTTGCCAATCCTAACATGTTCAATGTTCCTACAACATTTGTCTTGTAAACACTAGAATCAAGGTCAAACATAACAAATTGAAAACTTCAAAACCCTAAAATTCAAAATGAAACCCTAAAAATCAAATTGAAACCCTAAAAATCAAATTAAAAACCCTAAAAATCAAATTGAAACCCCTACCATAACTCTAAAATTCAAAATGAAACCCTAAAAATCAAATTGAAAACCTAAATTGCAAAAAAAAATCATAGAGATAGATGTAATTGAAAAGGATATGATAGTCTTGACTGGATTAAACTTGTAATGAACAGGTGAAGCAGGACAAGCAAGATGATAGATCTGATCAACTTCTAATAGTAAAGGTTCAACAACATCATGACGAATCAATTCAAATCTAGGGTTTCCAAAATGATGCATGACATTTTCTTTCCTTCCAGTAAAAAAATTATCAACAACAATAACATTATCACCACGTTCAATCAATCGATCAACAAGATGACTACCAACAAATCCAGCACCACCAGTAACAACAATCCTTAACCCTTTTCTTTTCAAACCTAAAGGAATTTTCCCACCAGATCCACCGCTAATAAAATTACTCCGATGTTCATAAACAATTCGGTCAGCATCAGCAAGACGAGTTGAATCGGAATTAGGAAAGTAATGGGTAGGGATCGTTCCGGTGCCGGTGTTGATGCGAGAACCAGAAGAAGGTAAGAGAACGAAAACGATAGTGGCGATGGCAACTCCGATTAGAACAAACAAAAGTCTCTGTTCACGAAGCATATAACGAATTGCTCTTGTTGCAGAGAGAAAGGGTTTTGGTGCTTTAGGGATATACTCTTCTGATTGAGATTGAGATTCATGGCGTCTATAAGTCAACTCTGAAGCCATTTTTTGAAATAAAGATCGAATTGAAATTTGGGGAATTTGAAATCTAGGGTTTTCAATGTAAAGATTGATGGATGTGGAAGTAATACATTTAGAGAGAGAAAGAACTTTACGTAGAAGACGAGTTTCTGTTTCTCTCTCTAGAAATGGGAATTGAAATTTCTTTTTTCCGGGAAGAAGAAACAGAGAGAGAGAAAGAGAAGACGGAGAAAGAACGTTTTGTTTGTGTATAGCACGTGAATGAACCTCCATTTGTTCGTATTTAAAGGGTTATTTTCATTTACACTCCAATTTGTAAACAACTCGCCGTTTTGACCCTAATAAGTAGGGGTGGGAATTTTGCCCATGAGCCCGAACCCGCCCACGGGCACCCGAGCCCAACGATGACCATGGACGCTCGCGTCCGTCTCGGGCACAACCCGCCCAGCCCGCTAAATTTTAGTGGGCGGGCATGGGTTAAAACCTCTACCCGCGCACCCGCCCATGCCCGCACCCACTTAACCTCACCCAATGATAACCAACCAAATTACATCAATTTTATGGGTTGATAAAGCCCCAACTGTCTATGTTGCTAGGCTTAGTTGAGATGGTAAACAATATGCTTAAGGGAAATCACACGACCCCAATATATTGCTTTGCAATGACCCAAGAGAATTCTTAGTAGAATACTGAAGTAGTCTTTGGCTTTGAGGGGACAAAGAGTGGGGTAAGTTTATATTATATCTCATGAGAATTCTTCATTAGTTTTCAATGTGAGATTAAATTCCTAAAAGGAATAACACAAATAACGTCTAGTTTTAATCTCACATTGCCTCTTTAGAATCAGGAAAGGTGTTTCCAGATTCTATAAAAAAAAGAGGGAATTTTTTTCAAGTCATGAGATTACCCGCTACCCGCCCGCCCATACCCGAATTACCCGAACTTCTTAATGGGCTTGGGCGGGTAATGAGCAAGGCGAATTTCAAAATTGCCCACCCAATTAACCCGCTTACCCTAATAGCCATTGAAATTTTGTGCCCGACCCGCCCAGCCCGATGCTTCAAGTGCCCATGGACGCCCATACCCTCCCAATTCCCACCCCTACTAATAAGTGTCAAGTCTTTTTAGACCCTAAGTCGACAAGTCATTTTGGGCTCATAAGTGTTTGCTCCAAGGGTAGGAATTAGGCTAGACGGGTAGCTCACGGGGAACTTCTGTTGTCGGGACAAGTGGATCAGACACATTAACCCCTTGACTGTTAGGGTAATGTGTCGGAGTCGAATAAGAGTTTTGGCATGATTGGTTGTCCGAGAACGCCTCGAAAGCCAAGCATTTCGAGTACTAGGCTCATTGGACGCATCAACGCTCTTCTCAAACTAACATGTTCTGGTGAACTTCTCATCGTCGAAATAGTAAGAGGTGAGAGGGGAGAGTTAGAGAGTCTGACATGGGAGAGAAAATAAAAAATGAGAATAAAAAAATATAATCACAAAAATGGCGTAAGGACAAACTTGGCAAACCAAATAAAAATTGGTGGTAAAAAGGGAAGTTGGGACACTAAGGAGACTTAATAAGTTAGTTGGTCACGGATGCCAAAAAGGAATTAATGCTTGAAACGGAAGTTTTTCAACAAATGAACCTGTTCTTCTTTGTAATTACTATCCAGTCCCAATTTATGTGTTAGTTGCCAAAGTATACCTTTATTTTGTAGTGGATATTCTAAATGGTCCAGAGTACTGTAATTCACCACTAAAAATTATACAAAGGCAGAAAGTGAAAGGTTGGAGTGAGATAAAGATGGGAAAGATTCAACTTTCGCTCCCTCAAACGGACCAAGTTGTAATCTCATTTCAGTCTGTCCTTCGTCTGAGTCTAAAGTCTTCCCCATTTATCTCTAAGGGGGGGGGTATTGGATTGGGACTTTCGCGGACATTTGAGAGTCCGCGAAAGTCCGAGGCATTCAAATCCAGACATTTAAGAGTCCACGAAAGTCTGAGGCATTCAAATCCAGACATTTGAGAGTCCACGAAAGTCTGAGGCATTCAAATCCAGACATTTGAGAGTCTATGAAAGTCCGAGGCATTCGATTTGTCTTCCAAAATGTCTCATACTTTGGTGGACTTCATAGTTTGATGGATTTGTGAAGGATTTGGGACAAATTTGGGAGCCAAAATGTCTTTCAAAAAACAAGAGACATTTGAAGTCCATCATGTGATTAACCAATAATAATAACATTAAAATAATAAATGTCTACCAAATGTCCATCAATGTCCACAAATATTCACAGATGTCTACGAAAGTCGAAAAATATATTTTTGAAATGTTAGTATAAATATATTATTTCATGTAATTAAATAATAATAATAATATTAAAATAATAAATATCTATCAAATGTCCATCAATGTCCACAAATATTCACGGATGTCTACGAAAGTCGAAAAATATATTTTTGAAATGTTAGTATAAATATATTATTTCATGTAATTAAAAAATAATAATAATATTAAAATAATAGATATCTACCAAATGTCCATCAATGTCCACAAATATTCACAGATGTCTACGAAAATCGAAAAATATATTTTTGAAATGTTAGTATAAACATATTATTTCATGTGATTAAACAATATAATAATATTAAAATAATAAATATCTACCAAATGTCCATCAATGTCCACAAATATTCACAGATGTCTACAAAAGTCGAAAAATATATTTTTGATTAGCACAAATATAATATGCATTACACATTTTGTCAATGGACTCAAGATCTTAAAATGTCTCCAGGACATTTTGTTTATGGATCATATGTCTTGAAATGTCTATAAAGACATTTTGTCTACAAACTTGAAATGTCTTGAAAATGTCTATGTACACATGTTGTCTATAATAAGTCATCCGAAATGTCTTGAAATGTCTTGAAATGTCTACGGGACAAAAAGTCTATGAAAGTCTATGAAAGTCTCGATCCACTACCCCCCTAATTTATTACATGGTCCATGTACATGTAGATGTCGGGCTCACTTTGTTATTGAATTTATATCTGATGACGGACATGAATCATGATGGAGTAGTACAAGGTACATGTAACAATAATTTTATCGATTTTATTTTTGTGGTCCGATTGTTTCATTGGAAACAACAAAAAAAATTGCTACCCATCACAATCAATCATACGAACGTCTTACTTTATTTTTGCTGTGATCTTGGTGATTTTATACATCTAGGTATGGACATTGTATTATGAGTTGTCAAAAATATCTTAAACTTTTTGTGGAGGATTATAGCATTTCCATAAAAATGACAAGAGTAAATCTTTCTCACATATACCTGCCATGTACTACAGATATGAAATATAAGTCTTCGCCCCACGAACACTCGCCTAACATTTTTGGTAGGGAAGCATTAGCATTTTTCTCTTCAATATGAGTTGTTGAAAAAATTACTCTTAATTGCCTTTGTGTGCCCCATTGCCAAACTATATAATTCAACTACTTCCTAACATCTTGAATTTATAGTTCTCCATATCTCAATTTTATTGGCAACAATCCTTTGCTCGAGCTACTACCATGTTGGCTTTCCTCTATGTTTCATATTTGAAATACAGATGCATATCCCTTAATACATGTTCATATTTGAATGGTGCTATGTCTGGATGGGCATGATCTAGTGACTTTCACTAGATCATGCCCATCCAAGTATCTCGGTCAGGATTCGGCCGAGATATTGGCCGACATAGCGTCTCCACTGAAAAAACATTGCCAATTTCCAATTTTCCAAACGATCCTCTACTTTATGACTAGATTTGTGCTCCATGAGCTTTTAGAAGTTGGGCAAGAAAACAATATTATAACTCCAATTGTGTGAGCTTGAAGCTCAAATTGTCAAACAAGATTTAATAACCTTGTATATAAAACTCCACTGGTTCAAGTTGTTTGTTAACTTTCATTGGACCACTTCTTTAGTTTTTTCTTTGTTGAGATGTGGATGCCATAATTTTTTAACACAGCCTGATGTATTCCGCCGTGCTGCCTATTGTCGAGTTTGAGTGCCTATAGTATTTCCTAAATTCTGACAAACAAAAAACCCCAAACTTTTCGACAATAACAAGTCAGTCACTCAGTCTCATTACTCGTTACTCGTTAGTGTACTTACATTTTCAATTATGCAAAGTGTTCCCATGAAGGAATCTTATAATACTTGAAAAGATCGTCGTGTTTGAACCAATCGAACCTGACCTACTAATCTCAGTACTTCAGGCAAACACTACCCAACTTTGAGATTTTGTCGCGGGCTTGAGTTATTTCCCCAACCCAAGCCCATCTTTGTCTAAGCCCAACTCCACTACTTTCAACAAGTTAGGCGGACACATCACACTAGCCGTCTTTGAGCTTCTGACGCTCGTGGGCTTAGGTGGCCTTAAAGACCCAAGTCCATACTTCACTATTTGAGCCTGATCAGCCGAACTCGCTAATTACAATGGTCCGGTGTGGACGCCACTTGGCTTGGAGTTTCAAGTGTTTGTGGGCTCTAACGGATTCAAGTAAACATAAGGTGAGGGCTAGGGCTTGGAATCTATTTCCACCCCAAGACATTAGAAGTGAAACAGCATATAAAGTTGGAAGTGGAAACAGCATAGAAGTGGGAGGAGATTCTTCTGAAGTAACATGGAAGCTACTGAGTGATCACTGACCACTGATCTCTCTTCTCCTCCTCTCATTTGTAAGACTTGAAAAGTACAGTCAACCGTTTAAATTAAATCCACACCGACAAAAAAAATAATGTCCTTAATAACTTGACAGGTACCCACACTTGAATCTTTCATACATCTCACAAACCCCTAACTAGATCTATATTTACATTATTTTTGTGGTCTCTGTTAAAGAGACACCCTAATTTGTTAAAGGGTGTAGATAATGAGTACATGGAGAGTGGTGTAGATACACGAATATATAGATCCGTATATGATTTGGTATATGATTTGGCACCAAGTTAAAAGATACACGAATATATAGATCGGTATATGATTTGGTACATGGAGAGTGGTGTAGATAATGAGTAGGAATAATAAGATGGGGTATTTTTTTGTAAAGAAAATAGTAGAAATGAATGAGTCTTTTTGGAGGTGTATTTTTAACAATTTGTTTTGAGATATAATCGCAATAGAGACACTGAATTTTTGGCATGAGATCAAACTAAAATCTAAATCTCACAATCCGATTTCACCCGACTCATAAAGATAAACGTGAATAAAATTGTAGTATGCAGATTTCTCCCTGATTTTACACACTAAATGTCGTAACTTAAACATTTCCCATTGAAATATTCCTTTCCCTAAAACAAAAACTTTTTCGGTGTCTATATAACTAAAGTGAATGTTTCTTTAACAACAACCATTTTCATCATACACTTCCATTTTCCCATTTAAACTTCTTAAAGACTTCCTTTAAAAAGAAGAGATCCATCCAATATTACATCTTACAAGTCAGAAAGTAAAAGAGACAAACCCAAACTCTAGAGTCCAGAGAGAGAGAGAGAGCTCTCAACAAAAAAAAAAAAAAAAAAAAAAAAAAAAAGAGAGAGAGAGAGAGAGAGAGAGAGAGAGAAAGTAGAGATAGAGAGAGAGAGAGAGAAAGAGAATGATAGAAGATCAAGGAAGAGGAGCTCCCCATGGACTACTAGTAGCAATAGTAGTAGGTTTAGTAGTAATGGTACCCATTTTACTAGGAGATCAAGGTGAAGCATTAACAGAAGCAATTACAGAGTTATTAAGTCCATTTGGTTTACTTCTTGTTCCGGTTGCCCTTCTATTAGTTATCCAATTTCTCTCTTCTGATAGAGCTTCGGGATTATCCCGTATATTTGATGCTACTGGTGAACCCGATTCAATTCACCGGCTCAGTGGGTCACCAGTTGGTGTTGCTCTTGTTTTATTCTTAGTATTGTTTCTTCTTTATAACAAATTTTCGTTGTTTGGATCGGGTGACGATGATTCTGATGATTAATTAGGTTATCGAATCAACCGATTTGATTAATTCTCGACCTCATCTATCAATTATATAAGTCTTCTTTGTAAATTGTTTTGTAGTTGATTTCAAATTCTCCATTTTCGGTTTAGTTGTAAAAAGTATTCTTCTTAGTAAATACGTACAGATTATTTTGAGACTAATCTTAATTAGTTTAAATGTCATTTTTTTTGTGACCATTAATATTTTTGTTTTCGTTATAAAGAAGGAAAGAAAATAGAGAGAGACAAGCAGCATTGTGACCCTTGGTGCAAAAATGGTGTTATTGTCATTTTAGTGATCAAATGAGGTTTCCATCCCAAAGAAAGATTGAAGACTTTTATTTAAAAAAATGTTAGATGGTCTGGAAGTTTGGCCGATCACAAGATAAATAGTGATGTGGTCGACTCTAACTACTCAGACAAACAATCATATCTCTATTTGATATGTGATGGTTCCACTTTCAAACCAAGCAAGCTTTAGACTAGTGAGAGACAAACTTCTTTTGCATTATTGATGTCATAGAAGACCAAGGCACATGCATTCCTTTCATTAAGGATGGGGTGAGATGGCATGTGGGTGGAGCATGAATTGGGGCTGGGGCGTTGGGCCCAATAAACCACATCACATGGAGCACGTTTTATAGAGAAAGTCTACACCCTAAAACTATTGATTAATGGGAAAATGGGTTGGAGTCCCAAATTTGAGGAGTTGAACCCAATCCAACAATAACCCTAAATACAAATTAGGTCCAAATTTCAGAGGAAGTTCTATGTTTTTCCATTTTTTTTTCTTCTTCTATTGTTCTTGGACGGGACATATTTCCTTCAACTAACGTGAAAACCAATAATCTTCCTTCTCCTTACTTATCTTTTTTATCTTCTTTTACTTTCTCTCTAAGAATTTTTAAAAAATAGATGAATCTTAGAAGAAGAAGAAAAATAGACCGAGGGTTTTCTAATACAGTGAAGATGATGAAGAATGAAGATATGATAAAAAAAAACATCAATGGTTACGAAATCAAATCTGGAGTTACTGATTTTGGAAGGGTTTGATTTCTTGAACATATTTGATGAAAATTTAACGGTGAAAATTTGCATGAAAATATATTTGTATCTCCACTAAGCAATAAACACATTATTGATACATTATCTGTATTTGTTTTATGAAAAATCAATAATTTTTAAAAAATTGACTTATTACCCATTCTCTGTTAAGTTTGAGTCTCTGACGCTATTACGACCTAGCTTTTTTGGGTTCTCCCTAAAAAGAGCCTGAAATTGACTCGTAGAGCACTATCAACAAACAAATTCACAATCCAAATTCAAATATTAAAATGTACTTAGGAGGTAAAGTTTATGGCCCAGTACATAAGAATCCAATGCATAAGATTATAAGCAAGTTATAGTAGATTGTGATTCAAAGAATATCGTAGACAAGTTCAGGGGGAAGGAGAACAAAACACATTGGACTAGCGAACGGACGTTACAACTTATAAAACTAAGTGATTTTTGTTCGTTGATCTAGTTTTTTATTATGTTAATATAAAGGTAAATGTAATGGCAGACAAACTAGCCAAGATCACTAGACTGAAATTTCTTGCTCGCTAGACGCTAGTGGTATAACATGGGAACTCTATAGAGTTGGAGGGCTCTTAATCTCTTATACCACAAAAATTATCTTGAATGTAATTCTCTTCCTAAAAAAAGGATAAATAATTCGTGAAGTTATAAAGGTGTCTCTAGATAAAGTGAAAGGTGCAGCCCGATGTACAAAGAAAGGGAAGCTTTAAAGCCATCTCCGGGTAGTGTTATTTGCGGTCCATAGGGAAGCTTTAAAGCCATCTCCGGGTAGTGTTATTTGCGGTCCATACGTCGTATTTGACTTGGTAAATCTTCATTGGCTGTATTTGCTTGGAGCTACCTCCAAATTGACGAACTTGAGTAGAATTTTGTTACAAAATTCAACTTGAATGATCTAAGTTAAAATCAATGGACTCGGGTCGAGTTTTCTGGCAGAAGTTTGGTCAAGGTCCATCGGGTTCAACTCTAATGTTTTGGAGTTACAATAAGTGTACCCGAATCACTTTATGACAAAATTTGACCTAGTCCGTTGGTTTGAGTTGTATTCAGTATTGGTTGTAGGATTTAGCAACAAAATCAACTCAAACCTACAAAATTTGAAGTCAGTAAGGTTAAGGCAATTTTATAATCAAATTAATCCAAGTACACCAGTGTTTGTTTTTTGAGGGGAAATTTTCAGAATTTTGTAGATTATGAGGTGCCAATAACGCTATTCGGGTCCACACTTGGTTGAGCAAGCGGTTTCAAGTGTTGACATATACTCAATTTTTTTTTTGGATGTCCCGGATTTCGATCCCAAGTGGAATCTTTTAGGTTATTGAATTTGAGTTATTAGAATATAAATAATGCAGTCAACTTTTAGGCCATAATTTAGATGGACCTAAATTCTCGTTAAAATTTGACGGTTATCGTGTTTATCACATCTTTGATGTATGAATGCCAGTATAATGACTCTTTATAACTGTCAATTTCCAAAAAAAAAAAAAAAAAAATAGTAACAGCTATTGGAACGCACTCATGGCAAATTTGGAGGCGCCTCTGAAATTTTCGTACTTATACAAGTTCCATATATCTTCAACAATCACGTACCGTTTACTCTAACTACTTTGCCTCGAGATCTTCAAATTGATTTTTATTGTGTATAGCTCTGTGCTGCAAAATAACTAATTTACTACGAGAAACAAGCAAGCAACCCGCTCCTTGTAAAACCCTAATTCATTCTTTTCGCGGAAACCAAACCCCCAAACTCTATCAGCTGTTCCTACCCCTCGTCCTCTCTCTGATCTTGCTTAGATTCCGGTGGTTCTCCCAAACCCTTCTTCAGGTAAACTTATCTGACTTCAAGACCCTAGATTTCATCGTTGGCACAAATTGGGAGTGATTTTGTATGTCGATTTCTACCATTTGTGCGTGTTCTTCTTTGTTGTTGTCCCAAATTAGGGTTTATTTCGTCAAAGTAGTTGCCTTTGATTGATAGTTGTACGTATATTCATGTTAGAATGTTTGAAATGGGTACTATATTTCGGGATTTTGATTGGTTTGGTATGGAATCACAAGGAAGCAGAGTAGTCGCGCAAGTCAAACCCTTTATGTTCTTCGTTGTTATGTCCCAAATTAGGGTTTATTTCGTAAAAGTAGTCGCCTTTGGTTGATTCAATTACTAATTTTCATGTAAGAATGTTTGGGAATGGGTATTAGATTTCTGGGTTGTGATTGGTTTAGTATGGAATCAGAGGGAAGATGAGTAGTTGCACAAGTCGAACCCTTTACGTTTTTCGTTGTGGTTGTTCCAAATTGGGGTTTATTTCGTCAAAGTAATCTCCTTTAATTGATAATTTTAGATATTTTCTTGTGAGAGTGTTTGATTGATACTTTTAGTATGGATTTCTGGGTTGTGATTGGTTTAGTATGGAATGACAGGGAAGATGAGTAGTTGCTCAAGTCAAACCGTTTATGTAATTGTCCCAAATTTATTTCGTCGAATTATTTGCCTTTGATTGATACTTTTATATATTTTCATGTAAAAATGTTCGGAGTTGGTATTAGATTTCTCGGTTGTAATTGGTTTAGTATGGAATGACAGGGAAGATGAGTAGCCGCGCAAGTCGAACCCTTTATGTTGGGAACCTTCCTGGTGATATTCGTGAGAGAGAAGTTGACGATCTTTTTTACAAGGTGAGATTCTTACTTAGACCTTTTTAGAGTTTCGTTCTACCAATATTTACCTAAATATAATCATAAATGGGTAAATGAAGTGAAGGCACATCGAACCCTTTTTACAATCAGAGGTGATTGAATGTCTGAAAAACATGGCCAGAATTTGGCCAACAACCGACACGGAGACGTCCAGATATCGGCCGAAATGTTTGAGAGAGAAACACAGGCTGGAATCTGTTTGTTCACGTTGGCTCCCGGCTAGATTTTGGCCTATGCTCTAGGGCATTAAATCATTTTTGTCTTACGATTTCACATCATCTGGATAAGTTTTTTTGGGATTCCTGTTTACATTTGTAATGCTCACTGTTCATCTCTTTCATTGCTTTCCATTGTCACAGTATGGACCTATTGTCGAAATCGATTTGAAGATTCCACCAAGACCTCCAGGTTACGCATTTGTTGAGGTAACATTACATTTATGCTTCGAAGTGTGTAAAAAACCTCAGTGTAGTTGTATTTACTGTTTCATTGCCCATGTGCTGAAATACGGTAGGTGTAAAGCTCGAGGCGCGCCTCAAAGCGAAGTGGTTTGTTTTCGCCCCTAGGTGTACACATTTGTAGAAAAGAGCAAAATTTTATATGCATCGTTTGTTTATCCAGCATAAGAAGTAACAAATTTAGATAATTGTTTTTTTGTAAACGCTCAAGTCTTTATGTTATCGTAGAAGAGTGACGATTTTCTTATCTTTCTAAATAAATATGGCATCATTTTTTTGTCAACATTAGTATTAGTATTAGTGTACGTTATTGTGCATCGAGGCATACGCCTCAAGGAGTCATTTTGCTTTCTTGGAGCATACTGCTTGAGGTGTGAAACATTTTCTTAAACGTTCGTCACTCACCGCAGCTGCAGCAACTGTTTTGTCTTCCATGTATTATATGTTTGCATTTTCTCATTTATGAAGTTTTGGGCTTTGTAGTTTGAAGATGCTCGAGATGCTGAAGATGCTATTCGTGGACGGGATGGATATAAATTTGATGGTCATCGTCTGAGGGTTAGTTTTACTTGACTTGTTTACCTATCCTATTATCTTTTGGAACAGTTATTTATATCGTAGTGTTTGCTAATAATATTTTGAAAATTTACTCGAAATCAGTTTTTTTAGATCCCCATTTGCTAGTGATGCATTAATCTTAATATTTCAGATACCTCAAAATGGTTATCGTATTCATTATGTTTCTCAGCAATGTTTTTGATTATAGAATCCGCTTTAGTTCAAACTTGTTTTTGATTCGGCATATGCCTTTTTCTTTGTTAATGTTTATAATATCGTACTTATCTACCGGTTTTAGGTGGAGCTTGCTCATGGTGGCCGAGGAGTATCTTCCATGGATCGCCGAAGCAGTCACAATGGTGGTGGAGGTGGCCGTGGAGGTGGAGGTGTATCAAGGCATACGGATTATCGTGGTCCGTACTCTTAACTCTCCCTAATTCAGCCTCCTGCATGGTTTACTATAGAATGAATAAGATGCTTACGCCAACTTCTATTATGTGGTCTCATTTCATGCAGTTAAGATCACTGGATTACCTTCTTCTGCATCGTGGCAAGACTTGAAGGTAAATTTTATCTTATTTTCTTCGTCATCGTTTGACTTACTTACTTTGTCTCCTGATATTATTTGCGCAAATTTCATTTCTTCCTTCAATAGGATCACATGCGCCGAGCTGGAGATGTCTGCTTCTCTGAAGTATTCCGTGATGGTAGTGGTGAGTTGAAATTAACTTGACTGTTTATATTGTGTTCTTTATATTGTTTCTGAACCAAGTGCTGGAGGGGTAAGTCAGCAAGTGTATTTCAATGGCTTATTTTCTTGGATGCCTAGTGGCATCGAAATCACCAAGGCTTTCAAACTCTGTAATAACCTTTATTAGCTGACAAGCCTGACATATACTGTAAGAATGAAGTATTCTTCTTGTTTAGATTCATTCTACATTGTTGATTTGTTGCATAATCATGTAAAGACTATTGGCTTATGATTATGTGGATGTATGGTGACAGTGACTTAGTGATGTGCGATCACTACCAAGCTTTTCCATGCCACAGATTCATGTTTAGTCTAAATTCTGTTGTACTCGTATGTTGCGTGAGGTCGGTTGCCTGTTTGATAATCGTCTTTATCTTATCTGTAGGCACCACAGGGATCGTGGATTATACAAACTATGATGACATGAAATATGCTGTAAGTTGATAATATGCAAAATTATTTTCGGCCCTTTTTGACTTGGTTGTTTGGCTGATTATTTAATATCTATTTTCTCTATAATGTGTAATCTGTAATGATTTTTCTGTTTCAACCATGCAGATCAGGAAACTTGATGACTCAGAGTTCAGAAATGCATTTTCTAGGGCTTATGTTCGGGTATGATTTCTTACCGAGTTATTTATGTTTGGTCTTTTCTCTTAAATCATTGCTGCTATGAGTGCCTACTTGCTCGTCCTGTTTTTCTGTTACAGGTGAAGGAGTACAAGACGAAGGAGAGCTTATCTAGGAGCCGTAGTCGATCTTACTCAAAGAGCAGAAGCCCTAGTCGCAGCAGAAGCAAGTCTCCTAAGGCCAAATCTTCTCGTCTCTCTAGATCTAGGTCTAGATCAAAATCGGTTTCTTCACGCTCTCGGTCGGGTTCGAAAGCCCGCTCGTTGTCAAGGTACATCTTCCGACTACAATTTCAAGTTTATTTTTGTAACGGTCATCCTCATTGCAACATTACTTCATGATTATTGCGATACTGCTTCACTTGTCAATGTTGTCATTCATTTCTAGTCTCGTTGCTTCATCTCTTGTGCACTCTCCATGAATTTAGTTCACTAGAACTATATTTGATAATATACCATCATACCCTTTTTACTTTTTTTCTATATAATTGAGTAATTTATATCGCTTGGTACACATTAAATGGCCATAAATTTGAATATGAAATGTAATACAGCGAAACATGTACGATGTGGGTGCCCCCCTTTTAGACTCGTCCATCTCGTCCCTTCCAGCTAATTTTCTGTCTTGTACTCCCACCTCCGCTGACAGACTTGTTCGTATTACCGTTTGTTCTTTACACTTTCTAAGTTGAGATTCGTAGGTATGAATAATAGCGTAAATAGAATAAAACGAGTCTCTTATATCATTTACTGGTTCCTTCTTTTTGTTGCTTTCCTTCTGAATACGGCAACTCTGACGTGAAATAGGCGTTAAGGATTTTGGATGGAAGGAACGTTATGGATAATTGGATTGTTTCTGGAACTTTTGAGGTCTCGGTCTTAAGGAACGTTATGGATAATTGGATTGTTTCTGGAACTTTTGCAGATCCCGGTCAAGATCGAAATCACCATTAGCCTCTGTAAGTGGAACTTCTGAGTGCCACAATACTTGTGCCACTTTTCCGTTACTGAACCTTCATTTTGCAGCCACGTACAAGACGTGCGAGTAAAAGCCCAAAGAAGCGGAGCCCAAGCCGTAGCAGGAGCCCGGTTAGGAGCAAGAGCCCAAAGAAGGGAAGACCAAGTCGTAGCAGAAGCTTAAGCAGGAGCAAGAGCCCAAAGAAGAGGAGCCCCAGTCGTAGCAGGAGCCCAAGCAGGAGCAAGAGCCCGAGTCGAAGCCGAAGCTAAACCTAGTACGATCTCGTGCACATCTTAACATATTTTTATAGAATCATAATGAATAATTTGCTGTCTTTCTATGCAACTAATCTACTTCCAGCTTTTTGTTGACAGGCAAAATCATGGTACTAGAGAGCACATAGAGTAGTGCTTCGAAGATGGCAGGATGCCTGGAACATGGTTTTGATAAACCTTTTATTCGATTTGCAAATGGAAATACTTTAAACCGAGACAAGAACGAATTAAATTTGGTAAGGACACCATTTAATCTTGTGGAGTTGTTTCTAGATATTAGATTTTGAAACTATGTATGGAATTTGAATCCTCCCCTTTTATGTTTGAAATCTGCAAACTTATTTAGGACAACATTGAATTATCTATAATTTATACTGAGACATGCTAAGCTTTGGATACAACCTGTTTTTGGGGATGCAAGATCACTGCACATGGTAAAATATAGGTGACCAATAACCCTTGCCTGGAGTGGTCAGGAAGTTGGTTTCTGTTTTATAGGTCTCGGGTTTTAAGGGTTTTTGGTTTCGCATACTCGCTTACTAGTATGCTACCAATACAAAAAAATGCTTTACCAGCGCTCGTGCTACTCTGCCCTGAACTACAGAGAGCTTCGTTACTGCATGTGTGACGGTAAATTTGTAGGCGGTATTCTCGGATTTCTGTCTTGCCTGTGAGTTGCCAGACATGCCCGTGCTTACATTTTGGGAAGCATAAAATTCAATTGAGATACTTGTTAATCTCGCATGGTCGATAAAAGGGCTAAAAAGACCATATTGTTTGTTCACTTGGTTCTTTTTAGGCTTATTAAATGTGAAATAGTGTGAAATAGCTGCAAATTTTAAGTATCTTTGTGTGCAAAACCTTGCAATATTGCTGATAATTAATGATAATTTCGGAATCTCACAAGGTTCATGTAATATGACTTTCCAAACATAATCTACTCATTGCTGCGAAATTTTACTTCCAAGACTTGAGTAGTAAAGAAAATTTGTATGCTATAACTTATTAACTTCCAATTTTTTTTGAAAACATAGTGTATCACAGAAATGTTGTATGGTTCATGTAAAATGATGTATTGATGTTCCTATCAAACTTTATAGTTTTGCTGTGGAATTTTCAAGTAAGGTAGAATTTCAGTTCAACAAAAAAAAAAAGTAAGGTAGAATTTCCCTTAACAAAAAAAAAGTAAGGTAGAATTTTATGGTTTGGACGTCCAAATTCGTATTTTCGCTGATTTAAGGATGGCATGAAATTTTCATGGTTCGTGTTAAATCCCATATCTAGGCCCAAGTAACGTGGTGTTTGTGTTTTCTCATGGTCTGAATTTGAATCATTACACCTACAAGGGCCTAAGGCCAATCCCAATCAACTGCTCAAACGCGATGAACCAAAGTATATTATCCTTGGTGAGACAATTCAAATATCTAAGTATATTTCCGATTGGAAATTGACACTACTACGGCCAAGATTGGTGTGAATTTGATGTGAGTTCCAATGGAACAGTTGGATCCACACTACTGTCTCTCTCTTGATGAAACAAGGTGATTGTGTTCACGACAACTTTGTCGACTTTCCTACATTGATTGAGTTGAACTTGAGCAGAAAAATGAACAATATCAAAATATTATTTTTATTAAAAACACCATAAAATATGTTTGTAACTACCATGAATGTACCTCAGATACTCTAATAACACAGAGTCCATAGAGCCAAAAATTCTTGGTTGGGTGATAAGAGGTTTAGTGTTTCACCTTGGAGGTCAAGAATTCGGGACACGCTAACCAATAAAAAAGAAAAACACAGTCCATAAAATTTATAAACACACGAAGTTTGGGTCTAGTTCCAAGTTCCATAAATACCTAACTCTTATGTATACTCCCAAATTCACCCCCATCACAACCAAGTCACACTCTTTTATCTCTTCTTCTTAATAATTATCTCACTATTTATAATTTTTCCATGATTTTTTTGTTTGGGATTGGTTTTCAAAATTTTTTGATCATATATAAAGTCATAATGGGTATTAGGATAAAATTGAACTCATAGAGGTTTGTGTTTTTTATGGAGATGAAAATAATTGGACTAGATTTACATTATAATTTTTATTTTGATTTAAAAACCTATATTAATATTATGGCGAACCAAAAATGCATTTAGATGTTGTTTTTTGAACCATAAGCTAAAAAATTATACTCTAAATCATATTTAGACAAGAAAAGATCTTTGTAATCTTAGGTTTGTCATAACCCATATTAAATTAATCTTTAAAAGAATGTATCTAGGTCATATTTGTTTTAATAAATTGAACTTAGTTGTCATTTGAGTAATCAATGAAGTTCCCTACTAAGAGCATCTCCAATGCAATACTCAACAAAAACTCAATTAATCCAATGTATCAAGTATGAGTAGAGTTTCTCTTTCCTAGGTTGCATTATTGAGATACTCAATACAAAATTCATCTCCAATGCAACACTCAAAAAAACTCAACATTTACTTTAGATTTACTTTTGGTTCTTATTTTATTATATAAAATGTTGGTGTGGACCAATTGAGATACAACAATAAATGTTGAGATACTCAAAAGAAAACTCAACAATTGAGTTTTCTTTTGAGTATCTCAATATTTATTGTTGCCACATCATATTGAGACTCTAGTTGAGTGTTGCATTGGAGAGTGTTTTTTGTCAAAAACTCAAGTAATCCTATGTGTCAAATTGAGTTTTGTAAATTGAGTTTTGTAAGAGCATCTCCAATGCAACACTCAACAAAAATTCAATTAATCCAATGTGTCAAGTATGAGTTGAGTTTCTCTTTCCTAGGTTGCACTACTGAGATACTCAATTCAAAATTCATCTCCAATGCAACACTAATAAACACTCAACATTTTACTTTTGGTTCTTATTTTAATAGATAAAATGTTGATGTGGACCAATTGATATACAACAATAAATGTTGAGATACTCAAAAGAAAACTCAACAATTGAGTTTTCTTTTGAGTATCTCAATATTTATTGTTGTCACATCATATTGAGACTCTAGTTGAGTGTTGCATTGGAGATGCTCTAATACAGACTCATATGTATTATTTCTCAATCATATACGGTGAATCTTCAAACAATCCTTACTTTGTGATTGGTACATGATTTGGCACCTCTGATTTGTCTAATACAACATTTGGCCTCCTTTTTTTAACAGTATCTCATTTGGCCTCCTTGTTTTAACAGTCTCTCTCTCTCTCTCAAGATGAGGATGAGTAGAGAAACTGAATGGAATAGGCATGCGAGAGAAATAGTTATGGTTGATTTATGACAAATCTCTGCAACGGTCACTTCGGTTCATTTATGACAGACGAAATTTCTGAAATTTTTGCGGGTTCCCGGGCAAAATCGAGTGGCATCCTACATAAATTTCATAAAAAAACAAGGGTCATAACGTAATTTTCTTGAGGGGTCTGACTGTTTGGACCGGGATTGCATTTTTGGGGACGAATGGATTGGGCCCTCTTTTTGTGCCCAAATTTGGACCTTACGTCCATTCCCTCTTAATTTTATAGGTGAGAAAATGAAAAGATCACGAATAAGAAAAGATCTGGAAGATGGTAAACTAGAGAATAGAAACTATAAATACATTTAAAAAAAAAAAGAACAAAAAAGAACTCAGGCCGTTGGATGTGGTACAAGTACAACTACCCTGAGATCTAGATCCGGGTTGGAGTGGGGGATTGAGGTCCGAATCTTTCTATACCTTAAAAAAACTAAGTTACAAATTCTGAGAATCTATAAACCTAAAACGCTTAATTGCATGCTCGAATGACATCATATTTCTTTAAACTAAACAACTAGAAAACATTCTTGAACGATCTTGAACCCATAACAAGCGCAAATATACAGACCAGTACAAAAAAAAACACGTTCAACTGAATAAGCAAATCAAACAAGCATGAAAAAAGACAATTCTAATCATGCAATTCAACATTCCATAAATTTACCGAATCAAACACTCTTATCTCATCACACTAAGTATATTATTAATGGAAGAGATAAAATCCAACATAACTGAAAATCTGAAACTGTAAATGATATAAACGAGCTCGAAGAACAACATACCATCAGAAATCGAGAATTTCATCATCACTATAATTCAGATCTACGCAAATCTTATCTGATTCCTAAACAAAATTGCTCTATAAAATTTCACAAAAAGAATCACAAGTAAGAACTTGAATCTGAATAAATTAATACTACGAAATCCAGATACAGTCACTAATCAATGAGAAGAAGAAGAAGATGATGAGTCAAATCGGAGTTTCGAATTGGATTTTGAGAGCTTACAAATTCCTGTGCAAAAAAAAAAAATCTTTTCGGCTTACGTGTTATAGAGTCTTAATCGAGATTCTCTTTGCGCTAATTTGAGTGTTTCAATCGAGATGCAACACTTTAAAAAGCTCTAATAGATACACATGTCATACATATATTTAATAGGAAAAAGTGGTTGAGAAAGAAAGACTTTCTATTGGTCTAAAAATTAAATTTGATGATTAGGATACTTAAGACTCTCAAAAGAGATCTCAAAAATAGAGTTTATAGTTGAGACATCTTAAAACATAATGATTCCACGTCATCTTAAAATCTCAATTGAGTTTTGCATTAGAAAAGTTTTTTCTCAAAAAAAAAATATCTAAAGTCCTAGGTGACACTTAGAATTTTAAGATTGAGTTTTGCATTGGAGATGCTCTAAGCTCTTAAATCCGATTGAAATAAAATATAGGTAGAGATGAATTCATCTCTAGTCTCTAGTGGACTAGTGTTGTTTCTAGTGGTGGACCGAAACAATGTCCGTGGGCACCAACGGTCAGTGTCCGACCGAAACGAAACAATTGGCGAAGGTCGCGGTCAAAATTCTGTGCCGAAGGACCGCCTGCTAATCGACCTCAAAGGACCGTCTGCTAATCGACCTCGAAGGACCACCTCCTAACCGACCGACCAATATGGATCATTGAGATGGCGCGCCAGATCCCTCTTGGCTAACGTCGGAGATGACATTTAAATCAAGATTCCTAAGCAGGATTATGGAAAAAACACAGACAACAATCAAAATTACTAAGAAGAACCTCCTGGAGATGGATTTTGTACCAGTCATCGGATGTAATTTCTGTCAAAATTCCAACAAAAATAAACGATCAGACTTATCATTTACGTAACGACAGATCTGTTTTATTTTATTTTTTCAGTAAAACCAGAATTACATTCATATGTGAGATCGATCCATAATATTACATGGTATGAGAATATTAATTCCTCTGAGAACTGCATGAGTGTTACATAAGTAAACTACTACACATAACTTTCGAATGTAAAGTGCCTCGTGAAGGAAAAGGAATAACAAGACAAACTAAAAGAAAAACCCTAAGGTCGTACAATGAAACGATCATAAAGATCGAGAATGAAAGGCCCCTAGAAGTCGTGAAATTAATTATGCTAATTATACTATATTATGTACGAAGAATGAGCCGACTAACGATTGATGAAGGAAAAAGATGTTGTCGTTCTCTTGATTGAATTGATGATGGCCTCTCTTGATTCTCTAGAATATATCGGCTGGACCAAAGGTAGTTCCGAAAGCAAAAATCTAATCGTTGATTCTATCTCCATGACAACCACTCTAATTCTTTCCCTCTAACATGAAGATAATCGACGATGCAAACTCCTAATGCTCGGACAGAAGATCGGCCAAGTAAATCTAAAAGAAAATTCCTTTGATCCGGCGAACAAGAAGAAGATGAATCATCAATTGAAAGACACCATTACCTAAATCAACTTACTCCATCCTCTTCCCTTCTTCTCTGATATACTCCAAATTACAAAGGTTAGATATAAAACTAAATAAAAAAACCCCAAAATGGATTCCCCCCTTTGCAATTACAAGGGATACTGACGAAGTGACCCCTCTCTTCGACGGAAGAAGCGATGATCACGCAAGGTTACTCAGTGAAACTTGGTTTTTGAAAACGGTTAGTGGGAGAAATTTGAGAGAGAGAGGATAAACACAGGCAAGAGTTACAACATCCAAGTAGATCTGTTTTATTATATGGAATGTCTTTTCACTCAAAAAAAATGTTATAAAACTTTCAACAAAAAAATACTCAAAAAAAGAAAAAGAAAAAAAATGAACCATCCACTAGTTTCCAAACCACCAAGTTGTCATGGTTCCGTCATTGTAAACTTTTAAACTACAGGGGCCATTTGGGCATTTGAAACTTATAGGGGTAGTTTGGACATTTCATCAAACTAGTTCTTCTGGTGTTTTTGTATTTAATCTCCACCTTGAACTTTCTCTCTCGAGTATTCGGTTGGTTTCAAGGAGGAGCGGAACAACTAGGGTTTTCACTTTTGTCTCTCAAGGATTCGTTTGGTTGATAATAAGCTACTCTTCATTACCTTAATTCTCTGGACTTGAAACATAAAATTACTTCAATAAACAAAAATATTGTCATTATAAATATATTTATTCCTAATCTACCAGAATTTTCAATGTTTCTATAGAATTTTCCAAGTTGGTAAGAACCTTGAGAAATTCCAGGGCTTCAAAATTCAAGTCCGCCTTATATTGTATTGGTACAAACAATCATATCTGTTTGAAAGAGCTTCTTTATTTGTTTCAACACCACTTTTCCTTTTGTTTTTTTTTTTAATTTTGTAGTAGTATCAAGTATGGTGTAAACGAGTAACCCCAAGTATTATTATTTTTTTTTGTGGAACTAGACAGGTTTTTGCATCCAGAAGATTTATTTCTCCATCAACTTGAGCCATGGTAAATTTTAGCTTGAATCGAAAATACTCGTATAATTCTCTCTTTGTGTTATATAACTAGTTAGAAAGTTGCATTGTTCATTCAACAATCACTATGAAACAACAGGGAGACTTTAGTCTTGGCAGTTTGAAACAACAACTAGCAAAACTATTTGAAGAATCACTTAAAGCTACTGTTCCTGAGGAGTTGAATTCCAAGAAGCCCATAGTCGTCTCTTGTAAGCCAAGGTTTGGTGATTACCAATGGTATGTTGTGTTTCACCTCAAGCTTATCTTAAAAGATGTATTTGGTCCAAAACTATAGCTACAGTATAATAATGAGAGGTTTCTCTTTGTTTTAGTAATAATGCGATGATCTTGTGGGCGAAGCTAAAAGGCACCAAGACTGAATTCGAAGGTCCTTCTGCGGTTGGAAAGGTTTCCGGATTGACCCATGCTTTTGGAGTTTAGTATCATTATGTTTGAATTTCTTCGTATTCAGAGTCTTCTTTTGTAGGCCATTATGAGAAACCTTCCGAAATCAGAAATGATAGAATCTTGCTCTGTTGCTGCAGCCGGGTTTGTGAATGTTGTCTTGTCAGATAAATGGATAGCTAAGGTATTGATTTTTTATAGCAAAAGTTGTTTCATTTTCTTAATTGTGAGATCATTAATGTGATTACTGGTGGTGCAGAGTATACAAGAGATGCTGGAAAAGGGCATTGAAATATGGGCACCAAAGCTTGGGGTGACTAGAGCAGTCGTTGACTTCTCTTCTCCTAATATTCCCAAACAGATGCATGTTGGCCACTTAAGGTCAACTGTTATTGGGGATTCCCTTGCTCGGATGTTGGAATACTCAAATGTTGAAGTTCTTCGTCGAAACCATGTTGGTGATTGGGGTACACAGGTTCGTGCTTTGAAAATCTTGTATTGAGAACTTCATGTGTACGGTTGAAGTCTTTGAGTTTTATCATGTTTGTTATTATATGCTTCTTAGTTTGTTAAAATCACTTTCGAGCTACGAATATGAATGAAGCTTGAGGAACAAAAACCTCGGAGTAATAGGAATATCATTTTGTATATTAGAAAGATATATGTTCCTGTACTATTACTTTTAACGGTAACAAAAACTGAGTGAGATTATTTATGTGTGTCACAGTTTGGTATGTTGATTGAGTATCTTATGCACCACTACCCGAACTGGGAGAATACAGAGAAACTGGAATTCGGAAAGTTACAGGTTAGTTTACACATTATCAGTATAGAAAGCCCTTTGTGCTTTGAAATTTATTAACTTCTGCCAGTTTTTAAGCTAGAAAAAAAAAAAAATTTAAGAATCCAGCTTTGATGCATATTTTCGTCATGGTAGTCCATTCTAATTAAGAATCACTTCCCAGGAAATCTACAGGAAATCAAAAATGACGTTTGATAGTATTCAAGACTTTAAGGAGAAGGCACAACAAGCAGTGATTCGTCTTCAGGTAAGATAATAATCGTTCTGAAATAGTATATTTTTCTTCCAAGAGCAATTTATATTTTTCTGCTGTTATAACTTGCGATGTTATTGCTCGTGTATCATGGATCTGCATATACCTAATAAAGGTTCTCGTTGTTTGTTGTTTTAAATTTTCTTAAAAATATTTCCATTGTAATGACAGAGAGGGGAAGCCATTTATCTCAAGGCATGGGAACAAATCAGTGAAATGAGCCGCAAAGAATTGGATAAGATCTATAAACGCCTTGGGGTGCACTTGGAGGAAAAGGTAGTAGTATTCTTACTTATCATTGAGATAGATTAAAAGTTATTCGCTATAATTGGTGTTTATTGTTCCTGACCGGTTTTTGAAATTTATCAACCTTCATTTTTAATCAGGCAGAGAGTTTCTATCACCCCCTTGTTCCTGGAGTTGTGGAGGCTTTAAGAAATCAAGGGTTGATAGTGGAAAATAAAGGTGCTGGAGTAATCTTTAGTAAAGAGAAAACTAGACCCTTAATTGTTGTGAAGAGTGATGGTGGATATAACTACGCTTCAACTGATCTAACAGCTCTCTGGTCAGTCTTCATCTTGCCATACCTAAAAATCTTAGTTTTATTCTGAATGCTTTCTTGGCCTCTCAAATGATCATATAAAGTTTTTCCATTTCTTCATTACATACCAATCCGAGTCATTCATTCTAAGGTGAGAGTGGAAATGTTGTCCAATTTTCATTTTCAGGTATCGTCTCAATGAAGAAAAGGCTGAGTGGATCATTTATGTTACTGACGCTGGTCAATCATTCCATTTTGAGTCGGTATTTCGTGTAAGTATCTAACCCTTCTTATGGTCTATATCAAGAAGGGAAAACCTTTTTATCAACTTGATGAGGAATCTGAAATAATTCATACGTAATTTTAGTTGTTTTTATGCCCAGGTCTGTCTCGTTTAAATCTCAATCCTTGAACAATTCATATGTAGTTTTCAATTCTGGAATGCAGTTTTAGTTGTTATACATGTTTTCAAATCTGAAATACATGCAACCACTCTAACTATACTAAGTAAATTACACACAAAATAGTTCACATATACAAGTAAATAAACACTGCCCGAGTTTGAGTATCTGACTTGTTGTTTACTCGTTTAGATATTCGACTCAGTTGAGTTTTTTTTGCATCGGACTTAGATTTCAGATCTACGTTCCTGAGAAGACAATTACCCGAGCTGTCTGCTCAAACGAGTAAGACACACGAGTCAGATTTCAGATCTACGTTCCTGAGGAGACAATTACCATCTTAGTAGTATGATCCCCAGGATTCCACTAATTCACTAAAGCAGTCACTAATTCTTCACTTCTTACTACAGGCTGCTAGACTTGCCGGGTGGCTCCCAACTGACAAAACATCATACCCGAAAACCAACCATGTGGGATTTGGTCTTGTTCTTGAAGATAGGAGACCCATCCATACTCGTTTTGGTGGGGCGGTTCGCTTAGTTGATTTACTCGATAAAGCAAAAAAGCGAAGTAAACGTGTACTAAAAACACGAGGTACTATGAATTCAATCAAGGGTTACTCTGTTTCTTTTGCCGTTATTATTTGTTTTTATTTCAACTTCTTGCTCACCTGGCACATACATGACGTCTATCTGCTGCAATTTCGCTGAGCCAATAGGCTACAAGTGGGCTCGCGGCGAGCTTGAACGAACTGCAGAGGCAGTTGGTTATGGAGCCATTAAGTAAGTTCCACAAGCTCTCTCAGCCGTTAATAACTCTTGCATGTGTTGGTTTTCCACTTCTGAGTCTATCTGACTTGCATATATTTTACCAGGTATGCGGATCTGAAGAATAATATGCTAACAAATTATGAGTTTAGTTATGCTCGGATGCTTAGCTTCAGGGTTTGTTCAAAATTTTAGTTATATGTATCTTTTGTGAAGCTCAAAGTCTCACCGCCATTTGCTTCAATCTTTAAAAAAAATTCTAATTTTTCTCAAGGGAAATACGGCTGGTTACCTACTGTACGCACATGCTCGCATTTGTTCCATCATCAGGAAATCTGGTAAAGATATAGAAGAACTAAAGAAAGTAAGTCATCTAAATCTGAAGAACATCTTGAATTTAAAATTTTCACTCCTGCCTCGACTTCATGTCCCATTAGAAAATGAGTCTGAGTTTCATTTTGTACTTTGTTGACAGAGGGGAAGTATCGTGTTGGATCATGCAGAAGAGCGAAATCTTGCGCTTCAACTTCTTCAGTTTGCCGAGGTAGGAAGCGTTCTATTCAGATAAAACATCAAGCAATGTCTACCAATGTAGGAGGCATTGGTGGAAGACATAGCGAATGTCTTTAAAAAATGTCTACATACATTCCACATTGAAATTGCAACCCCCCTAGGGTTAATTTCTTATGGTTGATTGTCGTGGAGTGTCATTCATCTACTCCTTGGACATGTTGTATGTCTCATGGTTATTATTCTCACGAGCTTGCTCTTCTATTTTGATATTCATTTTCAGACTGTGGAGAATGCTTGCACCAACTTGTTGCCAAATTTATTGTGTGATTATCTTTACAACCTAGCGGGGAACGTCACAAAATTTTATTCTATCTGTAAGGTAATTTATCTCTTTCTACCATTCACAACGCTTCGGAATAAAAAAAAAACACAAAAACATGATTAATTGGTTGAGCTCTCATTTGAGATGACAAATGGTGCTAGGGTTGGACGCATTATTGATTGATTCTTTGCTATTGTGAGCAGGTTATTGGATCAGCAGAGGAAACAAGCAGATTGTTATTATGTGAAGCTACTGCAGTAGTCATGAGGAAGTGCTTCCACCTATTAGGCATGACTCCTGTCTACAAAATGTAATAACTTATTTTTAATTGTTATCACAGCTGAGAGATGTTGATGTAAGCCGTGTGGGTGGGCCTCTAGGAACTTGGCCCAATTTGGGTCCGAGCATAGTTCAAGTCGACGTCAGAATTAGGGTTTAGAGTAGTCTAGTTTCCTAAAGTTAGAAGTTCTCTTAGTTTATATTTAAGATCAATAGCATTCAAGAGTTAGAGCATCTCCAATGGGACACTCAATCTCTAACACTTAGAGTGCCACATAGACTTTTTTGAGTTTTTGTTAAAAAATCATCTCCAATGGAACACTTGATTAGACACTTTAATATGAGGTGGACACATTTATTATAAAGTGTCTAGAGAGAGAAACTCTAAAATGAGAGTGTCTACTTGAGACTCTCTAAGTGTTACTTTTAAATTTCAACCAATAGAAAATCTTGCTTTTCAACTACTTTTTATCTATTGAATTGAAGAAGGACATGTGTATTAAGTATAGACACTTTAGAGATCTCCATTGGAGTCCAACAAAAATAAGAGTGTCTCTATATTGACATTTAGGAAAGAGAATCTCTATTGGCCCTTGACAACTAGGACGTTTAGAGTGTTTGTTAGAGTGTCCCATTGGAGATGCTTTTAGAGTTTAGTAATTATTTATTTCCTTTTTCATGTGTATATATAAATGTCTAAAATCTATGAAAAAAGAAGTTAAGGTGGGTCCTTGTTATTTACGTTCGAGCTCCCGATAAAAAGTATCTTGATTGAATTATTTCTTCTAGTTAATTAGTTAGTTTTAGTTTAGTTTCCTGTTACTTTAATTCTTCATTTAAATTTTGTTGCGACTACATCAAGTAATATCAAAGCCATCAAAATTTTGGATTTTTTTCTGACAAAAAAACAACTATTGATTGGAGATATTTTACAGGTTTGGGGTTAGAGAGTGGTTTTATATAGGTTAGTATTTTGTTGAAATAAGAAAAGTTTTTGTTACTTAGAAGTTTTGGGCTGGAACAAGAATATTTAGAAACTTTTTGTTTCTTCCAAATGTCACTATAATGTTCACTATAATGTTTTTTCTCCCTCCAGCATCTACTATAACTCAGACGACTTATACCATATTCCAATGACTTCTACCGTTAACGTCCGCGATCTCCACCGCCTAATTCAGTCGTATCTCTCTCTCTCTCTCTCTCTCAATCTTTCTTCTCTATCTCCTCTTTCCCTCTCCATGTTTTTCTCTCTAACTACAGGTGAAGGGGAGAGCCCCTTCACCGGATCTCGTCTTGTTTTCCAGATGGGTTGGGTTTGTCTGAAAACAAGACGTAGGGTTCCGGAGAAGGGTTTTCTTATTGAAAGAGAGTTTTGGAGAGAAAGACTGAGATTTAGAGAGGCGAGAGAAAGAGAGGGGTTTTCATTGAGGGATAGGGTTACGTGCGAGAGAGAGAGAGAGAGAGAGAGAGAGAGTGTGTTACTACGTGGGAGAGAAGAGAGAGCGTGCTAAGGAGGGTGAGAAATCACTTATGTTTCCAAGAAAATTCATGGTCCGTGTAAAAGCCCGCATCTAAGCCCATGTAAGGCGGTGTTTGTGTTTTCTCATCGTTTGAATTTGAATCATCACAGCTACAAGGGCCTAAGGCCGAAGCCTATCAACTACTCAAACGCTTTGAACCAAAGTACATTATCTTTGTTGAGACAATTCAAATCTCAAGCATATTTTTGATTCTTAACAAAAAAAAACTATATTTTGAACTGGAAAATGTCACCGCTACCGACAAGATTGGTGTGAATTTGATGTGAATTCCAATTGAACAGTTGGATTCACCGTATTTTCTCTCTTGATGAAAACATGGTGGTTGTGAGGCATTAGATGGTGGTTCACTTCAAGTTCACATCAACTTTGTTGACTTTCCTATAATGGTTGAGTATTTTGTTTGTTGAAACTATAATGGATGAGTTGAATTTGTATTCTGCGCAGAAAAACAAACAATATCAAAATACTCTTTGTTTGAGCAACACAACGAGATGTGTTTATAACTATCACGAATATACCTTAAATAAATCTTACACTTTTAAAGTTATTGTCTATTCTAAGAGCATTTCAGAGGGACACTCTAACAAACACTCTAAAAATCTAGTTCTCAAGGGTCAATGTAGATCTTTAAAATCTCTCTACTTAATGCACATGTCACTTTTAAATTTAACAAAGAAAAAATTGTTGTATTAGTTTAAGTTCTAAAGTGACACTTAGAGAGTCTCTAAGATTAGTTTTAAAGTGTCTCTCTTGAATGTTTTTATAATAAATGCTCCTACATTATCATGAAGTGTCTAATAGAGTGTCCCGTTAGAGAAAATTTTTCAACGAAATCACTGAAAATCTTAATAACACAAAATCCATAACATTTATAAACACATGGAGTTTGGGTCTAGCTCCAACTTCCATGAATCCCTAATTCTTATCTATACTCCCAAATTCACCCACATCACATCAAAGTCACACTCTTTATCTTTTCTTCATCTTCTTCTTAATAATTATCTCCCATTTTATAATCTAACCACATAACTCCACCGTGTCAATCCTTAATTATCCACCTTATCATAATACTCGCCTAATAAACCTTCATCTAAATTCATCCCAACCGTCCGATCCAACTCCATCTTAATTTAAACGTTAAAAAGAATATCTTAAGCTCTTAATTTGCCACCAAACTCTTCATTAAATCACTTCTCACCTTCCCGCTTAATTTCTCTCCCTCTCTCTCTAAAACTCTCTATCTCTCTAAGATTTCGATTACTTCGTTCTCGATCTTCTAAAGAACCCTAGTTTTTGCCCTAATCGGTTTACAGTAATGGTTTGGAGACGAATATGGCAGAAGAAATTATCATGGATTTCTCGCGGAAGATACGCGTGTCCCCGTATCATTCAAGAAGCTTTTCCAGCGAAGAAGAATTCGGTTTTAGGATTTACTTCTTCTTCTTCTTCACTGATGATCAATTCTCGGTATTACTCTTCTGATCCAGCTTCCGCAAACATCCGCATGAACGTGAGATTCTCTTGATTGATCTGATTAAAGTTTTAGTGATCGGATTAGTTTTATATCTGATTTAAAGATCGATTATACTATTGTTAGTTGTAATTGAGTCAATTAGATAATTCAATTTTCCAGTTCCTGTACTTGATTTGAAGTAGATTAGATATCTCTGTTTATTTTTGAATTTTGTGTTAAATGAATTGATGATTTGAAGAATTAAAGTGATTTAATGATCTTGTTTTGTTGTTTTTTGGTAGTTTAAGAGTTCATTGTCAACAAGGAAATGCTGGTTTTCAACTGAAGCTTTTAGTGATTCTCCTCAAGTTGATGGTGTAATTGAGGTACCTTTAGCCCAAACTGGTGAAGGTATTGCTGAATGTGAGCTTCTCAAATGGTTTGTCAAAGAGGTGATTTTTATTTCTTTTGAGAATTATGATTTTTCAATAAATGGTACAAACTTAAGGGCTTCATGTTTTGATTGATTTTGCTCTCCAACTATAACCTTTTTTTATGTTATTTGTTAATGATGAGAATTACCTAGAAAGAGGGAAACAAGGAAAATAAGCTATGACCCAGAGAGAAACTTCACCTAATTTTATGGATTATATAGCTTAAAATTTGACTCAGTCGAATTACGACTCCACTGGTGAGGACCTTGATTTTATTTTCAGTTTCTTCAATTTTGGTTCACATTATACTTGGTAACTGTCCAGAGCTTATCCCCTATGATTTTCATGTTTTTCTATCAATATTGCGATGCTTCCCTTATGTGAGTAATGGTTTGTAATGCTAATAGGAGGAATATTTTCTTTCTTCTCTTTCGTTTCTTTTCATTCTTTACAATCATACATTGTATTGTTCGTTTCTTTTCGCCCTTCCGTTATAAATTTGCATTCTTCAAAAAATATATACTCGATACAATTGACTTGTTTAGAAGAATGCATGTCTTAGTTGGTTTGTTAACATGCTTCAATTTTAACATCTATTATTACTTTGCGAGAATCAGCGCAAGATAAATTTGATACAACATGCATTATTGACTTCTAATCAACTTTGACTGTATGTTGTATTCTGTATTCTGTGGGTTTGGTGTTATAGCTGAACTAAGTGATGTATGTTGTATTCTGTGGCAGGGGGATCAAGTTGAAGAATTCCAACCGCTTTGTGAAGTTCAAAGCGACAAAGCATCTATTGAAATCACGAGCCGCTACAAAGGAAAAGTTTCTCATATTCTCTTTGGTCCTGGTGACATAGTGAAGGTAAAATATGATTAACCCGTACTTCAATGCCATGGTTATGTAGGGTGTCTTTTCTATGCCAAGAAAAAAAGTAGGTGATCTATTCTTCTTCGAGTCTTAAACAAATTAATGTTGAAGTAAGATGTGCTTTGGAGGTCACTTTTTGTTGACGAATAATTTGGAGCAGCAATTTAGGACTTTACAAGTCTATTTGATAGCTAATTTGGTAGATTTCTCTCAAAATGTGTTTTATTTCTTAAGTTCCTTCGTCTATCCAATAGGGTTATAATGTTACCGTGGCAAAAGAGGCTAGACAATCTCTTCATTTGTTTAAAGCAAAAGCCATTCCTTACATTTCAGCTCATTTTGTAGGTGGGTGAAACTCTTCTGAAGTTGGTTTCTGAACAATCTCAGGAGTCTACACCGATTTCTGATAGTTTGAACGACAACGTTCTATTTGATTCTGATATTTGTGAACCAAGTCCTGTAATTGTTTCAGTTGATACACCCAACGTTGGAAGAGTTCTATCTACTCCTGTTGTTCGCCATCTGGCAAAGGAATATGGTATAAATATAAACGATATATGCGGAACTGGTAGAGATGGGAGGGTATTAAAAGAAGATGTCCTTAATTATGCTTCTAAGAAAGGGCTCTGTGAATCACCTAGATCTCCACAAGGAAATTCTATGGGACAATTGTCGGTAAAAGAGGATAAATATTCACATACACTGAAAGCAGGAGGGTGGCACTTCCAAGATGAGACCTTGCCTCTGAGGTATGTTTCGTGTAAATGTAACATGAATTCCTTCCAATAAATGTAACTTAGGGAAGACAATTATATTCCTATCTGTAGATGTTCATGTATTCTTAGTATGAAATGTTTAGATAACAAAATATGTTTGTTCTTTTCAGGGGATTCCAGCGTTCAATGGTCAAATCAATGACCATGGCAGCAAAAGTTCCGCATTTTCACTATGTAGAAGAGATAAACTGTGATGCGCTTGTGGAACTTAAGTCAGCATTCAAAAATGACAACTCTGATCCCGATATTAAACATACTTACCTTCCATTCCTTATAAAATCGCTTTCAATGGCATTAACTAAACATCCCTTATTAAATAGTTCTTTCAACGAGGAGTTATACGAGGTTACCCTTAAAGGTATGGAAGCAATAGTCTACCATGAATAACTTGAACTTCTTTTTTTTTTTCTTTTTTAAATTCATTCGACCTATTTGTGAAGGAAGAATATATTTACTGTTGTGGACATTTGACTAGTTACCCAGGTATTTCTTGTGAGCCAGTTGGGCTATAGTGGCAGCTAAAACTAATATTTTTTCCCGCATCTAATTTACCATTTATGTAGCAGTTAAATATGTTTTGCGCTGTAATTAATTGTAAGAAACACACCAAACTAGGAAGTTTCTATTCAGTGGCTTATGATCCTCATAGTGTATGCCTAGTGTGTGTTAATCAATTACTCAATGAAGACGGTTCTTAGAGTTTTTTTTCTACGTAAACATTTGGATCCTCTACTCTCTAGATCATCTTGTCTTTTTAATCTAATAACAAGTTCCATACAGTTAGCTGTCCGTCAGAATATAATTAACAGTATGACAATGTTTTATCTGCATACTTCAAATTTGAATCTACTAGACAAGTTTATTTTCATCCATTTAAGTAGTTATATATATATATATATATATGTATATAGAAACTTCCGTTACCTGTTATTAAGTTATAGATTTGATGCTTAGTCTGGATTTGAACACCTTTCATTTATTTCAGGGAGCCACAATATTGGAGTTGCCATGGCTACTCCGTCTGGTTTAGTTGTGCCTAATATAAAGAGGGTGCAGTCACTATCCATCTTGGAGGTCAGTTTTGCTGCTATTCTCACCTTATATTTGCTCCTCCTCCTTGATTTATGTCAGTGAAAGAAGGTAGGACTAGAGGCTAAAAGATTAAAAAAAAGAGTAGCATAGTGTGGTGATCAAATTATCAAACATTTAAATTTCTTAACTCTCTAAACCCGCATGGTCGTTCTTTTATAAAAAAACCTCGGAGGGATGACAAATGTAATAAATAAAGTAAGTAGGTAAGAATCATAACTAGCACCGATTTGTTGGGCTATGTAGACGTTATCTTGATTCTTGATCGATTTTAAGTAACTGTAACCTTCTAAACTCCCAACCTTTCAACTGAAGATGCATTCGATGTTGTATTCGTATATTGATCTTTGTGTATATCAGTTTTTCATTTTTGAGAGAAACATGGATCTTATCTCAAAGCATATGTGTTTCCAATATCAGATAACAAAGGAACTTTCGCGGTTACAACAGTTGGCATTAAATAACAAGCTCTCCACTGAAGATATCTATGGTGGGACAATAACGCTGAGCAATATTGGTTCAATAGGTGGAAAGTTTGGTTCCCCAATCCTCAATTTACCTGAAGTTGCCATACTTGCAATTGGCAAAATCCAGAAACTTCCGCGTTTTGGTGATGATGGAAGTATTTATCCGGCATCAATAATCAATGTAAGTGGTTTTCTGTTATAGACTTGTCATACTCCTTACAGTTTCAACTTCACTCTAAGAAATTGGTGATTCTTATACTTCACACACCTAGGTATGATCTTACTTAATGCACTCCAGTGTTTTTGCATTATCGTAGTTAAGTAGACAAACAACTTGATGAGGATAATTTAAGAATTCTGTGACCCGTCTTATCGTAGCTTCATCGAGGATCTGTGGGCAACTATGAATACCTTATCCCCATCTGTATTGCTAGCAGATTTGAAACATGAAACACAACAAAATTCGTTGGGTAGTTCTTAAAAGTATTTATGTTTTTCCCGTCTTTTTGTTTCTCTTGTAGTTAGGGATTTTACAGTAAAATTCACTGGGTAGTTCTTACAGTACTAATGAGAAAGATTCATTTGAAGGTCACAATGGGGAAGATATAGCATAGCTCTATAAAGTAGAAAGTCCAGCTTTTAATATATTCTGTTAGACTGATTACTACTCTGGTTTTGCTCTGATATCAAGTGATTTTATCGGCAATGTTTATTTTCTTTGACAGGTGAATATCGGGGCAGATCACAGAGTTGTAGACGGAGCATCAGTTGCAAGATTTTGCAACGAATGGAAGCTATTAATCGAGAAACCAGAGCTACTCATGTTACATATGAGATAATTAGATACTTAATCAATAGAAAAGACAGTCCGTATTCGTCAACTCCCGTGTAGTAAGTAAACAAGAGAATCTCTTACGTGTACTATATCAGTTTTTTAACTCGCCAAGAACTCGACATACCTGTGTTGTTTGATAGACAACCATCCCACCGTTCATTGTCATCATAGAGAATTGTTCGAATATAGCTTCAAGTATTTTTATTGAATTTGCTCGGTTTGTGGTTGCAGGTAAGAGAGGAGCTAGGGAGGGAAATATATCTGCTGCAGAAAAATGAAAATTCTCTCACTGTGGGTTTCGATATGATACTGGAATCTGTTAAAACCCCAGAAAAAACATTTCAATAAATTATACAATATCGAGTTTCGATGAATAATGTTGGAAAGAAAAATACATATAAATTTTAGGTCATACTGAGTCTCATATGTAGACTAGATCTCATTATCCCCATCAACAAAAGGGGTATAAAATACAAATACTAGCTAGTTTAACTGGTGGCTAATGATCTTATTTATAGAACAAACTTACTTCTGTTCTAGTTATATTATGAACCCGATGTAGAGAGAAAAATAAATCTCACTTCTCTCTAAATTATGTACATCCACCTAAGGCGGTTGGGATTCTACTGTCTTACGAGTCGGGCAGAATAACCATCTTTGTCGCAGGGATGACTTTAGTTGTGCTATGGTATTATGAAGGTGATAGTTATATTCGATTTTCTTTGTTTATGTGGAAATATGTTAAAGGTTGAGTTCGATAATCAGGAAATCGTGGATTGAAAAAATATCGTTTTCCATAACTATAATTCACTCGTTTTTTGGAGATTAGTAATCTGAAAACTTAATAGCACTTCAGTCTTGTATTTTATGCAGGAATAGAATGGAATTACCAAAAATCATTTTCTCCATTATGTCTAGTGTACTGAAATGAACCATGAATGACATCCCAAATGTAAGGATGAATGTGATTCCAAAGTTCATATTTTTGTAATCATCTATCAAATAGTTACTACCAATCACAAAACGAGATCGTTCTTTCATTGTAATTCACTACCTTAGAAGAATTACTGAAGTAATTCTAGAGCAAATTACTGAAGTAATTCTAGAGCAAATTACAAGTCAAAGTCTTCTCCAGATCAATGAAATCAAGCCATGAACTTTTTCAAATTCTAGAGCAAATTACAAGTCAAAGTCTACTCCAGATCAATGAAATCAAGCGATGAACTTTTTCAAACTCGATGGACTACTAATTGCTATTTAGGTTTGAAGATGTCTATGACCTCTTCTATCATTTTTCAACACTACACCTAATTAGCTCCATAGCGTAGATAAGTTCTTAATACAGAGATGGTCATGTAGCCGTGCTAATCAATCGGGGCCGGCCAAGGATTGGCCTTCCAGTAAGTATAGGCGCGACGTTGCCTGACCCCTACATAAAAATGTGCCAGGTTAAGCCGTGTTTTTTCCCGGTTTCGGTATGGGCCTCTGTTTTAACTGCTGCGGTCTAGGGCCGACTTGAGATTATATCAACCCGGTTTAAGAGGGGTGTCTAACCATTCCACCAAAGGCAAAGGCTGGTGGACCTCTGTTTTGAATCGTTGTTCTCTGGACCGTGGCGGCAACCAGAGACTATTTCAACCCGGGTAGACGGAGACCGACCGGCAGTCCGGTCGACTGCCCCGATCAGCAGCACTACGGTCATGATAAATAGTTGAAAAATTAACGGCTTAGATGCTAGAGAGTACTGACAACCGTGAACCCGAATTACACTGACTGACCCCATTTAAAACCCTAAAATGAACCCTAAAAGGACTCTCTTTCTTCGCTATCATCTTCTCCAGAGACAGAAGAACTTCACCAGCAACAGCAGAAATGGTAATCTCTCTCTCTACTTTCTCTCTCTAGAAATCTAAATTTCTCTCTACCGTTGGAACATAGTGATTGAATTTCATTTCTGGTTTGTGTTTTTAGGGTATCGATCTAGTTGCAGGAGGTAAGAGTAAGAAAACCAAAAGAACTGCACCGAAATCCGATGACATTTACCTAAAGCTTCTTGTTAAGGTCAGATCTGATCTATCTTATCGTTCTCGTATTTTTTAATCACTCGATAAATCAATGGAATCTGAATAATTTTGATTGTTTTTTCATCATCAGCTTTACCGATTCTTAGTGAGAAGAACTGAAAGTAAGTTCAATGCCGTCATTTTGAAACGATTGTTCATGAGTAAGGTTCACAAAGCTCCGTTGTCTCTATCCAGATTGATTACCTATACGAAAGGAAAGGTATTAATTCTGTTTGTATCAGATTCTCTCACTCTCTAGAACTCTCTCACTCTCTCTAGAATAAGTATTTGTGTGTTAGTTTTGATTATTTGTGTTTTTGAGTTTCAGGAAGGGAAGATTGCTGTGCTAGTTGGGACAGTTACTGATGATACTAGGGTTTATGAAGTTCCAGCAATAAAGGTGGCAGCTTTGAGGTTCACTGAGACTGCAAGAGCAAGGATTGAGAAAGCTGGCGGAGAATGTCTAACTTTCGATCAGCTCGCTCTTCGAGCTCCTCTAGGCCAGAACACGGTACGAAAACCATATACTTTTCATCTGTCTCTGTCTCATTATATGTTATTTGTTTACGCTGGATATACATAAAGGAAGTATTCAACCGTAAAACGATTGATAGTATTAGGTTTGGTTCCTTCACAAATTCCATTTCTAAAACATTGTATTGCATAATCATCTAGTTATAAGTTTTGGGTTAGGTCTAGTTTTTTGTTCTTGTACTTCGCGAACTACACAGATGTACGACTTCGTTTGTTCTGTCTATCATTTTATGTTATTTGTTTATGCTTGTGTGGGTGGGTACACATTGATGAAGTATCGAACCATAAAACAGTTGATCATAGCAGGTTTGATCCCTTCGAGAATTCCATTCCATCAACATTGTATTGCTTAATCATGTAGTTTTAAGTTTTGGGCTAGGTCTAGTTTTTTGTTCTTATACTGAAATGACACAGATTTATGACTTCGTTTGTTCTCTTCCTTCAATCTTAATCACATAATCGTTTTGAACAGGACAATAGAACAATGTTGGTATGCTACTAGATAAGTGCCGCCTGAGTACTCAACTCTATGTTGTTATAGTATAGATTTATTCAGCTATATAAGTTACTACATTTGAGACCTTCTATGCTAACTCTATCGCATTTATAACTAGCTCTCTAAGAGAAGTAAACGATTGTTCCACAACCTTATGTGGACTCTATTTGACATCTTATGTGGTTAGGAGTTTTTTTTGTTCATGCAACATAAAGTGGTCTCTTTTTGACATTTTCATCATGCCATAACCTTGGCTGAACTCCTCTACAAGGCATCACCTTTTTATCATGTGTATCATCAAGTTTTTCTGGCAGTTTGCCCATTTCTTTCTGTCATGAGTTTCCCGTGTGGGTGTGGTTGCACAAGGTGTATTGGGCTCCTCTCACCCCAAAAGCTAGCTCATGTGCTGAGGCTTTTTCTCACGCTCATATAGTGACAACTATCCCGTCTCTAAAGTTGAGATTAACTCCAAAACTAAGCAATTATCATTCATCAGTACGTGGACATAGTTTTATAGAAGTAGTCAAACTACTCTTCTAACAATAATCGATAAATTCCTGGACAACTTGTCCTTATCAATGCAACAATTTTCATTTTGTTCTTTATCGACAACTGTTTTCTTTTTCTTTTTTGAAGATATAATTTAATAGGTCAACAACCCTTTTTGTCCATTGAACGATGCAGGTACTACTCAGAGGACCAAAGAATTCTCGTGAAGCAGTGAAGCACTTTGGAAGGGCTCCTGGTGTGCCACACAGTCACAGCAAGCCATATGTTCGATCAAAGGGAAGGAAATTCGAAAAGGCTAGAGGAAAAAGAAACAGCAGGGGTTTCAGGGTTTAGGTCATTTCCTAGGGTTTATTACTTTTTTTTTCCTATCAGGGTAAACTTTATATTCTGAGCAAGTGAGGATTAAAATCAGTTGAACTAATTATTTTTCAAATTTTGTTAGACAAGAAGTTTTTTTTGAGGGTGTTTTCCATTTGTTCATCTCTCTCTCTGTCTCTCAGTGACCTTTGTACTGTCATCTTGTCAGCCATTATGAGACATTGAGGATTCTTGTTCAAAACTATTTTCACATCAACTTGGCCTCAAAAATTTATTGAAGCAATAGATGTGGCAAAATAAAGGCGAACCTGAAATTACTAAAGTCGAAGCTTCTACGAATGATCTACACAATTGCACAATTGTTATAAGTAAAGCAAATCAACCACAATCGGTTAACTTAGGTTAGAATTTTCGGTAGTTAATTTTAACAATTGATTTTTTATTTTACCATTCTTTCAAATTATTTATTTTTCATATTCTGTCTTCACTTTCCATTGAAACAGAGATCTTCGACGAAACCACGATTTCATCATGTTTGTGCCTTTGCGAGGCTGAGGGTATTGTAGATCATCCTTGCGGAATTTTTTTTAAAAACAATGCATAATAGAAATCGAATAATGATATGGAACAAGAAAAACCAAACAAGACTCAAAAATCTTATGTGAGCTGTTGTGATTCATCTTTTCGGTAATTTTGACTTCTGTGGATTGTCGTGTTGTGATTCATCTTTTCGATAATTTTGACTTCTGTGGATTGTCGTGATTCATCCTTTCGTTAATTTTGATCTACTAAACAAGGAATCAAGACAATACACATTAAATTTCTGCTTGTAGTCTGTCTAGTTCTCTTTTTCTTCTTGCTCTCTAGCACCACTCATAGAAATCATGGAAAGCAAACTTGTAGTAACAACTTAACCAAACAAACAAACTTCTAACTAACATCCACAAACAAGAAATGGTCAAAATTGACCATTTCAATTGTTATATTTTGATGGAGAACCGCAAAATCCTCAATGTAAAATGTTAATAACAAATTCTCTTACAAAAGTTAGTTAAATTAGTTAGTTAATCCTTCTTTTAATAGAAAAAAAGAAACACTATATAAACACAACCCATTCACCTCATTCGAATCGCCATCGACTTCTGCTCTTTTTACCCATAGAAAGGCAGCAGGCCAACTCTTTAGAATTTTTCATATTTTTTTCGTCGTTTTTTTTCTTCATAAAACTAGCAAGAAATGATGACCAATATTCAAAAACCCATCTTTATTCTTTTCTTTGTTCTAACAATCATTGCCTTGAATACTCAAGTTTTTGCTACTTTTAGTTACTCACCAAGTGAAGCTCCTTCTTCTTTATCTTATAAAGATTTGATCGCCGAAACCTGTGACCATGCCGTATACAGAGACCTCTGTGAAAAGACTATTCGTGCCGACGAAGATAGCCAACAAGCGGACGTAACTGGCCTTGCTTCGATCGCTATCAAAGTTGCTATGATGAAAGGAACTGAAATATATAATCAAATAAGTAAAATGTTGAACGGAAGAGACCCGCTTAGTCTACAGAGTTTAACGGATTGTTCCGATAATTACATGGATGCTGTCGATCAGTTGGAAGATTCACTTGCTGCAATTGACACAAAAGGGTTTAATGATGTTAGTACATGGGTTCAGGCAGCCATTACTGCAGTTGAACAATGTGAGAAAGGATTTAAAGTCGAAGTTGGTCATTTTTCGTTGCTATCCGATAAGAATACTGCATTTAATCAATTATGCTCTAATGCTTTAGCTCTTGCTAATCTCTTAGCCGAAAGCAAATTTTAAATTCGACTTATTTGTCTTAATGCAATATGTATATGTATTTGAACTAAGGAATTGAATTCTATATAATTGATTTCGTATCATATCATTCATTCTCGTTGTTGCAATTTCAAATATTTTGATTCTAAATATTTTCATAGAAAGCGAAGTTTATGGTTCTGATGTTCATAAACTAAGTATTTGTTATTCAAATAAAAAATTAACATGAATGAATGCACGAACATACGAAGGGAATCATTGTTCTTGATCTTGATAAATAAGCAAAAACGAAAAGAACTCGTGACGATCTACTCGTAGGGCAAAACGAGAAATGCTAGGGAGCAAGAAAAACTAGAAAGATTCTGGTTAGAAATCTTATGTGTCTCGTTGTGATTCGTGTTTCTAATGACTCTGATCCATTGAGCCGCTGATGACGACAATCCACATAGAATTTTTGTCCGAATTGTACCTTTGTTTTTCTTGTTCCCTACCATTACTCTTGTTTGAACACTAATGAATCCTAAGTCATTCTTATACTTAAAATGAATATAGACTGATAGAAACCTAAAGGTGGCATTGACTACAACTAAGTCCATACAATAAAACAGGATGATTGAAAAACTCTGTCTCAACTAGCCGAGAGGTTCAAGATCTTTGACTTGAACTCCAAGAGGATTAACATCCTGATTTTCCCGAAGAGACTATTCATGGCCAGTTCACCTGATAGCCTGGTAGGTGATCAATCGAAGTTTTGTGCGAGACTTGGACTTTATTGAGTAATGACTAATGAACTTATATGTGCCCTAAAGTGTAAAGTAGCTTGCATATACCGGCGAGAAAAAATGAACTTTACCCACTTCGAAACAATTTAGACGAATAACTAGAGTCTAGAGCCATCCTAAGAAAATGAAAGAAAAAAGAATCTCTTCTAGGAAACCTAAATTCGAAATGGGTACTTCGCAAAAATGATTCAAGTTATCATCTTTCTCGTACCCACCATTCTGAGATTCTTCGTTTTCGATATAAACTTAACCTAATAGGGTAATGTCATCCACCTATACTTCCAGAAAAAGAAAAAAACAAGTAACTTCTAGACCTAGGAACAAAATTAGTTATCTTCATTAACAATTGTTTGATTATCACTTCCTTCCAGTTGGATCAAAGTTGAATCTGGCTCTTCCTCTTGTAATGTGGCGCCTCAAGCCTTAGCAGTCAAGGATATTGTACCCACTTTTCGCACCTCAGGCACAAACACACAAGTACTAGCCTTTGTTTTTGGCGAAGGCTCCACGCTCCCGCCCAAAAGGCCCCCCACTTACTAAAATTGAGTGTACACCTATTGTCCAGACTCCAGACAGTCACGAGTTCAAAATGCCTCCCACTTACTAAACTTGAGCATACACCTATACTTCAGGCTCCAGACAGTCTCGCGAGCGATGTGAGACTATCATAAACAATGAAAAGGTATATGAAGAAAAAATCAGGATTAGGGATTGAGTAAAAAGAGTATGAAGAAGATGGAGTAGAACCAAATCCAAAGAGAAACTAAAAGAAATATGACCTTTTTCGTCGTCAATATATTCACTGAAGCAGATCTTAGAAACCCTAGATTTTGATTTCTTGAACAAAAATTGAAAATCGTAATGGGGTCAAAGCTCTAGAAAACAGAAAGAGAGGGAAAGAGTTCATGTGAATCACAAATACAACTTTTTTTCCCGCTCATGTTTAAACCGTGTGGCGAACTAATCAGGTTTTTCTTGTTCTGGTTCTTCCTAGAACCGGTTTAATTTGGGAAGGCCCCAACCCCAATAGAGAGCTAAAAGGACATGGGCCAATGGGCAACTCTGCTTCTGCCCTATTTGACTATCCAAGAATGCTACCTATTATGGGCCCGAGAATTGTATCTGTGGATCGGGACCCGACTCTAACCGCTAGAATCCAAAGTGTTCATGGGTACTAGACGTCTAGAGTCTAGACACCCGAAACGGTCATAGGTCATACCGAATCCGCCAAACTGTTGGACGTCGGCCATTGTTTTGACAAAGGCTAAAAAACTAGATTAACCTACACATACATTCAACAACAATTTCTGATCACACGAAAGTATGGCCTGACACATTGTCCAAAGAGTGGTGCTAAGAAACAAGAAAAACTAGGCGAACTTTGGATAGAAACAATATGTTGTTTGTTGTGATTCGCGGTTCAGTGAATTAGAGTCACAGGAAGCACTAATCATGACAAACCACATAAGATTTTTGTTTAAAGTCCGCCTCGTTTTCTTTGTTCCCTAGCATTTTCTTGTCAAAAATCCTATTTTTTGGTAGAATAGAAAATGATATTTTGCCTTTCCTTAGGTCGACATAATTTCGAGTAGGACAAACAAAAATTAGAAACACAACTGAATACAAATTTCTCTTTCTAAATCCTGGGCGTTCACTTCACTCGATATAGGTATTGACAACATACGAGACCGGTAGAACATCAACGTCTAGCATCAAATTACTGATTTCGCGAAAAATGTGATCCCATTCTCTTGGAAATGTAAGAATTGTAGTGGATATGGATGAGAGAGTTTTAAGGGATTAATTTTCTTTTCTCTAACAAGTTATGAAAAAGACTCGGACTAGTTAGATCCAAATTTAGGTTAAAATTGTAAGTATAGACCATGTTTAAAGGAACAAATAACAAATCATAATAACTATACATAGATTTATTTAGTGATTATTGAAACAAGTTGAAATGTATAAATTCTCATTAGGATTAACAACTAATCCTCACTAATCTAAAATAAAACCTTGTTTTTTTTCTTCCTTTTTTCTTTTCTTTATTCATTTCTTGAGGAGTTGGAGGGTTTAAAATGGCCATCGTTAGAATTAATACCGGAGCGGTGATTCTGTTATTCTTACCCTTATTCATTTCTAACGTGGTCGATGCCACTGGACTTCTTGGCAGCCCTTCTCCTACTGAATTTAATGTTTTAAAATACGGTGCTACCCCTAACGGGAAAGATGATTCAAGCGAGGTAAATATTACATTTTTTTTTCTTTATGTCTGGTTGTATACGAAAAATTCTTCGAGTGATAAATATCACATTGATGACCTCGTTTCCGATTGATTTTTGGTGTGATTTTGCAGGGAATTATGCAAGCATGGATTGCAGCATGTCATTTTCCAGGAGGCAATGCAAAGTTGGTCATACCGCAAGGGACATTTTTGACAGGCCCAGTAATATTTCATGGGCCATGTACCACCCCTAACATTGTTGTTGAATTACAAGGAACCCTAAAGGCTTCAACCGATATTAGTGAATATTCCGATGATGCATGGCTCATGTTTGAAGTTCATCCCATGGGTTTGGTTCTCACCGGAGGAGGAACCGTCGACGGTCAAGGTCAAGAAGTATGGAAGTACGATGATTGTCACACCAATCCTGATTGTGTTATGCTCACCACCGTAAGTACAAACCTTTAGTTGGACAATTACAATTTTAAAATGATATCTGAGTTAAGCCCATAAGTCATAAGTGATGGGCCCAACAAATGTATGATAAGTTTTGGGCTTTACGATGCCACACGTGAGAAGCGTATGAGAATAGTCTCACACAGACAATTGGAAATCTCAGGATACAATCAATCTCTCGCGCTCAAACTTCATAAATATATACGTTCTATGATATAGTGAACTAAATATCAAATTTTTTTTTTATATTTTTTATTATGCAGAGCATAAAATTCAGCAACGTAAACAACGGAGTCGTTCGTGGGATCAATTTACTTAACTCTCAGGGATTTCACATGTTGGTCCACAGTTGCAATAACTTTAAGGCACAAAATCTGCACATCACTGCCCCTAAGCTTAGCCCCAACACCGACGGAATCCATATTAGTTTATCAAACCAAGTTGAGGTTTCCTCAAGTATCATTGGAACTGGTGACGATTGTGTCTCAATCGGTGAAGGTGCTATGAATGTCACTGTCGCAAACGTTACATGTGGTCCAGGACATGGTATCAGGTAAAAATCTTCAGTCTCTCGATCAATATTCTTCCACAATTTATTTTTCCAAATAATTAATATAATCGTCTTATTTTTTGTTTTTGTAGTATTGGAAGCCTTGGGAAGAGAAAGTATGAGAAAGATGTGATCGGTGTGACTGTGACTAACTGCACCCTAATTGGAACAGACAATGGTGTCCGAGTCAAAACCTGGCCCAATTCTCCAGTCCTTAAAGCTTCTCACTTTATTTTCGAAGACATTATCATGGAAAATGTCAAGAACCCAATCATCATTGACCAAAGTTATTGTGGAAAGAGAAACTGTCACAAAAAGGTAAGCCAAATCTTTCTCACCCAAACATTAAATCAGTACTCTATAGCTCTTAGAGCTCGATCTGAAATTGCGAATTGCAAATATGATCTGAAAGTCTTCCAGTTAAACACCCCCACACAAGTATGTAGCTGTACTAGCTCCATACGTACAACATTTTAGAACCCTAACTCCCATGTACATAAACACGACTAAAATGGCTCCTGGGACTTCCTTTGAGAGATTGACCATGGTCAATTTCCATTGACTCACGATACCTATAGTCGCCCTTCCCACACAGACCCCTCCTAGGCCCAAAACATACACATCTCATAAAGGTAGTAGTACCTTGATATAGGAGATTTAGATCGATTTTCGACCTTAGTCAAACATAGAATTTGAGTTCAATAAGTGATAACTTCGAATATACTTTTTCCGCTCCTCATTTTCTTTTTTCTTTTCGATTTCAGCCTTCAAATGTAGCAGTAAGTGATGTTCATTTCAGAAACATAAAAGGTACATCAGTTTCAAATGTTGCAGTAAACATTGGTTGCAGTACAACACATCCTTGTCAAAATGTTGATCTTTTCAACATCGATTTGAAATTCGTCGGATTAAGACCTGCTGGAGCTCAAGCATCTGGAACCTGTGCTAATGCTCATGTTAAATTCTCTGGTACCCAGAATCCACCACCATGTCAAATAGTGGCCTGAGCTTCACCATCTTTAACGAAGTACTTCCGTGCTTTAATTCCCTTTTGTTCTTCCTTCTCACCGTTACGAAAAAAAGAAAAGGAAAGGAAGTTTATTACTTTATAATGTTTTTTTTTTGAATTTTTTCGGTAATGTCAAAGGGCGGCTAATTAATTAATTAATTAATTGATTAATAGTTTGTGATTGATATCGGAGTTTGAAATTTGTAAAGAAGTTTGTGTCTTGATCAGATTAGTGTTCTTAATCTGAAAAAAGGAATTACTCTGCAAATTTACTCTGTTTCTTTTTTCGCCCCAGCCCATGTCCAAATTGCGGGAGAGGTCCAAAATGTCAGATCCATCTGACAATTCCTGTTTCTAAGGGTTATTTCCTTCCCGTTTTGCCCCTGCCTGCTTCTCCCTTACCTGCCTTAATGGCCGATTGACATGGCAATTAATGAGCCGAAATTGTCAAATCCAGATCATTAAATTAGGAGAAAATATCTCCAATTTTATTTCCTTCCCTCTCTAATCTGATTTCCTTCCCTTATCTCCCCGCCCAAATCTCTCCTTTATTTTCTTCTTTCTCTCTCTATCCTCTGTTCTCTCTCCTGTAATGGCGCCATTTTTTCATCCAAATTTTTGGGTTGAAATTTTCTGTCCCGCTCAAAATCTATCAACTGTTTCTAGCTCTATTTATAGACAGAAGCTCATCATCTTTTGAAAGACCAACTGTTACTGTTCTTCCACATCAGGTTAGTGATTTTAATGTTCATCATCTTCCTGGCTTGAAGGGAACTCTAGTGTTTTGCCTCACTCATCTTCTGCCCTGAATACTCCTTAAACCCAAACAAAAACAAAAATAAAAACAAAAACAAAAAAAAAACAAAAGCATTTAAACTCATCTTCTAGCCTTGAATGGTATCATTTAATGTTATCATTTTAATGTTCTTAAATCTCATCTTTTAGCCTTCAATGTTACTCTATCATTTAATGTTTCTTTTGGTCCACTGCTCTTTAAAGACAAACAGTTAGACACTACATCTCATTCATATTTGTATTGCTTCACTGTCCCTTTCATGTTTATGCCCTGAATACTCCTTAAACAAAAACATTTAAACTCATCTACTTGCATTGAATGAAATAATTTCAAGATGATGGATGTACTTCCAACAGAGGTCACCAAAATGATGAATATTAGGATCCTTTGAACAACTCCTTCGAAACTAATGATTTACTATAACACTAGTTCATTGCCCACCAATCAAGTACTTCAAGACACCACCCTTAATGAATCTGTATATTTACTAGTCAGTATACAGTTTCCTTTTTGTTTTATAGTTGGTTGTACATTTTGTAGTTTCTACTTAGTTATATAGTGTTTGTTCTTGGTCAGTTTTCTGTACATGTTTATATACAGTGGCCAAGTTTACCGTACATTGTTCAGTTCCCGTTTTGCAATATGTCTGTACTTTCGTTTAGTTAACTTTTGCAGGTTGGATTGCATATCTCTAATCTTAACACGTCAACTTTGAATCGGTATATTTTCATTCCTTATACTTTCGTTTTTATTGTTCAACTATACCGTACATTTTCACGTTTCTTATCCGTTACCCCGTTCCCTCTTCGTTGGATAGTTTACTGAACATTCTAAAGTTCCCGACATTCTCTTATGCAGAATGAACAGAGAAGAAATGTCGTCCCAGTCAAATGATGAGTCCATTCGTGAACCAGAACGTCAATTCTTCAGTCTCCACCCATCAAGTATCTCAAGATCACCACCCTTAATGAATCGGTATATTTTCATTCCTTATACTTTCGTTTTTATCGTTCAACTATACCGTACATTTTCACGTTTCTTATCCGTTACTCCGTTCCCTCTTCGTTGGATAGTTTACTGAACATTCTAAAGTTCCCGACATTCTCTTATGCAGAATGAATAGAGAAGAAATGTCGTCCCAGTCAAATGATGAGTCCATTCGTGAACCAGAACGTCAATTCTTCAGTCTCCACCCATCAAGTATCTCAAGATCACCACCCTTAATGAATCGGTATATTTTCATTCCTTATACTTTCGTTTTTATTGTTCAACTATACTGTACATTTTCACGTTTCTTATCCGTTATCCCGTTCCCTCGTTTTTGGATAGTTTACGGATCATTCTAAAGTTCCCGACATTCTCTTATGCAGAATGAACAGAGAAGAAATGTCGTCCCAGTCTAATGAAGAGTCCATTCGTGAACCAGAACGTCAATTATTCAGTCTCCACCCATCAAGTATCTCAAGATCACTACGCATAATGAATCGGTATATTTTCATTCCTTATACTTTCGTTTTTATTGTTAAACTAAAGTGTACATTTTTACGTTCCTTATCCGATAGTTAGTTCCCTCGTGTTTTGATAGTTTACAGAACATGCTAAAGTTCCCGACCCTCTCTTATGCAGAATGAGCAGAGAAGAAATGGCGTCCCAGTCAAATGAAGATTCCATTCGTGAAGCAGATCGTGAATTCTGCAGTCCCTACCCATCAAGTACTTCAAGATCACCACCCTTAATGAATAGGTATATTTATTAGTCAGTATGTAATTCCAGTTGTGCTTTATAGTTCCTACGTAGTTATACAAGGTGTGTTGTACTTGGTCAGTTTTCTGTACATGTGTCCTTCACCTCTGTACATGTTCCTTCACCTCTTCACCTTATTTCTGTAATTATTCAGGTTTGAACTTGAATTCTTCCCTTCGAATGCTTCAAATTTGTCAAGATCATCACCGTCAATGAGTACAGAAGCAATGAATCGGTACATTTTCATTCCTTATATTTTCAATTATATTGGTCAAGTGTACTGTACAAATTTAACTCCCTGATCCGTTCGCCTGTTTTCTTGTCGTTTGATAGTTGACGGTACATTATTCAGTTCCCTATTCCTGTATATCTATATATTTCTTTAACTTACGCAGGTTGGAAGAAATCAATATGCTATGCTTTGTGTTTTTTGGAAGAAATCAATTTACAGTAAATTATAAAACTTTTAGTGCATTATGTAATGTATAGTGTACAGTATGCTATGCTTTGCTTGTTTTGAAACATATCAATTTACAGTAAACTATAAAACTGACAGTGCATTATGTAATGTCTACTGTACAGTAAGGTATGCTTTGTCTGTTTTGGAACAAATAAACGTAGAGTAAACTATAAAACTGACAGTAAACTATCTATTAACAGTAATCTATAAAACGGACGTTATAAAACTGACAGTGATCTTGACCAAAGCTTTGTGCATGGGAACTAAAAAGTTTCTAGACATCTGGATCATGTACATGAAACTAAAAAAAGGTAGGATGGTAACAGTAAAATACTTCAAAGCTTTGTGAAAAAGTAAAACGAATTTGTGCATGGAAACTAAAAAGTTTCTAGATCACTGGATCGTGTACATGTAATTAAAAAGAGTGTGGACTTTTGTACCTTCGTCTTCCCCCTCGGACTACTCCTAGTGGGTTGCTTTTCTTTCATCTTATTTTGTTTCACGGATCTCGACCTTGTCGTCGCTGGCTCTGTAGCGATTTTTTTTTGTGAGGTTGTTTTAGTGCTTTTCTTCACCATCTGCAAACAGTAATCCAAGTTAAATTTGTAACAGATTTCGAAGGAATATTTAGGGTTTTTCGTCAGATTTAGGGTTTTTCTTTAGATTTAGGGTTTTTCCCTCAAAAATCCTAAATCTTTTTGTTAAAGAAAACTTACCTTTTATGAAGAACAACTTCAGAGTTTTTCTTTCACTGATCTTGCACTAACGAAATGAAGAACAACTTGAGAGTTTTGAACTAGTTTTTAGAGAGAGAGAGTGAGCGGTTTTCTATTTCGTTAATGGTGGACGAAGAATCAGGAGTAATGGAGTAATGGAGAGAGAGAGAGATAGAGCGGTTTCCCAAACTGAAAAGCGTGGGCTCGAGGTAATGGGGAAGTGACGTTGGCGTGGAGCAGTCATTCCCAACCTGACTGGACGTCAGATTTTGTCCCAAAAGTTGGTCAATTTCGCGGTTTTTTTTAATGGCAAATCCGTAATATCATAGAAATCGAAGGTCAAGCAGTTTTCCAGTTTCAAGGGCCTGACACTTTGGACCTGATCCTTAATTCCGGACTGCCTTGGGCCCGGTCCTTATTCTTCCCCTCATTTTGGGCCGTTTGCCCAAGGCCTCTTCCATTAATGATATAATTTGGAACTTCAATTTATGAAATTTATTATTTATTTATCTTTCATATATACTATGTTTTTCTAATTGGGATGAATATTAGTTTATAAAATTTTGACGATACTTGTTACTTTCTAGATTCTGATATCAGTAACAGTGTTAGGATGATTTTAGGTTTTTCCCACCGCGTCAAAAGCTAACTCAAGAAGTGAGGCATTCATTACACTTATAAATTGACTACATGCCCTTTCTGCAACCAATACGGATTGTCCTCAAAAGTGTGTGCCCGTACACTCAAATTTCAAAACTTTGTCGATTAGTCTAGGTACACCATAAGACTTAGCCTGCAGGAGCTCCTCTCACACGGAGCTCATGTGTGGGAGTCTTGTCCATATCGGTTTATATTATCGGGTCCTACTTATTAGTAATCCTCAACACTTGGTCGCACTACCTTAACCATTCACCTTTTGCCATAGGTCCATAGTGTCAACATTGTCCGGAATCTTTCAGCGATGTTTTTTGGCCTTGTATCGAAAATCTAATTTTAGTTTATTATAGAATTTGATTTTATTGATGGTCGATGAATGAAAGCAAATAACAAACGGGAAAATGAAAAAAAAATGTAAAATTAGATCTCAACACACAAGAAATCAACTTAGAAAACAACAAGCTTTACTCTCTTCGATCTCAAGATCTTCCACCAAGCCTACATATGACTTTCATCGAATACAGCTTTCCACAGAATTCTATATGTCTCAATAGGCCGGCTTACCTGCCTGTCCTGGAGTGTAGAAGAAAGGACCAACAGAGTACAAATTCAAATTCTTCTCAGGGAGGAAATGATAGGTGGAGCCGAGAAGAGCACCGAGGAGACCATGGTTGATATCAGAAGGAACCTTGCAAGTTACCAATGGAGAAAACTCAAGCAAAACTCTGCAATCTTTGAGTGTGTATTCAGTTGATGAAGGCAAAAGAGTGAAGAAGTAACCCTTTTTGTTTGTTGGGCTACTCAAGGTTGAGAATGGGGCTGACTCATATCCATGTTTGTATACTGCCAAACATGTCACCTTTACCTTGGCTCCTGCACAAAACCAACATGTACATAAGACAATTAGTAAGTTTATTTAGGGTTTAACTTTCTCCAAATTTTGTGGGGGGTTTTTGGAGTTTTTAAGGTGTAATGGGAGGATTGATCCATCACCTACGTCTGAAACTCGGCCTCTAGTTGTAGGTCCCACACACCTAACATGCTACCAAGTAGGGCCAGAAAAACTGTCTGCGAGTCCCGTGACGCAAAGGTGACCGTCCGGATCACCAAGGGCCCCCGGGCAAAATGCCCGTCACAACGGGTTGTAGCAAGCGGAACTTGGCCATAGGCCCGCACACTTTAAAATGCTAATAATTAACTGCAAATCGAGATAACAGTAAATGAAAAGATTTGCAAATTACCTTCAATGGGGATGAGCTTAGTGCCAGGGGTTTTACAATAAACAACACCTTGAATTGCAATATGAGGAGTTGAAACAATTGGCTTTTCAACTTGGGGTTTGGTTGGAACATAAGTGGAAGGTGTGTGTTTATGCAATTTTGGTAAGTAAAATGAAGTTTTGAAACCAACATTAGGCTTTTGATCAACTTCTGGTTTTGGGTTTTGGGGAGAGTAATTAGGTTGACCAGGAACAAAATAAGCAGATGGAGTTATTGCCAAAGCAAGAAATGCTAGAGACAAGACACATAAGAAGTTGGTCATGGCTGCCATGATTGAATGAATTGTCAAGATTGGATATCGGCTTACGAATTATGAAAACGAAGAAGAAGACCTAATTCAATGAAGTGATATGAAGGTATGTATGGGTCTTTATAGTGAAGTTGAGATGGACTTTGTGCTCCATAAAAGAAATCATTAAGACAACTGTTGGTTAAATTTTCTATACATCAATGAGTAGAGAAACATTAGATTCGATTGACTTTTCGTGAGAGTACTTAAGAGATTGTGTTATTACTCTGACAAGTCACTTAACGATATTCCTTTTTTTTTCAATCTAACACTGTAGCACGTATCTTTTTCCACTGCGTGATGGAAAATGTACAACAATTAACCTATCAAGCGAGGTAGTCGCCTGATACCATATTAAGTTTGTAAACTAAAAACAATTAATAGACAATAAATGACCGTGAAACCCATACATACAATGTTTTCTATATAAGAATTGACTTTTTTTCCATGTGAAATGACTCAAAACCTAATTCGAAGTACTTCGATAATTTAGTTATATAGTCTTTATACATTCGAAACATCCATGCTATTTAATTGACTTTCTACCTAACATTAGATTATTTAGACCTATGAAAGTTTCAAATAAACTATAGTCAGTTTATGAAATTGGACCCACTCGCCACTCGATCCTCTTGCTTTCGAATAATTTTCTTTTAATATCGATATAGGGTGAGGAGAGCACCTTTACATGTACGTGCATGCACGATTGTTAATACAAATTTTGTCGAAGAAGAGACAAGTAGGATCTTTCAAGAAAAAAAGACAAGTAGGGTTAAGGTTACAGTTTGGTTACAACATGATAAAACAAAGAACTTTTCATACACCCAAGATATATTCTTCTCGATATTGGACCTCGTGGTAGCTAAATATCAAGTCTAAATGTTCCGGTTGGAGAAACAATAATATGGGTGTTAATAGGTTAGTTTCGGTTCGAGTATCTCACCAGCCGTAACTAAAACTTATCACAAAATTATTTGTGTATTGGATACTCGGTGCCCTGTGGTGGGGGGTGCGGGCCGTTCACCCGCACAGGCCCCCCCCCCCCACCACAAGGGGCCTATTGTTAGAAATTTTTGATATACAACAAAAATTTGAGACTTGAAGTCTTCAACTAACTTTTTTTTGGATTCATATTGACATCTAACTCGTTGTCTATCATTCTATGAAATAACAAAGACAAAAAATACGTAAATTTTCAAACCAAAGTACACCCAGAGTCATGGTTGAACCGATACATTGACCTACCAACTACGTAAAAGGTCCATATTCGGGCCTATGGAATAATAACACTGGACCTTAAACATCAATCCCAAATCAGTTTAGGGCATTGTCTAGCTATGAATTGGTGAGTAGAAATTTGGTCTTAATTCGTTCTTCTCACCACCACAACCTTCATCATCTCTGAAGCTTTGACAAACTTGTGACCTATTATAACATCTGGTCCCCATATTTGTTTAATGTTTCAATTTGACCCCTGGAACTATGATTTCGTTAGTCAAATCGAAACTTGGATGGATTTTGTGAATTTGATTTTTCATCTATTAGCGATGAGAAAGAATTTAAGAGATAAAATAAGGATTTTTGAGTTTAAGGTCCAAAAATAAGGGGGGTAATTAATCATATATCCACTCCTAAATCAATAAATAAAATAAAACCAAAATAAATCAAAAATGTAAAATAAGTCCAAAAATTCACTATTTGGTGGGCCCCATGCATCAATCCTTTAATTTTCTCTCATTTTTGCCCTTTCATAGATATTTTTTAACCATTGGTAAACCAAAGGTTTGTGATGGTTGAGTTAATACAATTGTTCTTTCCATAAATTTTATGAAAGAATATTTATGGTGGATATTTAATGTTAATCTTTATTTCCAAAACTTATATTTTTCTAAAGTAACCTACCAAATCAATGGATATTTACCTAAAATTAGTTTCTCTCTCCCAAAAATCAGTTTCTCTTTCTGTAATTATATGTTCTTTGAGTTCAAGAAAATATATTATTTCCAAAACTGATATTTGTCTAAATTAACCTACCAATTCAATGGATATTTACCTAAAACGAGATGCTCTCTTCCAAGAACGATTTTCTCTCTCTGTAACTCTATGTTCTTTGAACTTCAAGAAAGTATGAATTTGTGATTTACTTTTTATTTCTACCTCGATCCAATTAGACATCTACAAATTCGTGTGTGAGGTTAAAAAGCAAACTATTTTTCTAGCATCTTACTGATTCTACTAGCATATTTTACATTCTACTAGCATCTGATAATTGAATTTGATAAAGTAGTTTAAAAAGCAAATACTATTTCGTTAACATCTTATTGATTCTAATAGCAATTTTTACATTCTATTAGCATCTGTTGAATGAATATGAATACAGTAATTTAAAAAGCAAGAATATTTTGCTAGCATCTTATGAATTTGTTACAGTAGGTTAACAAATACTTTTTCTAAAGTAACCTACCAAATCAATGGATATTTACCTAAAATTAGTTTCTCTCTCCCAAAAATGAGTTTCTCTTTCTGTAATTATATGTTCTTTGAGTTCAAGAAAATATATTATTTCCAAAACTGATATTTGTCTAAATTAACCTACCAATTCGATGGATATTTACCTAAAACGAGATGCTCTCTCCCAAAAACGATTTTCTCTCTCTGTAACTCTATGTTCTTTGAATTTCAAGAAAGTATGAATTTGTGATTTGCTTTTTATTTCTACCTCGATCCAATTAGACATCTACAAATTCGTTTGTGAGGTTAAAAAGCAAACTATTTTGCTAGCATCTTACTGATTCTACTAGCATATTTTACATTCTACTAGCATCTGATAATTGAATTTGATAAAGTAGTTTAAAAAGCAAATACTATTTCGCTAACATCTTATTGATTCTCATAGCAATTTTTACATTCTATTAGCATCTGTTGAATGAATATGAATACAGTAGTTTAAAAAGCAAGAATATTTTGCTAGCATCTTATGAATTTGTTACAGTAGGTTAACAAATACTTTTTAGTAATTAAAATATATTATGTGAAATTGTTTTTGTTATATTTTCAGTATTTTACTAGCATTTTCTTGATTTTGTTACCATCTGAGATGAATTTGTTACAATAGGTCGATTCTAATAAAATTCTATGCTGGTAGAATATTATCGAGTCCAATAACATTTTTAACGTTTGTTTTTTCTTACTCTTCACTACTGTAGATGATGAATGAAACCAGCAATCGATTCTCTCTCTCTCCCACTCGATGCTTTTGCCTTTTTCACTCGGTTTGATTTCGGCGTCAATGATGAATGAAATCAAAACCTAGTTCGTATATTAGAAAGTGACGATGCTCTCTCTCTCTCTCTTCGATTTGATTTTGACCAATTCTAATATAAATATAAAATAAAGTATTCTGCTAAACGAAAAAGGAAACTATTTTTCCGGAAGGAAAGTTTATTTTTAAGGAAATCATTTAATGAATCTCTAAATATTATGGTATATTTTATTTTAGGTTATTTTTTTTTAACTTAGGATAGGTTAGGTAGTAAAAAGGAATGAGAGGATAGACATGTAATTTACTTTGAGTGGATTTATTTTCTATTTCAGATTATCTTTGGTCTCTAGACTCATTGATCATGCGATTTTGGACTTAAAACACATCCCCCGATAAAATAATGAAAATATTCCCTCCTGAAATAAATAGGAAAAGAAATATTTCATATTTTATTTTATTTTTATGAAAGGAAGAAATATTTCATATATTAGTAATGAATTGTATATTGAAAATCTCATTTAATATGGAGATATTTACTAACATTTGATACCATCCATATATACCATGCCCAACATCAGTATAAAACATCAATCAACCAACATTGGAGAAGCCAACAACATTCTCTTTACCCAAAGAAGTCCTAACAAAACATCAAAGATGGCTCACACATGTGATGGTCCTCCATGTGATGGTATCTCTCTCCATTTTTGTGTTAGTAAAATTTTTTTTTTTTTTTTGAGTTGTTCAGCGTGTCTCGAACCTTTGACCTTTAAGATGTAAGATTATAACTCTTACCACTCCAACCAAGGGTTGTTGGCATGTTTGTAAATCTTAAAGTAAAATTTTGTGTTTTGCAGGAAAGGCGAGATGGCCGGAGTTATTGGGTAAAAAACAGGATGAAGCGATAGCAACAATTCATAAAGACAATCCAATTGTACAAGTATTTATATTAGTCCCTGGAATGCAACCTACTGGGGATAACTGTTGCAACCGCGTTTGGCTCTATGTTGATAAAAGGGGTGGTACCGTTACTCGAGTTCCTGTCATCGGATGAGCAAATTTTTGGACAACATCTTCCACTTAGCTATCATAAAATAAACATGTTTTCTCTCATAGATAGTAATTTCGAGAACCGAGAAATAAATCCTAACTTGTGATATTCAATGGTTTGTTTGTTGCTTCCCTTCATATTGAAACTATTTTCACCCCTTCAATAACTTTTATTTGTTTACCTTTGAAGATGCATTATTTCTTTCTTTTCAAAGACCTCAATCCAAAATATGAGGAGTTAGATTCAAAATATGCTTACCTACTTTAGGTAGATTCACTGGCGTAGTTGAGATTTTTGAGGTCCTGTGAAAGACTGATTGAAACCCCGATAATCCTTTGATACCATATTAAGTTTGTGAATGCTTAACTAAAAAAGTATTGATAGTGAATGAATAAAAAATCCATACATATACAAATATTTTCTATGTAACAATTGACTTTTGTCTATGTGAAATTACTCTCTTCGAACCAAATTCGAAGTACTTCGTGCTATTTAGTTGACTTTCTATTTCGCACTAGGTCATTTAGACCTATCAAAATTTCAAACAAACTAATGTTAGATTATGAAACTGGATCCACCGGATTACTTTCAAATAATATTCTTTTTAATAGTGATGGAGTCACGAGAATGACCTTACATGTACGTGCACGCACGATTGTTAATATAGATATTAGGGAAGACGGGGAAAGTAGGGTTAGGGTTTGTTACAGACCGCTAGAATTGGATATATTAACCTGATAGTATTTATTATATCGGGTACTAAATTTTTGGTGGGTATGAAATGAGGACCCCAAAACTTGTGTTGACGGCCGGCTTGAACGCTATGTAACTGGATGCCTATGGAGACTCGAGTATTGACACTCCTAAATAATTTTGATTTGTTAGAAACCCGTAACTCTAATACTAACCCTAACCCACTACATTGTCTTCAAGGGGAAATCAATTTAAAACGAACCAAGTTGTAGTTCTAACAAAAAAGAAAAATAAAGTTGTAATTTTACTTGCCATCACATTGTCAGGTCTTGTTAGTGTGAGACATTTAAGAGCACCTACAGTGTTGCGATACAAGTGAACACCTTCAAAGAAATCACCTAGGGTTGCAATGGGTTTACAACCCATTATGTTTGTTTTGTGCAGGAGATCCAATGTATACTTTGTTTGAGTCCATAGCATATTCTTGTGAGATGCAGAGAGTTCGGCTTCAATACCAAGGAAGAAGTGGTCACAAAAAGAGGTGTGTGTTTGGCTTTTTGCCAAATGTTGGTAATGAGTTTCTTCCACTTGTAGGTCTTGACTACATTATCATTTTCCTCAAGCATTTATCAATACTTTTTTCTTAAATACAGGGAGAAGAGGTGGATTATAGAGGGGTGCTACATCGTGATGGCTCTGTTCATATGTCCGTGTCCTTGGATCAGTTGAATGTCCGTCTTACTTATATTTTTTGACACGCTACTTAAACTATTTTCTTTTTAATCTTTTTGGCATGTGAAAGTGTTAAGGTTCTTGATAACCGTCCACCGTCTAGGTAGTATTTGGTTTTTTCATAACTTATTTTTCTGTGTTGGTCCTTAATCTCAACATAAAAGTGAATACGAGAACAAAAGTGAACATTTAGTCTAGTTAGGTTCTAAGAGCATGTCCAACCCCAGCCGGGCTGAGGCCATAAATTCAAATTTATGGCCTCAGCCCCCCGCTCCAAGCCCAGCCGCTTGGAGCGGAGGCTGGGGCTCGGTGCTCAGTCGCCCCTAACATTAGGGGCGACTGAACACCGACCCCAAGTGACCGTTGGGGCCCCAACGGTCACTTGGGGGGACAGATCTGGCCGTTGGTTTATCCAACGGCAAGATCTACCTTTTTTTAAAAAAAAAATAAAATAAACTAAAAACATTAAATAATTAAAATAAAATTTAAAAAAAGCTAAAAAATAACAAAAATCAAAACAACTTTTAATAATGAAATTATATTAATACAAACCGACTTTTGCATTAATAATCCGACGATCCAAAACACAAAACTAATAATCCGACGATAGAAAACACATTACTAATAATCCAACGACCAAAAGTTATTCATTGTCATCGTTTGATCTCGTATTCCATAAGTGTTCGATAAGATCTGCCTTCAACCGAGAATGAGTATCTTGGCTTCTAATTCGACCTACACGTTCAAGCACTTCGTCCGATAAGTCTTCTCCACGCTCTATCGGACCCATTTCACATCCCTCAATATTGGTTGTAGCATTTGGACCTTCGTCTTCAACAATCATGTTATGCATTATGATACATGCCTTCATAATGTCACTCATGGTCTTTACGTCCCACCAACGTGACGGTCCCCGAATAATTCCCCAACGAGCTTGCAGTACACCAAAAGCTTGTTCAACGTCTTTTCGAACCGACTCTTGTCTTTTGGCATAATATGCTTCTTTTGGACCATGTGGATTAGCACTAACTAAAGTACCCCATGGAGGGTATATCCCATCAGCAAGATAATAACCCATATTATATTGTGTGCCATTAACTACATAATTAACTGGGGGACTCTCATTGCTTAACAGTTGATCAAAAACCGGTGAACGTTCAAGAACATTAATGTCATTGCAGGATCCGGGCATCCCAAAAAATGCATGCCATATATGGAGGTCTGACGATGCAACTGCTTCTAGGATGATAGTTGGGGCTTTGACATGGCCAGTGTAGGATCCGTGCCATGAGGCGGGACATTTACTCCATTCCCAATGCATATAATCAATACTCCCTAGCATTCCAGGAAATCCTTGCGATTCACCAAGTGCTAGGAGTCTAGATATATCTAACTCATTCGGATCTCTCAAGTATCTAGGGTCGAACACATGGATGACTCCGATTAGAAATTCTCTTAAAGATTCAATGACAGTAGACTTACCAATCCGACAATATTCGTCTTGTGAGTCGGCCGCACATCCATATGCAAGCATCCTCATTACAGCTGTTATTTTTTGATGAGGTGAGCATCCCTTTTGCCCAAATGCATCAACTCTTTCAGTAAATCTGGGGTTGTACCCCCCAACAGCATTGAGAATACGCAAAAATAAAGGACGATTCATCCTGTAGCGTTTGCGAAACAATGTGTCATCATAAGTTCGAGTTTCATTGAAATAGTCTCTCATGATGTTTTCATGACCGAGTTGTCTATTACGATCTATAGTTTGGTGACCAATAACAGAACCAACATGACGAGAACGTTTTCGTGTAGTGTTATTTTCCATTTCTTCTAACATTCTACGATCATCGTCATCTCTTTGTCGAGCCCATTCATCTTCTTCAAACATCAACATTAATAAAGTAAAATTGGAATTCATGGGATTCAAAGGATTTATGGGATTCATAATATTCATAGGATCCATGGTAGAGAAAGAAGATGAAGTTTGATGAGAAAGAAGAAGATGAAGTTTGTAGAGAAAGAAGAAGATGAAGTTTGATGAGTTTGTAGAGAAAGAGAGATGTATTTATAGAGAAATATGAGATATTTAATATGGTGGTTGGATAGTTAATAATATTTAATATGGTAGAAAAGAGGGAAATTCAAATTTCAAATTCAAATTTTCGGCCTCAAGAGAGGCTGGGGTTGGAGCTGAATTTTAGAGGCTGAGCTGAGGCCAATAATTTTAGGTGAAAAAGTGGTTTTTTCGGCCTAAGACAGGCTGGGATTGGACTTGCTCTAACAAACCACATCTTTTTTTTCTACTTCTAGGTTACTTTTTATGTCAATTTGTTATCTCTATTCATCTAAGTTCTCTTAATTCAGTTTTAACAACAAAAAAAAAATCTCCTAATTCCAAGCAACCTTTAAATGTTATTTTTTCTTCAATGAGTGCACTCTTTTATGGTGCATACCATATATGTTTAACCCTATTTGTGAAATCAAGAAAACACGGTATTGACCTACTTCTAATTGGGTTGGGGTGGGCGTTAAATACATGGAAGGGATTTCATTTGCAAGTAGGTCGACTTTCTGAGATTTCTTTTATCTTCAAGCTATCTTCAACTCTTCAAGCAAAGGAATGGTAAACATGGGCAAGGTAATGAGTCAGACTCTATTTACTTACATTTGTGCTGGATATTGTTGTTGGGGAGCTATAGTACAAAATCAATTTTTTTGTATTTTAGCTCTTGTTTTTTTATTTGAAATTAAATAGTGAGATATAGAAGGATAAGAAAAAACAATTCCAGAGTTTAAAAAGTTATAAGTAATTTTTTTTCTTTGTCCTCTTCTTTCTTGAAACCTTAAATATTTCAACAACAATACCTCTCTTTTCTTCTCTACAATCAAGTTATACAACACACATTACAATAAACAACTAGTTTATTAACTCTCACTTGCTTCTTCTATTAGATACTCACATTTACTATGATGTTGCTTTAATGGAGGAAGAAGATATGTTTCAATCCAACCAATAACTACCAACTAAATCAAACAGTGTTATTATAGATGAAGATATCTCTCAGGATGTAAGGATTCGCAATACAAAAAATTTCGGTTGAATTTCATTTCTCTTTCTTCCTTTTGACTTTCAAAATCTGCCCAAAAGAAAAAGCAAAATATTTATGTTCGTTCAAGAATTTCTATGGGGAAATTTTTGTAAAAATTTGATTTTGAAATTTAATGGATTAAAATTGTTCTTGAGATGGAAAGGGAAAAAAAGGTTTATTAGTAATTCTCTAATTTTAATTGATTTACTAATAAAAAAATAATTTAATATATGAACAATAAAAGTTTCTACATAACAAAATAAACATTTAACTAACATAATTTATATAAGTTATATTTGTTTCTACACAACAAAATAAATCTAACTAACATAATTTATGTAAGTATTATATCAGTTTCTACATAACAAAATAAACATCTAACATTCTAACTACATAATTTATACAAGTAATATCACATATATCATATATGTGATGTGCCACATGTCACATTCACATTTTGTCATACCACATAATCTCTCTCTCATCTTCTATATCATGTATCGTCAATTATCTTTCAACTTATCTACCAAGAGATCACCATCACATCCGAATTACTCTACTGATGATTTTTTTTTGCTTAGAGACTACTACTATGATTTTTTTTGCATTGGAGGTGCTCTAATTTTAGATATCCTTATCTTAAATTTGGTTTTGCAACAAAAAAACAATATCTTAAATTTAATAAAGAATTTTAACATATGTTGGGTGTTATTTTTTGATTTATGCAACAAATATGCCCACAGAAATGTCCATCTTAACTTAAATTACCATAAATTAGGTAAACATCCAAATTGCTTCCAAAAAATACATAACTCAAACTCTATAACTTGAGACAATTTGGTCTTCTCAGACCATTCGGACTATACTTTAGTCTCCTCTCAATACCTCTGATACACTATCTCCAACTCATTCCCTTACCTCCGATTCCAACTCTACTGATTCTATGACTCAGTCGTTTAATCTGAACTTCTATATGATTTGCCCTAGATTGTCCACTCAATTACGCTCGTAATTACCTAGCTAGTCTCTTCCCGTTATGTGTTAACCTAGTCGTTTACCTTGACTCAGACTTGGTCCTAGTTGATGATATAGGTAAACTCTTTGCCACCCACCTAAAGAAAAGCACCCATCAATCCTGGACATGTGTTTTGAAGAAACTTTCACTGCACAGATCATAAACATGCCATTATATAATAACCCTAAAACTTGAAATTACTACTTGCTTTAACACAATACAAAACACCTCAATTAATAATCGTAGAGGATTTTTGCTTAGAAACTACTACTACTAGTATGATTTTTTTCCTTCCCATTAGAAACTACAAATCGTAACAAAAAACAAAGAAAGACTAACTAGAGTAATTCTGATGTGATGGTGATCTCTTGGTAGATAAGTTGAAAGATAGTTAATGATACATGATTTAGAAGATGAGAGAGAGAGATTATGTGATATGTGATATGTGACATATGACATGTGACACATCACATATATGATATATGTGACATTACTTATATAAATTATGTAGCTAGATGTTTATTTTGTTATGTTGAAACTTTTATAGTTCATATATTAAATTTTATTTTTTTAGATTTATTACTAAATCAATTAAGCTCAGAGAATTACTCATAAATTTATTTTCTTTCCCTTTCCATCTCAAGAACAATTATAATCCATCAAATTTCAAAATGTTTTACAAAAATTTCCCCACATAAATTGGTGAACGAATATAAATATTTTGCTTTTCTTTTGGGTAAATTTTGAAAGTCAAAAAGAAGAAATAGAAATGAAATTTAACCGAAAATATTTGTATTTCGAATTTCCTTACATCTTGAGAGAGATCATCATCTATAATAACATTGTTTGATTGAGTTGGTGGTTGTTGCTTGGATTGAAACATATCTTCTTCCTCCATTAAAACAACATCATAAGTATCTTGAAACATAATAAATGTAAGTATCCAATAGAGGAAGAAAGTGAGAATTAATAAACTAGTTGTTTATTGATAATGCTTGTTGTGTAACTTGATTGTAGAGAGGAAAAAAGAGGTATTGTTGTTGGAATATTTATGTTTCAAGCAAGAACAGGACAAAAAAGAAAAACTAGTATTAACTTTTTAAATTCTGGAATTGTTTATTCTTATCCTTCTATATTTCACTATTTAATTTCAAATAAAAAAGTAACTCTTAATACCAATTTAGTATAAGGATCTCACCAAAAAATTTAGTATAAAGAACTAAAATACAAAAAAAATTGATTTTGTACCATTGCTCCCCAACAACAATACCCAACTTCCTTTACCAAACGCTTTAGGGAAGAAGGAAATAATGTTGTCTTCAATTTATTTCCTTTCCCTCACATTTTTCGAGAAAATGGGAGAACAAATAATCACACGACAACGATATAGAATGGGGTTTCATCTGGAATATCAATACAACACCACATATCAAACTTTTTCTCATGAAATGTTGCACTTATATCTCACCAGTCATATACAAAATTGGTAAATTCATTGATAATAATTATAATTGCAAGCACTGCTCTAAAACAGAAACAATGGAACAAACGTTTCTACATTGCTCCTGTGTCAGAAATATATGGTTCAACTTCGACATTAAATCGAACAATATTGTTAAGGTATATCACCGGGCCTTAGCCCGACCAACCGACGCATGCAAAGCATGCAAGCCCGACCGACTCAAGCAAGCCCGAAAGAGCCAAAACGGCTAGGGTTTAATACATAGAAAGTTGTTATTTTATGTAATATCCTTGTATACAGAAGTTTTCCAATTTCCTAGATTACTGCTATATGTAACTTACATGTAAACCTATAAATACTCATGTAAACCTACACAGAGAATTATTTCTCCCATCTCTCCCTTTCTCTCCCACACGATTTTTCTCCCTCTATCTCTGTGTTCAGTTAGTTATTGTCTTCTATTATCAAGAGGTGACTTACCTCTTCACATGGTATAAGAGCCACTTCAATATTTTTTTCTTCATAATTCAATTTCTTTCATCATGACTACTGATGTCGATTCTGAAGATTATACTCCTCATTCTCCACCTAATCCGGTGTTTGATGTCCATCACTCTGATTCACCAACTACTATTCTCATCACTCTATTATTAACTGGAGATAACTATGCCTCCTGGTCAAGAGCTCGAAGATGGCTCTACGAGCTAAAGATAAATTCGGGTTTGTAGACGATTCTATTTCCAAACCCACTTCTCCAACTCAGTTACACTCACGGGGAAGGTGTAATGATCTTGTCAGTAGTTGGATCATCAATTCTATTGCTTCGGGTTTTCGGTCTTCCGTTTTATACGATGATAATGCCGCTGATATTTGGCGTAATCTATATGATAGGTTTTTTCGAACCAATGCTTCGAAAATTTATCAATTAAAACGGGTAATTACTTCCTTCAAACAAGAAGGACATGATGTTTCTTCATATTTCACTCAACTTAAATCTCTTCAAGATGAGTTACAATCTCTTTTAGTTGTTGATCCATATATTTGTGGTCAAGGGAAATCATTACTTGATCTTTCTAATCAAGAACGTGTCATGGAATTTCTTCAAGGACTTCAGGATCGCTTTTCGGAAATTCGAAGTCAAGTTCTATTAATGGATCATTTTCCTTCAATTTTTAAGATTCACTCACTTGTTAAGAAAGAGGAAAAATATCATGGCCGCTACTTCCAATCCACAGGAGGCCGCTACTTCCAATCCACAGGAGGCCGCTACTCTTGCCACTTCTAATGATCAACGTCCCTTTCGTATGGAGAAACTGAATAGTCAACGTCCGAAATGACCGCGTCCTTTTTGTGATTATTGCCAACAACACGGTCACGTTAGGGCCACTTGCTTCCAACTTCACGGTTACCCGAATCGGCAAGGTCAAATGGGCCGTCCCCGACCGAACTGACCATCGAGTCAACTTGCCGCCTACGTCTCCACTGCCACCGAAACCCAAAATAACATAGAGGTGCCTCTAGCAACAAGATTATCTAATGAGTAATATTGTGGCCTTCTGTCTCTTCTTGACCAACAATGAAATTCTATAATCACCCTCCACACCGCGCCTAGTCAAACTGAACCCGGCGTTCAATCTCCCGGGTTCGATCAATAATCTCTAAGGTATTTCTTTTCAATCTCCTCCTTGGGTTACCGATTTTGGCGCCGCCCCACACATTTGTTGTCACTTATCTCGCTTCTCCTATTATACTAATACCCCATCCAATTATTTTGTCCGTCTTCCGGATGGTTCTCGCATTAAAGTTAGTCGTATTGGAACGTTTGTTTTCAATAAACAATTTCTACTTCATAATGTTTTACACATTCCATAATTTAAAATCAATTTAATTTCTATTTCTCAAATCACTAATTCTCTTCGATGTTTAGTAACATTCGATTCCGCTTCTTGTGTTTTTCAAGACAAATTGACGAAAGCGGCGATTGGACTTGGTGATCTCCATGATGGTCTTTATTTTCTTTGCGGATCTTAGGATTTGTTCGTTTTCAATTTTTAATACTAGTCTCAATAATAAAGATGTTTCCGATATATGGCATTGCGCCTCGGACATCCTTCTTTTACTACTTTTAAGTATTTAGTTTCAAGAATTCCATGTATGAAGTTAGTTTCAATTAATAAAATTCGGTGCGAAATTTGCCCCTTGTCCAAATTTACACGTTTACCTTTTAATACTAGTCCAGATTTACACGTTTACCTTTTACATTAAGTCATACTTCTTCTTATCGTTCTTTAGAACCTATTCATGCCGATTTATGGGGACCTTTTTCTGTTCCCTCACATTCCGGTTGTCGTTATTTCTTAACTTTGGTAGACGATTTTACTCGTTGTACTTGGATCTTTTTAATGTCAAACAAATCTAACACCTTCGGATTAATCAAAAAAATTTCACGATATGTGTCAAATCAATACAATTCGTCCATCTCTCACTTGCAATCCGGACAAGGAACGATTCCTGTTCCAACGATATCCAATCTTAGTTCCGCAAAAAGGGTATCGTTCATCAAACCAGTTGTCCTCATACTCCTCAACAGAATGGAATCGTCGAAAGAAAACATCGACACATTCTAGAGGTAGCACGTTCTCAACGCCTTCAGGTTCATCTTCCACTTTTCTTTTGGGGTGAGTGTGTTCTAACGACAGTTTATCTAATTAATAAATTGCCCACACCCACATTAAAGGGTCTTTCTCCTCATAAAAAATTATTGGGATCTCCTCCAAAGTTCGATCATCTTCGAGTCTTTGCTTGTCTATGTTATACTCGACGACCATCGGTCAAAACAAAATTAGCTTCTCGCGCTTCTTTGAGAATTGTTACCTGCTACCCTCACAATCAAAAGGGCTATCGTGTTTTTGACTTAGCCTCTCGTAAGATAATCACATCTCGTGATGTCCTCTTTCACGAAGATAAATTTCCAATGTTGACTCCACATCCAGTTCCTCCGCCCCCTCCTTCACGGCCGATGGTCTTCATCTCGGATGATGGCACATTCGTTTTTCCCACCGGCTCATCTCTACCTCTTCATTCGGGTTCTCCTTCACCCTCCTACGACTGGACTGATGTACATATCGATACACCTTCACGGGGTTCAACACATCGTCCCTGCCGCTACAGGCACCTCGGGCCAACCTTCTTTCGTTCCCTCTACGAGCACCTCCAGGCAAAACCCTAATATGTCTACGAGCCCAACTCGTTCACCAATCGACCCCATTTCCACTTCTTTGGAGGCACCATCACCGGCTGAACCGACTTCATCTCTTCGGCCCGCACGCGTCCGCCGCCCACCGTCACATCTTGATGACTATATTTGTCACTCTTACCCGAATTCTAAAGCTTTATATCTTCTCACTGAGTATCTCGATTTTGAGACACTTTCCGACTCTCACAGGGTCTTTCTCAATTCGGTTATCACTACCGTTGAGCCTACTTCGTTTTCTCAGGTTGTTAAATCACCTCATTGGCGTGATGTAATGGAAAAAGAAATTGCTGCTTTAGAATCCAATAACACATGGACCATTACAGACCTTCCCTCGGGAAAGAGGGCTATCGGCTGTAAATGGGTATATAAAATCAAATTCAAAGTCGATGGCTCTATCGAACGATATAAAGCTCGTCTTGTAGTAAAGGGTTACACCCAAATCGAAGGTCTCGATTTCCATGACACCTTTGCTCCAGTCGCAAAGTTGGTAACAACCCGAGTCCTTCTTTCAATCGCGGTTGTTAAAGGTTGGTCTCTTCACCAACTTGACGTCAACAATGTCTTTCTACAAGGCGACCTCGATGAGGAGGTCTTCATGAAACTTCCTTCTGGTTTTTTCAAACAGGGGGAGTCTAAAGTTTTTCGTTTGCAAAAATCACTCTATGGTCTAAAACAGGCATCCCGTCAATGGTTCTCCAAATTTTCTTCTGTTTTAATCAAGGAAGGTTTCAAACAATCCCTTTCTGATAATTCATTATTCTCTCTCTGCACATCATCTATTCGTATATATGTCTTAGTTTACGTGGACGGCATTATCATCACCGGAAATGACGAATCAACAATTTCTAAACTTAAAATCATTCTCCACAACACCTTTTCTCTTAAGGATTTACGTCGTCTTCAATATTTCCTAGGGATTGAAGTTTCGCGATCATCCAAAGGTATCTTTCTTTGTCAACAAAAATACGTCCTGGACGTCATTAAAGACTCAGTCCTTTCCACTTGTCGTCCTTCTCCGTTTCCAATGGAACAAAAGTTCCGTCTCAGTCCTTCCGATGGTGATCCTCTTCAAGAACCCACCATTTACAAGCGCCTCATTGGCCTTCTTCTGTATCTTACCGTAACACGTCCTGATATCAATTACGCATTTAACAATCTTAGTCAATTTCTCCAGAAACCTAGCACCACTTACCTCGATGCTGCTCGTCGCGTTATGCGATATCTCAAAGGATCTATTGGTCATGGCCTCCTTCTATCTTCATCCAGTTCCCTACATATAACTGGATACTGTGACCCCGACTAGGCTGGATGCACCTCCACTCGTCGATCTACCACAGACTATTCTCTTTCATGGAAATCCAAGAAGCAACCTACAATTGCTAAATCATCTGCCGAGGCAGAATATCGTGCGCTAGCACATCTAACTAGCGAGCTTCAATGGTTAAAGTATCTACTTCAAGATTTTGATATCGACCACTCTTCTCTTATGACGGTTCACTGTGATAAAAAATCAGCTCTTCACATTATCGATAATCCAGTTTTTCATGAACGTACAAGCATATTGAGATTGATTGTCACTTCGTTCGAGAAAAAATTAAAGCAAAAATCATCGCTTCTCGTTTTACACCAACTTCTGAGCAACTAGCGGATATCTTTACAAAGCCACTTGGAGCGGATGCATTCAAGACGATTATTGGCAAGTTGGGCATCACGTCCCTTTCTGCTCCAACTTGAGGGGGAGTGTTAAGGTATATCACCGGGCCTTAGCCCGACCAATCGACGCATGCAAAGCATGCAAGCACGACCGACTCAAGCAAGCCCAACCGACTCATGCAAGAGCCAAAACGACTAGGGTTTAATACATTGAAGGTTGCTATTTTATGTAATATCCTTGTATACAGAAGTTCTCCAATTTCCTAGATTACTGCTATGTGTAACTTACATGTAAACCTACAAATACCCATGTAAACATATGAATAAAACACACAAAATTATTTCTCCCATCTCCCATCTCCCATCTCTCTCTCTCTCTCCCACACGATTTTTCTCCCTCTCTCTCTCTGTGTTCAGTTAGTTATTATCTTTTATTATCAAGAGGTGACTTACCTCTTCACAAAAATATCAATTCTACTATGCAATAGATTCTACAATGGAAAAAGATGGAAACCAACTACGTAAACTTATACTCCAAAATTTGTGGTTCATATGGAAAGCCATCACCATTAAACCCATCCATCTTCTTCATTTCTCCATATTACCACCACCATCACTGATTCACAGAACCCTCCATCACTACCACCGCTACTAAAACCACGTAACACACTACCATATCGAACACCAACGCCACCACTAATCACACCACCACAACCATATCTTGCCTTTAAATCAAATCACTCCACCACCATGTCCAATCCCACCACCACCATGCTACGTTGTACGTCAATTGGCATTGAAATATCCATATTGCCTTAAGTTGATTAATAAAGTTAGACATATTCTCATAAAAAATGTAAATAGAATAGAATTTTCTAACGCTAATATTTAAATGAGGGATAGTTCACATTTTTTAGAGATATACTTGGTTAAACTACTACTGCTCTTTAAGTAAATTTTATAACATAATTTTACAATGGAAAAGAATTAGATTGTTTCCTTCTGATGGAGTCCCAATTTTGTCACCTGTTTTAGATCTCCTAGCCCTAGGAGCTCTAGCCGACCCGGTTTGGTGTATATATAACTAGTTTTCCTCCGCATCCTACGGACGCGTCAGATCCCTCTTGGCTTCGCCGCTAAATCACATTTTATGTGAAGGAATAACATATAAAAAATCACTTGAAAGATTTAACAAAAGAATTTGAGATATGGTTTTGTTTAGGGAGATTTCTTTTGTTGCTGAGACGAAGAGCATGCTGTAGAAAAGAAATTTGAGAGGAAATGGGAGAATTTAATTTTAAATCAAATAAATAGGCGGTTGAGAGAATTTATGAAAATATGGGATAGTGGGTTATCTCTCCCACGATTTTCTGCTGTAAAGATATAATCCGTGGGAGAGAAAAATAGGGAGAGAAATATGTGGGTTAGTTATTTTGGTTGATTTACGTAGATACCCTTCTTTTTGTAGTCTATTTACATAGAAAGATTTTATAATATCTGTCGAATGAGTTTCCAACCAGATCTTTAAAATAAAATGGATGGTCAGACTTATCTCCTGTATAACCGACTGAACTGTTTTAATATAATAGATAAGGCGAGGACCCTTCCCTTTATAACTGAATAGGGGACCCTCGATAAAATTAAATATCGTGATGGCAAGTAAAACTACAGCTTCATTCCTTTTAAGTTCTTATATGTTTAAGGTCCGATATCATCACTTCACAAGCCCACATAATGAATAGGGAAAATTTAAATGCACTCACTACTTTTGTTATATACACTCCACATCTAAAGTATTTTTTGTTCAAATAAAAGGAGATGTTTGCAACAAAAAAAGTAAAATGATATGTGACGGCAAGTCCAACTTGAGGCTCGGACTCCCAATTTTGGGAGCCCCTGATTTTTGGGAGCTCGAAGCTTTTTTTAATTTCAACGTCGGACTATTAATCGGGACTCCCAAACCAAAAAATGTACGTGCGCGAAGCATGTGTGCGAAATTTTGATTTCGACTATGGACTATTAGTTTTAGATACAAAATTGAAATGTGATATTATTCGAGATAGATAATTTCAAAAAGAAACGCACAAAAAAAAAAGAGGAAAAAAAAGTAGTTCAAAACAATTAAAGAAGATTAAAAAGAAACTTATTTAAAAACTAAAACTAAAAAAATAAAATAAAATATGTTTGGGTGGATCACCCAAACATGGAGATCCACCCAAACCAGCAAACCTATTAGTTTGGAACATCCAACGGATAGATTTGGGGGCTTGGAGTCCCGGCTGAGGGGCTCCCGGGTTGGAGTTGTGGAGTGGGGCTCCCAAAATTCAAATTTTGGGAGCCTAGCCCCAACGTTGGAGTTGCCCTGAGTGTGGCAAGTAGAAACGTTTAGTGTATATAAGATTTCCTTAATGAGAAGTAAATAAAAAACACACTGCAAATAGGCTAATGGGGTGGACTTTGGCCCATTTAAATCAGTTTTGGTCCCGCTCTGGGCTGAGATATGCGAGGCCCGGGGCTAATATTCCTTTCATTTTTTATCCATATTTAAATACTGTAGTTATTTTTTCTGTGTATCATCTTCATTTTTATTCTTCTGGTTATGCAGCCGACAACGACCAACCTTTCATCAATTTTCTTTTGAAGCTGAAGAGAGAAAGTGATGATGAGGGTGTGGCAAGAAGAAGAATAAAAAGATAGTGTTGGTACTTTTGAATTGAAGTTATTGAATGCACCAAAATGATGTTGGCTCGGTTGGAATGTGTTAGGGCCTCAAGCCCTAGGTCTGATTTGGGTTTGATGTTAAGGCCCAATGTCATTATTCCACAGGCCCATATAATGACTTTTTAGGTACTTAATTGATGGAGTAGTATTATGTATGGCCCACGGGTCCAATGATCATTACGTTTTATCTACTTTGGTCAATACCATACAATTATACCAAAAAAGGAACCCTGATCAGTTGATGCTTCAAACTTTTGAATATCACAAAGATAGGTTTTATTTTTCAGTTTGGGAGATAATTATCTCCCAGACTGATCGCAATAAGTTGTGAACCACTGAGCTACACACACGATTACGTTGTGGAATGAAATACATTATAGATGTTCGTTTCTTAAGCACTAGCTGAAATGGGGCCATGGGTAGAGGGGAGCTCGGTGCGTTTAATCTTGGCACTAGGTCATAAGTATAGTCGATCACAAATCAAATTAAGCACATGATTAAAAAGTATGGATATGAAACATAAATACCAACCCACAAGAGAATATAGTGACATACCATACTTGAAGATGAATAATTCATATTAAACTAAACAAGTTATGATTAATGTTTATTTATGAAGATAATTAAATACCCAAAGTGCTTAAAACAAACCAATCTATATACTACTACAGTACTACTACTACTAGAAAAAGTGAACAAAATTTGCTCATCCGATGAAAGGAGGTCGGATAACAGTACCACCCCGTTTATCAACATAGAGCCAAACGCGGTTGCAACAGTATTCAGGATCAGGTTGCAGTCCTGGGGGCAGTTCGAATACTTGTAGAAATGGATTGTCTTTGTGAATTGTTGCTATTGCTTCATCTTGACTTTTACCCACCAACTCCGGCCATCTCGTCTTCCCTGCAAAACCAAGAAATTGGCAAATACGGTTAAGTTTGTGATCATCTAACTCAAAACCAATTGGTAATGCGTGGAGAGGACCTAGACCTTATATTCTTGATTGCTATATACCCATTCTCTCATGTGGGACTATTCTCACAAATACAAACATACAGATGCTATAGAAATTATAACAAAAAACTGATGTGGTACAAATGAGAGAGAGAGAGAGAGATAGAGAGAGGGTATACCACCACATGGACCGCTGGCGCATATGAAAGACATCTTTGAAGATGTTTTGCTTAGGACTGCCTGCCTTTGAGTTGACTTGCAAAAATCACTAAACAAAAAAATATTTTAGCGAACTGTTTTGGTCAAGCATCTATTGCAAATTAAAGAAATCCCATTAAGCAAATAAAAATGAACAACACTTTGATACTCTATCACGGTCTACCCGGCCGGCCACTCATATAAGGGAGCCTGAAACCTAAGTGCCTCGAACCCCTGGCCTCGAGGATAGTGAAGCAAGTGCTTCACCACTCGACCAAGGGGTCTTTGGCAACTATAATGTTTTTCTGTGTTGATTTAGAATCAAATTAACAACTATGCAGTATGATTTAGATAAGTAGTCATTTTTAGATAACGAGAAATTAGGAACAACTATAAATTCATTTAGTTCAACAAAAAAAAAAACTATAAATTCATTTCTTCATATATTTATAAGGAAATTGGACGTGAAATTAAGAGTATAATGTCTACAATTAGATCGATAGAGAAAACCAACAACAATTAACACATGAAGTGAATATATAAAATGAGATTCAATTCATGACAAACCTTGGAAAACTCGGAAATTAACAACAAGTTAGCAGAACCGTGAAGAAGCCTTAATGAGAGAGTCGTAGAGAGAGAGAGATGGGGAGGTTTATGTTTAATGGTTAGTGTGCACATGAACCGGCATTATTTAGGGGGTGGTAGTGGTTCAGGACATTGGAGGACACTCAGAGACAAAATGTTCCAGAGACATTTTAAGACATTTCGGGACATTTGCCCGTAGACAAAATGTCTTTATGGACATTTCAAGACATTTGATTCATAGACAAAATGTCTCAGAGACATTTCAAGACATTTGGTTCATGGACAAAATGTCCTGGGGACATTTCAACATATTGAATTCATGGACAAAATTTGTATTGGATATTATTATTATTATTATTATTATTATTATTATTATTATTATTATTGAAGGGTAATTGGTAGACAATTATTATTTTAATATTATCATTAGTGTCAAACCATATGAAATAATATATTTGTACTCATATTTCAATAATATATTTTTCGAATTTTGTGGATATCTGAGGGATATTGATGGCAATTGGTAGACATTTATTATTTTAATGTTATCATTATTGTCTAATCATATGAAATAATATATTTGCACTACTACTTTGAAAATAAATTTTTCGACTTTCGTAGACATCCGTGGACATTGATGGCAATTGGTAGACATTTATTATTTTAATGTAATCATTATTATCTAATCATATAAAATAAAATATTTGCACTACTACTTTGAAAATATATTTTTCGACTTTCGTAGACATCCGTGGATATCTGTGGACATTGATAGATATTTAGTTGATATTTATTATTTTAATATTATTACTGTCTTACCATATGAAATAAAAAAAAATTAATTAATATTTTCAAATATATATTTTTCGACTTTCGTAGACATCCATAGATATCTGTGGACATTCATGGACAATTGGTAAATATTTATTATTTAATATAGTTAATATAATATTAATATAACAATAATAATATAATATAATAATAATAATATAATATAATGGTGATATAATAATATAATATAATATAATATAATATAATAATAATATAATATAATATAATATAATATAATATAATATAATATAATATAATATAATATAATATAATATAATATAATAATACAATAATATAGTAATATAATAATAAGATAATATTATAATAATATGATTTGATAATAATAATTATTTGTATCACCTTCCTTACTCAAATATAGTATAATAATAATAATAATAATAATAATAATAATAATAATAATAATACAATAATATAGTAATATAATAATAAGATAATATTATTATAATATGATTTGATAATAATAATTATTTTTATTATCTTCCTTACTCAAATGTCCCCAAGTATCCACAAGTGTCTTCCATATTTTGAGAGACATTTTCTCTCCAAAAGCTCTCCAAATTTACACTAAAATGTCTCCAAATGTCCCCAAAATCAATTTGTCTTGAAATGTCCCTAATTTCGTGTCCCAAACGAATAACACAGACATTTGGGGACATTTCAAATGTCCCCAACCAATAACACGGACATTTGGGGACATTTGAAATGTCTCCAACCAATAACACGGACATTTGGGGACATTTCAAATGTCCCCAACCAATAACACGGACATTGGGGGACATGAAAATGTCCCCCAATGTCCCCAACCACTACCACCCCCTTAAAGTGAAATTTGGAGAAAGATTTAGGTGTAAATGAGGCGCCTACAACAATTTTGCTAGGTGCATATAGTATATGTGGAATTATTATGTCAACATCACCGCATTAAATGAGTTGTTAATATATAGCAAGGGAATCTTTTTCTTTTTTTGCAAGATAGTAACCCAAATCATGTCATAAAAAAAAAGGGGTTATTTCCCTAATGGCCCCCAACTTTGTGACCAGCTTCCCGTCGGCCCCCTACTTTACGAGAAATACCCATATGGCCCCTTCCGTTATAACACCGTTACTCTCTCTCCTCCATCTCTTTTTCTCTCTCTGCCATGTCACGCCACATAATCTGTTAGCCACCTCATCACCTTCTCCGGCAGAGGTCGCCGGCCGGCCAAATTTCCGGTCGGCGACCTTCAAACTAAAAAAAAAAAAAAATATATTTCCTTTCTTCTTCTTCCTCTCTCTCTCCTAATTTCTCTTTCTTCTTCCTCTCTCTCTCCTAATTTCTCTTTCTTCTTCCTCTCTCTCTCTCTTCCCCTTTCTTCTCACTCACTCTCTCCCTCTAAAATGGTCGGCGAAGGGTTCCCCCCTTCGCCGGCCATTTTAGAGGGAGAGAGAGAGAGTGAGAAGAAAGGGGAAGAGAGAGAGCGGAAGAAGAAGAAGGAAAAAATTTATTTATTTATTTTTTAGTTTGAAGGTCGCCGGCCGGAAATTTGGCCGGCCGGCGACCTCTGCCGGAGAAGGTGATGAGGTGGCTAACAGATGATGTGGCGTGACATGGCAGAGAGAGAAAAAGAGATGGAGGAGAGAGAGTAACGGTGTTATAACGGAAGGGGGCCATATGGATATTTCTCGTAAAGTAGGGGGTTAGGCGGGAAGCTGGTCACAAAGTTGGGGGCCATTAGAGAAATAACCCAAAAAAAGATAGTAACCGGGATCATCTCATAAAAAAAATAGTAACCGGAATCCCTTGTAGAATGCTTGTAGTACACCAAAGTTGTGTGATAAGCAGACGATTTATTAGTTTGATTAGGGTCAATTAAAATTGACTCAAATTGACTCGAATATTTTATGATTATCTAGATTTTAAGGGGTTGATTCTATTTATTTCTTCAAAACTTGAAAAATAATTTCCCAATCGATTTTCTAGGTAACAAAAACTCCAATGATGAAAATGATAAAGGACTCTACCCGTGCACTCTCTAATGAGGAAAATACTCTGACACGGGGTATTTCAATCTTTTCACAGTGTGAAAAAGATTAAATTGGTCCTTATCTTATTAGTCACCTAAGTAATGGAGTGTCCCCAAGAGTGCACGGGGGAGTCACCGTATAAGTGTCCGTCGGGTAATGGTCAAGGGCGGACTTACATAGAGGCAGCCCCTGGCTGCAGCCAGGACCAAATTAAGAAATTAGTGTTTGCCAATGCTCTTTTATAATAAGTAAGAGTGCTAGCCAGGGTGGTGTTGTCCTTACCCCACAAGCAACAGGTCAGGGGTTTGATTCCCCTTAACGAAGTTCATTTTTATCTTTTTTGAATGAGTTTCACTAGCCCCTTATATTATGTATTTTGCACTTTTGGTCTCAATTTATGACTCTTGTTTCTGAACCACATTCAATTTTGACCCTTTTTTTTTTTTTTTTTTTTTTGCTGAGTTAAGTTTTATCTAATTCTTTAGGATTCATTCTATGTCCTAATAATTCCTTTGTTCCCAAATTACGGATGATCACATACATTATAAACTCTTGATTGTTCATTTGTCTTAAGTTTTGTTGTTTAAACTATTAACGAAATTTTCACGTGAATCTTATTTAGTTTTAGAATCACTTGGTTTTTATCGAAAAGTTATATATATCTATTATACAAAACAGATCCTTGTGACTAGGACAAAATTAATGTTCCTAGATGATGACTAGATTGCCACATAGATTTATGACTGGGACAAAACTCTAACTTGGAGGACATTATCAACCGTCTATTAAATGAATCTCGATCCTTTCGTGACTCCAACCGTTCAGATTTACCCGTTCGTTTTCCTTGCTCTATGTTACGTCTCTCTTTCTCTCTCTATCAGTCGAAACACCAAAAGCCCTCCTTTCTCATCTCGAATGCTTCATTGAATCTCCAAGAAAATCTAAGTTTAGTTGATTTCTTTTATCTCCATGTCATCTAATGTTGAGATTTACTATTTTTTAGGGTTTTGATTCAAAAATTATTTTGCTGAGTTCATGTTAAACTGTGTTTGCAATGTTGGGAAAACAATTGCGGCAGATGATTGAGTGTGCCTAATTTGATTTATCTTTAGTGGAAAATCTAATACTCCATTTGATTTCATACTCAATTGATATCCCTCTTTGAAAAAATTAAGTTTTATTGGGGTTTCTTTGTTCATTTTAAATCTATGATTAGAAAAATTGAAATCCCATTTATTTTTCCACAACTATTTATTTTCCTCTCCTGTGGGGTTTCCTGATTTCTTCTGGAGAGAGATAGAGAGAGTGAAAGAGATAGAGAGCCTCTGACCTCTTGTGTGATTTGCAGAGACAAAGAGAAGGAAGAAGAAGCAAAAAAAATCAAATAATTCCTGTTACGCTCGGACCTCTTAGATCTGGTATGTCTAATTCCGGCTTTTGAACACTTTTTACCCGTATTATAATATACTAATTTGTTTCATTTTTATTGATTGCTGAGCTTAATCTGATTTTACCTCTTTCTACTTTTCCATATGTGACTGATTGGTAAGGTAATTTGTTCTTCTTAGTGCTCCAAGATTAGCTTCTTCTTTTGTTATAGTTGGGAGATTAATAACTACATTTAAATATTTGATCAAGATTTAGAAAGCTTTTGCTCATGAAAAATTGAAAAGAACTTACGCGCGTTCAGAAAATAAACCACATATACTTTTGTCATTGAAGATTGAAAATGAATAAGATAACATGAGAAAGAAAACAATATTTTCTCATTATTTGAGTGATGAATGTTTCCTTCGTAACAAATTATCAAACTCTTATATGAGATGCCTTATGAGTGTTGCAACCTTTCAAACTTACATGTAATGTTATATAGCGCATCCTACATTGTAGAGCATTTGGAGTCTCAATCCTAGATCTTACAATTTTATCCCTTTGTTTGGATTCATATAAAACATCTTTAGTTTGTGTTGTTTGAGTATACTTTCTTTCCCCCTAATTTTTTGTTCTTTGTTACAAATCAAGCAAAATTATGGACTTCTTTGACGAGGTTGGTACCTCAACAGTTTGTAAAGCAAATCCAGGCTGAGGTAATAAGGATCACTTTTTCTTCATAAATTAAATCATTGAAGTCGGTCGCTTAGTTTGGATTAGTCCTCCAAGATTAGAATAAAATATATAGTCGCTTTATCATTCATTTGGTGAGATATAGTTTGTACTTCAAAAATAGATATAAATATAATCATTATCAATTTCAAGTACAAGAAAACTGAAAACTTGGTTCAATTATGTTGTGTAATATGGAGACTGTGGTACAGTGGTGCTCAAGGTTGGTATGTCATTTCAAGGTGTTCGAAGGCTGCAGAGAGGGTCCCAGTCTCTCACAAAACAGAAGGTGATGATACTTATCTTATATACCCTCCATTAAATCTGATCACCAATCCCTAATTAACTTCTATGGTTTTCTTTTCTCACCCATCATCTTATGCATCTCTAATGAGAGAAGCATCCTCTTCCGGTCACCTTTATATTTGCTCCCACTCCCCCCGAATTCTAAACTCCCTTCTCCCCCATTTCCATTTTCAATTTTCGGAAGGATAACGCCTCATTAATCCCCTCATCAATCACTTCAGTGTTGAATCAATTATGATATCATGTGTTTATATCTCCAATGTGTCACAACTTTTATGTTTTGTTATATAGATTTTATAATTGATTTTGTGAATGATTTCATTTTAGCCCTAAGTTACATATTCACTTCTCTGACCATCTCAATGAAGTATTGAAATTGGGAATGGTTTTAGTTTTTCTTTTTTAGCAATAGGGTTTTTATTCTGAGTTTATTTGTTTTAGGACAGTATGTTACCCTTACCACTAAATCAGATTTTTACTTCGGTGATTATTATAAATTTGGTTGTAAACAACATTAATCAACCTATAAAGCTCATTTCAGATGCTAATCACCTTAATGAAGTTTGAATTAGGGAATCTGATTATTTTTCCGTTCTTTTTTTAGAACTGAAATTATGAGTTTGTAAGATGCATATCAGAAGTTCACATTGCTAGCTTCGACTAAGGTTTTGTTTCCTATAATTGCACTTAGATTCCAAATATGTAAGATAGTTTCGGTTCATCATGGAACAGTTATAGTTTCGTTAGGATCATGTAGTCAGTTTTAGGAAACTAATGTACACCGCCATAATCAAGTGTTGAAACAAGACTTTCTAGATTGTCTGTTATACTTTTTTGATATCTTGTGATTGTATTGCAGTTCACATTTGGTTTCTTTTCAATATAGGTTCTTCAATCAACAATCTGGTCGAGTGAAGTGGACTGTTTACTACTAATGAGTATGTTCTTGTAGATGGGAAACCAGTGCTACTTACTACTAATGAGTATGTTCTTGTAGATGGGAAACCAGTGCTGCTCCATCCTCACAACAAACTTAGACTCTTCTTCACAATTATGCGGAAGTATGGTGAAATCTCTAAAGCAACGCAAAATTGTGGAGTCTTAATATTTGTGATGCAATCATAGAAGCTATATGATGGAGTAACTGAGTTTAAGCGATTGCATCTACAAGCAGGTATATCCATATCTAAGTTTGTAGATGCAATCGCTTAAACTCACTTATTGCCATAGCCACAGGTTAGGTCTTGGTGTGAAAATTACACTTCTTGACCCCTCACGTTAGTACAATTATTTTAGCATCTTATCATGAATAGTATTATGACTTGGGAGTCTCTACTTAATTGGAAGTACCTATTTTAGGTGGCACTAAGGGAAGAATGTTATTTCACGTGCAAAATTTTGTTTATGTATCTCTATCCAAATTGTACGAAGTTGATACATTATTAGGGTACTCTGCCAGGCCGGTGGAGAACTCTGATGAAGTTCAAAGAATTTTACATCATATCTAGGGAATCCTACAATGTCAAAGGTTAATCTCGACTCTGAAATGGTTGTTTCTGCTTAATCTTCCTGATCATCATTTTAGTGATGTGCCTCTCTTTCTTGACGCCCATGGTATGAAAAAAAAAACAAATAATAACAGCGCGTAACTTGATGCTCGTGTGTACTCTGTTTGACTAGAATGGTCTTATCCATATTTCATATAAGCTCCAATGTGTTATTGCAATAAAATAAAATAAAAAATAAGCTCGAAGATGTCATTGTTCAATGATCCTTACTGTATCAAGCCTCCTCATTTTCTTTTGGGATAAACACTGTTTTACTCATTTCGGCATTTTTTATTTTTGTGTATCAACTAAAACTAGATTTCTCATTGTTGCAGTTCAGGAACTCAATATTTTACATCAACCTAGCAAAGTACGAAAAGGTTTGTAATCGATCTTTAAGCCTTTTGCTGATTCAAAGTTTTATATTGGAATTTGTTGACTGGTGGTTCAAAGTTAGCAAACAGGATTGCTAACTGCTGCAATGAACGCCCTCAACTTTCTCCTAAAAAATTATGGATGGAAAGTGGTATATGTAAACTATGGTATAGCTTTTGTTGATTAGATCTTAACATCTAATCCTAATAAGACAAATAACAAAATAGTTTATCAGGCTCTATTGATATATCTGATTGAGAAAATTGAGCTACGAAACTTGCATATTGGTTTTTCTTTACTCATTTTAAATATATGATCATAATTCTTTGTGATGATTCCTTTAGGTTTTCACATTGGGTGAAGATTTCTTACTTTGCTGAATAGGTTGATTGTCCTTTTGTTATCAGGGAAAATGCTTAGTGTTAATATGTTTTTCTTAATGTTGTTAATCTCGCGGTGTGGTTTTGCAAATGGGAGAGATGAATTCTAAGTTAGACAAATACAAGGCTTTAGAAGCCTAGATGGGAGATGTTCACTCAGACAACTCATGTTACTATTATTCAATGATTGAAAAGTACAGGTTTTGTCTTTCCGGAGTTTGTTGATCGGAAAGCTAAATTCAAGTCGTTGTTTGGAGTGGAGTTACCTTTATCATTTCAGCCACCTTTACCATTTCAGCCAATAGTTAAGCACTTTTATATGTACTCTTCAGCTATCTTCACATGTGATCGAAGTGTTGAAAATTCTCAAAGATCCTCTTTCTAAAAGGATTTGTGGTGCAATCTTATATGATCGGAGTGTTGAAATTGTTTCGGTACTACAAAGATAATTTTAAGTTCTTATTTATTTATTTTTAGTTAGATGTTGCGGATTTGTGTTTGAGAAATATCATTCAGGGATCATATTATTTTGATTTCATATTTTGGTTATGTAATTTTCTGATTAGATCCTGAATTTATTTCATTAAAACCATCAGTTATCTTGCAGCATTGCTTCCTAAAATTAGATTGGTAGAATTAGTCTCTCAACAACTTTTGAACGGTAAAATTAGGCGAGGGTGACTGGGGTAATTTTCTTGCATTTATGAGGATGAGAAGTGTGTTGGGATGAGCAGTGCATTATAAATTCAACAGTGTTAATAGACTTTATTATTGTTATTGGTAACAAGTCGTATGATTAAACGGTTTCTTGCCACATTTTTTTTTTGGCTTATTTTTTTGTGTAACGCTTTATTTTATTTTTTCATCCAGGCTCAGTCAGCATCTATTAGTCATTATAGTAGATCTTCTTATCACATTTTCGGATGAACTTTAAGAGCAGCAAATATGCACTCAAAAAATTTGTGTAGGAAACAAACCTGTACTTGGTCTAACTCTCAAACCAGAATGGAACTCTTATTTCGTCTTATGAAAATCAACATCTCAGTGTTTTACACGAAAATCAATTGAAAATCAATCTGATGCAGACCGATTTAGAGAAGCAAGTCCTCCATCTTTTCTTAATTGCTTATATTTTTTTGAATTTTATTGAACACCTTCACACTTTCATCTCTTCTTATTTATATTGTTTCTTAATTTTATTTAACACTTTCACACTTTTCTTACTTTTGTGGTTTTCGTTTTCAGTTCAACTAATCGCATTACGGGGAAACCATATTTATTGTATAAATTGGTAAAGATGGTGTATTATCATAAAATTTGTTTCACAACAACTGCTACTTGGATCATTTGGAATGAATAGCACAACCATTCTGATTCAAGTGCTCTCACAAAAACTCATTATAATTCAATAACTCTAATATTTAATTAGCTAAAAAATTAAATAGCAAAGCTATTTTAAACTCCAATAAAACTCTTTGTATAGTTTGGGACTATTCCATTAAGAGGTTTTTTATGATCGTGAAAATTAAAATGTTCAATCGCAACTTACCGCTTGTTTGTACAATAACTGTCATATGAAAAATTAATTCTTTGATTTGTATGTTTTCTAATTTTATCATTTTTCAAGCAATAATAAATTTAACACTCTCGAAACATAGATGACTTCTAAATATGAGATTTTCATTTAAGAGAAAACTTTTAATTTGGAATAAGTCTTATTACTCATGTATTTTTCGACATACTTTTCAAAATCTCAAATATGTAAAAACTGAAGCATTTGGTCTCTTTAAATATTGAACAATCTACATTTATGTTTACAAGTTGGAGTCTCAATTGATTTCTTTTTGACATTAAGAAATCTCAATTGATTGCATTTAATTGGACCTCAAACTCGTTTATGGAAAATTACATCTAATAACTATATCACAGTTTGTGTACTGAAAACTATTTTCTTGAATTTATAGGAAAATTATTTAGATAACATTTTATTCAATAATTCCACTATGTAAAATTGAAGGATTTGCTGAAACCGTGATAAGACTTCAACCACATTAATGTTTCAAACGTGTTAAACTAAACCGTTACTTATTTCTAAAGTTCATATTGGAGAGACCATCATTTCTTGCACAAAGGTTCTGGACTCTATTATTAAAAAATGCGGTAAAGAAAAAAGTAACAAAAGTGCTTGAATCTTACTCGTTCAGGTTGATGCCCCTAAGGTGGTGAGCTCGCTCACTAACTTTTTTCTGTTTATTTGTTCGGTGAGGTGTTAACTTGCACTTTTGCTTTACATTTTATAGAACACATCGAATCTGAAAGCAGTAGAGATTGAGGCTACCTATTCTTGTTTTCCTTCGGGACAGTTTATTTTTAAAGCTTTGTACGCCAACCCAAGGGATACTCGCATTTCACTTTCTAGGTTACTATTGACACGGGTTTCTTTTGAGCCATAACTGATTCAAAACTCAACCACGCTTGGTTTGTGTAACATGTAAACTGAATATCTCATACACGTATTAATATTTGGAAGCTATACGAATTATCGGACACGGTGAGCGAAATAAGACCTAACTGAGAATCGAAAATACGACGAACACACATACACACCCGTATATATATATATATATATATATATATATATATATATATATATATTTGTATTAATAGATTAAGTTATTAGTTTTATTGATTTTTTTTTTTTGCTTTTGCATGAACTTATTTTAAATTATTCACATAACAACGTCCAACTAGATTAGAGGAATAGTGTATGGTCCTGACATGATTATGTGCAGCTTGGCAACTGTAGACAACATATCTGTACGAAATCTCACATTTTACCTATTTAAGTGATTGTTACCGTCAGACTAGAGATTGATGCATATCTTTAAGTTAGTGATGTGATGTTTAAGTTTCAAATTATCGCCAATGTGTTTGACTTGCTGCTGCAACGATTATAAATATTGATATTGGTGTTACAAATCTCAAGACATTTGCGGAGGCTACTGTGTTAGGTAGAAGACATACGGACTTTGAGAATAATCCAACAAAAGCATATGAGGTCAATTGCATTTTCAAATTCTAAAACCTTCATTGCTTCACGATTTGTTATCTTTCTTTTAAACAGATTAGTTTGTGCAGTTCATGTAAGGACCTGATTGTCATGATATGTTTGAAGGATGATCTCCAGACAATAAATATAGAAAATAAGCTTGGGAGTTGGGTGTGACATTTATCTAAAGAATATTAAGCAAAATTTCGAAACGATTGAGTTGCTACAACAAGAATAATATGCTTCTTCACGAATTCCACCTCCAAGATTTTCAAATAGATTAAATGTTGTGCCTTAATCTGTAACATGTTATCTTTCCAAATTTGGAGCGTCCATTGTTATAATAAATGGTGCTTCACAAGATGCTAATATGACTCTCCACTTTATTAAAAGATAGTATGTTAAATTTCTTTTGTCTTTTTCCACTCTTATGCACCGTCTGACAATAACTTATGTCTATCCTTGTAGGTAATTATTTGTCTGAAGAGAGTATTCTGGCTGACCTTAACTTATACCACTATTTTATTATGTCTACTGATGAATGTAAAGCTAAGATTTAAATTTGATTCGCATCATTTACTTTTTTATGTTTTGTAGTTTCTGACTTATCGGAGTAAAACAAATTTTGGGAATCCTCAACCATACAAGAGGTTGGAGTTCACGTTTGAGACTTTAATTTCATTACAAGCATTATATATTCCTGCATTTCTATTCGAATTGGATTTATTTTATCTCATTCATCACATAAAGAACCGTGTTTCTGACTATATGACATTTTATGGAATACAACACTAATTGGTTCCAACTCTTTTATGATTTAATGTGGTGTACCCGTAGTTACATATGATGCGTTAGATTAGTAAAAATTGTAGCTAATGGTACCAATGTCGATTTCATTATCCCACTATTCGCATTTCGTAAAAGATATTGTCCTGCATACTTCACGCAACCTGATCTGAAAAGTTGAAACTATAATAGGAAAATACTAAATGTGAAAAAGAAGAGAAAATTTAAATAACCGAATATCATGTTTACTATTCAACTGCATAAAGGGCATTCCCCCGCCCATCGGGCGGGGGTTATGCCTAGTATATATATATATGAGAATAATAGTCGAGAAAATATCATATGCGGCAAATTTTTTGCTTTTGAAATACTACTTATTAGTGCATATACATTGAAAATGAAAATTTTGCTCTCTTAGTGTTAGGCTAGTCCGGGTTGACACAAAATCCTAACTCCGAGCACTCCGCCCTTGCTCGTATATATGGTAGTTCATTATTTTATTTGGAAAATGATATAAGATCTTTTTCCTACCTTCCCTTAACTAGGTGATTCACCTCTTTTCTTTGAGAGGGTGCACGGGGAAGGAGGCACATCTAACACTTATTAGGGGTGTCTTTCAATCTTCTCTTTTCTTTTTTCTATCTATCCGTTTGTATAAATTATATCTCACACCTTAATCTAAATATGTCTTGTTTAATAAATTATCTCAGGCTCCGAAGTACATGATCGGGAAGAGAAGCATCATATCATAACTTGTAGTTTGCTACAACTAACAATAACAAACTCTAAATTTTTTTGTAACATATTTTCTCTTTCTTTCTCTCTTTACTTTCTCTCACTAAACACTATATAAACTCTTGTAATAGTTAGTTTGATTCAATGAGAAAGAAACCAATTATTATTTACATCATAATTATTAATTTGATTCAAAATTAGCAAAAACCAGTCATCTAGACGAATAAAAAATCTAAGTTAGACAAAAACAAAAATTATGGTCATAACTCTAGCCAATTTAGATTCTAAGTAGTATTTAAGTGACTTGGAAAATAACAAACACCTTATCAAAAAAAGGGTTGTATATTCATACACCCATGGTCCCTACTCAAAAATTAGAACCAATAATGGAGGACTCAACCAAATTATATGAGCTTACCCAAATGTTGTTGTAGGGTTAGGGTGTGGTGTGGTGTGGTGTGGAGTGGTGACAATTAATTTTAACCAAAATGTCAAGTCTTCATCTCTTTGATTCTTTCTCTTAAAAGACTTGAAATTGATTCTTTTTTGGCACCCCAACTTATAAGTACCAACAATGTTTAATTTTATAGAGAAGGGGTCTATGGGGAGATAGGAGGCCTGTGTGGTTGCACCTCATAGATTTATTCTCTCCCATTGAATGAAAATATTAGAGATAGTTTAAAGGGAACCCTCAAAATTCACATTTTGCCTAATTATGTCGATTTAATGTTTCAATTTGGCATCATGATATTTATGGGGATTAATTAATATGTTGACAGTTTCATGTATAATTGCAAGTGCATAGAACGAACGTCTTTCTGATCTGAAGTCATGAGATGCAAATTATCTTGTCAATTTTTGAAGATTCACATATACTGTAAGTTGCAGAAGGTATATTATTTACATGCAAATTTCAATTATGTTCTTAAAATATATAGTTTATATGTAATCACAAATTATGAATAAACCAATTCTAATTGTGTATTATCTTTTAGTTCGTTATAAGTTAGTGTCTCGGTCTCGCAATGTCGTTATAGTTCGTTATAAATTATGAATATACAAGAATCACATAATCATATTGAAAAAATTATCATTCTAAGTTTTAGCAATCTTGATACTAGCGCGACCGATATAGTTATCGAAGATGTTACATAGTAGTTATATTAGAGGCTCTTCTGAGTCTTCTTTCTAAAAAATGTGAATATTCGAAGTGTGTATCAACTGTTAAATGATTACTTTCAACAAAAAAAAAAATGTTAAATGATTAGATTTGGAATCTAAATAAAAAGATGTGAACGAATTTTCAATTTCTTAGTGATATCTAACCAAATGTGACAATGAGATCATATTAGTACGTAATTACAGTGATGTGCATTATATAATAAAAAAGTGTAGAGATTAGTCTATCAAATAAATGTATGAAATAATTTAAATTCCATTAAAGGAAAATGTACACATTTAGGGAAACCCCTCGTTGAAGGTCTGTTCGTGAAGGTCTGTTCGTGAGCAGATCTAGGTCTGTTCGTTGAACAGACCTTGCCGGAGAAGGTGATGAGGTGGCGTAACAGATGATGTGGCGTGAGTTGGCAGAGAGAGAAAACATGATGGAGGAGAAAGAGTGACGGTGTTATAACGGAAGTGGGTCATATGGGTATTTCTCGTAAAGTAGGGGCCCAGGAGGGAAGCTGGTCACAAAGTTGGGGGCCATTAGGGAAATAACCCTAACATTTTTGTCTTTGTAAATCTAAGGTAAATTTTGGTTTTGCAGGGAGGACGAAATAGTCAAAGTACGCGCGATATAATCAGAAGCAGACATATTAGGTAGATCAGTTGCACAAGATGCATATAATTCGTAAATCGATCTTATATCATGTACCACATATCTTATAAACATTTCATGTACCACATATCTTTATATCATGTACCACATACGTATAATTCCTTTGTATTTTGTAGGAGCATCTGTTTTTATTTTTGCGTATTTGTATATGGGGTGTATTGTTTTTTATTTTCGATCATCAATTTGTTTATTCAATAGCTTATTTTTGCGCAATATTTTACTATTTTATGAGGAAATGATGAAGTTGTTTCACATATAGTATACCGTATAAGTTTTCTCTCTTCAACTAGGTTCCCACCGCGCCCTACGGGCGCGGTAGATCCCTTTTGGCTACCGCCGTTGTGGGTTATTACGTTCGATTTTGCGAGTAAAGTGTTTTTGAGCATTCTTCGAGTCCGCGTATACTGTGGGAGCTATGATCACGCCGTTGACATCACGTTGGGTCGAGCTTACCCAAGAAGTGCATGTAGAATGATGCGCATTTACAGACAATGTGGTGTCACGTGTTTACTTGTCATCCGAAATCAGTACGTGATTTCATTCGAACCTTGATGACTTATCTAGCTTGTTCCAGTGGTACCGTTACCACTGATGATACTCAAAATTTCATAGTTAGAGTAGAAATAAACATCAAACCTTCAGAGTATACCAACAACATTGAGGACAGGTATATTCACATACTTTAATCTCTTCCATCAAAAATCAGCAGTACCCATGAAGAAGAAACAGAACCTAAGTTTATACTACATGTTTATAAAACACTATTTCATGGGTTCTCTGCCAAACTCACCCAAACCCAAGCTCAAGAACTCAAACGTCGTTCGGGGGTTCTTGGTGTTTACCCGGACAGACTTCGTCAAATTCAAACCACTAGGTCATCCCACTTTCTTGGTGTTTCAACTCAGACAGGTACATAAGTTGAAAGATAGTTGATGATACATGATATAGAAGATGAGAGAGAGATTATGTGATATGTGGCACATCTATATGTGATATTACTTTTATAAATTATGTAGTTAGATGTTTATTTTCTTGTGTAGAAACTGATATAATACTTATATAAATTATGTTAGTTGGATGTTCATTTTGTTACGTAGAAACTTTTGTAGTTCATATATTAAACTTTATTTTTAGATTTTTTGTTATGTAGTTCATATATTAAATTTTATAGAAACTTTTCCAGTGGTGTAGAAACTTTTTGTTATGTAGTTCATATTAAATAAACATAATAAATTTCATATTAAATATTAATAAACTTTCATAATAAATTTCATAAACTTCGTAAACTATTAATATGAACTTTTTGTTATGTAGTTCATATAAATAAAATTTATACTAAATAAACTTCATATTATGTAGTTCATATAAATAAACTTCATATTAAATAAACTTCATATCAAATGAACTTCATATAAAAAGAAGTTTATATTAAGTTTCATAATAAATAAACTTTCATATTATATTCCATAATAAATTTCATAAACTTTTTGTTATGCAGTTCATATTAAATATAAATAAACTTTTATATGAAACTTTTTGTAACTTCATATTAAATTTTATATAAACTTTTTATATATTAAATTTCTTGATATATTAAATTTTGTTATGTAGAAACTTTTATAGTTCATACGTTAAATTTTAATTTTAGATGTTTATTTTGTTCCAATGGTGTTTCTACACAAACACATACACTCTAGTTATTACAGACCAACACACACACATGCACACTCTCCCCCTTCTATAAATTTGTACATCCAACACAAGTTACAGACACACACTCTTTCTCCCTCTCTCTTTCTCTAAAGTCTCAACGTCCTTCATTTCTCTATCTTTCTTCCTCTCATCTTAATTATATCATGGCTGAAGTAATATCTCTACTCTCTCAACATCATTCAACATTTTCTCTCTGTCTCTCTAAACTCGGGTTATTGTTCATTTGGTTTTTAACAGCCTATCTAGCTTGTTCCAAAGTTGTTACTACTCAAAGTTTCATAGTTAGAGTTAATCCGACTTGAAACCTTCAGTATATGCCAGCACCATTGAGGACTGGTACACTCACATTTTTCAATCTATTCAATCAATAACCAACACTAGCCATGAAGAAAAAGCAGAACCAAAGTTTCTACATGTTTATAAAACAGTATTTCATGAGTTCTCGGCCAGACTCACCCAAACCCAAGCTCAAGAACTCAAACGTCGTCTGGGGGTTCTTGGTGTTTACCCGGACATACTTCGTCAAACTCAAACCACTAGGTCATCCCACTTTCTTGGTGTTTCAACTTAGACAAGTACATAAGTTGAAATATAGTTGATGATACATGATATAGAAGATGAGAGAGAGATTATGTGATATGTGGCACATCACATATATGATATATGTGGCACATCACATGTATGATATATGTGATATTACTTTTATAAATTATGTAGTTAGATGTTTATTTTCTTGTGTAGAAACTGATATAATACTTATATAAATTATGTTAGTTGGATGTTCATTTTGTTATGTAGAAACTTTTGTAGTTCATATATTAAACTTTATTTTTAGATTTTTTTGTTATTTAGTTCATATATTAAATTTTATAGAAACTTTTCCAGTGGTATGGAAACTTTTTGTTATGTAGTTCATATTAAATAAACATAATAAATTTCATATTAAATATTAATAAACTTTCGCAATAAATTTCATAAACTTCGTAAACTATTAATATGAACTTTTTGTTATGTAGTTCATAATAAATAAACTTCATATTAAAAAAATCTTTATATTCTATAGTTCATATAAATAAACTTTATACTAAATAAACTTCATATTATGTAGTTCATATAAATAAACTTCATATGAAATAAACTTCATATAAATAAACTTCATAAACTTTTTGTTATGTAGTTTATATGAAGTTTCATAATAAATAAACTTTCATATTATATTCCATAATAAATTTCATAAACTTTTTGTTATGGAGTTCATATTAAATATAAATAAACTTTTAATATGAAACTTTTTGTAACTTCATATTAAATTTTATATAAACTTTTTGTTATGCAGTTCATACAGACCAACACAAACACACACATGCACACTCTCCCCCTTCTATAAATTTATACATCGAACACAAGTTACAGACACACACTCTTTCTCCCTCTCTCTCTCTCTCTAAAGTCTCAACGTCCTCCATTTCTCTATCTTTCTTCCTCTCATCTTAATTATATCATGGCCGAAGTAATATCTCTACTCTCTCAACATCATTCAACATTTCCTCTCTGTTTATCTAAACTCGGGTTATTGTTCATTTGGTTTCTAACAGCCTATCTAGCTTGTTACAATGTTGTTACTACTAAAAGTTTCATAGTTAGAGTTGAATCCGACTTGAAACCTTCAGTGTATACCAGCACCATTGAGGACTTGTACACTCACATTCTTCAATCTATTCAATCAAAAACCAACACTACCCATGAAGAAGAAGTAGAAACAAAGTTTCTACATGTTTATAAAACAGTATTTCATGGGTTCTCGGCCAGACTCACCCAAACCAAGCTGAAGAACTCAAAATTTGTCCCGGTGTTCTCGGTGTTTACCTAAACAGATTTCGTCAAATTCAAACCACTAGGAAACCCCCACTTTCTTGGACTGACCGACCAATCCCATAAAAAATCAAACAAGAATCTGTTAACTCTATCTGATTACGGGTCAAACGTTATCCTCGGAGTTATTGACACCGGAATTTGTCCTGAAAGAAGAAGCTTTAGTGATGAAGGACTCAGTCCGATTCGTAAAAGGTGGAAAGGCGAACATGTCGAAGCTAAGGGTTTTCCGAAATCAGTCTGTAACAAGAAGTTGATCGGAGCAAGGTTCTTCGCGGACGGATATGAAGCTATGGCAAACCTTATGGAAACAGAAAAGATAACCGAAATCTTGTCCCCCAGAGATTATGAAGGACATGGTACGTTCAAACAAAATCTTCGTGGGTGTTTGGTGACGAAAAATGACCTCAGACGAAAACAAACAGTCCCTTGTTTGGTATATACTTTAGGAAAAGAAATAATGACAAATGGAAGTTTTTTGTTTCCTAACTATATCACATATCACATATCACGTATCACGTATCACGTATCATATTAACTATCTCATTTCTCTATAAATCCATGCATCTCAAACACATTAATTCTCACATCCGACTCTCTTTTTCTCTTTCAACATCCAACACTCTTTCTTCCCTCTAAACTGGGTTTGTTCATTTGGTGTTTGACTTTGTGCTATTTTCTAGCTCGTTCCAATGGTGTTATTACTGATTATACTCAAACGTTCATAGTTAGAGTCGAAAAGTTCCAATGGTATTTCTAGTGTTTGTGTTGTGTAAAATACATTAGAGTTTAGAATTCAAATTGTGTACTTAGACGGACGGCATAACAAGACCAAAGACACTTCATTCAACCACTATATATATATGAAGGAGTTTCTGTTGACACGAGAGAGGAGAGAAAGCGTGTGTGTCTTTTAAAGTGACTAAGAAAATCATTTTCCCATTTTTTTTGTGGAAAAATTTATCAACTCTTTTTCCCACATTTTTGTACCTTAAGAAATTGATTTTTTACCCTTTGGTCCAAACAAACAGTTAAAACCAATTTTCGTGTGATAATCGATTTTTCCTACGCATTTTCCCATGTAACAAACAAATACGTAGTCGTTTTCTTGTTATCCTTTGGTGGATGATCTAATTGAATACGGGGGCGCTTACAAACTAGGAAATGTTAAGTTTCTTAGAGTTCCCTAGTTGGTTATCTAAATCTAATGCCAATCTTTAGGGTTTTCTATGACAATTATGTGTGTATTTTGTCCTTAAGACATATTAAAGGCATATATAGAACATGATTAAAAGAAATTTTTAACGTGAGAATAATTTTTAAACTTCCGTACTTTTTCTTTGTTACACCTTCATTACTTAATTCAGGATTGTGGCTGACAATTTAGGAGTCTTGTGTGTCAAACTTCAACCATGACCTTTTTGTGTCGTGGTTACAGTAGGTAAAAGAAATATTTTGCACATGAAGTAATTTACACAAATTTATAATAATTTACCTGTAAAATTAAAATTATACTACTTGACAAATCCAAACTCAATGAATAAGGTTTCTCTACGGTTCACCTAACACTATCTCAAGTAAATCTTCTCTAATCTGTATTTGTTTTTTAAATTAAGATTTTGACTTTATCTTCTCAGCAATCAAAAATTAAGGTCTAAAGAGGTAGATTTAATAAAGAAAAAGAGAGACACAAATTAGAAAAAAAAAAAACTTGTAAGAGAGACAGAGACCTTAATGTATGGAGTTTTTTTTTTCTCTTAAGTTGAAGTTTTGTTTTAAAAAATGGGATCTGTAAATAGATTATATGCAATTTGAGAGGCTTAACGTATTATCTAATATGAAAATTAGGGTATAGATTCAAAATTGACCTAACATGCATGAATATTCAACTAAAAAAAACCTAACATGCATGCAAAGTTGGACTCTTACGATTTTTTTTTGTTAAAGTAGAAAAAGAAAAACCCTTAGACTTATCGGTACAGTACACATGGATTACCAACTAAGCTACTGGAACTCATTCATCTGGTTAAGACACGTTAATTATTAAGAATTTTTTAACTTTATTTTGAACTATATACCCATTGACCAATTATTAATCAGGTTTTACATACCTAATCTTTTAAAAAGAATCAAAACTAGGCCATTTGTGGTGGGGGGCATGTTGCCGGTGCACGACCCACACCTCACTGTTTCATATACAGTGAAACAGTGACTAGCATCAAGGACACAAATCTCACTGTTTCATATACACGGTCAAGAGTGACTAGCATGCAAACTATATGTTAACCTTCGGACCAAGTCAACATCCCGAATTCAATCTTTGTACCCATAGGTGGGATCAGGTGATCCAGCTTTGATGTAATCTTGAGCAAGTAACTTTGTTTTTCTTCCTTTTTACTAAAATCCAACTTAGGTGGATCAACCTCCATGAACGTTCTAGGTTGGCTATGAATTTTCACAGTGTAACTCGATGCACCATTGTCAATGTGTGTGGTTGTTCTCAGTTCTCGTAACATTAATCTCGCATTTCAATGATTTACATTACCAAATGTAAATGTAACAGATATGGGTGGGTAATTCAGATCCCAATAATTCAAATTCTTGTTACATTTTACTTATTTGTGAGTTATTTGTCTTATGACACTATAGGTATAGTTAGAAGCACAGAGAAGACCAAATACCCATAGGTTCTTAGATCATGTACACTATCAGGTTGATTGGCGTTTCCAGGATCCACGTAACCAGATCCCATGTCCTAGACCGTAGATGTACGAGAAAAGCATCTATCTTTTTTTTTGTTGAAATAAGAAAAGCATCTATCTACTAAAATATTGAAATGATAAAAAGACCTCATTTGAATTTCAAAATAAAAATGAGCTTCAACCCCTTTTTTGATATAATTTTAAAACATCCAAATTGAATATTTTGCATGATCGTGCATATCAACCTTCTGAACTACTAACAACGTAAATTGTGACACATGTCATCGCAACTTTATTTGCTATAGTGGATGTGAGATTCTTACCAACCTTAAAAAGGAATAATGTTTTGACGCTTAAAAAAATTTGGTGGGAATCTAACTGGTATCAGATGTGGTCTATTTTATTTTACGACATTTTATCACAATTGCTAAAAAATAAACGGGCTTTCACACGTGGAACTTTACTCACCAACAAAAATTCAAACTAGGGAAGATATGGTTTTGATATAAAACCTTTTCTCGCTCTACAAAAAAAAAATTCATATAAAAGTCGCCTCTCATTTTTTACTCAAACTCAGACACTCTTGGCACTTCTCGTCCATGTTGTTCTAGCCCAACACAAAAAGTCCAGTCTGAGTGCCTTCAGACTTGCCTAGTCTGTGGGACAGGAAGAGAAAAAACGAGCCTCAGTAAATAACAGGGGCACTTCTCCAATAAAAACTCTAACGGGTGAATTAGGATTTTAATATAAATCATTTCTCACTTCACAAAAGAAAACCTTTTTGATATAAAAGGTGCCCTTCCTTTTTACTCAGGCCCAACTTCACTCACAATTTTTCTCGTGCTTTTCGGTCTGACCACAGTGCATGTTGTTAAAGTCCAACACGTATTAGGCCTAGTCCGAGTGCCCTCGAACTCGCCTAGTCCGTGGGGCGGGAAGAGAGAGAGCGAGTGTGAGCAAAAAAAAAAAAAAAACACAGGGCGCCTAACCAAATAAAAATTCTAACCGGGGAGCTAGGGTTTTGGTATAAAACCTTTTTATCCCTCTACAGAGGTCAGAAGGAAGAAGAACAAGAACTGAAGCAGAGGAAGAAAAAGAAGAAAGATGGTATCTCTGAAACTTCAAAAGCGGATGGCCGCCGACGTACTCAAGTGCGGTAAAAAGAAAGTCTGGCTTGATCCTAATGAAATCAGCGAGATTCAAGTGGCTAACTCTAGTACGATTCTTAACCTATTCTCTCTCTTCTGATTTCTTCATTGGGTCATTTGGTTTGATGTGAAGTATTGATCTTTATTACAGTTACTAAGATTAAATCCGATTTCATCACCTGGGTATCTTTTATTTCATGATTCTGATAACTAATTAGATCAATCCAGCTCCACCACTAATAAAACAATCTAAAACTCAAATTGGGGGGAAATTTGATTGATGAATTTTATAGCATTAGAAAAAAACTTTCTGAATTTAGGGTTTACTTACTTTGGACTTGGAGTTTGTATATTCACTGGTTATTGCTGTAGTAATAGATTGATATTCCTGTTTTTCATGTTTTCGATGTTGTTATACTAGCTAGGGTTTATGTTTCTTATGCATAAGGGTTCTTTTTGGGGGTGGTTTCTGTTTGTAGGGCAAAACATAAGGAAGCTTGTGAAGGATGGTTTCATCATCCGAAAGCCGACATGTATTCACTCTAGATCACGTGCTCGTAGGATGAAGGAGGCAAAGAAGAAGGGTCGTCACTCCGGTTATGGTATAGCTCTTTTTGTAGTTTCAAGCTTTTTGGATTAGGTTTAGTGTATTTTGATTCTTTAGGTTTAGATTTCCGATTGAAATTGTGCATCTAAATCTGAATATGATTCGTATGTTATGTTCTTTTTACATATTTTAGATGAATTGATGCATCTTTATATCTCTTTGATAGAAATAGATTGTAAAACAAGTCTTTTTTTTTAGTTCATATATGTATTATAGCCGAAAAAATTGTGCATTTGAGATGAACACGTGTCTAATATAACTCAATTAGATAGGTGAATAAGGAAACACTACCAACGATGGTAATTATATTCTATGTTTGTTAAGGCATTTAGGACTAGGTGGATCTCTTTTCGCCTTCTTTTAAGGAGTTGTATGTTTATAGGTACTAGGATAATTTGGAGGTTGTTTTCTGAACAGGTAAGAGGAAGGGTACCCGAGAGGCAAGGTTACCCACTAAGATTCTATGGATGAGGAGAATGCGTGTGCTTAGACGTTTACTGCGTAAGTACAGGGAATCAAAGAAGATCGACAGACACATGTATCATGATATGTACATGAAGGTGAAGGGTAATGTCTTTAAAAACAAACGTGTGTTGATGGAGAGTATTCACAAGTCAAAGGCTGAGAAGGCTAGAGAGAAGACATTGGCTGATCAGTTTGAAGCTAAACGTGTTAAGAACAAGGCTAGCAGGGAAAGGAAGCATGCAAGGAGGGAAGAACGTTTCGCTCAGGTAAGATAATATCATCTGCCAAACTCTATTTCAAACTAGTCCTTTGTTTTCAACAGTTTTTTATGTCGATCAATATGGTGCTTGAGATTTGGATACCACTATAATAGAACGATAACTATGTGAATCAGTTTGGTTGTGGTTCGAATCACATAGAAACATATTCACTTAGGGTCAAATGAACTTGGGATTTCGGCATGTCGGTTCTTTATTCTACTTTTGGAAACTTAACCTTAGTAGTATTCTTGTGTTTAACCGAGACTCTAGATCTTGCATACGAGATGTTCACGTCTTCTACCCTATAAACAGGTCATTTGTGTGATAAATCAAGACTGCCTATTTTATACATTAGTCTGCATTTTCTATTTATACTTCGGATGAATAGGGTCTGAAGTTACAATTTTGATCTAATCCGCAACAGGGACCCGTTGAACGAGTTGCACCCACTGTAACACCTACACCTCAAGCAGCCGGGTAAGGAAGTTTTGGTTTTTGCAGTTTTATGTTAAAGTGAAATAGCATTTAGATAAAGGTCTCTCTACTAACACGTCAAATGTTTTGAACTTGGTTTTGTAGGGGAGCTAAGAAAGCCAAGAAATGAGAGAATCTAGCTGCAAACTTTCAATAGCTTATAAGTTCGAGTACTTCGTATTAGGTTTTGATCGTAGTGAAATAACTTTTTTCAGGAGAAAACCTTATGTTCGTTTTATTTCTTTTCCTTCGTATGCAGAAAGAAGACTTGAAGTTTTGGATTATGGAACTTGGTTTAATTCATGTAGTCTCTTTACCTTTAATATCTAATTCTAGATGTCTTGTTCATGATGCTGTAAGATGAGATATAATGGTGTCAGCCAGTACCAAGTTTGAGGCAGTCTGGCCAGACCATGAACATCAAATATAAGGCTAACCCAGCATTAGGTCAAACCATTTAAGATCTTGTTGAAGCAAAGATTTAACTTTTTCCAAGAAGTAATAAACCAAAAGAATAGGTCAAAAGTTTGAATGTCGTCGATGAGTTTTGTATAAAACATATTGTTAAAGAAACTTCACACATCTCAAAAGCTACTAACAATTCAAGGTAAAATCGGAAAATGGCATTGCACTCTTGCTATAGGCAGAAGTGGCTTTAGTTGCAGGTTCAACGTGCACGTGGCTTGGTACTCGGAGGAAAATCAGAAATCGAGTCTGACCCATGTCTACTAAGCGAGTTGGCTCTGTGGACTCGACATTACGAACACCCATGTCGAGTCTGCCTAAGTCAAGTTTCAGGTGTGCATTAGTGCTACAAACTCGACATTCTGGTCGCTCATGTCTATTAGTCGGGTTGGCTTGGGTTCGTCTGCATCGAGTTTCAAGTGTGCACGAGCACGACATACTGATATTTCAGACGCCCATATCATATCTAGTAGCCGAGCTGGTTCGGTTCTCCCAAGGTCGAGTTTCAAGTGTACACGAGCCACAAACTCAATGTTTCAGTCTCCCATGTCCAGTACCCAAGTTGTTCTGGGGTTGCTCGAGTCGAGTTTCAAGTGTGCACGAGCACTACAAACTCTGCATTTCGGGTGATCAATGCTAGTACCCGAGTTCGCTCGGATTTACCTGAGCCGAGTTTCAGGTGTACCACGAGCATGACAAAGTCGAGCATTTCGGATCGGTTTTATGGACCAACGTTTTTTCCCGCTCTAGTACTTTGGCGCGCTTTTATTTGTTCCATTCGTTTTTTCTCCTTCAAATCCTTATCCTTTCTTCTCTTCTCTTCTTCTCTGTCTCATCAAGAACAAAAACCCTAATTTCAACTTCCCCCTTACAACACAGCAATGATTCCTTCCATACTAAACCAGCAATTCACTAGTTCTTCCTCTTCTTGTTTCTACTTCTGTTACTCTTCTTCCTTCATTCCTCGTCATCCTTCTTCAACATCAAACACACTCCAAAACCCTAACAACAAATCACTCTTCTTTCATGGTTTTACTCCACCCAAAATGCAACATCACCAAACCCTAACCCTAAATCCATTATTATCTCGTCGATTGTTCTTACCATCCGTATCTGGAATCTGGGATGCTTTAACAGGAGGGAATTCTTCGCGGGATGCTTTGATTTCTATCCGAAAAGGAATGGTTCTCTTCAGACAGGTATAAATTTAAATACCCATTTCTTGATTAGTTCTAAAAGGATTTAAATTCTTCTAATTTATTTTCTTTTGATTTTTCATGATTTGTAAGGGTGATGTTTCTGGGTCTATAATGGAGTTTGATAGAGCTATAGATTTGGATCCTCGCCAAAAGGCATGTAGGTTAATATACTTTACTTGGTGGGTGTTCATAATTTTTCGTAAAATTTGTTGAATTTGAATTGGATAATTTGTTCTCTTTTATGGTTCTTATCAGATTTATGGCAAAGAGGGCTTTCTTTATACTATCTAGATAGGTAGATTCTGTTCTATTTTTTTTTTTTTTTTTTTATATCTTTGCTTTTCGATCTCTTGTTTTTATAAAATGATCTAAGAATGAAGTTTGAACGTGGTAATTAACTAATTATTGTAGATTTGAAGAAGGGGCGGAGCAATTTCGATTAGATGTCGCACAAAATCCGAATGATACTGAAGAATCCATATGGTGTTACTTATGTGAAGCTCAACTTTATGGAGAGGAGGAAGCTAGAAGGAAATTTTTGGAGGCAAGTCTATGCTTGTTGTGTATTTCGCTTGTTTCTTGCTTCTTGAGTCTTCTTGAATATTATAAATTATGCTAGATTTGCTCGTAATTAGGTTACGTAGCGCTTAATGGAGTATTTGGTCTTTGTTCTGTAATCTCTCAAAGAATGCATAAAATGGTTGTTACTTTTCCGAGATCTCATTAAGCGATGTGGGATAATGCTAATACATCCACTAATGTCAGGGCTGGAGTTACTCGGAACTCCCCCTCCATGCAAAGTTAAGGTTACTAAGTCTCGACTCTCGGCCCATCCTCGAAACACTAGCTCTGGAAAAGTTTATATTTCACAAATTCCAATGCTTATACATTGGGATACAATTATCATATGAATGGAATATATGATCTACTGATGTTTGATTGGAGTTGAGTTATTTGAAGGATTTATATTACCTTATCCCTATATTTATTTGGGAAGCTATGCTTTTTTCCTATGTTCAACTTCTTGGTTTCCTTTGTATGCGTCTACTAACCACTCGGGTAGATTATGTATCCATTTGTTTTCCCAGTTGCTGGCTTGTGTCCTTTTCATGTTCTTGTATAAACATCGACAAAGTAAATAAAAGGGTTTTCTAATAATGCAGGTTGGTGTTGATCCACGGCCTGTCATGCGTCAAGCCTATAATTTGTTTAAAGATGGTGGTGATCCAGAGAAGGTTTGGACTTTTTTTCTAATAGTTCTTTGGAATCATTATATTAAGATATAATGCATATTACAATATTAGACAAGCGTAGCGATATGGTTTTTTGTTCTCGCCTTTCAGAAATTTCACTAACCAACGTATAATTGTTATCTACAGCTTGTTTCTGCATTTGTACAAGGGAAGGAACATGAGCGTTTTTATGCTTCTTTGTATGCCGGGCTATATTACGAATCTCAGGTTAGCAATTTTTAATTCTTGTTTATATGTAGTTCTCTTTGGCGTCAACGAATGAGAAAAATCTATAAGCATTATAATCTGTTAGGAGCTCCTTTTGGTGAATACAAACTTCTCATTTGTATACTAGTCCAACCAAACTTCTAATCGTATCCAAAATGGGCGTATATGTTACAAACTGGCAGTTTACTTCGTTTTGGAGAATCTTCAAGATGATGAGTTTATCATTAACCAAACCACTCTATTTGGTGATACTATCGTGTCTTGTTTATCGACACTTAAGTCGTAGAGAAGATCGTTAGCGAAATTTATATTAGTTGTGTCAGGTGGTCTTGAGCCTCCCTTGCACTTATAAACTGACCCCTCGCTCCTAGCTTCTAGAACCAATGTGGGATTATTCTAACAATTTGAGTTCTCACGATTACCTGAATCATTTGTCAGTCTTCAATACGTTTACCGTATAAACAAGAGAGATTTTAAGCTTACTCATGCTAGTTATCAAATCTTCCCTGGTGCAGAAAAATCAAGAAGCTGCAAAACTTCACATACTTGCTGCATGTCAGACCCCTTATGGATTGAGGTTTTCATGCTTGAATCTGATCCTCATTTTACTGTAATAGATGAGTCCGAGTAACTGTTGATTATGTAATTGCAAGAAACTAAACTAGTCGATCGACTTTCGTTCTTTTTTACAGGTCTGACGATTATATGGCTGCCCTTGCAAAGGTTCATTGCATTTGTCGAAACTGGAATCCCAATAAGTGAGTAATCATTGTCCTGTGTTTTGAAGCTTGCCTTGTTTCCTGAGTGCTTGATCACTTGGAGAGTTAGTTCTTGTAAAAGCTAAGAACACATATTACCGAAAAATGCTTCAACTTTTAGTATCATATGATTCATATTATCGTTTTCTCTTCGTGTATACTGTATTTACTATTGTTTGTAAAGTTTCTTTCCACTCTTTCTGTCTTATACCCGTTCATGTTATTGTTTGAGTGGTTGTACTTTTAGTGGTTCTTCAGGACTCGCTTACAATTTTGAAGAAAGTTCCATTTTTATTGCTCTCAGCTCTATGATCTTGATTCAGTTATGTTCATATGTCACAGACTGTTGTAAGCATTAATGCATTATTCTTTCATCGATAATTCCTGCTTGGAACCTTGTTAGGTCCGAGCGCAGAAAACATTAGCCCTCGGTCCTTCAGCCAACAGCAGAGGTCCAACTCTGTTTTGGTTCCATCCAGCCCGGTTGAAGCTTTCGGCCGAAAGAAAGGTAGTCTCTTCATTTCTCATAATCTCTTTTCAGACATTTTCCTCTTACCCTTTGTATCTCTCTCCGAAAGGACCCATCCCATTGTGAGCTATTACTTGGAAAATGCTAAGAATAGTAGAGGTGGCAGGTCCAAGCCATAGCAACCAGCAAGTTATTGCCGTGTCTAATGATTAAGTCCTTCGGCGGTGGCTATGTCTGGAACAGGTAAGTTGACTGGAATTTATTTTCTGACTTTTATGGCCCCTTGTGAACTACTACTGGGTGCGTCTGTAAGCGCACTCCAAAATTGCTCTTGGGGCCCCCGTCAGTAGGCGCGGCCCGTACAGACCCAAAAGTTCTCTTGGGGACTCTGAGCGCAGCTCTTGACTCTTCGTGGGCTCTTCTCGGTTTCTTATGGATCCGAGCTTGCTGCTTTTGTTTCGTGTCTTCTTCTTTTCGACAGCAAAAGAGTCAAAGACTTTGAAGAGAGCTTGAAGATCCGAGCTCGAAGATAGCCTTCTCTAATCACTCTCCAAATAAGTGAGATAAGACTGTTCCAAAGACAATGGGGGCAGCTAGAAGAATTGGGAGGTCATTATCAAAGTAGCCGCCCCACCATAAATTGCTTGGTTTGGTGGTTGACAAGACATCATCATCTATCATGTCTAAATTAGATTCTCTCATTCGAGGAGGTTTCCTATGTTAGATTTATTGCAATTATGTCATTCAATCTTGCAACAACTACCAACTATACATTATACTTCAATGAGTCATGGGCCATGGTCGGCCTTCTTAGGTCATAGAGTTTGACCTCATTAGATTTTTTTTTTTTCATCCAAAAATGGAGGGAAATGTATTATGGGTATGGATAATTCAACTTTGTATACTGACCCATTGAGAAAAAAAAAACACTCAAACTTGACAAGATTGATGGGCCATTGACAAAAAAAACACTCTCAAAAGTTAACTTTGTTGACCGACGCGAGAGATCGAAATAGAACAATTCAATATCTCAATCTAATTAATTCAATACAGACCACTCAAATCCGAGGATGATGTACTACTAAGAATATATTTTGATTGAACCTTAGGTGTTGTTTGTTTTTTTGTTATTCAGATCTGAAATCTGAATTGGTCGCTAATTCAGATTTTCAGATGTTTGTTTTTTTATTTATCAAAATCTGAAATTTTGTCTGAATGAGTTTGAGGTCTGAAACGGCTGAATTAAAGTCCATTATTTTCAGACTTTAAAACAAGTCTGAAATGTGAGCATAATGTCTGAAATATGCTTAATGACACAAACACCCTCATAGATTAGAAAAAAATCTCTTTTTCAAATGTTTAATCACCATCGGACCACCACCACCAAAAACTGACCGCCGCCTCCACCAAAAAACCAGCGGCCACAACCACAAACCAGCGGCCACCACCACAAACCAGCGGCCACCACCAAGAACCACAACACACATACTTAGTAAAGAATATATTTTAGAGAAGTGTTTTATATTTACTCTCTACACCAACACACATACTTCAAAGAACAGTTGAAGTATGTGTGTTGGTCAGGATGTAGAGAGTAAATATAAAACACTTCTCTAAAACTGTTCGTTAAAAATTATTAGTGGAACAACTACGAAAATTATGTTGGTACAATCATTTGAGTAATTTTATTTATCTTTTCTATCGGGTTGGTCGGAGAAATTTGATTACCACGCAAAACTTGCCTCCTTCAAACAAAAGCTTCCAATTTGACATAAGTATTGGATTTGTGAGATCTCATTATTTCCTAGGGACTTAGAAATTTTGTTGGAACAAAAGTTGTCTACCTAAATATTATTTTTGTTTCATTTGACTAATATTTCACTTTTTGGTGGTCCAATTTTTAATTCTTATCACACACTAATAGATATAGAAATCGGCTCTAGACTTTTTTTTTTTTTTTTATGAAATAATCGGCTCTAGACTTAAAGGTTTCATTGCTCTTTTGGGGAACTATTCATATTCGAACATGTGCTTAATAACACGCTTTTCGGTTAGTAATTTTTAGACCGGAACTTCGTGTCTTTAATTGTTTAATTTCTTTTTAAAAAAAAAAAGTTTATGGAAGAAAAAGAAAATAAAATTACAAAGAATAATGATACACAAAGCTAAAAATCAAAGTGTACATTAAAACTAAACAAAATCAACTGTGTTCAGGTTCACTTCTTTTTCTCTTTTGAAAATTTTTTCCAATCTCTTCATGGATGATTGATTCATTTTCAGATGTAAGTCTATTTTTTCTTTATGTTCCGTGTATCCATTTTCAATTAGACATCAATATTTTTTCTTTAAAAGTTATAACATTCGTTTACTGTTAGTTATCTCTCGATTTCTTTAAATCAGGTCGGCCCAATTTGTACGTAGACGGCCCAAGCCAGCTGTGTTGTATCTCGACTTCAAACTGAGTTTGATTTTGAGCCCGACTGACCCGTCCCGACAAAGGGTTCGAGTTGGGGTAAAAATTGTGTTTTATATTTTGTTTAGATTGCCCTCGTTCATTTTTCAAAGTGGATCCGCCCGAACCGACAAACAACAGTTATTAACACTATGAACACAGAACTCTAAGATCTCAAAATGATATGCTATCATTTCACCAAAAATAGTTTTAGTCCATTTGTAGTATTCTAAGCTTTTGCTTTTTATCTAATCCCACTAATTAAGCTTAGCTAAGCAGTAGAAAACCACTTAGAAAATTGTTTAGCCAAATCTAGTCAGAAAGTAGTTTTCTGTTAGATCTAAACAGAGTAATTATAGTCATCTGAGACATTAATAAATTACACAAAGATGATAATAATAATTATTAGTAGAAAGTTACACCTTATTTAAAAATGAGAATCTACTTAATTAATTAGATATAAATGATGAAATATTAGTTGAAGATGCCTCTAACCGGAAGGATTCATTAAATTATTTGAGAGAGATAATTTAAACAATATTTCTAAGTAAACGAGATAACGTATTAACAACTACTACAGTAGATAGTGATATACATATAAGAAATTTATTAATTTCGTACGTGATGATAGTAGAAACGACATTTTAATTAGTTTTTTAAACATCGAAATCGTTCTAAACAAGACTACCTTGCATAGTCGGTTATGTAATACTAATATCTTTTTTTATGGAAGACGTTGATACGAACGAGTCGTTTGTCTCTAGTTTCATCCTTTCTCATACATTAAATCCGTTAGTACTAATCCATATTTGTTAAGATTTGTTAAGATACTAAGTAAAAACAGTTATAAGTACTTTTCACAAAAAAAAAAAAGGGTTACTTTTTAGAGCCAAAAGAGCTTAAAAGCGTACAAATAAACAGAAAGTTTCACTGTTTTCTCTATACTATAGATGATTTGTTTTCTTCTTCTCACTTTCTCTCTCTCTCTCTCTCTCTCTCTCTCTCTAGAAGTTAAATGAAGAAGAAAGATAGGGATGGAGTATAAAACAGATCTAAAGAAGCTTTTCATTTTCACAATCACAGCTTTTCACAGCTGTGTTTCGTCAGATTCCGGCAACTCTTTCCGGTGATTATTCAACTATTTCCGGTGGTGTCAAATTTCAGATTGTCTTTATCTCTCTAACGCCTCTTCTTCGTTTCCGATATTAACAAGGTATATAGCATTTATTATTGTTCTTCATCTCTCTAACTCTGATTTTCGCTTTCCAATTTCTTGTTATATGAACTGTGAATTTCGGTTAATTTTTAAGCTAGTTTCGTGAAAATTGGAGTTGATTTTATACTTTTTTGAAAAATTTCCGATGATTAGGAAGGAAAAGCTTGAGAATCTTGTAGTGTTTGGAATCGGTATATTTTTTTTGTTGAAATTTGGAATCGGTATATATAGATACTGAAAGGAATTAGTCGGAATTTGATTTCGTCCGCTTCTTTAAAGAGTTGTTTTCAGATGATTCAATAGGTTTCAGGTGAATCTGGAGTTTCTGTTAATGGTGAAGAAGATGATGTTTCTGCTTGTTTCGAGGATTTGAGTGTCTGAATTAAAAAAATGAAAAGAGTGAATCTGGATGGATATAAATAAAGAATTGGATATAAGTATAATTGAAAAAGTTTTTTAGATTCTTCTATACTTTTTAGTTTATTTTGTTTTTGATCTTTGAGATCATTAGGTTTAGATAGTTTGATTTCGAATTATTCTATTGATCATATAGAAGGAGTTTGAGTATTAAGATTGATTTCAAAATATCCAAAGGAGAACGTAGTTTATTATCGAAAACGAAGTTTATTAAGTTTCATGATTGTTGATAAATCGGAAGTTATGAACTGAATAAAGAACACAATGACGTTTTTGACGTGAAAGTGGCGTGAATCGCCATCCAACAGTTTGGATTTACGCCAATTTCATCAACAAGAGAGAAAGTTGCGTGAATCCAACGGTTGGTAGCGATTCGGGCCAAAAAATCCGGTCCCCATGTCTTTTTCCATATCGACGTACATGGCTATAAAGTATTATTCTCCACAATCGTGGGCTTGATTAGTTACATTGACTAGACGCCACTGAATGATATACGTAAAACTCACCCGTATTAGTCTCGATCCTTAGATATTATAATAAAGTTGCTAACTAAACGATGTTAAGATTGTGTTGCAGATAAATGGGGCATTTTTCATATTTGTTCAATGGATTGACAAGAACATTCTCCGTCAAGAAAGGAAGAGATTGCCCTAACAAATGCGGAGAGGATGTTTCTGAAATTATGGCTAAAGAAGCGAAGAAAAACGATTTAATACTCCGTTCTTCGGGTGTTGTTAACACGGAAGGTTCGAAAAATCTTGCTTCTGCTTTCTCTAAGAGAGGAAACAAAGGAGTGAACCAGGATTGCTTCATAGTGTGGAATGTGAGTTTTCCCCCTTTACTGTAGTAGTTTCTTACTTCGGGTTGTTGTGAGAATAGTCCCACATGGGAAAAGGGTACTGCAATAACCAACAATATAATATATCTAGGTCCCCTCCAGTCTATTGATTGCTTTTGAGTTGGATGACCACAAATTTGGCCTGAAATTTAAAACTGTAGAAGTGATGATGCAATTCATATTTGAGAAATGTTCTTTTGTTTTTGGTTTTTAGGAATATGGAAACCAAGAAGACATGATATTTTGTGGGATGTTCGATGGGCACGGCACGTGGGGGCATTATGTATCAAGAGAAGTCAGGGAAACAATGCCATCTTATTTGTTTTGTAATTGGCAGGAAGCTCTTGCTCAAAATTTGCTTAGTCTAGATTTAAAAGACTTGGGATTAGATAATGAGAATCATGATTTTGAGTTATGGAAACAATCCTACATAAAGACTTGTGCCATTATCGATAAGAAGCTGGAGACGCATCGGAAGATTGATTGCTTCAATAGTGGAACGACTGCTTTATCGATCGTCAAACAAGTAATGACCAATCTCTTATTACTAATTTTTGAAAATATATTGGTAGAAATTTAGTTTTTTTTATACCTGTTTGTGATTATTTCTTGGAATTGCCCGTTGAAATGTTTGTCTACGAGGTCGTCCCTTTTCTGTTCTGCTTAGGCCCACACATGTTTTTCTCTGTATTACCAAATAAGCTTAGTGTTAGACTTGAAAGCATCTTCAAACTTAGCTTAGACATATCTAACTTCTCTTAGGTCATGTGAAGTACTGTTAGACCAAAACACTCGTTGGGGACTTAGTTTGCAACTCTTGGTTTCTTTTATTCGGTTAGACTTATAACATGAATTATCTCACCTTGTTTTGCTAGGGTGAACTCATTGTTATAGCAAACGTTGGCGACTCTCGTGCTGTATTGGGTACTATTTCTGATGACGGCAGCTTGGTTCCTGTTCAGCTAACTATTGATTTCAAACCATGCTTACCTCGTAACCTCTCTCTCTCTCTCTCTATTATATATATATATATATATATATATATATATAAAGGAAATAAATTTAGAAATATTTCTGTTGAAATGACCAAAATATTTAAATTTTCATGCCTACCAAAATTTCAATTGAACTAAGTTTCTCTTGACAATGCCGTGTCAAGGGAATAAAATTCGAACTAGTTCAGTCGAAATGACAGAAATATTTCCATTTCCATGCGTACGGAAATTTCCACTGAAACCGAAATTTCATTCCTTCAAACATGTATAAATACTATCATGTGCAGCCTTTATACTTTATCTGAACAACTCTATATTTTTTCGAATACAGAGGAAACTGAGCGAATAATGCAGTGCAAAGGACGGGTATTCTGTTTAGAAGATGAGCCAGGAGTTCATAGAGTATGGCTACCGAATGTCGAAGCACCAGGACTGGCAATGTCAAGAGCCTTAGGAGATTATTGTGTTAAGGACTATGGTGTTATATCAGTTCCTGAAGTCACACAAAGGGTTATAACAAGTAAAGACCAGTTTGTTGTTCTAGCTACTGATGGGGTATGTATTTTACAACTGACATTACCAAAACTTTTACATATCATCATATATCAACATTTGAATGCTCGATTTCCATGAAAACGTGTATAGGCAAGAAGTAAAGCGAGTCGAAATCTTATTTGTTTCTTTTTCAGGTATGGGATGTTATTTCAAATCAAGAAGCAATTCAGATTGTTTCTTCAACACCAGACAGACGAAAAGCAGCGAAACGATTAGTGGAATGTGCAGTTAAGGCATGGAAACGGAAAAGAAGAGACTATGCTATCGACGATATTTCAGCTATATGCCTTTTCTTTCACGCCTCTCAAACGATTAGCCCTGTTAGTTAGTAACCGAAGCAGGCAAGAGAGCCAAGAAGGTACTTACGGCGATATTGTTTAGTTTATGAATCATTAGAATTATGATTATATGTATATGAGTTCAGGAAAAAAAACTATCCCTTGATTATTTATAGGGTGTTTACATATTAGTGTGTAAAATAGTGAAGATTATGGTTAGCAATATGAAGATTAATTTTGTTAAGAAATGAGACATTTATTTGATCAAAAAAAAAAACTCTAAGCTTAAGCGAATAGTTATACTATGAAAAAGCAGAAAACTAGTGATGAGATTGTCCATTCTAACTGAACTTCGGAAAACTAGTAATGAGATCGTCCATTCTTAATCAACCTTCTGAATATCAGTCATATTGTTCTAGATTGCAGCACCCACTGGGGCTAATTGACCTAGTTTCCACAGGATACAAGGTTTTCCTTCGAGGATGAGGTTACGTTAGAAGGGTTCTCTGCCTAAATAATCTAGACGTTGTCAACGTACCCAATACGATCTATATAGGTAAGATTGTTATATTAAATAAATTAGGTTAGTATTGGTTTATTTGGGAACTGCTTTGAGGTTTTAGTGCGTAATAGATTTATTAGTCCCACATTGATGAAAAAGATTGGTGGGAGATGATAAGAGTTGTTTAGAATGAAGACTTGGTAATGGGAAGAAATTTAACTCGTGCCTGTCGGGGGTGAAAGGCGACCCGTTAATGATCGTTTAGAGACGACGGATCGTGCCGACACCTACACAAGCGAACACAACGTTTATAGGCGAGCGGGTTGAACCCTACTTTAGGTTTACCCGCCCGTCAATTTTTGGAAGCCACCCATCTTCTTGGGGGGCTCTTACTTCAACTCAAATAGTAACTATTGTCAACTAATGAAAATGTATGGACTCTAGGGTTATATAGTTACAGTTTTTTTTTCCCCATGAAGTAAAAGAAAAAAAAAATTATTTTACACATGTTGAAGAACTAATTGGTGTCACATTATGCTGTTACACATGTCTAACATTGTTATGGGTTATCAAATGAAATGTGGAAAAATAAAATTATACACAGTTATTACATACCGTGACATAAATTGGAGGTGGAGATTCAAAGAGAGAAGAGATGGTAGCGGTGGGAGAGAGTGAGTGTTTCTTATCATTTTCTTTTTTTTTCTTCCCATCTTGAGTTGAAAATCCCTAACACACAAAAAGGTAGAATGATATTTATGTGAAAATATGATATTTATGTGGAAATACAATCAGGGCCGGCCCAAGTATATCGGAGGCCTCAAGCGAAATTAAAAATTGGGGTCTCATACAATGAGATTAGAAAAAAAATTAAATAAAATTTAAACAATGCTAGGAAAAATTCGAACCCTTGACCTTTTATCCAAGATCTAAACTTTTTACCACTAAGCTACGCCTTCAATTATATTTGAAATTGGTTTAAATTATAATTAGTTTTTCGAAAGTTACATACGAAATAGGAAACATGAGGCCCTTGATTATTTGGGGCCCAAAACGACCGTTTTGGTGGCTTTGGTCACGGACCTCCCCTGAATACAATATATTAAATCAAACACGAACTATATGTGAATTCAACCACATTGAATTGCAATTCTTCTTTTATGTTATGTGAGCTAATATGACAAACAAAAATATAATGTCCAATGATGTTATTTTTATTTTTTTTCTAAAAGTGACTCGTATGAATATGAATCATCTCATTCCAATAAACCTACTAAGTATCTAAAAATCTAATTCAACCTACTAAGAGCATCTCCAATGCAACACTCAAATGGAAAAACTTAGAGTGCCACCTAGGATTTTTTGAATTTTTTGTAAAAAAACTCTCTCCAATTGCAACACTCAATTTGGATCTCAAAATAATGTAGCATCATTTAATATTGAGATATCTCAAGAAGAAACTCAATATTTGAGATTTCTTTTGAGGATCTCAATTGGCCACTCAACATTAAAAGCAAATCTAACCATCTAGGAAATGACACCTAAGTTATTTTTAGGTTTTTTTAGAGTGTTGCATGGAGATATATTTTGAATTGGGGATCTCAACATTGACATCTAGGAAAGATAAACTCAATTGAGCCTTGACACATAAAACTATTTGAGTTTTTTTTAAAAATTTGTATTGGAGATGCTCTAAGTATTTTAAAATCTAATTGGAGTGAAATGTACCATTTAAGACAAATTTCATCAAAGAAAAAAGAGACACTAAACTAAAGAAGAGTGTTGGTTATGGGGGTAAGATAGTCAAAAGGAAAAAAGAAAAGGGCGGTTGAGGAGGAGGAGGAGGAGTGAGCGGCGGTGAAAGTAGGTGGGGGTGCACGTAGTGGTTGGTATTAATCTTCTCCGTCTTCTGTCATTTTAGTACAAGACTAGAATAGCCCAGCAGCCAGTCTGGCATTTCTCTCTTATCATTGGTTTATGGGTCCCACTAGTCGTCCTCCTGTCGCCCACATGTGTACACCACCACCACCAAACTCAACACTATTCTCTCTCTTGGTTTTATTCTCTCTCTCTCTCTAGTATGTCTTTTATGTTCTCTTTTTCATTCAATCATTCATGTTAAAGGGAATCCCAAATGTTAGTGTTATTTATTCTCTTCAATCAATCCTAATTTAGCTCACTAGAAAATTGGAGTCCATAGTATGCCAAATGGTGATCTGACCCGCTCCAATTTGTGAGTTTATCTCTCTTTCCATAGGCAGATCAATTAGAGTCAACCACATATTCGACGTATGATCAGTCTAATTTTTGGGTCAATTTACATTCGTTAGGTCTTAATTTTTATTAAGAATATTAATAGATGTGGGTGTTACTCGGAACTAACAACCCAATAAATGTGGATTATATTTGACATATTTTCGACTTAGACTAAAAGTAGCATAGATTCTTATCAGTAAAATTTGGAAGTGTCTTGAAATGTCTACCTGAAAACTCCACACTGATCTAAATACCAATGGTTGATGAAGTGATACCTAAACAAGTTCTTGTAATTTTTTTATTTTTTATTTTGTTAAAAGATTGTAAATTTGTATCTAATTATGATTCATTGACCAACAATCTCTTTTACGAACACCGCGACGACTAGGCTCCAATATTTTTTTCCTTCAACCATCTCTACTCTCTCCCCTCCCCGTGTCCTTCAACTCCATCTTCGTGTCTTTCTTCTCTCCCCCCTCTTGATGATAACTATACTTCTAACAAAGAGATACACTAGAATAAATGAAAAGAGGAGAGAGTTAAAATTTTTGTTTCCATTTCTTTTCGGTTATAAGACCCAAAGAGATGAGGTCGGTCCCTCAGACAACTCGATCACAGTGGATTGACCAAGTCTTTCTCAAAGTCTTTAATCCACATAATCAAACTATTAGTCCCCTTAATAAACTGCCTTGTTTGATGGGGGGAGAGAATGAAGGAGTAACCGATTGAATTGAGAAACATGAGGGATTCCTCTTAACAATAGTCTAAAGAATTGATATCTCCACTTCAAAATTTGCTAAATCCAAGACTAGATTCATTTTGAGCAAGTTCTTTAGGACAGACTGTGTTTCTTATTGTACTATTCTTAAGACAAATATACCCTCAATAACTTCACTCTCTTATCCTTCAAAAACTTGTAAATTATAACACATAAAGAGGGTATTATTGGACAATAAAAATAACAAGAAAGGAAACAAACTGTGGTGGAAAAGGAATAGACTTTGGTAGATCTGCATAACTACAACGTTTTAGAGAGAGAAAGCTGTCTGAAACTCCTCACATTCTCTTCCTCTTTCTCTCTCTACATTTGATAGAGAAGAGAAGAGAGAGAGAGAGAGAAGATTTGTCATCAGCTTCTAGAGATAAAGAGAGAAAGTGGGTAATCAATATTTTTGGTAATGGGAGCTTAAATTGTGTTTTTTTTTTCTTTTGCAGATTTTTTCTTGTCTTTTGAGTTGTCTGGGTATTGATCATCTTCTTTGTTTTTTTTGTTTGCGTTTCAGTGATTTTGATACTGGTGATTATTATATTCTTCAATTGGAACTAAAAACCAGACTGATTCATATTACTCATGAAGAGGCTAGTAAGTATGTTCTTTTAATTTGATTTCTTTAGTATTTGTTCATATGAATCTGTTAATGGTGTTTTTTTATCAAAATTGAATCATGGGTATTAAAGTTTTTTCAATTTTGAGTTGGTGTTTGTATTGAATTTGATTTATATTCTAAGTTTCTCAATAATGGCTTGAATTCTTTGTATGCCCCTGTTTATTTCTTGAGTTTTATTGCAGTTTCTATTATGATGAAGAAGAATGTTAATAGCCAAATTTGGAGGTCTCAATGATCTTAAATTAAGTTTTTTCTAACTATACAACTTTAGAGGAGTGAAGCTGCTAAATTTAATTTGGAGATTACTGATTAGAAGAGTGGAAACAATTAAGATCGTAAAAAGGGTTAAAGTTTGTGAGAATAGTTCGACATGGGAAAGGAGTGATCAAGTAACCAATAGTGAATGTCTAGACTTCTAGTACCAATTGATTTTGAGTTGGATGATCACAAATATAACATGGTATCACTTATCAGAGGTAGGCCCATACACGATAATTGTTTATAAGCAACACATGATCCACATCGTCTGAAAAGAAAAAAGAGACGTGTTAGGCTCAAGATTTACCACGGGTGGAGAGGTGTGTGAGTATAGTCCCACATGGGAAATGGGTGATCTAGTAACCAAGAATATAATGTCGAGGTCTTCTCTACTCATTACCAAATGGTTTTGAGTTGGATAAATGATAATTTGATTTTCCCCAAGTTACTTGGTTTGGGTACTTTTACGAGTTTGGTGTTTCTTTTATCTTTTTTCTTAACTACTTGTTATCTTACTATTCAGTTGGTATTCCTATTACTCCTTTCACTAAGCAATGGTCTTCGAATATATGGAGAAAATGATAATTGGGAGTGCAAATTCAAGAAAACTTTAGCTCCCAGACCTCATAGTGTGTCGATTTTGGAGTTCGGAGCGGTTGGTGATGGGAAAACATTAAACACTATCGCTTTTCAAAATGCCATATTTTATCTCAAGTCATTTGCCGATAAAGGTGGTGCTCAACTCTATGTGCCACCCGGGCGTTGGCTCACTGGAAGTTTCAACCTCACTAGCCATCTCACTCTTTTCTTGGAAGAAGGTGCCGTAATTCTTGGAGCACAGGTAACAATTAGCTACTGTTTAGTATTAGTAAGCTTGAACAATGGACATCCACTAATGGGTTTGACCTAAAACATGGATCTTTCTTGATTTTCTCTCAATTTCTCAAGGCACAGGCAATTAGCTCAATTTGTGCAATTATGTTAAATCTATTCCTATTTGTGGTGTTTTGGTTGTTCCTCATTTTCATTTATTTTGTAGGACCCATTTCATTGGGGAATCATCAAACCATTACCATCGTATGGCCGAGGGCTTGATCTTCCAGGACCTAGATATAGCAGCTTAATAAACGGATTCAATTTGACAGATGTAATAATAACAGGCAAGACAACTCGAAATTTGTAGTTTCCTGAATCATAAATCGTTACGTTTTTTTACTGGCTATCAGTCTCTTCAACATGGTATTTAAAGTTCTTATTTATCACGAGAGACGATTTCATTCATTATTTCTACAGGTGATAATGGAACCGTTGATGGTCAGGGTTCAGTTTGGTGGGAATGGTTCAGTTCTCATTCGTTGAATTACAGCCGCCCTCACCTTGTTGAAGTAGTCGATTCAAACGATATTCTCATTTCTAACCTAACCTTTTTGAATTCCCCTGCTTGGCATATCCATCCTGTTTATTGCAGGTAATTAGATTATATCTTTATATGGGTCGATATTTGTATCCTTTTTGGCATTTTTACGTGAAGAGTCATCTAACAAAAATATTTGTGGTATGATACAGCAACGTGCGAATCCATAATATCACGATTCGTGCTCCGTCTAATTCTCCTGATACATATGGTATAGTGCCAGGTTCGTATAAATTTATCATCTTCCCTTTTTGTGAACTATTTACTTCCATTAGGAGTTTGCTCTATTTGAATTCGATTATTACTTCCAACGATGAACTATCTCGCTTAGTCAAGTCTTTGGTTGTCTTATTGTTTTTGAGATTTGAAGATTCACATCTTTGTAATACGTAAATAATGAATTGCCGGATGATCATATGTCAAATAAGGTGTCTAGAGAACTTGCATCAACCTAGCACTATTCCATAAGTTCATATTCTTTTTTCAGTATCCTAGAGTAAAAACTTATCGCACTTTTAACATTCTTTTCAGATTCATCTGATAACGTATGCATTGAAAATTGCACGATTAGTGTTGGTTACGATGCCATCGCACTTAAGAGTGGCTGGGATGAGTACGGGCTTGCATACGGCAGGCCCACCACAAATGTCCATATTAATGGGGTTCACCTTCAAGCGTCTTCGGGCTCTGGTCTAGCATTCGGAAGCGAAATGTCTGGTGGCATCTCAAAGGTACGGGTTGAACTGCTTCACTTGCACGATTCATATTCCGGAATCAAAATCAAGACCAACAAAGGAAGAGGAGGTTACGTAAAAGACATTGTTATATCGGGCGTCAAAATGGAGAACATTCACAATGCACTTGAAATTACAGGTCAGTATGGGTCTCACCCAGACGATAAATTTGATCCTAATGCCCTACCAATTATCGACAGAATTACCTTAAAAAACATAATTGGCACAGAGATTTCCGTTGCCGGAATCCTAGATGGGATTCAAGAATCCCCTTTCACATCGATATGTCTTTCAAATATCTCATTATCTATGATTCCTAGTTCTTCCTCGTATTGGATTTGTTCGGATGTATATGGGTACTCTGAATCTGTCTTTCCCGAGCCATGCCCAAGCTTGCTAGGCTCATATTCAAATTCTTCCTCCTGCTATTCTTTCCAAGATCTTGATGGTCATGCTGAAATCATATGAAAGTATGAAAAAACGCTCACCATTAAGCTCTTGTACAATTATAAGTTCTTATAATCTTCTGTTTCCGATTCGAGATTCATCTCTGAATTGTTCAAATAAAGTACAGATCTTCATACTTATTTCCTTCAAAATTCGAATTCGTTTGTTCATGTCCTGCAAGTGGTTTCATACCCATTCAATGAATCAATCAGCAGCTTTATGTGTATAGTTTCATTTCTTCATTCTTGGTGTAATGAAATTTTTGGTAGTTTTAGAAGAAAATAAAACAAGACAATGTGGTATTTGAATTTATTATTATTTTTCTTTCTTTTGCTTTTGTGATTTCATTGATTGTTATGTAATTTTAATTTGATCTTCTAGTATCTTAAGAGAGAGAATTCAAGTTGTTGGAAATGTGAGAAGGGTGATCTAGTAACTAAAAATATATTGTTTAGGTTTTTTTCACTCATTGGCAAATGTTGAGTTGGATGACTCTGAACTTACATGGTGCGCTCATTCATAAAATTTCATAAAGAAAAAAAAAAGCTAACACATAAGAAGTTTAAAAGTGATATGTGCTCCACGTCACTTGGAGGTCACTTGGAGAAGGACATATGTAAGGCACAACGAACACCACATTTGATGAGAGGTATGAGAATAATACCTCGTGACAAAAGAAAGATAATCAAGTAACCAAAAATATAGTATTTAGGCGAATCCTGTCACTTGGGAGAAAGATAATCAAGTAACCAAATATATAATATTTAGGCGAATCCTGTCACTTGGGAGGAAGGGTTGTCTTTTGTTCGAAATAATGGTAAAATAAATGGATTATGTTTTGTTTCTAGTCATTGAAAGCCACGGTTTGGGAGGAGCATTCAAGAATGTCCCCCTTTTGTACCTACAAACGTCTCACATTTTAGTTGTGTTATCTGTCACAAATTGTGTCTATAAAAAAACAATCCTATCATGTGAGAGGATTGTATATAATAACGAGTTTACCTAATGTACATATAGAGCTATCTCTCTAACGATCTCTCCCGCTCGCTCTCTAATCTATCTCCCTCGCTTTTCCTCTGTAGATTTCGACTTCTTTGTAGATCTCTCTATCTCTTAACCCTATATTTCGCTCTTTTTCACTGTTTCAGATTTCGTGGTCTACCGATCATGAGATCTGTGATTGGTCAATCGTGAAATGTTACGTGACCAACCAACCATGAGATCTCTCCCGCTGGCTCTTTAATTGACCAACCAACCATTAGGATGCAAACAATAACAAAATCGATTTGCGAATCTAAAATAAAGATGTCTTCTTGATCAAATTTTGTTGACCTAAGTCTTTATGCTGTAATTTTGTTTGTCCCCTGAAGAACCCAACTCAGAGATGATTTATTAACCCACGTTAGGGCGGGGAAGTATCTGTGAAAAAATAAAAATGAAAACAGCGAGGGAAAAGGGATCGAACCTTGCCTGCTGGTAAGTCCATCTTCTCCATCCTATTCGAAACCCTAAAAAAAGAAAATCATATCTGATCACGAAATTAAACCCCATTTCTTTTCTTTTCTTCTCTTCTTGATCTAAACTGCTTGTAATCTGGAAATTTATCCAACTTCTCCAAGAAAGGAATCATCTTTAACTACCCTCGTTAATGGTTTCTAATTTTTTTGAATTAGGTTAGAAATTGAATGTATGAAACAGCTCTACTTGTTAAGAACCGATTTGGGCAGATTATTGTATCTGGGTTTAGTCAGATTCAAACTAAATAGAAGAAAAGATCCTTGCTTGAATTTATTATTTCCAATGCAGATTAAGTTACTAGGGCTTTGGGTGCTCATTGTTAGTAGATTGAGTTCTAACTAGGGTTTAGTTAGATTGAAGTTTTTCGTGAGTTTGGGTATTTTTGTTAATGAATTACTTGTTGAGGGTTGAGAAAGTTAGCTTTTTTGAGGTGAGGAGAATATGAAGAAGGAATTTGAATGCTTAATTGGTTCTAACTATGAATTTTATGGTTCTATTTCATAGAAGAATCAGTCATAATCTTTTATTTTATCAGTACATGTCAAGATTGATTTGTGATAGTAGCTACCATTGCAATGGTGGTAGTGAGAATGGGTTTACAATTAAAGATGAGATGAAGCCAAGTTCAGAAACGTCGGTTTATAGTTTTGCTTCGGAGGAGAAACACATTTTGGAGAAAACCAATCTAGGGTTTTCTTCTAGTATTAATGACATTGAGAAAAATGATACTCGAGAGTGTTTCTTGCATAAAATGAGGTCTTTTTCTGGGTATTTATCCGAGACGGATAAAATTTATGAAGTTCTCCAACAGGATGGACCTGATTTTGATACTGAATTGGCACTGGATGAGTTACAGATCAGGGTTTCGTTCGCTCTAGTTAGACGAGTTCTTTTAAGAATATTGAGAAAAATTGACCATACAAATAAGTATAGATGTTCTATGTTGACGTACAAATTCTTCGTGTGGTCGAGTCACCAAAGAAATTACAGGCACACTTCTAACATATATCACTTAACCATGAAGATCTTTGCAGAATGTGAAGAATTCAAGGCTATGTGGAGATTAGTAGATGAGATGACAGAGAGCGGTTTTCCAACTACAGCTCAAACATTCAATATTTTGATATGTACTTGTGGGGAGGTAGGCATGGCGAGGAGATTGGTAGAGAGATTTATTAAGTCGAAGACATTTAATTTCAGGCCATTTAGACATTCATTTAATGCGATTCTACACTCTCTTCTTGGGATAAACCGTTTTCACTTGATAGAGTGGGTATATGAACAAATGCTTCTTGAGGGTCATTCGCCCGATATTCTAACTTATAATATACTTATTCGTGCAAAATATAGGTTAGGAAAATTGGATCAGTTTCACACATTGCTTGATGATATGAGTAGGAATGGTGTATCTCCTGATCTTCATACATATAACATCCTTCTCCACGTACTTGGAAAAGGAGATAAACCACTTGCAGCATATAATCTCATGAATGAAATGAGAGATGTTGGTTGTGATCCAACTGTTCTTCATTATACATCACTGATAGACGGATTGAGTCGAGCTGGAAATTTGGATGCTTGCAGGTATTTTTTCAATGGTATGATTAATCAAGGTTGCATGCCCGATGTGGTTTGCTATACTGTTATGATAACAGGGTACATTGTAGCGGGAGAGCTTGAGAAGGCACAGGCGATGTTTGCCGAGATGATTGTTAATGGGCAGCTACCTAATGTTTTCACGTACAATTCAATGATCCGCGGGCTCTGCGTAGCCGGGAAGTTTGTAGAGGCCCGTTCAATGCTTAAGGAAATGGAATCCAGAGGTTGCAATCCAAATTTCACAGTTTATTGTACTCTAGTGGGTAATTTACGAAATGCTGGAAAGCTTTCCGAGGCGCACGAGATAATAAAACAGATGGAGAAGAAGGGGCATTATACCTATCTCCTCTCAAAATTGAAGGGGTATAGGAGGTCTTGAAGTGGCAAATCAAGCATTAGTACTGCAGTATCGGATTCTTGGAACCTATTCCAGATTTCGATAGTATTGCAGAGTGAAAACGAAGAAAAGAGTGAAGGATCACGGGAGGCAGATGGAAAGAGGGGAGGAGGACAGTCGGCCTACATGTAAAATAACAAGAGAGGCTAGCCTAAGAGAAAGCTTTCAAATATGCATCTGAGTAAAAGAAGGCTGGCATTTGCTTCAGAATCGTGCAAGTTTAAGGCCCTGCATGCGCGCATCTTGTCTCTCAAGAAAAGCTTGATTCAGATCATCTTGGGAGTAGCACACACATGAGACAAGGGGAGCATCCAACACCAACAAGTATGTATTCGTTTTTTGCTCTTTATCATTCAACCTAGTGAATACCATCTTTTTTACTGGTCATAGAAGAAATCTATCTCTTTTTAGTAGGGGACTAGTACCCTTTACCCTCGAAAATTTTCAACCTCAGAAACAGAATGGTCGAGAAGTTGACATTCAACGGCAATTACTGTAGTGGAAACTTTATGTAGACTCCGCGTTTTATCAAAATTCAATTTTCATAACACTACTCTAACTTGATGCTGTGGTGGCAGTTGAGTACAAACAAATGATCTCTTCTCTGAGAGATTGTTAACTACGAGGAATTGGCTTAATGTCTGATGGAGAGATTACTGAAACCAGCGTTGTTGGATCTGAGGATGCTTGTTTCTTGGTGGTGGTAATGTTTCTCAATATTATGCATTAAGAAGTCTCAAAATGAGTATGGGTCATTATGCCACATACTGAAAAGGCCAGCCTATGTTGTCAGCAGTTGTAAATCAGCCATGATAGTTCAAGTTAGTAGTTCTACTCATAAGCATCCGCGCTTTGGCCTTGCAGTAACCTATTTGGTACATCAATTGTTACTGAAGGACATGTATACTTGAAAAACAGCTACCGTTTTGGAACTGAGCATGAGCACAAACGATATCGATCTAGGCAAACCTGTAATTGAATGTCTCCCATTCATGGACCTGTCCAAACTTGTTCTGGAACTCTACTTTTTTGCTCTCTCCGTAGGGTCTGTCTTGGGACTTCCTGATAATTGAGTTCTTCCTTTGCTTTCTCTCTAACTTTATCGAGGTCATGTTCGAGTTTTGTGAGATCATCTCCTCAAATTGTATCATTTTTTCTGTACAATAAAAGGTGAAATACCATTAATTTATTTCTTCTCCTTTACTTTATTGATTCTTCTCTTTTAGTCAATGGTACATTGCATTTTGATTAGTATCATAAAGACGACTAGTCCACGACTATGTTTTGTGATTGCTTGAGTGTGAAGTAGGAGTTTACGAAGAATAAAGTGCATACAAATTTTTCTTTGTTATCAGTTAAACTTTTGAGATTCTGAGGTCCTACAACGATAACGTATAGTATGAAGATAAAGATAGATATCCTTGAAAAAGACGAAAGTGTATGGATGTGAAATTTAGTGAATGCCGTAACATAACTTTACACGATTCCTTCGTAGTAGAAGTCTAGAAGAATATTAACAGCAAACTCAGTAACCCATTTCTCCTACTTGCTTATCTGGGGGTCCTAAAGTTAATGGACAGAACAAAACCTCCAATAGCCAAGTTAAAACTTGAACTCGGGTATCTGCTGTTTTTCACCATTTAACCCAACAACCAAGCTATTCTCATCAGTTACTTATTTACTGCTCCAGGTAGTTTCAGTTATTACTTGGGTAACTTTCAACTTACAAACTCTATGCTATTCGACATGCATATGGATGTTCTTCGTAAAACTTCGAATTGATGTTGGCTTCATTTCGATTATCACTTTTGTGATATTCATCATTGTAGTAGTGTACAGTCCTTCTGAAACAGGTATTCTGAGGAGTTGAGACGTACTCATATCTAGGACTGCACGGCAATGGTTTGTATGTTTTGTAACTGTGAGAAGCATAAACAGGTGGTTCAGGTTTGACCGTATAACTGTAAACAGGTGGGTATCTACTGTCTAACCCCAGGACCGTAAACAGGTGCCCTGGTTCTGAACCCGTGAACTTCATGATGATTGCTCCAATACCCATTAAGATTTTCAGGTGCGTAGTTGTTCATTAGTCCTCTAAATTCATGTCGGCGATGATGAATTACATGATTCTCTTGAATGTCTTTTGGCCCAAAATGGTGCTTTGGTTGGGTATCTATTTCCATTACTACCATTGATGAGTTGAAATCTGGAACTGGGTTTTCAGGTGGTGGTGGTGTGTCTCTTGGAGGCTCTGCTTGCCCGTCTTCAGCTGGAGGAGGTGGTGGTTGTTCACCTTCCGGTGGTGGTTGCTCTGCTGCCTCAGGAGGAGGTTCTGAAGGTTCATCAGTCTGAAGTCTGAATACAAACACTTGAAATTACTTTCCTTGTCTTTCTGAATATCAATCTGAATATCATATATATATATATATATATATATATATATATATGTTCATAATAATCAAACAAGCTTTCAAAATAGTTCTTCAAGATCAATACTAGTCTAAACATGAAAAGAATAACTAGTTTGCCATTGATTCCATGCAAGGCTTTCTTAATATTCTGAACACAGCCATTACAGTCTATTCTGATCTGTATTTCGATGACTCGAGGTTTCTGCAGAATGGGTAGATATCAAATAGAAATGGGTAAGTGGTATTTGATCTGAAATTTGCTCAACTACTTACCAAGCAACCGGAGGTAATAATCATCAACATAGAGTAACAAACAAGCTCTAGATATGTCAAAGATGAGGTAAAGGGTGGTGGCTGAGGCGAGGGGAATTTTCTTTTGCATGGATGGTTATCAGCTGCTTTATGATTGAGAGATGTCTATTGAGTGGCAATATAACTAAGAATCACAAAAAAAAAAACCCTACTCCCTGTAGTACTATTACTAGTATTTATACTCTGCACGTCAGATTAACCTCGAGATCTAAACGGATTAAAGATCCAAAGGTGTGCATCATTATAAGCTACAAAACTCTAAGAAAAATCAAGCATAAGATAAGGTGGAAGCTCCCAGTCAAAGAAATAGAAGTAGCTTTATTTTTCGTTTAGTGGTTAGCCTATTTTCAGTTAAAAAACAGTTTGGTTCCGGCGATTTTGATGAGGCAACTTCAGCCACCTTTTATTTCTGTTTATTTTTTTCTTGAAGACTTCATCAACTTTATTACCAAAACTTATAAGCTAATGTTTTCTTCTTATGGTTTCCATGAAACAGAGTTCAATTTTTCCACCAAGTGTTTTTAGGTGGAAACATAATGCAGTCAAGTTATATTGTAAATAAAAATTTCATAAATCAGAGCCCTTGCGAGAAATTGTCGTTGAATCAAGAGTGGTGGATATTGCAGATTGGCGTCAACTTAATCGGCTTTTGTTCACATCCAATGGGTCTTCAACAGTCACAAAAACCCGCAACACACTGAACAAATTAACAACAATGTTAGGTTGTCTGACTACTTGACTAAGAACCCTAGACATTATAGGTTCGGTTCCCAGATAAGCAATTGGTTTTGGATCGTTGTTCAGTTGGCCTTTAGGGCCATTTCTGTAAGAGTTGAAATTTGGCAGTTATCGTGCTTATCACGTATGTTTGATATATCAATGTCATAGTAATGAGTTATCTATCACATATGACACTTTTCAAGAAAAAAAAGAGATGGATTTGATGGCAATATGGTTATTTCTCTCCTTTTTCCCTGTCTTTCCAAAAAAAAGTAGGCACACAATCTAACCCTATGACTGTCATTCGAAGTATTATACTAGTAAGTCAAAACGAAGATATAAACGAACAAAGTAAGCAAAAACAATGATAAAAAGTATATGAAAAATTAAGATAGATATTTGATTGTAGATATGGTAGAATCAAGTTCTTCCCCCGCACACTTAAAAATTCAGAATCTCACTCCTATTTTCACCCTCTCAGTCTTTTCTGTCCTTTAATCATTCTCCCCAATAAGCTATTTTTCGGCTTCGCTTATCTGGGCCCTGAAGTTAACCGGTCGATCAAAACATCCAATGGCCAGAGCCAAGACTTCAATTAAGGTCGGTGCCGTTTTTTCACCGCTTAACTGACTAACCAAGCTATCCTCGCTTCATTACCTGTTTATCGCTATTACTTATGCCACCATCACAAGTTTCACTAATTACTTGGTTTAACTTTCTACTCACAAATCTATTGAATTGCTGTTGGTTCTGTTTCCCATTATCGCTGTTGTGATATTTGTCACCGTAGTAGCGTTTGTGCTAACTGAAACGGGTTCTTTGAGGAGTTTAGACACAATCATGATCAGACTGCGCGTAACAAATATCGCAACAGTGATAATGTGAAACAGAACCAACAGCAATTCGACGCTACTACAGAGAACCCCTGCAGTCTGTGTCCACATAAACAGGTGGTGCAGGTCCAGTTGAGTAACTGTAAACAGATGTCCAAGATCAATCCATGACCATAAACAGGCTGTTCGGTTCTGATTTCTGAAATCCATGAACTTTAGGATAGCTGCTCCAATACCCATGAAGATTTTCAGGTCTACTCCTGTATGTTCATGCTGGTGATGATAAATTACAAGAATCGCTTCAATCTGTTTGGTCCAAAATGGTTCCTGGTTACCTGCCATTATACCATAAAATAGAATTAATAGACTAATTTCAGACTGAATCTGTTTTGAATCACATAGACCCAAGTTACTAAAACCGAAAATGCAAATAATTAACCAAGGATAGAAGTGCAACCTAGGAGAGAAAAGTAAACAACTAATGAGATAAAATTAAACACTGGTAATTGTGAGAGAAGTTCAAATATAAAACACTCTCAGAAAAGCTACTTCCAAAAATTTGCTAGCCCCAATTGAATACAAAATTAATGACATTGTAGACAATGTTTAAGAAGGCGCATCAGATATTACGCATCTCTATGCAATAGAGAGGCGTATGCGTCAACAAACGCCAGTCGTCCCTTTAAGTGACAAACCAGAAAATGAGTGAAGTAACAACTTATGCTGGTCTTTTAAGTGACAGGTGACACTTTCTTTTGTCTTTCATTTCTTTTTCTTTAACTTGTAGAGGTAGTCAAACATGCAGAAGTGATCAAAAGCATTCATATCCTTTACCTTTACTTTTAAGAAACTAAATTGTTGTAGTACCACAAACGAACTCGATAAAATTTATAAATGGAGTAAAATACTACTACTATATTGTAGTATATGAAATTGAGGCTACACCTCGAGGCTACCGGCCCCGCGTTGTCAAAGAAAACCACATCGAGCTGGAAAAACGGTTTCTTAAACATTCCGTGTAGATTTATCCTTCCTTGGAAGCTTTTTCTAGTCTTCTCTTCAGTTACTATATCAAATTCTGGCTCTAAACAAGTCTTGGATTTCAGTGAACCCAAACTCCTAAAACAAGTCACTCGCTGAAAAAAAAAGTGGGGTGTAATAGCTAGTTGGCTTAGGAATTGTTGTAAAATTGCTTTCTCCACCAGTATGTGACCATTGTGTTGAGAGTTTTATTCAATTACTCAAGAATTATCAAATCCTTAGATTTCTCATCAACTAAATCCAATGAAACTATAACAAAAGAGGAGGCTCCGTCCCTCAATCTTCTTCCAACGACCAATGGAGTTGCTACCCAATGAAGAGCTCCATTAACAAGCACACCACCATCTTCACGAATGAGACTGTAAGGAATGTTATTAACGAATTCCCATGTGCTGCCTAAACTAGTGTAGAGCTCAACTATAGTAAAACAATCATTATTCCAATTGCCTTTGTGGATACTGACCCGAATCATAAGATAGAATTGACTGGTAATTTGGCAAGAATGTTGGTAATGATGATATCGTCTGAGAGCCTCGGCTTTGGAGTAACATCGGCCGTGTCACATGATTAAATTAATTTTTTTCATGGGAAGTTCCACCACGAAAGCTTCTACTGGGATCGTATACTTTCTAATCTAGGGCCCTAAAGTTAACTTGCCTAAACAAAACATTCAGTGGCCAAGTGAAGACTTACTTGGGTTCTGCTATCCTTGTTATGCTACTCGTTTATCGCTATTACTTATGCCCCCATCATTAGTTTCACACTTCCAATAATTACTTGATTAAGTTTCTACTTGCAACACTATTTCTGAGCAAAAGAGAAAACCAAGTAAGCTTACCTTCGTCACATTCTATGAGATTCAACATGCATTTGGACTTTCTTCCTCAAATATCAAATTGATGTCGGTTCTGACTCTCACTCTTGTGATAGTCGTAATAGTGTTCGTTCCAACTGAAACAGGCCCTTCAAGGAGTTGAGACATGCTCATGTACAGCATGTTGATGGTTTATAGGTATTTTACTATGTAAACAAGTGGTTCAGGTCCGGTTGAGTAACTGTAAACAGGCGGCTCAGGCCCTAGGCACATGACCATAGACAGGCAACTTGGTTCTGAGTCCATGAAACTTTCGGATGATTGATCTAATTCCTCGGTTGGGTTTCCATAGTTCCCATGGCTATCATTTATGGGCTTAATTTGTGAACTTGATTTTCAGGCGGTGGCTGTAGGTCTTTCGGAGGTTCTGTTTGCTCGTTTCCAAGCGGGAGGTATTGGTTGTTCACCTTCTGGTGGTGGGAGGTCTGGTCTGCGGCATCAGGAGGAAGTTCTGAAGGTTCATCACTCTGAACACAAACACTTCAAACAATTTTCCTTGTTTTTCTGATAGCTTTTGCAAATACTCTGATCGGCCCATCCGACTACTATCAGTTTTTGCTGAAAAAACCATTTTGGATATTATATATACCTGTTTGTAAGAATCAAACAACCTTCAGAATTGGTTCTTCGACATTAAAACTATATTGAAGATGAAATGAACCATTGAGAAAGATTAATAGTAACTAGATACCAATTGATGTCACTAAAATCCTCCTTGATCTTCCGGACACAGCCATTACAGGCGATTATGATGTATGTCGATGACTCAAAAGTCTCCAGTAAAATCAGTGAATATCAATTAGAAATGGGTGAGAGGTAACAGAGATCGTCATTTCGTCATTACTGGTTTTATATCTAATATTTGATCAACTACCCACCAGGCCACCAAACAACAAAAACTTATAACAACCAGAACATCGGTAACAAGTTCTAGTGATCAAGTTATCATTATTTTTCTTCTCGTCATTTACATCTATAAAATAGTCAGGTTGACAAGTGTACCTCTAATTCAGAAATCACGACTCAGAACTGAAATTGAACTGAGGAAGAATTTGTGAAACTCAGAAGTGTGGGAGGAAAACACATAAATGAGGAATCAAAACAAACGTCAAGTTCTGTTCATTTTCATTGGAAAGGAATATATGGAAGGCCAAGTATATCAGTCATGAAGTATATCGTCATTCCCGAGTCCACATTGTCAGATGGTCCTCGATATTCAAATCGATCAAAGACCCAGTCGGTTTACACCAAAAGAATACCAGCTACAGAGTTCTCACCAAAGCCAACCAGAAAGCTACTGTTAAAGAAGGTCCCAAGTCAAAGAAATAAGATATGTATTCCTGAGGCATACCTCGATCACATTTATGAACAGAAAATAAAACAACACAAAAAGTTTAGTTTATATTTGACTTTGTAATAATCTGTATATATGTTATAAAGTTCCAAAATACCTCCGATTGTTTTCATATTTCACATATATATTAGTCCTAACATGGAGATAATAAGATTGAGAGTAGCTCAAAAATCTGAGCCAACCAGATGGAATTATCGATGACCAATGTTTAGTAACTTGGCTAAAGTTATAATCCATTATATACTTATTATAGTTATTGATTTTCTTAGTATATTTGTGAAAATTTACTCATCAAACCTAAGATCTGAATTCTATTTAATCATAACTACTTTACACTTTACTTAACAATGTAATTTGACTGGATGTGAATATATTGATATATGGCAGTACAATCTTCGGTAAATTTTGCTGAAGTTATATGCAAAACGATTTCTAATGATATGAGAGTCAGATATTCATGGCTTCAAACCTTTTTTACCCGTTTCCACCTCGTCTTCGTAATGAGTCGTCGAAGATCGAAGATAGTAAAAGCTCGTCCGCATTCATCCATCTTAGTCTTCTCTTCTTCGTTATTCTCTGACAGACAAGCCAGTTGGGTTAATCTTTCACAAGAACAGACAACCATAAGTGAATTCAAAATGAAAAAACAAGTAAACATCTGTCAGGATGTGAATGATATGATATCAAGAGTTATGAACATATAAAACAACGTAAAGACAAGTATTTTCCCGTGACAGATGGGAATATATAGTGCACCTGAAAATATAGCTCTGCTTTAACTTCATACCTGACCAGGAAGAACCAGTTCATGTTTCATATATACGAAAGCAAAGGAAGAGATCCGTGATACTTCTGAACCATGATAATATATATTAATTTTAACAAGAATGACAAATCCAAGTTATAAAATAAGAACATTTTTTTCTTCCTTTTGGGTGGGTAACAATTTACAACAAATGGTTTCTACAAACAACAACAAGATAGAGGAAGCTAGTTTGTTTTCTTCTTTTTCTTCTTTGCCGCGCTTGTTATGTCTGAGGCCTTGAAAGATCTCTCAAGAAGATCGGAAACTGGCAGCTTCAAATCAAAGGTCAAATGTTTTAGTACTTCTGACAAAGAATCAACGTCTGACATTGCCCTATGAGCATTACCCACCAATGGAATTTTATAAAATTCACGAAGCGCTTGGAGTGATTTCCCAGGCAAAAGCTTTCCTGCTGTTAAAAGAAAAGCAGGAATTTACCTATGCGGTGAATTACTGATAGGAGGAAAAAATACGTCGAAAATGATTGTTGGGATTAAGAAGTGACAAACCTTCTGATTTCCCCAGTTCACGAGCAAGAAGAATCGTATCTAGAAATTGCCAATCTGGAGGAATCTCCCACCCGCAACGGCCAAATTCGTGGATCAAAAAGGGGACATCAAAAGCACGGGCATTATGAGCAACCCATAGTATAGGTCCACCACCAATTTGGCGGGTTTGAACATAGTGTAGTAAGATAGGAATCAGATCTGCAAACCTGCAAATTTGAACATATATACATATTCTTCTTACTCGAGATTTTAACCAAAAGTTCGCAAACTAAAATCAGTTTGTCAGAACATTGTTTCTTAGTTATTAGTATAATATGAAGCAAACCCTTTATGAATAGCGTACCTTGGGACATCCGGTCGGTTGACCATACGGGTTGAAATGCCATGAATATCTGTATTCGGAACTTCTCGTTCAGGATTAATTAGAGTTTGGAAAGTACTATTCTTACCTCCACTAAGATCTCGAAGTGCAAACTCGATAATGCTTTCATTTTCTCTGCTAAGACCAGTAGTTTCAACATCAAAAACTAATATTGTAACCAGTTGTGCAACTTTTTTGCTCTCTTCAACCTTGAGTTGAACATCAGAACTTTTAAATTCTTTTGATTCTGTCACCTCCGATTGGTATACATCTAACTTAGTTCCCACTGTTACATCCAAGAAGTCTTCGGGCCTAAGCAAACCCGGTTTACTACTTCCGAGTTTGTTTGTTTTTCGTTCAACTTTTGTTGTTACCAATCGGTTCCACCTCCTCGTGTTTGGCCCAGGTTTAGGAGTTCCACACGCATTAGATCCTACTAGCTTAAATCCAAACTTGCCTCCGACATTGGTTCTTAAGGTATGGAAGTTTTCTGACAATGTACTGCCAAAAGTCACTGGTCCGACAGATGGATTTCCCTTCAGCATACGTAAAACTCTGCTTGAAGGCGCTTGCAAAACGGAAAAGCACATACAAGCTGCCCTCATCTGGATTTCTCAATAACGCTTGCAACTCCTCGAGCTTTCTGCGTCAAAATAGCTAGATGACTTTAAAAGGGTAGAGCATAAGAGAGGAAATAAGAAAGCTGAAAGTTAATAGAAAAGTAATACAAAAGGCGTATACATCATTTGTGACTCGGCAAGGAAATAACATCAAAGATAACATATTTAGAAGACAATAAAGTAGACAAGAAAAAATCGACACTTGTTTGACTTGTTTTCATTGTCTGAAGAGTCTATTATAGTAGCTACTTTACTCTTATAAAAACTGCTCGCCGGATCACCAACGGCACAATCTTATCAATCTATATACCCTAGTTAAGAGGTAAACTCTTTCCTTTTCATCCTAAGATCACAATACATAATTTGGCTTGAATACTGACAATATACCACAAAATGATGATACGGCTTTTTGGCCCTATCTTGCAGGTGACGACAACGTCGAGTTGGCGGTTGAAGAGAACTCGGCATTCAGGCGAGCCGCCCGGTGGTGTGGTGTGGTACGTAGTGGTAATAGTACGCCCCACCAAAACGGTTCCGAAACAAACAAAAAGGTGGGTGCCGCACTGACGAGGGACTGCCAGTGATATATTGGAGGAAGGTGGGGATGACGTCAAGTCTGCATGGCCCTTGTGGGCTAGGCCACATACGTGTTACAATGGCAATTACAATGGGAAGCAAGGTTGTAAGGCGAATCGAATCCGGAAAGATTGCCTCAGTGCAGATTATTCAGTGCAACTTGGTCACTTCCTGCTCTGTCGGGTATTTTGATCTTATCAGTTTCACTCGGGTATACTCTTTCATAGGCTCGACGCTGGTTGTGAAGTCCAGTACCCTCTTCTCTTCGTGAACCTCAGTTGGAAGCCTCCATTTTTATCAGACATCCAATGAAGTAGGAGCTCGCTCCGTACCTACCGCTACTTCCATGTCTTGCCTCTCGAGGTCCTGTTTAAAAAGCAGTTGCCGGAACCTGTCTGGATGGAGTGGTACTTTCTCGGGCAGCTACTGAGACATAGGTTAGCCCGAGTTTCCGTTGGCATACCTTCGCTACCATTACTAACAAAAGTAAGTAGGAATTTGTCCCAATGGTAGATCAGTATTTTTCATCAATTTCACATAGACCCAAGTTGCAAAAACCATAATGCAAATACCAATGCTTCAAACAATTCAAAGTTGTCAATCTAAACAATAAAAGACCCATGAATTGGAGTTCAACCTCAGTTAGAAAAGTAAACACCTAATGAAATGAAAAATAAATTTAACTTCCTTTTCAATTAGATAGATTGATTTTGTCCAACAAAATATATCAAACCCAAAAAAATAAAAGGGTTGCCTAATTACTGACCATTGAATCCCTAAATAAGTAGTAAATTAAAGTTGCCTACAACCTGTTGGAAAAAATTCCTAACTGAACCAACCAATCCATAAACAAAAATACCCACATCAATCAAACCCCCAAATGAAAAAATTCATCCAACTACATAAACAACAGAGATTTAATCAACAAAAATTATGAATTTTCAACAACATTCAATCCCACGAATCAAAAATCAGAGATTCTTACCTGATTACTACTTCTTCGAAATTGAAATTCAAAAACTTCTCATTTGCCCAAAATTAGGGTTTATTTTGAGTAATGAATGGGGATCGAACAATGGGTATTCGTTTATAATCCAATCCTTCTCGATCTGAATGAAGAAGAATGGAAATGTTGATTACCCCCAAACTTTCGGATCTTAGACTCAACCCGTATTAGTAAGAACCGCAAAACTGCAAATTCAATGGTGGCCGTTGATTAACAAACTAATTAAATCTAGGCTGTTAGATGATTTGAAGTGCCGTGTTTGTATCGGTGAAAACTATAGAGGGATATTCTTTTTTGCATTTATTGGAAGTTTAGGTTAGAGTGAGAAGAAAGGAATAATTAACCAAACTATTTTGGATTTTGGGAACATTCATTTATGGGTTACTTCTTGATTGAATCCCTAAATTAGGGTATGTTACTGTGTATCTTTATGTTACAAGGAGTGTAATAACAACATTTTGAGATAAGTTTGGGAAGTATAATTTAGGTCTCGATCTTTACATTCTGCGAGAAGCCTCAAGCCACGACCCTTGTTGCCTTCATATGATTGTCATGTTCCACCCCTTGATGCTTGAGATGTCCCGTGCTAAGGATCATGTTCCCTAAGAAGTCTCATGCCACGACTCTTACTGCCTAAGATGTCTCAATTACTTGTTACTTAAGAAGACGTGTGTCGCGAAAGATAAATTTGAGAGGTATAATCTTAGTAATTGAAGAGGATGACATGTTATGAAAAAAAAACTCCTCCGTTATTATATAGATGATTTGATAAATAACTCCATTTTAGCCCCACAAATATGAGCAACTCAGCAAAATGAGCCTCAAAAGATGACCAACTTCGATTTTGGCTTCCTTTTGATATTTTTTTCGTCAGTCAACTTTAACTGTTGGCTTAACTTTTACCCCTATCTTCAAAACTCTTTTTTTTTTTGAGAAATCGACTACGATCTACGTTAGTCGTTACAAGACATTGATACATCGCGAAGATGTGATAAGCACGATAACCGCCTAAATTTAACCATTAGAGAAAGAGGCCTAAAGCCCTTTAATAATCAAAGTTCAATAAACCACAAATTCCACCTCCTCTTACCTAGGACCTCCAGGGTTTTGGAGTTTATGTCAACACTTTCAACCACTTGGGGTAAGCAAGTTGACTCTTCAAAACTCTTTTGCTCCCTATCCTTTGTCACGTTTTCCTCGTAGGTCACTGAAGGTCGATAAGATACCCTCCAACAACCATTAATTTTTTTTTCTTCTTATTCTCCTTTCTCCCCTAGCCCCGCCACCATCTCTCCTCCATTTCTTCTTCATCCTTTTTTTTTCTCTAACATCTCTTCTATTGTTTCCATTTTGTTGTGACTTTAGTTTTCTTGTTTTTTTCAAGTCGTTTCTGAGTTATGTTTTTGACCAGAAAGTTCAAATTGATCGGTCCGTAGACAGTTGGGTTTCTATAGTCCCCCGTAGCTATCGTTTGTGCGCTTATCTCATGAACTGGATTTTCAAGTGGGTGGTGTGTTCACCTTTCTGGTGATGTAGATGTAGATGAAAAAAAGAATTAATTACAAAAATACCATAAGAGTAGTTTCGAAAAAAGACTGACGAACTGTCAGACTCTTATGGGCAAAAACTAATCGGTGCTAATATGGTTGTGCAACCCATGTGTTTGCAGTCCAATAAGGGGGCGTCCGGTACTCCTGTGACTCTTATTATAAAAGCAAGTTTGAAGGTAGAAATCATAGGCGCCCAACACCGGTGGTGCATAGGGCACAACCCAGTTTGAGTGGGATGGGTGCATTTGACCCAACCGAAATGAAGTGGTCAATATTCTGGCGGACTTCCATCTTCTATAAGCCCCCGAATTCTGGTGCAGGTCTGTGTTGGTAGACAGTGGGACTGTTGTATCTTTTAGAGGCCCAACATATAATCAACTTCCCATGAAATATATGAATGGAAATGATAATGAGTATGAAGAGTTGAAGACCAAGATAGTACTATAAATGTACCTTGTTGTGAATCAGAGTCAGACAAGACGTTTGGAGATGATTTTATTTTGATGGCTAATGAGCTTAATGGAGACAACCATGGAGTTTTTACTTTGATAACGATACTGTCAAGACAATATAACTCCAAATAAAGGGGAGAAAGAAAATTAACATGGAGAGACCCGGATAACATTGTTCTGATAAGTTTGATATGTTTTTGTTTGTTTACTTAGGTTGCTAATTTGCTTATTAGGTTTCTATTTGTTTTTTCAACTAGTTTAATTCGTGTTTTTAGTTCGAGATGTTTCTAGTTGTGTAGTCATTCGGTATTGTTTGTTTCTCTTCGTGTAGTTCTATCATTTTCTATTTCTATAGTGGGCTGGTTAAGGGTTTTTAAAGTTTCGGTTTATCTAGTTTTTGGTTGATTCGAAACTAGTTCTTGATTAGTAGTTTGCATTGGTAACTCACATAAACAATTCTTTACTTCTTGACTTCTTGTTTAACAAATTGAGTTAATTAAGTATTCAAAACTACAAGTAGTTGTTTACTTCTTGATTTGAACTCCTTTGTGTGATGAAATAAGAAAACTAAGTTTAATCCCACACCGAAAAATCAACGATATAATACATGGCGGAGAGTTACATAAAACAAACAGAACCTAAGAATCCAATTCATACCTTTCTCGGCCTTTTGGCTAAGATCAAGTGTAGTATCTGTTCTTATCAGTTTAATATCTGATATGTGGCCCATCGGGTCACACGATATTAAATTTATTTTTTTCAAGGGGGAAGATCCACCACAGTAGCTTGCTATTGGGATCTTCGAGTGTCGCCTTTGTCTTGCACTATTGCAAAGGCCTGGCACACCCCCCACCCAAATCAAAACTAAAGTTTCTTACTTATTACACGATGCTAAAGCACAATAAGAGGTGGCCCATGCCTAGTAATATATATATATAGTCCATTAATTTAAACACGATAGTAGTCAATGCAAACTGTGACGACAAATATAGTGAGTGGTCTATTCAGAAAAACTAAAATTTGGATTAAAAAGAAAAAGAGGTCCTACCGGGAGTCGAACCCAGGTCGCAGGATTCAAAGTCCTGAGTGCTAACCACTACACCATAGAACCATTTGCGAAAGGAAGATGATTTAACCCCTTAAATAGACGAGAAAATCTCATGGTTGTTATTCTTAGAATCCCAAATGGGTTGGGTGCTTCATGTATATGAATGAAGACTTCAGATAGGACCTCTTATCTCATTGTCTCTTTTTATCTCATTTACATAAATACTATATATATATTTTTTTTTTTTTTGTTGAAGACATAAATACTATATAGGAATTGTTTTGAAAAAGACTGATTTTTTATAACCAAAACAAAATTTTACACAAGAAATTACTAGGGGTGAACAGGTTGGACAATCGACTTTTTGAACGTACCTATAGTCTGATCCAAAGGGTTCAGTTTGTAAATCTCAATCTGAACCAATACGTTCATGGCTTGGTTCGGTAACAGTACCAAACTATGCATGAACGATTTGGTTAAAATTTTGCCAAGAACAAAATTTCGAGTTTTCGACTTTAAAACTTACTATAATTATACTTAGAACGTGCTAAAAAATAAGATTGCTTCACAAACCATTAAGTCTACATGCACGTGATTAATTCAACATAGTTTATCAACATTCGAGGAAGGTAAAACAACGATAAACAATTATATTTCCACCATCCATCATGCCTAATTATATGTTCTTACGTATATAATATATAAAAGATAATAATAAATAAATGGTTTGGTTCGGTTTTTCGGTTGTCCGTCAAACAGATCCATAGACCGAACGAAACTCCTTGGTTTTGACTTTTTAGTATCCGAACCAATCCGGATAACCATTGGATCGGTCCCCATGGCCAAAACGGCCCAAATTTGTTTGAATCGGCTTGGCTTGGTCGATTCAAAAACTAAATGTACACCCTTATGAATTATTCCCACTTCACATTTTTTTTTTAGTATGGTTTGCTGTTGAGAAGTTAACTCATACACTAGAGACCAATATTTTACATAATGAATGTATGACTCATAGAAAAATTGATGTCAGAACTTTTCAAGTTTATATATCAGAAAGTAATATAGTTTTAGGAAATAGCATTTGAGAGAACAACTAGTAAATGACTTCAATAACTTGAATTTGTTTTTCAATGTTAGGTCAAAATTCAGTGGTTTTGAAATCATGTACATGTGGTACTTCATAGATGACTAGCTTCACGATCAAATAATTATGACAATTAGAGTTGTTTTGGTTAGTATAGCATAATGGTTTACATAAGCACGGGTGTGTTTGAGGTGTTGGTGTCCCATCATTCCCCCCAAACTATAGAATTGGGTTTTGTAAAAGAATTTAGTCTTTAGGTCTTACGAATAATCCAATAAAAAAGGGGGATTTGGTGGAGGATCCAGCCCTTAATAGGATTTCCATCCTAAGGAGGCAAAAAATAAAAAGCAGGTCTAAAGTGTCAGGTTGGGAAAAAAAATGACGAAATGGCCCTTGGAAAACAAAGTATTTACGGTTCATGTCATCGAAAATTACAAAATTGCCATCGAAATTTCTCGAGAAACGATTTTTTTTTCTGAAAAAGAATCTGACAACCCGTCCATCAGAATCTGTACTGTTCAGAAATTTACGGAACTGCCACCGAAAAATTCCCGGGAAACGATCAAATAATTATGACAATTAGATGACTAGCTTCACGATCAAATAATTATGACAATTAGAGTTGTTTTGGTTAGTATAGCATAATGGTTTACATAAGCACGGGTGTGTTTGAGGTGTTGGTGTCCCATCATTCCCCCCAAACTATAGAATTGGGTTTTGTAAAAGAATTTAGTCTTTAGGTCTTACGAATAATCCAATAAAAAAGGGGGATTTGGTGGAGGATCCAGCCCTTAATAGGATTTCCATCCTAGGGAGGCAAAAAATAAAAAGCAGGTCTAAAGTGTCAGGTTGGGAAAAAAAATGACGAAATGGCCCTTGGAAAACAAAGTATTTACGGTTCATGTCATCGAAAATTACAAAATTGCCATCGAAATTTCTCGAGAAACGATTTTTTTTTCTGAAAAAGAATCTGACAACCCGTCCATCAGAATCTGTACTGTTCAGAAATTTACGGAACTGCCACCGAAAAATTCCCGGGAAACGAAATTTTTTTCGGGAAATTATTTTATTTACTAGAAATTTTTTTCTGTACTAGACACTTTTGTTGGGCGGGAATTTGAAATTTCGTAAAAAAATTTGAAAATTTGGGCGGAAAATAATTTTATTTACTGGAAATTTGGGCGGGAATTTGAAATTTCGTCCATCAGAATCTGTACTGTTCAGAAATTTACGGAACTGCCACCGAAAAATTCTCGGGAAACGAAATTTTTTTCGGGAAATTATTTTATTTACTGGAAAATTTTTTTCTGTACTAGACACTTTTGCTGGGCGGGAATTTGAAATTTCGTTTGAAAATTTTGAAAAAAAGATTTTGTGACCGGGAAATAATTTTATTTACTGGAAATTTGGGCGGGAATTTGAAATTTCGTCCAAAAAAATTTGAAATTTTAAAAATTGGAATTTTTTGTGTACGAGAAATTATTTTATTTACCGGGAAGAGATGGTTTGCTGGGCGGGAATTTAAAATTTAAAATTTTGAAAATTTGAATTTTTCGTGTACTGGTAAATTATTTTATTTACCAGTCAGTTTTTTTTTCAGGAAAACGTCAGCATGTCCCGTCCAAGGGCAAGAAGGGGATAAAAATAAAAAAACTGACATTTGTACCTGCAACTAATTTTTGGGCAAGAGTGGATTTTTTTTGTGTTTACCCCCAGATTTTGGACCTTTGACTCAAAAATCCATAAAAAAACAACTAATCTTATAGTATGTACATCAAATTTCTTATTCTAAAATGAATAAAGATGTCAAATTGAAAAACGAAATCAAGTTAGTAACCTGTAAAAAAAAACGTAATAACTTTCGTTTTCTCTTGCTTTCAAATGAAATACTGTTCATTTTATAATGATTTAGAATCAAGATTAACATAATATTACATAATAGGTAAGAAGATAAGATAAGATAATATTTTAGGTTACATTTTCCAAAGATATTATTTGTCTAATTAAAAATACTAAAACATAGAAGTATTGTTGAATAATTACTAAGAATAACGCTATGGTACGTAATATGTGGTACCAATAATCGAAAGATTACGACATCTTAAACTAAAATTTCGTTCCAGTTAAATGGACATTTGATCATTCCATAATTTCTGCATATATTACATAATAGAGAAAATGGAGTTAAATCCATTCTAAGACATTGGAATGGACAATTAATTGTAGCTCAATTATATATTTTTTTCATAGGGAGGTTCCCCTACAATAGCTTGTGTGAGGATCCTATACTTTCTGTCTTTATATTATTTTCTTGTCTATAACCCACTTTTGACTTTGATTATCTCGGACCCAAAAAGTTATCTTGCCTGAACAAAACACCTTTTAGGAGCCTTATGCTCCACAGAATAAGAAATTGCTCCACAGAATAAGAAATGATATGTGGTTCGTACATCTAGCACAAGGTTAGAATTCTAGCTATTTCAGAGTAGAGAAATGATAAATTTACAAAAGACTTTGACAAAAAAAAGTTCCCAGCTGATGTGGCGGGTGTGATTTCAAACTTTGACCAAATCTATGCCGTTGAGAGATAAAAATCACAACCGCCAGCCACATCAGCTGGGAACTTTTTTTCTGTCAAAACCTTTTGTGATTCTAGCGTCTCTCGTTAGAGTAATGTCTCACTTATGGTTCTCTCCCCGGAAGGAGGCCTTCTTCGCCCTCCACCTAAGCTACACAAGAAAGACCCAAAGCAAATCTCAAATAACAGTAAAGTTTCATAGGGTCTTTCTATTCAGGTGCAGGTAGTCCACATCTTCATAAACATGTCTATTTTACCAAGCTTCTCTCTGCAACAGTGTGATCCTAACGCCTTTCATATGGGTCGGAGTTTACTCGACAAGAAATTTCAAAGTTCACTACCTTAGGACCGTTACGGTTACGCCCACCGAAGACTTCAACTTGAATTGTGCTATCCTCGGGTCACAGCTTGTTTATTGCTATTACTTATGTACCCATCGATAGTTTGACACTCGCACTAATTAGTTGGTCAACTTTCTTTATTTCAGAGGGAAAGCGAAAACAAAGTAAGGTTACATTCGTCATAATCTATGAGATTAAACAGGCATTCGAATTTTCTTCCTCAAATGTCGAATTGATGTTTGTTATGGTTATTGTTATTCTCGAATAATAGCATTCCAACTGAAACAGGTCCTTCAAGGAGTTGAGACATGCTCACATATACAGAAACAAAAAAAATTGTGTGTTCATGTTTCTAGCCTTCTAGGTATTTTACTTTGAGGAATGTAAACAAGTGGTTCAGGTCTGGTTGAGTAATTGTAAACAGGCGGCTCAGGTCCTACCTCATCATAATAGATAGCCGGCTTGGTTCTGAATCCATGAATTTTGGGATGATTATAGTTTTTTGGTGATAGGCAGCTCACACTTGACATTTTCATTTGGTATGCTTTGTTGGGTTAAATCATACGCTACACACCAATATTTTACATAATAAACGTGTGAGTCACAAAAAAAAAATTGATCTTGGAACTTCTTAAGTGTATATATAAGAATGTACTATAGTTTTAGGAAATAGCATTTCGAAAAACAACTACTAAATGACTTCAATAACTTCAATTTATTTTCCAATGTTAGGTTAAAATTTAGTGGCCGGACTCAGATTTCTTTCTAATTTATAAACAATTCGAGCTTAAACAAATCTAGAAAACATATGCATTGGTTGTACTATTTGATCAAGTAGTTAACATGATGTGGTCTTTCATAGATGACTAGCTTCGCGATCATAAATTTATGCCGCTAACCATGTAACTGATAAAGTATCTAAAGGGGAACTTTTATATTAATTCATACAAAATAATCACGTCTTTTGTTTCTTGCAAGATAATTTTTTACTACAAAACTTTCAAAGGACGGAGAAATTTCTTATGGTGAGGTAACTAATAGTTACATGGTAATTCCTCAGGCGCTAGGTGTGCACAATTCGGGATCATTAAACGGATGAGGTTCATCCCGCCCTTTGCACTCTCAATCCAACGGATCTATGAACCGTCACTTCTATAATGCAAGCCGTCACCAATAGTGTCCCAAATCCAACATACACGTCGCTAAAACATGTATCCATTCAATTCCTATTTATATGACTCAATACAACTCCAGATTTAATTCCGTTTTTTCTTATGGATTTCTTGTTAGTAAGAGTATGTTCCAGAGTACTTTAGGCAAAATATTTCATCCAAATTCATAAGTCAATTCATCAAAGAAGTTTATAATGCTTGGTTAAGTTCGTCCGCTTTCAGACATTCGAAGTACCTTCATCGTCAAACTGAAAGGTAAAGCCGTTGTATCCTAGGAGACAAACACCGTACTGGTTTCGGTACTAATACTAGGGTGTTCACTGTCTTAAGGAAAAAGACAACTTACCTCGGCTATTTCTATCATACATCTAAGTTTGCATTTTGATTTACGGTAATCATTTCTATTTAATTTTTGTTGTGTTAGATACCCTATGAACAACACTTTATTGACATTTCTATCTAATTTTTATAAAAAAAAAGAGCTTATACAAAGCTATAAAACATGTATGATGGCATACTACTTGACCAAGTAATGTTGTGGGTACTTCATAGATAACTAGCTTCATGATAAAAAAAAAAAAAAAAACTATGTCGGCAGCAATAATTATTGTTGCGAGACACATGCAAACCAATCCGCTGGTAAATTACTTACGGGAGATTTCTATATTAGTTTAAAATAAATAGGTTGTTAATGTCTTTTAAGATAAAATTTGACTGCAAAACTTTTCAAGGTACAGTAACGTACTCCAACAAATTTTGAGCGAAAATAGAAAAGATGAAGTAACTTTGATTGGTGTTTGTTACTACTAGTTCATCTTCTTGATCTTATGAATTGATATCATGGGATGACAAGAAAGACGTTGTCATCATCAGTATTGATTAATTAGGAGCTACTATGTTTTACCTTATAAAACCAATTGAAATGAGTGATATACAAAATCTATGGTTCCAAACAAGACAAAAGATCAACCACCTCTCGATTTCATTTGTTCGCAAAATATTTCCTCTGCAAAATATTTCTTGACTACCAAGAACATTACAAAGCTCACCTATGAGCCCTTTGTTTGATATATTAGATAATTCTCCACGTAAGGTTTTCAACTACGAAGCAATGAAATTTACTTTCAGATCGCGCCAAAAACACCACTGGTGCATAGGGCACAACCCAGTTTGAGCGTGGGTGGTAACCACAATGTCCTGTCTCTAATGGTGCATATGACCCAACCGTAATCAAGTGCCCATGGGGGAGGGGGAGGGGGGGACTTTCATCGTCTATAGGCCCCCGAATTCGGTTGCAGGTCAGTGTCGGTAGACAGTGAGACTGGTATATTTTAGAGCTCCAACATATAATCAACTTCCTATTATGAAGTTGAGTTAACAGAGAGGGATAGAGAAAGAGAGAAGTCGAGATAGAGAGAGGTAGAGATAAATGAGAATTAGTATTCTCTGTATATTTCATAAGTGTTAGGTACATGAGTATATATAGGTTTGCTAACAAGATAAATAACAACAAAGATTACATGAAATCATATCTAGGAGAATCCAAACTATCACTTGACCGAGTCTACCATGATGTGTTGCTCTCGGTTGTGGGTCATCCGTGGGTATGAGACTCGGGTCATGTCGTGATCCATGCTTGATCCGTGATACTCCCCCTCAAGTTGGAGCAGGAGGAGAAAAAATGCCCAACTTGCTAAGAATTCGTTGAAAAGCGTCAGCTCCTAATGGCTTTGTAAATATGTCGGCAAGCTGTTGTGTGGTTGGTGTAAAGCGAGGAGCAATTAGTTTGGACTTTATCTTTTCACGAACCAAATGACAATCGATTTCGATGTGTTTTGTTCGCTCATGGAAAACAGGATTTTCAGCAATATGTAATGCAGCTCGATTGTCACAATATACGGACATGGGAGTTGAGTGGTTAATTCCAAGATCTTGGAGAAGATATTTGAGCCATTGAAGCTCACAAGTGAGTGAAGCCAAGGCTCGATATTCAGCTTCAGCTGAGGATCTGGCAATCGTAGATTGTTTCTTAGACTTCCAGGATAGAGGACTGGATCCCAACATTGTTATGTAACCAGTTGTGGATCGACGTGAGGAGGGGCATCCAGCCCAGTCAGAGTCACTGTAGCCAGAGATATGTAGCGGACTAGAGGAAGATAAAAAAATTCCATTGCCAATGGAGCCTTTGAGATATCGAAGTACTCGGTGAGCAGCATCGAGATGAGTCGATCGAGGAGATTGCATGAACTGACTGAGATTGTTAACAGCGTATGTAATATCAGGTCTAGTGACCGTAAGGTAGATGAGGCGGCCGATTAGGCGACGAAAAATGGACGGATCAGGAAGAAGAGTTCCATCCTCATTATTAAGGCGCAGTTTTTGGTCCATCGGAAATAAAGAAGGACGAGAAGCTGTGAGGCCAGAATCTTCAAGGATATTTAATGTGTAGCGGCGTTGACATAGAAAGATTCCATTAGAAGAGCGAGACACTTCGATTCCAAGGAAATATTGGAGTCGGCCAAGGTCTTTGAGAGAAAACGTTGTATCAAGGAATTGTTTTAACTTGGAGATGGCAATATCGTTTGTTCCCGTGATGATTATGTCGTCGACATAGACTAGGACATAGATGGAGAGGGAATCTTTATTGTAAGAAAATAGAGAATAGTCTGAAAGTGACTGAACAAAACCTCGAGATATTAAGACAGAAGAGAATTTGGAGAACCATTGACGAGAGGCTTGTTTGAGACCGTAGATGGATTTGTGAAGTTTACAAACTCTTGTCTCCCCCTTAGTGAAAATTCCAGGTGGTGGTTTCATATATACCTCTTCATCAAGGTCTCCTTGAAGGAAAGCATTGTTCACATCGAGTTGATGGAGGGACCATCCTTTAATAGCAGCAATAGAAAGAAGCATGCGAACTGTAACAAGTTTGGCAACCGGAGCAAAAGTGTCCGTATAATCCAAACCTTGAATTTGAGTGTAGCCTTTGGCTACCAGGCGGGCTTTATATCTCTCAATTGAACCGTCAGATCGATGTTTAATCTTGTAGACCCATTTACAACCAATTGGGTGTTTGCCCGGAGGTAAGTCAACAAGTGACCAAGTATGATTTGATTCTAGCGCGGAAATTTCTTTAGTCATGGCATCTTGCCAATGAGTAGAAGTGATAGCCTCATTATAGTTTCGAGGTTCGACATTGGATAAAACCGAGGCCAAAAATATGCGATGGGAAGGCGAAAATGAGTCGAAAGAGATGTAATTAGTGAGAGGGTAAGAAATATTTTTATCAAGGGAAGGAGTGGACTGTTTTAAAGCCGAACATATATAATCACCCAAATGTGTGGGTGGTCGATGTGATCGTTGAGAACGACGAACAGGAGGAGGTGAAGGATTGGCGTCAATGGGAGAACTTAATAAGTCCTCTGTGGGTGCCGATAGAGAAGATTCTGAAGTGGGCTGAACAGAATCTGTTTGAGACGGGTCCGGTGTGTTTACAACGTTGGGAGTGCCTCGAGCCATTTCTAGAGGAGCGGAAGGAGAAGCCAGATGGGGGGTGCCTGTAGCGGAACGGACAGGAGTGTCAAAAAAATCTGACCGAGGCATAGTGAATGAGCCATTATCAGTAATAGTGATAAATGGTGAATGGGTTGGAGAAGTCATGGAATTGTTAGTGTTTGTATGCATTGGAAACGTGGATTCATGAAACACAACGTCACGTGAGATAATGATTTTCTTTGTGTGAAGACAAAAGATTTTATATCCTTTTTGACCGTGAGGATATCCTATGAATATACCCGGAATGGCTCTAGGGTCAAGTTTAGTTTTTGGGTGTGGATTGCGAGCAAAACACAAACAACCAAAAACTCGGAAATGTGAAAAAGAAGGAGGCGAACCAAGAAGCTTTTCATGAGGTGATTTTCCATCTAATAATGGAGTTGGTAATTTATTGATAATATAAACGGCGGTGAGAACGCACTCACCCCAAAAAGAAAGTGGTAGATTCGCTTGAAGTCGGAGAGAACGCGCAACTTCCAAAATATGGCGGTGTTTTCTCTCTGCCACCCCATTCTGTTGTGGGGTGTATGGACAAGATCGTTGGTGGACAATACCATTGTCTTTCAACCAAGCTTGAACATCATGGTTCATAAATTCGGAACCGTTGTCCGAACGAAAGGTTTGTAATTGTGGAAAAAGAATATCACCTTTTCCGGATTGTAATGTAACTAAGTTAGTATGAAATTGTGTTCTAACATAATTATAAAAATTTGATAAGAATGTTTTAGTGTCCGATTTGCAACTAAGTAGAAAGACCCATGTACATCGAGAGAAGTCATCGACTAGGGTCAGGAAATATCTACAACCGGAAGTAGATAGGGTAGAGAAGGGACCCCATATATCCGCGTGAAGTAATTCGAAAGGGCGAGAAGTAGATGACGTACTAATAGGAAATTTTAAACGTGTTTGTTTAGATAACGGACAAACTTCGCACGATGTTTTATTAATAGAATTAAAAGAAATACATGGAAATTGACTAGCTAAAAACTTCAAACGGGAAATACTTGGATGACCTAACCGAAAATGCCACAAATCGGAATTTAAATTACATCTAGAAGAAATTGAAAAAATTCTAGGATCCGTGCGAAGGAAATATAAGTCTTTGTTAAGGTCACCATGTCCAATCTTCTTTCCCGTCGCTCGGTCCTGAAAGACACACGAAGAAGAATTGAATGAGATATCACAATTAAGGGATTTAGAAGTTTGAGAGACGGATAATAAATGGAATTTGAAAGATGGGATATGGAGAACTTCATGTAAATAAAGAGAGTCAGAAAAAATAATCGATCCAATATGTAAAACTTGGACTCTTGAATCGTCCGGTAGACGTACAAAATAATTGGGAGGTGCTGGAAAATAATTAGTGAACAACGAAAGTGAAGAACAAATATTTTTAGAAGCCCCCGAATCAATGATCCAGGGGGTGCCTGTAGAAAACGTACCTGTTAGGTTCACTGTTGGTTCAGCCGAGGAAGGAGTGGGAGATTGCATGGAGGTGCCTCCAGAAACCGAAGAAGCTGTTGGGCGTTGATGGGCCAGGAAGTTACAAATGTTTGTGTACTGTTCAGGTGTCATCGATGTTGCTAAGGGCGCCACAGAAGATGATGGTTGAACCGAGGCAGTCAATGGGGCACTTTGACGTCGAGCCGGGTAACCATGAAGCTTAAAACAGGTCGATTGAAGATGACCATGGGACCGACAGTAGTCACAAAAGGGCCTAGGCCGTTTGGGTCGTGGGTTCTCTGTTCGATCATATTTGTCGGATCTTGAAGAATGATTGAAACCCGAACGAGGAACGGCTAGGGCAGCAGCTTCGGGACCTATTGGTGAGTCAGCCATGAGGTTCTGTTGAACCTCTTCTTGCTTCACCAAGCTATGAATCCGAAGAATAGACGGAAGCGGGTCCATTAGCAAAATCTGGCTACGAATAGCCGAGAACCGATCGTGGAGGCCTTGAAGGAACTCCATCGCACGATCTTGGTTATAGCGATCTAAAACGGACTTACCATGGCCACAAATACATGGTTCAATCGAAGTGAGGGATTGAAGCTCATCCTGAATAGACTTGAGACGAGTAAAGTAGGCGGAAACATCCAAGCCTTCTTGTTTCAACAATGATATGGCTCGCTTCAATTGAAAAATCTTGGGAGCGTTAGTTTGATAAAAACGCTCATGAAGATTTTTCCAAATAGCTGCAGCATTTTCGTCATATAATATGGATTGACGAATATCCGGATCAACCGAGTTAAGTAACCAACTCGTTACAAGATCATTACAACGATCCCAAGAGTGTGACTCAAATGGGTCGGTTGGTCGAGGAATGGAACCATCGACGAAAGCAAACTTATCTTTGGCTCTAAGAGCCATTTTCATTGCACGAGACCATGCGGGATAGTTGTCACCTGATAAGAGAGGTGTGATGAGGATCGTGGTTGGAGAGTCGGAGTGGTGGACGTCAAACAATGGAGATGATTGAGAACCAATAGCAGGGTTAGAACCCGAGAGGTCAGTTGAAGAAGCCATTGAAAAAAAAATTCAAATATGCTCTAATACCATATGAAGTTGAGTTAACAGAGAGGGATAGAGAAAGAGAGAAGTCGAGATAGAGAGAGGTAGAGATAAATGAGAATTAGTATTCTCTGTATATTTCATAAGTGTTAGGTACATGAGTATATATAGGTTTGCTAACAAGATAAATAACAACAAAGATTACATGAAATCATATCTAGGAGAATCCAAACTATCACTTGACCGAGTCTACCATGATGTGTTGCTCTCGGTTGTGGGTCATCCGTGGGTATGAGACTCGGGTCATGTCGTGATCCATGCTTGATCCGTGATACCTATGAAATATATGAATGAAAATGATAATGAGTATGGAGACCAAGGTAATACTATAACTGTACCTTGGAGCAAATCACAGGACAGGAGACGTTTGGTCCGTTTGGAGATGATTCTATTTTGATGGGTAATGAGCTTATTTGAAACAAAGATGGAGTTTTTTACTTTGATATTGACAGTGAAATACAATATAACTCCAAACTGAGAAATTGTGTTTTTGTTTGATTCAATTGTGTTTATTGGACACTGGTTCTTGATTAGTTGTTTGCATTGGCAAATTACATAAACAATGCTTCTTGTTTAACAAATTGAGACATCGAGTTAATTAAGTATCCAAACTACAAGTAATTGTTTATTGCTTGAGTTGAACACTTTTATACGATGTAATAAGAATACGGTTCCGTTTAGTCCCACATCGAAAAAACAATAATATAGTAGTGGGAGAGAGCTGAGTAAAAGAAGACAAAATTGAAAGGAAAATTCTTACCTTTCTCGGCCTTTTGGCTAAGATCAAGTGTAGTATCTGTTCTTATCAGTTTAATATCTGATATGTGACCCATCGGGTCACACGATATTAAATTAATTTTTTTCAAGGGGGAAGATTCACCACAGTAGCTTGCTACTGGGATCTTCAAGTGTCGCCTTTGTCTTGCACTATTGCAAAGGCCTGGCACACCCCCACCCAAATCAGAACTAAAGTTTCTTACTTATAGATTTCTAAGGTCTAGTAGGAGTTAGCCCATATATAGATGTACAGATCAAGTAATAGATATGGTCGGGTTCTCAAATACTGTCTATAAAGAATTTCTAAAATATCCAAAATCAGGCGGACAATTTGAAGCTCTACTCAAAAGAAGGCATTCCAGGTTTTCATTATTTCATCGGGGTGGTCGAGTCGAACTAGTCATTGAATTTCAGGTGTCCATTGGACAAAAAAAAATGGAAGAAAAAGAGGTCCTACCGGGAGTCGAACCCAGGTCGCAGGATTCAAAGTCCTGAGTGCTAACCACTACACCATAGAACCATTTGGTGATTTGTATATGATTATGGTTATTACTTTAAATTATTGGGTGCTGTATGTGTATATGATTGAAGACTTGAGAAAGAACCGGCTATCTCATTCTCTCTTTTATCGCCTTTCTAATAAGAAAAAAAGAAGTTATTATGTCAGTCAGGAATCCGTGATGTTCTATACAAATTCATAATATCACATTTTTTCCTTACAGGATTAATTACAAGTATTGAAGTAGACAATACAACAAACTGGATGTAATTATACGATGTAACTTTACGTTTAGGGATAAGAACTTTTGTTGGTGGTGTTTTGCAGATTAACGTGTCACATGATGAAACCTCCCTTTGCCCCACACCGCTTAGTGAGTGGCAACGCTTTGGGTAGGGGTGGGAATCAGTTCGGGCCGATCAATATCAGGCTCCAACTTCATCGGATCGGTCGACTCAGACACAAAATGTTGGTGACCACCTATTTATTCGGGCGGTCATTTTAAAAAATCGTTTGTCTATTGACCGTTTATTTTATCAGGCCAGTCGGACGCCAGACGGTCTCGGTTCGAGCTTTCCAATAATAATTTACAGAAACTTATAACTTCATTTTCATCCTCGTTAAGCAACCCTCAACCAACAAATATGAATCGAACCAATATATAATTAAGCATGAATCGAAACAGTAAGGACTAGAGAATCAGAGAAAAACATAAAACAAAGTTATACAGACCTTCATAGTACGCTGCTTGATGCAAAACTTCGAATGGATAGAGAGATTCAGAGAGAGAACGATATAAATGGAGAGGGAAATGAAGTAAAATGATTATAGATTCTTTTCTAGATGGAGAAATCAGATAGAGACAGTCTCAAGACTTGTAGCCGACAACTGTTCAGGTTAGGAATCTAGAGCTACTTACTTGAACCTTGGAAGAAAAGAGAGTAAAAGAGAATTATGATTACTTAGGGTGGTATTTATAAAGAGTTGGGCTTTGGTGTCGGTTTGGTCTTCTATATCTAGTGACCATCATAAGTCTATAAAATCCGACGGTCTATAACCTTTGAAATGAGGACGGATTTATTCGGTCACTAGTACCGGTCGGTATTTGGATGAACCATATTAATCGGCCGGTTAGCGGGCGGTCAGCCGACATAGAATTTTGACCGTGACCGTCCGCTAATTCTTTCGGGTCGGTCAGACACTGACCGTTATAACAATCGGGTGCCCATGGACACCTTTTGTCTCGATCGAACGGATCTTGTAGCGGTCTTCCAGATCTTTTTCCCACCACTAGCCTTGGGCTATTGGTGTGAGACTTATACCGTGAGAAGCTTATGCATCCCATGAGAGCTCAAGCTTGGAGTAAACTCGGATTTCCAAAAACAATATATATAAACTCGGAAGAGACGATGCTACTAAAACATGGAAAGTAAGATCTATAGGCACAAAACCTTCGAATTGATTCGTGATAAAAATGTGTATTCTTCAATGTAATAGTTTTCGCCAACAGGAGCCCATTGATCATTAAGTTTACATTACATTGCTTCCTAATGTATATGATTGTACGAAGTTGTATACTCCAAAGGCTCCCCAAACACAAACCCACTCGTAAAATTTCTAAATCACGTCTAACATGTACCCCAACTATACATAACATCTTCTAACTCAGTGTAGCATATACTCTTTAAATGACATTTATTTGCAAAGAAGAAAACATATCATCTCCATAACACTGTATGAAGTCAATTCACGTCCCAAAATTGTAGTGAATATCATGTGTACTCACATCAATTGGTATTGTATAATTCCTATCACCATTACTCAACACAACAAAAACATTTAGAGAGCATGCCCTTCGAAGAGCCAAACCCTAAACATCAAAAGACACTATACTTGAAAATTTGGAATAGGAAAAATCTACTAAATGAAAATTTGACCGACATAATGTTTTGATCGTGAAGCTAGTCATCTATGAAGTACCACAACACATTAACTACTCGATCAACCAGTATGTCCACATGTTTTCGAGATTTGTTTCAGCTTAATTATTTTATAAGTTGGACAGAATTGAGATAAACCACTAAATTTTGACCTAACATTGAAAACGAGGTTCAAGATATTGAAGTCATTTAGTAGTGATTTAGTGAGGCTATATCCTAAAACTATAGTATTTTCCTATTATATAAACTTAACAAGTTCTAAGTTTGATTTTTGTGACTCGCACGTTTATTATGTAATGGTGTGTAGCGTATGATTTAACTTTTCACAACAAATCATACTAAATGAAAATGTAAAGTGTGAGCAGTTCTGTGTATATAATTTTCTGCCCCTTAAGAGTTAAAATCGGCGAAACATCAAAATAGCTATGTATACTTTGTGTACAATTATTCTCTCTGTCATTGGTATGTCCATTTTACAAATAGAGTAGAGGATAGTTGGTCGGTTGATAGCGTTTTCAACCTGACATGATTATTTTCTACAGGATATTTGGCATCACTATACGACTGATTGGGCGTGATTATTTTCATATTTTGCCCTACTATCACCTCTTTAGGGTAGTTCATATTTACATGGACAATTCAGCAAAATGGAAGTCTTTAAAATGTCATATCATACAATTGAATTGTTAATTTGGTTGTTTTTATTGTATTACTACATCAAATCTAAATTTTAATAACTATCGTATATCTTTACCATCAATTGGTATTGTATAACGCTTATCACCATTACTCAAGAGTCATCACAGAAATCCTATTTCGAATAGACAAAAAAAACACTCAGGAATTTATTTTCTGAAGTTTGGGCACATAACAGTGTCATTTAGAGATTTAGTAACATGGTTAAAAGTACAATAAACTAAAACAAACAAAACTAACCTATCTGATAGAATTAGAGAGAAGTCCCACATGGGAGAATGGGTAACTAGCAATCAAGAATATAAAGTACAGGTCCTCTCCACTCATTGCCAATTGGTTTTGAGTTGGATGGCCACAAACTTAACATGGTATCAGAACTAGGTCCACACGTGATAGGCTTAAAAGCCACACGTGGTCCACGTCACCCGTAAAGGAAAAAAAAAACACACGTGTTAGGCTCAAAGAACGCCACACGTGAGGGGGACCTATACTTTATAACGTAAAATCTTGATCATCTAACGGTAGATGTGGTTCATGTCTTCACGATCCAATGGTGGATATTAATCTCACTTACATCCCCCCTCAAGCTAAGCTGGTTGTTAGAGTTGTTTAGCTTGCCATACAAATTACACTTTTTGCAATTTGTCGAGTCTTCTTCAAAGTTTGATTCCTGTCTTTAAATTTTTTTTTTGAAATAGTAAATGCGGATTTCTGTATATACCCATCACAGAAGAAGTGGAAAAACCAAAGCTAGATCAATTTTTTTTAGCACAATTTCTCCTTTGTTGTTAAAAAGAAAATCGAATTAAAAGAAAAGAAATAGAAAATATGAGTTAGGCCTTGAGTTCAGAAAATCTTAGTCGAACTCTTTTTTTTTTTGAAAAAATGAGAGAGAAACAAGATTTCAGCGAGAAAGCAATGAGGTATGTGAAAACCCCACGAGAGAATAGAGTTATATGGATTAGTCAAACTCTATTTTTTTTTTGAGAAAATGAGAAAGAAAGAGGATTTCAGTAAGAAAGCAGTGAGGTCGTTGAAAACCCCACGAAAGAGATAGAGTTATATGGATTAATAAAAGAGAGAATATTAAGATCCAAGAAAATTGTAACTGTAGAATAGAAGCCAGTTACTGTGATGAGATTGAAAAGAAAGAAAAATTTGGAAGAACTTGATTTAATTTACCTCGATTAAGATCTAATCATTGAAAATTGAATTCACGCATCCTCTAGAGAGCAGGAAGGTAAAATACAAAAGTGAGAGATTTGAGAAATGAAAGATAAAAGGTAGTTAGGAGTAATCAAAATTTTGATGTTTATAAATCTTGATGAACTTAGTTTATAAATGAGATCAAATTATTGACACTTGCAAGGAAGGAGTAACTTTGTAATGTAAGACATCCAAAACTCGTTCTCTCTTTATCTCCTTTAGATCTTAAACATTCTTCTACTATGAAAAAGTAGGAACAATTCTAGATCAAGAAGTTTACTATTCTTTTTCTAAACCAAATGATTGAAAGGAAACAAAAATTTTAGAAATCAGTAAAAAAAAAAATTAATAGACAATACTTCGGCGGACGATAGTCATTGATATTGGCCGCCGGTTTTGCGGAAGCTCACTAGGATCTAATTCAATACTCGTTAGAGTTTTTTAGGCTCTAGATACCATGATAGAATTAGAGAGAAGAGATGATTCTTTTCCATACTCATTGTTGATTACAACCAAAATATATATAGAGTCTTAGAGTCACTCTATTAGGTAAGAAGACTAACTAAGATATATTCTTAATATTACAATATATCTTTCACAGATACAAAGAGAATAATAAATTTGAAAGATATATAAATAATATAACGTAAAATCTTGATCATCTCACTTACACTATCAATTACTTCAAAACCATACTATAAAGTATAAACCGTCCTTTGAATCATGAGACACTAAACATGAAAAGACACTATAATTGAAAATAATTTTGTGTTCCTAATCCAAAAATCTACAACTAAATACCATTTAGTTCACCCTAATATTAATATAGGATTTTAAACCAAAATAATAATTATAATGGATATTTAGTCCAAAATGACCAATTTCTATAAAAAAAAACGAAAAAGCTCACTTTTGAAAATCAATCCCCAAAATTCTCTTTCTTTTTTTTTTCTCAGATTTTTTCGATTGATCTCAAACTTACTATCTGTTTCGCAATATACACGTTATTTAGTATCAATGACGTGTATTTCTACAACAAAACACAATTAGTATAGTTAAAGTATGTCTAGATGTCAAAGTTACAGTTTTTCTGTTTATTGATTCTTGTTTTGTTTTATAAACAACGTATTATTTATTGTTAAAGTTTCATACTTTATTTCATTTTTTTAACGTGTCATACATAATACATTATGTATGAGCAATGTTTCTTCCAGAATGGAAAATGACTAAAATCTATTTTTTGGGAAGATTGGACCTTAATCCCTTTTTTGAATTTTATTTTGGGCCTAAAACCCTTGGACCCAATGACCCTTGGACCCAATGCTATTTCGTAAAACTACAGTACTTTTAGTATAAACTTAAAGAGTTCTAACGTCAATTTTTTTATTACACGTCCATGGAATAGATGATGGTGCATTTGATGAAAAGTGATATCAAACATATCTTGACCATGACTCGTAATATTGAGTTTTGACATTGTTTACATTTTGATTTCTATAAATTCAATCTAGCATGGAAAGAAGAAAAAAGAAGGAAAAGATTCACGGATTTAAGTGATATTCCTATATCTATTGAAATCAGACGAGAATATTGCTACTGAATCTCAAGATGTTTTTGTTGTCTTCCATAATCCAACTAAAAGTATAAGTGTTTCATAATTGGTTTAAAAAGAAATTTCACAATCTTGAAACCTACTTGTCTCTCTTTCGGATTAGCACTGGCGATGAAGTAAACCGTTGAAGATCTCTCCCTCTTCTTAACATCAAAAGACATTGTCCTTTTTTTTTGTTGAAAGTTAAAAGTTTCTTTGATAATTTGGAGTAGGAAAAATCTGAAAGAACTTTGACCCACACAATTTTTTGATCCCGAAGCTAGTCATCTATGAATAACCGCAACATATTAACTATTTGGTCAAAAGATACGTCCATTATACATGTTTTCAGGATTTGTTTAAGCTTAAATTTTCTATAAATGGGACAAAATTGAGATAGACACCAAATTTTTACTTAACATTGGAAAACAGATTCAAAATATTGAAGTCATTTAGCGGTTGCTTTCTAAATTGCTATTTACTAAAACTAGAGTATTTTCCTATATATAAACCTTATCTCTTGTTGCCCACCTAGTTGAGATGCTTCCCGCCCTTCCAACATGTCATGCTAGGTATCCCGAGAAGAAGTTCTAACATCAATTTTTTATGACTCACACGTTTATTATGTGAAATATTGGTGTGTGGCGTATGATTTATCTTTTCATAACAAAGCATACTAAATGAAAGTTCAACAAAAAAAAAAAAAAAGCATACTAAATGAAAGTGTAAAGTGTTAGTAGTTTTGTGTATATAATATTTTCTGCCCCACAAGAGTTCAAATTGGCGACGTATCAAATTAGCTAGGCATACTTTGTGTACGATTATTTTCTGTTATTGGTACGTCCATCTTTACAAATAGAATGGAGGATACTTGGTCGTGACAGTGTTTTCGGTTTGACAAGATTATTTTCTACCTAGATCGAAACTAAGTTTGTAATAGTGTTAAGTCCAAAACCCTAAAATCACCAAAAAAAAATGGAAGAAAAAGAGGTCCTACCGGGAGTCGAACCCAGGTCGCAGGATTCAAAGTCCTGAGTGCTAACCACTACACCATAGAACCAGTGAGTGCTTCGAATTGACAAGATCAAAATATTCTAGGGTTTAGGATTATGGTTGTTACTTGTAGAATCTTAAATTGTTGATGATACCAATATATGATAGGAAAAGAAAATTAAAAGAGGACCTCTTATCTCATTTGATGATGTAAACGATTTGCCCTAAATCATATCTGACCTCATGGGTGTTATCTCTTAGAAAGAATCCCAAATGGGTTGGGTGCTTCATGTATATGAATGAAGACTTAAGAGAGGACCTCTTATCTCATTGTCTCTTTTATCCAATTATGATAGGAAAAGAAAATTACTCCTGATAAGAATTCGTGATGTTCTACAGAAATTTACAGTTCGCATTTATTTTCTATAGAAGATTAATGACAAGTATCGGATTAGGTAACACGAAAAACTCAGTCCAATTATGCGATGTAAGTTTTTCCCTATATAAAAATGTGACTAAAGTTTAGGATTTAACATCATATGAGAAAGGGATGTAAGTGAAAATGACTAGGCAGCCAATTCCTAGTATTTTATTTAGTGGATGGGTGATGAATAGTAAACTAGCCACCCTATTCATTATAGAAAGAAAACTTTTATCTTATTTGACAAATTATTCAAATTTCATGTCCCTTTCCTTAATAGGGTCCTGCCTACTCTTTTATTTCTTCTATTGTTTCATCCCAAAGATAGATAGCATCATCTTATCTCATGCCATCCATTGCATTTTGGCATTTTCCATAGTTTATTTGATTGGTTCTTTGAAAGGATTAATATTACCATTTGTAGTTCATTCAACCCGAAACCACCTTTCAAGTGTTGAAACAATTTAATTTTAGTGTATCTAATGTGTATTTCCACATAGTCGGTTAATATTACAAAAAACTCGTTAGTCTAATTAACAAGACAATAGTATGATATTAGATCAGTACGGTTACAACGATGGAGTAATATTTTCTCCAATATATCAAAATATATTTAATGAAACTACTTTAGGAATCCCATTCTCGATGGGCCCAAAGACATAGCATTTACAAACGATGATCTCATCGTTTTCATACGTTATTTCAATATGTGTGCCCCTGCTTTGTCTTTTTTAGTATATTTACTAACTTTTCATGTTTCATGATCTTTTCTTTGGTGATCGTTGTCATTTTTCACTATTTCTTCAACTAATTCATCACACTTGGTTACTTCAACTACTCCTAAGAAAATAAGATATGGAGTCAATTATTGTGATTTTATTATTCTTCTCTAGCTTATCTATGGGTCTTAAAGTTAACGGTCGAGTTAGGGTTTTAATAGTAAACAAAAGAATAGAACAATGATTAACAATAAATCAACTCACATATTTTATTAACTCTTATCTTTAAACAATAATTTCACTTGCTCTATCTAATTTCTCCTCGTAAGCACATTGTTTGTACATATTATCACAACATTTTCAATCCAATGGTGTAATTCGAAGAGTTCAAAAGTGTCAAGAATCGGTTATGTTATAACGATCAGATTACGTATTGTTCTTGAGGTGCCTACCTCGAAGATAAAATCACTCCACTCCATCCTCTATTTAATGGTTAATAGCTTTCTTCCCCTTACTCAAAGTTTATGGGATGGCAGATTCTTCATTCACATTTTATTACTTAAAGCTTCTAGTTAAGAGTTCCCTTGAATAATGCAACACAAAATGAAAAGAGAAGAAGCAAGAAGAGGAAAAAGAGTGAAGTATAAGAAACTTTGATTCTCATTCAATAATGGATTATAATATTTACTTTATTACTATATGTTTATAAATAAAGGTCAGACTTATTTGCTTAACTTTCAAAAAGACCTAATTGGAGTAAAGCTGTCATGACTTTGCTTTGTATTGTTATGTAACCAATTTTGATGTGAATATATTATATATATGGTAGTATGGTACCATCCAGGCCCTACGAGTTTATTTAGTATTAACTCAAAACTATTTTAAATTTAGAATTATGTGAATTTAGGAACACAATTAGAGAAATATATAAAAATAGTAAACAGATAGAAATGTAGAAGGTATTTTTTGTCTTTGGATATTAGGGTGTTTGGGCGGATAGATGGTCGGAATTATGTTTGCATTTTTTTTAGACTCGGGCAAGACTGTGGGGGGGACTCTAAAACCCATGTCCGCCCACTAAAATCTAGTGGACAGGGTGGATTATGCATCAACAAATACTGCTGTCCACGAACTTCATCAAACTCACACGAACATATAAGTTATCAGACTTTTAGACTCATCAATCGTGAAATAAACTTAAACATGCATATTATATCCCGTGATAACGTTTTGATAAATCACGAAAAAAACTTTTACTTAATGTTACTATTTTTATTTTCAAACCATAATACCGATGACAATACAATAATAAGCAAACAAGTATTTCTTCAATCAATTGTACATCTACCCTGAAAATCTATAGAACATAAGATTAGACTTGAGACAATGTTATGGCAGTTGAATAATGTTATTTGGCCGAAAATGAGAGTCGATCTCAGCTCGAAAGTTGATGTGACCGGCTCCCACTGACCTTGGTGTTTTTCCTTCCACATGTCCGGATCGATCACATAAGTTTTTTTTTTGCTGTGATCCCCCTTTAATTTTCCGGCCAAATAGCATTTTTTTATGTTATGCTATTAGCATGTGTAAGTTGACCCCATCATTACAAGGAAACAGGTAAGAAGCATCAAGTTTGATAGACCAAAACTAAAGTACATTTTTTAGTTTATGGTGTAGCATCTATTATAAACTTCACTCTCTCTCTCTTCAAAATCTTCAAATTCACACTCTCCCCTCCTCTCCTCTGCTCTCTTTCTTTCTCTCTCTCTCTCTAGAAATTGGCCAATTTCCATTCCCTCTTTCTAAAAATGGAGAAATCCCCACAAATTACTTTCTCTCTCTTCCTTCTTCTACTGTTATTATCTTCTCTGGGTATATCATCATCATCATCACTAACTGTAACAAGAAAAGAACAGATCGAGTGTACAATGTGTGATGCTTGTGAAAATCCATGTCAACCCATCCTCTCACCACCGCCACCACCACCACCATCTCCACCGCCACCATCCTCTTCCTCTTCCAATTGCCCACCACCACCTTCTAAACCAACTACTCCTACTTACTCTTACTCATCTCCACCACCACCTTCAATTCCAACCTACTCTTATGCTTCTCCTCCACCACCACTTCAGGCCATCGGAGGACTAATCAAACCACCACCCACCGGTGGTTACTACCCTGGGCCACCACCACCAAACCCAATTGTACCTTATTTCCCTTTTTACTATTATAGCCCTCCTCCTCCTAAATTTACATCTAACTCCATTAAACTCTTGATTACTCCCATAATTTACTCCTTGATTTCTCTCTCCTTCTTTTGGATTAATTGAATAATTACAAGTAGGTTTATAGATCCCAAAATTACCCTAATTCCATTACTTCATATTTTCAGAGGAGTAGAAATTATTAAAGAGGAAGAGCGAAGAAGATTAGAGGTCTAATTGGGTTAAAGGATGCAAGAAATTTAGTTGATATTTATGGGGGTTGTGTTAATGTGAGTTGAAATAGATCACTCATATGTAATTTCTGATAATTTATTGTCCTTAAATGTTAAAGACAAAAAGTGGAAAGATATTCAAGTGTTTTTTTTTTTTTCCTTTCTTTCTACAAGTTCTACTTTTATTACTTTTTTGTGCTTAATACTGTAATGTTTTGCTTTCTGCCTGTGGAGGTGGTGGAACGGGCGGTGGTGGTGGAACGGGCGGTGGTGGAGGAGGAGGAGGAGGGGGTGGTGGTGTTGTGGCGGTATTGTGGTGGGCCTACCTACAAAAGGAACACTCATTTTCAACTAATGCACATGTAGAGAGCATATGGGGATATATATATGTGAAGTGTATTAAAATATCAAAGTTCCAAGGATGGATGGTAGAACTATAATAAATGTGCTTAATTATGAAATCAATAATGATAGAGAAGAAGAAAATTCAGACATATTCTAGACATACATCCTATGTGGCTTGCCGTGATTCGTTGTCTAGTGAATTAGAATCATCAAAAACACAAATCACAGCAAGCCACATAGGATGTATGTCTAGAGTATGTCTGAATTTTCTTCTTTTATGCTCTAACTCAAGTTGATCACTACTTGTTCGCATTTCAATTTTTCTTTTGCTCGTAACTAAAAATACTTCGAAGTCATCTTCATCTACAACTCCACATAGATTAAATCATGTAAAAAAGTTCATTGGTCCATGGTTCTTTGCAACAAAGAAAGTACCTAAGAGTCTTGGAATTTAAAACACAATAATGGATTGGTACATAAATTCGGGTTCGTGAGGTCATTTTCAAACCCCACATTAATAATAATTGATAAAAGGTCAATAATGGAAAGAAGTTGGTAAGGTATTCAACCGATCAAATTATAAACTAAAGAGCAATGAGCGATAAAATAATTAACTCTTTCTGTCTTTCTTCTTAGATGAATAAGTAAAGAGTGTGGCCGCAAACAAGAAACAATAAATATTGCTTTCTAAGTAAAGGGGCTCTAAGAAAGTGCCCCTATAAGAAAGTGCATTAACTCAATAACCACAACCTAACTCCTATGTGACACTCCCAACCCTAAAAAAAAAATCTCTTTGCTCTTTCCTCCCTAATTCTTTTTTGTGGACAACTCTACTACTACAACACACAACTTCCCGCTACAAATAAAAAGAAAGAAAGAACCCTTAAACCCTAGACCCACTTAAAAGACACAAAAAAAAGATCCATTATCATTCCCAACCACAAGTTCATATTGCCTCTCAAAAGAGCAAAAGAACAGCCCAAGACAAAATGCTCAATCATAATTATATTTCTTTTGCAAACCACCAACACTGGAAGAGACCCCACGACGCCATTAGACTTGACCCTCTTGAACCCCCTGACCTAGTACCCAACTCAGACTCTCACACTCCATTTCGCCATGTTCTTTGACGTTTCGGACATATACTTCATTCCACTCCGACTATAAAATCCTGTATCAATATAAATCAACAAAAATTCGTTACTTTTCGGACATATACTTCATTCTAAGGTGATATTCGCCGCATGAATCGAATGTGATTACCAGAATCACAGTCTGTTATGGTCTTTGGTGCACGGGAATGCATCAAGAATTACGATCCTGGGAGAATGGTGTTCTTCCTGGAAGGGGGAATATTAAACCTCGGGAGTGGGTGGATTTGCAATTTCCCTTTCCCTTGGAATCGTCAATTAAATGGTCTCGGATAAAACAACAGTTAGGTATTGCGATTACTAAGAATCACAAAACGGATAAAGAACACTATTAGGTATAGATTAGAGGAAAACTGGTTAGAGAGGCTAGTTACCTTCAACTGAAGTTGAATCCACCAGAAGGAACTGGTGGTTGGTTCCCTCCAAATTGGAACCCAGATTGGGCTGAAGCATCATCACCAGGAGGTAATTGCTCATCGTCTTCTTCCAACCAATAAGTTTCGAGAATCTTCACGGCTTTCTCGTAGATCTCAGTGTTATCATGACTCTGAAGGTTTTCGATCTTCTCTAACCCTTCAGCATCATCAATCAATTGTGCATATATGTTAACACCTTCACTGTTCCCTAAATTCTTTTCGGCTTCTCCGACCTTCAAGATGTTCTCAAGACCTTCTAAACAAACCGTAACGATTCTTGGATCAGGGCAGATTAGGAGATCACAAAGAGGTTTTATACAACCTTGATCCACCATATACCTGTTATCCAACAAAACAATGGGAGCATGTTATTTATACCTGAAGTGCGAGCAACCACACCATCAAAATAAGGACAGATAAAGCTCATACTTGATTTGCTCATGAGCACCACCAGAGGTAGCATTTGAGATTGCCCACGCAGCTTCTTTCTTGATATCAAATTCAGCAGTTTGAAGTAGATGGATCAGAGGGCCTATGATACCAGCAGCGATTACAGTCTGCACAAATAAATCAATCGTAAGATATATGCAGGAAAGATATTAGACCCCATATCGACGAACATCAGAAGCCTCGACAGCATAGAAGCAAAGGTTATAATATAAGAAGCGAGAATGAAGACTTTTCTCATAGAGTTCAATCAAGGATGGAGCAACTCCATAGACGGAAAATGCATTTTTCTATACCTGTATTTGATCCTTGTTTCCAGCAGTGATGTTTGAAATGGTCCAGCAAGCTTCCTTCTTGATGCTCTTCTTGTGATTGTTCGTTAATAGGTTCATAAGACAAGGTAATGCTTGATGGTTGATGATAAACTGGGAAAAAGGACAAGTGAACTAATTAGCCCATAGAAATTGCATTATAGATGCATTATACATTATCATGCAACATAAATTTACTTAGAAAAAGAAAGTCTCACACATTCAGCCCTAAATGTGGATATTAGAGCAGACAAGAAACTACTAGCCAAAGAAGCCCGAAAAACATTTAATACCTGCGTCTGGATATCATCTCCAGTGACAATATTGCCGACTGTGCGAAGGGCAGGTATGAGAACAGAAGGAGATGGATGTCTGCAAGGTGAAGAAACAGGAGCCAGGTAGATTATAAATACAAGAGAAAAGATGGAGCAAAATCGAAAAAAGAAACATATACAAATGGAAAATAAATAACTCACAGTAAAAGCTCAACTAGCCGAGGGCAAACGCCTGATTCAATAACAGCTTGAATCTTGTCGTTGGTACCATCAGACAAGTATGACAGTGCCCAGCAAGCATCAGTGAGAACTTCCTCGTCATTTGAGTGTATAAGACCCTGAAGAGCTGGAAGTGCAGGCTTTGTCTGCAATGTTATTGTATAGAAAGTGAAAGATTATAACCCAACTAAGAAATCAAATCAAGCAAGATAGCATGGCACTCGAAAACCAACCTGCTCAAAAAGAGGCTGAGGTTTGCCCCTGCAGAAGTTTGATAGAGTCCAGGTTGCATTCCTCAACATAGAAAGTTTGGCATGTTCATTCAACTGTGCAAGCAATGGCATAAGAGCTCCTTGCTCAAGAACGTAATCACGGCATTTCGGAGAATCACCAGCAACATTTCCAAGCGCCCATACGGCCTACGATTAGAAAAATACTATGCTTCACTACTAACTTCAATAATTGACAATTACAACAGAAAGCACGTCGAGGGCTCGGATCATATACTCATACTTGAACAAAACAAACAAAAGTTCATCTAAATCATGTTGATTATTGTATATACCTGTTCACGAACATCATCACTTGGAGAACCAAGAAGCTTGACAAAGATAGGGACTGCCCCGTGATCAATCACAACTTTTGTATTCTCAGATGTGCCAGAAGCAATGTTTGTAAGTGCCCAAGCCGCCTCAAACTAATCAAAATCAATAGTTTAGAAAATTTAACTAATTCATTATAAAAAACCAATGCAACTGTCACAATATATATTACAAAAAAAAAAAAACACACTCTTCTCTAACCTGAAGCTGTGGGTAATCCTCTCTCATAAGAAACTCCACAAAACGAGGAACAACACCAGATTGAATAACTTCCTCGATTGGAGGACTACGTTCTAGTTAATCAAATAAATTAGGGTAAGTTTGAGTTCTACCAATAATGGTGGCATCAAATAGATCAACAGGAAATCTTTCAATGAGGTAAAAATAAGTTTATACCAATAGAAAGTAGTTTTCGGAACTGTGTAGTTGCCTCCAGTTGCAACTCTTTTTCGTCTGACCAAACCCCAGCAACCATTGAAGGAAGACTCTCAAGCTGCAATTTTTAAGCAAACATTATGAAATACAAGCTTAAACCAGATCAGAACAATCTACTCTACTTCAGATCGATCAAATCAAATAAACCCTAAAAACACTAGTTATACCTTTTTCTCAACGACGTTGTTTCCTTGAATGGAAGACGAAAATTGTTGTGGTTGCATACCTTCTCTTCTCTTCTTCTGTAAACTTTCTTCTCTTTTATTCTTTCGAATCTCAACCATATTATCTTCTCTTCTTCTTCTTCCTTCATCGGCATCGACGGCAACTTTGTATCTGTTCCGTCTAACCTCAGTTCTAGCGTTAGGTCTAAGAGACATGATGTTGTTTGTTCAATCAAATAAACCCTAGAAACACTAACAAAATCAAAGTTTCAAATCAGATCAAAAATCAAACTTACAGATGATCGGAACAGAAACCCTAATTACAGACAAGAAAGGGAGAGCGTACCTGTTAATGGAGGTAGAGAGAGAAAGTAAGGGTTTTGGTTTTTGTTTCGAAATGGGGATGAAATGTTGAGACATTTTATAGCTCTTTCAAACAACTATCTAATATAAAATTCACCCTATTTTTCAGATTATTTACGATTATTACCACTGTTTGAGATCTACGGTTAATCGTACTCCTGTGTTTACACGTGGCTTGATTTAAATGGGAAAATCATATCTCCAAGATTTCTTACCTTTTCTGTCGTTTGAAATCGAACGGATGAGATTAGATTTGAAAATATTTGATTTAAAAAAACCTTAAACCCTATACTTAACTAGAGTTGGATTTATTGACAAAAATGCCCCTAAGTTGCGCTGTTTTAGTGTTTGATAACGTAGTACTGGTCATAAGATAGTATAGTGTTTACGGGTCAGGATCAATTTCTCGAGGTTAGATCGCAGTCATCACTAAAAATAAGATAAAGGGTGCTTTATACTTGACTTGGACTCGGGAATATATTATCATTAACATAATCTTATAAAATTTCCAATTGACAGCCATTGGAAATTTGAATTCATTCCAACGGTCTAAACATGACTATAATGCCCTTCATCTCATTCTGCACGGCCCCGATTGTGGAGCCCATGTTTGACAAGTCAAGTCGGATTATGGTTGACAAGGGAGCCATTGGCAGGGGTTGGAATCAGGTTGTGGTATAGACCACCGGCTTACTCGTTCACTATGCGAGGACGGCCGGGCTCCAGAATTTTGGATTAAGGCTACTTGACGGTCTCGAGCGGGTACTTTAAAATTCTAGTGTCCTAAACTCATCGTACGAGTCAAAATATATATATCCGATTTTATAGGGTATCGGGCGGGACATTGAGTAGAATTTCAAAGAACCTAACCCGTTTATTTGATTGGGTGAGTGAGGTTAAACACAACCTTCGTTGTCATGTGTCCATGACGAATTTCAGTTACTCTAACTTTATTCTTAGCCCCAACCATCTAAACCCATCGACCTGTGGGCGGTCCACATTTTTGAAGCATACAAATCAAATGTTTACAAACAAAATGGATGTTTTTGTTTAAATTTTGGGTTGATCTTCTTTTCTCGTTATTCATTCTTTCAGAGGTGGAGGAGTCTTCAACCAAAAGAAAGAGAAACAATGAGTTGTCGCAAACAAAATCGTAGAAAGAAACGAAAGATTTGGTGAAACTTATCTATTTCACATCGCTTTCGCTTTAAGCCTGACTTCTGATGTCGTGGCCAATAAGACGCTATTTCAGAGATATCTGCTAATGAGAGTCGTTCAAACTTCATAAGCATCTCTTTCAATGATGACATTCGATAATGGGAAAGTGATTGCCAAGGTCATACCAAGATGAAAGTGTTTGGATCTCACTCTTTATCGCTATTCTATAATGATTTTTGGGTTGGATGGGGTTTGATAAAAATTGCACTATGTGTTCTTCCTCTCAACCTATTACACACAAATATAGAAGGATTCGTTTTAGGGGTTGAATTGGCGAATGAATTAGGGTTAGATGGATATATATTAGAAGGAGACTAAAGCTCTATCGTTGGATTCTTTATGGACGATCGAGATTCTATTTTGTGGCGCTTGTTGGATACCCTAACCGAACCACGCATACAACTATCACAAAGTCACGTGCCGGTGAGATTTTACAGGAGAACGAATAACGCACTCGCCCATACGGTAGCTTCTTCCTTCAACCCACAGAATTAGCTATTTATGCTAGTTAGTACCTTTGGTTAACTTCATTAAAAAGCAATCCTTATTAAAACATTACCAACTACAAGGGACTATTTTGTTCTTTTATTGAATGTCAGGTTTCTCTTGGTTGGAGTAATTGTGGAATAACATCGTTAATAATATTTGGTTGGAGTGATAAGAGATTAGTCTTTTACCTTAAGGGTCAAGGGTTCGAAGCATGCTCATAAAGGGAAAAAAAGAAAGTTTGTAGAATAGCATCGGTAATCAAAATTAGTATTTGAAGATGTTATCTGTTCAAAGGATTAGTACAAGGCCAATCAAACAAAGTGTCGTTGTAGTATAATGGTAAGTATTCCCGCCTGTCACGCGGGTGACCCGGGTTCGATCCCCGGCAGCAGCGTTTCCATCTTTTTATTTTGCTGACTAGATTTGTTGTTAGGCGTTGTCACTTTGGGGGTGGTGCCTTACTCTTTCTAAAGGGTGTCTTCTCGTAATTTCTATCTAACTTTAGTCTACATTGAAAACAATAATAATACGAGGATTAACTTTTAAACTATCCATTAAACAAAGTAGTTTCACCACTTTCACATAGTACAATCTAAGCAATGAATAACACAGTATTAAGGTCAACAAAACTCTTGGGGGACCGTCCAAAAGGACCCCCAAGTGAACCGTATGAGAGAGGAACCCCAGTTTCTCACGTGATGAGAGAGAAACTGGGGTTCCTCTCTCATACGGTTCACTTGGGGGTCCTTTTGGACGGTCCCCTAGCCTCACTGTAAGGTCAATCAAGTGTCATTAGCTACCCTTCCCTACATACATCTAGCCTTTAGAGAGCACAAAGTTATCGGACACAAATACTACTCTTTTAACTATCAGATGCATGTAAAACTGTATTAAAGGTTACCTCCTTTCCTGAAATAAATTTGAGAACGATTTTCCCTTTATCTAGTACTTTGGTTGTCGAAGAGTCTCCCCAAAAAACAAACTTACCCGTTTCTACGTTCTATAAATAGTTTATCTACATAGATGTAGCAGGTGCCCCTAGTGTTAATCAATCATTTTGGGGCCGCCCCACAAGATTCAAAACTATATTGCAAATCTTATGAGTTTTCCAATTTCTTCTGCTCCAAACACCATGGCACACATGTGGTGGTGAATCGTAGTTAATTACATAGTAAATGTTTCCCTAAAATTAGGGTGTGACTTGTGTGAGATTGGAGATGAAGTTTATGGATAAATATCAAGTAAGTTGATTTTTAGACTGAAAATAAAGTTTATGTTTTCATTGACCAAAATCTTTATGGGCCAGAAAATATTTTGGATGCCCAAAATCGTGGGCTTGAAAATTGATAGTCGTTAATCACTTCTTCTGACACAGCAACGCAATTTCAATCAATATCGAAACCAAAAGAAGTGGTACATAATTGATTTCTTCCTTTCTTGTTCCTTATATATGCGGAACCGTGTGCTATTCAAACTTTCTATTACATATCCGTTGCAACCAGTATTTGGGTGTTTCCGCTTGAGCTGTACGAGATGAAATTCTCATATACGGTTCTAAGAGGGGGAGTCCCCTTGGTTTACCTATCTCAATAAAGTATATGATTGGTTCGAAGAGCGTCTCGAGATTCAGGCGATTGCAGATGATATAACTAGTAAATATGTTCCCCCTCATGTCAACATATTTTATTGTCTAGGAGGGATTACGCTTACTTGTTTTTTAGTACAAGTAGCTACGGGGTTTGCTATGACTTTTTACTACCGTCCGACCGTTACCGAGGCTTTTGCCTCGGTTCAATATATAATGACTGAAGCTAACTTTGGTTGGTTAATACGATCAGTTCATCGATGGTCGGCAAGTATGATGGTCTTAATGATGATCCTGCACGTATTTCGTGTGTATCTCACCGGTGGATTTAAAAAACCTCGCGAATTGACTTGGGTTACGGGTGTGGTTCTGGCTGTATTGACCGCATCTTTTGGTGTAACTGGTTATTCCCGGCGTGGGTCTTTATTTTCTTTTTTTTTTCGTGTCTCATCGAACAAATACAGGAATTTCAATTACTTCAACAAGTACCGATTCGTGGGGAGAGACATAGGTAGATTGGTACAATTGTTGGTAGGAACATATTCAATTCAGGATTACAAGAGATACCATACTGGTCTGACTTTTTCGATTGCTTTTGATCCATGGAATGGAATAGAATACACATCCGTTTCGCGGGAGCACATATACAAATTGGATTCCTTTATTGTACGATACAAAATTAACTTAACCTTAACATAGTTAGCCCGAAAGAAGATTTTTCGGCTTATATTAAAACTACTGCCTTTTCTTCTAGCTCCTATTCAATCCTTTCCTTCTCCTACGGGCAGTAACAAGTATGGGCAATAACGGGGGGATCCATTGAGATCGATGAAAATTGGATAGACTCAATCTTTCATTTCAGTTTATGATACTATCTGCATGCAAGGTGTATTGGGCGTACAAAAAGAATCCTTTTCTTTTCTTTCTTTTCTTTACGGTCTTATCTATTGTGATAAGAAAGCGCTCTTAGTTCAGCTCGGCAGAACGTGGGTCTCCAAAACCCGATGTCGTAGGTTCAAATCCTACAGAGCGTGATTCTGTTCTTCTTAGGTCGAATTTCAATGAAATAACTTCACTAACTTGAACAGCAACCTGAATCTGAATTTGACCTCCTGCGGGTTAAAAAAAGAAGGGGGTCAATCAAAAAACGAGATCTTACTTAATCAAAGATCCAACTGATCACCGCGCCTGTATTGTAAATATGCAGTTACGAATAATCCAGCCAAAGTAATAGGAATTAGACCTAACACGATTCCAAATAGTAAAACTTCAATCATTTCGATTTGTTTGATGTTTGAAAGGGGAAGAAAAAAGAGAGGTAATATCTATCTTTAAATATTAATCCGAATCGACCATGAATCTCAATGACCAAGAATTTACAATTGACGCGGGAAGGCATTCTAGAGTGCCTAGAATCTCACAGAAACATTTATTTTTATGAATTTAGAATTCAATTCAAATAAGTCGTATTTTGCTCAGACCAATAAATAGAGCTGGGGTTATAGTTGAAGCCGCCAGTAGAAAACCGAAATAACTAGTTATAGTAGGCATGAGGGAGCTAAATGAGATACGTTCTTTTTATACATATGGTTATAAAAAACTTAGGTAAACCCCATAAATAGTTCGAACTGTATACGAACAATAATCAATTTTAGCTCGAATGGTTTGTAGGGGAACCCTACCTTCTCGGATCCATTCGGTGCGTGCAATTTCTTTTCCGTCGAGACGTCCTGCAATTTGTACTTGAATTCCTTTTGTATCTGCTTGCTCAGTTAATTCAATAGCTTTTTTCAGATTAAATCTGCGATATTGTAAGGAGTCAATTCAATGTAATTTTTTTGAAGAAAAAATCAAATCAATGAATAAAGACTCATTGAAATTCCTATTTGAACGTTCAATAATCATTAGTCTTGTGGGAAGGTCTTTGTTTTAAGAACGGACTTTTGCGAGGTTTCAGTTCTCCCGCCCATTATTATCATTATCAATCAAATTATTGACTATTTTAAACAAATCTCGAAATTCGAAACTGCCTGTTATCCAATAAAGACCTAAAATTCCCAATAATAAAGCAAAATCTCCTACACGATTAGTTACAAAGGCTTTTTGACAAGCATTTGCCGCAATTGGTCGTGTGAACCAAAAATAAAGAAAGAATAAAGAAATACTTTTTTTAATTGGGAGAGATGGCTGAGTGGACTAAAGCGGCGGATTGCTAATCCGTTGTACGAGTTATTTGTACCGAGGGTTCGAATCCCTCTCTTTCCGTTTCCTCTGATGACTTTCTATTTTTCTTTCGAATTCAAAAAAATACTGAGACCCTTTCATTTTCTCTGATTTTATCATAGTTAAATGTCTGGAATCAAAAGAATCATAAGAAAATGAAGAAATCAACAAGCAAGGAAAACGAAAAAGCTTTGTTTTTTTATTCCTCACGTCCAGGATTACGTCCTGGATCATTAGATAGGAATCCGAAGATGAAGAGAGAAACAAAGAATATCACTACTGTGTAAACTAAGAGTTTGAGAGTAAGCATTACAAAATCTCCAAGATCATTTTTGGAAAAAAGGGAATAGATTATCCATTTTTATACCACATATCCTATTTTGACACCAAGTGGTCCCCCCCGGACCGCCCGGATCCCACGAGTGAATAGAAAGTTGGATCTACATTGGATCTCACCTGAATCGCCCCATCTATCCTCCTGAGGAGAAGTTTGGTTTCAAACTCCGGTTCGAACAGGAGGAATACGCCATGCTAATGTGCCTTGGATGATCCACATCTCCGGGTCAGGCGCTGATGAGCACATTGAACTATCCATGTGGCTGAGAGCCCTCACAGCCCAGGCACAACGACGCAATTATCAGGGGCGCGCTCTACCACTGAGCTAATAGCCCGTCGTGCGGAAGTCTTCAAATCACTGACTCAAACCTATTGTCGAATCCTACTCAGCGGAATATGGAGGTACTTATGGCAGAAAGGGCCGATCTGGTCTTTCACAATAAAGCGATAGATGGAACTGCCATAAAACGACTTATTAGCAGATTCATCGATCATTTTGGAGTTGCCCTAGAACTACATTTATTGCTATTTGCGTACTCCCCCTATTAATTATTAATAGTAGAATTTGTATTGTCCGATTCAGAGGGATATGGGGAAATTTCTTTATTGACAAAATGAGTAATTGTAATAAGGGGGGGTTGCATAGTATTTTTTGCATTCCCATCAATTGTATCTTTTTGTTTCGAAAAAAAGAAAACCCTTTCATTATTATTCATTGTTGATAAAAAAAGATCCTTGTTCTTGTTAATGACTTTCTGTCAATTTATTCTGTCAATTCTATGCGAAGTTAATGGGTAGTAAACAAAGTGCCAGGTATCATAGAGTTTCCTATAAGCATAAAGAGCTTCCTATAAACATAAGTTGTTTTGTTGGAATGGAAGTTATTCAATCAGAATTAGTTAATTCTTCAACTAAAAAACTAAGGTCCTTTTTTTAGCAAATCTTGGGTTTCGTTTCCCTTGTGACGGGCCCGGAAGGGGGGGGACATGTCAAGTATCCGCCTGGGATCATGTCTTCTTAGGTCTATTCTGGATGTACAATGCAATTTCGGTAGTAATAATTATTTTGTTTGTGGGATTCTTTTCCCACGAGAGGTAATAAGAAGAATTATAGGATGGATTGTTAACTATGCCTAGATCACGGATAAATGGAAATTTTATTGATAAGACCTCTTCAATTGTAGCCAATATCTTATTACGAATAATTCCGACAACTTCCGGAGAAAAAGAGGCATTTACCTATTATAGAGATGGTGTGATTTGATTCTTTTTATTTATTGTTTATTTAGCGTTCTCAGTCTTACGAGAAAGGCACACAGGATTCGGTATAAAAAAAAGAAAAAAGCTTATTGAAATAAACCTACGCTTGTTGAAGGTGAAGTTTGGAATATAGAACAATTCCTTCTGTCGTGTATCCACGATTGATGCAGCCTCAGATGCTTCAATTTTCGATTCTAGTATTGAGCGAAAGGTTACACCTATAGGTTCCGTATTACAGGTCAATCCTACTCTACTAGTACCAATAGGCAGCATAGGGGAAGAAGCACTACACCTAGGAATCAACAACATGAAAACTTTGTTATAGTTATAAATTAACCCTTTCCTTATCGGGATCGGAACTAACAAGAATGGTTGGGACAACAAACATCCATCTCGTTCGTACTTTGGATACCCATAGAAATTCAATGGGGTCCATAGAAACCATGTCTTCATCCATAGGATCCCAAGTACCCGGATCAATCAAAAGTTCGATTCTATCTGAACTACTAATTTTCAAATGATATCCACATTGTTCACAAACATTTAGTTTTGACCTAAAAAATTTCTTATAATTTAATCCATAACAATTTTCGCATTGAACCCACAAATGCCTGTATTTTTTATTTATGTCCTTGCGGATCGGATCATCCGTATAGGATACAAAAAGAAACTCCAGATATTTGATATCTTTCTCTTTGAATGAGATCTCAATTCCAGCTACGGTTTCCTTAGATATCTTACAACTAGAATCCCTCTTTTTTCCGATCCGGTTCCTCCACCACCGCGAACCCCAGTTAGATTCAGGCATGATACACTTTTTAGTTATTGGGAGAACCCAAGTACTCTCTTTCGGATCCATGAAACAACTCTCAGAGATCTTTTTCCCTTTTGGAAGAGAGAGGTATCTATGTATGAAGGAGCACGATAGACTGCTATTAGAGGAGAAATGGGCTAATGATGTTATAGAGAGGTATCGATGTATGATAGAGCAGAAGGGACTGAAATGGGCTAATGGAGAAAGCGAGGATGTATGGGACAAAAAATAAATCCACTTGGTTTCAGACTTGGTACAACCCAAAGGCATCATTCCCTTTGGTTTGCACAACCAAAAAATTATTCCGACGGCCTCCAGGAAGATAAAAAAATACGGGATTGTATCAAGAATTATGTACAAAAAAATATGAGACTATCTTCGGGTGTCGAGGGAATTGCACGTATAGAGATTCAAAAAAGGATCGATCTGATCCAGGTCATAATCTATATGGGATTCCCAAAATGGTTAATAGAGGGTAAACCACGAGGAATCGAAGAATTACAGATCAATGTACAAAAAGGGTTTAATTCTGTGAACCGAGTATTTTCACACTAGAGAAATAATCATTTTTTATGAACTTTCAAGCTTTTTCATATTCATCCATTCGATTATAAATTAGATATAGTTCGGGTGTGGTATTCCAAGTCTTAACATGATCGATATTGTCTTCGTTTTCAACACGTAGATCTAAGTTCAAAAAATTCACATTGTTTTGTTTCCGATGAAGGCTCCACAAACCCAATAGGTCAGGCTACCACATAATGTGAATTCACATTGAGAAGGGCATGTGTGTTTGATACAAGTGTAGTGTGATTGGTTCTGCCAATTTTAGTAGTAATTTTGACTTTTTATTCATACTAATCGGTACAAGATTTCATAATTTTGAATTCTCTTGGTGTTGTTCTTCTTCTTTGTCATCATCAAAAAACTTCAAAAGAGACGTTATATATTTGATTAATCTAACTAATGGCATTTCAGTAAATTAAAAGGGGGGACTAATTACTATTTTTAAATTCTTATAATTGTCTCGATCTGTCCCTCATTTGTCTGCATTTAGTACTCTGAACTACACACCTCTCTCTCTCTCTCTCTAGACTTTCTCCTTTCTCTCTTCCACTCTTCTCTCTTACCCAAAACTTTCTCTTTCTCTCTCTCTCTACATTTCCCACAAACCCATTTCTTACTTCTCTCTCTCTCTTCATCTCTTGTTGGCTTTCCCTTACAAAAAAACACCTTTTTTTTTGGAAAATTTCCCCTGTTTTTTAGGGTATTAGTGAAGACCCAAGTGAGATATTGAAGATCTTTGTTCACACATTAGAGTAAGTTCTTGATTTAGATTTATTCATTCAAATTTTAATTTGAAATTAGTTCTTTCTGATTTTATTTTTATTTTTATTTTTTTAAATTAACCACGTGCATGTATTTGAGTTTGACTAAGAGATCTGAGTTGTTTACTAGCTCATTTAGCCCTATTTCTTAATCATTTTGAAATTTGTTGTGATTAGAACTAGTTTCTGTGATTGTTGGTTGATTTGTTCAAGTTAGGGTTTTTTTTCAAAACTGTGGGTAGAGTGTTAAAAATTATTGGTTAATCATGAAGTTATTTTGATTCTATTTGCTTGAATTAGTGCATGTAAAATTTCTATCTCATTTTGAAATGGGTATTATTAAATCAGTGTTTTTTTAGGGTATTATGAAGTCTAGGGTTCATTAATGGAGATTCTAAAAGTAATATGGAGGTCCCAGGTTCGATCACATGGAGGTGCAAATCCTAGATTATTGAACTTGGGACTAAATAAAAAGTTATCGTGCTTATCACATCGTATCGATGTATCAATGCCTCTCGTAGTCAATATCCAAAAAAAAGTTGTTTTTCTTCTCACATTGTTGTTATTATTATTCTTGCAGGTGGGGTTTCTATTAGAAATGGTGATTTGGTTGACGATAAGTTTTAACCTGTTTCTTCTATCCTTCTACCCATTGAAGAGAGTGTATTTTAGGGTTACTAAAACAAAAAGAATGATTTTTTGAGTCTTGAGCATTGAATGGTCTTGATCTCCTCGAAACGATGGGTCTCGAGAAACAAAGTTCGAAGAGTGGAGGGAAATATGTTGGTGGGTTTCTTCAATTGTTTGATTGGAATGGTAAATCACGTAAGAAGCTGTTTGCAAAATCTGATTTACAAGGTAATTCTCTTTACATTATTTGGGATTCATTCATAAACTTCATTTGTTAATAGCTACTTTGGATCATAGTTTTTGGTTTTCTTCGTCGATGATGGATAATCACTCTTGTGGCATTCTCATATAGGGGGATCGAAACAAGCAAAGCGGCATATAGGGAATTTTCCGACAACGAGACATATTCTGGTAGGTAGTTGCTTCGCATTAATATATATATATATATATATATATATATATATATATATATATATCTTATATTGTCCAGCATTTCAATCGATTAGCAATGAGCATTGCATTTGATTTGTTGGTATTGATTATAGAAAGTTGAATGTCAAAGTATCCCATTTCGTAACTTTTATCATCTTTTTCTATGTTATCAATGAATAATGAGGGGTTTTCTTTGTCATATGTATTTCTAGAGTGACGATGACGATAATGGAGGGTCGAGTATTAGAGGAAGCAGTGACTATAGTTGTGCTTCGTCAATAACGGATGACGATGTAAATGGGACAAAGGCTCCTGGGGTCGTTGCGAGGCTTATGGGATTGGATTCTTTGCCAACTCCCACTGTTTCTGAGCCCTATTCTACCCCATTTTTCAACAACCGATCTTCAGGAGATTTACATGGTTACAGAAACGAATTTCACAATGAATGCCTAACAACGCATTCGGGAAATCAGCCTGCTTTAGTAGAGGGATTATGTAAACATCCCGCGGATTCGAGGTTCCAGAAACTACATAAAAGACCGATAGAAAGGTTCCAGACCGAAATGTTGCCTCCAAGATTGGCTAAGTCCATTCCAGTTACCCACCATAAGCTTTTATCTCCCATAAAGAATCCAGGGTTCGTCTCGACGAAGAATGCAGCTCATATAATGGAAGCAGCTGCAAAGATTATTGAGCCGGGACCTCAGCCAAGTACAAAGGGAAAAATGCCATCAGTTGGATCTTCCTCGGTACCCATGAAAGTTCGAGATTTGAAGGAGAAAATGGAAGCTGCACAGGGATCCTCTAGGTTGAACATATCGTCTCGAAGACAAGTTGAGTCCAATGCTGTGAAGTATCTTAAAGGACAGTCTATGAGCAAGAGTTGGAATGGGTCAGAAGATCCACCTAGGTTCAGGGTTTCTTCGGAGTCTGAAGAAAGTAGTTCAGTTGGCTCGAGGAACAAGGGGAAATCAGTTTCACTTGCAGTCCAAGCGAAGACCAACGTCCAAAGAAGAGAGACCTTCAGTTCTAGTAGTAGTAGGAGTTTAACAAGCCAGAAGGAACACCAAGATGTAAAGTCAAACCAGTCGGAGAAGAGCCGTTTAATTACTCAAAGGAATGTGCAGAAGAAATCTTCGACCCAAAACGTTTCTAGTGTCCTACGGCAAAATAACCAGAAACAGAATGGTGCAACTAATAGAGACAAATCATTTTCGAAGCCTTCTTCTAACACGCAAGGAAGAAAAGCTTTGTCAGGAGATGCTTCTTTTAGCCGTAATAAGACATCAACCAAAGTAGCAGCAAACTCCAAAGCCGGGGCGAAGAAAATCAACTTAGACATGATCGAAAATGAAAAAGAACAATCTTTAGTAAACCAAAATTTCCCTCGAAAGAAACGATCTATAGAATCGACGTTCAACGTCAAAAGAGGTGCTGTTATTGAAAACATTTTAGTTGATAAAGATGAGAAGCCCGTCCAAACTAATGCAGCAGATACAAGTAGGAAAGGCATGGATGTTGTTTCGTTCACATTTACATCCCCCATGGTAAAATCGAGACCCGTATCTCAGTCGTCTAGTCCTATTATTGTGGATAAATCAAAGAGCTTTTCATTAGATTCTTTCGATGAAAGAAATACAAAACTATCCTCTCTGGGTGTCAATGCTATGGGAGGAGATGCTTTGAGTATTCTTTTGGAACGGAAATTGCGAGAACTAACATATGGAGTTGAGTCTTCCTGCAGCAATTCAGATACATCAGGGAGTGTGTCTAATTCTTCATCTATTTTGCATGATTTGGTGTCTGCTCTAAATGCCGTCGAACCAACACCAAGAGAACATAATAAGAGATCTCACCTCGGTTCTAATAGCTCTTCGACTTACAGGGAGATGCTCAAGATGAACAATTTGCAGGTATTTTTCATTTATAATATATCCTTCATTTTTGTTTGTCTAGTCGGACATTGATAATTTTGTGTTTGCCCTGTCAATTATAAGACTGCCGTTTTCTTGTTGTATTATATTTGCATACAAAGGAAATATTACATTTGGCCATATAGGTTCTTATAGAATACTGTGACATTTTCAGGAAGTTGAAGAAATGGACTCATCCAACAGCATTAGTAGTGAAGCTAGAAAAGAACTTGAATGTCAACATCCTAGTCCGATGTCGATTCTCGACCCATCATTTTCTATTGATAGTTCTCATTCTTCAGATACTGGAGAAAATACCAGTTTCGTCGGTAAGAAAATAAACCCTTATCCTTTTTTTCTTTTCTTTATGTTTCCTATTTTCGTGCAAATTTATACGATAAACTTCCTATTTTTCTAGGTAACAAGTGGACTTCATCATCTGCGCAAGCTGAATTAGTAGACGGTTTGAAGTGTCTAAAGAGATACCCATTAACGGAAGCTGAGACAGATTTATCCGATTCCGCTTCATCGAGCTTCTTCATAACTGCAGGTAGCAATCAATTAACAACATCGAACGTTCAAAATTACACAAGATCAACCAAGCAAGAAGAACTGAGTTACATAAGAGAGATAATAAGTAATGCAAAGTTTATGTTTATGGATTTCATGTCCGGGCGGACTACTGAGATCATAAACCCGAATCTTTTTGACCGATTAGAAAATCCCATCACTTCTAGAAGTATCTCCGAAGAGAATAACTCAAGGCAGAGAAAGAAGTCGTTGTTTGATTGTACAAGGGAATGCTTGGATTTGAGATGTAATCAATGTACCGGCGGAGGTTGTCGAAAATGGGGAAAAGGGGTGAGAATGTTTGTAAACAAAGAACAATTAGGAAATGATATATATAAGGAGATATCAATGTGGGAAAGCATGGGAGATTGGATGATGGATGAACTTATTGATAAAGATATGAGCACTCAATATGGAAGATGGGTTGATTTTGAAATTGAAGAATTTGAAGAGGGAATTGAGATTGAGAAGATTATATTGAGTTCTTTAATTGATGAACTTGTTTGTGACATCTCCTTGGTTTGAGGTTTTTTGTTTATCAATTTTCTTTCCTGCTTTTTTGGGGCAAATCTTGTCTTTTCCACTTAAATTCTTTAGAATTCAAGTAACTTTTTGAAGAACCTTTTTAGATTTATCAAGGCAATTAATGAAAGCTCTTGAGGTGGAAGGGCGGGTTGGTCTAGATGCTACTACATTCCTCCTTCCAGTTTATTGCCCATCTTAGCTTCTACATATATGAATGAATCACTATTTTGGGAAATACTTCTTTCCCATACTCTTTACTCAAATAACGTAATGTTATTCTGATCATATACTTTAACCTGGTAATTCCGAATATATGTGAAATTGTAAGTAATATTCTCAAGTGATTGTAATATATTTTTGTTTCCATGCATTTAATACGAATATATGTGAAATTGTGATTCGTGTATTCAATACAGAAACTCACAGAAAGAGAATGGTTACATATGAAGTATCGTTTGTTGACATCTGACTCAAAGGCAATTGGCAACTGAGTGGAGAGGACTTAAACTGGATACTAGAGTATCATTCGTCTGTGTAATACTATTCTCGCGCGAACTATCATGTGCCACGTTACCCTTGAACCTATTGTGTCTTTTTTTATTGGGCCTGGGTGGGCCCACCTAACTGTAGAGAATTTGAGGGCCCAAAGGTCACTTGTGATCCATCCATGAATGAGGATGCATGTGGAGTTGCACCATTTCAGGGGTTAGGATTAAAGTGTGGTCGCTTTCCACAAAGAAAATACTAGTTTCTTTTGCTTGCTATCTCGCCTCCATTAATAATGAGTTGTTTCTCTTTTTATATTTTCCTTTTGTTTGTGTGAAAAGAGAGGAATTTGAACAAAAAAATGAGAGAAATTGGGTCTGAATCGAACTCAATTTCTACTCCAAAACGATGCAGAGATCCAGAGGATGAAGTTTATCTCGACAATTTCCATTCCCACAAACGCTACCTAAGCGAGGTTTCCCTCATTTTCATACCCAATCTATCAACTCTTTTTTTTTTAATCTTAATCTGAACTGTTTCAATGATTTCTTTGGGTGATTTTGATTCTCCTTTATGGGTATTTTTCCTTAAATTGTTAGCTTTAATGGGTATGTTTCAATTAGGAAATCTAATTATGTTTGGACCTTTTATGATTGATTAGTAATGGAAGAGTTGTTCAAAAATGGGGTTTTATGATTTTGTTTGTTAGAAAGGTGGGAGCTTTTCTTTCATTCTCTAAACTCTAAACTATTTCTCTCTATATATATGATGCAGATAATGGCATCTAGTTTGAATGGATTATCAGTTGATGATGCTTCCCTATCTGAAAGTGTCATGGAATCTCCAGCTCGATCTGAAACCATCTCTTATCTCAGGTACCCATTTTCATTTTCCTCACCAAAAGTGGCCGGGGGACTTCTATTTGTTGTCCTTAGAGGGGAAAACAAGTTCTAGTTAGTAATTGATAAATTTGGGGGATTTCCTAGTTGAGATTTCAAATAGAATGACCAAAACCACATAATAGAAGTTCAATTTATGGTCAAAAGAGGTTTACGTGGTTCGGTTGCTGAGACCTACTCTAAACATGAAACACACTAAAACCCTAGCACTCTGCCTCTTCGAACTCTCTAGTGGAACCATTTAACCACATTTGTCCTTCACAATGATAACTACCCTTTATCATACTAGGACAAACACAAGTAATCGGGCCAAGCCAAGATTTCGATATGGGGATGCAAGCTATTCCTCAGGTCGTTTTAAGTGTTAGATATTGACAAATATTCAAAGCACTTGATCGATACATTAATACTGATAAGCAAGATAATTGTCGAATTTAAACCTTACAGGAACAACTAGCCTAAAGCCCAAAGGAGTTCTACTGGCCTAAAACCCATCTAACTATTTTAGTTATACCCAAGTTCAATAATCCTGGATTTACACTTCCATGGGATCGAACATGGAAACTCCGTAATGCGGAGTAGATGCACCTCCAACTGGGCTACCAGGCTAGGTGTAGCTAGATTGAGTTTTCCTTTTTATAGCTATCATCCTAATTAAGTGTTCCATAACAAGATTCATTTTTTGTTGACACTGTTTATTCGTCTTTTTTTCTTTTGAAAGCTTTCTCTGTGTAATTTTGTTTTCCTATCTCTTTTGTAGGGACGAGATGTCGCTGCAGTATTCTCCGATGTCAGAAGACTCAGACGATGCTCGTTGCAGTGAGACCCATCTCAATACTTCCATGGTCCAATCTGAGAGTGTTCCTACTAGTCCAGTTTCATCACCTCATAGGCATCAAAGACTTGTTTCTAGTTTCTCATCAACAACTACTACTACTACTAGTTCATATCCTTTACATAGCTACAACTCTGTTGGTAGCTCTCAGCCCCGGCAACGAAGTTCTGACTCGGAGGGTCGGTTTCCGTCATCACCAAGTGATATTTGCCATTCATCTGATTTGAGAAAAGCTACACTCTTAAAATCTGTTCATTTGAGATCTCATCAACCAGTAGTTCAACCAACTTATGATCAATCATTCACTCACGGACTAGAAGAAGTAATGCGAAATGTTGAAGCTTCAGAAGGAGTGCGTTCGGATTTCAATTTTTCTGTCGCAGAATGCTCTTCAGAGATGAATGTGAAAGAAGAACCACCACCTGGTGGTGGTGGTGGTGGTGGTGGTGAGGGAGGGATCGAAGATAATGAGCTGAAAAGAAGCAGTTTAGCCAGAGAGAGAAGATCCCTGCTAAGTGAGAAAGCTCCTGTTGATTCAAGTATCTAAGAAGATGTTTTACTTTCTGTTTAGACCAGTCTGACCTCTTCTAGATATTGAAGAAACCGTTTTCAGAAACAGTAAGATTCGAACTCTGTTGCCTGACCGCTCAGCCGAACTCTGTTGTCTGACCACTCAGCCGAAGTACGGCTTCCACAGTTTTCTGATTTTGTGCTAACAGAACAACATAGTCAATGTATATATTCTCCCTCTGAGGAACTGATGCTTACCCTAATTCTTTTAGCACGAAACTGACAAATTCTTTTTATTCTTTAATAGTTTAAAAAAGCCAAAATGACAGGAGCTCATAAACTGAATATACTAAAAAATGCGGAGAATGTCTGGACAACTTAGATTTTATTATTTCACAAGTGGATCCAAAGCTAATGTTCGTCTTCAAAAAAGTAAGAAACTGCTGACGCTCTCAAAGTAAAAGAAAGGCTTAGAACTCAGCTACCGACAGCTAAATCTCAGTCAAGTTGGTCTCGCTTATCTACTTGCAGAAAATTGATGCTGCAGTTGTGGTGTCTGACTGACAGGAAAAATATGTAACTTGAAGTTGGGAGAGGCATGTGGAACTAACTCCTCTCACCACCCAACAAAATTCAGATAGATTCTCAAGCAGCAAATGTGGCTAGGATGTTTTTCTTCAGAGTGAACTCATCTGCCTTCGTTGAGCTGATTGACTGTGCCAAAGCGAACACAATATAGAGGTTAGAATAGTGGAAGAGAACTCCATTTCTCAGTTTCGAAGAGAAAAAAGAAACCAGAATCAACCGAACGGTTTGTTTCATCATCGTCTTAGAGTAGCAAGTATGTATTCGCGAAGGCGTTGAGACATTTCTCGCAAAATACATCCTGCTTGAAGAAACTGTTAGGATAATTTACCTTTTCAAGGATGCGTTCAATTCGTCCTATCTCTTTCTTCGCATAATCTACACCTTTCTCCACGCAGTTCTTTGCCACTTTCAAATAGATCTTGCCGTATCTGATAACGGAAAGAAGTTAGCGAGGACCTTCAGAATTAAGAACTTGTATTAGTATCAACGAAAATCCACTAAAATCTCAATGGATTACTTAGCAGTGGAACCCTCGAGTTTCTCTGCTTCTTCCTCTATCTGTGATAAGATTGTCTTTTTCTCCTCATTGCTTGCACTCACAAACTCCTTCACCAAGGTATCCAGGCTTTCGATGATTCCAGCCTGTATCAATCGAACTATTAATATTAACAAACACTAGGAAGAGTTAAATACTAATAGCTTGTTAACTATCAATTATTAAGTCAAAGTAATTATATCAATTACTAACTTCGGAAGTTAGTTGTCCCTTTCCATCACGGCTAGTGCCTGACTTTTCATTGATGAAAGTGATGAAATCATCCAATTCACGACCTCCGTCATAGTCTTCACCGACTTTGTTGCTCTTGGGGAAGAATTTCAATGTCGGGTAACCACTAACACCATACCTGCAAAAGAGTGGTGTATTTGGCCTAAAGAGATCTAACCAAGTTCGACATGAATTAGTAATTTCAACCAATTTCTCTACTTCTCAAGGAATTTCGGGAAACTAAGACTCACTTTTGAGCTAAATCCTTATATTTGTCAGCATCCAAATTAGCGATAACTACATCTTCCTCCAATTTAAATGCAGTGGCAAATTTTTCATAAATCTAGAAAAGAAGATGAAGAAAGTAAGAGATCTTCTAATAAGTGAGAGCATCCAGGGTTTGGCATCTTAAAATGGTTTTCATATCTTGTAGCTCAGAGTAGTGGAATGAAGGCAACAAAAAGCTAGAACACTCATCCAGTACATGTCATATGAGGTGTTAATGCACTTACAGGAGCAAGGCTTTTGCAATGACCACACCTGCAAAACAGTACGGGCGTAACGGGCATTTGTCAAATTTAACAGAATTATCAGAAGCTTTGAATCTACTAAGAATAAATCTATCCAACAAACCTAGCTGACAATGGAAGCATGCTAATGATCATATGTTGTGAAAGTTCAGTTAATAAACTGAAGGCAAATGCACAACCACATCATTAAATAGTTTCCACAAGGAGATCAGTGCATCATCTCTGGATTAAGATGATATATACCCTTACCATGGCGCATAAAACTCAACGAGGACATCTTTTGTCTCATCCAAGACGACATCGTTGAAGTTATTTTCCGTTAGCACCACCACGTGTGAAGGTATAGTTGCCAGCTTCACATTGGTCCCTATACATAAAAAAGAATTGCTTAAACTTCAAGACCCTCCCGTTCATTCAAACACGAGCTGATAAAAATTAATGTTTGATAATCCTTCGAAATAATTTACACCAACGAAGAAATAAGAATGGAAATGAAATGAAGCCCCTACTTTCGTATTACATGATCTTATTTTATAAAAAATGCACGCAACGGAGGCTACATACACACAGACAATGATACAAAACAAGGTTGAGATTTTTTTTCCCAAAAACCATGCATTAAGATCTTAATATGTTCTATTGACTCCAAAAAAAAATACCTCCTTCAGTATTTACAAACTCGGTAAGGGCTTCTGCAGTTCGTTGGCCTTCATACCTGCAGAGTTTAGTATCACTGATTTTTAAAAAGCAAAGCCAATGGTTTCAGACAAAAGAGAAGCATATGATTTAACAGTCATACTTACTTTTTCGGTTCCAATGACCCTTTGGGGAACCACTTGATAGTAGGGTAACCTGAAACTCCATATTTGCTGCAAAGGCTCTTATGCTCATCACAGTCCACCTATACCAAGTACAAACCAATGAACGTGAGCCATAACATAATCAATTCATTTTACTAACAAGTAACGAGAGTAACAGAAACTGCATAATCAAATCCTAGAGTATTTGTACAATAAAATCACGCTCCAACACAATCTATGCATAGGAACCCACCTTTCCAATCAAAATAGATTTCGCCTTCTTAAAGCTCGAACCAAGTTTCTCATACTCTGGAGCAAGCTTTTTACAATGCCCACACCTTCAAGGGAGTTACACAAAAAGTTTCCATTACTTACCACATCACAATAGACAGAAAGTCGAAAAAGAAGAGTACATATATGTAGTCATAACACATATATGAGCTCGGATATACCCTTAAGAAAACGTGAACTCCACTCTGGAAATAAGTTTTCACGTCAGACGACTAATTTCTCCAATAATATTCTTTTCTCGCGGGGAATGGATACTTGACATAAGGTAACAGACAATCTGTCTAGGTATGTTGTTACATGTTGATTGAAACATTGGTTGAAGACGTTAAAGATGGGAGCTTTCATCCCAATCAGGTATGTACACTGACCAACCGCCCCGAGCCAACCCAAACTTGATCGACCCAAGCCTTAATTGGCTCAGCTTCGTTCGAGCTGAAACTGGGTCGGCAACCCACACATGCTCACCCCCACTTTTACCGAAATTTCCATTGAAACGGAATCTCATTCCTTGCTTTTAACCCATTTATGTGAAGAAATTCAATCCCTACACAAACTAAATTCTCTAAAGATTAATTAACAAATTTCGCTTCCAATTTTATTTAAAACCATAAAATTGACTTATTTCAATCAAATTCATGACCAAAACCTCCAATTTTCAACAAAATCAAAGTGAATTTAAACAAACAGTAAAGAATCGGAATATAATAGACGAAAAAAATGATCTAACAAACCCTAAAATCAACATGAGAATTTGAGTATGATTGATACCAAGGAGCATAAAACTCAATAAGAGCACCACGGTGGTCTTGTCCAACCTCCTTTTCGAAATTCTTCTCGGTCAGGGTTACAACATCATCTGCAAGAACTGATACAAAGATCAAAGCTAGGGTTCCGAAAACGAACCAGATCTGTGATGTCTCCATTTTTCTTGAACAATTCGCTGGAGATGAACCAAAAAAAATGAAAAAATGGCGGCGAGACATTTATATAGTCCGACTAGCCGTGTATTTTGGTCTCATGGATTTTTCCACCCCATTTTGTTAAAACGACCCCAGTTGGATTTTTCCACCACTTTCATCTCCCACTTTTCTTTGTGTTTTAAAGTCTTCATGACTGCTTAGTTGGAGTAGCAAATGGACATTTCTATACTTTGTTGGAATCAGTGTTGCAGTAGGATATAGCAACGTGGCATTGTACGATATTTTCTGATATTTAAATCGAAGACAGCATCGAGTGACTTGTGATGTTGTAGTGTTCAAATTTCTTACGAAGGACCAAGTCAAAGAATAAGATGGGTGGACACAAAACATCGTTAGACAAGTTGATGCTAGATCAATTGTACTTGTGTGATGTGTACGATGGAATTCGACATAGTATGGTGTGCGCACATTGAGTTCCAAAGAAACGGATTCACCTGAGATATGAGACATGGATGTGTTGGCGCGGTGGTGTTTTGTATGTTGCAAGAGTTCTATAAGCCTAAAACCAACATCGAAGCTTATGGATAGAAATATACTCCACCAATCTGTCCGAAAAATCTAGCCAAAATTGACGTGGACAGCCTTATACTGGTCCAGTATAGTTGATATTCATCTCAAAAAAACTGAACTCATCGTCAACATCATTCAACTATGTTTACACTTTAGAAATCTTCATCTTTCAGACACTGAAAATCTACCGAAGTAGTACAAAATTACTATGCTTTCTTGACACTACAGAGAAGGACCGTAAGTTACAAAACAAAATCATCAAACGAGAAGATCGATTTAACAATCAGTACCATCTCGAAGATGCACAAGTGAGTGATGCAAGTTCTCTAAATCTGAAAGATATATATTCTTCATATCAAGTTCATTTCTGATATCTGAAATCATGGCAGTAAACGGAGAATCAGCTTCAACATCATCGTTGTCTGCATCAGCAGTAAACGTAGTCTTAGTTGTGGTGTTCGTACTCTGAATCAACTTAGCTGACCAACGACAACCATCAATTGAAGTGTCATTCAATCTGAAACAAAGAGAAAGCGAAGAATATTGTGAATGTGAGTCTGTGAAGGATTCCACGAGTTTTATTCGAACTATGCTTTCAATTCGCACAATATCAACTAAAAAAAAAAACTTTGGTTTATCTCGAAAAGTATTTTTCGATTTACTTCGCTTATTTATCTAATAAGGGTAAGCATATAATTATGAGATTAGTTACTTACTTTTTCATTATTTCGTGTCGGGTTGAGGTATCTTTCACATTGAAGAACACGTCTACAACTCCCTTGTTCGTCAGTTTAAGTCCCTCCACAGTTCCATATGTCTTGCATATTGAGTAGACAAAATTCTCTGTCGTGTTCTCGTTAATGTTGTTGATTCTGACGGTAATATGATTTTCGAAATGGAGATCGTGAATTGGTAGATGAACATTCTTCACAGTTATCCCTTTAGTTGTAATAGCTCTCTCCTTCGATTCCGTACTCTAAAAATCAGAATATAGTATTATTATTACGAATGATGTGAAACAAAAATAAGCATTATAACTTGAAGAAATCGATATATTTACACCTTAAATTCGACATGACAGCTCTGATATGATCCATTCGAATCTTTTCTCATGTAGCAACTTGAGATTTCTCCAAAAACTGAGACGACGTTCCTCAGCAGGTAGATGTTAATGGTGTTTGGTATATTCTCTATCCTGATAGTTCTTGAGCGTTTGTCTTTACGGGTAGTTTCAGAAATACTTTTACTAGTTGAAACTCCATTATCATTTCCCGCGTCACAAGGAAGACCTTTGTGATTAGATTTTTTAAGAGATGAACTCTTCTTTGATTTTTTAAGAGATGAACTCTTCTTTGATTTTTTTTTGGCAGACTGAGATGCCCCATCTACAAGTCTTTTAACTGGATCAGTGTCCTGTTTATTCAAGCAAAAATGTCAAAGGACACTGTTGATGCTACTTGGAGAATATAGTTTAAATGTTGAATGCATACCAAAGATGGGTTTGGTGTTTCAGTCGACAATATTGAACATGCACTTCCTTCCTCTGGCACTGTCAAGCCAAGCTCGGAGCAAGCATTATCTGCACCAGAGGATCCGTTCGCAGAACGCAATGTCTTCAATAATGATGTTTTCCCGTGCCAAGCCACCTTAAGTTTCCGAGAACGACCACTTCTTTTCTAAATTTAAATCCAAAATCAAGAACTCAATAGAAATAGAAAAAAAAAAAAAGGAAAGGCGGAAACTTCTTTTTCTTTTGTGAAAGGTAATCTGTGTGCCCGTGTCTGGAACACGAGGCCTAGAGGGAGGAAACCAACTTGGTAACCACTCCAGCCAAGGGTTGTTGACAGAAAAGGGTGAAACCGAGATCGACATAGAACTCGATCTTTAACTATTTAGACAATAGATGGACAAATGTGTTGGAAAAATACCAAAATCCTTTTTTCACGTTGTAGGTGTACGAAAGATGCTCCGGGTTTTTCAGTCAACAGGCGTGAGGCCCGTGAACGTATACCATCACCTTGTGCCACTGGTGGGCCCAATTCAGAGAAGTCGTCTTCTTCACAGGAGGAACTATGCAGTGAACGTTTCAAACTGTGATATCCTTGAACTTCACATCTTGAGAACAATGATGAAATTTTTCCTGTGGTCGTCTTGACTGAGAACTTATCGGAAGTTTCCAGTCGAGATATTCCCAACCCCCACTTAGAGTATTTGAATCCATTATCCGACCTGATGAAGGCAAGTACATAAACTCTTTTAGCTATTAAAAGCTAATTGTACTTGATAAATGATAAGGTAAACAATATTTACAATCAAAACCCTCCTAATATCCCGTACCAAAAGGCGGGGAAAAAACTTCTACAAAGTATGAACTGTCTAATATGCTAATATCATTTACCCAATTATTTCATGAAGGTTTCTTGTATGGTACCAGTATTATAATGCCAATATTCTAGCCTCTGGGTAGCATCAACCTTCGATTGAATAATGGTCGACCTACCCGAAGTCTTCTTCTATTACCGGAAGATAGGAAATGATCGAATGATTTTCTATCTTCTTCGAGTTCTTCGAGTTCAATCATTACAAATATAGGTAGCATAATCAACGTTCTTCACCATTGACGATCAAATGGTATAAAGAGTAGACCAACCAAAATGTCTTCTGATATTACTAAAACTACTTTCTATCAAAGCAAATATGATTAAATGGGTATCTATCTTCTTCAAGATCACCATTGAAACAAGTAATAGTTACAAACCCTAATTTTCTTTTTCTAAGATTAAACCCACTCTAATCATTCTCATAGTTTCTTAAATGTCTTTCAGACCAACTATGAACTATGTGTCTACCATAAAGATTACTCTGATGAACAAAATACACTAAATTTCCACATAAATTTCATTCAAGAATCCTTATACAAACAACTAATCACAATAATCAAATTCCATTTCTAGGGTTTAGAAAGTCATCTATGAACCAATACAGCCTATAGAAGCAAGAAAACCTACTTGTAATTTGAAACATACCCATTAGAGAAATGAAGTTTGGGTAGGTCTGAAATGCTTCTCTTGCCCCATCCTGTTTTTTTTTTCAAAAATTTTCAGTTCAAACTTCAGAATCAAAATGACCAACTTTCACAGTGTGCTTTGGGGTAGTCTAGGAATGAGAAATAATTAGGGTTTAGGGTTTTAGAAATCCCTTCTTTTTCTTACCTGTAAGTAATGGGGAAATGGAAGCTTTCAGTCTCCACTTCATCTTCAGCAAAAGGCACACCATTTTTGCTGTAAAGAGAACTTCTACTCCAGTAAAAATCAAGCTCCTAATGGGCCTGGGTTACAACTTGACTTCTCGGCAAAGCCCACTTTGGGCCCATCAAAGCCCTAATGATTTAGTGTAATATATAGACACGTACAAAATTGGGATGCCTCCGAAAGGCGCCCTGTCTTTTTCCTCTGAGCACATCCCTCTTTTGGCACTGTCTGTGAGCCTCGGATTGAGCAATTACAGGCTCATGTGTTGAGGCAGACCGAAGGCCTAGGTTTGGCCTAGATCGTGTTGCGCTTGTCGAGTGCCCTCTATTGTCCCAGTCGGGAGGCGCAAAGAGAGAAGCGACAACAAGATTTTATGGGGTCGCCGATACAAGCTCCACCAAAATTGCCTTGGTCAGTTTTCCAATGGAAAGTTTTATTGGGTCACCCCATTATTGTTAGAAGGGATCATCCTTTGAAAGCACCTCCTATCTTTGAGGTTTTGGTTACAGGACCCCCTCATTTAAGAAACATTCTCCACAAGAACTTTGACCTAACGGTAAAGTTAACGTCGTTAAGTCGCCATCTTCTTCCTTCTCATTCATCATCTTCTTCATCACGGTTAGATCAAAAGTTAATCCCAGACCATTTGACTGATTTCCTTTTCCTTCCCATTCCCTTTCATCTTCTTTTTCATTTCATCTTCTCTCTCTATCACCCCTATCACCACATGCGTGTGCATCTCCCTCTCTATCTCACCCTCTCGTTCTATCTCTTTCGCTCGCTCTATCTATGTCTCTTTGTGATTCAAACCAAAAAGCCCTAAGTTTATATTTTTTTTTTGATTTATTTAAACAAAATTGTATGAATACTTAAATCGACTGATTAACAACACTAGGAAGACGATTTTTAAACCTTATTTAAAGTGCATTTTCAAACCTTATTTGAAATCGCATTAGATTTAGGAATTTGGTTTTTGCAAGCATGCATTCGGTCGGACCAGACCGAACATCTAACTGGAGTTATAGTGGGTTCGAGCTGAAATTGTTTCATATTTTGGTTCGAGGTCACCGAATTGAAGTCCAAAAGCTACTAGTGTTGAATACTGCTCCAAAATTGGTGGACCTGTACTGTTACATGTCTTAATAGAACAACAAGAGATGCTCGAAATTTCGTATACGAAATCGGTGTTTGCTAAGCAAATTTTGCTCCAGTAACATATGAAATCTGAAAATCTTTGATTCGGTTCTATACCAATATTTTTGAATCATCATCTGTACGAGTACCGATTGCGCTATTTAAAACTCGGTTGTACCAAACCGAATGGATCTTCGTGTTCTACAATATTTTTTTCTGCATAACTAACAAATAGATCATAAAATATGTATTGGAGAATGTTCATATATCTCTTTAGAGACTGAATCTTGTCTAAATATTTATTTTTTAAGTCATTTGCTTTTCCCAAAAAGTGAGTTTAGGGATGTTTATTCGAGTTGTGGAGATTTAGGGCTGAGACAAAGAAGATTCCCAATGTCGGTTATACACACCCTACAAGTGGATATTTGTTTAACCCATTATATGGACCCCTTTAATCAAACATGGTCAACAAAAATTGACTAAGTCAATAGGTTCATGGGGAGGCCCTCTAACAATATCGGGGCATATATGTACTATAATAATATACTCCCTCTGTCCCAATTTAAGAGTCTTGTATTCATTTTTCGTCTGTCTCAAATTAAGATTCTCATTCTTTTTTTATCTTATAAAATCTCTAGTTTTTCCAATTATACCCGTGTTGACAATATATAATGTATGTATTACTAATTAAAACAATTCGTATTTTGGTAATCTTTTGAAGAGAGATAAGAATAATTTATGTTTATGAAAATTAATCTTATATATAGTGCTAATCCTTTTGAATTCCAAAGAACATGTTAACAACTAATATGGGTAAAAATGGAAAAGTAAAAATTGTGAAAAAAATTACTAAATGGGACTCTTAATTTGGGACGGAGGGAGTAATATATTAACTTTTACTCCTATTTTTTCATTCTCATTTGAATCAAAATTTTGCACCATTTGAGGTTGATGATGAAAAAGCTAGAGAGCATACATAATGATATAATATATTAATTTTTCACTGTCTTTTATTATTGGGTTATTTCTCGAATAGCCCCTAGCTTTGTGACCAACTTCCTTTTTTCAGTTACCGCTAGAACACCGTTAACCAGTCATCAATTCTCTCTCCTATATCTCATCACCTTTCTCTGCCACCTCATCTTCTAACCAACTCATCGTCTTCTCCGACGAAGGTCGTCGGCCGACCAATTTTCCGGTCGGCGACCTTCAAACATTGAAAAAAAAACCTCTCTCCTCTCTCAGTCTCCCTCTAAATTTTTTTATTTGGCTCTCTCCTCTCTCTCTCTCTCTCTAAATACTCCGACAAAGGGAAACCCTTCGCCGGAGTATTTAGAGAGGAGAGAGTCAAATTTAAAATAAAATAAAAATAAAGGTAGAAAGAGAGAGAATTTTTTTTTTTTTATGTTTGAAAGTCGCCGTCCGGAAAATTGGTCGGTCGGCGACCCTTGCCGGAGAAGACGATGAAGTGGCAGAGAGAGGTGATGAGATGTAGGAGAGAGATTTGATGACTGGTTAACGGTGTTCTAACGGTAACTGAAAAAATGAATCATCTGGGCATTTTTGATAAATCTAGGAGCTAGGCAGGAAGCTGGTCACCAGTTAGGGGCTATTTGGGAAACAACTCTTTATTATTTTTTTTCTGTCTGCATCTCGGATTATAATTTACATTATGCAAATCGATTTTCTATTTATAAGTGTTACACAATGAAATTTTCAATTAAAAATATTCTTCATATCGGTGTTTAAATTATAGAACATCATGAGAATAAAAGTTGTTTTCTTTTCTTTTGTTTATATTTACATTATCTCATGTGTTTTTTCCTAATCGTAAAAATGGTGTACTTTTAACTGGAAGTAATTTTTAACTACAGTTATTTGAATCGCTTAGAATTGTACTAGCCAATTGTACACTTTTTTATATGTTGTTTTGGAACACATTTGAACTGATAGAAGTGTTTTTCGATAGGATATCTAGCGTGCGAGGTTATGGAAGTACATAAGTGATCGGTTAATAAGTTCGAGAAAAGATATTTGGGTTCCATTAACTATTAATGGGTCATAAAATTTATTGCCAAACTTCTTAGTGTTTTATTGTTTTTACATGACATATCAACTTAAGAGCAACCCCAATCTATAACAATATCAAAACCCTAATTACCATACTCCTCAAACCAAGGAAACATTTCTTTACCATCTTGCCACAAGGTTTGACCTACTTCAACATCACCCAGCCAATCCCAATCAACCAATTCATGGTCTTTATGAAAACATGAACTTATTGAATTAGAAATTGATGAAGAATACCAACCATTTCCTCTTCCTCCTCCTTGATCTTCTCCACTTGTGATCTTTGAATAATAAACTTTATCACTTTCTCTCTCTTCATTAATCCCTATGAACCCACTTTCTGCATCCTCTGTAAACATTAAAAACTCATTTGGATCAATCACTTCACTACCCATTATGTCATTAGGACACATTATCTCTGTCTCTAGCCCTTCATATGGTCCTAGTGTACAACTTTCTTTCTCCTCATTACTACTAGACATACTAGAAAGTCCTGCACTCATGGGACCTCCTTCTCTATCTTCACTAGAAGAGGAGAAAACCATATTACTTTTTCTCTCTAGAAATGGGTATTCACTCATGCTCTGTATGTCACCATCTTGTACTATAAGTGAGCTCATTAGGGTTTCACTATCCATCTCTTGATTGGTTAGAATGGAAGCATCTTGAATAGTACCTTTTTCATTGGTCATCATCTTTATTGCATTTAAATGGTGGTTGTTATTTTTTTTCATGGGGGATTTACTTGTTTTGCCACTTTTTTTCTTACATCCACCATTCATTTGGGCCAGGTCCATGAGGATTGGCAATGTTTCGTCCTTAGGCCTCATGAATCTGTCGATTCTTCTGCTCAAATGAGAATTCCAATAGTTTTTTATCTCGTTATCTGTTCTTCCAGGTAACTGCGTAGCAATTAGAGACCATCTGAACAACAATTTATAAGTTATTACTCGTTTAATTAAGCCAAGATACAAAGTAAATAAAAAGTTTCAAACAAAAATAAGTTTTTAAAACATTATTTTTATTTCAAGAAGGCATATACTCATTTCTATTATAATACTATACATCTATTAGAAAGAAAAAAAAATATGTAAAACCACAACTAAATGTTGGAGGTAATCAAGTCAAGAACACTTATTCATGAAACTCGAAAACATCTACTATTTAGTGAGTCATATAAAGGAAAAGATAAACAGGAAAACAAGTTAGAAATATAACGCTGACTTTTTAAAGTGTCTTGGTATATATATATGGGGGGGACAAAAGAAAAAATTGACAATTTAAGATTGATTTTCACTTTACTACTCATTTACATTTTTATTCTTATTTTTTGTTCTTATTTTTTGGAACAATTTAGCCTTGTAAAACTAAAAAACCCAAAAGAAAAATGAGACAAAAGAAATGGTACACTAGACTGTCATGTTGTATATTTGACATGCAATCATGGTGCGTGGTCTAAAAGTTGCACCGACAATTTTTCTTTTCAAAATAAAAAGACCTCATGAAAAATGCTACATAAGTAGAATATTCATTGATTAATCACTTTATAAATTACCTGTTACCCAATGAATTATGCAGATTAATGATTAAATTCTCCTCCTCTTGTGAAATATTTCCTCTCTTAACATCCGTTCTTAAGTAATTAAGCCATCTTAATCTGCAACTCTTTCCGCATCTTAACAACCCTACAGATATAAAAGACTATAATCAATAAAAGAACTAAAAACTTTAAAAACAAATTACCTACTTAATTCTAAGAAATAAGTGAAATCGGTCAATAACAAAAAGTACGAGCATTATAACTGTTTGATATAAGTTCTAAATATATTTGTCCTTAATGGCATCAAAACTATGACCTCCGTGTTGTAGAGTCGGTGCCCAACCACTACACCAGAAGGTGGTGGACGTGTTTTTTTGTACTTGTATCTCGTAGATTAACAATAAATTTACCTGCATTTTTGGGTAAGGACCTCCATGATCCTTCTCCATTATGTTGAATGTACTTCAACAATCTCTCATCTTCTTCTGCAGTCCATCTTCCTTTCTTCAATCCTACCTTCTCACAACATGGAGCTCTCACCATCTCTCTAGAATAGAGAGAAAGAGAGAAAACCCAACCAAAATAAAGTGAGAGAAACTTTGCTCCTCAATTCAAACTTACATGTACAAACAAAGAGAGAGAGAGAGAGAGAGAGAGTTCTACACTTCCATTGGACTATGCAAATAAATAGCTAAAAAGTACCAAATGATAACACAAACTAAAGAATGATCTCTTAACCAATCAAATTTCAACACTTGTTAATCATACACGTGTCAATCAGCCAAAGGAGGTGCCGAGTTGGTTGTAGTTTGGGCGAAATACTGAATCAGGACAAAAGTAAAGAAATTTTGTGGGACCCAGAGTTGACGTGGCAATAATTTACACGGTTGAAGAGTATGCCACGTAAGTACGTACAGAAATTGATTACGTGGAGGATCAACGGTCGTATATTTGGTGACGAGTTTAAATCTCCCACGTTGATGTGCTGACATACGAACTCTCATTTATTTCTCACTCCATCATATCCTTTATTATGTGTATCTACCTCTTGTGTCCATTACCTTTCCAAACGGTTGTACTCGGATGGGGTACGACTGTATACCAATATGTTCGACCCACAAACCCTAAATTACCTACTTATAAATAGTGGTGGCTAACATGTCATTTTGTGGCGGAACAATAAGTTAGTAAGACGAGGCGAACAATCATGGCACGACCACTCCATACACAATATTAGAGCGTGCGTGTCAATGTTCCATATTTTGGAGGACGACACAACACATTAGAGAGCACACTCTCGTGTCTGGGGTGGTGGCGTGCTTGGTAAGCCACGGCCTGGGACTTGTCTTTAGATGAAAGAGAGGGGACACCTAAATAACTCTTGCCCTTACCCAAACCTGTGGCAGGTTAAGAAGGGGTTGTTGCCTGCTATGTTGTCATTCCTAACGTGACGTGGTTGATTGGTTTGAGAGATTAAAATCTCAGACCCGCCACAACCTATTTGATTTGTGACACGTCGGCACGGCACAACACGAGTCGTCCCTTGTCGTGTAATTAACCTCGTAAACGGATCGTGTCGGTCAGTTTCTCAATCAATACGGTCCATTGGCCATCACTACATGTAAACCTAATATACTGGCATGGTAGGAAAAACACACATTCTACATCAATAATTTAAACTTTAGTTAATGTAAGTTAATTTTGAGTACCTCTTAATTAAGATCCTAAAATTGTTAAGAGTTAAACTAATGCACAAAATGCTTATACTTATATGTGATCAAAATTGTGTAGCTTTATGGTAATTATGTTACATAATCTTGATAACGTAATCCAATTAGTCAAAATGTAGCTATTAGTTTGCTATTAGTGTTAGAATTTGTAGTTTAATTAACTTGGTAAGTTTTCATTAGTGGTTAATTAAGTATGGAACAAGATGATTTGGGATTTCATCTCATCTAGTGTCAAAAGTATATATTGTGGTTTGGTCAAATACATAACTTATACGTATGAGCATGGGTAACCAACCCCTTTACCCTAGTGAGTTAACTTGGTATACAAAAATATGCTTATTGCCTCCATAGTTGATACTCTCTCTCCCAATCATCTCTTTGTTTGTTCTCTATACATTTAGAGGCAGGCAAAAAAAGAGAGGTCAAGTTTTCAAGATATTTAGTTAAAACAAAAAAGTTCATACAAATTCGGATCAAAATCACACTTAAAACAAAAAAGAAAAAAAAAGATGAGAAAAAAATGTGTTTAGGGGTGTTCCGGGAATCGAACTCGGGACCTCTCGCACCCGAAGCGAGAATCATACCACTAGACCAAACACCCAGAGGTGCTAATTTGTATGATTAGTAGTATATTATATTTGTTTAACCTTTTTTACTTAGAACAGTTCTAGCGAAACGGGTACTAGGTTTTCTTTTTGTTGAGACTCGCATCAGGCACTCCGCTGTCATGATTTGAAGGAAGCAAGCTATGATCCGCTTCGTGAAACAGTATTATTTCATTTTTAGATCTTCTTCTTTCCGGATCTTTTTATAGGTTTATCGGAACCTTCTTGTAAGCTTACATGAACCTTTTCCAGTTACATATTATTTCATTTTTAACTAGTGATCATAGTTGAGCTTAATATCAAGCTCTTGCTTGATAATCTAGGCTGCACTTTTCAACAAAAATTCAACCAGGAAGAGGCTTTGGAGCAATCGTCACCATGAAAATGTACATATAAATTTGTTTAATCGGTAGATTAAGATTGTTTTTACTTTTTACGACTAGAACAAGCTAAATTAGACTAAAAACACTTCCTGATAAGCACCATATTGATTGATTGAATTTGATTTTACATGGGCAATTGTTCAGAATAAAAAAAAAAAAAAAAAAAAATCTCCAGAGTCGGAACCTTTAATTCGATCAAACACAGATCCCCGACGACTAAAAGAAAAACGATCATGTCAAGAAACGGTGGGTAGCTTTCTTCCACACACTAATCGGTTGTTGCGAGCTTTTCTTCATCAACTTCAAAAGCTTTCCTTGCTTGTTTCAGTTCTTCATTCATAGACAACAATTCTGTACATCGATGAAGTTTAGGCATATCCTGTTGGATCATTTCACTTGTTATAATACAGAATCAGCAGAAACCAGATGATCTCAAAACATTGAAAATCGTTCACATTAATATCATCTAGTCAGTAAGCACGCTAATTGACTAGATGATATTATTGCATTATGGTATATTCACTGATGAAGAAATGTTATAAGTTGTGTGGGAGGATAGTCCCACATTGCTTGTGAAAGGGACACGTGCTCATTTCATAAGATGTGTACGGACAGCCTCATCGCTTTAGCTAGTTCTGGGAGGTGAGGCCAAAGACCAGCTAGCACTAGTATCAGAACCCAGGATAAGACAAGTATCAGCCCAATAGTTCATCCAAGTTTATAACTGACGTCTCGGAGGGGATATTATTAGGATAATCCCACATCGATTTCCGACGGTGTAGGTGGTTAGTTCGTAAGGTGTGACGAGAACTTTTACCTTGAGCTAACTTTTGTGGCGAGAGAGGAAAATGACTATCCAACTTTACGGTCTTAGTCTACAACTCAAAAATGGCGTCGACGGAAGCACAAAGACGAATGACGACAACAACACAGTGGACACGTCATGAGCACATTCTATGATCAGGAATTGTGATGATATGATTGTTATAAGTTGTGTGGGAGGACAGTCCCGCATTTTTTTTTTGAATTGTTCAGCGTGTGCCTCCAACCCTTGACCTCTAAGGTGGAAGATTATACCTCTTACCACTCCAACCAAGGGTTGTTGGCAGGACACGTCATGAGCACATTCTATGATCAGGAATTGTGATGATATGATTGTTATAAGTTGTGTGGGAGGACAGTCCCGCATTTTATTTTTTTGAATTGTTCAGCGTGTGCCTCCAACCCTTGACCTCTAAGGTGGAAGATTATACCTCTTACCACTCCAACCAAGGGTTGTTGGCAGGACAGTCCCGCATTGCTTGTGGAAAGGACATGTGCTCATTTCATAAGATGTCTATGGACCGCCTGACCGCTTTAGCTAGTTATGGAAGGTGAGAGAGGCCAAAGACCTGCTAGCACTTGTATCAGAACCCAGGATAAGACAGGTCTCGGCCCAATATTTAATTGAACTTTATAAGTGATGTCTTGGGAGGGGGTTAATATTAGGATAATCCCACATCGATTTCCGACTGTAGGTGGTTAATTCGTAAGATGTGACGAAAAATTTCACCCCCCTTGAGCTAGCTTTTGCAGTGAGAGAGGAAAAGGACTCTAATCAACATTATGGCTATAGTCTACCACTCAGAATTGGCGATGGCCGAAGCAACAGATATAAATGACGACAACAGTGTAGTAAACACATCATGTGCACATTGTATGATCAGGAGATATGATGATATGATCTATATAACAAAGAACGATTATGTCAACAGAATCTATTCGAGCACAACCAAGGAGGAAGCTGGAGGGTACCTTGCGAATCAGATAAAGGAAGTCCTCAGTCAAAAGCTTTCCCCTCTTAGTCGCGATATCTTGGGCTTTATGCACCTACAGAAAGTCAAAAGCCCGATAAAGGTTACAAATTAGAATGGGATAAGTTTTAGCTGTTCAAACTACATTCAGGAATTACGAGACAAAATTTGAACAATTACCAAATCTGTGACATACTCAACAGCAATGTCCTCCAAAAGTGCAACGGTTTCTGGAAGTGGCTGTCAAAGCAACACAAGGAATGAAGAAATGTAGTAAGTACGACATCAAGATCACACCGAGGGTGCCATTCTTTTTATCGATTGAGATGATGGAAAGAAACATAATAAATTATCGAATTCTAAAGAGTAACTTCCATAATCTTACTGTCGAGTTTGAAAATCTCTTATAACCTCCTAACCCAACTTTAACATTTTTTAACGTTTCACAAGGTATAAACCGATAACAATAGATTTTACCATTTAGAAGTACCTATATCAAATACAAGCATAGTACAAAGAAAACGAATACGAGGAACTACAAGTTTTTCTAGGCTCATGTCTCTCTTACATACCAATTAGAGCATATTCAAAAATGCAACTATCACATAATGGTGTTCGATATCACAAAGCTAAGAACTATAACAAGCAGAGTAATGCTAGAGAACAAGAAAAACTAGGCAAACTCTGAACAGAAATCCTATGTGGTTTGTCGTGATTCGCTATTTAGTGGATCAGAATCATTGAAAACTCGAATCATGACAATCCACATCGGATTTCTGCCTAGAGGTCTGCCTGGTTTTTTAGCTTCCTAGCATTTTTCATACAAGAATCCAAACGGTCGAGTATCGACAACTAAAGGGCCCACTGATCATAAAATATTTGGTTACTAGTTTGCCTTGATAACCCATTAAAAAGTAAAACCTAAAGAAACCCTAAAATCTACTTCATGAGTTCATTTCATTCAATGCCATTAACATCATGGAAACTGATTAGTAATCTAATTATAATCTTAAACTGATTAGAAACCTATTCAATTCTCGATTATAAACCCTAAAAAATTGCTTACATTAGCGTCGTCTCCAAATCCATACATCATATGTTGCACTGCAAGAAAAAGAGGAAATCAATCAAGAACCCAAATTTGAGAATGAAATCCCACTGATAAAGAAATTCAAAATCAAACAAGAAAAAACCCTAAGTTTGATGATTTTACAGTCTTTCTGAAACATTCCTCGTTTGCGCTTGAAAGAAGTATCAGAAGGTTGTGATGATGATGATGATGATCCAACTTTTGTCTTGGAGGTGGTTCCAAGAGAGGAATTGTTCATCTTTTCTTTTGATTATCTTCACTCAATTAGGGTTTCAAATTTCCCCCCAAATCGAAAGATAAGTCCTCGAATTGCGAGTGCGCGGGATTCCACCAACTTTCCCGCGATTTATCTAGAAAAAGGGATATTTTAATTGGACACACCGTTTTTACTACCTACACACCACTCAAACTCATTTTTAACCGGGTAGAGTGTCTATAGGCGCCCCTACTTTTTTTTTTTTTTACTTGGATCCGGTATCTGTCTTAGCATCCCAAGGACTAGGCCAGTCCGAGGACACTCGGACTCGACCGAATCCGTGCTGGGGTTGACCCGCATGGACTGGGATCAGTCTGAGACCCACGAGAAGTGCGAAAAGTAAACACAGGCCTTAATAAGAAGGGCGCCTTGAGAGGCACCCTTTTACCAATTGCACACATGTCTTATTCCGACACCTAGGTTCGTCTCTGTCTCTCTAATTGTTCGTATTTCTCTCAGTTGTTTGTTTCTCTCTTCGTCTCTCTTGACCGCGGTGGTGCTTAGGGCATCAATGACATGCAATGGATGTCATGGCTCTCTCACTTGCTACGTTTAGGGTGTAGTGAAATAGATTTCCACTTGATATTGCACCGGTGAAAGTGTGGTGCAAGTTTTATTTTATTTCTAAAAAAGAAAAGACGAGTATTTCATATAACATTTCACCTAATACATTTTTCTTAAGATTTATCATTAAATTTGCTCATTGGAAAAATAATTAAGAAGAAAAAAATGGAGATGCGGGGTATCGATCCCCGTACCTCTCGCATGCTAAGCGAGCGCTCTACCATCTGAGCTACATCCCCTAATGAGATTGTAGCCAAATTTATTTATCTATAACAGTAACCGGCCACTCAAATGTGAAAACAATTAACTGCCCAAACAACCTAAGATCTTTGTAGTAGATATAGTTTAAAGGCACATCCATCATTCTCTTTATTTATTAAGTACTACATTTAAGGATGTACGTTAAGTATCTAAACTAACCAAACTAATCCGATTTAGCTTTCAACCAAAAAAAAAGGTTTTTGGTATAGGAAGAGCACTATTTAGTAAAGGCAGTGCGTTAGACAGGTCAATTTATGTATTTGCTCTTCCTTTACCAAATTAGTTTAAGGAGGGCGTTATAAGGGTCATTTAATAAATAGTGTTAAAACAGAAGGACTTAGATAAAAATTAATAATAAATCTAATATTTTATTCACTTGTAGTTTTTCTCACATAAACAACCAAAACCCTAATATCATCACTACTATCAACATCACCGTTAGTATTAAGAAACTTGCAAAGTTTACCATCACTATAGTCTTAGTTTCGAGCTTTTAATGATGCCTCAAGATCTCATGAATGAGGAACCACCGTCAATGAAGAAGGAGGCAACCTACATCAAGAAAGAAGATTCCTTTGACTAACCATCGACTTAAACGAAGACATCGACTTAAACGAAGATATCAACTTAAACGAAGATATCAACTTAAACAAAGACATTTATAATGAAGATAATATGTCTCAGGTAAAGAAATATTGTTTTCTTGTCTTCCTCTATGGTTAAACAAACGTTTTAGGGTTTTAGGTCGTTTTTTTTCGTAAAGTATTTTCGGTTGGATCGACTGAAAAAGACAACAAATTTCAGTAGGGTCGGTCGGAAAAGACAACAAATTTTGGTTGTAATGGCTGAAAAAGATGACAAATTTCGGTTGGGTCGATTGAAAAAGATAACAAATTTCGGTCAGTCCCGCTGAAAATAGTAATAAATTTCGGCTGAGATGGCTGAAATTATTCTGTTGTTTCAACCGCTCTGGCCAAATTCTTTTAAACTTTTCAGTTGGTATTCATAAATTTGTATTTATGTTAAGCGAAATTTCTTTTATGTAAATGTCGCTTGTATATTTTTCGAGTTACATCCTTGTTTGTGTTCTTCATTGCAATATTGATACTTGAAATCTTTAAAAGTTAATTTAATTAGTGTTAAAACTCTAAAAATCTATGGAGAAATCAATCAATAACAAAAATTACAAACTCTCTATGGAGATAAGTGTTGTGTTAGTCATCTAGGATTTAGGTTTCTATCTCTATATCTCTCTTTTTTATAGAATCAAACAGATTTAGGGCTTTTCTCCTTTTCAGGATGTTTATCTCTCTTTATTTTGATCAAAGTTTTTAGGTTGAACAAGATTCTCTCTTTTCTCTCGAAGGTTTTGGTCGAATAGGAGGATACTCTTTCTCTCTCGAAAGTTTTTGGTCGAACAGGAGGATACTCTCTTGTCTCTCTTTTGATCCAAAATAGTTTGATGGGAGGGACCAAAGTATAAATTTGAGATATTTTTTAAGAAAATTTTAGCCCTCCCTATTCTAAAAAGAGTGCTCTCCCTATCTAATGCACTGCCTTTGCTAAAAAATGCTCTTCCTATACCAAAATCCAAAAAAAAACCAAACTAATCCGATTTGAGCAGATTTGGGAGGTCTGTGGACTAAACCAAGGGTTATCAGGATTGTTCGGATACTAAAAATCCATAACTGAGGGGTTTGGTTCGGTGATGGATTAGTTTGATGGATAATCGAATAAACCGAATCAAATCATGTATTGATGTGTTTTATATATAATATATAATATATATATATATATATATATATATATATATAAACATGATGGAAAATATATGATGAACATGATGGATGGTGGAGGTTACTCAGATATGTAGAAATTTCCAAAAATCAAACACTTCGGATTGGTTTGTGGTTAGGACCCAAAAATCGGATACTGAACGACTGTACAACCCTAACTACATTTCTCCTCACCTTATCTTCTACTACTAAAGTATCTCATTCTCTAGTAGTCGAGTCTTTAATGGAGTAACTAATTAGTATAAATAAAACCCAATCACTATCTCTCTCTTTCTTTTCTCTCTCTATATATATCTCTAAACAAATAAATGATCGTGGGAGATTTTATAGGCAATGCCCAAAGCTGTTAAAGGCAATCTCGTTAAAGGCAATCTCGCTAAAGGCAATATCGAGTTTGGTTAAAGACAATGCGTGTTTAAAAGGCAATGCCTCAACAAATGTTTGACCTAACAACCTCATCGTCCGACCACCGATCTTGACTGTTTATTTATTCTTTCTTCGTCTTTTTTTTTTTGTTTACATCTTTCTCTAATCGCCTGACGACAAGGTATTGTTAAATTGGATACTCCAACCTCAAGCCACACTTCACCCACATATCGATGATATTGTTGTTCACGTTGATAAGCTAATAAAAAGTTCAACAACTAAAAGTTCAGAAAGTTCACTTTCCATATCTAAATATGCTTTGTTGTCCTTATTAGTTTTTTAATATGTTTTTGTTAAATTTTTCTTTCATTTAATCTAGTTTGTATTTACAGCAAATACGAATATGGTGTGTACCTCAAATACACTTTCTCTCTCCATGTTGTTCCTTCTTTGGAGTTTAGTTTTCTAATAGATAGAGATGAGAGGGAACAAGAAGAAGGAAGATAAGTAGAAGAAGATGAAGGGGGAACGAAAAAGATGGAAGATGAAGAAGGAAGAAGAGAGAGAAAAAAAAAAGCAGCCCTAAAAATAGCATTGTCTTTAACCAAAATTAGTCATTATGAATTGACTAAATCAATTTTGCAAAATACATTGCCTTTAACAATAAAGGGCATTGCCTATAAAATTTCCCACTGATATTTTAGAGTGTTTTTTTTTTGAGTCCATGGGTATATAGACCAAAATTAATTTGATAATAGGTCTATAGACCATTCTGCTTAGATTATGGATTTTTGGTCCTTTTACAAGAAGGGTATAAAGTATGGCTAATTTATTGGGTAATACCAAATGTATCCCAAATCAAAAAATCCCGGGTTTTTTGAATTTACGAGGGTTTTAGGAAACTTTCCCAAAACCCGTGGGCGTGATTTGTGGGGGATCTTTATTCAGCCGAAACAGATTGGATACTAATCTTCATAAAGACACTTTCTCTCTCTAAACCTACTTCATTTGGGATTTCAATCGGTTTAATGTACCTTGATTTTAGGATAAATTTAGGAAAAAACGGTTAGATTCTCACGAAAATTTCTCTCTCTTCTATAATCTGTTTAGAAACAAAATTTAAACTTTCCCAAATCAATTTTCTCTCTCTTCTTTACAGATTTAATATGGAGATTTATTAGCCAAAAATATGGAGATTTATTAGAAAAAAAAAGATAGAAACAAATCATAATTTCTCTCTCCTCTAAACAGATTTGGAAATCAAATTTTCTCTTTCCTATTATCTGAATCAATCTAGGATCAATTTAGCGTGATTTGGGGGTTAATATACAAAACATATATATCACTTTCTCTCACTTAACTTTCAGTTTTGGAAATAGTATATTTTTCTGGGAACATTAAAGCAGCATTTGTTTTCGTTTTTACTCATACATAAATACAAATCGAATACAAATTATGAAACAAATACGTAAATTATGTATTATTTATGACGAATAAACCATCATTAGTCAAGTATACAACGTAATTTATCAAATGTATTTCGGTCTTGTTCAGTAAATTACACATACTTTCTATTACATAACACATAATTTCTTTTACATTACACATCGTTTACATTCTGTTACCAAAAAATCGTTTACACTATATTGTCGAAGAGCATATGTAGTCTTGAGCAGGACAAACAACATTTACACTATATTGTCGAAGAGCATATCCAAATGATTTTGCACCACCAGGAAACAAATGACCAACTTCAGTAGCAAATTCCATAAGTAACAACAAAACTGCAAAAAGAAAACATATACATTTGTTAACAAAACAAACAATTTACTAGAAACGACATGTATAATGGAATAAATTATGCATACTGTTTGTTAAACTTCATAATGTGTTAGAAGACAAACATAACGTTAGTTCGAATCACAAGGTCACTGTTATGTGAAAAAATATGTATAATGTGCAATAAATTACATATAATTTTTAGAACAGTTATTGTACTATAAACGGCAACTGTTTTGTGAAAAAAGTACGCGTAAAGTACATGTACTTTATATCCAGAGAAAACAATGAATCTGAATATACCGCAAATCTGAGTCCGTCAGTGAAGATGAATCTGATCTGAAAAAAAACTTCAGTAATGATTAAACGAAAATCTTAAGATACATACCACGAAAATTGAAAGATATAGAACATACCTAGATTCAATAAAACATTAAATATGATATAAAGATCAAAGATTTCATTATTGATATTAAAATTTTAGAGAGAGAGAGAGAAGTTTAGACTTCCATTTCAGATCTATCAAAGATGGAAATATATATTATGAGAAAGATCTACAATTGAATCGTTTTTTCAGAAATAATACATAACAATTTGATACAGTTTAAAAAATTAATTATTAGATCTTAAAAATGAATCTAAATACAAAACAGTAATATCAAATACATGAAAACAAAAACGAAATCTTACAAATGAATGTTCTCATTATGATTTTAGCAAAAATAATTACCTTCAAGAATTGATCTTCGATAAGTTTAATGGAGATGAATGTAGAGTTCTGATGTTAATAGTGGTTAAACAACTAGGTTAATGTTCTTGAAAATGAGATATACTATATTACGGTTACATATTAGATTTGTTAATATTTCTTTCATTATAATTCTGATTGGAGAGAGAAAGATGGAGACAATTAAGGAAATGATATATACTTGATTATTTTGGCAAAAACGGTTACAAAATATATGGAAAGGTTATAATAGGTATTAATAAGGATTAAATATTATAGAGATTTGATATTTCTCTCGAGATGAATACAAATGGACTAGATCTCTTTTATGATGATTAATTTGGTTTTTAAATCCTTTTTAGGATTATAGAGGATTAAATCTCCTATTAGGACCCTATTTTTGGTCTATAGACTCAAAAATGATTTTTTTTTTTGTTGAAGGATATTTTAGAGTGTTAATCAACTTATCCTCCGTGGAGGATCAGGAATGTAGTATCGGAAATACAATCCGAAATTGCAATTTTTGAAAACATTCAATTTCAATATTGTCCGCGCAAGATTAATGAAGTTGCTCACTTATTAGCTAAGTTCGCTCTTAATGAGAATGTAACTCAAATTTGGGAGGTTCCTAATACCCCTAATTGTATTGTTAGTCCATTGGCGACGGATAAAGCCAATATTTTGATTTAATAAATAAATTCTAGGCATATGCCTACTTTCATCAAAAAAAAAATCAACTTATCCTTTTCTTTCTCTCTCTCTAAAAGATAAATAAAAAGAGATGATACCATCACATGCCAATTTCTGCCATTATCATCATCATCTCTGGCCACGATCCTCCCATCTTTTGTTATTTGAGTATTTTCCCCAACAACATTCAAAAACATCACATGCCTTCTCTTACCTTTTCTCATTCTTTTTCAATTCTTTCTTCCTTATGGTACAAGCACAAAGGGACTTCCAGCTAGTACCTCGGCTGAATTTCAGACTCTCAGGCAGAGTATTTGATCGGACAAATTTCATAGAGAGAAAGTAGAATAGTTTTTCTTTCTAAATCCTATCTGACAACATATAACATTTGGAATTCAACCGAAACAACAGACAAATTATCACTTTTGGTGGTTCAATTACTTGTCAATTTAGCTTTAACCATATATAACTATATGGTCTGATGGTCATGTTTGAGGCCTTCCCTAGTCTCTAAAATTTCGCTTTCATTCAATTTTTATTAAAATTTAGCAGTTGCCAAAATTTTGAGTTTATATCATTTTACAAGTACTTTGATAAATAAAAGGCGAAGTTTTTTCGAAAAAAATCGTAATCATGTACATTCACATGTGTGGGAATGAAGAGGATATTTGTACACACCCAATGACCTAAATGTACATGGGAATCCGATCAAATATTTGTTTAGACCCGACCAAGTACTTACCCATGGTTTCATCTAGGGTTTAGAGTTTGAGAATTTCAAGTAGATGATAAAATCTTGGGGAAGAAGACTTTCTTTGGGGAAAAGGGCAAAGAGGAGCCCATGATTCATGTGACATTTTGTGAGGGTTTCAGGCTTCATTGTCTCCAAATGGTTTCAATAATACTTTTGACTTTCGGGTGGTAATTAAAATAAATAGAGTTAGTTGACAATAAGTACATTACTGTCATGACCACTGACTTGTTTGGACTCACCAACTTGCTTTTCTTTCTTTCTTTTTTTGTCGAAAGAAACTCGTCAACTTGACGATACACATTCACGTTTTCACACCTTATGACAATCTTGCCATATGAATTTCTCAGTGGTAGGTCGTAGAGATTTCTCATTCAGGTAAGACGGGACGCTTGGTGTGCCAACACTACAAAGCCACGACTACAACAAGTGTTTTGTACTATGTCTCTAGTAGTCCAGTGTAGTGGCTTAGGAACAGAACAGACACGAAACATGTTGTGTCTACATTTTGATGTTGTGTCTTCCGTGGTCGTATGGCACGTTGGAATTGCTTCCGGAACCATTTGTGAGTGAATTTATTGTCTCAATTGCTAATCTCAATTTTATAAAGGATCTACCACCCTTCTCACAACCAATGTGGGACTAACAACAAAATTTGTTTGGGTTAATATTAAGGAAATAGGAAAAATCATAGAAATATGAACTACCCTCCTGACTCAAGCTAATTCAAATATCTAAGACTTCATATTTAATCAAAAGTGTACCAAAACATAAGGGGTGAAACCTTTTCGATGGACAGTTACATGTGACTCAACTTGGCCTTTGAAGATGAACACTTAAAAAGACCTAAAAGAGGAATCTCTAACTCAAAATAAAAACATGAACACATGAGATTTGTGGAAGTTGTTGGAATTTATTTAGAAAGTAACCAAAATATGAGTTGTAACAAAAAAAAATATGTTGGTGGAATCTTTAATTCACAAAATGTTAGGTGGATTGTTCATTTATATTGATATCACATTTCTATACGTAACATATTCTCTATATGTTCAATTTCCATTTTTTTCATCAAAATTAAAACGGATGTACATGGTGTATGACGAGAAATTTCTAAATCAGTCATTCAGACAAGTCAGACAAACAAAACATTCGATGTTTTATTTGAATCCATGACATAAGTTTAAATTTGAAAAATTGATATGTCATTGAGACTGTAAACAATTGAATTGGACTTAAAAAAGTAGAAATTGTTTACAAGGAAGCAATGATCTTGATTGGAAAGTTGATTTCAGTAAGGGTTTGAATTTTATGCTATTTTAAGATCAACCAAATTTTCTTCAAATTTCAAAGGTTTATAGCACATAAATTTCCTATGAAATTAACAATTTTTCGACTAAGCTCAAACGAATGCAAACAATTTATGCTTTACGTGAATCCTTGGCCTCGACTTAAGCAAAAAGAAGACAATCCGTTTCAAAGGTCTAAACACAAAATTGACCTAAAAAGTGAAAAAAAAAGTCCATGGCAAGGCCATAGATTTTCAAGGGAAAGTTGGTTTACATTAATGATCTAAATTTTTCGTGATTCTGATATCGGCGACATACTTAACTATACCTCACACACTATTTTTAAACTATCAAGTTTAGTAGGTATTCAACAAAAAAAAAACAATTTTAGTAGATAGATAGAAGTACAAACAACTACATTTAAAAAGTTAAACCCATAGAAAAAGATGGTAAAAATGGAACCATTAACTAACCAAGAAACCAACTACCATGGTGGTTGTGGTCTAATGGTACAAGACAATATATGTACTATATATATATATATATATATATATATATATTTCCCGATTGGCCGCCTAATGGATGATCGGTTTCCCACGTGGCCCTCTAAATTTGCATAAAAACGGTAGAACTGCCTTATTACATCTCAAGGGTCACGCGGCATGAAAAATTGAAAAAAGGAATCATCTCCGCATTTATGCACACTTAGGAGGCGACATGAGAAACTGGTCATAATGCGGGAGGCCAATCAAGAAATAACCTTACGTATATTGATAGAGAGAGGTTGACAAAATTGAAGGAGGTGGTTTAATTATGTACATGATGGTTGTCAATAACTCAACAGCTTAAAGCTTCATACTTGACTGGAATTGGTCTGCTAAAATTGACATGAGACAACAAATTCCCAACAACACCAATATCCCTACAAAATACACCTTGGAACACAGCTGCAGCAGCTGCTGCTGATCTCTGATCTTGCTTCAACTCAATTCCACCCAAATTAAACTTTGTTGAATTAACTTGTTTTCGAAATTCCCCATCTGATTTTGATTCACAAGACGAAGACAAAGAAGATGAAGTTGTCTTTTTTCTGCGTTTCGCAGCTACTTCTTCGTCGATAATGTTACACATTATACTTGAATACCCTTTCTGTAACAATCTATAAAGCAATAATGCTGACATTCTTGCTTGATCTTTAACTAAATCAAGATCTCGATTATCGACAAACTCACATCTATCAACGAAGTTCGTAGATTTATCTGGTCTATGTTTCAATGCAAGTAATAAGTGAGCTCTTTCAAGTTCTGATCTTGAACAACCTCTTCTTAATCCAATCAATCTATAATAATTAACATTACCCATTTCTCCTAATCCAATTCTCTCTCTCAGTTCTTGCATCTTTGATGTTAATGCCTTGAGTTTTTCGGGAACTTCTCGATAGCTAATACTTCGTTGTTTCCAATTAGGACCAGGGAGTTTTCGATCACGTACAATGGTATCATATAGGAGTTTTAAGTGTTCAAGATCACGAAGACAATCGGGTAGACAGCAAATTGTTTCAAGAAGGGAAGATCTTGTAGTTAAAGCTTGAATATTAGTTGGATCAAGAGCTAAAGTTCTGTTACAATCAGCAATGGATTCTGCAATTCGACCGGAAGATTTATATGCTAAAGCTCTATGAAGATAACAGTCTGAGAGAAACCCTTGTGGGATTCCTCGACGATTCTCAAGGATTTTAGAGAAATGACGAATGGACTCGGAGTAGATACCAGCATCAAGAGCCGCGTGTGCTGAAGTTTTTCGACGAAGAAGAAGCTTAATATGGCTTAGAAGTTGAGAAATACTTTCTAATTCTGATAATGGTGGATTAGAAAGGTGAGTGTTGTTGTTGTTGTTCATGTCAATGCAGATAGGGACATTAGTGAAGGGAAAGTTATCCTCAGACCAACAAACACTTTCTTTTCGAAATGCGGCTAAAGCGAGACGTTTTCCGGTTTGAAGTAGAACCATAGCATCTTCCATTAGACCTAGATGACAACAAGCTTGACCTAAAACTAGATACCTGCAATTTTTACAGAGAAGAACATGAGTAACCAATTTAAAAAAAGATCATAACAATACCTTTCATATAAATTTTTCCACTATATATCAATGATCTAATTCCATGTTGCTACTTTAGACAGGAGTAACCCCGCTCTTTTACCATAATACGAAATGACGAAGATATAAAGAAACCAGAAAAGTAATAACGAAAGTAAACAATCACACAAAACACAAGAGCTTTCGGTATTTGTAGCTCACTGAAATCCTAACACTCCGCATCCACGACTCGAACAAATTTCCGGGAAACGGATTCCGACTATCTATTCGAGTTGGATATAGACACATTTTCAAGTACCCATTTCTAGTTCTAGTTAAATTTCCATCTAATTGTATCTTAAAGTCAAGGCTATAGCCTAGATATCAAAATACCCTAAACATTGTGCTCTTATTTTGGGAAAAAGAATGGGAAAAAGATGAAATTTTTATACCTCCAATGGCCTTCTTTTGGGGAGTTTTTGTAGAGGGTAGCCATGAATTTCTTCTTCAGATCTGAAACAGAGAAGCATTTGAAAGAAGGGTCATCTTCATCTGATTCACCACCATATGAAGATGACTTACGACCAGAGAGAAGCTTGACTCTCTCTCTACAATGTTGTGAGTTTTCAGAAGAGAGAGAAGATTGTTCTTCTGATAAGACTAACTTATAACTAGGTATGTATTCTTGAAGCATATCAGCTACTTGTTTGAATCTTCTAAGATAAAGAAGAGATCGAGCTTTTAATTCAAGAGCTATTTCAAATCTAGGAGATAAAGCTAGTGCTGAATCAAGGAGATTTAAAGCTGAAGCTATCTCTGTTGATTCTTGAGTTGATATTAGAACTCTAGCTTCTTTCACATATTTTTCAACTACCTGTTCAAAGTACAAGTATAGAGAGAGAGAAAGTTTAGAAACAGAGAATAATAACCTACCCATTTGATCCCCAAAAAGATGTCAAAAATGAAAAATAGAGAATACCCATTTTTTCCTTTTAGGGTTAAATCAAAAATGAAGAAATACCCATTTTGATTGAACAGAAATTAAAGGATGAAAACCCATTTTGAGTGTAATGGAGAAGGTGAAAACAGAGAAATTAGAAGAAATACCTTTGTGTTGGTAAGCCACCAATGTCTCTTTTCCCCACAAGCTAAAGATGGAGAAGTAGCCATGGCTTCTTCCAACAATAACATACAATGGTTTGAGAAGCAAAGAGTGGGTCTCTTTTATTTATACCATTGGAGTTATAGAGAAAGAGAGAGAGAAACTGAAAACACACATTATTTTACTATAATTTAAAAGGAGAGAGAATGGCAGCTTTGACTGTTGAGAGAGAGAGAGAGAGAGAGAGGTCAGATCAGAATCAGATGATATCCTTCAAATTCTTCACTGGCAAAGCTTTTTATACACACCTATCCTTCTTTCTCTCTCTCTAAAATATCAAGAGAACAACACACCTATGCATTTCACATAAGTAAAGATTGAACCATCAAGGCATCAATAACATTCAATAAGGGAGGTAGTGGAGCGGGACTTTCACAGAATTTCATAGACAAAATGTCCCGTAGACATTTCAAACATTTCGGATGAGTTATTATAAACAACATGTGTTCATAGACATTTTCAAGACATTGAGAGTTTGTAGACAAAATGTCTTTATAGACATTTCAAGACATTTGATCCATAGACAAAATGTCCTGGGGACATTTTAAGATCTTGAGTCCATTGACAAAATGTGTAATGCATATTATATTTGTGCTAATCAAAAATATATTTTTCGACTTTTGTAGACATCTGTGAATATTTGTGGACATTGATGGACATTTGGTAGACATTTATTATTTTAATATTATTATTATTATTTAATCACATGAAATAATATATTAATACTAACATTTCAAAAATATATTTTTCGACTTTCGTAAACATCTGTGAATATTTGTGGACATTGATGGACATTTGGTAGATATTTATTATTTTAATATTATTATTATTTTTTAATTACATGAAATAATATATTTATACTAACATTTCAAAAATATATTTTTCGACTTTCGTAGACATCTGTAAATATTGTGGACATTGATGGACATTTGGTAGACATTTACTATTTTAATATTATTATTATTGTTTAATCACATGAAATAATATGTTTATACTAACATTTCAAAAATATATTTTTCGACTTTCGTAGACATCTGTGAATATTTGTGGACATTGATGGACATTTGGTAGACATTTATTATTTTAATATTATTATTATTGTTTAATCACATGAAATAATATATTTATACTAACATTTTAAAAATATATTTTTCGACTTTTGTAAACATCTGTGAATATTTGTGGACATTGATGGACATTTGGTAGACATTTATAATTTTAATATTATTATTGTTGTTTGATCACATGATGGACTTCAAATGTCTCTTGTTTTTTGAAAGACATTTTGGCTTCCATATTTGTCCCAAATCCTTCACAAATTCATCAAACTATGAAGTCCACCAAAGTCTGAGACATATTTTGTCTACAATCGAATGCCTCGGACTTTCATAGACTCTCAAATGTCTGGATTTGAATGCCTCAGACTTTTGTGGACTCTCAAATGTCTGGATTTGAATGCCTCAGACTTTCGTGGACTCTCAAATGTCTGGATTTGAATGTCTCAGACTTTCGCGGACTCTCAAGAGTCCGCGAAAGTCTTACTCCACTACCCCCTAAGATTGTTAGTAGGGGTGTTCGTTGGTTCGGTATCCAGTAATTTGGTATCATCCGTTACCAAACCGCTCATGGTTTGGTTAGTGATTTTTCAAACCATTACCAAACCGCTCATGGTTTGGTTCGGTTACTAACCAAACCATCATAAGCGGTTTGGATACTACTGGATACCAAACCATCTATAAAAAACAATTTGTTCTCCATGAAAATTGGCGAATCGAGTTACTTTCTTCATACACTGACGTATAAAATCAAGAAAACACTCCTTAAAAATCTGGAGAAACAATCAAACTAACACAATACGTCGAAAACCATTTGAAACATTAAAGACATGTGCAGGCCACCGACCGAAACATTATGTAGTACCTAGTAATATCATCGATACATGAATTGTTTTAATATAATACTAGCTAGTAACATTATATTGTAGTGGTGTTGTTGGATTTGTATGAAATTATGGAGATATGATAGATATATTTTAGAAAAAAAATATGTAAATATACAATTATAAATATTAATTGAACTTAACTGGTTCGGTTTGGTTTTAATGGTTTCTAAAGATTACATCCATTTACCGAACCAAACCAGTTGGTTTTTGAAAATCTACAACCATACCAAACCACTTGTTGTTTGGTTTGGTTAGAAAACCGACTGGACCGGTTTGGATCGGTTTGGTTTGATTGGTTTGGTCTATTTTTGCACACCCCTAATTGTTAGCCCCTCTCAACAAAAAAAAAAAAAAAAAAAATTGTTAGCCCAATTCAGAGGCTATGAGATATTTACAGCTCAGCTTTAGGTTTAGTGGATTAGAAATAAAATGAATCTTTAGTAGTAATTGGAACTTTCATTTTTATTTGTTTGTAGTAAATACAAGAAAAGTTTATTTGTGTGTAGAAAATATCATATGTTTTGTGAACTAGTCGAAAACTAAAAATAAATAAGTGTTTTTGACCAATACACACAAAGATTGAGATGAAAATAATGAAATGTATGTTGTCTGCCGTATCCTTTTTTTTTTTTTTTTTGTTGAACTTCCGATGCGGCATATAATTTTTCAATTTGATCACAAAAAGAAAAAAGAATTAGTGAATTCATACTGTGGTAATATGAGATCTAAGGAAGTAGAAGACAAACATGTCATATTCATCATCCATCATTTTCACACAACCCATTGATGAAGAAAGAAAAAGATGGTAAAAGCTCAAATGTCATAAACTTTGTTTTTTTTTTTTAAAGCATAAACTTTGTTTCATTCAGTAAAAAGTTGAATGACAAAATGATCCATCCATCCATGCCTGCCTGAAATTTACAGTTAATCATGAACTATAATATCTGTTCCATCATGGACTGCTCATTCTGCCAAACCCCCATACTCAAGTAATTATCAACTAAATAGTAACTAAATTAAAATCCCATTATTATTTGTTGAAAAATCCTGATTTCTCAATACATTAATCTAAAAAGAGATGAAGAACAAATTCAAGCTGCTAGTTTCCTCCTACCCTTACTAATAAGAGAAGAAAAGAGATGAATAAAAAGGTATCTGAAAACGATCCTAGATAACCAGACTAGTAGTATTTTACATCACGATTGAGTACGTACAATTGAATTTCCGTATCAAGTCCAGTGAGATTTGGAAAACGGCAATCAGAAAGTTACCCGTTTTAGGTACCAGCTTACACGTCTATTTGATGTACTGAGAAACCCATTTGAACCCGTCACCATACCCCATCTTGCGGACGATACTACACATGAAGACCTCCAAGGGTCGAACATTTGACTCGGCAAGATTAACCTTGCCCTTGCCAGTGGTGAAATTGGTCAGGCCCAAATAAAGGCGAAGCTCGTCTTCTGAAGCTGCAAATGGTAAGTCAATTTTGTTCCCTAGCACAAGGAATGGGACGGTGGCCAGTGATTCATCTGAAAGTAGGGCATCCAGCTCCTTCTTTGACTCTGCAAATCTCTCCTTGTCATATGCATCGACCAGATATACAACAGCATCAACCTGCACCATGTAGCACCATAGAGGTTCCGTTAATTAACAAGTATAATAGATTGATTCGAGAGAAATCACATTCAGGATGAAACTTGATAAGTGGATCATATCAGCTGGAAAAAAAAGTACTTGTCGACCCATCGGATTATTTAGATGTTGGAAGTAAGAGAGCGAAATCATGATAGCACTTGAAACAAAAGCGACTCATTGAAGCACAAACAAATTGATCAAAGGGTCCTAAAGAACGAAACAGTATTCAGTTGAATTACAATAAAGAACGTAATCAAGATACCAAGGTGTTAGAAGGCAGTACCAAATTTAACCAAGTATAGTACAAGAATGGCAAAAAGAAATGTAAATCATTCCGCTTTCTTGATAGCAACCCAACTAGTCTACATAAAGGGCAAATTTCAAATCGCTTCATACTTCCGTTTGCCAATTTGAACAGCACTAGCTAACTCCGGCAAAGTTTTCCGAGATGCTTCAACCAACCACATTTCTTCACGCAGTTCTGTGTTTTTAATTCAATCTAGGACTTCTACGAAGGTCTAGTATGTATCAACAATTTCATGACTTTGTGAGGACTGAGGAGGTATAAATGCGGCAATTCTAAATGTATCAACAAATCGACTCTGAAAACATTTTACTTTGCAACTTCGTGAACTCTCATAGGGCTAAACACAGGAGGAAATCACACTTAATAGAATCGTCCCTACGAACACGTTATCCAAGTTAAAAGGACTTTGTTTTCACAGACAATAGAATCGTCATTACGAATACGCTATCCAACTTCATTGAACTTTAAAAAGGGAAAAAATAGAATGTACGATTCAGTAACGCCCCAAGCATTCGCAGTTATCAATATTGTCCACGCTTTTATCACCCAAACCCAAGCAGAACTAGTACATAATTTTGTTCTTGGCGAAGGCTCCACAAGCCTACCTAAAAGCCTTTGAAACTTACTAAGCTCGAGCACATACCTAGAGCCTAAGCTCCAGACGCTTTCCGAGCTACTGTGGACTATCGAATTTGAAATCAGATCAACTATGAATTCTATCTAAGAAATACATTTAACATGAAAACATAACTATCAACTATGGAAATTCAAAATCAGATCAACTATGGGAATTCAAAATCGGATCAACTATGGGAATTCGAAATCAGATGAAAGTAACAAAGAATCAAGATGAAATCTTGCATACTAAACAGAATTGAAAATCATAATATTCTTACCTTGGCATAATAATCTTTCCATACTCTTCTAGCAATCTGATGACCACCCAAATCAAAAGCTTTGAACCTGATCTTTCCAATACTCAATTCCTCTGATGTTGGATACTGTGTTGGTTGATGTTGAACTAATCTCTGATAATCAATCAATTCACAAAAACATCAATAAATAAAAACCCAAACTTGAAAATCAACAAAGATCAAAACTTTAAAAAGATTAAATAGTACCTCATCTTTCAACATATGAAGCAAAGTTGTTTTCCCAGCATTATCAAGCCCTAAAAACAAGATCTTAGCTTCTTTCTGCCATAACCCAAGAGAAGCAAGAACCCCATAAAACCAATCAACAAGAAACATTCTTGATTGATCTCAAACGATTATCAAACTCCCCCGACCTTAGATTTCGACTGAAAATTCTTCACAGTAATGCAGATTCAAGAAGAATACAAGTAGATCGGCCAAAACCCAAATTCAGAAACTAGTTAAATTTAAAGATATTTAGAGAGAGAGGCCAAATAGAAACAGAGATCGATCTTGGCGTGAAAGATTTTTAGAGAGAGAAAGAATAAGAGAAAAAATGGAAAATATGGAAACAGAGGATTTATATGTATGAACTCTCTACTGTTTACCGGTTTAACAAGTCTAAAGTTAGTTTTTAATCATGAAAATTGAACGTTAAGGGAGTTAAGCAACCGGTGATTTCCGGTAATGAAAGGGATTCAGCCAATAGAAAGTTGCCAAGTCATACAGAATTCGTCATCACATCCAAGTTGTCAGTTGGGTTAAGGGTGTCTCCAATGGCGCCCCCATATTTTACTCAAACCCACCTTCAATTTTGGCACTTTTCATGGGCCACGGACTAAGCAATCCGAGGCCCACATACTTCGCAGTGCGAGGGGCACTCAAACTGGGCTCAGTCAATGATGTTCAAGCCAACAAGAATTGGGTCCAGTCAGAATGTCCTCGGACTTGCCTAGTACGTGGATGCGAACAGAAAAGGCTGGCCTGAATAAAAAAGAGGGGCGTTGTAGACGCATCTATGGGTTAATCCTAATTTGGGCCTAACGGATTCATAAATGGATCTCAAGAACGATCAACTTCGAGATGCCTTGATAAAGAGAAAGAATTAGGGAGAAATCTTGTTCTCTCCGTACTCATGCTCCGACGAGAGGTGTAGTTTCCCCTTATCTCTCTTCTTCCACCGCCACATCTTCATCGTCATCTCGACTGACATCTCTTTTTTCATCTTCATCGACATTCTTCATCATTGTACCCCTCTCTTTCTTTACATTGAAAACTTTTTCGGGGATTGGACAAAGATGAGGTGGTGGAAATGAAGAAGAAATAGTGATGGAAATGATGGTGACAAAGGTGAAGAAGTGACGACCCTAAATGTAGAGACATGAAGGGGGTGACTACTCCTCCAACGAGAGCAAGATTTCGGTATGAATTTGGTTGATGGTCGCCTCTCTCTCTCTCTTTCTCCCTTTCTCTCGCTTTCAGTATGACGAAAAAATAGACAAAACATATTGAGGACCAAATTAAAATTACATCTCATCCAAAAATACGACAAAAGAGTGATGTAAATGACCATTTTGAAAGTAGATCACGACAAGGGTACCATTTTGGTGAGTTCAGACTAGGGGAAGGAATCGGTCCAGGTCGGGTCGGTCGAGTGCATGTCATTCATCGGATCGGGTCGGTCAGGCTCTTAAACTCTCTGTCCATTCGGGTTTAACCCAGCGGGTTATTTAAAAAATCCTAGTGCCCAAAACCCGTCCAAGACCGTCAAACTTTTCGGGTTTCTGGGGTATCGGGCGACCGAGTATCAGGTTTTCACCAAAGTTTCAAAATATCTCGGTCAGAATGACCAAAATATTTCTATTTCGATCGTACCGAAATATTTCTATTTCGATGGTACCGAATTTAATTAAGTTTCTCTTAACAATGTTGTGTCAAGGACACTCCGCACTTAGACAACAATATATGCATACATATCTATATTATACACTTCAAATACTTTATATATATATATATATATATATATATATATATATATATATGTATGTATGTTATACATGCATACGTAAATACATACAAGCAAGCATACATATAATGTGCATAGGTATTATCGTATAAATTGATGACATTATTAAGCGGGTTATGTCGGGTAAAGATTACCGGGCGGAATGCCGGGTAGCACTTCAAAACCCGTACCCGACCCGTTGTTTTTATCGGGTCGGTCGGGCTAAACCCGCCTTCGGATTTCGGGTACCCACGGACTCGGGGTACCCGTGACGGGTTTCGGATTTGTGGACTTTTTCCCAGCCCTTGTTCAGACATCTATAGGAGATAAAATGGAATTACTGGGACGTAATTCGTTTCTAGAATAGACTTATCCTAGAACAATTTAGTCCAGACTTATTCTATATTCGCCTCCAAACAAGTCATATAGACGAAAACTAGGGTTTCATGATAAAATTGATACACCCTTCCATTTCTCTTCGTCTTCAACCAGAAAACCCTAGCTCTCATCTTCCAGGTAAACTTTTCTCTCTATTCCTTATTTCTGCAAATTTACACCAGAAATTGACTAATCTAATCCCTTTCTCTCTCTATTACAGAGAAATGGCCAAGTCGAAGAATCACACAGCTCATAACCAATCACACAAAGCTCACAGGAATGGAATCAAGAAGCCAAAGAGACACAGACACACTTCCACCAAAGGGGTAATTTTTTTTCTGATAAATTTTAACCAGTTTTTTCGTTCTGGGTCTGATAAATTTTCGTTTTTTAGTATGGGTTTTTAAGTAAGTTCGATGAATTCATAGTATTTATATGTGGGTGATGATTAATTTTAACCAGTTTTTCAATCTGGGTCTGATAAATTTAGGGTTTTTTTTTATCAGTCTTAATGAGTTTTTGCAATCTGGGTCTGATAAATTTTTAGTTCATAATATTTCGTTTGTGGGTAATGATGATATAGATGGATCCAAAGTTCTTGAGGAACCAGAGGTACGCTAAGAAGCATAACAAGAAGGAAGGAGGATCTGCAACTGAAGAAGAACAGTAAACCTAGAACGTATTAGGAATGGAAGATTTTAGGGTTTTAATTTTGTTTTAACAAGTTAACTTGTTAATGTTAGACTTGTTTTATTTGTCCTATGAAGATGCAAGAACATAAATTTTGCTAATGGTATTATAGTCCTTCTCTGATATTTGAGATTATTGATGGTTTTGATTTCCTAATTACTTGTTTAAGATAGTTATGAATTCAATTCAAGGAACATAGTATAGAGTAGTAGTTTATTTGCTCATTATCTTGCAAATGTGTTACTTGTTTGTTTACTATTCTAGTTTTGATTTCTTCGAATTTCATGGTTCATTTAAATCAGAAATGATTTAGAATAAAACCAGGAGGGATAGGTTTTGTGTTTCATCAGATTGGGACTAAAATGAGACATTAGCCACACCTGTAAGCGGCAGCTACCACACTGGTCCTTGTAGGAGCTCGAACCCCCCAAAGAGCATAACTGTCGACAATGGAGTGGTCGTGTTGAATTCATGCTAGTTGAACTAGCAACACGATTGTTTATGGAGCTAGTTGCACTATCAACATGAGGATCAGTCGGGCTCCTTGAGCCACCACTTTGGTTGGGCTAGCAACATGAGGATCAATCGGTTCGTTGAGCGAGCCACCACTTCAGACTGGCTGACTTATGAGTATGAACTCTCCCGCCCGAGGGCAACACCATCTGTGTTCCATGAAATCAAACCGAACAACAGCTTCACGGATTGGGGCAGCGGTCGGAAGTGTAGCTGGTGAGATCTTCGGTAGGAAGTGCAGCTGGTTAGCCTGAAGATCGAAGTTTGATCTTCTCTGAGCAGGAGACGCAATGTATCAGGAAAGATCCAAACATTCAATAAGAAATCACATGGTGGGTTAAATCTCTCAATATTGAAAAGAATCTGCTGAGTCAAAGTCGATTGATAGTTCAACATATCTGGTGGGTTAAGTCTTTTGGGTGATTAGTGGTTTTATGAACAAAAAATAATTTAGATGGTAATAGTTTCCAGAATCAAATAAATACAAGAAAGATAATTTAGGACTGTCAAAATTTTCAGATAATTTTCTTTGAAACATATTTCCAAGGAACCACTAGAACTCTATATGCAACTTAGTCTGTGAGCAGTGCCCTTCACTTCGAACAGGCTTTCCACTTCCATTGAACGCTGTCGAGAGATACAAGGGTGAAACAGCTTGATTAGTCTACACAGCTACTGGTTTGTTGTCTTGACTTGGTACGTTAGCATCTACCTTCACAATCGAGAAATGTAAAACCAGGAAACAATGTTAGTACATTAGCGTTTATTTTGATTAGGTTCTTCGCTCTAGATACAAGTACTGAAGTTGTGGAAAAGATTCACAAGGCATAACGAAAATCGATAATCTGAACTAGTTCTCATAACGGTGTCAAACAAAGTCTATCGACTCGTATTTGGGATTTATTGCAGATGGAATCAAGATCATACCTTGGCTGATTTGAATAGTTCGTCGATTACTTCGGACAAAGTTGGATGTGCATGAACTGCATACTTAATGTCCTGCAACATTTCAAAATGCAAACTATGATAAAACTTAATAGGATCAAGGAATGTTTTTACAGTCTGGGTAAAACAAAAGTAAAATATTTCTGCCGCACTAATTGGACGAGTCGACCTTTCATCCATTGTTAATAAATTCCCACATAGTGCTCAGAAGTCTGAATCTCTTCGACTTGCGCTGAAAATTATAATCTTTGCCTGCTTTTGGTGTTAAAACGTATTGACTAATCATGAGTTACCTGAATACGGGTTCCCAAGGCAATAGCATTAGATGCTTCATGGATAAGGTCTGCCGCATGCAAACCAAAAATATGAACTCCAAGAATCTCCCCATTATCTGGTCTATATATTAACTGCATGAAAAGGAAAATGGAGATGAAGTTATTAGGGTGATTCAATATAAACAACAAAAGGAAAAATAAAATAAAGGATTTCTATAATTGTATAATTTGTTCAGAGGACTAGAGTGAGAAATAAAGGCATAGATGTAAAGAGAAAGAAAGAATGTATGATGTGTGTGTGTGTGAGAGAGAGAGAGAGAGAGAGAGAGAGAGAGAGGGAGAGAGAGAGAAGAGGTTTTCCAACTTCCGGAAGAAAAGAATACCGACTCTAGCCACTCATTTTGCTCTGTGCTTGTATACGGAAAAGGGATTAAAAGATTCTGTACAATTACCTTGGCGAGTCCTTCCCCTTCATTTTCTGCCAATGCCTTTGTGTTAGCCTTGAAGCTTGTTTTTGTAACACTTATTTTGAATCCCTCCTTTTGAGCTTTCTCCCTTGCTTGGGGCTGCAAATGCAAGAAGATGTTCTGTCAGAACATGAAATTCAGATATTGTTTTCAGAGCGTTTTTGAATATCATATTTTACTTCATGTTACTAGCTGACATTCTATATGCATTCGGAGTAATGCTTAGGATGGATCTTTGAATAATGTCTAATTCTAAGCATCTTAGAATTATCTAAATGAAGTTAATCCGAGTGCAACGGCTCATTGTGTTGAAGCTAATTTAATTTTCACCCAAACTGATTAAGGCTTTAGGTGACGATGAATTCCAATCCCAGTTTGATTCTTCATCATTAAGTTTAAGGTTCTAATCTGAAACCTACCTAGCAATCTAGAGTTCTAGACGACCTAAAATGACACTGAAATCTCTCTAGATTCATACAATTAGATAGAAGAATTCTTTATCACTTATTTATGCTACATTTGGCAGTATATACATACTAAGATAACAGATTGCATATAGAAAACATGCAATTGTCACCTAGAGCAACTTAAGTTACTACAAATGCAACATCTGGATAAAGTTTCAACTACAGGGGATCGCAATAATCATCTTGCACGATAGAACCAAAAGTGATACGCAATACGTAGAACTGTAGTAATATTTTTAATTTTTTATAGAGATAGACCTTGAAATTTAGCATTGAGGGTAATTGAAAACATAGAGCAGAGGAAGTGAAGGTAAAAAGTTTACCTCTGTCAAGCCAACCATACTGATTTCAGGATGGGTGAAGCAGGCAGCCGGAATGCTTAAATGGTTTAGCACATGATCTTTTCCGCACACTTGCTCCACCACTGTGAGAAGAAGCAATTCAAGGTTTTCAAAAATAAACTCACGCTTTTTTGTAAGAGCTCATAATAGGTGGAAAGTAACAAGCTTATAGTACCTGAAATCCCTTGTGCACTTGCCGCATGAGCAAGCATCATTTTCCCATTTGCATCTCCGATGCAGTATAAATGAGGAACCTAATAATAAAACCTATCCGGTTAAGTAGTTGCCGTAACGAGAGAAACTTTGAACTCGTAAAGGAATTCAAAGACATACCAGTTTTCCATCCTTATCAAATACTTGCATCCGTTCATCAACAGGAACAAAACCCCGTTGAGTTACTACATTAACCTGCAGAAAAATGATGGCAATATATTGAGCCAATTTTTCACATGTAGAAATATAAATGTAGCACCCAGCAAAAATAATATATAGGTTCACTTACATTCTCCAAACCGAGCCCTTTCGTAAACGGAGCCCTTCCAGTTGCAATAAGAGCAGCATCTACCTGCAGCAACTCATAGCTTACATTCACTTATGCATGGCAAGACTAAGTACAAAGAATAATTGCTTTGACAGTTAAAAACATAAAATACTAGTGAAGTTCTAATAGTGCAGATAAAAGAATAAAGATTGCAATTTTTTTATCACACTGAATTATCTCAATCGGGTTTTTCATTGTCAGATGATCATCTATGTCAAAAGTCAAAATTACCTCCAAGGTATCTTTCGGTTCCTTTGTCTTCGCGTCAATAAGCTCAATCATGACAGGTTTTCCGTCTTTTGCTGGAGTGATCTATAACAAAGACCGTATAAGAAGAAAAAATTTCATTATCTTACTTGCAAAGCTAGCAACAAACTGGTTTTGCACAACGAGATTACCTTGCTTGCAAATACACCAACGTGGTAATCAATTTTGCGTGGATTTATGAGCACTCTTTGGGCCAATTTTCCTATTTCAGGATCAAACCCAGGCATTAGCTGATCTAGTGCTTCAATAAAAGTAACCTGTGCAATAAATTCATGTTGGTAGTTGAACGAAAACAAAAAAGTAAAGCATGCTTACTGAGGACTTGAAATGAAAACTGCAGAAATGTTAAATGATTTAAAATGGTAAAAGATGTAACCATGTTAATTGCAAAAACAGAAGATTAAAGAAAAGGAAGAAACTCCTCTGCAAGCAAACCTTAGCTAACCGTCTTTGCAACAAGCAAAACTTTATTCATTTCACTGCAAATGCAACAGTAATGACAAAAGTATGTTTACCTCACTTCCTAGTGCTGTGTACACATCACTGAATTCAAGACCAATGTAACCACTGCCTACAATAGCAATCCAATCAGGAACTGTCTCAAGCTTGAGTGCGTGATCACTCGTAATTACAGTCTTCCCTGCACGGCATTTTTCAGTAAGTAACCTCTGAAAATTCAAGATAATGGAAAATTTTCAATTCAGAATTATAGATCATACATGTAACTAAAGTCAAGTTTTAAAATGAATTCATATGTCAACCAATAGTCATATATAGTGGAAACAAATCCAAAATACATATAATTTTTTAAGATATAGAAATTGGTTATATGCACATACCATCTACTTCAATGCCCGTAGGGACAAAAGGAACCGAACCAGTGGCAATAATTATATCCTTTGCAGTTATTACATTGTCGGAGAAGCCAACTTTCCCGTATTTAACTTGTTGCGGACCCTGAAAACAAACCCTTAATCCTTATTTTAGTCAATAGAGAAAAAATTTGGCAGGTCCTTGCTTGAACTGTCATATAACTCTCTCCACTGGCAAAATGAACTTTAAAACACCAAAGTAGCATGTCTGACTTACCACTACAGTTCCAACACCTGTTAATATGTCCACACCAAGAGCCTTCATTGAGTTGGTTAAGTTATTACGAATTTTGGAAGCTAGATTGTTAGCATGGTCAGCAACTGCCTGCCTATCATATCCAGCAGCAGAAACCTATCGCCAGAATTTACAAGTTGATACTTGTTAATATTTCATTCTTGGGCAATATTATTACGATAGTAACCATTTTACAACCATAACGAACAAGTTAGGCAAGAACCTCAGTGGTTGCAGATTAGAAAAACATGCACTTGTGTTTTTGTTATGACAAATGCATGCCAAATATAGAACTTGTCCCATGTTAAGACAACTAACGTTGATCTCTAGTTGTTTGATTGAGGGAAGGGTCAGCATCTAAACGATAAAGCCATGCGGGTATTGTCTCTTAAAGTTTCGAGCCTACTTTATTGAAAGCTCTATACTCGACCTCTGTCTAATTTTCTATCGTAAAGAATTAGTATTTTGACATACTTCTTAGAATGTCGGAATCAAAAGACCTATTGCCTGGTATCTGAAAACATTAATATAAGACGATAAAGGAGAATGCAATTGTTCTACCTGTAAACCCAAAGCCTTCAAATGATGCTCATTTTGAAACTCACGCATCCGACCACTCACTGCAAGAAGAGCTTTAGAAGGAACACAACCTCTGTTCACGCATGTTCCTCCTACTATATCACCCTCAATAATAGCGGTTTTCAAGCCCTGCACCAATTGTGCTTATCATAAGTTTTTAGATTATCACAAGGCACGTAAGTTGTTGCAAAAAACACATAAGTTTGGCGCTCAGGTAATATATTTCACTTCTAGACACTAGGCCAGTAATGCGATGTAAACGTAAGTATTAATAATGGAGTCAGGTCTATGGAGTTGTAAAAGAGGCAGTAGAAATACAATGGTGTAAAAGAAGTCCGACCTAAGACTTATAACTAGACCCCATCAAATTTTGAGTTAATGATCCTTACACGCTCAAATTCGTGTTGGACTTGATTAAACAGACGTGAAGGTATTTCTTTTTACGCTAAGGCTCCCTGTGCAGACCATACAACCTCGTGCAAACTGTGCAACCTTGTGCATACCGTGCAATCTTGTGTACACACCCATGGAAACGATGTGCAAATCTTACGCGATATGTTTGAATGTCTGCAAACATTACTCTGTCCAAACCTTACGTAGGGACCTAAAGCCAATTGACATTATATTCTTGGTTATTAAAGTACTATTTCCCCACGTGGGACTATACTCACATGGTCCTCACATGTGGCTTTATTTGAGCCTAACCCGTGTCGTTTTTGGGAGATGTGGAGCACGTGCAACCGTTGAGCTTATCACGTAATGACGTATGTGCATACCTCTGATTTCATTTGTGATCATCCAACTCAAAACCGATATACGGGGATGAGCAGAGAGAACCTAGATATTATATTCATGGTTATTTTAGTACCCTTTCCCCACATGGTACTATTGTCACAGTCTTGGCCAATTTCCTCATGTGCGTTAGCCTAGACTACCTCACTAACAATTACTCATAAATACAACTTCAACTAAATTAAACTAGAGGAACAAATTCACATTACAAAAAGAAGTTCAGAAAATTCAAAATTAAACAAATTATAACATTTCAAATCCCAATTCAAGCTCAAACCGTAAGATCTAATCAAAACACAAAATTACCTTGTCAACAGCATGAAGAGCGGCACCATGACCACCAACACCAGCTCCAATAATAACCAAATCGTAATCAAATCCTTTCTTAAGTGAACTTCCGTTTCCCGTCGTCAATGCCGCCGCCGATACCTCATTAATTGATGATTTCTGTTTCCTCGACGACGACGACGAAGCAATAATAATACGACTCGAGGTTGATCGTTTGGAATAAGAGAATCCATTAGATTGTCTTGTTCTCAGACCACAGAAACGAAGATTTATTATTGTGGTGGAAGTGTTAATGGAGGAGAAGAAGGATTGGAGTGAACGATGATCAGGTCTTGTAATGGAAGAAGGTGAAGAAGAGATAGAGAGAGAAAGTGAAGTTTGCATTTCTCTTTCTGGAGATGAAATTTGATGAAAGATAATTTGAGAAGATTTCTAGGGTTTTTTGATGAAGAGGGAGAGAGACATTTGGCGGGTCCGTCTGGTTATAGAGAGAGAGAAAGTGAAAGATTGGAGGAGATACCAAACTATAATCAGATAAGCTTCTCTTCTTACCTGGCTGACTCTGCTGACTTGTCATTTGTTGTAACTAAAATTAATGCCAAATTTCCACTTAGGACAAGTGCTTAGCTGGGAGTATTTCCCAAATAATTTTGTTTAATAACAAATCAGAATTTATCAAAAAAAAAAAAATAACAAACTAAAATTAATCTTCATCTTTACTTCTGTATTTGTCAACCTATTTTTTAGGAGCAAAAAGCCCATAGCCCAGCGTCGATTCCGCAAATATGGAGGTTCTATATTCGATCCAATAGGAGTGTAAATCTAGTAGGCTCTGTAAGATCTAGATTCGATTATCGTGTTTATCACATCTTATTGATGTATTACTGATCTAAATTCGGTTATCGTGTTTATCACATCGTATTGATGTATCACCGCTTTAGTAATGATTGTCTTAGTTAATTTCCTTAAAAAAACATACTTTCTAGGAAATATGAATCTCACAACACTTTGCCCTGAGTCCTAAAACACAGAAACTACATTTGTAACTATTTCAGCTAAATGGTGTTGACAACCCTCTTTATACATAGTTTATCATAAACTTTCCCCGTTTGATAGTATATATCGCTCATCTTGTATAAAACAATATTATAGAAGTACATAATTTCATTGGGACGTCAAAATTTAGATCGTATTGCCCAACGAAACTGAATTTCACTCCTAAAAGAAATCTTGTCCAAGGAAGAATTCAATTCTTTTGAGATGGAAATTATTCACACGTAATAGGAATATTGTCTAAAATGGAAACTATAAATATGATTTCGTTGTCTATAAAGTTGGAAATGATCCTAAAATCCATATTATAACTATCCATATTGTAATCAAAAGGAAAAGTTTCCTCAAAAATACATATTTTACATTGGAAACTACTACTTCTATTAGTCATCTAATTAGTACACCAAATTCTTACACATTCTTTCAACAAAAAAAAGAACTTCTTACACATTAACAGTATCTCATCAGACATCACTCGGATCGTTTGCTTTGAGCCGTTGACTTTGGCCTCTTCACGATCAACACGGGACACTTCACATACTGTACACAATGTGTACTCACACTCCCAAGAAATGCCCTGTCATCCGACCAGACCAAATCTACAACGTTAGATTGTAATAATCCAACTATTGAGATTCATACGCAAAATAATGGAAGCACTGAACGGCCGATTTTGGGACCGACTACTGGACAAGAAGTGATATGGTTGTGACTTGTTCCCAATTGATCAGCTTCTATCTTCACAAATCTGACCAATTAGAATCAACCACATCACTTTTCGACACCAATAAACCAAAAAATACTACAAATAGGGCCATACAGGGCAATTTAGTATTGTTGAACTCAATATGGTCTCACCTCTTGATCATCCCATATCCATGTGTCCCTACTATTAACACATCAGCACCAAGCTTCTCTACCATCTCACAGATAACATCTCGAGGATCTCCGTTCTCCACCCTTGCCTCCACCTTCACCTACATCTCGTATTCACGTCAACACAGGAGTATTAAAAATGACGAAAAGTCAATTTTACCCTTGGGAATAAATTGTATTACATACATTTTGAAGATGATTACAGATCTTCTTGCTCTTCTCAATCACTGAATCAGCTACCCCTTTGCTATACTTCTCCATTGACATAATCACATCTGATGAAAACAAATACCCTTGGCACAAAAAAAGAAACTTTATACCTAAAATGCCCGTGGAGATTTGCAAAATATACCAAAAATAGTCGTCTGTTTGACCAGTCAACTGGCTAATTCCCAACTAGCAGGCTGGACGTTGTGAGCTTGTGGCTGGACAAAATATAGAATCATCTCTGAATTTTGTCTGGCCACATCACCTGATTCAGCCGGCTGACCGGGCGATGTGACCATTTAGAGTTCTCTTTAGACTGGCCTGGATTCGGCCAAAAAATTGGTCAGACAGGATTTAGAGTTCTCTCTAAATTTTGTCAGACCATGTTAGTGATACATCGGGTGATGTGGGCATTTTAGAGTTCTCTCTAAATCTTGTTTGATCACGTAATCTAACATAGATTCGATTAAGAGACTGGTTGGACATTATATCAGGATTGTTCTTTCTTACCTGTCCCATCTATAGCAGAATAGAGCATACGAGGTGGTTTGGCGTAGAGGAGTACAAGGGTATCATTGGAATTTTGAGAAACTATGTTGTTAATTGCCCAAGTTAAGGCATACATACTCTCTTCACCTTCATCTACTGCTACTATTATTCTTCTTTCTTTTGCTCCTCCCACCACGTCAGCCATTAGAAAACCAGGAAATAACAAGTCTAAAACCGCTTTTGGATTGTCGGGAAACCGGGGTTTTGAGTATGAGAACTAAAGAGAGTGTGGTGGTGAGTTCTGGGGGTTAGAGAGTGGTTTCTGTGGGCGAGTTTTGTTTAAAATAACTAAACTGCCCTTGCAGGAAGCCAAGGTTTTAAACCAAACAATGGGTGCCAACGTGGCATACACACGAGTCAAGTTTAGCTTAACACGTGGAAAACAACAAGAGTGACAAGTATCTAATTAAACTGTCGGCAATAATTAAAAATATGTCCTGTATCGTTTGGTGTAGTGGTTAAAAATCCCTTCCGTATATCAAGAATTCCACGTACGATCCCGCGGAACCATGAGTTATCGAACTTTCATATAAATAAAGTAGACATGTATATAAATACTAGGTAATACCCGTGCCTACGACACGGTGGATTCTGTTGAATATTTTATACATCGTAAAATATGATGACTTTATTTAATTCATGATATATGAAGATGTAATGAGCCTTGAATACATAAACAAAAGTTATGTGGCTCGATAAGACATAAAATAGTATGAGAACAAAATTCTTGAGGTCTGAAAATTTTAATTTTCGTACCACTTCATGCCATGTGATATCGACTAGACCCCGTCCGATTACCGTCAGACTGCTCCAGCCGTGGGGACGCTACGTCCGAGAATAGGCCTGTGCCAATTTTCCATAATGCAAAGTAGACAAAATAAATGGGGTATCTTATAGACTTGGAACTTGGTGAGAGTTCGAATAACTGGACCAGGATTTGTTGTGTGATCCGCTAAATTGTTCAAACTTGACCGACCTAGTATTGACCATAAAATTATATTTCGACTAGAAACATGTTAGCATAAAATAAGTGCGGATTTGAAGAATAAAGAAAAATCTATGGAATATAACGAATTAGTCAAGTAATAATGATTCAGAGTTTTTAATCTAAAAATTGACTTGATCAAATATTGACTTGATTTTTTGAGGTTGAACTCCTTAATTTAGTTTCAGCTAGAAAAAAACGTTTTTTTAGATCTAAACTCCTCTTGGAGTTGGTCTAACATAAATTATCTGACTCAAATCAGTCACATTCAGATAACCCATAATCAAGAAGTCATATTCAAAGTATCATAAAAATATAGATTCACCACCGAACTTATAGAAATTGTTGTTTGAGTTTCAAATGTCATGGGATTGTTAAGCCAGGAATAAAAATAATACAATAAGCTATGAAATAGCATAGAATCTAATTCTAGTTGGAGTGCATATCCGGATGATTAAGGCACAATCATGCATCATTATTCAAATGGAATTTTATATCCCCCTCCTAACATTGCAATATATATTGGTAGCCCAACACATGTTTTTTCGGTAGTTAACTTATAGTTGGCCCAAAAAATATTTGAAAATAAATGTGTTTAATTATGAGTGTTTTATTTAAATATAAGAATTGAAGTGTTAATCTACAAATGTTATTTTTTATCCATCCTTTACTCTAAACTTGTCTGGCTTGATTAATGAGTTGGTATGCTTGATGAGAGAAGATTAAATAGATAATAATTGGAATAAGCAACTAGCCATATTTTGACCATCCTGATCCCTATTTAGATCACCCAATTTTTTCGGTAGAATTTGATTTTATATACTTTACTACTTTTCTTTTAGAGTTTTATACTAAATTACAAATATTAACATCTATATAACATGAAAACAAAAGTTGGTCTGCATTGTTTTGTAATACGTTACCAATACGATTCTATATACTGTTATGTTGTCTTGGGAGGGTGTGTTGTAAACAATCTCACGTCGACGATGATACGAAGTGTGGTGTTTCTTTTTAAGAAGTTAAACACTCTTTCTTCGCAGAGTCTTTTAAAAATGCTAAGCCAAAACAAATAGTATCACTAACCGTCCAACAATCCAAAACTAGTCCAACTGTCCACGGAATAAGAGTTCAAATATGATTGGCTTTCGAAATTCTGCTAAACCTGAAAACACACGAGAAAAAGACCATAAGAACAACAAGAAGATAAGAACATAGTATGTATATCATAATCCAATTAAAATAAGAAAAATGCCAATTATATTATAAGGTCCCACAAAAAAAAAAAAAGTGGAAGCTGGCAAAAGAAATTAAAAGAAAGTATGTACATATATAAACATATATCCAACGGTGGATAAATTAAGCTGGAATATTTTTGTAAACAGCTAGGTATCCGTTAGAGGCTTAAAGATTCAAACTGAAACGGCAGAAAAAAGAGGTCCCATTCAATGACTTAAGGGTAGCTAACGCGGTTAAGAAAACTATCAATGTTAGAATATATGAAAATACCACATTCATATGATCACACAACTCAAGTCAAACTGGTTTACCAAAAAATTGAAAGCTTTTCAAAGAATTTAATGATATTGTGTTTCTTTGGAGGAGGAGAAGGCCAACTGCCCCTTAGTTTTCTTAAACAAGTGAATAAAGTGGATGTCTTTCAGTCTTATTATGTGAGACTGGGAAGTTCCAAACTCTATTAGTTATCGATATTATTCCCCGCTTCAGACACCTCACATAGATTTGTGGTATTTTTCTTCGAAGGTTTTACGAGACTTCCAAAGAGTCCCGGCATTTAATAAGTTTGAGCGTACACCCATATGTAAGAATCGGAACCGATTTTGACTTGACCCAACTCGTCAAACTTAGAAACGGAATGCGCCATTGCATTCCTCTCGTCGATCGTACACCTAAAGTTCTTGATCTAACGGCTAAGCGAAGTTCTCTTCGGGATCTTGGTCGTGCCACCAAGATTGTTGGAACCACAAGGATCCAACAATGGGGTTCTGCTCGCGCCGGGCTAATGGTAGAATTCCACCAGATATTGATTTAAGGACCATCTCGCTGATGCGTTGGACATATTTCGGGGCAGTTCTAACGCCATCTAACGGTGGGCGTTTCTTCCGCGATTTTTAGTCCAATCCGACGGTTCACAAGCCGGTCGACAAAATCAGTTGAATAACAAATTCATTTTCAAGAGATGTGTCCCAAGAACCAAGAGATATATCCCAGAAAACCAAAAGATGTGTCCCCAATGAAGTGCATATATAATTCCTATATAAACAACCCAAATTCATTCCAAAACTTATTCAATTCATTATCTTCTTCTCTTATCGTCCGAAATCAGTATTCCAAGTGTGTCTGAAATATAATTTTGATTTTAAAAACATTCTACTGAGTATAGATTTGCGAAGAAAAAAGTACTCGAGTGAATAAACATTCAAGTGTCTAGAAGATTGATCGCATTCAAGTATCTAGAAGATCCATTCGCATCAGTCCAAGAGCTAATATTATTAAGAAGGTTTACCCACTTTCACAATATATAAGTACCGTCAAACTTTTGAAAGGATGATCGTTGTATCCCGAACGCATACACCCTAACTGTTGGTACTGTTATATGGGGTGTAAAATGTCTCAAGGAAAAAGAAATTTTCTCGCCTATATTATAAAATTCTTCTTCTTGTCCTTTTATTTTTGTTTAATTCACTTATCGTCTATCTCTCTGTAAATTAGAGAACGGAAACTTCTTAATCAAGGCAAAATAGAGAGAGATCAAAATATCGACCATAATAAGAGGAATAACATCCCAGACTTCAGACACTATCATAAGTGATGTGGGACTATCACTATCTGACGCTCTCTTCGCACTATATCATATGTGGGTTTCGGACGGAAAGTCTAAGACTCTAAGGCCCACATGCAAGGTAGTTCAAGGGCACTTAGATCGACCTGAGTATGTGTCGTTTAAGTTCAGTTCGAATTAGGTCCAGTCTAAGGGTCCTCAGACAAGACCGTCCATAAGGGTGTTAAACATGACGACGGGCCTGTTTTCTTTTTTGTTAGAAAGGGCGTATGGTAGTTTACCATCGCTTGTAAATGCACCCTACTCAATTTTGGCTTTTGGATTAGTATATCGCTTAGCTACTTAGACGGTTCTACTTTGAAATTTTTTATCATATGAATGGAAAGAGATAACATAAAAATAATAATAAAGATATGACATATATGCAAAACTTAACTATATAAAGACTAACAGTTGATTGTAGGATGCAAATAAATCTAATCAAATTAGATTATTTAGATACGCCAAATCTATATCACGTTAGCAAAAATACTATTTGATCGGGAAACATATACATGTGCTAAAGAGGTGTTACCGAGAATGTCACCCAAAATCTTCTTTAACAAAACTGATAAATTCACAATAGAAGTCGATTTAGAAACATTTTTTTAGTATTAATTTAAATCAGTAATATTTGCATGATCTTAATTTTGTAAAGATCATTAAATTAAAATCTTAGGTGGCGGTTGTTATTGAGTCAAAGTCAACCGGTTTACATAATCCAGATTCCAGAGTGTCAGTTTCTAGAAACCGATTTTTCCAGTCTCCATTTTGTCGGGTATTCTTGTCAATATAAAAAGGGATAAAGGTCAATTTTGGAAACTCCCCATTTTTTCTGGTTTTTTAAAAGTCAGAAGAAGAAACAATAGAAGAAGAATAGAAAACAGAGAGAAAGAAAAGTAGAGAGAGAGAGAGAGAAAATGGTGGAGAGAGAAGTTGTATTGCTAGTAGAGAGTTTAATTTCATCATGTTCAATCCCACAATGTAGAATTTGTCATGAAGAAGAAGAAGAAATTGAAAATTGCAAGAAATTAGAATCTCCTTGTGCTTGTTCTGGAACTGTCAAGGTTAGTATGAACACCAAAACCCTAGAGAGAGAAACAAATAATTCTTAGAATTAGAGTTAGAGAGAGAAGAAATTAAATCATGGGTTTTAATTAATTTCAAATTTTATGATCTGGGTATGAATCATAATTGTCTAATTTCTGTTCTTGCTGGTTTCAGTTTGCTCACAGAGAGTGTATACAAAGATGGTGTAATGAAAAGGGTAATACCATTTGTGAAATTTGTCTTCAGGTATGAAAACCCATTTCTGGTTTTCATTTTCACATTTCAATTTTACTTCTTTCACTAATCCTGGGGTTTCTATTAATTTTCCCTAATTGTGTCATAGCTTGTTTAAATTTATGAAACTTACCCCTCTTTCTCTCTCTCTCTCTCTCTCTCTAGAAATTTGAACCTGGGTATACTGCACCACAAACAAAGGCTAAAGGGACTACTGATATTGCAGTAACAGTCAGGTACTAACCAAGAAATGAAATTTCGATTTCCTTGGAAAAGTTGTTCAATTCAAGTATATTCTTATTAACTTTGAAAATTTCACAAATTGAAGCAGAGGAAGTTTAGATGATTCAAATGAGGAGATTGATACAGAAAATTCTGATTGTTCATCATTAGCTCAACTAAGCGCGAGTTTCTTTCGATTTATATCAATCGCTGTAAGCTAATCTTTCTCATTATTAATTTGAGTTATATTATCAAAACAAAGTTGGTTGGTATAATTTAGGTTTGAAATTTTTAAGGTTAGGTACTAATTTTCAAAGGATTTATTTAAGTCCGAATATTAAATAGTTCCCGATTAGTAAATGTTTGCTTTTCTATAATGACCCGTATAGCCTTAAATGATTTCAAGAAGGTCAATGTTTTTGTTCGTCGCCAAGTTTTTCGCCAAGTTTGAAAATTATCGATTGTTGACCAGTATGCCACTAGGAAGTAGGAGAGAGGAGGGCATTAGCATCACAAAGGCGTAAAAGAATGTAGTTCCTCACTTTGATCGAACTCTGAGGCCTATACGACAAGACATTGATCCATCGGGCCCTAGCTAGGATACCCAAGACGTACATTCACGTGTATAATGGTATTATAGATATTGTGCAATCACATTGTAGTAGTCTGAGGTGAACTATACTATTTTGCTTCACAACTTTTCGTTTGTTTTACTATGGATACGAATGAGTTGATATAATACTTTTTATCTACTTGTAATTTGCAGTTTGTAATGCTTTTTCTTGTGAGAAACCTTCTTTCGATGCTTACTATCACGACAAATCATTACACTATCACACTACTAATTGTGAGTATTATCTAAATGAAAACAAACTTTCCATCACCATCACTATTTGGTCTGAATTATTTCAATAACAAACTATTGATTGTTTTTTTGGATGAATTTTATAGGTATTGATTCTAAGAGTTGGTGTAATACTTATCCCAATTTACGTATTAGTTCGTGCTATTGAAGCGATTCAAAATGGGTTCCAACATCTAAATCAGGTTAGTTTTTATAAGAGATTTGATCTAGAAGTAATTAAAGTTTTCGCTTCGACATGTTTGGTGGAAACTAAGGTTATGTGAACCAGAGAGATTTCAAAATAGTCCCACATTGAAAAAAAATGATATGTAAACTAAGGTTATGTGAACCAGAGAGATTTCAAAATAGTCCCACATTGAAAAAAAATGATATGTTTCTTGCATTTAATGAAATCTTGTTTGTATTTCTAATGTTTGCAGGAGTCCGAAGGACCCCTAATTTTTTATGGGAGGGACGAAGAAGATACTCCAACAATCCAAGTGCATACTAATGATTTCGAGTAATACCTTTTATGTTCTTTCTCATTATCATTCGCGGATCAGATCAAAAGCTTCATAGCAAGAAACAAATCCACCCCATTGGGATTTCAAGCTTGTGATGAAAATGTAGATACGGAGTCTGTAATTATCATATACCAAATGAATAAGTCATGAAAAGATGAATTTAATTTATTTATTTTTTACTTTTTTTCTTTTTTTATGTAATTTAAGTTTATGTAAGTATGAAATTTGAAATACTACAATTTCTTTTATTAGTGAAAAAATAATGAAAACATATTATGAATGATAATGATTTTTTCTTAAATAATTGCATTTATATTTTCTATGGTTTCCTTTCTCTTTATTTTTTTTTTCTAGTTATTGTCCAATAATGTCTTTCTCTTTTATACGTGATCCAAATTCAATGTTTACATAATTTTGTCCTTGACGAAAATTCCACGATCAATGTTATCAAAATAATCTCGACATTTATTATAATGTAACGTTTAAATTAAACACATACTTGAGACCGATGTTTACTATCAATATAATTATAGTATGTTAATGTAAAAGAAGTTAATCATTTTGTTATGTTGCTATTTATTTTATTTATTTTATTTATATTATTAATTAGTTGCTTAGGGTTTTGTTGGCACCCGCCTGTCAGTTAGTTGGGTGGAACATGATGCACCCTATTGCCAATCTAGAAGAGATTTTATTTTAAATTAATAAGATATTACTGTTGTTTCAAGAGAAATATTGTTATGTGATTAAGTTGACATCTATGTCATAATTAGTTATGTACAGCCAAGAAGTTTCATATTTTGATGTTTGGAAAGTTTTGGTAATGTGGGTTTAAAATAAACTATAATAGTATAGTGTATGATCATTGATTATATACAAAATTGAGGAAATTTCCTAAATGTGTACCATATGATTTAAAAAATAAAATGGTCTGAGAGAAAACCCACGAGTATAACGCTTTAGTATTTTATGAAGTATAAGCACAAACAAATTTAGATTGCAACTGACACCATGAAAAGCTCATTTCTTTATGTTCTTCGAACCAGTGATCTGTTTATGGACGAGTGCTTTTGAAGTAGTGAGTTTAACTCCTAAACTATATACACACACATCTTCATTTTCGAAGAGATTTTGTGCATTGAATGATCTTAAAATGTGCAATGGATGATCTTAAATTTAAAACTTTTTGCACTAAATATTATTTTAAACTTAAGTAATATGTATTTGGGCTACGACTCAAGGATCAGTCTCATAAAAACTTTATATTATCCGAAGAAGTTTTAAGACTTGGAAAAGTTGTTTACGGATTTTGAGAGCAACTCCAACTTTGGTGGTCTGGGGCTGCCTCATCCCACCAATCCAACTGGCTTTTTTTTTTTTTAAATACTTTGATTAAATATATGAAAGAAAGAGAGTTACAGAAGCCGAGAGAAATGGCAAAGAAAAAGACACAAAATAGAGATAAAAAACGTAAAAAAGAAAAAGTGCAGCAAAAGAACATCACAAAGAAAACATAAACGCCTCCCAGAGCTGTCAACTAGATTTCAAACCACCCACACTGTCATGACTCATGGATCGGTCTTCGCAAATTTTATAAATGAATAGGGGTAATTTGGGTATTTTAACATGCCTTAATAGTCGTTTTTTTTTTAATTTGGCTACGAGAAAGAAAGGGAAAGTTCCTCTGTCTAGGGTTTTATATTTAATCTCCAGTTTCTTCTCTTTGGAGGATTTCTGATGAGGATTTTACTTTGAGATTTATCTCTCAAGGATTCGGTTGGTTTGGTTCGTTGGGGCTCCCAACGGTCAGATTGAGGTGGCCCATTTTCTTTCTTCTTCCTATTTTTAATTTTTTTTAATCTGATTTTTTTATTTATTGTTTTTCATCTTTTTTTTTATTGTTTCTCTAACGTTTTGTTTTTTTTTTTTTTCATCAAATTTAATCTGATTTTTTTATTTATTGTTTTTCATCTTTTTTTTGTATTGTTTCTCTAAGGTTTTGTTATCTTTTGAATCCTCTCTCTATAGAATAATATCAAACTTAAATTTTATATTGGAACTAATAATTTATAGGTAAAAGGTGAAACCAAATTTCCGCACAGGTACGTACATCATATAAGAGCATAAATTTGATTGGGAGCCCGAAACTGAAATTGAAAAAGTTGAGGGGCTCCGAAATTTATAGGCTTTAAAAATTGGGAGCTAGAACCCCTAGATTAGAGTTGTTGTTAATGTTAACCTCCAGGGCTCCACCTAACTACAATTCATAAATTACAGAATCGGGATTAGGTAATGAGGTTCATGTGGGTTGTACCTCCAATGAAGTGATCTTTAACCTGTAAAGTGTATTAAGACTTTCTCTCTCTCTAAAGTTTGTCTTTTTAATGGAGGTTAAACATTTCTCTCTCTGAAAAAATAGCTCACAAAAAACTCCATCTCCATTCACTACTTTCACTATTTTGTCTCAACCCATTTTACAGATCATCTTAAAATGGCAGCTCCTCAACCAAGTTATGCTCTTCCAATCAGAGATGATGAAGAAGATGAGAAAGAAACCTTTGCTGATAGTAAATGTGCATTTGTAATGGTATCACTTTGCCCTTGTCTTGTGTTCATCATTCTTCTTCTTATTGTTGTTTCAATCATTCTTGTTGTGAAATTTCATGTTGTTTGCCATACTCCTTTTCATAGTCTCTCTTCTCTCATTTACAAGAAAAAATGTAACCACCAATAAAATCTAGGGTTTTGAATTTGGGGCTAGAATTTCCCTTTTCTTCTAGTAGTTTAGATAGTTTTAATTGTAAAAGTTCATGTTTTGTACCAAACTCTCCATATGCCATGTTTGAATTTTGGGGATTTTAGTTCTAGGGCTTGTTGTAGGAGTTCAAATGTAGATTGAGAGATTGATTAAGAGAGGGAGGAAATTTGGTCTCTTTGTTTTAATGGACAAGGTTTGTGGCTTCTACCACTCTTTGAGGTCTTTTAAGTTTGTTTTGAAATGGATAATGCCAGTTTTGAGTTGTTGGGTCATATATTTCTAGAGCTTTTTCTAGGGTTTAAATTTGATTTACAAACAAATGATGGGGTTGATGATTGTTACGCCGAAGAACAAGCAAACCAAGATAAACTACTCGCACAAAACACAAGATGATTTACATGGTTCCGTTGGTGAGAGCTACTCAAATCTTAGCATTCCGCTTCTACGACTCTCTCTCTCCCTCTAAATCGAAAAATGGTACACGCTCCTTACATTGACAACTGGCCTTAGAAGACTAAGGCAAAGGTAAGTGAACCTGTCGAGTGAAAAGTTCCTGTCGAGGGGAGAGTAAAGGAGAGGTACAAGAATAGGGCAAAGATAAGTAAACTTGTCGAGTGAAAATTTCGTGTCAAATGAAGAGTGACGGAGAGGTTGTTAAATCTAATGCCAACCTAAATAAGGTTGAGAGAGTTTATGAAGTAATTGATGAATTGGTTGAATCATTCTGTAACATGGAAGCTCTTTAGGAACAATGGCTGTAATGAATGCAATATCTTTGCTATTGCATGAACAGAAGAAGAAGAACCGGGACTAGAACTCAGTTCAGAAGGATTAAAATCAGAACCAGAAAGAATTCAGAACATTTTTTCCTTAATTCAACCCTCAATAATAGAGCTTTTCCCTAAAAAGTTTCTACATCAAAATTTGAAAGAGAGAATCGAAAAAAGAAAAATTATTTGAACATCTAATGTTCATCTCATATAACCTCAAACTCATCTCCTAGACAGAACAACCAATGTCTGTATCTGAGATCATCTAATTCGCCTGCTTATAATTCATCCTGCAAGTAAACAATAGGAAAAGGAAAGGTGAGCAAGGATTTTAATAGCAAAGAATTAAATTTTGAAATATTTCTGTTGAAATGACTGAAATATTTCCATTCCATGCCTACCGAAATTTACATCGAGACCGAAATATAACTATGTTTCTCTTAACAATGTCTTGTCAAGGAAATAAATTTCGAAGTATTCCGGTCAAAATGACCGAAATATTTCCATTTCCATGTCTACCGAAATTTAACTAAATTTCTCTTAACAATGCCTTGTCAAGGTAATAAATTTCGAAGAAATGACCGAAATATTTCCATTTCCATGTCTACCAAAATTTCCATCCAAACCGAATTTCTTTACTTGTTAAACAGTAAGGGTTTAAAGTAATGAAAGATGAAAGTTTTGAAGTCTTACATGTGGATCAGCTTCATGATCGTTATCGTCGTCACCTTCATCATCGTCTTCTGCGTCGGCCTTGTCGTCTGCATCAACATCTGCGTCATCTTCATCGTCTTCCTTGTCGTCCTGATAAGACACAATGACGAGATTAAGAAAAAGAGCCAAGTACAAATACAGAAACTACGTTTGTTCAAATAAGTTAGGTTTTAGGGAATTACATCTAAATCAGCTGGATCATCCTTTGGTTCCTGCTAGAAAAAAAAAAGTAGAAGGGTTATATCACTAGAATTAGAAAAACAATTTGGTATAAAGTTTTGACTTTTGAACAATGAAGCTGATCAAGATAAGGTAAAAGTAAAAAACATTACCTCTTCTTCTCTCTTTTTCTCTGCCTCATCAAAGGCTGCCTTTTCGCCCTACAGAATTTCGATTTTTAACATAAATTAGCACTTGTAAGATGCCTGAGAGAGATTAAATAATAATGCAAGAATACCAAAGTAGCTTACATCTTTCTGCTTTCCCCATGTTTCTTCTGCTAGTTGCTTGGCGTAATCAGGGTCATCAGCAACCAACACATTATCGAACATAGTTCCCGATTTTACCTGTAACATGTATAGGTATACAACTATTTCAATTGGTATATAGTCGGTAAGTAGAAAACAACCTAAAAGTGTTAAGGAATGTATCGGTAGATATACCTGCCACAATTCAATGCCTACGTATTTCAGATTGGGATACACGTAAATATCAGGGTCATCCTTGAAATCTGTCAAAATATTCAGGAAATTGAAGAGTTGATAAAGATTAAGCAATAAAAAGACTTTTAACCTTTATTAGACAGGACAAGGAACAAAACAACTATTTAAAAGCTTTAATGAAGTAATGGTACGAACCTGGGTTATCAATCAAAGGTGCCTTCCATTTGCCCTTGTAGTTAGGGTTCTTGATTTGCTGCAAGTAGAGAGAAAACAAAATGTTCAGTAGAAGTAGCATTACCGGCATCTAAATTTGAACATGATGTAGTACTAATAGTCCCAAATCGCTTGTGGAGCATCCAGAGCCTAGGGTATCGGTGCATGCTCAAGCGTTGAAAGTGTCAATGCCTTTTGGGTGGGCTCGTGGAGCTTTCTTCAAAAACAAAACCCCGTACTTGTTGGGCTAAGGTCTGGGTGTCAAAAGCGGGGACAATATAGATAACTGCTAGGGCGACTTGCATACCTTTGGTGTCCATGGTCCCTTGTATTCAGGGTTGGGAAGGGTTGGGGCAGTCCATTCACCATCTTCTTCCTCATCCCAATCTTCTGGCTAAATGAGCATTGTCGTTTAGTATAGAGTAAACATCTAAGCAGTCATCACTTGTCAAAAGGCATAAACTAATAATCAACAAAATACCTTCTTCGCCTCAGGATCAGTAATCTCTTGGGGAATATCATCGTAACCCTGTATAGATAAAGACAGAATTGCAATTAGCAAAAAGAATTGCAGCGACCGAATTTAAAAAAGGCATCTCAAATGTTGAGATCGTGATTCGTGGATACCTCTGGCTTCTTATCTTCGGGGTCAGGAATGTACTCCTTGTCATCCCAATCTTCCGGCTGTATATTGAAAAATGTGTTAAGCCCAATGCCATAAATTTGAAAGAAGCTGGTAGCTAATACATAGAGTCTAGAGATACTTACTTTCTTGGCTTCAGGATCCTTGATTTTCTTTGGTGGGAGAATATCCCAGTCGCTGTACAAACTTCCAGTTTGTTTCTCAGTGTTGTCGATAAGAATGCTGTAGGTAGCATCTGGACGAAGCACGAAAGTGTAGACATGAGTAAGTTGGTCAGTTTCACAAGGAACATCCTTCTTGATCAAGTGGTTCTCTCCATTCTTTGAAAGAATAGCGTGGACCTTCTTAGTGGTGTACCCACAAATGTCAGGACCGAACATAATACTGGAAGCCAAAATATGAGAAATACTAAGTTAGAACCATAAGAGTGAGAAACCAAAAATCTACTATTTCTATACGGATTACAGAAAAGTAATATTTACCTGTAAGGGGTTTCACCGCCGAACTTCTTTTGATCAACATCACCACTTAGCAGCTTCATGTATCCACCACCGCAATCAAGCTTCTGTTCGTGTTTAACAGAGAATTGGAAGACCAGTGTCTTACCCTTGTTACTGAACTCAGGGAATGCAGCTGAGATAGCATAAAACCTATAGTCTTCACTGGTTTGGATGCCTAACAAAGACATCAAAATCAAAATCAGTAACTTAGTAATCATCAGCCAAATGTTTTTAGAACTGGCGAAGAAACGAAAATTGCAAAACCCTTTTAATGAGATCAATAATATTGAAATCATTCCTCCTCCCATTAGTATTATTCCATAATCATAGATGGATATATAGGATATTATGATAGTTACCTTTGTCGTTTGCATCTCCATTCCATTTACCGGAGGTAAAGTTCCACTCTCCGGCCATGTTTTCTTCCTTCTTCCAGTCAGATTTAACCCATCGGTTCTCCCATCCATCTTTAACATTTCACCCACAATTAGGATTTAAAGTTAATATAGTTTTTAAAAACATACAAGCAGGATTTATAGAACTACATGGGTACTGGATATCATTAAAAATGGGTAGCCGAAAATAGTGATGAAGACAAAAAATAAGGTGCAATTTTTTAACATTGTTCAATATCAGAATCATTGCACTAAATTGCCTAGTCATACAAGCAAGGAATGAAACCAATGTTACCAGATACTTTCTTCCCCTGGCGCACCACGTACTCGATTATCCATACCTTTTTGGGTGGGTTCGCGATCCAGTACTTCAAAATTAGCATATAGAAATTTTTGGTCTTAATGAATCCAGAGTCTTTGTAAAAAAATCTATAATTTCTACTAGTTTAATAGTTAACAAAAAGAATTTTATGAATTAACCAGATAGATTTTATATTTTATAGAGATAAAATATATGGGAGTAGGTGTATCTATTAATATTGCATAGTAAAGAGTACACATTGTCTAGGGAAATAGTAAAAATATACCGCAGCTATAAATAGTAGTTGTCAATATTGTCCCCACTTTTACCACCTCACACAAATAGAGTTTTGTTCTTGACGAAGGTTACACGAGCCCCCCCACCAAAGGACGTCGACACATACCAAACTTAGTGGTACACCTATAGTCTAGGCTACAGACACTCTTGTGAGCGATGTGGGACTATCACAAATTCACAATACCGTATCCAATAATGCAACAACAAAATCAGAACAGAAATCACAGGTCTTACTCAATTAAAGCAAAATATTAGACCTATGATCCGATTGCTCGAATAGTATGATCCATTCATTCTACGATCAAATCAATTTTGTTTTTCTTTGAACAAGATGATTAAATCAAATCTTAGCCAAACGGACACACAGACATTAGTGAACGAGATCATACTTAAAATAGCAAAACAATGAATCAAACTATTGATAATGATCCATTCATTCTACGATCAAATCAATTTTGTTTTTCTTTGAACAAGATGATCAAATCAAATCTTAGCCAAACGGACACACAGACATTAGTGAACGAGATCATACTTAAAATAGCAAAACAATGAATCAAACTATTGATAATGATCATCAATAGTAACTCAATAGACAATTAATCATACAATTATCATAGATAAATAAAAAAAAATACTCAGATCTACTTCATTGAAATCATAATGAATCAAAAAAACTCTATGATTTTCATTTCTAATACTCTTATCCTAAAAAAAAACTCAGCAAATATAAATCCGATCTCTCATGAAACAAACAGATCTAAACAGAAAAATTCATTAAATCATAATGAATCAAAATTCAAGTGCTGATTGAAACAAAACGAGATAAAAGCAAGAGATCAAATTAATAAACAGAGATCTGAAGGAATCGATTAAACCTTCAAAACGTTCTTCAAAGAACACATCGGCGTTAGCAATAACGAATAGAGAGAGAGCAATGAGAGAGAGAAAAGCAATTCTTGCTCTATGGATCGCCATTGTCGCAGAAACCAGAGAAAGAAAATGTTTCAGAGAATTGTGACGAAACTAACAAGTGAGGAAGAATCAGTTAATATAGTACTACCGATTCTTATTTTGGATTCGAATTTAGGGTTATTTCCCTAATGACCTTCTAGTTTATGACCATCTTCCCGTACAGCCCCTGATTTATCAAAAATACTCAGATAATCCCCCTTTGACTGTTAACGTCAAAAGACCGTTACTTTATATTTTGTCTCCCACACTTAACCTTCATTTAGTTCTCTAACATATTTAATTCTCTCTCTCTCTCTCTCTCCTCTAAATACTCTCTCTAAAAAAACTCATTGAAAATGATAGCTCAATTGGTAAGGCATCCAAATCCAAGAGGTCTCAGGTGTGACATCATCTGAAAGAAAAAAATTAGTTCAGTTAGATTTAGGCCCAATTCACGTCTGGAAGGAAAAAAAATCACTGAAACACAAAAAATGATTTACGAAAATTACAAATATTGCCCATCACAAAATATAGGATTTACTGATGTGGGAATAAAAATCATCACTTTGCGCGTGTGATGAGAAAGAAAAAAAACAACCGTAATTTTCTGCCTGACACCTATTTCAGGCGAAATGTGTCCAGTCACATTTAGATAGATTTATTTTCTTTGTCTAAGTCCTATCCAGACACTTCTCTCGGTTAGAAATCGATCGGGATAAGTGTCAGGTAAAGAAATATTTTCAGAAGAAAATATGAACTCTGACTTTTGATTGATTGATGATATTTCGAGAGGCAAACATATATACTAACCAATAGAAATGAATTTTTCTAACTCAGGCGAAAATTACGAAATGTCTTTATCTATGGGGCTTCACTTCTTTTCTTTTCGATGTGTGGTCAAATTTGCGGCCTTGCGGGAGTTGTATTGAAATTTCACGAGTCGAGTGGTCTTGACCTCTCTGGCCTAGAAAAACTAGTTCGACAAGCGAGGCATGTTGGGTTGAACCGGATAGTCATCCAACCAAGTCTAAATTACTGCAATATAAAGAGTAAATTGGCTAGTTAATCTGATTGTGACAACGAACATAGTTGAGTTTTAACCACGACTTACTAGTTCTTTTGTTATTACGTCTAAATAGGCAAGTGTCATCTTATTACTCCATAATTCTTTGTTGCTAACTTTAGTCGGAAATATATTTTTGGTTCAAGTCCCCACATTTGTAGATCTGAACAATAACACGATTTAGAATAATAAATGCAGTGGATATGATCAATTAGGGTTATTATTAATGAAGGATCTATCTTAAAGTATTAATTCCACATTGGACATACTTAAAGGAAAAGGAATGAAGGTGGGATATGTCTGATATTCAACTGCTCTTCTTTTATCTACTGAAATGGTGGACATTTGAGCATCATATGGCTGATTAAGAAGTGGGATATCACCAATCACAATCATCATTTTTCATCCTTATAATTTTGACATGACTTTGCTTAGAATCAAATTTATGTCTTTGGTATTATTTGAACTTCTAAAAGCTAAGGAGATACCCCTGGGTCACTGGGTGGACTTATTTTAGGTCCACTTATAGGGGCATATTTGTGGGCTTCTGGCAACGGTTTGTGTCCGTTTATGCCGACGTATTTGTGGACTTATTGCGACGTATTGGGTCCAACTACGGCTACACGGTTGGGACCTCTTATAGCAGGGGACAGGTCAAGATGGTGCCCTGGGGCCACTTGCAATAAACACATATTGGGTCAGCTTGGGCCCGCTCCATAGTCTCGCCGTGTGGGGGTATGAAAATTGTTGCCTGGACTATCAAAAGTGTTGTTGCTAAACGTCAATCAAAAAGCGTGGCGGAAAGTCTCCACAACTGACATAAAAAAAGTGGAAAAAAATGTGGCTGCTGGGATTCGAGCCCAGGTCTCCACGGCCACAACGTGGAATTCTCACCACTAAACTACAGCCACTTTGTGTTCAAAATTGCACTTATAATATTACTAAACCATTTTCTATAAAAAAAGGTCACCAAATTAGTTAAGCAAATAATTTTGACTAATCCAACTTGAGATATACACTCATTGACCCTAAATCTCTCTCTCTCTCTCTCTACATATTATATGAGATTATAAATTCAAAGATGGGTACAATTCTGAAACCATCCAGAAAGAGTGATTCTTTGTCAACTTTTTTCTATTCGGTGAGGGACCCCAAGTTGGTGATGACTCGAGTAATATACCTTCACATGTAAGCAAAGTTAAGACATGCCAATCTCGGGGGGCTAAACATTAATTTGTTTTGTCTAATTTCTCAAGATTGGGTATTAGCAGATAGAAAATTACAAGATCAAAACACGTTTTTTCCCATAGTTTTTGTAGAAATGTGTTAAATAATTAGTATATTATACACTATTAAAGTCGTGTTATATCATCACCTGAAGCTTAATTAAAGAAACAACTATTATTATAGTGAAACTGTGAAACAACAAGTACTTCAAGGATAACGGGAGACTCGAGCTTTTCTTACTCTTAACAACAACGAACGACGTAGTTACATCACATAAATTGTTTGGATTAGAATGGTTGCACAATTTCTATATTGGTAATTAAAAACTTTGAATATGAATCGATATCTAACTCAATTTGTGACTCGCTAAATGTTATTTTGGTAGTAAAGTTGATCTGTGAATCAAAGGTGACTTTGAGGCAAGGCTTCCCCCTTAAAGTCGTTATCTGAGGTATCTATGGAATATGTTCCAAATCAGAGAGTATCCCATTGTGGGGATCATTTAGTATTTTTCTAAATTCTAATCCTTATCTGCCTAAATTCATTAATAATGTTTAATACCACGTTCCTAATTATGGTAAACATCCAACTATGAGTGGGTTGTCAAAATAGCCACAATTTCTTTGCAAATCTAAGACCACCAAGATTCTTCTTGTTAGAGCATTCCTTCCACCTCTTTTTCTTCTTCTTTCTCTCTCTAGAACTTATCCATATCTCTCTTTTGACTCTTGGTGGTATTCAAACTTGTAGATAACAATAAAGAAAGAAACAAAAATCAATTTTAGTTCTTTCATCTTTATCTTCTTATAGTACTATAAAAACCCTTCTAATCCATTTCCCAAAACCTTCTCCACACCAAGCAATTTCAAAATTCTCTCTCTCTGAACCCTAGATTTTGGAGGTACTTGATAAGTGTTTTCATTAAATTCATCATAATCTTTTCTGGGTTGTTTTTGATTGTTCAAAACTAAACCATTTCCCCCTGTTTCCTATCTGATTTCCCCTCTTTCCTGTCTGATTTCCCCTGTTTCATATCTGATCTCATCTCTCCTGTTTCATATCTGACTTTCTCCCTGTTTCCTGAAGAAATCAAATCTCTAGTCTATATGAACTACGCCATTCTTTTGCGTCGATTTCTTCTTCTCCAATCTTTCTCTGTTATTTTACTATACTGGGTTTATGTTATTTCATGATCTAATTTTCTCTCCTATCAAATCTTAACCATTTCATTTCAAAACCTATTCATTTAATCCAAATAAACCCTAATTGACCTGTAATTGTAAACCTAATATTTGCTCAATTAAGAAACTATGGCATTTGTGCATCAAATCAGCTCTGGGTCAGAAGGAGAAACACAATATACGATGATTGATGATAAGAAAAAGAGAAGAATGATTTCGAATCGAGAATCAGCAAGGAGATCAAGGATGAAGAAACAACAACATTTGGATGATTTATTGAATCAAGTAGTGAAATTTCAGAATGAAAATAATGAAATTTTGAGACAAATTAGTGTTACTAGTGATATATACAACAAATTCGAATCAGAGAATAAGTTTTTGAGAAGTCAAATCATGGAATTAAGCGATAGATTAGAGGGTTTGAATTCTCTACTTAGATTTGTTGAAGAGGTTAGTGGGTTATCTGTTGATATTGAAGAAATTCCTGATCCATTGATGAAACCATGGCATCTTCCTTGCTCATCTCAACCTATCATGGCCTCTGCAAATATGTTTCATAATTGAAATCATGGGTGTTTACTTGTTCCTCTTTTCTAATTGACATTTGATTTGGGCCACCGTTTTGGGGAATAAAAAAAAATCTCTAAGGAACAAACATATTTTCTTTTTAGACCAAAAATTGACATGATTGTTGTCAACCCCCTAAATCTCACAAACCCTCTCTCTAACAAACTCTCTCTCTCTCTTCCCCCCTCTCCGTCTCTCTCTTCCCCCCTCTCCCTGTCGTTCTCTCTCTCCCCCCATTCTCTCTCTGTCGTTATCCCCCTCTCTCTTTGCTGTTCTCTCTCTCCCCCCTCTCTCTATCGTTTTCTTTCTCTCTATCTCTCTCTCTAATCTAGGTTTTCTAAATTATCTATCTCTATCTCCCTGATGTAGGGTTTCCTATAGAAACAATAACTTGGGGTTTCTTATTGAGATTAAGTACAAAAAAAAAAATTCTCTGATGTTTATTTTGTAAAAGAAAACATGGAGATGGTGATCAACTCTCAATGAAAGGTAGAGGGTTAACAATTCAAAATCCTGAATTTTTTTGGATGAAGTAAAGATGGTGATAGTCATATGAAAGTTTAGACGAATTTTAGATTTTAGAGGAGCAGGTGGATTGGTTGAATCTTTTAAAAGAGATTTGTGAAAAAAAAATTCTTTCTTCAATGATGTGAATATATTATTTATCTTTTGTTAGTCAGAATCTGAGCATTTGGTGGGTTGATTTACTTTGATTTTATTCCCCCGAGATTTTCTTTTATTCCTTAAAGCCGCGGCCTTGATTTGTTATAACTTGCTATTATTTATTATGTTAAGCCAGTTGTATTGGTGCCACCGTCACGCTAAGTGTACCAAAGATGTTGACTTAATCTGTAACATGGTGAAGAACATAGGCAAAAGAACGGTCCAGACTCTAGATCGTAATTAAACCTTGAACTCTTTTGTGGTATTAGTGAAGATGAGTCATCACGTTAAGTAAATTTTTTTTGTGTGTACATACATTACTACGAATATTTATTGATGTCTAACAAGTTTTGTATTTGTGTAATTGTTTTGGGTGGTGTAGGACACTTTGACGTAATAAGCTATTAACTTAGACAAATTTATCCTTAAATTAAAAACACTTTTGTTATTGAGTTTAGTTTCGAAATCTTTTTCACTTCTTATTCCAATACTTATTCCTCAGAAACGACTATTGCTAAACAAGATTAATAATTTAAGGGTTATTTTCAAATAGCTCCTAATTTTGTGACCAACTTCCTGCCTAGCTCATAATTTTAGCAAAAATTCCTAGATGGTCCCTTTTTTCAGTTACCGTTAGAACACCGTTAACTAGTCATCAACTCTCTCTCCTACATCTCATCACCTCTCTCTGCCACCTCATCGTCTTCTCCAGCGAAGGTCGCCGACCGGCCAATTTTCCGGCCGACGTTCAAATACTTTTTTAATTTTTTTGTTTTCTTTCTCTCTCCTCTCTCTCTCTAAATTTTTTTTTTCTCTCTAAATACTCCGGCGAAGGGGTTTTCCTCCGGCGAAGGGGTTTTTTAATTTTGTTGTTATGCTCACGAACAGACCTTGTTGTTATGCTCACGAACAGACCTTGTTGTTCTGCTCACGAACAGACCTTGTTGTTCTGCTCACGAACATACCTTGTTGTTCTGCTCACGAACAGACCTTGCTGTTCGGCTCACGAACAGACCTTGCTGTTTTGCTCACGAACAGACCTTGCTGTTCTGCTCACGAACATACCTTGCTGTTCTGCTCACGAACATACCTTGCTGTTCTGCTCACGAACATACCTTGCTGTTCTGCTCACGAACATACCATGCTGTTCTGCTCACGAACAGACCTTGCTGTTCTGTTCAACGAAGGGAAACCCCTTCGCCGGAGTATTTAGAGAGAGAAGAGAGAAAATATTATTTGTTTTTTTAGAGAGAGAATTTTATTTTATTTTTTTAAATATTTGAAGGTCGTCGGCCGGAAAATTGGCCGGTCGACGACCTTCGCCGGAGAAGACGATGAGGTGGCAGAGAGAGGTGATGAGATGTAGGAGAGAGAGTTGATAACTGGTTAACGGTGTTCTAACGGTAACTGAAAAAATGGGTCATCTGGGAATTTTTGATAAAGTTAGGGGCTAGGCAGGAAGCTAATCACAAAGTTAGGGGCTATTTGGAAAATAACCCATAATTTAATAGTTTTATTTAATTTCAAGTCATAGTCGGGGCATGTTTTGTTTACTCTAAAATTACACGTAATATTCGTTAAAATTACACGTAATATTCGTTAAAATTACACGTAATATTCGTGTTAGATTTCAATACAGTGGTTAAATCATCAAAATAATACAAGTAAGGTGAAAAGTAAAAAAAATAGATCTACCTAAAAATGTATTGATGTGAGATTTTGTATCAAAGATCTAGTTAGATGTTTATTTGAAAGACTTAAATATAAATATATTAATTTGTTAAAAGAAGGATGGCAAAAAATTAAAGCCATATGTCTTTTAGGTGGAATGTTATCTCAATAAATTTTAATAATGGTTAGAGTCCATAATACTTCAAACAATAAAATTATCCCCAAATAATAACTCTCTCCCCAAAAATAGGTCGAGGTTGGGACAAAATCCACTACGAGTGACCTGATTTTGTATGAGCATCACTCTCGTTGATATCCGTGTGTTGAATTGGACTGCCCACTTCCAATTTCAACTTGGTTTCCAGCTCTTTTCTGAACAAAGTATCACATTGGAAAAAATAATATATTGTTTCGGGAAAGAAAAAATTATTGTGAAAATAAAAGACTTTCAGAAAAACCAATAGTTCCAATTTGGATCAATAGGAAAATTTCAAATGCACTCACCATAACTGTTATATACACTTACATCAAAGGTATCATTTGTTTCAAATCAAAGGAGATGTGAGTGCATAGGACAAAAACGATGGATCGGTTTAACATTTCCCTCGGCTTGATGAGGTTACAAAGCATATTGATTTTTCGGTTCCAAATACTACTAATTAGTCATATTTCTACCTCCTCTATCTCTCTCCTTCACGGCTTCACCATAACCATTCCAGATCGCCACCAACCACCACTTCTTGCCCAACAACCGTTGCTACCATCTCTCTCCACTTTCTCTTCGTCCACTCTTATCCGTACTCAAAGTGACTGCATGATAAAGATGAAAATAGATACGAAAGAAGAAAGATTGTGGGTTCTAAAATATATCTCTCCATATATTTGGTTCCTACAGCTATTTACTCCGTCCCTATAGCAAACACCAATAGAAACTAGAAAGATACTCTATATGAGCTAATCAGGGTATTTATGTCATTTAATAATCCACAATTTTTTTTCGCGGTACTATTTTGTACGTGAAATACGCGCCATCTCATTATGAAATTCGCAAAAGAAAAATATAAAAAAATAAATTTGAAAATAAATTAAAAAAAAAAGAGCTAACGGTAACGTGGATCCGTTTTTACCGTTAAATGCTTACATGTCATTAAAAGCGTATATTAGCAGAAGATGATATTTCCGCTCCTTATTTTTCGTCAGTTCACACTTCACACCAAAAAGGACAAAAATGAAAATTCAATCTTAGAGAGAGAGAGAGAGAGAAACAGTGGAATAGTACTAGAGACTAGAGAGAGAAAGAGGAATTCATTTCTACCTATATTTTCTCTCAATCGGATTTTAAGAGCTTAAATCGGTTCCAGAAATGGCGCCGGATGCTCTCAAAATCCGATTTGACTCATCTTCTTCTTCTTCTCCTTCTCACTGATTAGTATCTGTATCTGGATTTCGTAGTACTAATTTATTCAGATTTCAAGTTCTTTTTGTGAAATTTTATAGAGGAATTCTGTACAGGAATTAGATAAGATTTGCGTAGATCTGAATTATAGTGATGATGAAATTCTCGATTTCTGAGGGTATGTTGTTCTTCGAGCTCGTTTATATCATTTACAGTTTCAGATTTTCAGTTATGTTGGTTTTTATCTCTTCCATTAATAATATACTTAGTGTGATGAGATAAGAGTGTTTGATTCGGTAAATTTATGGAATGTTGAATTGCATGATTAGAATTGTCTTTTTTCTTGCTTGTTTGATTTGCTTATTCAGTTGATTGTGCTTCAATTTGTGTTTTTTGTATATTTGAGCTTGTTATGAGTTCTAGGTCGTTCAAGAATTTTTTCTAATTGTTTAGTTTAGGGAAATATGATGTTATTCGAGCATGCAATTAAGGGTTTTAGGTTTGTAGATTCTCAGAATTCATAACTTAGTTTTTTAGGTATAGTAAGATTCCGACCCTGGTCTGGACTCTCCAGTGGTAATTTGAGCTCTTTTTTAGATGCAGTAAGATTCGAACCTAGGTCCCTCAGTAGAAATACACATATGTTATCACCCGACCAAAGTGGGCTTCCCCCCAGTGGTAATCTGAGCTCTTAATTTTTCGTTTTTTGAGATATTAATATTGTTCTGCAATATGATTTTCAGGAAGATTGAAATCCGCGCAATGGGTAGTGGTGGAATTTTTGCTGGTTTTATCGTATATGGCATTTTGTATAGATGCAGGGTTTCCCCGGAATTTAGTTGAAGAACAATCTCTAATACGTTCTATTGATGATCTTCATCTACCTGTTAAATTTCCATCATATCATCAGTTCCGAAGAAAGAGTTTTTCACCACTTGATGCACCATCACCTATGTTGGTACCAGCTCCGTCTCCTGCTTTTGGCTCATTAATGGCACGAAATGCTCCATCAGCTTCACGTGCGTCTCGATCATTGAAGAGGACACTATTAGTTCCCAGTTCTGGACTCCTACCTCCTCGTTTGGTAGGTGGTTCCCCATTACATTCCAGTACTGGTAGAATTCCTCCTGGTTTAGCCCAGCCACCAATTTCTCCTCATTACTCAGGTAACTATATATTTATATATTATTTATCCTTTCATTTTGGGCAACCCTTTGTAGATAAGATTGTCCACTTGTAAGTACCAAACAAGGTTAATTAGTTAAAGACTCAAAACAGATACTTAACATTCTTATAAACGAAATGACAGATTGTAGTCGATAATCGTCCCTAGTAACTCTGTTATGTTAGTAGGTTCTTAATTCATTCTTCTTGGCTGTAACTTAATAATTTGCCTTTCTAATATGTGCAGATTGTTGTGCACCAAACATGGTATTGAAACGAGGGAGTAAAGCTTGCCATTGTGTTTATCCGATAAAGCTCGATCTTCTCCTACTGAATGTTTCGATTAGCATGAATTCAAGTCTCTTTGTGGAAGAATTAGCTACCCAGCTTGGTTTACAAGGTTCTCAGTTTGAGATGATCAACTTTTATGTGCTTACCTTAGCAAGGCTGAATATATCAGTTGATATTACTCCACATACAGGGATCAGTTTTTCTGCCAAAGACATGAATGCAATAAATACTTCGCTTGTCATGCATAAGATTCATTTTGATCCTCATCTAGCGAGTGACTACAAGCTTCTTAATTTAACCTGGTTTAAGCCTCCACCTCCATCTATAGGTAACTTTGGCTGTCCCTTGTTCATTTGTTGGAATTCAATGTCTAATACTATGTCTGTCAATGGATAACTAGGCAAGTTATAATTGGTTAGATTTCGGTGCTGGTGTTGTTCTTAAGGTGATTTTTTTTAATGAATTAATTAGAAAGAAAAAAAACTGCTAAGTGCTTACCCGTTTCTGAATTATAGCTTTAGATCTTCCTATGGAAAAAGATAACTTCTGATAAGTCTATTTCCCTGTGATTATCTCTTGAAATGCTCTTTGGAAGCAATGGCACGATCTAATGAGCAGAAGACATATTTGGTTTTATTTTTCTTTGTTCTACCATGGTTCTAGACTCTAGATTGAACTGCAAAAATTCGTATTGGTCAGATAAGTTACTGCTGGGAGTGTAATACAATTTAGCTTCAGAATGAAGTGGTTACAATCAATACTCACTCACCATTAACAGATTTTGTATTAGGGAGTATGAATGCTAGTTTGCAATACAGTAAATGTTTCTCAAGATGCCCGTATGGGCCTCCTTAGGAGCTGGAACTCCTTCACTTCACCTTATTAACAAAGAAAAGTATTCAACGTCTGAATTTTCTACTAGAAATTTTATTATCCTAAACATTTTACTTCAACCTTACCTATTTCAGTAGGATATTGCTCTGAGTATGTAGTGTTATTCAGCACTAGAAGATCTTATTTGAAACCCAAGTTCCTGCACTTGCATGATTGTTATTGTTATTATTACTACCATTTGAACATTAATGATGGCAGCCTGTTAGTAAACAACTCTGTAGGGTAAACCCATATACCCACATATTCATGTACAATAATACAACAAAAATTGCACGAAGGTCTAACTGACTATATTTAATACTCCAACGGCAACAGCCGACAAGTATTGTAACGCTAGTATATTTGTTCGTTATAACTTAAATGCGATAACAGAGTGTCGAAGGTTTTGGTTAATTCAGTCAGCTGGAAAGTACAGATGTTAGAAAGTTTCGTTTTTCATCTTGAATCCAGTGGTTGGTTTAATTTCTGTTTGAGGCTGTGTTCCACATTTAGTCACTTTTTAATGACACTAAAGAGTGGAAAGACTAGGAGTACAATAATTCATTAAGTATTATTGTAATGCTCAGAAGGTGAGACACTGAGACGGTTTGGGTAAACCTCGTTGACCAAGTCAGCTCAAATATCTTGGTAGTGCTATTTGAATTTTGAAGTAATGGTTGCACGCAGTGTTGGTATTGCTTATGTGATTCATGGGCTTATCATGAATTGACCTTGACCATGGGCCAAAGGGAGTTGATTAGGTAACCACGGGGGAGAACTACAATTTAAATATTATACACGGGGTTGGGGTAAAATTCAAAAAATTAAAGCTTAAGATCGATCGGCAAAAAGTTTTAGTGTTCCTTGTCTGGAGTTAATCTTCTGGCTCTTACCTTTAGACCTTGACATTGGATACATTTATATCTGCTTTACCATACCCTCCTTTTATGTGTTGCACACAGTATGTTAGTCAGCAACTACCCTCATTAAAACTAATTTTATCAAGTCATTTTGCTTTTAACTGACATGAGCATTTTACTTTTTTTTATGTTGGAAAAAGTACTCTGGATGTTTCAATTAATATTATTACCTCTCTGGTTACAGCTCCTGCTGTCGCTCTGTCACCGAAGAATGTCCCACCTCATCGTCCCTCCTCTTATGTACAAGATGTTGCTTCTGACAGAGGAGGAGGTTCAAAATTGGTTCTTGGTCTAGGTATTGGTGCCGGTGTACTAATCATCTTCCTTATATCCGTGCTAATCATTTGTTCCTGTACTTGTGGTAGACGAAATAGTAGATCACCCAGCACTGAAACTGGTATGCAGTTCTAATTCACATAACATACATTTTTAGTAAGGCTTTACTGTCACTTTCAGCTCGTGCTGGTTTTTCATTTTTGATGTTTCACAAGTCATAACTCATTAGCAGTAAATACAACCGCCATATTTTATAGTATTTGTCAAAAATTAAGATATTTTCTTACATTAATCCTTTACCGTTGAGGTTATTTGCAGAAAAGGCAAGATCTGCTGATTCAGCTCCTGCTGGAGGGTCACTTCCCCATCCTACAAGTACACGATTTCTTGCCTACGAAGAACTTAAAGAAGCAACCAATAACTTTGAATCTGCTAGTGTGCTCGGAGAGGGTGGGTTTGGTAAGGTATTTAAAGGTGTTTTAAGTGATGGTACCGCCGTTGCCATTAAGAAGCTTAGTAGTGGAGGACAACAAGGCGATAAAGAGTTCTTGGTTGAGGTTGAGATGCTTAGCCGGCTACATCATCGCAATCTAGTGAAACTTGTGGGTTATTACAGCAACCGTGATGCTTCACAAAATCTACTTTGCTACGAGCTTGTTCCAAATGGAAGCTTAGAGGCTTGGCTCCATGGTATAAATCCTTATGACAAGACCATTTGCTCTTTAAATAGGAAAATCGGGCTTCTATAAGTGTTGGTCAGTAATATAGTCCTATATGGACAAAGGGAAGTCTCATGACAACCTACATAATATCTAGGACATCTCTACTAATTGCCAATTGATTTGAGTTAGACATACACGAACTGAATATGGTAGGAGAGCTAGGCCCGCATGTGATAGGCCCAGTGGTCACATGTGTTCCACGTAACCTAACAAAATAGACGTGTTAATCTCAAAAGAACCTCTCACTTGAGGGGTGCGTGAGAATAATCCCATGTGGAGCAAGAGGAGTCTCATGACCAAAAACATAATATCTAGGACTTTTCCACTCATTCGCAATTGGTTTTGAATGGTATTTATACAACCTTAATCATTTGGAAACATCGATGGAATTTCCTGATTTTATACTGTGCTTCGTTTCAGGTCCCTTGGGGGTAAATTGTCCTTTGAGCTGGGAAATCAGAATGAAGATTGCTCTAGATGCTGCTAGAGGACTTGCCTACTTACACGAGGACTCACAACCTAGTGTCATCCACAGGGATTTCAAGGCATCCAATATCTTACTTGAAAACAACTTTCATGCTAAAGTTTCTGATTTTGGTCTGGCCAAACAGGCACCAGAAGGCCAAGCAAATTATCTGTCTACTCGCGTGATGGGAACATTTGGGTAAGTCTTCTCACTCTAGGCTTATGACTTACATTTCGTAAAATGAACAACCGTGACGGGAGCAAATTCATTTCCAGGTATGTAGCCCCTGAATATGCCATGACTGGTCATCTTCTAGTAAAAAGTGATGTATATAGCTATGGAGTCGTTCTTCTTGAGTTGTTGACTGGAAGGAAGCCCGTTGATATGTCACAACCTTCAGGCCAGGAGAACCTCGTAACTTGGGTTAGTATCTTCTTCTTAGTACTAAGAATATAACTCAGAAATCGATATCTCCTAGCGTGCATAGTACAACATTATCTATGCTTATATATATTCTAATCTACATTAGCTATTGCATATTGGGTGTTAACAATTCTGACTATGTATCAAATGAGGGAGAACACACACACACACACAACTGATTATGTATATCAATCAAACTAACTTTCTATTGGCTCATCGGGAAAAAAAGAAAAGAAAAGAGAAGTACTCTTCTGATCTAAAAAGAAAGAAAATCTCGTGTCAGTGGGCTTCCATGTCAGAAAAGAATTGGAGATTTGTAACAAAAATTGTGTTCCTTTCAATTGCCATCCTCTTTTGATAAATTAGAGTTCTAAAGTTTCTAATTTCTATATTCTTCTGATATTTAACTTAAGATTGTTCAAATTATTTTATCCTATATAACTTTTTTTGCCTGAATTTTTTTTTCTTTCAGTCGAGACCAATATTAAGAGGTAAAGATCGTTTAGAGGAACTTGCCGATCCAAAACTTGAAGGAAAATATCCTAAAGATGACTACGTTCGTGTTTGCACAATCGCAGCAGCCTGTGTTGCTCCAGAAGCAAATCAACGACCCACGATGGGAGAAGTAGTACAATCACTTAAAATGGTACAAAGAAATACAGAGTATCAAGATACGGTATTTAACACCACAATTACCCGTCCGAATCTCAGACAATCTTCCACAACATATGAATCAGATGGAACTTCGTCAATGTTTTCGTCTGGTCCATTCTCTGGTATAAGTACTTTTGATAATGACCTAATAACTAGAAGTCAAGTTTTCTCGGAAGATCTTCACGAAGGAAGATGATAAACTCAGACCTTTTTACGATGAAATTATACCTGCAGAAACTGACTGTATTAGAAATTGTGCCAGAGAGAAATTGGTGATGATTTATGCTTAGAGAACCAACCACATTTCAGTTTTGATTTCTTTAGTTAAGGGTGGGTTCTCTCGTCCATAGATGTCATTCTGTATATTCCATGTATTTTTTGCTTCATTTCTTAAGGGGTTACTCTTTTACTTTTCCTTTTTGCTTGTCATTCTTACCAAAGAGTTTTAGATTACTCATCCTATTTGTCTGTGTGCGTATTTGCTTTGTTCGATGTGAACGTGTGCACCAAACCAACTAAAAATTTCTCTCTAAGAATGCTTATGATTTATTCCTAAGGCCATACACAAAAATCTTAGGAACATCCTAAAGGGCTTGTAAGCCCATCTACTTTATTGTCTATTCAACATTAGAAAAAATAAACAACAACAATAAAATATCTTAAATTTGGTATACAATTTCATGTTCTTCATTTTGTATGGAAAGAAAAAAAAAAACACTTGATAAACAAACACTTACTAATATTCCCATCCATCTTCAATTTTTTTCGATCCGATCGCTTAATAATAATAAAGAAAAAGTAAAATATGCCATCACAGTAAACACAAGCAAACGAACCAGAAGGGGACAAAAGAGAAAGCTATTCAAACAAACTACTATTTCAGATTCTCCTCCTCTCTCTCTCTCTCTTCATCAAAATGCCCTAGCTAGCTAGGGTTCAATTTACACCTCTCTCTCTCTCTCTAAGATTTCCGAAATCTTCTGTTGGAGTAGATTTTATTAATGGCGTTTTGGTGGGCAGTTATAGTTGTTGGAATCGCTTTCGCGATCTGTAGATTCTTGTTAATGCTTATACCTCCTAATGTGCCTTCTATTGATGTCGATGCTTCCGATGGTATCTCTCTATTCATCTTTCTCTCTCTACACTTTTTTTGTTTTTGGTGGTGATCTTAAGTTTATTTTATGATGACAGTGTTGGATGATGGAAATCAGACAAAGGAGAATAGCTTCATTTATGTAAGTTACCAAACAAATGCCTCATTTTTTTAGGGATTTTAGTAGGAATTTACTATAGATTCCATGATTTAGATCTTTGATCTTATACTGCCCTTTTAACTTCTATGAACAATTAGTATTCAGATTCTGTAAGATCGTATTATGATCAATGCATTTTTTCTTAAATGCATTTTGTTGTAATTCCTTTCTATAAGAGTGTATGATTAGTAGGAAACAGTTTTTGGTATACCTCTAGGCCGTGTTTGGCTAGCGGGAATGTCATTTGATTACTAGGAATCCGCATTCCATAATGGTGTTTGGTGCACAAGAATGCACCAGGAATCACATTCCGAGCAATGGGGAATCCCTAACCCAATAGGGTGGGTGGATTTGTGATTCCCCTTCTTCTCTCATATTCGTCAATGTGATCATCTACAAACAAATTAATTCCTACCAATCTTATTCATGACCATACCAAACAATGTAGTTAAGTATCGCGATTGTCAGGAATCTCATTACGGGATTGATATAGTTCTGATATCTGGTTATGGAATTTGTGGCAGATACCAAGGAGGGGAAAGGCAGCACAGACAGATAGAGTTCAGTGTTATGAGCCCGCGACAATGAAATATCTGGGGTTCTTCCCTGCATTGACTACAGATGAGGTCTGTGCTAGATTTATTTGGTTCAACATCCAACAAAAGTTTATTTTATACATATGTTTGTTTATGTTTCATTGTTTGGATTAGGTCAAGGAGCATGTTGCACAGGCCAGGAAGGCACAAAAGACATGGGCGAAGAGCAACTTTAAACAGAGACGGCAGTTCCTACGGATACTTTTGAAGTATATTATTGAAAATCAAGAGCTCATATGCGAGTAAGTGAGGATCCTTCAAATTAATCTTGACACTTCAAATTAATCAAGAACTTTATCTTAATTCTGAGAAAGAGGCGCCCCTATTAGTTAAGAAATAGTACATTACATCAAAATAATTTCCAGGGTTTTAAAATAGGAAAATGTCGTACTTTCAAGTCTTAGGGCACCTACGAAATCGCCAAAGACAAGAAAAGTATAAAAGAAAAAAAACCATATCACCATGTCACCCAATCACATATTATGTAGTGGTGGCCCAGAGGTGCACAAATATCAGTTGTTAACGTTACATAGAAATATGATTTAAATTACGGAAGATACAGTTAGGAAACTATCAGAGTGGAAACTTGATTTAAAGGTGGCTTTTCATCCTGGTGAACGTAGTGACTGTTGATTTGGTTTCCAGACCTTGTGTTTTGAGTTGGAAACAGACAGGAGCTGAGAACTCTATAATACTATATTGATGCCAACACCATTAGGCTAGCTTTTCATATTACCATATAATCTGAGTATCTGACAACAAATGAGGTTTCGGTAAATAGACTGAAATATGCTTATTAGATGTTGGGGTCATTAGCATTTTGTGCTAATTATGTCTTGCAGAACTTGGCGAGGTGGTGAGGTGATTAACCAGATCACCAGGATTACGGTATTGATCTATCAATGTGGGCAACTGGGAATGAGTCCATATAGATGTCATATATTCACAATTAATCACGGCATTGCTGCATTCGTAACTCACAATTCACTAAAATGTAGCTTAACATTTACATCATTTCCTTCTCCCCCAGAATCGTTGTTATTAACGTCATTTTTTTTTTCTTTTATTATGCAGGACGTCTTCAAGAGACACTGGAAAGACAATGGTAGATGCATCATTGGGGGAGATAATGACTACATGTGAGAAAATCACTTGGCTTCTCGCAGAGGGTGAGAAGTGGCTAAAGCCTGAATACAGGTTACCTTTAAAACCCCATCTTGATATTCTTGCTGATTTGTCTACCTTTTAGACACTAGGCAAGTTGACCCTAAAAAATAAACTGCCTGTGTGTAATAAGTATTGTCTCTTTGTGGCAGCCAATTTCTTCTATCTTTAGTCCTCATGACAAATAGAAAAATGAGAAAGAGGTTATAGAAAAGAAATGGAAGTGAACTACGTTCTGATAAATTAATTATAATTTTCAAAAAGGAAACATGCTTGTTATATGCTTGTACAGTTAAGAGTTAGGACTTGCATCTTGGTAGCTGATTGATGCTTGCATATGTCTTTCCAGTTTAAGATGCCAACAACAGTTGTGAAACAAAACCCTGTTAAATTTTGGTTTGAAATAAAATGTTGGTAAATTATATATTTTTCAAAAAGACCCTGAAATAACTTAAATACTCGGTCCAACTGCATGTAATACAGAGTGTAGTCAGTGGACAGCTTATTTTGACATTCTTGTTAATCTTTCAGGTCTTCTGGAAGGGCAATGATGCATAAGCGGTCAAGAGTGGAGTTTCATCCTCTTGGGGTGATAGGTGCTATTGTTTCATGGAATTATCCATTCCATAACATTCTTAATCCGATGCTAGCTGCTGTATTTTCAGGAAATGGCGTTGTTGTAAAGGTATTTAGCTATGTAAGAGATCGATAATTCCTTTTTGGGATCTTGATGGCCACAGTCGTCGGTAGTTATATACTTATATTACATAACTCTTATTAAGAAACTCTTGGGTCAATGTATGCCTCTTTACATTTCATCCATTTGATAGAAATGTTGTATGGTTTTAAATGTAGGTTTCGGAACACGCAAGTTGGTCTGGTTGTTTTTATGTCAGAATCGTTCAAGCTGCTCTTGCTGCCGTTGGAGCTCCTGATAATCTGGTCCATGTAGTAACAGGGTATACATTTGCAGTCTGCCAGCCCCTTTACCCTCTGACTTCCATATTTATTCGATTATTTCTAATGTTGGTAAATCTTGCTCACCAGATTTGCAGAAACAGGAGAGGCACTTGTGTCTTCAGTTGACAAAATCATTTTTGTTGGATCCCCTGGCGTTGGTAAAATGGTATGTTCTTTCATTATCTAAAACCCGTGAAAACATCTCCTTGGTTTGCTCAATTTCCAGAGATACCCCTCTTGTAGGTATTCCGTAAAGGGTAATTTTAAAGGGCCCCCCTGTAAGTGTTATAGGGGCCTCCTTCAAGGCAAATTTGAGAGGGAGTTTGTGAAGGAAGGAGGCGCAGAGCCTATAACACTTATGGGAGTCCCCTATAAAATTTCCCTTCTGTAAAATAATATCATTGTAGGCAAGATTCCTCAAAGACCTCACTAGCATTGGGAATGAGAAAAATCTTTGAAACTTCTAGTGAAACCAAGACTAAAGTGATGTTTGTTCCCTAAGCTGAGACATGATTCTAATTTTGAGATAGTAGTTATCTTTGGGTCGTGATTATCTTTAATCAGTGCTTTCTCTAAAGTTATCCTGCTACTCTGTCCATCACTTGCAGCGCTAATATAACAACACAATTGGTTTCTTTGCAGATAATGAGAAATGCTTCCGAAACATTAATACCAGTTACTCTTGAGCTTGGTGGAAAAGATGCATTTATTGTCTGCGAAGATGTAGATGTGCCTCACGTAAGAAGTTCGCCTTTTTCTACAAATAAACTATTATAAAGCTTCACAATATCAGATACCCATTTATCGACGCAACTGAAGTATGAGTTGTCTGTACAGGTTGCCCAAATTGCTGTTAGAGGCGTTCTTCAATCAAGTGGCCAAAACTGTGCTGGCGCTGAGAGATTTTATGTCCATCGTGCTGTTTATTCTTCATTTGTAGCTGAAGTTGTGAAAATTATAAAATCAGTTCGTGTCGTAAGTATCTTCCTTTCTTGTTAATCATTACAGAACCTATGTAACGCCCCAAGCCTTAGCAGTTGCCGATATTGTCCCCGCTTTAACCACCTCACACAGGTACGGGGTTTTGTCCTTGGCGAAGGCACCACAAGCCCGTACCTGTGTGAGGTGGTTAAAGCGGGGACAATATCGGCAACTGCTAAGGCTTGGGGCGTTACAAAAGTGGTATCAGAGTCGAGGACGACTCTTCGCTGAGGGTGGGGGATTATAATAGTCCCACATTGCTCACAAGAGTGTCCAGAGACTGGGCTATATGTGTAAGCTCAAGCTTAGTAAGTACCGAGGCCTTTTGGGTGGGCTTGTAGTGCTTTCGCCAAGAACAAAACCCCGTACCCGTGTGGGCTTGGGCCTGGGTGGTTAAAGCGGGGACAATATCGGCAACTGCTAAGGCTTGGGGCGTTACAACCTATTTTGTCAGAACTTCGTGCACGTAAAGATCTATAAGAGATAAAAATTCTTACTGGTACCATTTCCTTCCAGTGGTTCAGGATCACTATGAGAAAAACTTAATCTACCTAATATTTTTTTCTGTTCTGACAACTGAAATTCTAATATCGGCTGATTATGGTAGGGTCCTCCTTTAGCTGGAAGGTATGATATGGGTGCAATATGTATGCAAGGTCATGCGGAGAAGCTTCAAAACCTTCTTAACGATGCCTTGGAGAAAGGGGCAGAAATTGCCGGACGAGGAGGTTTTGGAAATTTAGGCGAAGATGCAGTTGATCAGTTCTTCCCACCAACTATAATAGTAAATGTCAATCATACTATGAAGTTGATGCAAGAAGAGGTGCTACTCTTTGCTTTGACTTTTTAATGTTCAAGTTTTCAGCCACAAATACTGATAATAATTTAATTATCTTGGTTACCTTTAGACATTTGGACCAATCATGCCCATAATGAAGTTCAGCTCTGATGAAGAAGCTATTGAGCTTGCTAATGACTCAAATTACGGGCTCGGTTGTGCTGTCTTTTCTGGTAATCAACGCCGTGCAAGAGAAATAGCGTCTCAGTTGCATTGTGGAGTCGCTGCAGTTAATGACTTCGCATCAAACTACATGTGTCAGGTACTCTCTCAATTAATGACTTCACCCACGTCAGATATTATATACTGTTCTAGTTTGAAATACGTTTTCACTGGAATAGCTTAAAGGTAGCACCGTGTCACACACATTTTCAGCAAGTAAGATCAGTCGAGTCAGAAATTGAAAAGTGAAAACATACGGTTTGGATTCTGACTCACGACAAGTGACACCTTGACTCTATATCATATTTAAACTTTTCTTAGGAAAAAAAAAGCAAATGCTAATCAAGTCTTAACTCTTTGCATGTAGTCACTGCCGTTCGGTGGAGTGAAACACAGTGGATTTGGAAGATTTGCTGGGATAGAAGGATTACGTGCTTGTTGCCTTGTGAAATCCGTCGTCGAAGATAGATTCTGGCCATACATCAAAACTAAGATACCCAAGCCAATTCAGGTCTATCTTTTACTTAATAACCATAAGCTCATCATATATATATATATATATATATATATATATATGTTGTTTTATACTAACTAGTTCTTCTGTGTGTTCTGCATTTCTATACAGTATCCTGTAGCAGAAGACTGTTTCGAGTTTCAACAATCACTAGTTGAAGCACTCTATGGTTTGAATATATGGGATCGACTAAGAGCGTTAGTGAATGTCTTAAAGATAATCTCGGAGAAGAACTCTCCTACTGCCAACCATTCGAGGAGAAACTAATACCGTCAGAATCAAATCTTGTCTCTCTCTCCCTTAAACTGTAAGAGATTTTGCTGATTTTAATCAGATTTCAGGATTGTTGGAATTTTTGTTCCACTTCATTAATGTTCTTTGTCATGAAATTTGATACTCTTCTGAGTAAAAGCTAATTGACCATCGATTTTGATGTTTCTTTTCAACTGGTTTTGTGGTTTCTCTTCTTCAACTGGGTTTGTGGTAAACGTAACTGTGAGAAAGAACAGAAATTGAAGGAAATGTAGATGAAAATATACCATCCTTGGTCGATTTTTTGTTTTACAGAGAATTGTTTTTTTTTTATGTTTTAGTTTCATTTGTAACCAATATTGCTACCAGGAGGAGCTTCTATAGGTTGTAATTTGCTTCTTACTCTTCGCATCATGCCTATTTCCACTTTTCTACTGTAGTGGAACAATGAAAAAGTTGCAAATTCATAGTATTACTTTCAGTAAGTTTATTTTTCTGTAACACTTGGAATGATTTTCTTGGGTCGTTTTTTACTTGGTGACGTTTTTATTTATAGACGCTTTTGTGTCAACATTTTTACTTGGTGACCCACTGAGATTGTTAACATTTTCTGTTCAAGTGTAAAATCTAATTCAAAGGAGAAAGTGAAAAATGTAGCCCTAATATTTACATCAAAGTGGGTCAATGTCAAAGGAGAAGTTTGGTAGGCAATGCCTTCTGTTGCCAAAGGCAATGTGTTTTTCTACAAAAGTTTGGACACAATAAGTTACCAAGTATGTTGGAGACAATATCCATCTTCTTTCTTTTTCGGTAAATAGTCGTCAGCCAGAGTGAGTTAATTTTAACTCATATTTTTTTTTTTTAAAAAAGATTCCTTATTCTCTCTTTCTCTTTTCATTTCCATCCTCTACTCCGAAGAGAGGAGTCCCCTCTTAGCCCAAATCCAGTCTAGATTTAGGGTTTGTAACTTTAGATCCCGATATTTTCCTCTAGTCTCTTAGACAAAGAGATCCTTCGTCTACGTTTTAGAGAATTTTCTTTGGTTTCCAACCATGGAGGCCTGGACCCTTCCCATATCTTCGTCGCTGACCGTGGACCTTTTGTCGGGAGAAAAAAATGAGCATTGTCTCTTGTTGACCACATTGCCTCTGACTGTGGGGCTGTCTTCACCATTGCCTATAAAAACTCCCACGTCAAAATCATCATCCTCTTGCCAATTTTACTACTACTAGTACTAGTATATATATCTTAAAATAGAAATTGCACCTAGTAACCCGCCAACTCGAAATTCCGCGCTCTATTTAATTTTCCCTCAAGAATAGAAAATGTCCCGCGTTCGAATCTCTCCAACTCCAAACCTTTCTTCATCCCCTTAGAGAAAAAAAAACTCTGGTAAGCTTTCACTTCATAATTTTTACCTCTCCTCTTTCAAACCCTAGAAAAAAAAAAACCCCCTAACACTTCTAAAATTAAAGATTATACTTCTATTTCTATTCTTCTGCTTCTTCTATAGATCCCCCCTCTTTCACACTCAATGAATTAGGGTTTCATACTTTTTCATCCCAACAGAGACATGTCGAAGAGGAAATTCGGATTCGAAGGGTTTGGTATCAACAAACAAACAACTTACAATTTCGAACGTTCTCAACCTCCTCAAAGACTATACGTTCCTCCATCATCACGCCGCGGTGGCGATGGTGGTGGTGGTGGTGGTTCTCATGATAACTATGAAGATCACGATCTTGATGACATCGAGTACGACGACGACAGAGATGAAAATGTTGATGAACAAGTAAAGGAATCGAATGGTAATCGTGGTGGTGAAGAAGAAGAAGAAGAAGAAATTGACCCTCTTGATGCGTTTATGGAAGGTATTCATGAAGAGATGAAAGCTCCTGTTGTTTCTAAACCTAAAGAAAAAGTTGATAAGTATAAAGATGTTGATGAAGAAGATGATCATATTGAGAGTTTTTTAAGGGCAAAGAAAGATATTGGATTGACTTTAGCTTCTGATGTTCTTCAAGCTGGTTATGATTCTGATGAAGAAGTTTATGCTGCTGCTAAAGCTGTTGATGCTGGATTGATTAATTACGATTCAGATGATAATCCTATTGTTATTACTGATAGAAAGAAAATCGAACCCATTCCACCTCTTGATCATACTTGTATTGATTATGAACCTTTTAACAAGGATTTCTATGAAGAAAAAGATTCAATTTCAGGTAAATTTCCTTCCTTTCTACTTTATTTCTCAATACTTGTTAGTTTTCTTTTCATAGTTTTCGTGATTCGAATTGTTCGTACTTGAATTCTGTGAAGCTAGCTGGAAATCCCACAAAAAATAATAACAACTTTGGTATATGGGTATTTTTCGTTTTACTTGGAACATGAAATATTATACTAGTATTGAAATCGTATTCCTACCCCTTGTTTAGGAATGAGTGAGCAGGAAGTTGCAGATTACAGGAAAACTGTAGCAATACGTGTTTCCGGATTTGATGTAAGCAGGCCGGTGAAGACTTTTGAGGATTGTGGATTTTCTCCTCAACTGATGAGTGCTATAGCTAAACAAGGGTATGAAAAGCCGACACCGATACAATGCCAGGCTTTACCGATTGTGCTTTCCGGGAGAGATATTATTGGTATTGCAAAGACGGGTTCTGGAAAAACTGCTGCTTTTGTTCTTCCCATGATTGTTCATATTATGGATCAGCCTGAACTTGCTAAAGAAGAGGGTCCCATTGGAGTAATTTGCGCACCCACAAGAGAGTTAGCACATCAAATTTATTTAGAGTCGAAGAAATTCTCCAAGTCCCATGGGATTCGTGTCTCTGCGGTTTATGGTGGAATGTCTAAGCTTGAACAGTTTAAAGAACTGAAAGCGGGTTGTGAGATCGTTGTTGCTACTCCTGGGAGATTGATTGATATGCTGAAGATGAAGGCATTGACAATGTCTAGAGCAACATATCTTGTTCTTGATGAAGCTGATCGAATGTTTGATTTAGGTTTCGAGCCACAAATAAGATCCATTGTTGGTCAGATAAGACCCGACCGTCAGACCTTACTTTTCTCTGCAACTATGCCCCGGAAAGTTGAGAAGTTAGCTAGGGAAACTCTCACTGATCCCATAAGAGTGACTGTAGGTGAAGTGGGCATGGCTAATGAGGATATTACTCAGGTTGTTCATGTAATTCCTTCAGATGCTGATAAGATGCCTTGGCTTCTCGAGAAACTTCCTGGACTGATCGATGATGGAGATGTTCTAGTATTTGCCTCGAAGAAAGCTACAGTTGATGAGATTGAAACTCAGCTGGTTCAAAGAGGGTTTAAAGTTGCAGCTCTCCATGGTGATAAAGATCAGTCTTCTAGAATGGAAACACTGCAGAAGTTTAAATCTGGAACATATCATGTTCTTATTGCTACTGATGTTGCCGCTCGTGGACTTGACATTAAGTCGATTAAGTCAGTTGTGAACTTTGATATTGCCAGAGATATGGACATGCATGTTCATCGAATTGGTAGAACGGGTCGTGCGGGAGATAAAGATGGGACAGCCTATACTCTTATCACAATAAAGGAAGCTCGCTTTGCCGGGGATCTTGTTAGCAGTTTAGTTGCTGCTGGTCAGAATGTTCCACAGGAACTTATGGATCTCGCTATGAAGGTAAACTGAATGATATTTCTTTTTCTCTAATTTGAATATTTATGAAGTACTTTCAATGCACTTCTACATGGATCACCACTAATTCATGTGCGGATATCGCTCGTATGCATCATGTTGTTGTCGTGATAAATTGGATGAATGATTTTTTTTAGTTTACTAAATGAATAGTTTGATTAGACAAATATTGCGATTACTTAATAATAAACTATAGTCACATTATCTGATTGTTTGTAATATAGATTTCGTACACGAAACACGTTGAGTTGAGAAACAACTTACCTACCAATTATATTGATTTGCTTCTTGTTTATCATTTTCTTTAGTTAAATATTTTTGTGGGTGTTGTGTTTTGGGAGAATGATGTTTATTTTGATCGACATTTCTTTGTAATATGTAGGATGGACGATTCAGATCCAAACGTGATGCGAGAAAAGGATCTGGTACGACCTATAAGCTTACCTACTGATTGCCGTGTATTTATCTAGAAATGTTGTCTCTCTTTCTTCTTTCTGGTTTGTTGTGGTATCTTAAAATTTTCCTTATTCCTTTCCCATGGTTTTATATTAGAAAGGTTACCAGATTCGTTGCATCCCCCTGCGAATCGCGATCTGGTTCGCGCGAACCCTTTTAGGGTACTTTCGCGAACCAGATTGCCAGATCTAGCGAACTGCTTCTCATGAAGAACAGTAGAGTCAAGAAAGACATACCTTAGATTTGAGTTTTAGGTTTTGAAATTCCAAGTAATTGCTATTTTATGATTTTATCTTCATGTTTTAAGTACTATTATGATATTAGACTTCGAGTAATTAGTTGTTTCATCCTTTATGAGTTTTGAAATAATTATGCCTATAATTAAGAAATAATTTTGGAATATTTAGTAATGAACCGAATTTTTATATTAAGCGAATTATGTACCAAATTGGCGTACCGAAGTGGTACACCCCCCACGTACCGGATACACTCTAATAGGCGTACCGCGTACCCGTTTTCGTACCGCGAATCTGGTAACCTATTTAGACAACCTTCAGAACTAAAACTAAAGAGTTGGAAATATACAGAAATGTTGTTTTAGTATATGATGATCTAATATAAATTTTTATCCGGCAGAGGTTGAAAGTACTGATTTAGTAACGATTTTGCTTGTTATCGGCTGAACTCCAGCTTTATGCAGTTATATGTACCTTCTGTAGTAGAACTCAGTTGTGACAAGATGCCTATTTTGTGTATAGGTGGTAGAAAAGGTAAAGGAAGGGGAGGAAAAGGAGGTGGTGGTAGCGGAAGAGGTGTTCGTGGTGTGGATTTCGGCCTGGGTATTGGGTACAATACTGGAGAACCAACAAATCCACCATCTCAGGCTGTTCCAGCCCGATCAGTTGCTACTAACCAAATGAGGGCAAACTTCAAAAACAGCTTCGTAGCTGCAACACCCAGTTCTCAAAATCAGAGCAGCAATGTATATGCCCCTAAAAGACCAGTCTTAGCCGGTTTTGTTTCCGGCGGTTCAATCGGTGGTGTTATAAATAAACCACAAACAAGTACTTCATACAGTCCTGCTCCTATCTCAGGTTTTGTTTCGGGTGGTTCAATCGGTGGTGTTATAAATAACCCACAAACAAGTACTTCATTCAGTCCTGCTTCTATCTCAGGAGGAACCGCCAATACCGATTCCTCAAGAGGGAACAGCACTCAGAAGAACATCGAAGGGTTAGCTTTCTAAACTTTACGATTCTGCCACTTGATCTTTCCAAGTTCATATTATATTTCGAATAAGGATTTCACATTAACGAATTTTTGTTACTTTCTCGCAGTTCAAAAGAAAAGCCAAGAGAGAGACGGAGACCGTCAGGTTGGGATCGGTAGCAATTGAACTGTTGGATTGTGTCTTTTACGACAATATTTGCATCTTTGTCTATTAAGTTGTTATGTCTTTGTATTTCATAGAACCAACTTTTTGTTATCCAAGTTCTTTCTAGATATCTTGTATTTCTATTTATATTTTTGTTAGAAGTTGATAAGTGGTTAGTTTCTACTTTCCTCCGGTTTTCTGTTTTTTGGGTACTTCTATTTTGCATATCATAGGGTAGGTTTGGTTTGCATCTTTGTCTCGATCGGTTAGGTTTGCAACTAGGTCTCGGTCGGTTAGGTTTGCAACCAGGTCTCAGTCGGTTAGGTTTGCAACCAGGTCTCAGTCGGTTAGGTTTGCATCTAGGTCTCGGTTGTCGTAGGTCTTTATTCCTGTTTCAAGCCATCATTACCATCTCAAAGTACCCAAAAGGAAAGTAACATATTAGCTGGATTGAACATTCTATACACCATTACGTAAGAAACAATCTGCACTGTCTGAACATTATCTTCATGAAGGTGGGGACTGAAGAACTTCAAACATTAGGGCACTGAGTTATGCTCTTACTTCTGCTCACTTCTCTCCGTCGGCTAGCGTGTGGGCAGATTTCCAAGCAAGGCTCCTTCAACGTCTCATCCTCAGAAGGCAAGGGAGGAACTATTCCAAATTTGAACTGTCGGCCGAAAATTTCATGGACAAGATTACGTTTCGAAACAACACTTAAAATACTTAATAGTTAACAAAACCTATAGGAGATTTTCTCAAGATGAAAGAATTGGTAACCGAGAACCATGAATGAAGTATATTACCTGACAGCTATAATCACTTAAGTTTGGTTCCATCAGTAAAGGAACTCCCATATAATCCTTAAAGAAAGTCTGTCAAGAACCAACATGACAAATAGCTAGATTCATGATTCATATTCCATAACGTGGTGGAGAGGAAGATGGAAAACGTCCAAGTATCATCCAAATGCTAGAACAGAGGGAGACTAACCTGTGTTGGCAGCTTACATGTGTTTATACATATACCTAAGCATTTGCTTTCTTCCAAATATTTGCATCTCTCTACTAAAACCTGAAAATACTTTCAGATCAGAAGTAACCCTAGCTTACTACAAAGAAGGATAAATATATGACACGATCGAATGCAAGTTTTTGGCAAGGATGTTTTGAGCTATTTCTATTCTTACCCCACTAGTCCAAGAAGTGGATCCATCAGGAAGATCAACTGAGTTCACTGTGCATCGACCCATAAGCCATTGACACGAGATCGCGGTCACCCTTGCTGTTATCAACAGACAGAAGAGTATTAGTATGTTTAGACCCATGAGTTCCGATCTTTTTTGACATACTCAAATATTATTCAATACAATTTACGCACTAAAAGGGCCTGCCTGTGCCGTATAACTATAGTTCGTCTAAATATACCACACAGAATGGCACAAGTTGTTGTGAACCACTAGTCCAGAGTCTTGTGCTCAAGTGTGGAGCATAAATCTCTTTCAGTGAAAATTGTCTGTGTTGTTAACTTCACATGCACATCCCTAACAAAGTACAAGGAGAACAATGGTGCATCAGTTCAAAGACCACAATTTCGTAGAAGAAGAAGAAGAAGAAGGATCTCGGTAGGGCAGCATTTTTTCGAAATGGACGAAGTCGTAAACCCAAAAAGTTCTACTTTTAGCGAGTTAGACACAGAAGCATTTTTTCGAAATGGACGAAGTCGTAAACCCAAAAAGTTCTACTTTTCGCGAGTTAGACACAGAAGCATATCAAAGGTAGCATTTGATGTAGTGATTAGTTCAACTCACCAACCATAATAGCAGCTAGTTCTCCTCCTCCTAGAGGTGCTATGAGTATTTGAAATAGTTCCAACAAGAACGGTGGAAACAATGACCTCAATATCCTGACCTGCATCAAGGAGAGAATCAACAGAAGAACGAATTTACACGTGAATTCCCCTCAGAATCTAACTCCAGTACTCCAACTACCGTATAATCCAAGAAGCAAGTATTACATTGCCTCATCTTGTATATATACTAGACTTTGCGAAGTACATTAACCTTGAACAATCATTTCCTTCCAAGCTGGTTTTCAGGGAGAGTTAGATACTTATGTCTAATGGGATCTAGCCTGGTGTAAGAGCTAATGTGACAGGGACGGACGGAACTTAGTAACCTTAGCCCCGCGTCACCGCGTGGAGGGGTCTCGTTACGCGAGCCGTTTTCCAAAGAGAGTGATGGCCAATCAGGGGCGAAGTCGGAAATTGGACAGCGACGGGCTGAATATTGAGTCTCGCACTGGAGATGCTCTCAGTAACTCTAACCTTACTTGATTAGAAACTAGTAGTATTAGTAAAGTCAGTCTAGATGCATATCAACATTACGATTTTGATAGTTCAAATGAATATCATACCGCTGCTTCTTCAGTATCTGAATTGATTTTACTCTTCAACATGAGACTGTTAGCAACTTCAATGAGTCCATCATATCCAGGCTTATCTGAATCCCACCCAACCTCCTATTTACTCCTTCCAATATTAACCAACAAACAAATTGTAATCAAATTTCATAATCCAAGACCTTTAAGTCATGTTTGGCACTCAGAGAAAGTGTGTGAGAATAGTCCCACGTGGGAGAAGTGGTAACTAGCAATCAAGAATATATTCTCTGGGTCCTCTCTGCTCATTGTCCATTGGTTCTGAGTTGGATTACCACAAACTTAACACGGAGGAGTAAAAACTGACCTGTACCATTTTCTTGCGGAAAAGATTCATAAACAAGAGATCTAGGGTTCCAGGGTTGTAGTTCGATTTACTCTCAATACACATATCATCAATCTAAAGAAGGAAAACAGTAATTAGAGATTATTATTATTATAAGATGAATTTTACAGAGAAATTGAACTGAGTAGGAAGTTGAAACTCACCGAAGAAGAACATTGAATTGGGGGAAAAGGAATCTGACTTTTAGGGTTTCTACTGGGTAGTTTGAAGTTTGAGAGATGATGTGGTGGTGAAGGAGAAGAAGAAGAGAAGGTGAGAGAGTGAAGTAGAGAGAGAGGATTCATTTTATGGTCACAGATTCTAACAGAATAATTGAACCGATAATCTCGTCTTCAGGGTGAGCTACGGTCGGTTGTCGAACATTTTGAGTCAGGCTGAAGTCAAACCAAAAACCATCCGGTGTGGTTCAGCTAAATTTGGCTTGGTCGGTTCGGCCGACCGTTATCCACTCTGACTTGTCAACTGAAGGAGAAATAGTCATTTTAAAACTAGATTGGTGTTGGGTCTTCCGGAACAGTGTACGAGGAAATCAAGATTTGAATGGGAAAATCTCGTATTGCTTCTTACGCTAGTCGGCCACAAATGATCGTCCACAGACTGTTGTTGCTGCCTGCCCTTATTAAAAGAAGATTTTATTTCTATATCTCTTATTCTATCCCCCATCACCTCAATTCTCTCTTTCTTTTCTTTCCTCAGATCTCTTTGTGCTCAATCTCTCTGTTTTTGTTCCAACAAAAGAGAGGGTCTGCTCGTCTGAACTCGTGTTCTGGTTTGGAGGTAACCCCCAAACCATATCAGTTGTTTCGGCGATGGGGATTCTATTTTTCCCGAAACAGAGAAGAAGAGGGGAAGAGAGAAAATTCGTGGTGTTGGTGGTGATCGGAAGTAGTGGTGGTGGTAGAAGGAGATGAGGAAGAAAAAAGAGTATGTGGTTTTTAATAAAGGGTTGTCGACAACGAACGACAAAATGTTGCAAACAAAACTAAGTTTGTGAAATGTGAGAAACAACTATAAAATGGCGAAAGACACCATTTACTACATTTTCACGTAAAATAACAAAATGCTGACTACATTGCATATTATGTTTTGAAATAACGACCTAAGAAAGTTCGAGAAACTTTCGTCTGTAACTACACAATGCAATATACCGACGACATAAACAAAATGTTACAATGAGATCCAGTCGATAAGCATGATCATGTAAGAGGTACCTCTTTGCAAGTTCGATTTGTTTTTCATAGATATGAAAAAAATGTAATTATTAAGTCAAAATCATGTTGAAGGAACAAAAACGCTAGAAAATTCATCCTCTACTATAAAAGGGTAAAATAACCTATCTTTGTTTCGTGAAGAAGGTGTTTCTACTCATTGAAGAGTTCAATCGAATCCACCAAATGTCAAGACGTTAGACGCCCACGGCACCACTCTTAACAGGCTAACAACATTGAAGTTGTAAGAGATGTCAAAATTTGAAGTAGAAAAGAAAGACTAATAAAAAGAAAAAGGGGCATTCCGAGAATCGAACTCGGGACCTCTCGCACCCAAAGCGAGAATCATACCACTAGACCAAATGCCCTTTTGTCTCTTCAATCTAATAATCTTAATATATAAAAAAAAACATCATATATTTAGTCCCATACTGATGTGGAGAGAGAAGGAGAAATTAATGGTTGAATTTCAAAACTGGACAGAATTGAAAGTTCAATTCATACCTTTGTCGGCCTTTTGGCTAAGATCAAGTGTAGTATCTGTTCTTATCAGCTGATATGTGGCCTGATGGGCCACACGATATTAAATTTATTTTTTTCAAGGGGTAAGATCCACCACAGTAGCTTGCTATTGGGATCTTGGAGTGTCGCCTTTGTCTTGCACTATTGCAAAGGCCTGGCACACCCCCCACCAAATTTAAGTATAAAATTTGTTGCCCATGGGTGATCAGAAAACCCAACCACCACTGTCCACTACCAATAGACCACAACTACAGCCACCCCTGCCATCACCACGAGAGCACCCTATCATCTCCATCAACCACCACCATCAACCACCACCATATATCCTCCATCAATCACCCACCAAAAGGCAAGATTCAGAGATCTCATATTTGTTCAGGTAGGTATAGCTGCTCAGCCATTATATGTCAAAACATGGAGATGAGATTGTGTATATGGTTATTCTGACTCCATCGAGATATAGCTTTCCCCCCAGCTATTCAACTTACAAGTGGCCATCGACTTCGTTCTCCCATTTGGGACTATTCTCACTCGCCCCCTCACAAGTGGGATTTTTTTTTTTAGCCTAATACATTATTTTTTCTATATGGGTGATGTGGAGCACGTGCAACTTTTAAGCCTATCACAAATGGGTCTAGTTCTGATACCATAATAAAATCAGAGAGTTCTTATCACCATTAATGGATTCTTCTCTTTCTATTAGCCACACTTGCCTGTTCTTTGAAAACTTTGATTGTGGTAGAAATAAAGAAACTAATAACAAAGAATCAACAAGAAAAACATAATGACAAAATATTTCTTTCAACATTTTATGCACATATAACTTAACAGAGTGAAAGAAGTTATTTACAAGAAATAACTACAATGAAAACACTTGTAAATCGGGCTGTTGATCGAAACCTGCATTTTCGGGATGAGTTCTGTCGTCATGAAGAATCAGAACTTTTAAAGTACCAGATTCTCTCAACCATGCAGATACAAGTGCTCCTGTCGATATAAACCGCCCAAGGTTACACTTGGCTAATTCAAACGGTGCACCGATTCCGGTTAGATGTGCTGCAATTGCACGTCGGAGGGTGCTGTCTCCGATTACTTTGCTGTGTTTGCCCCATCCGGTCAAAATACTGCACGAGTAACACTTGCATCTCAGAAATAGAATGATTAGGATAGTGTTTTTGTTGACGATCACAATATGACTCGGTCGCTTCTGCTATCACTCGTGTAAATCGAACAAGGCTTATAAAAGTTTTTTAAGAAATAATGAGTTTATATCAATACCTCACTAACTTCGGCAATTCGTGACCTTCGAAAACAATTGAGCGTACATTAAGAAGCCAGGTATGAAGCATCGCCTGAGCAGCACCAGAAGACATCATATGCAAATCCAAGCAAGACTCGCACCATGTATTCTCCCATACATGGCGGTGTTTTCCTTCAAGCATCACCATTTGGGCACCTCGTCTCTGCGAGAAGATTCCGGAGGAGATTTGATTACACAATTAAATGAGTTTTCGAGCCTTGATATGAAATTCAAGGGCTGGGTTGCAAATATTAGCATGGGAGGATAACAACCATAATATAGTGACATTTAAGCCTCGACATACTCGATCATACAAGTCCAGATTTTGAAATAGTAAAAATAAGAGCTAGGAATGACAATATGAAGTATATCAAAGTATCGACAACCCAATTTCAGAGGGATAACTTGTCAAAGATGGCAGCTAGGTAACATAAGTGAGGTAGATGAAGTAATAGTGATTTTATCGAAGCATGGTTGTGAAGATTGACGACAATTAAGGAATTTTAACAACTCGATGTTTACTATGTCAAATAACAAGTAAAATTATTCCAAGTTTCTTCACCTGTCCAAAGTGCCATAGCATGTCGGTCAAAGCATTATAGAAGGCGGATGCAGTAGAAGAGTCCATTCGTCTGACTTCGTCAAACAGAGATTGGGCTTGAACCCACACTTCTTTTTTCCCTCCCATCAGAAGTCCATATGCAACACCATATACTTGATTGTCAAACAACCGGAGTTCTTCTAATAACATTGAAGCATCTTCAAAGGAATTGCAACGGCTGGAAAAGATAAACGCATACGAACAAAGTAATCAGCAAGATGTAAACAGAGCAAAAAACATGACACGAAAAAGTGAATTCCGATAAAAGATAGTAATATACCTGCAAGCGTTTAAAATGGCGGAGAAGGTGACGACATTTGGTTTAATGTCCATTTCATGCATCTTATGAAAGAGACCTAGAATGCACGAAATCTCTTGAGATCTCCCTCTTTTGATCACATTCATGGGATTTTCCTTTTCAGCGGCTAGCTGCCTGAAGATCTTTATAACTTGGTTATCCTCTTCTATGAAATCCACTTTGCTAGCACGCCCATTTCCAAAAACAATACAAGTCGACGATTTAGAAGAAAAATCGTCGGTTTCATCTTTAGAACTTTCTTGAACTTCCGGAGTTGAAGAACGACCAAAGGCATCAATGATTGAATTATAAGTAAAAATATTCGGTTTTATACCTTCACTTGTCATCTCATCAAGCAGAGAAACAGCAAATTCCACCATACCATTCTTACATAATACATCAATCAATGAACTATAAAGAACAACATCGGCTTTCATTCCTGCCTGCTTAAACTCTCGAAAAATCTCCATTGCTTCTTTATACATACCTCCTCTTGAGTAAACATCCATCATCGTCGAGTAAGTTAAAATATTAGGAGATATTCTCACCGATTTCATCTCTTCCAATAATCTTTGGACTTCACCAAACTCTCCTCTTTTCCCATAACCTACTAAAAGAGCATTATAAGTTGCAGAATCCTTCTTAATTCCTGCATTTTTCATTTCTAAACAAACACCCATAGCTTCTTCGAATCTGCCAAGCCTAGCGTAAATCGAAACCAACGTATTATACGAAATTCTATCTAACCCAATACCCAAAAACTTCATCTCATTGAATAGATTTAAAGCTTCATCTAGCTTTCCACCTTTAGCACATCCATCAATCATTGTTGTATAAGTTACAACATTAGGCCACACCTTCTTCTCTGTCATTTCTCCCATTATTTCGAAAGCTAAATCCATCTCATTACCTTTACAAACTGCATCTAAAAGTGTATTATACGTAAAAACATCTCTATCCAAGCCTTTATAAACCATCTCATAAAACAAATTTCTCGCTTCTTCCCATAACCCCCCTCTACTACAAACGGCTAAAAGCGAATTATACGTAATCCTATCGGGTATAACTCCATTCCTAGTCATTTCATCAAAGACTTTAGTTGCTTGACTAAAATCCATACCCCCTTTCCCACAAGCATCAATAACAGCATTATAAGTAACTAAATTAGGTTTCAAACCCAACTCTTTCATCGATTCTAACACTTCAATTGCTTCTTGACAATACCCATTTCTCCCATAAGCACTAATCAAAGCTGAAAATGAATAAACAGTATTACCATATCCTTCAAATTTCGCCTTTTCGAAAATTTTCTTAGCTAAATCAACACGACCCAGTCTACCCAAAGTACTAATCATAGCACTGACTAACTTCCCTTGTTCATTTCTCTTTTTCTCTCTCTTAATAGCAAAACTGAAAACCCCCATAGCTTTTGAACACTCCCCACGATTTCCAAGCTCACGAAGTAAGAAAACATAATCATCAGAACCACAAAGATTAAATTCAAAATTAAGCAAGATATTTACCAGTGATTTTTCATCTTCTCCAAATTTGATTGCTTGATGAAGAACTTCTTCTGCAACAGAAGTATGACGACTATCTAAAACGTTTTTTGGGCGACCAAAATTCATCTTGGAAACGAAACGGGTTGATCTTGTTCCACGGAAATTGGGACCAAGTTCGGATTTTGATGAAGGAATAGAAGAAAGGGTAGGTAAATTTGGTGGTTTAGATACATTTCGAGCTGAAGCTGTTGAAGAAGATGATGAGTTGAGATGGAGTTTTTGAGAGTGAGAGGTAAAACGAGAGTGGTTTTGAGGATGGGTTTGTGGGTAAGGGTGGTTTTGATAGGGTTTAGTTGTAGTGATTGAGCAGTGTGGAGGAGTTGAAGAAGCCATTGAGATTTTTGGGTGAGAAAAGAGAGAGTTTTTAGAGAGAGAAAGTGAAGAAGAAGAAGATATAGTAGGTGGAGTTTTTAGATAGTTTTTTCAGACATAGATATCTTCGCGCGCGTGGGTAAATCGACGCGCTATAGTCTAAAATAAGAAATCTAGGCCAAAATCTACCTGGATTTAAGGAGGGCTTGTTTGGTTAGTGACAAGACAATATTTAGAGCAGATTTAGCATTCATAGGTTTCAAATGAGTTGGATAAAATTAGAATCCAACTTCTACTTTTGGATTTCCCTTTTATTTTATAAATGATCCTAGAAATTACAAAATAAAACTCATTCCAGACTAAAATAGAAATCTACTGCTCATCTGGAATGAAAAAATCTATAAAGAGAGAGAGAAAGAGAATCGACTCCGAAATATATACCATTAATTCTGTGTAAGTCTAGAGGAAACTTTCACTTGTAGCTTCTTTTGCTATTGTTCTTTATAAAATTAGATTTCCTAAATTTCTGGGTCTTTTTGTTTTAAAAAGTCGAAAATAATGAACTAGATTAAAAGAGCACAACCCTAAAGTAACAAAGAAAAAAAGAATAGAAATCAAATCCAAACGTTAGATTTGATCTCTCATAAATTTAGGTTCTGGTAGTTAAAGTCAATATAAAAATTGTACAATTTCGAGAGCCTAAATGTAAAATTCATCAAAACAAAATCAAAGAACTTGACAACTTAATCTTATTTACGTTGCAAAACTTTTTAATCTGTTTGTTAAACAAATGTTCTCGGTGGCAAAACAACTTTTACATATCAACGTAAGATACGACAAACAAAATGTAAAAAGAAGGTTTGCACCTAAGCAAATTCCATTTTGTTGTAGCAAAATCTCAACTATAATATCAAAAGTAGATTAAGACTCTAAGTCGAACTCTAAGTGATTTTATTACTCATTGGGCTAACCTTGCACATATGAAGCCAGCATTTTCAAGATATTTTGTTATGGTTGGACCACAACAAATGAAACCAGAAACCCCCAAAATATACCATGCTTTAGAAAACGTAGTGGATTATGATATCTTGTCGTTTGATGGAAAGATATGATAGAGACTACATTTTGATGAGTTCATATTCACTTCTGAATACTTCCAAAAACCCTAAATTTATATGGTACATTGGCCCGTAACAACACGAACATCAAAGAGCATATAGTAGCAGCACCAATTAGCCGTAAGGTCGAGCAACAAAAAGCAAGTGTTAGAGAGCCAAAAAATTTGATAAAAGCTACTCAATACAAAAAGCGATCCGTAATAGAATGTACATATGTTATCAAGTTACTCCGGAAACCCTAATAACAGTTAGATTACTAGTACTAATAAAGGATTAGTAGAATGAATCGAACACTAACTACAACTACTCAAAACTTAACTACCGTTTTGGTGAATGAACACTTCAGTAAGTTTTCTTCCTTACTACTGGCTTTCGTGTTTCCTTCTTTACCGATGTAGCAGATCCTGTTGCTGCAATGCTCGTCTGGTATAAATCATTCAACCTGCAAAAAGGATTTTGATTGTCGGTCACAATAAATTTCATAAACTTTAACAGTAGTTTTATTTTTATTTTATTTTCCGAGTTCTGGGTTTTCCTGTCGTTAAGTACCTAGGCATACTGATGAAGAGAAAAATGACAAATACTCCGGCGACTAGAGGAAATACTGGAGCTGTTGTTAATTCCTGGAAAAAAATAGAAGACAAGGATTAGCCTCACTAAAACTTCACTTTTGCAATTTCTGATTCAATCATATGATAGGGCAGACGAAGAATTAGGCGTGAAGATGGCGTGAATCGATATCCAACGTTTCACGCTCATCCTGTTTCATCAAGAGAGAGAAACTGGCATGAAATACAGCCGTTGGATTCGATTCACACCAAATTCGTGCTGGTTTTTTTTATTGCTGTGACAATTTCCTTTCTGATTTGGTTAAAATAAGCCAAAATATACCTGTTTCTGAAAATCTTCTTTGGCTGAGTACTTTAGCGGGCCGACATGGGCTTGGGCTTGTTTTTCTAAATCCACTTCAACAATTTCTGATTCGAACTTGAGGATACTTGATCGTGCATTGTATCGAAGCTGAATGAGGTACTTACTCTTGGGTAAATTCTTTATCTGAAAGAAATTGGAAAGTGGGAGTTGCAAGACAGATTTAATCTTGGACGGGTCATTTGCAGATTTTACTTCAACCAATAGATGTGATTGTAATTCCTCGAGATCTGTTCCTTCTACATGACCACTTAAGATTGTCATCTCTGGTTGTTCAAATACTACAAAATCCAGTCCCTTTATATCCTCAGTGCCAACCTAAAAAAGAGGTAACATTTAAGCAATTGTTACACATTACATAATTGAAGTTAACAATAAGCAGTTGTAGCAGCTGAAATATAGCACGTAAGGTTGACCCATAACAATCAATACAGTTAGGGAACACTAGAGGTTTCCAACGGGCTGTGCCAGGGCCTGACCAAGCCGTGCTCGTGCCAGATCTGAGCCTGCCCAATGCCAAGCCCGTGTCAGACCCCCATGCGGTGCTCGTGCCGTACCCATAGGGCATAGAACACTCAGTTACGACTTAGGAGCTCAAGACCCATAGAGCATAGACTACTCAGTTAGGAGCTCAAGAAACAGGACCAGTTTAAGTAGAGAGAGTATAAATCTGGCATATATAAAGGAGGCAGTTCTGTCGTCTAAGGTATCTTAAAGACTTTAAAAGAATAAAAAAAAATACAACAGTTGTTTATTACGTTTCTACAGAACCAAACGTGAGAACTGAAATTGCAGTATAAACACTTCTCAACTGAGGTTTTCTTTTCTGAGCAAATCATTTGCCTGTATATTTTAATCTTCTAAGAAAAATAGAGGTGGCTATTTCAAACATTCATGGTTCTCAGGCGTGATTGTAGCAGTTACACTAGGTTTTGTGAAGAAAACTTCATACTAACATAAAAGGAAAGGAAAAAGGAGATGAAATTGCAATTCACATGAAGCAAAACGTGAGAAATAAGATAAGCTTACCTTTACTTCAACATGTTCTGGAGATGCTCGTTCGATTTTTGTGCTTCCAAGCTCTTCCTTTGCAACTACTTTGACTAAATAGGAAGTATCGGGGAGAAGACCTCTCAGACGATAATGTCCAGCAGAATCAGTTGTAGTTTCCTCAAAATAGCCTGATTCTGATCGAGCTTCCACAGAAAGACCTTCCACTGGTTGTCCGGAAAGCAGTGATACCGAACCCATGGCACTGTAAAGTGTTGAAACATGTTACAGCAAAGCACAAGAAATCAAATAATAAACGATAAAAATAATTAGTCACACAAGAGATTATGTGGTTCGTTCGTTAAACCTACTCCACGGCGAACAATGACAAGGCGATTAATCTTAAGTATGAAGAACAATATTACAGAGAGGTTCTTATCAATCCAAAAACTTCGTGCCTCTACTCTCCAGAAACTGAAAACTGGATGATTTCTTTTCTGATACAACGACAACCGTGCTTACAAAACTAGGTCAAAGTGATGTAAAGTCGTGAAGCCACCTTTTTGGCTGGGGACAAAGCCCCTGATTTTTTCGGGTCTCACTCACATTTTTCAACAAACCATATTAACGTTATAAGGAATTGCTTAAAGGTTCTCTCCAAAAGAAACAACCCAAATGAGTTGGCTTAAGGTTATTCAGATTGGTTTTCGTGGCATTAAGAGATTCAACACCGTATGAAGCTGGTAGATGCTCTTATATCAATCAATAAACTAAGAGAAGACATGAGATGAGTGCCAGAAGATTAGTGTAAAAGGACAAACCTGTAAGCAACACGTGTAGCACGGAAAGCAACTTCTTTTGACTCCCCAGAACCTAGTTCTATTGCCTGTGCTGAAGGTGAGAAGGAGTACTCCTACAAGATTGGGGATCGAGATGGTTATTGTGGGTTACACTTTTATTTCAATTGCATAAGATTATGCAATAAAGAAGTTTTGACTGCAGAGCTAGATAACATATAATTAAAACACTTGTTCAGTAAAGCACCTTCAGCAGTGGACGAAGATAGAAAGTTCCGGGAAATAGATTATCAAACAAGAAGAATCCACCAACACCACTAGCAGAATTATTCCTGTAATTATCTTCACCGCTCAATGACAATAGAACAGAAGGAAATGGCTCTGTAGCATCTCCAGAGTGTATATGAACAGAAATTTGACTGAGCTTCTGACAAGAAAAGGAATTAGGGCCAACTCGTTTCAGATGGTAGCCCGCCTGTACAATATCAAAGTCACAGTGTCAGAGCACAGAATCCTTCAGTCAAAAATACAATAACACTACTTCCAGAAGGCCGAAAATGTGCAAACTGCTAGTATCATCATACATGCAAATAGACTGAACTGCAACAAGGAGATACAAGACTGTACCGGTTACCACGACTTGATAAGTGTACATATAAGTTATAACTATATATACATATATATATATATATATATATATATATATATGTATGTACACGGATATAAAATGTCTCATCTTCTTTTAGTCTCAACCCCTACTGTGGAAAATTTTAAATTCACTACTAACAGATCAGAAAGGTGCGACGGAATTGACATGATTAAGGGGGAAAAAAAGAAAAAAACTTCAATCCTAGTGAGCTCGAAAGTAAGCTTTTTAACCTTCGAGGCCTCTACTCTGTAATCTGTGTCATCGTACAGAGGGCCAGCAACAAAGGTTCCGTCGGAATCTGTTGTGGTTCTCAGCACCAATTCACCTTTCTTAATTGGAACATATTTGCTTTCTCCTGCGGATATAATTCTGATTTCAACGCCAGACAGAGGTGGAGAAACTGATCCTTCCATGTACAATCCGAGACGACCAGAAAATGCAGGAATAGTAGCTTGGCAACCATCACTTGTAACAGACACCTACTCAAAAATGATATTAGTGCTAACACAAAATTTATAGAAACTTTAAAATAAGAGTAGTCAAAGAAAATGTAGTACTAACATGATGTTCTCTAGGATAAAACAAGATCTTCTTTCCTTCAGTATTCCTGCTGTCACAAAGCATCAAGTAGTTAGATGGTAGATAACAATATGAAGTTTGAAATTTCTCCACAATAAGCTGATAAGTTTTTAAAGATTGCCGGGCTATAGCTGCCCTGTGTTTGTGTTTGTGGGCACAGTCCTTAAATAATCTAAATGCAACATATATATATTTATTATATATATATATATATATATATATATATGTATATATATGTTAACTAATTTTTTGTATTAGAACTGTTGTGCTTCTACAACATATATAATATTAGAAAGGCGGCAGTGTAAGGAATACATAAAAGTATTGGAGTCTTGTAGCTCACAAGCTTGGAAGGCAAGCACCAAAAAAATCTGCATAGATCATTTGAGGATGCACCCCAAATTTTTCTGAAGTCAGTGGAAATTGAATACACTAATGTTGTAATTGGATGTTCATAATTTCCATAATCTTCCATTACACATAATGTGAGTTAAAGTTAAAAAATGTTCAACACAAAGTGAGTTATATAGGATAAGTGCCTTGGACAGTTTGTTAGTGTGCCATGTGGCCGTGCAGTCGTCCTGTCAGTTATGAAGTTCACAAACACAAGATAATAGATTAAATGTACCTTGAATCTCGAGGAACGAAAGTGAGAACATCTCCGAGATTAGCCCATACTGAATACTCATACACGATAGTGCCCTTTTGATCATCTCCATTAGGTAAAAGGCTAGTGCCGCTACCAATCACTTCACCAGCGCTATTCAGTACGTCCACATTGATATTATTCGCTAACTCGTCTTCAATATGAGGTAAGCTTGAGTCAACGTGAATCTGACCTCTAAGAAGGTATTTCTCTCCTTTCAAATATATAGGCTGTTCCAAGAACATAAAAAATATGACAAAGATGGAAATGAAAAAATCCAATCCCTTGACTGAGTTCAGAAGATGCCAGCAGGTACATGCCCAGAGACATAATATAACTGCAATTACTACAAGACTCATACCAGTAAGTTTGATGTATCGAACTTCACCGAAGAGCTCCCAAAGAAAATACACGAGTTAACAAAGTGAAGCTCGTGTGGTCCAGGAGACTCCAAGCATATCCTTTGGTTTCCTTTCTGCAGTTTAAACAACACCAGATTTTAACTTAAGTGGTATTGCATAAGAACGACACCCGATCCTACTTAATTACATAAAATAGAAGTTCCTAGGGTTCCATTTACTGCAGAAAAATCACCTTAATCTGTAAAGACAGAACTGAGGCATCGGGTTGATTTATGTAAGCATCTACGTCATGGGTCGAAATTATATCAATCCAGTAACCTTTCTGAACAAAAACAATCTCATTTATGTCCTCAGTGCCCACATCCACATCAATAGAATTCCGCTCCCAGCACCAAATATCCTCATTTGCGCCAGACGAGGACTTGTGTTTAACCTAGAAGCAGAGAGTGTTAAAAGAAGAGCAACCATAGACCATTTATCCTCGATCCACCATATTCATGAGATATTTATCATATTGAACAGTACAAGAAAAGACATCATTCGGCTTCTTGAACATGACATGAGTTGAGAAACAATGCATCCATAAGGTTATTTTACTAAGCCCCAACTAAAACGTTGCTGAAAATGATCAGAGATAACATGAGAAGTTTTAAAAATGATAACTGATCTTTGTGAAATACATATTCAGATTACAGTAAAAGAAAAGTGAAATAAAATCATCTCCTTTGAGAGTTTACAACAATCCTAGAGCGCAATCAGCAAAGAGATAAAGAAAGCTGAATAATGATTCACAGTTTCACATGACTATTTTTCTGATTCATCTTAGTGGAGAAAATAAATATGAAGAAGAAGATATACCTAACATTCTAGATTGTGTTTGACAACAGAGAAATAATTCCATGGAATACAGTATATTTCCATGGAACAGATACGTGGAATTAAGATATCAGCTGGATGGTTACTATTTGATATTCCATGGAACTATACAATTCTGTTGTTTGGGTGACAACTAAATTCCATGGAAAGAATACAATTTCATTTTCAGAAATGAATACGATCAAAAATTATTATTTTCAAAAACAAATTTCATTAATGTAAAATGCGCAAAAAACAAACTCAATATAAGTAGCTACGAATAGAATTACTTGTACTTTCTCTACTATCATCTTTTAGGAAGTTATTGCACTTTTGACCATGTTGTGAAACATAGGTACAAGTTAGAGAGAGAAAGTGGGCTACAGAAAGAAAGAAAATAGATATATGTATAAAGGTATGAGTTGGACAAAAATACTTAGAAAAAAAAGGTTTTAAGTATCCAAATATTTTAAAACACCATTTCCTAAAATTCCATGGAAACTATTCTTAGGGGGGAGCAAAAAATAAAAATTTATTAGACTATTTTATGGAAATAACTAAGTGGGGAATTAAAGCCATGGAAATACATTCTGTAACAAATGATGGATATACCTTATTTCCATGGAGACTTTTTTATTTCAACAGAAATAGGTGATATCAAACAAAACCCTAGAAGAAGTTTATGCTGAGATCAGGAAAAATATTTTGTACCTCAAGCCTATATTTTCCAGGAAAAACTTTTGGGAACACAAAGTCGGTACTCTCCTCTAGCAAGCTCACTGTTTTCTTCTCCACTTTCTTTGTACTTGATGAACTGATGAGTGAAATGAAAACAGATGGACCACATTTCTCCTTGCAGAGTACAGAACCGCGGATATCAACCTGTGCCTGAGTTCCAAAAGATAAATATATTGTAAGCAGGATGGTGGTCCATTCAATGAATCAACAAGAAGTAGGAGAGAGAGAGAGAGAGCATGCTCTGACAGGAAAATTTCTAAACTAGGCAACATTCACAAGCTACTTTCTGTAGGTCATCCAATAGATAGTATTTCTAAATGCTTGTTTTCTGTTTGTTTTTTTGTGCATTACAGACTACGAATACCATAGGCAAAGCATTTTGGGTAGTTTAAAAGTTGAAACACGGCTCCAAGCCTCCAGACTACAGTGGATAACAAAATACTTCACAAATATAGCATATCAATTTGGTGATAAGCTGGGGTAAGATCAAAATTCAAAAGCATGGAAGAGTTTGGGCTGTAAAACAACTTACTTGAGAGAATTCTACATTGAATAATGGACTGTTAACTTTGACATCAACATAAGCTGGCAAAAAGACAAGTTCAGGGAAACTCTCTTGTGTGGCTGCCAAGGCAGATAGACGGTACTCGCCAGATGGAACCTGATCAAAATACAGTTAAGCCACATCAATGTTAAATTATATGGCTAGGTGGTCATACGAAAAGAAGGTATGAAACTATACAATCAGCAGGATCAAAATATGGCATTGAGAGACGCCGATTTCAAATATCCTATTGACAAATTGAGATTTGATGGCTAAGTTATAATCAGGAAGATAATATGAGGAACTAATGATGTAACAAGTCTTATAGCTTGTATTTTCTGTATAGCTCTCCCCACTCTTGTATCTCCACCTTATTCTTCTAATATTAATTCAAAGTTTTCAAAAAAAAAACATCACATGGAGCTAAATGGTGTTTCCTATCATGTCCATGAATAACAGAAATCATCTGCAAATGAATATGTTGAACACATCCAAGTATTTTAGAGAGTCAAATCAATGGGATCCTGGGGTAAGAGATGCATTACCTCATGTAATTCGTATATTATAGGAGGTATTGATAAATATAGCCGGAAAGTACTCAAAGATACCGAAAATCCACCATTCACTATTCAGGTCCAATTATTAGGGATTGAAATGTTGGTTGCAGAATTAGGGAAGACATAGTGGAATAGCAACGGTTTCTGAGTTTTATATAATCAATGTGCAGCATTGTAACTAACAAGTATATAACCAACGTGCACCAGTGAAACTAAGAAGTAAATTTTGCTAAGAGCCTAAGACAGTTGTAAGTTGTATCCCATTAGGATTAGGTTTACAGTTCATGAGGACTTCCTTCAGGTTGTTAATCCAAAAGGCGGTTTTACTCCTTAGTTCATTATCAATTGTCAACTATATTGTGGTATTTATTGAGAAAATAAAATAACCAAATTACAATTTGGAAGATAGTAACTAACCCAAAATCACCTAACTCGACAAACAACAAAATGATGTTAAGTTATAGTGCATCTGCAACATACCTCAAAACAAAATCTTCCACTTTCATCTGTTTGTTTGACTTGGGGTTTAACATTCTCTGGTCCATGAGTCAATGCCACCTGGAAATCCAAAGTAACTAGTGAAGTCTTCCATCTACTTTCTTTACATTGAACTCCAAATGTCGAAATAGAAATGAAGTATAAAAAGTATATTACCTTTGCTCGGGAACCAGAGCTAACCGTATGAACAACACCACAGACATCATAGTACACTGCTTTGATATCAACAACTGAAGCCATATTTGGCAGAACCTAACATTTTATGAACAAAAAGGGACAAAGGAAGAAAGAAAAATATTGAAGTTAGACACCAGTGAGCTGAAAGTGTATGATTGATTCCATGGACTAGGTTCAAGACTACTTGTTATAGTTGTTATATTTACCAAGAAATTCTCCAAATTGTCAAACTTATAATGGTCCTTCTTAGCCACAATTGTGTAGTGCTTAGACGTCACCTGAAAACATTCAAAATCACAAAAAAAAAAATGAATAAATAGATAAATAAGAACATCAACAACTAACTAGAAACATATAAACCATACTAAAATAATAGACATTAGGCATAAATGCTCCATTATGACAAGGGACTTAGTCACTTGGAGATCATGCCCTAAGCCTGACCAGTCATTTATGCCCTTTTGGAGTAAATCATATATGTGGAACTATATAATACCTGGTCAAGCTTGTAACGTCCTTGTGAGTCCGTGGAAGACCTTTCCTGACCATCAACTATGATCTTAACACCATCTACCCCGACACCATATCCATCAATTACACGACCACCAACAGAAAATCCAGTAACCTGTGCAAAACCGCAAATATAAGATGATCCTGTCGCAAGTGGATGAGAGACGCAAGCCTCAACACAAGGCAACAAAATTAATGATAATGGTATGTCCATGCATTACAAAGTAAAGAGGATACTTTACTAAGCTACTCAAGTGCTATAACAAATGACTTGGAAGTTCCAGAAATAATAACTAACAAAACCCACCAACTGCAAAAACATCTTTGTGAAGCATTGACATTGCACTCGACCCCAATAAATCCAGAGAATAAACAAGTATGGATTTGAACCAAAAGTGGTTTACTATTGGAAAGACGAGCAATACTCAAAATTCAGTTCACATCTTATCATCGAAAAGAGGGAAAGTGAGCCACATAACAACCTCTACAATAGGTTTCCGAACAGTTGTGGATCTTTTATGTTTTTACTTTTTCTATTTTGGAATGTTCATTTTCAGTAAACGAAGTAGGTAACTTGGATGGGACTTACTTTGTTTATGGTGAACTATCACTCTCAACTAAACTTATACAAGGTTCGTCACTCACCACGTTATGCCAAAAGATAAAACCTGAATTATGTCGAACGACGGTTGATGAGCTTTCTCAAAATTGTGCACTAATGTGTATAAATGTGCACCATTACCAGAAAAAAACAATTGATGTTACAATAAGCTAGAAAATAGTAGGTTGAGAGAAATGAAAAAGTTATATGGGAAGATGACACTTGAGCATCGAACTACAAAGATTGATGGAGACATGACGAGAAGAGCACATATTTACAATTTAAATAGTAAAATATCACACCTGGAACTTTTGTGCGACCGTAACATGACGATGCTCAAGAGCAACCGACATTGAAGGAGGCGAAACATCAAAAACTGTATTCTCACCCTTATAGTAAGGTAAAAGCTCATAAGATCCTGTAAGCATGTAACATAAGAGATAACTGGTTTTGCACAATAGAATAACATGAGATGTAAAACAAATAGTATATGCAATTCTTGTCGAAGTTCAAAAAGTTCACATTTGATATCAAAACATGAGATGTAAAACAAATAGAGAAGATTCCCATTAGTAAAGCAAATCAAGGGCATGCAAAACATGGTGAATTACCACAAGGTATTGAATTAAATGTGAACTTCCCATCTCCATCAGAAACGGCGTGACAGAGAGCAGCTTTTTCCCTGGGAGAGTTGCTAAAACCCTGAGGACAGTTGACTTCTAGGACATCATCTGAATATAAATAGATATGAACACCCAAGATCGGATTACCCTGCCAAGAGAGAGAGAAAGCAATAGGAAAGAGAAAAACATGTGAATGAGCTTTCTCAGAGAAGCTTGGAAACAATAAGCAATATGAACATGTTTTGACATTTATGAGATGATGCAAAAATTTTAGACACTTGACTTGCTAAAGATCTGTCACGTTCAAATAGAGTTATCTGTCGAACACATAAGCACGACTGTGTAGTAAGATTACCTGAGCAACAACAGACCCTTGTATATCATACCCAGGGACGAAGAAGATGTCATCTACTACGCCATTCCCAAATCCCAATTCCACCTGCAAGATTATTTATACAAGATCACTGATCTGAAGATGATCCTCCTATTGGAAGAGATATTGTGAGATAAGACAGAAAACAAAACATGATATCTACCTCGGAGGAACCTTTAACTTCAATTTTCAAACTTGGATGCGACGCACGCAGTTTGTACTGTCCTGCACCACCAGATTGCTATGGTTAGAGCAAGGGATTACATTCCCTATTAGTAAAATGCAAATGTAGGAAAATTCCTTCAGAAATTTTGAAAAGCTTTAATAACATTATTGTTAAGCTAGGTGATTTCACAAATTCTGTGGTTGGTTAATGGTTGCTGCAGATTCAGTGTAGCCGGGATACCAAGGAGCTTCTGCATTTAAACCAGTGGAAGTAATTTCAAGGAGGAAATGCTGAAATGTGGAGACATGGTGAACCTTATTCCGGAGAACAGCCCACTTTGTCAGACATGCAGGGAGTAGGGAATAGGAAGAGTCCCTTTCAATGGAACCTAGAACGAACTTTGTATTACTTGTTTGGGAAGTTTTAAAGGTAAGTAGGAAAGGTTTTTTCAGATTATAAAGAAGAAAACGATAAATAAAAGCAAAAAAATTACAAATGCAACCCTACTGGCATTTAGTCACTTAGTGTGTAAAAAACATGATTGCTATGTAACCGGACATGACTGTAAGAAATCCATACCTGGAAGGACGTTAGTGAACAAGTAGCTGCCTGCTGCACTAGTGAAAGTTGAAGAAACAAGGTCGTCTGTAACTGATAAAAGTTCTACTTTTACATTGGAAGGTCCTCCATCTTTTGAGGAACAACTCTCTCCACCAACGGCACCTACAACTCTTCCAGATAAGGTGAACCTACAAGAATATGACAAGCCAGCTAATAAGATACAGTAAGATCTTACCCAGAAAAGCAATAAACAGCAAACACGATCTCCAAAGAATTCTAAACAAAACAATAGCCCATGCAGAGAAAACAAACCCAGTAAATCGGAAGTTAATATCTGCATTTGCATTGCAACCATTATGATCAATGACAACAGGAACCTGCAATTTCAGACTAAAAAAATGAGCACATGCAGGGGACAATCCATATAAGAATCCAAATAGGTGGCCGGCATATCATAATTTTCTGCTTTGAGTGAAATCATTGTTTCTAACAATCAAATTAGTAACCTTATCTGGGTCCCACGACCATCCTTCAGGTCCCTTGATTTTGATCACGAAAGACCCCTGTAAAAGAATATGTTCAAAACTTTAGAATAAACAAAAAAACATAGGAGTAGTATATATTATATAGTCATAGGCAAGCAAATTGCTATTCCTTGCCATTTCTTTCCCGTACGCCGAAACATGGCCCTTAGAGTATAACTTCTCATTCACTAAGAAGCAATACAACTAAAAAAAAAGAAAAGACAAGAACACTAAAAAATATCATTCTTTAAGACTTAAATTACCTTGTCATATACTGGGATAAAGTAGTAACCATTTGGAGCACATTGAGTACTATCCTTCACCAATCCATCCACAGTTCTAAGCTCAACCTAACAATCAACATTCCAAATTCCAATAAGTTTCATCAACAAAAAGTATATACCAAACTAAACCTAATTCTAACATACAACTTCTCCTAGTGTAGTTACTTTACTAACTACTACTGAACTTAACCAGATTCATTTGTTTCTTACTTAAATATCTCCGATTCAAACAGTATTCACTAATTAAACAAGAAATTAGAAAAGATGATAGAGATCTCAATTCTCAGTACCGTAATATGAGAATAATCCAATTTGGAATCTGACGGTTTCCTTGACTTAATTAAATAAGAACTTGCCTGAAACAATCAGTGAATCAGTAAGATCGATGAAGAAATTAAGAGTTTATACGAGTAAAAGAATCGAAGTGTAGTTAATAAAAAAAATTCAAAGTATATTATTAGTTCAGTTATTCATTCATTCACCTCGACAAATCCACCACAACCTTGGATTGAATCTGCTAGAACAACTGATGATGAAGTTGAAATGAAAAACAAACAGATCAAAATGCTTTTGAGTTTCGTCATTCTTCGATCTGAAGAATCCAGTAGATAGAGAAAACAGATCGGACATGCGATTTGATGAGAAGAATTTTTTTACTTTCTCTCTCTCTATCTCTAGCTCTCTCTCTCTCTCTCTATGATACGAGGCTTTAATGTAGTTGATTTTAATAGTATCCAACGGTGGATATATTGTAGCAATATCGGACGGGTTTGATTTACTGGATTTCAAATTTGGGCCGTAATTGTAAAAAAGTGCGGGAGTTTTATAGGGACCAGGTTTTATAAAGCCCAACCTTGTATAAAGGCAACCACCACAACACAAAGTTTATTTTGGGCCCCTATAATATGACAAACATGCTAATATGACAAAATAAAGATAACCAGATTCGACAATGTCAACTCTTTTTTTTTTTTTAATAGTCAACTCTGACAGTTGTTTTTTTTTCTCTTATCATTATTTATATTAGGAGGAGTTCCCTTCTCTACGAAGGAATTAAATTCTGAAATATATTTCGATCGTATTTTCCATTGTCATGCCTATTGAAACCAAAATGCAACAAAATTTCTCTGAACAAGGCCTTGATAATGCAATAAATTATGAAATATTTCAGTCGAATTATATATTTCATTTCCATATCTATCAAAATTTTATTACTTGCTCACTAGACAACTTTCTTTCTTTGTCGAAGAAGATTTCCATCAACCCTTTATCAGAAAAAGAAATATTCTACACCATCATCTCTTTTCTCACTCTTCTCCATATCTTCATCCCTTCTTTCTCTTTTCTTCTTCTTTTTATTCTCTGTCATTCTTTTAATCTCTCTTTCGTTGTTTGTCCTCCCTTTAGTTAGGGCGAAGGACAAAGCAAAAGGAAGAAAATAGATAAAAGATAAAGAAAGTAGAGGGGAAGAAGAGAGATGATAAAGTTGGGAGGAGCAAGTTGGTGCGCTTAAAGGATGAGAGAAGAAGAAAATTAGCAGAGAGGCGACCCACCCTCTATCGCGTGGCCCCTTCTTCGAAACCAAAAGTGAAAAAAATGCATTGAGGATTTTATTTTGAAATCAAAGATAAGAAGAGATAAAATATCTGCTGATAAAGTCGAGTAATAAAACTTTGAAAATGTTTCATTTTCGAAGTAGGTCATCTTTTATGAATAGTCATATAAAATGGCTAAAATGAAATTTACCTGAACTTTTGTAGGGTAAAAAGATTGGCCCTCTAAATTGATTAACTCACTAAAATATGCTCCTCATAGATTAATTTTGGCTGTAGACCTTGCATATTACTCACAAACAACTTTACCAACAATTTTTTTTGTCTTCCTTACTCTTTTATTGAAAAGTAGCAGTCTCGTGTCCGGTGTCCCCCTCTTCCACTGCCACCACTGACCGAATACCACCACCATAAAAAGTAAAAAAGAAGTTGAACTAAAGAGGGGAAGTTTCCCGTTTATTTTCCTTATCATATACTAGGACCAAAAGTCAATAACAGAGAGACAAGGAGAATGTGCAATGAAGACGAGAGAGAGAGATGATGGTGGCGGGGGGGGGGGGGGGGCTTGCCAATAGAGGTGGTGGAGGAGGATGACAGAGGAGATAAGGAGAAGAAGATGTGATTCTTTTTAATGTCGACTAGTCACCGATAATGGTTAATCGACTATCTAATGGCGACCATTTTTGGCGAAGGAGTAGATAATAAGATCGGGAAGGTATTAATGTTGAATAGAAGGGTAGAAAAAGGAAAAGTGTACATTTAAAGTTGGTTAACAGTTGACTGGCCGAAATATACAAAAGGGGGCTAAAATATAAACCGGTCAGCTTTAGGAGGCGTTTTGGTGAATTAGTGATCGTTAGGAGTCAAAATAGAATAATCCAATATAGGGTTCCCGGTTATTTTCTCTCACTAAAACCAGACAAAACTCTCCCGCCTTCTTCCCTTCGCCTTCGGCACCAAATCCCTAATAAAGATCGATCTTCTCCACTTCACTCGTCTGAGTTCGACTTCATTTGTATAATCTCGATTAGTTCACTAATCCGAATTTTAGGGTTCTTCAAAGGTTCGTACATACTGAATTAGGTCTTTACTTCTTTGAAGTTATGAATTTATTATTAGTTCATTAATGTCTAAACCAAACTAGATTTATGAATTGAAAGTTCAAGTTTATTATTGACCACTAGGGCAAATATGGAGTCTCTAAACAAATTTTTTTTTCTAATGAAAACCGAGAGCATTGTCAAGGCCGTGAGAATAGTCCCACGTGGGAGAAAGACGATCTAGCAACCAAAAATATAATGTCTGGGTCATCTCCACTCATTGCCAATTGGTTTTGAGTTGGACGATCTCAAACTCAACATCTAGGCTTAAAAGCGTTTCACCCGAATCAACATGCTTGAAGAACCCCACACGTAATGCGACGTGCGAGAATTGTCCACATAGGACTATAGGAGAAAGGCGATCTAGCAATGTCTAGGTCCTCTCCACTCATTGCCATTTGGTTTTGAGTTGGATAACCACAAACTTTACAACACGCTGTGTTTAGTTTATGTTCGATATACTCCTGCATTTTTGGTTCGTTAGAAAGTTAAATATTGTTATCAACATGTTTTGCAGTTTTAGCATTGACGTTTTTCACATGGCAGTCGAGAAATCAGAATGGTCACAAATGCCAACAATTATACCTCCTCGAACACTGAATGTACAGAAGTTTGCAGAATCCCGTGCTTCTGAGCTAGAAACTCTCCACTCAATAGTAGCAAATCGAGTAGGCAATGATTTTCGATCTCAACGAAACAAAAGAAGGAGAACAACAGGTCATGATAATCGCCTTACGAAGAAAAAATCGAGAAAAAGAAGAAAATTAGGGCTAATTGATAAAATTGAGTCGTCTGATGGCAACAAAGATCAGAAGAAGGTTTCTCGTCGGGTTCTTAGGAGGATTGGACTCACAAGTAATCCTGAGAGAGGTTTTTGTACCTCAGGAGATGGGACAAAGAGGCTCAGAACACATCTTTGGCACGCAAAACGGTTCTCAATGACGAAGCAGTGGGGTTTTTATCTTCCTCGAGGATTGCAAGGCGGGTATATGCTCTTTTTTTTCAACTTCTGTTTTGTCTTTGATACTCTAGAAATTGAAATTTGGCACTTCCATAGCTATATAATTCTCAAGATAGAATATGGTAAATTTAGAATCAAAATTAGTGATTTGCACCAAGATTATCATAAGAGTCTGAATAATGGGAACTGGGAAGAGAGTCGTTATACCAAATGCCTGCAAAATATAGTTGAGGTGGGTTATAGATGAAAATAATGCGTTTGATAGTATATTAACCGACTCCAATTTTAATCTAGTGCAGTGGAAGAGGATCAAGGGCTCTATTAAAGTGGTTTAAACGTGGCTCACTTATACACGACGCAAGCTACATTTGTGCTGTTCAATTGGAGGGTCCTGAGGCAGGCATTTGCTTTTACTTCACAATTTCATGATTTTTTTTATATGTAGTATTATTTATAGATATAAGACGTTCATATATGCATATCTTTCATGTTTCCAGGATTCATTACTATCAATCTTAAGAATGGTTCTAGTGCCAACTCCTTCAGTATGTTTTGAAGAATTACCGTCTTCAGTGCTCTCTGGAGTTAGTTATGGAAGTGCAATGGTAGGTTATACATTTGGCAAAAAACACTGGTATTTTCTTTTTTAGTCGTTGTAGAATGAGGCAATAACTCTAGATATGACCTTTTCTTATAGAAACTTTAGTTATGACCTTTATTCGATGTTCACAGCTTCATCATGTTGGAGCACCGTTCTCTCAATTGATTGCACCCGTGACATACATGTGGAGGCCACTCACTAGAGGAATTAATGTTGAATATGAGAATGTCTCAAGTGCTGGTGGAACTAAACCCAGTTGTAGCGTTGGGTGTATTTCTCCGTTTCGTCAACTGTGGATGTGGATACATGCTGCAGCCTTCAATGAAGGATATGATGCTCTAAAATGTGCTAGTCAAAAACAGGTATGGGTATTAATATGTCTGTTCAACCAAGGTTAGAACTTTTAGGATACTATTATTTTTGTGTGGAGCTGGATGGCCAAATATCATCATCGTAAAAAGTAGTCCTTGAGCAATTTAATGTGGGCCATATAAGCAAGGAATTAAATTTTGAAATATTTCAGTCGAAGTGACCGAAATATTTCCATTTCCAAGCCTAGCGAAATTTTTATCGAAACCAAAATTTAACTAGGTTTCTCTTTAACAATGCCTTGCCAAGGAAATAAATTATTAAATGTTTCAGTCGAAATGACCGAAATATTTTCATTTACATGTCTACCGAAGTTTCCACCAAAACCGAAATATCATTCTTTTGCATATAAGTAGGTCTGATTTGTTTGAACTGGTTAGAAAAGTAGACTCAAGTTATTCTGCTCTATGTTTATGTTTCTTATGTTAACTTTATATTTCAGATGGATGAAAGTCATGAGATCATCAAATGTTTCCAACTTGAAGGCCAACTTGCAAAATTGGAAGTTCTGGGCTCAAAGGCTATTCAAGTTCTTCAAAAGATAATACACCCTCTTTCTGAGTAAGTAACTTTTTTCAATCTCGGTTTATGTTTTCGCTAAGTTAAGAGTGTCGCTTAGTAGCTATTGGTTTTGCAGGACTTCAGAGGCGTCTTTTCGTCTGACAAAACGTACATATTTGGAGGACAGCACTGATACCCAGATTAACAAATCTTTCATCCTTGAACATTTTGGGCATCTTCCTCCTGGTGCAATCCTGTCTCTAACGGTAAAAGATCCTCGCGATGTACCCAAAAAGGATAAAACTGTTTCAGAAGCAGAATCTACTGTTATAGAGGATGATGTGCAAGAAAACAATTCTGATGGGTTCGGTGCCTTGACTGAGACTCTGGACAAGAATAAAGATATCGTTTCCTTGTTGTGGTCGAAGGCTGAAGCAAGTAATGTTTTATTATCGGATAACCAGGACTTATGGGACATTCAGAATGTTCTGATTCCTCCATTGGAAGAGAATCTTCTCTGTGCTGAGAAACATCAGAGGCGCATGGAACTTTTTTGTATGGATAGTACACAGTCGGAGGCTAAAATTTATGAAACGACGAAACAATCAACTAGATCTTGCCCTATTTTGCTTCTAAAGGACAGCAACCAAAATTGCTCTGTTTCAAGGTACTTATTATCCAATCATATATTCCTTCAAATTAGGTACGAATCGATTTAGTCTATCTGCATTTCTCTACATTCTTTTGTTCTTTTCTCTAGGGTTTCTTGTTTCACTAAAGGATCATGCTGATCTCCTGAACTCAGAACCTGAAAAGCATATTAATTGGCAACTCTTTCCAGTTTATATCGAACCTAAGTGTCAATAGTCCCCCTGTATATTTTCATTTGCTTGTGATGCCCCAAACTTTAGCAGTTGTCGATATTGTCCCCGCTCTTACCACCTCGCACAGGTCCGGTGTTTTGTTGGCGAAGGCTCCACGAGCCATCCCCAAAAGACCTCGGCACTTACTAAGCTTGAGCCGTTGAGCGTACACCTATAGCCCAGGCTCCATATACTCTCGTGAGCGATGTGGGGCTATCACAATAAGTAGTTAGAGAAATTTTTTACGGTGTGGCTATTTCCATTAAATTTTGTATTATTTATCAGTACGGTGTTGTGCTATTTCCTAGCAGCGTTACATGTTGTTTGGAGACGGTAAGTTTTCCCAAAATCTGTACTTGACATCTGTTACTCTGAAATTTATTTCCACCTTCATTTACTTTTTTAGATTTTCTATCGTTCTCCCTTTGAGTTGGGTCAAGGCTTTCTGGGTTCCTCTTGTATCTAGTGGAGCTCGTGCTATTGGCTTTAGAGAAAAACACCAGATCGCATGTGATGTAAGTGCACCTAAACTTTGTCAATATCTAACGAGCTCACTTATTTCGAATTATAAATAATAATGGACGACTGATTGCAGATTGGCTGGCCTTCTTTTCCCTTTGATTTTCCCGATTGCAAGGCCTACTCATCCTTGATGGCTAACGAAGCTGTCATGTTTGACCAACAAGTGGAACTCCGCCCTCCAGCTATGAGGCCTCCAAGGGTTCCCATACAACCTCAATGGGGTAGTGTGAGACTGTCTTTTGAGCAGGGAGTCAGTAGTAATGGAGATATTCAACCTTCCCCTCAGAAAATTCGTTGTGGTCCTAATATAGAAACCGGGTCAGCTGATACATTGGTAACCTCGGAGCTTAGGCGCCATGACTCACAAGAGCAAGATAATTCTTCTTTTGATGGAGTCATTTTCAGGGCGTCCATTGCTTTAACTAATTACTTGCGTGAAATTCGTGGACATCAATCACTCTCATTCCCGAATTTGGGTCCTAAGAAAAAGGATTTCTCTCGGTTTTTGAATGATGAAGTCAAGGATAACCAGAGGTCCGAGATATCTAACCAGATACTTGTTGATCGGAAATTATGTTTCGTTAGGGTTCATCTCCGAGCCTTTAAAGAAGGTGTTTTTGAGGATGGAGCTGTTGTTTGTGCGCCTCGTCTTTCCGATATTGCACTCTGGTTATCCAGGTTAGTCTTTTTATATCCATCATTATCTCTAATTTTACTTAATTTTCAAAGGAAGTACTTCTCCATAGCTCTGATATTCCTAGAGAGTTCTTAGGGAAATTAAGTTATTAGATTATGAAATACATTTTTGAACGATGATTATGAAATACATCTTTTTCTCTACTTTCGAGTTGTTACTCCAGGAGAACATATGACTCACAACTAGGACATCAAATTGCTTAGCTTTTTTAGATTTCCGGTTTTTCTTTACGTTTTGGTTGATATTAGATGATAATGAACTACTCTTCATTATCATTACGATGCTTCTTTAGAAAATGATCTTCAAAAGAGAGTATTTATCTATCGGATGATAATGGTGTTTCGAAGATTCTAAAGAATATCCATATTATTGTTCTCAACTAACCAATAACTTTGTCCGAAATTTTCATCTAAGATCCGATGCAGAAGAAGGTGGACTTCAAATTCCTCAGTCGTCTATAACATCGATCTTCACACAACAACCGTCGGGTAAATGGGAAATTTCAAAACCAGAAGACCCTTCAACAAGGGAAGCCCACAGATGGTCAATTGGATTTGTCACAACTGGATTTGTTCGAGGAAGGTTGTTATCTATCTTTCTAATATTACGCTTTATATGAATATATGCTGCCATTACATTTTCTTTTGGTAAGCGCTTCATTAATGGTAGATTTTATACGTGGATGGTGGAAATCGTGTAATTCCTCAGATTTTATATGGACGGAAGACTTGTAGGGATTCTTAATTGAAACCCTGGCCTCTTATAAAAATAGATCCTCTTTCTTCATCTTCTCCTTCACCATCACCAGTGCAAGGTAATAAATTTCGAAATGTTTCGGTCGAGATGATCGAAATATTTCCATATCTATACCGAAATTTCCATCGAACCCGAAATTTAACTAAGTGTCTCTTACAATGTCTCTTCAAGGAAATAAATTTCAAAATACTTTGGTTGAAGTTATCAAAATATTTCCATTTCTATGTGTACCGAAATTTCATTCCTTGATCACAAGCACCACCATCCCTTCTGCCGATACAGAGGTTGTCATTGGTAGCAATGCTCGAAAAAACAGATGAGGCGTACGCCTCGATGCATACGTATTTTAGGCCAAGGGGACTTGTGACGCTATGGTAGTAGTAGACTCTTCACTGTTATTTTTGAGTTGTTTGGCAACACTTCAGACTTTATAGTTTATACTATGGTAGTAGTGAAGTAGAAAAACTTGTGATATATGCTTTACATAATTGATGTCAATGTCTTTAGCAAATCTTTTTTCGAATTTTATGCATCGAGACGCGCCTCAAGGCACCGTCTTTCCTTGTGAGAGAAAACCGCCTTGATGCGTAAAAACGTATTTTAAAACCTTGATTGCTAGAGATATTCCTCTCGGAGGATCCCCATCCACGTACTAAAACACTAATCGATTGTTGACATTGGTGTTTCTTATTGCAGCATTAAACCAGTGGCAGAGGGTTTTTGTGAAGCATCTTTGCTTGATGAGCTGAGAAGAGAGCAATGGACAGCAGGTGTGAAGAGTAAGCAGGAGAAGGAGATATTTGTGTTGGTCAGGAATTTGAAATCAGCTGCTTATAGACTTGCTCTTGCCTCTATTATTCTTGAACAACAGGAACAAGATTTGGATTTCATGTGAAACCCCCAAATTTCCCTGATTTTTTTTGCCTCAGTTTTAACATTTTCTTAAAATCTCATATTTAATTTTTTGTATTTTTAAAATATTCTTGGGAAGAATGATGTATAACGTATTTTTGAGATCATAATTACAAAAGTATTTGCGTATTTATAAGCCATATAGATATTAATGTGCATTTTAAACGAGGGTTAATTCACAAAATCCACAGTGACGGATTGATATAGTTTTTGTTAGTACGAAAATGAACACAACTATTTCAACTATTTTCGTGATTTGAAAATATGTAATGTGTATTCCGATAAAAAGTTGAGAATGAACGATTGGTTATTCTTGTGTCAAGTAACATGTGAAAAGATTTTCTCTTTGATGGTGGGAGGCACTAGGTTATTGCGATAGTGGATCGTGCATGAGATATTCAACTGATCAAGTTGCTTTTGGATTATCATTCCGCTCTTCCTTCCTTGCATTCCGTCTTGTGATACGATTCTTCCTTTCGGTGCAAGAGGTTCAAGCTAGATTAGTTGTCTAAAAGCTTCAAGATTAAAAGTGACCAAGAATAAAAGATGCTATATATGTATTTGTTTCTTTTAATTTTCGTTTCTTGATTTGTTTTACTCGCTAAAAGAAGACTCGACGGATGGTTTAAGATTGTTGTAGATTTCTTGCAATGTTGTACAAGATGTTATGGGAGGACAGTCAAGGGTTAAGAGGTTTCAGAGATAAATTTTGGGTAAGTCGACATATCGATGTTGTAGAAGTATCTTAGACAATAGTAGATGAGGAGATGAGTCAGACTTGGTATTGTAGACCTCATGGTCGTTATACACATTCCTTCATTTATGAACTTCGATCAGATCTTTCAGAGATAGTTGAGATTGACTTTGATCAGGTTGTTCCGAGCGTGTATTGTTTTAGTTTGATTACAGATAAGTGTGGGTCTGGATTAATGGGTTGACGGAATGTTTCGATATTAGAGGTTATATGGATTGAGTTGGTGTTGGGTATTAGAAGTATCGGGGGTTCTTAAGTTGTTGTTGTATGTTGTTCGACGGTTGGTTTATCTACGACTTGTATAGATATTATAGTGGTCTTCTATTTTCATTTTATCGTCTTATCGACAACAACTATATTTTTCTGAGATTATTGTGTCAACGGCAGTAATGATTTAAATTTATTATAGATGTCTTCATTCTTTATTTCTTATTTTATCGAGTCAACGGTATTTTCTTATATTATTGAGAACGATATTTTCTGAGGATGTGGGATCAACGGCAACTTATACTTATAGATAGATTATGGAGGTCTTCATTCTTTATTTTATTATATTATGGACAACGGTATTTTCTTATATTATGGGCAACGGTATTTTCTTATGTTATCGAGAATGGTATTTTCTTTGAAGATATGGGATCAACGAGAACTTATTCTTATATATAGATTATAGAGGTTTTCATTTTTCTTTATCTCTTCATATCGTGGATAGTCATTGTTATAGAATATTCTTGGGTTGTGTGGTTATGTAGAAGAATTTGGGATATGAAAGATTGAATCTAGTTTGTTTATACAGTTTAGCTAGATCGATATTTGTTAGACACAGTGAGTTTGTGATTTTCGAAATGGGACAGGTTCTCTAAAACTCAGAGTTGGTCGAAAGAACAAGGCAAAAAGAAGCGACTTAATCCAAATTTCGAGGACAAAATTTCTATAAGGGGGGAGGATTGTAACATCCCACGTTTTCAAGGTTAATTGAAGGACTATTTGACATTTGGGTCAAGTCAAAAAAGGGGCTAAATCTGCAAATGATGCAAATTAGGGGTATTTTATGATCTGGTCAAAACTCAGGGACTTAAAAGGAACTTAATAATTTGGCATTCCCTTTGATTCAAAAACAATTCCAACTCACTTTCTGGACGTGTTGGGCACTTTGAGTGGGGAGATAATTAAATTTGAAATAGGTTACATGTGGACCCCACTTATGTATATAAAATCCAATTTACTTATCAATTCACACTGTAACTCATGCATGACCTCCACATTGCATTACCCAACCGACCCCTTTGCTTTCGTTTTGAGGAGGAAAGAAATTGTAAAATACATTTAGTTGTGTAACAGTGAGTTGAAGTGAGTCGAAGTGAGTCGAAGTGGTTAATTTGGTTCGCTAAAATTCTTCGTGCTCCGTGGTTGGAAATCAATGAAACTTGTTTCAGGTAATCCCATTCGACTTGTTCTACATATCTATCTGTTTAGAATTTTGAATTTCGTCCGAATTTGGTGGTTTTATGATAGCTATTTCGTATACTATATAGTTGTACTAGTTTCTTTTGGGTTCATGATTTGGAGCAGTTATTCTTTAGTTTCGTCGAATGGTTAATGTTCAGAATCATGTTTAGGATGTTATGAACTATTTTGGGGTGTCCGTATATAGACGGGGTGCTGCCGAATTATTTTACGACTCGAATTTCAGATTTGGACTAGTTTTGGGAATGAATTGGAATAGAGATGGTTACCCAAATTTTGTCGTATTCCATATAAATGGACAATTTCGGTTATAGATTTATAGTATTGAATTCATTATATGATTTGTCAGCTTATGGAGATTCTAAAATGAGAAATAGAAATTATGGGAAGTTGGTTAATTGGTTCGTAGGCATTTTCGATATTCAGGAGACATATGTACGAAGTTAGAGATCGATTCGACAGATACTTGAAGTCTTCCGAATTTAGCGAATTTGCTTTTAAGTTTTCATGGTTTTGTTTTAATTATTCTTTTTATTTACGAAGGTTCTTATCGAAGAACCTAATGTTTCTATTCGATTTTTGGTTATTCTTCCTTATCCCAGAGTTTGCGAATGAGGAGGAATTGGGTCGTCTGGTAGGTGGGAGTCTTTGGTGATGCAAGGACTGAGGTAGGGGTTCTGAATCCTTTATCCAGCATGGTTTTATAGATAATGAAATATGCTAGATTCTATAGTTATATATGCGCCATTATAACTAGAGTTTAGGTAGCATGAAACTCGATTTATATGATGAAGTGAAATATGCTTGAAATGTGTTGATGCGATATAAGAAATGGTTTCGAACTGATTTTACGATGATTGTGAACTACTGGGATTTTCTTGTGTGTACCCGACTGCGGATTATGTCAACCTACGGGCACGTAGCCATTGAGGGTAGGTGACATGTGGACACGGTTGTGATCCGTGTGAGACCGGTGAGGTGGGCGACACTAGTCATGAGACCTGTGGGAGTAGAGTGCTTCACTTGCTGGCCATTGGTGCTCGTGCCTCCAGCTCGAGGCTCAGGGCCGTACACCCTGACCGCTCGCCTGGGAGGTGACATTGATTGGGATCCCTCTGCTTTGTGGCGATATGACTCTTGGTTGTTCCACTTCCGTGTTTGATAAGATAATGATTTGAATGAGAAAATGGGTTTCGAGATTGAATGAGAATATTGGTTTTGAGATATGAACGTAACTGATTTTGAAAGATTGCATTAGATGCATGACAGGGTACCGAAGAGAATGAGGTTCAGGTCCTTCCATGGGTATTGGGGGACGGCTCTCTTATTCGAACTCGGTGATCTAAAACGTATTTAGATACTTAAGGTATATATGTATCATGAGGTAAACTCTTCAATGATTGCGGAGTCCCTTAGTGGGAGAGGGGCTTACCGGCTAGGGGTAAGTCTCTTTCTCGAGGAGACGTAGTGCATTAGCTAGTGCCATAACTTAAATGAAATAGGCCATTTGGTAGGGTAAATGGACATTTTGGTGAACTGGGATGATACTCGGAATGCCACTACATTATCATTTTATCTACATAATGAAGGTCCCAATAACAAGCTATTGTGGTGGGCTTCACCTATGAAAGAAATTAATCTAATATCGTGTGACCCAATGGATCAGATATTAAATTGATAAGAACAAAGATATTACACCTGATCTTAACCAAAAGGCCGAGAAAGGTATGAATTTTACTTTCAATTATTTCCTGTTTTGTAATTCAACAATTAATTTCTCCTTCTCTTCCCACATCAGTATGGGACTATATAAGAATGAACTTGTTTCGTATATAAATAAACTATTAGATTGAAGAGACAAAAGGGCATTTGGTCTAGTGGTATGATTCTCGCTTTGGGTGCGAGAGGTCCCGAGTTTGATTCTCGGAATGCCCCCTTTTATTTTTTATTTTTACGTATATAGTTTTTTGGTACTAGTGGCAAGACAAATATGTTTTCTATGAATTTTGATCTTAAACATCAATTTTGAAACCAAACTAGTCTTTCATTTTCACTAGTAATTGGAGGGATATGTACAAAATAATATGAATTCATGAATGATATTTAGGACTTTGGGATTTTAAGGAGGGATATTGGTTAGTCGTGGGTTGGGATATGATTTTGCAACTTTAATTGTTTGGGGTTGCAAGTATTTAATTTTGAGTGTACAAAACTTTCACTAAAGAAAAGGGAGATGATAGAATTTGTGCCTTATGCATTGGTTCTCTAAGTACACAAGTTCATAACTCGGTGGTGATTGGAATAACACAAGGACGACGGATTGATGATGCTGACCTTGATACTAAATTTGGTAGTGTCGTCTACGGTGATGGTGGTGCACTTGGTGGTGGCAGTGGCATGTCAGGTGAAGGTGGAAGACTTGGTGGTGGCTCTAGAGGAAGCGTTGGTAAAGGTGGAGGAGGAAGCATTGGTGTTGGAGGCAGTGCAGGTGGAGTAGGCAGTGGTGTCGGTGGATGCGGGGGTGAAGGTGGAGGATTTGGTAAAGGTGCAGGAGGCATTGGTGGTGGAGCAGCTGGTGCAGGTGGAGGAGTAGGCGGTGGCTCTAGAGGTGGTGTTGGTGGAGAATTTTGTGAAGGTGGTGGAGCACGCATAGGCAGTGAAGGTGGGGGAGTTGGTGGAGGATCCGGTATAGCTGGAGGGGTAGGCATTGGTGGTGGCACTGATGGGGGTGGAGGACTTGGTAGTGGCTCCGGTGGTGGTATTGGTGGAGGATTTGGTAAAGATGAGGGAGGAGGCGTTGGGAGAGGCAGAGGGGCAGGTGGTGGATTTGGAGGTGGTTCCCGAGGAGGAATTGGTGGTGGATTTTACGATTACCAAATATTAGTAGTGTATATTATGAACTAGATCCTCATAGAACTGAAAACACTACTAGTATGAACTTACGATCTCGCATAGTCAATACGAAGGATCTCGTACCGAAGAGATAAATGACATACTCCAGGAAGGACGCAATTGCTATGTTATGAACTAGATCCTCATAGAACTGAAAACACTACTAGTATGAACTTACGATCTCGCATAGTCAATACGGAGTAAATATTATGTCTTTTATTTGTGTCATATCTTCCTCTCCCAAACGTTTTCTCCTCCAAATTATTATAGCTTGAAATAGATATAAGTGGTGGGTGTGCCAATAAGAGCTAAGAAAAGGCACCCTAGCCCATGGACCTAAGTTGGGTAGTGGGCTGCTCATCTAACTTAATGGGTAATTGTTGCTAATTCAAGCCCATTAGAGTACCCAGGAAGGACACAATTGCTTACTTTTTGTATGATATTCTTCCTCTAGGTTTGACACATTTAAGCAAAATTTAACATATAATACCAATTAGGACCTTGTGATGTTAACCCGTCACAGTAGGAGCCATATGTATTTTCTAGCGATGTGGGATCAAGTCTCTTGCACGTGGAACTTTTGTTGTATCGACATTCTTAGTGTGGTAATTTTATTCTTACGACGGAAGTTTTTTTTATTAAAGAACAACGAAAAAATGATAGCAGATACTCTCAATATCTCACTCAACAAAAGTTGATTTCGACATTGTCGGTGAACCCCAACTTTGTTTAGATCAATAGCTAGGTTGCTTTTGATTGTGATATTTGATGTTGAAATTAATACAAATTTAAGTGTTAATACTTGATTAGCTGGGTAATTAGATAATATTTACAAAGGAAACATCACAAGTGAAAATGACTTCTCACTATCTTTTGCACCTCATAGAAGATTGTTGTCGGTAGTGTTTTCACTAGGTCTTAGACCTAACTTCTTTATTTGCTATCGAGGACATTCAAGTTTACGGATTACATTAAGGTCCTATTAGAAAATCTGACAATTGTATTAGAGGTGTTGTCATCTTTCATCTCTTATTTTTTGTATTGCCAGCGTGCCTCTAACTCATGACCTAGTAAGTGGAGGACTAAATCTCCTATCACTCCAACCAAGTGTTGTTGGCTCTTTCATTCCCTACCATTTTTCATACTTAAAAGGACCCATTGATTAAAGTTAATAGTATTTGATCATAAAGGGTTCGAAGTTAAAACTTAACAGTCGGTAGTCAATGAAGATACATTCAAACGTTCACGAGGAGTGAAGCCAAAATTGTGGCCCTCAATAAAGATTCTTTAGGCTCAAAAGTGTAGTCCTTTTTTCTTAATATAAAAGTGTAGTCTTTTGAACCATCACTTTCTAGGTGGGTCTCTTTCTCTAAAACGAAGATTAATCAAAAGATCATGACAAAGTTACCATTAAAGAGGAGATCAATTATCAAAGGTGAAAAAAGAAAATAGAAGAAAATGTTTTCTTTGTCTATAAATCTATAGTTAAATAGAAAAAAAAACTAATATATTAAGTTGACTTGACCTTGGAGGTCCCATTTTTTTTCTTTCTTTCTAGAAATCAATGATTCCATCTTTTGAAGAAAAACTACATTTTGGTCCATTAACCTTAAACTTTAATGTTTACATAAAATCATAGCTAAAGCGTGTGTTTACTATATTTTGTCGATTTTACCGTGATTACTGGATGATCTTCCTCTAAGATCTATCAGTTTATTTGGGGGTTGACTTGTCGAGTATTATAAGTAACTCAAAAATCTCTTTTGAAAGTGTCCAAAACTGAACAAATCATGCTAATATTGAAATTGCCCATATATTGTTCACTATTAGAATCAGTACTACACAAACTTACCCCATAAGACACATAGTAGAAGAATCTTTATTTACTTTTCACATTGAAAAATCAATAAAACTCAACAAAATAAAATACATAGAATTGAGGTTAATTAGGTTAATAGGATCATGTGTATCCATCCATAGGGGGGACCTTGTTCCCATAGTATCCAAGAGATTGGATTGTTTATAAAATTATGTACAAGTTGACCTTTGTGTGGTGTTGGTTAACGTGTATGGGTCGGGGGTTAGTTTGTTACTTGTTCAAAGCTTTGACTTTGATTTTCTAACACAACAAAACAAAATGGGGACCAAATCCAAAACTTTGACTTTTATTATAGATTTTTGTCAGTTTGGTTTGTCCCATAGCAAACTTCTTTTGTCTAAGCACATCTTAAGCTTATGGTTACTTCTTTCCCGAAATATGTTAGCGTTCAATTAAAGTGAGTTCTACCAACCTCTTATTTGAACATTGGGTTCTCTAGTGAGAGAGACACACACAATTACTCAATCAAAGTGAACTTCACATATCGTTTGGTGACTAGTAATGATTCTTTTTTCTTATCGTTGAACATCATTTTGTAAAAGTAAGTTTTGCAAACCGACCTAATTAGTTAATTTACAGACTAATTTACAACTCCCGTATATTAATATTTATCCGATCAATCTAAATATTTATTTTACTTATCAATCAAAAATAATAAAATTATTTATTGAATTGAAAATGGCTTACAAGTTTATGTTCAGTTACAAAATGTTTCTCTTTTATTAGTTCGTTTAATAACGGTGTTACAAGGCACAAAATATGTTTGATTGTATTGAGATACGTGTGTAAACACGTGATATAAGAGGCGGATCGAGATGAGAAGATCCGACGATCAAGACTATTGCAAGATATTTGAAGATATGTGAAGATCTAGAATATTCAGTTTCATATATTATAATATTTCTTGTAATATATCTAATATTATTGTTAGATAATATTTATATTGTTTCCTAGTTCAGTTAAGGGAAACTAGGAAACCCTAAACCTTCTCTATAAATAAGAGAGGATTCTAGGAGTTAAATCATTCGATTACTATTCGATTATTGTAACGAATCACCACAGTTGTGGTTAATAAAGTATGTAGCCATTCAGGCTTTATCCGAGGATGTAGGTCGTGAATATCCGACCGAACCTCGTTAAATATGTGTCGTCTAATTTATGTTCATCTATCTCCGATTATCACATAATCGTGATTTTAACATGGTATCTGAGCAGGTAGTTCAATCCTGATTCAAGCTTCCGCAATTTTCCAATATTTTTTTTAAATGTTGTGATTATATAATCGATCAATCTCTTGGTCGACTTTTTTCAACACCAAGTTTGTGTCTTGTGACTTCTTTTTTTTCAAGCTTCATTGAGCAACCGAAACCACCTGAGTTGACACAAGAAGAATGCATTTTCTCTGTCCAAATAGAGCACCACAAGAAACAACACTAGCAAAGAAGTACTCCCTCCCATGGTCACACTATTATTAGCAAAATAAGAAGAAAGGCCCGTATATCCAATCCAGCCGAGCCATTTTCCTTTTCGGTGGAGAACTAGAATTTGTTGCTACATTAAGTGATCATCTTCTTTGTTCATATCATAATTGGGATATCAATCTTCAAGTCATGTTCAAGACCCATCATCAAGTGAGTTTTTTTCAGCCTACTGAAGTCGTTGATTACGTAGGTTGTTCCGTCTAATCAAGGCGATTCAAGTCACAATTTTGGATGTGATATCACTATTTTTTTTCAAGTTGGACACTTCACATCTTCCGTGCTCCAACTTGCGGGAGGGTATTGAGATACGTGTGTAAACACGTGATATAAGAGGCGGATCGAGATGAGAAGATCCGACGATCAAGACTATTGCAAGATATTTGAAGATATGTGAAGATCTAGAATATTCAGTTTCATATATTATAATATTTCTTGTAATATATCTAATATTATTGTTAGATAATATTTATATTGTTTCCTAGTTCAGTTAAGGGAAACTAGGAAACCCTAAACCTTCTCTATAAATAAGAGAGGATTCTAGGAGTTAAATCATTTGATTACTATTCGATTATTGTAACGAATCACCACAGTTGTGGTTAATAAAGTATGTAGCCATTCAGGCTTTATCCGAGGATGTAGGTCGTGAATATCCGACCGAACCTCGTTAAATATGTGTCGTCTAATTTATGTTCATCTATCTCCGATTATCACATAATCGTGATTTTAACATATTGCCAACACGACATACATATCTTCTACTTTAGTCATGCTATGTCAGCGTCAAACCATGTTCCGTCCTATTATTAAGCCAAATATTATTATCATTATTATTATAATTTCTACTTTTAATTTTCTATTCCATATTTATATATTTTTAATTCAAGGCTAGTTGGAAACCGCGTTAAACTCGCACGTGCTACATAAAGGTGTAGGTTACTAGGAACCGATGGATAGTTTAAAAACTCGAGGTTACTTTGTGGGAAGTTGGGTCTGATTGTTACACGTGCGACGGTTAATTATAAAGTTGGGTTGGTCGGGCATCGTATTCCGGGTTGATGGAGACCCGGACCGTGTATCATGGGTAATTAGTTTCAGTGAAAAAGTACATAATTATTGCATTTTGGATTTTTCCATATTCCCTATTCGGTCCCCATATCTTGTTCAATTGACCAAATCGCCCTATGAATTTCTTTTCTTTCACACGTCTAACTCTATTGCTTTTTCCGAAAATTTATCGTGATAGTAACTACAATGATATTGATACATCAATAAGATGTGATAAACACGATAACAATCAAATTTAATCCCTTACAGGAAGGGGGCTAAAATAGTAAAATCCAACTATACTACGACCTAAAGTCCAATTAAACTTAATTTGTATCTTTTAACAACCCAAGTTTATCATCAACCATAAAGTTTACCTCCTTCGATAATCGAACTGCGACCTCCAGTATTCTGGAGTACATGCACTGAGCTATGAGTTGTTTTTTTTTTCTTTGTTAAGGATCTTAGCTATGAGTTGTTGGCTACTAAATATTTATAGTTGGTCCATAATCCTCTTAACTCATCAAGGTATTTATCAATTAGTAAGTAATAGGGAAGATTAAATCGTACATATGAAATTTTGATTTAGTTGGTTGTGTATTTCGTAATGCTTAAACTACTAAGCTTCTCATATTGCGTGGTATATGTAAGTAGATTTAAGTTATTGATCGACTCGATAGACATTTTAAAAGTTATATTGAGTGAAAATGGGGTCTGATTGTAAATCCACAATTTTCGTTTAGTCAATCGATAATAACTTGAACATGAAACCCTATCTCTAACCGGGATCTTATTAAATTCAAAGATAATAATGTGCATAACTACACAAATATGTGAAATATATTGCAAATAGTTTTTTTTGTTGAATATAAATAAATTGCAAATAGTTGGCATACTTATATATTGACATAAATACATCGTGAAGGAATATTATGAAGTCCATAGATAACACGACTCATAATTGTGCATCATTTGTACCTTCCTTTATTCGTTTCTTTCTTCCAAGTGACCCAAGGACAAGGTCCATATGCAATGTCATTAAAATAGCATGTGTTTATATGTAACAAAATTACATAATATGACGCTAAAACATGACGACGATAAAAAAAAAAGGAAGAAGTTTATAAACAACTCTAGCAAAGACACTTCAGGTGGCTACAAAAGTACTCTTCAAGCCCATCTAAATCTACTCTATGTAGATGAAAAGAATATTCACAAGACAAACAAAACTATGAGAAAACATTGGGATATCACAATACAAGACCTTCAAGACCATGTGCACCTTCATCCATTCATGGGTGCTAATTTAGAAGAATGCGCCCAACAACAATAATGAAGAAAACATTGGTCTAACGTTGACAAACCACGTTCCAATGTTTTATAACGTATTTCATCGGTCAAGCATCATAAAATAACTAAGAAAAACTTTTTAATAAATAATAATTTGTTTGGCATACATACAGGTCTTTACCCCAAAGAAAGGCCACAAAAAGTCGAAAATAAATAATAAAAAAAAGAACAGGTAGCTTAAATAGAAAACCCAAAATGGAATCAGAATCACATGCAGACAGTGGGGAAGTGATCACACAAAATAGATAAGCTTTCAACTTTTCTTTTTTTTAAACCTTGTAATTACTCATTAGTCAACCTTAACACAAACCTCATTCACATTACCACCACTACTAAGAGGTTATCAAAGTCAAAATTCAACCTCTTAATTAACCGGTCAAAGTCCTTTGTCGGTATAACATCATGCTCTTTTCAATTAATGGCATTCTTTGCCTTGCCTGCCTCCTCTAGGTTCCGTACAACCACCCCCGTGCCCGTCAATCTTGCCCTAACAATCATGTCACATTGCTCTTTCGTTTCCTTCACCCTCACTTGACTTTCCATCAAGAGGTTACAAATTAAAGTTAAAGTCAAACAACATCTCCAACGAAAAACTCCCACAAAAAAATCCCTAATTTTTTTTGGTCTTTAATAGGGACTTTTAAAACATCTCTAATTTTAGTACATATGTCACTTTTGAGTTCGATAAAATAGTGGAGTAAAAAAAACAAAAGTTTCTATAGGTTAAAATTGAGAGTGACACATAAAGAGTCTTAAGAACACACTCTAATTTTAGAGTGTCTCTCTTGAGAGTCTCTATATTAAATGTCTCCACATCATAATTGAGTGTCAATTAGAACTAGAGAAGATTTTTTGACAAAATCTCTACCGATTCCAAGTAGCACTATAGGTTTTAGAGTTTGAGTGTAAATCTGTGAAGAAACATTAATTAGGGATCCCAAACCCTTTCTACTTCAATACTACTAATCATACTTCAATATTGAGTAAACAAACTCTCTTTCCCTCTATTTTTGCCTTATTATCTATTCACACTACCTTTTAAGGGCTCATACACAATCTCTCTCTCTCCCCCTCCTAAAACTCCCCTTGTCTCTCTAAAAACTCATCAACACACACACACTCTCTCTCTTTCTCTCTCTCATGTTGGATGATAGAGATTCTAGGAGAAGCTAGTTTGATTTTTACATAGATGAGTGAGAAGAATAAAGAAGTAGCAGGCATGGAGATGGATAACTTCATGATGGGAACAACAACACCATCATCCTTATTTGTAGATCATTTTCCATCAAATTCTCTATCATCATTGGGATTATATGATATGTATGATGTTGATCAAAAAGGTTCTCTGAGTTTCTCTGACTTGTTGGATTTCCAAACGGACTTGAATCCTTCTATATTCAGCTGCCTCTTACAACCACCACCACCACCGCCACCACCTTCAACTGAACTGTTGAACTTTCCAGAAACACCCAATTCTTCATCGATTTCTTCGTCGTCTACCGAAGCCACAAATGATCTTCATATAGAACAATCAAAACCTCTAGATCATGAAGAAGACCCATTTAAATCAAAGAATCAGTAAGTTTAGCTCTTTAATTATATACAAAATCCTAAAATGGGTATTTTTTTTTATAATCTGTTTTGATGATTTATTGATTGATGTGGGTTATTATTATTGATCTAGATTGTTGAAACCCAAGAAGAAGAATCAGAAAAAGCAGAGAGAACAGAGAGTTGCTTTCATGACAAAAAGTGAAGTTGATCATCTAGAAGATGGGTATAGATGGAGAAAGTATGGACAAAAAGCTGTCAAAAATAGCCCTTTCCCTAGGTATTTATATTGTACTACTACTTCTATTTTCTATACCGCCACCCATTCATTTCCATCTCTCTCTCCCTCTCTCTCAATGATCTTTTCTTATACTACTGATTATGCCGATTCCGACCGTCAAACAATCGATAACCTGCTGAAAACAGTAAGATTCGAACTCTGACGATCTGTGTTGTACACAAAAACACATATTTATCACCCAAGTACCCAACCAAAAGTTGGATTCACACATAACCTAACTTCATTTTTATGATTATTTCCACTACTTTTCTTTCTTTTGCTAATTGAGTTTAGCTTCATTTTAGGTCAAATCTCATTCATTATGGGGGTTTTGTTTTTTTTTAATTAAATTTGTTGATATATTTGCAGGAGCTACTACCGTTGTACTAGTACTACTTGCAATGTGAAGAAGAGAGTAGAGAGATGTTTTGATGATCCAACATTCGTCGTGACGACATATGAAGGCCAACACACTCACCCAAGTCCGGTTATGCCTAGGGGAGCCTCCATTCAAGTTACACCATATTCCGGTCACTTTGGTGCTTCATCCTCTTTCGGCTCCACCCCCATGCAAATCATGCATACCCACCGATATCGACAACCACAATCCCCATATAACTTGCCATCCCCACCAGTACCACCTTTGAATTCAAGTAACCCTAATTCGTTGCTACCTTCTACTAGTTTTCTTCACGAGAGTAGCAAACGTTTATGTACCTCATTATCATCAACTTCTAGTTCATTGATTAGAGATAATGGACTTCTTCAAGATATTGTTCCTTCTAATATGATTACCCGATCAGAAGTGGAGTAGTATTGAAGTTATAGAATCTTTAACTTGCTAATTATTAGCTATTAATTTTCGGGTATATGTTGATTTTGCTTGTTGTTACTAATTAACTAATGTATGAAGCAAACATGGGAAAAAATGAAGGAAATGAAAGAAAGAAACCCACTTCAATTCACCCCAAGAATATCAAGTACCCCATGAGAGGGACTAGTTATGTTTAGAGATAGTAATGTATTCAAATTTAAATGAATTAAAATTAGCTAGGGTTTCTTTTTTATCTATGTTCTTGTTTCACTTCATTTTTATCTCATATACTACTATTTCTTGTTTAGGATAATGTTGAAAACTAGGGTTTGAACTTCATGAAGAAAGTAGGGTTAGAAACAACAGTGTTAGCTTTTGTCATTGCATGTGTGAGAATCATGAGTTGTTATTAATGGTAAATGCTAGACTTTTAGAATGATATTGGGAACTTGATTATATTCCTTATTGAGATGGGGATGATTATGGGGAGATGGGTGTTGGTATTTAGTGAGATATCTTGAAATGATAAAGATAAGTGCAACAAGGTAAAGAACAAGTGATTAATGCTTCCCATTTTTATATATCCTTGTGGAGAAATTGTACATCTTTCTTCTTTTGTTGTTTTTCATTTTCACATTGAACTTTGTTTCATTTAATGGTGGGGATTTAAGGATAAAACTGTGGACTCATTAAAGGGATGGTGTGAGATCTTGGTAGAGAGATATGGACATTAAACAATTATGTATGGAATGATGAAAAGTTATGAGTAGTTTTTGTACCTCTTTGGGTTCAATGGTTCCTGTCCATGTGACAGACTATGCTTGGAAATATGTCTTTGTGTTTCAGTGGGACATTGCTATATTTTACTTGGACCACTCTACTCATTGCCATAGGCCGACACGTGATGGGCCCAACGATCAGACGTGTTGAATGTGCACAAACTTAATATAGTAGCAGAGCTAGGTCCACAAATGAGGCTCAACGGTCACATGTACTCCATGTGACGAGACAAAAATGAGTTTTCACTCTGATGTAGGGGGTGTCATACTGTAAAGGAGATGTGCCTATAAAGTATCCATTACTCTTGGGCTTTTAGTATGGGTCGGAGTAGGTTTTGGAATCGGGCAGGGTTGGGCTTCATGTTTGAACTAAGAAAGCGGGTAAGCGTTTTTCAGGTAAATCCCGATCCCGCCAACGAAATTTAAACAAGACCTTCGAGCTATTCATTAGTACTCCATCAAACCCTGGCATTCTAGGTTGGGCTTCGGGCTCAGTTACCCTTCGATCAGAGCTTCCAAGATCAATACGAACGAATTTATCAACCTAGAACACAAAGATGTTTTATAGGCACCAATTTAACGTAAACAAAATTATTAGTGGAGTTTATCAATCAAATCCACCATTTTTTTATGACTAGTAAATATGAGCTAGGACAACTGAAAGTCTTAGCCTGACTCGAGAGAGTATCCGAAATCAACGGCTTTGATTTGACGTTCACCTCCCTCTCTAGATTTGCGTATAAGATCTCGAGAAAATAATAGCCCTTCATTTCATTTTCTCCCCCCTAATCTGTCTACACATTTTATGGCTGTATCGTAACATAATTTGAATGCTTCAATACCTGTTTATGATGTACAAAGTAATGCTATTGCCATGGGGTGGTTAGTCTCTCTCTCTCTTCATTCTGTAAGAATCAAACCCAATATCTGATGCATCATGAACTAAAACCCTATGACTAATTCTCCTTGACCATATCTTCTTTCCTTTTAACTACCCCCCCCCCCCCCCCCCCCCCCCCAAAAGAACACATTCCTCTCATGAATAATACCAACCCCATCAACTTTCACCATTATTACTATAAAATCACTCATCTACACTATATTTTTCAATTACACTACTCATCAGGAATTAGAACCTTCAAAATGAACAATTACTTATCTTCATTTGCTCTCTTTACACTCTGTTTATCTCTCATATTCTCATGCATTACTAAGTTCACATTAACCCAAGCATGCTTTAATACGAGTGACGAAATCGGTAGTCATGGATTACAAATCAATGGGTACCAAAGTAGCTGCCCTGAAGCTGAATCTATCATCTTCTCATGGGTTGAAAAAGCAGTGGCAGATGAACCACGAATGGCAGCTTCGCTTCTTCGTCTTCATTTTCATGACTGCTTTGTCAATGTACATGAGTCATTAACTATACCCATACTTGTATACTTTTGCTTATTCACTTTTTTTTTTTTAAATCTTGAGACTTGATTAATGTATATCGGTTATCGGTTGGTTCAGGGTTGTGATGCTTCTGTCTTGTTAGACGATACACCGTTTTTCACAGGCGAAAAAACTGCAGGACCCAATTTGAATTCTCTGAGGGGGTTTGAAGTGATTGATGCTATCAAATGCGATCTTGAAACGATATGTCCTGAGACTGTTTCTTGTGCTGATATTCTTGCAACCGTGGCACGTGACTCTGTCGTTTTGGTATAAACAAATAGCGAACCTCAACTTATTTTACTACTAAGAATGTGCAATTAGTTGAATATTAATGGACTTATCTTGTGGCTTTGGATGTAGTCTGGTGGACCTAGTTGGGAAGTTGAGATGGGAAGGAGAGACAGCTTAACCGCTAGCAAAACCGACGCGAATAACAACCTTCCTGGCCCGAACTCGGACTTACAAACCCTAATTACCAAATTTCAGAATATCGGGCTTGACACTAATGACATGGTTGCTCTCTCAGGTAAATGTATCCTTTTCTCCACAGATTGTGGTTACTGTTAAGTTTGTGATCATTCAAATCAAAACCAATTAATGGTTATTACTATTTGTCTGTGTGGGACTATTTGCATCTTTACAAAAATGAATTTGCAGGTGGACATACCATTGGTAAAGCTCGATGCTCGACTTTCACCTCTAGACTGAAAAGCGATAGCAACTCTGGTGATATAATTCTCGACTTAGATTTTCAAGCATCTCTACAACAATTATGCTCTACCAATACAAACACAACGTTGACAGAGCTAGACTTAGTAACACCGGGAACGTTCGACAATCAATACTATATAAATCTGATATCCGGTGAAGCTCTCCTCCCATCTGATCAAGCTTTGGTGACTGAGAATAGTCCGACACTTGAAATCGTTGAAAACTATGCAGTAAATGCACCATTGTTCTTCGAAGACTTCAAGAAATCAATGATGAAAATGGGAAGTTCGAAGCCTCTTACTGGTAAAAATGGGGAGATTCGTCGTAGTTGTAGGATTGTTAATTAGTTAGTTTAACTATCGATGTCTCTGTAATCTAGTATGGACAATGATCATGCTTGTGTAAGTACCCTTTTAGGTACTATAATATCTACTCTCATATAGTAATGGTTGGGCTTTAACTAAGATGAGTAATGTTCGAATTTCGAGTCTAGAAATCAACCAAGTAGTAAATATTGGTGTTCTAAAACTCAATTAACAAACCCATGATATTTGAATCCAAATTTCAGCAAACAACATAAACCGAAAAACTCAAGCTCTTCCTGCAATTTTTTTGTGGGTCTTGTGAAATCAGGATCAATCAATTCAGGCAGACTCAATATTTAATCTAGCATAAACTGACCTATTCCAGTTCAACTTAGGTGATGTTTGTCTCTTTTTCAGTTCGTTTGAGTGGATCTCAAATCAACCATTCAAACGAGTTCAAACATCAAAAGTAAAAAAGGAAAAAGATACACTCTAGGATCTAACTCTCGTAAATTTGGATATTGAGTAAATTTCAGGTCTAACTTAGAAAAAGTCCTAAATGGTAGGAAATGCAAAACATGAATATCCCAAAATGGCAGTATAGTATAGAAATAGATACTTGGATTTGTCAGATAATATTTGATAGTCTCTCCAACATTTTGAGACTTTTAAGTCTTGTTTTTTGTGTTGGATATTTTCCCGCTTGGCTTCTTATATTAAATTCTAGCTTTTCTTTCTTATCAAACAAAAGGCTTGGGAAAGAAAATTTCTAAAATTAGATTTGTCTCTGTTAGGGTTTTCTCCCCTGAATCAAATTCTAAATTAAATTTTTTTTCCTAAAAGACGGGAAGCGATGAAAAGCTAGTGGGCGAGATGAAGAGTTAAGATAAAGACTTGATGTCAATACACATAATTATTTGTGTCTGGTGTTTTTTTTTTAACAAAACAATGTTCTAAACAGAGACGATAGAGTAACAAAAAATCTTGGCATGAAATGAGATCCAAGTATCCAACAACTCACACTCATCTTGTGTTTATCAAGATAAATTGCCGTGAATCCAACCGTCGGATTTTGGTTAACGCCAACTTTTTCAGTGCCGTGACATTTTCGGTCTCTAAGAAACATCAATCAACTAACCAAACATGTGATGAGGGGGCTAACTTGTCCAATGGATAATTTTAAGGAGGTCAGATAGAATCAACCATAGTCAATCGGGGGTAATAAAAGAGGAGTAGAACTTTATTTTTCCCAGTCTTATTTTCCACATACTCTTCTTCCCGCGCAGAGCTCGACTTTGACGGCAGAATCGATTTCGACGAAGAAGACGACTCCGTCTGTCTCTTCTCCAAGTGACTTCAAGGTAACTCTTTAGGGTTTTATATGTAAAGGGTTTGGTGTTGTCACTTTTGTTTTCGTATTAGTTTATCTAGGGTTTCTATATTACCGTCCATTTATCTAGGGTTGTTTTTTTCTTGTGAGGAAGATTATGAATGAAGGCTTAGAGTAGTTCTTTCACAATCAACTAGGGTTTCTCGTAGTTCTTCAGATTTTCATGAAGAAGATTACGAGTTGATGCGTACGAGTTGGAAAACTAGGAATGTAATTAGAAATTGGGGTTAAAATAGCAAAGAACCACCTGCTAGGTTTTTGTTTTCTTTCTTTCCAACTCCTTCTTCTTCTCCAGCAGCAGCCAGCAGGTATGTCTTCACTCTCTATTCAAACTTAATCATAGCCAGCAGTCCATTCTCTCTCTCTCTCTCTCTCTCTCTCTCTCTCTCTCTCTTTCTCGGTTAGAGAGAATTGAAGGTCGAATGAGGCATTTCTGGATGTCTTCAATGGTGGCCAGGGGGCATCCATTGTTGTTGCTGCTTAATTGTTGTTTGATTTGTTGTTAATTGTTGTTTGTATTGGTGTTAATCGTTGTTACAATCTATAATCTACAGGGGGCAATGGATATGGATTCTGATACAAATTCAATGACAGTTGAAGAACCAGTGCCCATGAAAATGGATTCTTCTACCACCCAAGTATATTCCTCTTTTCTCTACCATTTTCTCCTTCTCATTAAGTTGTGTTGATTTGGCTTTTCATTATATGAATTCAGAAGGAGGGTAAAGAAAAAGCAGATATTTCGGAGTCAATGGAGAAACTACAGATAGATGAATCTTCATCAGGGACTTTCAAGAAGAAACCAGTTATTATCATTGTAGTTGGGATGGCAGGCACGTACTCTTACAAATTTATCATTGTACTTCTTTTTTATTGTTTGTGTCAGTTTCGTTTTACAAGATGATTTTCTAAAATTTGCTTGGATTTTTGACTTATTTAGGTAGTGGTAAAACAACTTTTCTTCATCGTTTGGTTTGCCATACACAAGCTTCAAACATTCGAGGATATGTAGTTAATCTTGATCCAGCAGTTATGACCCTTCCTTATGGTGCGAATATCGATATACGAGATACTGTTCGATACAAGGAAGTTATGAAGCAGTTCAATCTTGGTCCTAATGGAGGAATCTTGACATCACTTAACTTGTTCGCAACAAAATTTGACGAGGTAAAGTAAAATCTGTACAAGCAGTCTGTATCTCATATTTTTTGGTGATATGTGCTTTGAAGCCTAACTTCTGGCCTCCATTTCTATTAGTATTAGGCATACCCATTTACTCATTAAACACTTTTAGAGATGTTGGAACTTAAGATAATTGTAGTTTTTTTTTTAAGCTAAGATAATTGTAGTTTTCGACATTTCACTCTTATCTTGGAACGAAATTTGGTTCGTTATAGTTTGGGAAGCAAGCAATACTTCATTCAAATTAGAAAATAACATTCCTATGTTAATCATGTAGTTCATGCACAACAATTGACAAAATAACTTGGAAATGTGCATTTTTTTTACCACAATTTTGTGGTTAAGTTTTATCAGAATGTTGTGTTTTTCAGGTTGTATCAGTTATTGAGAAGCGAGCGGATCAGCTAGATTATGTTTTTATCGATACTCCTGGTCAAATTGAGATATTTACTTGGTCAGCTTCAGGATCAATAATTACTGAAGCTCTTGCTTCGACTTTTCCCACTGTGGTTTGTTATGTGGTTGATACACCTCGTTCTGCTAGGCCGGCTACTTTCATGAGTAATATGCTTTATGCTTGTAGCATATTATACAAGACAAGGTTGCCACTTGTTTTAGCCTTCAACAAGATTGATGTGGCTAAACATGAGTTTGCTGTAGAGGTATTTTTTTTATTGATCGATCTTTTGTTGATTGTCGAATATTTAATCTGTGTTTTCCCATTCTAATATACATTGATCCAACAACAAGTTTGTCACTGACAAGAAATTTTAATTTTACATGTATAGTGGATGACTGATTTTGAGGCATTTCACACGGCACTTGACGAAGATAACTCATACACATCAACCCTAACGAGAAGTCTCTCACTAGCGCTCGATGAATTCTATAACAATCTCCGCTCGGTAGGCGTGTCTGCAGTGTCAGGTGCTGGAATGGATGCCTTCTTTAAGTCCATAGATGCAAGTGCCGACGAGTACATGGAAACCTACAAGTATTACTTCACTCTCTAAGAATTTTCTTACCCTACTTGGAGTAGTTTTTTTCACAATAGTTGCTTGAGTTGAACAATTTTTCTTTGTTTCTTTCAAATTTTTAACTTTGTGCGGTTCCAGGGCTGATCTTGATAAGAGACGGGCAGAGAAACAACGATTGGAAGATGAACGAAGAAGAAAAAGCATGGAGAAGCTGAGGAAAGACATGGAGAAATCTGGCGGAGAATCTGTGGTTTTAAGTACAGGTATGAAAAACAAGATGGACGAAGATGAGGAGGAAGATGACAAAGAAGACGAATACGAGATTGATATGGTAACAGAGGAAGACGATGGAGAAGACGATGGTGAGAACGAAGAAGTTATCGACTTCAAGTTTTAACAACCTCCTACAGTCTTTGACATGGCTTTTGGTTCAATATATATACAGACTGCATATCCTATCTTGGTAAATAGTTAGTTTCTTGTAAGGGTGAATTTTGGTATGTTTAAACTGGTGAAGTCATTTTGATTTGTTTGCTTTTTTAGTAGTAGATCCCAAAAGCATGGAAGAAAAAGAACAATTTGAGACTGATCTTTCCTCGTTAAATGTCATACAATTATGTTCACTTGCACTGCTATTTTTATGAGTAGTGCTAGAAGAGATTCAAAGTTGGAAGTCTATTCCTCTTTTTTCTTTTTTTCTTTTCTGAAAGGTCGAAATTTATTCTGGACCTACACAAAATTAGCTGTCTTGGTTTTATGTTAATTCACTCGTTCATTTTTGATGGACGGCTGATTTGTATTTAGAATTGTGGTAGTTATACTTTTGTAGTATTTTCTTTTTTTAATAATTCAATTTGGTTGTATTTAGTTTATAAGCCAAGATTGTGGATGCAATTATTATAGGTCAAAGTGAGTTTTCCTTGCGTATTTATGGGCCTAGGGCAAAGAAGGGGTTGCCGGTAATTTGCAGTTTAGCTGGCTTGTAGCTATTACTCTTAATTTTGACCCACCTCTCATTTACAGTCACAATAATATTATTATTAACACCACTTAAACTTTGTTTTAATCTTATTTCATCAAAAAAAAAAAAAAAAAAACTTTGTTTTAATCTTATACACTTAAATTTCGACACATTCGTTCCCAATTGACTCACGACCCTACAAAACTTCATTTCCATCACTATCTTTGACCTCCACTGCCATCATGATTCTCTCACTCCTCAACTCCATCATCACATTTTTCATCAACAATATATTCCTTACAAATAAATGAATAATAAAAGAAAAAATTTCAAATTTGTTCTCTAGATCTTCAAATTTGTTCACCTACCAGTCCCTCTTCCCTTTATCTATGCATTAATGTCTTAAAGGTAAACTTAAAATAAAAAGTAGAAAGTTTTGTGACGACGTAGAAAGCAGAGCTTTGTTGTATGAAAAATGTTGTTAGACGAAGAGAAGGTTGTGTTAGAGAGAATCGTATTTCTTTGTTGGAATTGAGAGAAAGAAAGAAAAGCATGATAGTGGTAGTCCTTGGTTTTAATAGTGGATTGATGGTGTGAGCAAAAATTGACTTTGATCAAATTTATTTATTTATTTTTAAAATAAAATGAGGATTGAATGAAGTATGTAGCTAGAAATGTATATCCAAATAGGCAAGCTTTATTAAACTCGACCATTCATGATTCATGTGTGGCTTCTCTCTCTCTCTTTCTCTTCTTCTTCTATCTCTAAATTTGTCATCCCATGTGTAATCAAGAGATACACGTGATATGCCGCAGACTTTTTAATACTCCAAGTCTCCAACTAATAAAGCTTCTCTCTTTCTATACCCTAACCTAACCCCTCCCTCCTCATACTTGACGGTTCTAACATTCTCATACAGTATGTAACATTGTGGGTCTTAATCACCTACGTTAGTAGACGTCGTCTTCTTCATAAATTTGTCTAAACAAATACAGCTACCTTCTTTCATTAACCAGTGGGACCCATAATTAGTAGAGTGATTAGTGGCTTAAACCACCACCACCGACGAAGTAACTACTTAAAGGATGCTCCTTCACAATACGAATATCCAAACCAAATCCCAAAGCAAACAATTTTTCACCTTCTCCTCCCACCCTCTACCCCACCATCTTCTCTCTCTCTATATACATCAGCAGTGTGGTGGGGGGTAAGTTGATTGAAATTGCTTCCTTGGAAACTCTCAAAGGTTTCATTCATCTCTCCTCTTTTTATACAGTATCTCTTATTTGGTGAATTCCCATTTTCCCATGGACTCTCTCAATAGCTAGCTAGCTAGCTATTCCCATCTGCTTTGGATCTAGGGCCTTTTATTCTTTCCTTCCTTTTAAGCAATTTTAAACCAAAGGGTATTGTTCAATTTTCATGGGTTTCAAGACACTATGATATCTGAAATGCTTTTCATCTCATCATGTTCATATCACAAAATTGAAGATTTGTTTCAATGGGTTGAGTCTAAAAATTGATTTTTTTTGGTTTTTAGTTCTTAAAAATTGAAGTTTTTTTTTTTTGGGTTTTTAGTTACTTAAGAGTGAGTATCCAAAGATTTGATTTTGTTATGGATGAAACGGGTATTAGAGAAAAGGAAGTAGTGATTGATCTTGAAAATGGTGGAACTACTAGTGAAGAAGAAGAAGAAATTGGGAATAAGGAATCAATTTCAATCTTGGGTCAGATTTGGAGTGGGTTTTTGAGTGATAATGGATCAGTCAAAGGTGTAAAAAATGGTGGGATAAGTTCAAATTGTCCTGAAAATACAGAGGTATTGATAGAGAAAAAATCTCAAGGAGAGGAATCAGTAAGGATGAAGAAACCAGACAAGGAAAGTGGGAAAAAAAATAATTCTTCTAGGGTTTCATCGAAACCACCTCGACCTCCAAGAGGACCATCACTAGATGCTGCTGATCAGAAGCTGATAAGAGAGATTGCTGCTCTCGCTATGTTGAAACGGGCGAGGATCGAACGAATGAAAGCGCAGAAGAAATTGAAAGCAGCAAAAGTTGCATCATCTAATAGTAATCTTTGTGCTATGATTATCACTTTTATCTTCTGCCTAGTACTAATCTTTCAAGGTAAAATTTCTATTAGAATGTGAATTTATAATGTCATTACTTTTACCTCTTGTTTAGCCATATTATATATCATGATATATGTCACTAGAAACTAGTTCATTGATCGGTCCGATACAATCTTAGGTATAAATACAAGTGCGAATTAGAACTATTTGATGTGATAGTCCCATATCGCTCACAAAAGTGTCCAGAGTCCAGGCTGTAAGTGCACGCTCAAGCTTAGTAAGTACCGAGACCTTTTGGGGGGTTCGCGGAGCCTTCGCCGAGAACAAAACCCGGTATCTTAGTGAGGTGGTAAAAGCGGGGACAATATTGGCAACTGCTAAGGCTTGGGGCGGCACATTTGCGATGATTTTTACTGATTATACTTTCTACAAAGTAGAGATAGTGTAGTACTTAATGTGCTTGTTTTTTTATGCAGGAATGTCGTCTAAAGGTCGTCCTCATATGAGCTTACAAGGATCTCCTCAATCAGCAGTAGGAATGAGAGGAAGCTCGATTTCGATTCAGTATTACAATAAAAAATCTGCAGATAGAACTGATAAATCTGACTCTCTGTCTCCCAGGTATGTGAACTTTTTTCGGTTTGGTTTAATAGTTACTTGTTCTTGCTGGGGGTATACATTGTTTGGTTACACTTGCCGTTTTCGCTGTATATATGGTTTGTGTGCTAAGAGGGAACCCGTTTTTTATCACAATTTTGACGAATTATCTTCGATGAAACTTTAGTTTCAGAACCTTTTTACTTACCACTAAGTGCAACAATTCATTAAGACATTTGTGCATTTGATTTGGCTATTATAATCTAGAGGTTTGCTTTTTTATTAGGGCTCTTATTCCATGATGTTGCAGCTTGTTAGAACAGGTATATGGATCTGCTCCTCACGAAGATGCAGGGAGTAAAGAGGCAGGGTGATTGAGAGAGTATTGCCACGGTACAAGAGAGGAAAGTAACAGAAGAACCACTTGTGTGATCTTCGAGCGAGTTCGAGAGAAATCCCGTAACAGCTCGTTTTAGAGATCTTTGGTCCTGTTAGTTGTGTGTGTACATATGGGTGAGGAGGGCTAGAATGACCCAGCATATAAAGGCTCCCGAGAGAGGGAGCCTAGGCTCTTGTACAACTTGAAATATTGATCAATAATTTATTGAACTCAGGGATGTTAAACTTTTGATAGCGATATATTTCGTGTTTACTACTAAAAACACTTTTTGAGATATTGATCCATTTCTATACTCCCCACTCGGATCTACTTACTCTTTTCATTATATGCCGGTTTTCATAGTGTCGGTGGCGTAAGCAGGAAGTGTGAAATATATAAGGTGTCGGTGGTTTTCAAAGTTCATAATACTGCCAATACCAACTAATATATTTGCCTCTTTTTAGAAGTGAATAAAAGTTATGGTGCTCTCACACTGACATAATACTCTAACCAGGTCCACCATTATAAGCAAAAAACTTTGTTCGAATGGTAATTCAAAATAAATTGAAAATAAACTCGACAAAAGTTTTAGAGTATTAGCAAAAACCGAAGGCACGCCCAAAAGGTTCTTAGGGTTGACTGCAGTGCATTGATTCTAGTAGCTACCGATCATAAAGATTCGGGTTTCAGCACCATAAGATTTGTGGTTAAGAGTATGGATGTCGGATTAAGCTTTCAAAGGCTCAGCTCGAGGTCTCCAGAGTCCTAGCCTGTACTTATGGGTGTACTTCAAAATCAGCTTTCTCTGCATCACCAAAGAAATACATATATTAGGTTCAATCTTTAGAAGCTACTAATACTTGAAAAGCAAGAAACTATTGATTATGTAATGTTCAAGCGAAGAAGGTTTATTACACGGATCAACAAATTCAAGATGTTGCCACGATTATTTATAGTTAAAGGAGACTGATAAATATAATCAGAAGATTGTTCAAACAAAATTAACAGATGGAAATTTATGATACCCTTTCTTTTGAAAACAACAAGAGAACAACTATCAATAATAATCAAGATAACATGGCTTGTTGGAGAGAAACATTTATTCGTTACTTTCAAAAGATAGAGAGCAACTAGAGTTCTTAACAACTGTACGATGATAGTTTAAAATACGAATACAGGACACAAGCTAGAGACTTTAACAGGACACAAGCTAGAGACTTTAAACCAACAATTCGTAGAAACACACAACATGGGACATACATAGGTCATGACAAATTACACAAACTGATCACTATTTCGTAAAATGGCAATCAAGATTACAGGCCACATCAAGTTTATTACTCCGTCTCTAATATAATAACAGTGTAGGTCTATAACTCAAGTTGGTTTCAAAGATGAACCTTTCCTAATTATTGCATTCAACTTCGAACTATCATTCAAATTCAAAAATACACTCGTTTACATAACAAGAAACGAAAATCTATTGGTATCTAGACTATCATCGAAGTAAAGTACTGAATTGTAATAGTCCCACATCGCTTTTGGAGAGTGTTAAAGCCTGGGCTATAGGTGGATGCTCCAGCTTAGTAAGTGTGGAGACATTTTGGGTGGGCTCGTGGAGCCTTCGTCAAGGACGAAACCCAGTAGTAGTAGTGCTTGGAATCAGGGTGTCGAGAGCAGGGACAATATCGATAACGTGTAATTATGTGAATCTTTTATTTTGGGTATTAAATTAGGGCAATTATTCTATATGGTGGTGAAGAAATAATGAAATTGAAAGAAAGGGGAAAGGGGGGGAAAGGAATGAATGAGTATTTACGTGTTTGCAAGGAATTCCAAGTTTCTTAAGCTTGAGAGTACGAGTAAGAAGCAATTTCTGAAAATCACCAATCATCTCCGTTTCGAGTTTGGATACGTGGGTTTCAACCCCTTTCCCTACTCCATTCAGAAATTCTGGTATTCCTACCTTCACTGCCAAAAATCAATCACTTCAATCTTAAAAGAAAAAAAAAACCCTAAAAACAATTTGAAACTTTACAAACAAAAAAAAACCCTAAGAAAAGGTTGAAACTTTACCTACGTATTGAGGTGCTGATTTAGAAAATGATCTCGATAAATATCGTTCTGAGATTATCTGCTTCCAGGTTCTCATCATCATCATCATCATCGCCATTGGGCAACTTGCTAGGTTCTGTCGTCCTGAGATTAGTGTCTACACTCTAATAATACTCTCTCTACTCAGGGAAGTTTTAAAGGAAGCGTCCCCACACAAAATAGGCACTCTCCACATTATAAAATCCGTCCAGTCGAGTTGATTTGGTTACAAAATTGGCTTGATGTACAACGACACCAAAGGACTTTTTTTTTTTTTTTGAACAGACAGGAAAGGACTTGAGAAGTACTATCGCATATTACTCAAACCATCATACTCCAGCCAATATTTGTTACATAGTTCGTCCAAAATCCATCGACTTGGACACGCCTACAACTAAATTCAGTCGAACTAGATTTACCAAGTCAAAATAGGTGGTGGGGACGACGATAACACTTATGAGAGGCGTCTTTAAAACTTCCCCATGTACTTATCGTCTACCTTCAAATTGTTAAGGCAATAACATCTATGTTTGAAAGCATCACAGTGCGAGTGTTTGCTTGTTTGTCTCGATATTTTGAAGATTTCAAAAGAATAAAGTTTGATATAGTAAGATTGAGGCAGGGTATCCAAAGAGGAGAAACAAACATGTTACCTTGAGTTGAAATTAGCTTTAGAAGTTTTAGAATTGGATGAATCAATTCCCTTAAAATTTCATAGTGAAAATGGTTTCCCCCTAAAAAGTGTTGTAGTTATCGACATGGGTGGAGCTACATGGAGACTAACCCCGGTTGTAGTCAGAGTTAGTTTTTGAATGTCTATATTAGAATGTGGTGTTTGTCAAGAAAACAACCAGGGTAAGTTTTCTAATGTCTATATTAGAAGGTAGTAGTTGTCGAAGAAAGTTGATTAGCCCAATTGGTCCTGGCTTTGGATGTGCGCGTCCTCCAGTTTTTTACTTTTACAGGCTAGGCGGGCCTAGGTTTGGATCCTGGCTCCGTCCTTGGTTATCGAGTAACTACTCACAAATACTTTCTTCTCTATGAAGAATTCCTAAAATAAACCAAAAATCTTCATATTTAAGCCATTCGCCCATCAACTCCTTTCAACTATAATTTTTCAAATTTTGGTGAACATAAAAAATAAACATTGGAAATCTGGATTGAAAAACCTTAGTTTTGTAATAGTGCGAGTTTCTTTTTTTTCATCTGTGCCACAATTAGCTCTAACAACAGATCTTGTACAAAATCAATTAAGTATTTGTTTTTCTCTAGGTGTGAAAGACAACTAGTTTTCATAACATTTTTGCCACTCTCGTCTGAATGGCCAATTCATGTTGATATCTAGTGCATTTGAGTCAGACTGTTCAAATTCAGACTAAAAAAAACATACCTCAAACTGCTTCCTGAAATCTGCTTCAAAATTATTTTTGTACCAAAAACTTTCTATTCTAATAGGAATAAAAGCATGTCTTTAAATATTTCCCAACACAAGTCTTGCTAACAGAGAGTTATTGTCTACCACTAAAAGAAGACAAAAAGAAGCAAGACTTTCAAGGTTCTAACTGGAAGCTTTAATTGAGTTTTGCAGTCGATGCTATATCAGAGCGTCCACCAGTCATTCTCTCTCCATGCTCTCCACGTTCGCCTGTAATTGCATATCCACAAATAAGATAAGTTTTATACTCATAAGTAATTTGGGTCTTGACACAAAATTTGATTCTCAAATAGAAAATTATCCTCCTTGAAATAGAAATAGTTGACATTAAAACGAACAAAAAAATCATCTAGAAGGATAAAAATGCATACCCGTGCGAACTCTTATTACATCCGAAACAGGCACCACTGCAAAACAATGAATTCATGTCACATCTTGAAGTCATCGAAGATCCATGAATATCAAATAATTACAATTTTGATTTTGTTCACTCGGATAGATAACAACACATTCATAAAGGGAGAAACTTGATTAACAGTTTTAGAAATGATAATCATATAAAAAATTGGCATTTATTCAACTGATTGGCTTTCCGAGCTTATCTTCAACATTACTAATTAGCTAACGTTCTCGACCACATATAAATATTCTTTTGTGCGGTGTGCATGGAGATGACATAGGCCGATGATTAGCTCGTCATTCATATAAAAGTTCAATAAAGTATGGTTCAAAATTTCCATCTGGGACTTTTCCAATGAAAAAGCCATGCACTTAAACGGCAAAACCGTTAGGAGAATAGAGGCCAACATGATGTTGGGTACCTAGACGCTAAAGGTACCAGACTAAGGAGAGATCTCGGCAAGTCATTATCGACGGCTTCTTCTTGGTATTTAAGAATTAGTGAATTACTGAACTAAGCATTTAAGCTAATAAAGCTTGGACTGCAATTTGCTACACCTATAGCTCTTCTGAACGACCCTTCAATGTCGATAGTTTCTCCCTAGATAGATGGTTTCTAGAGGAAGAAACCCTAATTTATAATACTTCCTTAGGGTAAGGCATTAAAACTTACAAAATATCTTGCCATCACCAATCTCTCCGGTTCTTGCTTCCTCGATTATTTTGGCAATTACTTCTTCAACCTAGAAAACATCAAAATGGACAAGTTATAATCTCATAGACGTGATAGTGTCGATGTCAATAGCATCGTTACCATAAATAGTTCACGAAAAACCCTATGAAATTCCTCTCCGGAATGATAAGTACCTGAGCCTTGCTCACAACAGTCTCTAGTTTTACTTTAGCTACAAACATGTCTTCAGAAAATTCAGATCCTACAGCAAGAAAAGTGAAAACAAAATTAGAGACAAGTTTGACTCTACCTAATCAAAGGCTGACTTTCGGCATTCGGGTTGCTTTTCATGGATAAACATACTCTCTATTTTTGCAATTTTCGTTTGAAAGTTGTTTGACAAAAATGTAACAAGAGACTTCATAAGCCACTGCTTCCAAAAACCGGTCTCAGTAAGCAACTCATAATAGGATTCCCTCAAAGCTGCTTTGTTTCAAAGACGATTGTCTGAAAACGTAAGGTAGAGCTTTAAAATACTTTAAGAAAACTCGCATCAATATCAACCAAACCGAGTAAATAAAAGGGTTGTCACCATTAAGGAAGACGACAACTACAAAATCGTGATCTTATCCTTTCCCTCTTTAGCGTAGGAAAACGCAAGTGCCGCCATAAAAATATATAAACTTCTTATATTGGATAAACACATTGAAGTCGAAGTACTTGAAGGGAAATCTAAATTAAGTTAAAGAGAATGATCAGTTACCAGCTTGCCTTTCTGTCGATCCACCCTGAGCACCGAAGCCACGAACATCAGAAATCGTCACACCACGTATACCCATCTTCAACAAACCCTTCATATATTACAAAAGCAAACATGCAATTTCAGAAGAAGAGAGTTTTTTTCTTCATAACTTAGCTAAAAATGTGGGTAAATTTTCCTAGTATATATGCATTTCAAACCAATTTCTTTCATTATCATCACCATTTTCAGTCAAAACTAAATGACAGTTGAATACACCATTAACCATAATCAGGAAGCTTGGCTTGATTAACCTTGATTATGAACTAAACAAACAAAATTAAGTTATAAACTGTAAAATAAGAACTTCCATTACCGATGAAACTTGAGCAACTCGCCATGGCCTAGATTGGTTCCATTTCACCAACCAAAAATGAAATGATTAGAAATTTAGACAAAACCCATTTCAGATAAAGAGATTCTAAGAATACCCACAATGAAATTAATGAAATCTAAATAATAGTCAAACCCTAGAAGAGATTGATCCATGCACCTCAAAATCGCTTCAATTTTGTAAAATTGAGAGTCCGGAATGTAATCTATCAAGAGAAAGAAAGCAAACCCATAAATTAAATCGATCAACCAAAATGATTATTTAGGAGTGAGAGATGAAAACAGGTTGGATTGTACCTGGGACGCTCTGTGCTTTTACAACAGGAAGAATGGAAGCATTTCCGAACTGTTTTAGGCTTAAATTAAATTGTGAAACTTGAGATTTCTTGAGTATGGAAGAAGAACCAGTAGAGTTGAGATTAAACAGAGGGGAGTCGGTAAAATGTGAAATTGAGTGAAGAAGAAGAAGTGATTGTGATCCAGCGATGGAAGCCATGCTTGAACCAGATAGATAGATAGTGTTTACTACTAGACGTTGTTATGATTGTCTTTGTCTGAGAATTTGGGCGTTCCTCACTTTTTAACAAGTGAAGGTATTGGGGTGCCCAGGTATAAACAGGTCCAGTATAGCTGCTATAGGCAGACCATCTTTACCCACAAAAGATGCAACTTGTTTCATTTTTGACATGGACTAGAGGAGAGTAATTACAAGACATTATAGGTCATCTTAAAGGGCTAAAGTTCATCTAGTGATTCTAATCCATCTTTATCTTTGTTTATAACAAAGTTGAGTAAATCTCATATTTCTACTTCCACAGAGTTAAACCGGGAGCCTAAGAGTTGCGGAGTGAGTGTCCAATTACTAGAACAAGAAATGATGTACAAAACTTGTCGTATAATACCTTTATTAGTTGTACACAAAAACAGACAATAGTACTTTTTTTTTGAAGTGCTACTAATAGACATCTCCGGTCTAGTGGTTGACATGTTCCTCTTTAAGTCACATGTATAACCGAGTCATGAAAAGTTCATGTGTTATGGCTTTTAAATTTGAAGAAAATTTTGTGGGAATTGCATGAGTCCATTTAAAATGACAGTTTGATCGAGTCCGTAGTTTCTCCTTTGAATTTTAATTTTCAAAGAAAATCTGTATGTTATAACTTTTGTATTTGGAAGGAAATTTGGTCGAAGTGGCACGAAATTGACCATTTGTGTAAAATGGCTTCCTAAACTAGATATATAGTTGTAGTCTTTGAAATTTGAAAGAAATTTCTTTGATCTGTGATTGAACGGAATTCGAGTTGTTCATGTAAAACGACTTTCTGTTCATCTAAAGGCTCGATGTGGATATTTTACCATTAGGGCTGAATTCTTGTTTCGGCCCTCAAAATCATATTGATTTTTCGAGTTTAAGTCGGAAGGTATGGGATGCATAAAATGTTTGTTGTCCTTTGAGTTCGGCCAGAAAAATTGTTAGTTCTGAAGAAACATCATACACAAGCATTTGTTATATTTTAGGAAATTTTCCGATCTCGGGGTCACAAGAAATTTGGGGTGTTCATGTAAAACATCGTAGGCAAGCATTTGTTATATTGTATGAATTTCATTGTTTAGTTCTTCAAACCGCTCGAACTTTTCCAAATTTAAGCAAAGGCCATCGACTCCTATAAAACACAGTGTTCACTACCGTTTAAATTTAGTTCAAAAGTTGTTGGGTTTAAAAAAACTGTAGCCATCGAACTTTAAAAGGAACATCCACCGACCAAAGAAAAATTTGGTTGTTCATGTAAAGCCGAATTCTACTTTCTAGATTCTTGAAAGGGCAGTGGATATTTTCAAATATAAACCGACGCCATAGACTCATATTAAATAAAAGGTATTAGCTATCCTTTGAGCTTAGTCGAAAATATTAATCTTAAACAAAAATTTGTATGCTAATAGCGTTTGAATTTTCAATGAAATCTTGCTGATATGAGTGTTGCACATACATGATACATTCTATATCGTTCCATCTAAAACGACTTTTCAATTAAGATACATAGCCTCGATGCATGCATATTTTAGATTTTTTATACTGACTTTCATTGTTTAAACTCTCAAAACAAGTCAACAACCCTTGATTGGAGTGGTAAGAGGTAGAATCTTCCACCTAGAGGTTAGGGGTTCGAGGCACACGTTGAACAATTAAAAAAAAAAAAAACTCTCAAAACAATATAGATATTGCGAGTACCCTGAGGCTGCAAACTTGTTTAAAGCATAAAATATTTTTTTTTTTAATGAAAATAAGCTATTGCCTACTTTTTTTTAGCTACTAGAGCAATAATATATGTTGGCTAAATCTGCCGCGAACGGACTTACAATGCAACTAGGAGTCTCATAGATCTCTAAAGTTTGATTCAAGTTTAAATTAGAGAACTAAGCATAAGATATCTATTATCCTTTGAGTTTTGTCGAAAAATTAATACTTTTACAGAAAACTTGTATGCTTATAGTCTTTGAAATTTAAAAGATTCTGTTGATTTCATTTTTATTTATTTATTTATTTTGCTGAAAGCTTTTCCTTTCTTATTTGATACTTCCTTCGCACACATTGTTTTTTTTTCAAACATCCACTGATTTACAATTAGAAAAGATTATATTATCAAGAAGATGTATAATTGTGTACAAGGCAGAGAGAAAAAAACAATGATGTTATGTCAAAAAATGAGCCATCCTCCTTCGTCTCCATGTGCCCATCCACATGCATGGTGACATTTTTTTTTTTTGTTAATGTTGGAAAAAGAGAAGGTTCGATTCGGTGGTAGCAGTAGATTCATTCTAACGTGAAGCGTGGAATCAACGCTTGCTTGGGTGTGTGTGTGGGGGGTTTAACGGCGTAATAACTATCACCGTCAAATTTGCTATTAATAATAATACTAACGACGTTCTAACGGTTTTTTCCCTTTACCACTCACTCGCCTATAAATACCATCACTACTACCTCTCATTTTTTTTCTGTGGTGAAAACAGAAGGCAAGGCAGGCTCGTTCTCTACCTTTTCTTCTTCTTCTTCCCCATTTCGTATGTAAGCTAGATGATCTTTTTCTCCTTGTTCGATTTTTTTACTCTCTCATCTAGATCCGATGTTGTCGAAACCCTAGTTACATCCATTTCTAGATCTCAAATAAGTTTTCGATTTGTGTATTTGAAATTCAATTCTCATAGTTTATTGATTATATATGTTGTTTTGTTTGATTGATTTGATAGTAGATCTACATTTTTCATGATTATGTTTAGTCGGGAGGTTTGGATTCGTCTGATCTATGATGATGATGATGATAGGGATTAAGTTTGGTTATAACTGATCGATCGATCTCATCGAGGAGATAGTTGTATGTGAAAATGAATAGTCAGTCAGTCCCACATGCATGTTACATCTCTGAAAGAAAGTATTTGTTGTGGGCGATTGGATCACAATTTTATTTCTGGAACCTAAAAAAATGTATCATTACATTACATCTTGTTTTTGTGTTTATTAGATTCATACTTCATGTAGTTGGTTTTTCATTTTTAGTTTTGGGTATGCTTTTTTAATCTAAACTAGTATTGGATAAGTGTATATGTTGTTTCTAAATCCCTTGATCTATATATATATATATATATATATATATATATAACAGAAGGAAGATGGGGCTGTCTTTCACCAAGCTTTTCAGTCGGCTCTTTGCCAAGAAAGAAATGCGTATTCTTATGGTCGGTCTCGATGCAGCTGGTAAGACAACCATTCTTTACAAGCTCAAGCTCGGAGAGATTGTCACTACCATTCCTACCATTGGTATGCCCCCCCCTCCTCCCTCCTTTCATCTTTCTTTTAACTTAGTTTCAATTGCAAACAAAATTATTAAGAGTAGTTTTTTCCTACTTAGAATTTCAAAATATAGCTGTATCGTTATAATAAACAAGTCTGACAAGTAATGGACTTATATCTCGATTTTTACAACTACTCTTCTTTTGGTTAAGCATTTCATGATTTTTCTTGCCGCAATCGTTTGGAAGTGGACTTTTGTAGTGGCAGAACCTGAACAATTTAATAAGTTTATCAATATTTTGTTCAACTTTCAATTTTGAATCCAGGATTTAATGTTGAGACCGTGGAGTACAAGAACATCAGTTTCACTGTCTGGGATGTTGGTGGTCAGGACAAGGTACATTCATCTCCCTAGAGTTTGAGTTTTGAACTTATTGGTGCAGCTGAGTTTATTAGACAGGAAACATCCTCTCCTTTTCCACCATATTTGCATAAAACATATAATGACCCAGTCCCTCGGCTGACTCAGGAAACGGTCCCCGACTATCTCGAGCTCACTAGTTGGGTGCCACATAGCAAATGTTATTCATGTCCTCCTACATATGATCATTATTGATAGAGTTTCGTACTTCCATCTATTGCTTAAGATAATCATAAGCTATGTATCTAATTCATCCACCTTGTTATTCATGTCCTATTCTTTTGGTTTCAACAAAATAGATGAACCATTTTGTGTCTAATACATCATCGTGCAACGTGGGCGACCATTAGCATATCCACATTTTAATGTGCATCTGCATAAAAAATGCCCAAAAACATAAGGATATGTAATTGTAGTTAAATGGTCATGCTTGCTGACTGTCTATTGTGCTAATTTTTATACTATTTCTTCTGTTTGAGCAAATCAGATCCGACCTTTGTGGAGACACTACTTCCAAAACACACAAGGTCTTATCTTTGTGGTTGACAGCAACGACCGTGATCGTGTTGTTGAGGCTAGAGATGAGTTGCACAGGATGTTGAATGAGGTAATTGATAGTTCAACATAATTCTTTATAGAGTTACATTATTACCATAACGCCTAGGGATTTACCCACCACCAGGCCTATCATCAAAATAACAAGTCCCAAGTTAGAATTCAAAGCTCTTATTTGGCGAGGCTTAATGAATAATATACTAAATACGATATTGTTCTTGTTATGGGACAGGATGAGCTGAGAGATGCCGTGCTTCTTGTGTTCGCTAACAAGCAAGATCTTCCAAATGCAATGAATGCTGCTGAGATCACTGATAAGCTTGGCCTTCACTCTCTCCGTCAACGTCACTGGTAACTAACAGTACTTGTTTTCTTTCTCAACTTTCTCTTTCTTTCCCTCTCTTTCTCTCTCTAACTAATAATGTTTGCGGATGCAGGTATATTCAGAGCACATGTGCTACTTCAGGAGAAGGACTGTACGAAGGACTTGACTGGCTCTCTAACAACATTGCTAGCAAGGTATTCATTCCATTCATTCACCATTCTCTTGGCTCTAACACAATTTCTAAGCACATCCATTTTCCGAAAACTAATAAATCTTGGCTTTGTAATTGCAGGCTTAGAGGGGTTGGAACTTTTTTTTGAGCTGCTGTTGCTATGAATGTTGGATTAGAGATGTTATATAAACTACTATTGTTATTGTCTTGGTGGGATTGTTCGTGAATCGATTTTAACTTTTTGTCCCTTTTTATTTTCTTCTCTTGATGCAAGAAAGGAATGGGTTGTTATTGGTCAATCCTTTCTTTTTAAACAAGCAAAATGTTGTGAATGGTTTCTCTCTTTAGTTTCTATAACACAGTACAAAAAGACAGATGAAGGCATTTATTATTTCACTACTCTTTAGATCCATAATAAGTTCGAATATGTTCATTCTAGTTCTCTTACAATTTGCCCTCTCATTTCTTTCCCCACTCCATTGTGGCTTTATTTTTTCTCTGTTATAACAAACTTCTACTTGGAAGTCCGCTACATCTCTAGCTACACGTTTTGTTGGGGAGTATGTGAAATACGTCGACTCGGTGGTATGGGATTTTGTTTCTAGTGAAGGCTACACGCGTTCTCCCAAATGATTTGGGGCTATGTCACAATGTCCCCAAATGATTTGGGGCTATGTCACAATGTCCCCGTTGCCGCCTGTTTGGCTAAATAGAGTTGTTCGGTAGGGTTTCTACACTTCCAGTGGTCAATACTCTTTTCCACTGCGTCGAACATTACTCTGCTTCACTGCATCGAACATTACTCTGCTTCACTGCATCGAACATGAAGTTATGATGATTACAAGAGAGGGGAAAGAGCTTTGTTTTTCCTGTTTTTTCTCTACACTGGTATACATAATTTTAAGTAAGTGTGAACTCTGTAATGCTTCAAATTCGAGACCTGGAGTGCCAAAAACCAAGTCCGACCGCTCCAGCCCAGGTAGTCGGCGTATAACCTAAGATTGGAACAGAGTGTTGCCTTTGCTTTACGAGGAAATTAAGACACAACGCTAATTGTTGAGAGTTTATGCCATGGAACTTGCTCAGAGAGTATGATCCTTTCCTCTTAATGACCCCATTTTACAGCTATGACAACAGCTGGGAACTGAAAGAAAACGAACAGTTGCTATATCTCCAAGCGGAACAAAAATTCAGGTTTCATGGCCTGAAGGATATATTATATGCGAAGAATTCGACTGAATTTCACAGTACAACAAAATGAATGAGTGAGAACTGAGCTCTACTCGGGATTACAAGTGAAATGGCTCGACAAATTACTAACTGCAACCTGTTACAACTGATAATATTCCCAAGCGAAATCACGGCTTTGTATTTTTATTCTACAAAAATCATAAAAACCAAAATCATATGGAAGAACCTAATACAACATCAGTTCATTCTCTATCTTACTGATTGAAATTTGATCTGAGGACCACTTTGTATCCTTTAACGAGCATTCGAGCGAACCAACTATCGCCTGAGAACAGTGTTCGAGCTGAGGGAGAAATTTCCCTCACCAGCAATGGTGGAATGAAGCCTTCCACCAGCCCATCCATTGTTCAGTGGACGAACTGCTTTCTGAGCTGGTTCTCCAATCACTCTGCTACCCTGGACCTGTTTCTCGAATTCCGGGAGGCCGTTTTCCTTCCTCTCTTTCCTTCTCTTCCTATCTTCATCCCTTTCTTTTCTTAGCCAGCTCTCTACTATTCTCTGCAAATCCCAGACCAGATATGTTATCTAACCGACTAAACATTGATAAAGATAGTAAGAAATGAAGAGAAGTCCTAGCTCTATTTAGTGGTAGAAAATTTGTGAAGCATATTAAGAAGAGAAATCGTACCATCAATGATAGCTTGTGGGTTTCCTTTACTTTCTCTATTGGCAGTGCGATCTGCAACTTTCCATGTGCAACGTAAACCTGAATATGAAGTAAACCCGTCATGACAAAAGAAAGGGAGGAAGACTGTCTGACAGGTCATGAAAGACTATAAATCTAAAGAGATAAAGTCATACGATGTGTGACGGCCAATCCTCGAGACCATCAAATATGTGAGTCGCATATATAATCGTGCCTCCTCGTTCTTCACATTCTTTTCGAAGGAATTTTAAAAGGTCAGCTCTTGCTAACACATCAAGATCGACTGTTATCTCATCAAGCAGAAGAACCTAAGCAAACAGAAATTAATATAGCTCACAAATCAACATCAATTATACGGTTTTTGTCAGAGATAAAGAACCAAGTAAGCAACCTTAAATGGTTTTAGTAGACCCATGCAAACTTGTACTCGTCTTCTCTGACCATCAGATGTCTTGTGCATTCTCCATGATAAATCAATATCTAACACCTATAGAATGAAGAAATTACAGACACGAATCAGTAAGGTTGTGAAATCATTATTCTTTCGCTCTTAATATCTAAAAAATGATAAAATAATTCTATAAGTCAGAAAGAACGAATCTTATGCTCCTAGCTTATGGATGAAGCATGTAGAAGAGTCAATTCAGAAATTTGGGCACCATATGGATTTCTTCTCGGTGGCAATCATCTAATGTAAGTTAATTTTCTGATATATCCGAACAATCATTGTTTTTTTCTATTATGAGTAAGAGATAAACAATTCGAGAAATTCACTACTAAATTATACCTTAATGAGCTCATCTCTTCTTTTAGGATCGATACCTGCAACTCCAAATATCATTTTCTCTGCTGAAATGTCCATTTGCATTGGAATCTCAAACCCAGCGAAAGCAACATCTCGTCTCCACTGAAAGACAAACATAACTTCATTAAGTTATACTTTTTTGATATACACAAAATGGTCTGTTAAAAACTAGTTTGCCCATCTTTGTTATTGCATAAAAAATAAATGGTAAACCAGTCTATTCCCCATGGACAACCTTATATGACAGACACATAGTTTCGATCACTTTCTCAGATAGTTCGAAATAAAAACCAACAAGGTGGAAATTGGCAAAGGAGGGTGTTAAGGTTCTTAGTTTAGGGAACAAGCACAAATATTCACACCCTTTTTACTAAATTCATATAGACTACTTACAAACTAGTTCCTATAGTTGACCTAAAGAGAGATACACGATATTTGGTTACTTTCTGTCTAGCTTTCTAACTCAGAACCAACTGACAACAAGAGGAGAACCCGTGAAGCGCAGTTCGGTCGAGTTGTAACATGTAAGTATCTCCACTGGAGAGACCAAAGTTCAAATCTTACAATTTCTGAGAAACATGAACGGAGAAGCTCTAGATCCTATCTACTTGGTCAAGACAAAACTAAGCATAATTTAGACAGCGGGTATTCAACAAATTCACTAAATACGAAGAGGTGCGATGTATTCTCTAGACAATTTCCCTTAAAATGCAGAAGCACATGATAAATCAATATTTTTTAGCACAATCAGTATCATTAACACTAGGGGATATCGAAATTGCTATAATTTTCAGTACACTTTGAAGGATATTATTTCTAAGAGGGCAAAAAAAAAAAAAAGAAAAATCAAAACTTTAGATTTTGAAAACACATAGAGATTAGAATTACTCAAATTGAAGAAGTTAAAAGGAATGAATAGAGATATACCTCACCGCCGAGATAAGAGAGATCACCAGAAGACGTCAAAGCAGTATCATGAAAAGCCGATCTACCCAAAACCCTAACCATGTGAGGTTCCACCATGTGCTTTCCTCCCAATATCTTCAAAATCGTCGTCTTCCCTGTAAATATCAATCACCCACAAATTAAAATAATCCTGAAACCCTAAAAACTTTACCCAAAAGAAAACCCTAAATCGAAAAATTGATTTTCATTCAGTAAATTGATAAAGTGAAAGAGAGAGGGATCGAACCAGCGCCATTAGATCCAACAAGAAGGCAACGATCTCCGGAGTTTAGAGAGAGAGAGAAATCTTCGATCAAAGGAGTAGAACCAGGAGGTGGTTGGCCGTCGATTCCAGGATAAGTAAATCTGAGATTGTTAATCTCGATCGTTGAATTACTACTACTACTACGATCTTCTCCCATTTTCTTCAATTGTTGTTAATCTTCTTTCTGGATTTCGATTCTCATTTAAAATTGACAATGTGGGATTATAAAGAGGGGGAGAGATTTTAGAGAGAGAAAATGAGAGGGGAAGAGAAGCCGTGGCCGTTTCCTGCCCATTCAGTTTTATCTTAATTTTCTTACCGACTTTTCTGGTTAGCGTCCCGATCAGGTACTTCTTGGTGTTTCGTTGCTTTCTGTTTCTGTCTCATATCTGCCGCTAGATTTGTAGGACTTGGATATTTGGACTTCGAGGGGCTAAAGGTGTCTGTGAAAATGGCTCTTCGCCCACCCCTATCTTCGGCGCCCCGTGCTATACGGCAGAAGGCGCCCGAGCTCCCTCTCTATACACCAAATAACAACAAAAGGATTCAATGTGGTCCCTTGCTTGCTTATGAAGATCCCATACCTAAGGCTTTCAAGCTTGAAACATGGCTTGCTTTCAGCCTAGGGTATGATGCTTTAGGACGGCCCAGAATGATACCTTTGGAGTTCGGACTAGGGATTTCTAGGCATTGCTATTCTCCAAAAAATGTTGTCTGCTCTACAAGTGGGAATAAGGTCGAGAAAATTGCACGCGAGCAAAGTAGGAGTTGGTTCAGGCGGGTTTAGGGATAATATTAACAAGATCATTAGGCTACTCAGACGGGTCATGCAGGCAAAGTAGGAGTTGGATGAGGCTGGTTCAGGCATACTACTAATAAGATTGTTAGGTTACTCAGACGGGTCGTGCGAGCAAAGTAGGAGTTGGATTAGGCGGCTTCAGGCATAATATGAATAAGATCGTTAGGATACTCAGGATGGTCGTGCAGGTAAAACATCCATAATAATCTACCTCTGGCAGCCCGAGTGTGATTGTTCTCTCAGGCTTGTCGGCTACCAGATGACCATAAGTCACATAAGAAGTTAAAGTTGGAGACCGAACCAGAAGAAGAAAACAATAAATGTGTCTGGAGAATTGAGAAGAAAACTAAAAGAAGTTAAGAGTCGTTGGATTTTGGATGGAGAGAATGAGAGGACCGAGTGTTATAGGGTATTTTATAGGTGGTCGTTTGCTGAGTATTGACTCGAGTACTGGACTCGGTATGATAACACTTCACTTGGTATGACTCGACTGGTGGTCTAGGTTAAGGGAGACAATATTGGGAGGGTGGGCATACAACCACTACTTGTTTAGCTAAATACGTACACAGACAAACAATTAATATTGGGCGGGCATTTGATACATTTATATGGGTCTTGCTTGTGATAGTGTCACATCGCTCGCGAGAGTGTCCGAAGCCTAGGGCTATAGAGTACGCCTAAGCTAGGTAATTGTGGAGACCTCTTAAATGACCTCGTGGAGGGTTCCCCAATAACAAAATCCCGTACATGTGAGCTTGGGCCTAAGGTGACAAAAGTGGGGCCGATTCAGTACCTGCGCATGCCTGGTTAGTTCAAATCGGGGAGGGCCGATCTTAGGCAGCTGGTGTCGCCAACAGTCCAACACACACTCAGACATGCGGGTACCTTTGGGCGGGCTCGAGCTCGTGGGCTTTATTCCCAACCCTAGGTCCAGCCATAGCATACAGAGTCTAGAATACAACCCGATCGGGTCAACCCGCTAATACCCCGACATTTTGATCCTAAGATCCGACTTTCTCTCTCTCTCTCTAGAATTCTCTCCCTCTCTCTTTCAGTGTCTAATTAAAGGAAGAAGGATTTTATCTGCTATCTTAAAATCTCTCACCTGAAGCTTCGATTTTGAATCTCTCTCTACAATTTTCTCATCTGAAAAATGTCATCGCCGGTGGAAGAAACAACTGAGAACCTATCACGATTAGGCATCAATGGTGATTTTTTTGCTTCTGTTCCTAATCTTGAGAAGAATCTCAATATACTCTCTCCCGATCAGGTATTATTTATTATTCATCGAGAATATCAATTTCCGTTCTCTCATCAAACGTTTTATTTTTTTTTATTTCAATTCCAAATCGAATGTTTTTCTGTTGAGTTTAATTTGTCGTCCTTGATGTGATTCTGAAGAAATTTTTGTTGATCAAATTATTTTAGCTTAAAACTGTTTTTTTAAGTGAAATTGTGTTATGTTATAGATCAAAAATGTTATAGATCAGTTTTCCGACTGTAGTGGTCGTCCATTTTCGGGCCAAATAACATATTTGTTTACTGATTTGATGTCGTGGAAAATGTTAGTAATAAGGATGACAAGACATTTTGTCTATGGATGTCTTGAAATGTTCATCTACATTCAGAAATGTCATATAGCATGTATGTTAACCTGACAGTTTATCTAGGGACTCAATGTTCAAAAATGTCTACCATACATTTTGTCTCAGAATTCAATACTTGAAAATGTCTTCAAACATTTTTTTTTTTTTCTGTTAGCAGATTAAGCTGGCTAAAATGTTGTTGGAGATGGGACAAAGTCATCTTTTTAACCATTGGGGGGAACCTGGTGTTGATGATGATGAAGAAAAGAAAAGTTTCTTTCATCAGGTTTTCTTTTCTTATTTAAATTCATATTCTCTACTGCCTACTACATTCTCACTTTAAGTTCCCATTCCTTTTCAGGTGAGTAAGCTTGATACTAGCTATCCTGGAGGATTAGCTTCTTATATTCAAAATGCTAGAAAACTCCTTGCCGATTCAAAAGCAGGAAAGAACCCTTTTGATGGTTTTACTCCTTCTGTAAGTCCAGTTTATTCTCATCTCTATTAAGTCCTATTGTGCCTCAATAGTGCCTTGCTTAGGCATTTCTTCGCCCACTCATGGTTTACCATTCGTGAATGATATTAACACATCTGCGTTTAGTCCAGAACTTGGTTATGTTCGCCTTTATTTTATGACAAGAACGTTTTGTGAAAATGGTTCTCAGGAATCAAATTGCAGAATAACTAAGCTATCAGTGAATTTGTGCTTTAGACTGAACTAATTAGATTGCAGGTTCCATCAGGGGAAGTTATGAACTTTGGTGATGATAACTTTGTGAAGTTTGAGGAGGCTGGGATCAAGGAAGCACGAAATGCTGCATTTGTTCTTGTTGCCGGTGGGCTTGGGGAACGTCTTGGATACAACGGAATTAAGGTAAGTTCTGTTAGCAACAAGTCTATTTAATTGGTAGGTGGCTCATTATGCTGGATCTCGTGAGTTTATGGCTTCTGTAATATCATGGCGAGGCTCTTAATATTCGTCCCATGGTACACTGGGTGCTTATGTAGCTACATCGATCTATGCATTATATATGAGCATGTATGTCAATATCAAATGTCATCTAATGCCTATTGGTTTTGTGAATTAGAGAGTTATCATATAATTAACCAAGCCTCTCTACACATTGCAGTTAGCTCTTCCTTCAGAGACCACTACTGGAACATGCTTCTTACAACATTACATTGAGTGCATTCTAGCTCTGCAGGAGGCAAGCTGTAGACTGACACAAGGTTAGTGATGAAAATTTGAAGGTTCTATAATAATTTCACCTACAATCAAGATAAGATAATAAAAATTCTCTTCCAATAGTTCTTGGTTAAACTATCAACTTTTTTTTTATTTGAGTTTATCAACGGGTTAATGGGCCCAAACCTACATAATCCGAAATTAAATAATGAATCAAATAACAGTCAAATTGAAAACCAAATAAATAAAAACAAGGCCGAGCTAGGTACGTCAAATTCTTAGAACTCCTCTTCCATCATCCCACACAATTTGTTGTAGTTCATCCTGTAGATCAATAGGCAGTAACTCTAAATACCCCGAGAGCGGTTTCATTTTTGAAAGGTAGTCTGCTGCTTGGTTCGTCTTGCGAAACACATGGGTGATAGAACATTCCTCCATTTTGGCCTATAACTCTCTAACCACCCGAATTGAATGCCAAGGGGGTTTTGTTGCTGCGTTATGCAGAATAGTAACAGTAAGTGTGGTATCAGTGGCTAACTTTATTCTTCTCAAGCCGAAAATGACTGCTAATTGTAGACCTGAACGAACACCTTGCATTTCATGCATGATTACCGAGTCTCTATCGGTTTCTGCTGCTGCTGCCACGATAGCATCCCCTTGTGCATTTCTTAAGATCGCCCCAAATCCGCCCAACATCTCATCATAAGCTCCGTCAGTGTTGATTTGAATGTGGCCCCTGTCCAGCCATTCCATTTGCAAGTTTTGACTGCCCTCAACCTTAACGGAATGGACAAATTCCATCGGTCCAATATTTGTTGGGCGCTATCTATGGAGCTGGGCTTTCTTTTCCATGATACCACCCTTATTTTTATGTCACTGATCACCAATTGTAAGAGAGACTGCACCAATCTCGACTCTCCCTGAAATACACGGTTATTTCGTTCCATCCAGATATGATAGAAAAAACTATCACCTCTTTACTAAGTAAAGGAATCAACTCTAAAAACTTGCCTAAGTTCCTATAGGACTGACCCTCCATATATTAGGAGAATAAATCTTCTCCTAGTAGGTTTCCTAATTAAAAGAAACATAATTCCTCACCTAAAAGAAACATAGATCCTATCTAAATGACTAAATGAAGCATAAACCAATGTCTAAAGTAAGCCTAAAGCAATGTCTAAAGTAAGCATTCCTATATAATTAAACTTTCCTAAACTGTGTCAAGACATATCGAAGACACCCAAATCATGTTAATACAAACTATTTTCAGGATGTGCTTTTCATGGTCAATAAAAAAATTATTCTGTATGTGTTCTTTTCAGGTGTACAGCCCTTTCACTTCTAGAGTACCTAATAGTTTCCTTTCTATATGTGTTTTTTTGGATCTTTGTTATCTCATCTTTCAACCTTTGTCTTCGCTTTACTTTGCCTTTTCAACTGTATTTACTTTTAATTTGTAGGCAAGTACGATAAGGAGATCCCCTTGGCCATCATGACATCAGATGACACACATTCGCGCACTTTGGACCTTTTGGAGTCAAATGCTTATTTTGGAATGAAGCCTACTCAAGTGAAGCTTCTTAAGCAGGTAACTAAACGGTCACCGTACAATAGTGTTGACGAAATTGACTTGAAATCTCGTAATTTCTTATTCTGTTGAAACTTAATTCAGGAAAAGGTAGCATGCTTAGACGATAATGATGCTAGGCTTGCTGTGGATCCTGCCAACAAATATAGAGTTCAGGTACTGGTCCTCTCTGTCCTACTCCGGGAGGTGTTCAAATTATCTTAAATTTGGGAATCATCTAACGGTGGGGTACTTGTTTTCATTCCGTGATTGCACCTTGTAGACAAAACCTCATGGGCATGGGGATGTCCATTCACTTCTTTATTCTAGTGGCCTTCTAAAGACATGGTACTTCTGTTCTGTAATTTTTCTGGGTTAACTTTCGTGAATTCAAGTTTGGTCTCTTTCTATTATCTTTTTATTACTATTCTTAATGCGCTTCTTAGTCTCTTCACTATTCCAGGCTTTCCTCAGTTTTCTATGCCTTATTTTGAGATCATGTTGCGACGTTTTCTCATTCTAAAAACTTTCCTTCTTTAGGCACGATGCTGGTTTGAAGTGGGTTCTATTTTTCCAAGATACAAATGGACTCCTTTTTAAGGTAAGTCGTTGAATGTCGATTTTCATATGTTTGTTGTAATATTAGTTCGAATTTGTAAGATCATATTGGCATTTCTTTTTTAACTTTATTATTTGCAGGCAATTCCTTCGGCATTGGGGGTTAGCTCCATGAAGGATTACCATGTCAATTCTCTTGCAGTTCCTCGCAAAGCTAAAGAAGCTATTGGCGGGATTACCAAGCTTACTCATTCTGATGGTAGCTTTATAATAATATGTTTATGCTATTTATACTACTTTATTAGCTTCATGTGATCACACATCCTCTTGGGTTAAGATTAAGAAAACTTGAAAATGCTTTTCCTGTGCATATTTCACCCAAAACACCGACACTTCTTATAATTGCGCCGACATGTAATTATGTGAACTGATGTTCATTGTAGATATAAGATGTCAGGGACCCAGTGAACGAGACTCGTAACTCAAATGCAAAAATGGTCACACATCTTTAGTATTTGCGAACTGGAATTAAAATTTCAGGTTTTCAACCCACCTATCACCACTTCCCAATGTCTGCTGTCCTAGGTGTTTGTTTTGAAATTAAACAGAAATGCTATTTCTACGAGAAACATTTCATTATGTTACCCTAAACTTTCTATTTGCTGCTTGCTTAACTGTCTCAGCCAAATATTTGCATACAAGCACATATTTTGCAATATATTCGTCTATGTATAATGTGTATATGACCCAAATATTCATTTTTATCTTCACAAATACAGGGAGAACAATGGTGATTAATGTCGAATACAATCAACTTGACCCTTTACTCCGAGCAACTGGTTATGCTGATGGAGATGTCAACTCTGAGACAGGCTATTCTCCTTTTCCTGGAAATATCAACCAGGTATGTTTGCTGGTATTCTAGTTTGTGGATCTGTTTTCACTAGCTTCAGTATTCTTCTCGTCTTTTTTCACTTACTGTATTATCACCTTCTCCCCTTCAATGATCTTGATTATAAGTACATTCTTTGATGTAGTGAAGATTCCAATTTCTGATGAATAGACTCTATATATTCGATTCAGCATTTTATATCAGCCTTTTGTGATCATTACACGTGCACAATTATGACGCTGATTAGAGTCTTTTGCATTCAGTTAGAAGAGAATAAGACTCATAATTCATGCAGAATATAACAAAAAACAGCTTAATGGGTACATTTCAATCAACTGAAAAGAAAAAAGTGAATGAATCATCATGGCACAGAAGAGTACTGATTCAATACGTGGAAAAACCCGTGTCTACTATTTGCTGGCAACTCTGTGCATTTTTCGCTTTCGGGGTGTCATCTCAAATGTGCCTTGAAACCGTTTTTGTCGTCGAAGGATAAGACTTCAGTTTCTATTTCTCTGGAATCATGTAACCTCCAAGGTTTCATTTTTCTTTTAGCTTGTATTCTTTTCTCTTTTAGCTTGTATTCTTTTTAACTCCTAGTCCGTGCCCTAACACCCACTTCTCATTCTAGTCATCTAAATGTTTGTCCGGCTCTGGCATTTTACCGATACTTCCTCCTCTGGTGTAAATTATATGGATGGGACTGACATATGCTTAAACATTTCATGCAGCTCATTTTGAGCCTCGGTCCTTACATCGAAGAGCTCACGAGAACACAAGGTGCCATTCCGGAGTTTGTAAATCCCAAGTAACTTTCACTCTTTATGTTGTTTATCTATATAAATATCCCATTTCTCCATTGTAGGAATTCTAGTTTAATGTTTGGTAAGCTTTTGTATTGTTGATAGCTACAAGCATATAATTGTATAATTTGTATGTGTTCGTGTTATTTATGTTGAAATGATCACTAAGCCAAAAACTGTGTATTTTATAGATACAAGGATTCTACCAAGACTTCATTTAAATCGTCAACTCGATTGGAGTGTATGATGCAAGATTATCCAAAAACACTGTCACCTTCAGCAAGGGTTGGATTTACAGTAAGTGAAAAAAAACTGCTATTTACGAGTTGTCTTATATTCTAAGGTTTCCCCATTTTTTGGTTTAGTTATTGTTCAGTTTATTAGTTCTCCTATAAGGGGTGGACGTAATCCCATGTAATAGCATCTTGACCAAACTAAAGTAAATCAGACACCATAACGTGCTCGAGAAGTACACCAATCCCCTCTCTAGGTTATGCATTACTAGATCTTGGTGGTGAAACTAGAGATGTCCTTGATCCTGTAGGTGATGGATGCATGGTTAGCTTATGCACCTGTGAAGAACAATCCCGAAGATGCTGCTAAGGTACATATTTCTCTATTTAGAATTTCCTTGTAAATATTACTATTTTAAATTTAAGGTTGCTGATAACAAGATTCATCGTAAAAATTTAATAAAAAAATGAGAATAGCTATAGCAACTGCTCCCACTTTCCCACATAATCAATAGGTTTTCACCATATTACTCATTTACTCTACAAATTACAAGTTTATGATACATTTCAGAAGTTTATTTAATTCTTACAGTCTACTGAATTTTATTAAAGGTACCAAAGGGAAACCCATACCATAGTGCAACCTCTGGAGAAATGGCAATCTATCGAGCTAACAGCCTTGTTCTTAAGAAGGTATCGATTACACGCTTTATGTTATTAAAAGAGTTAAGGTTAGTCAGCTTATATCGTTTATTTTTGAAGTCCATTTCCTAAACCTACACAACTATCTCTTTTGTGTGATTAAAGAAACAAAAGAAAACAATGAGAAGATAATGAGAACAGCCATTTGTTTCTTCTTATTGGGAAGTTAAGTTTTGTGTACATTGTCTTATCTTTCTTTAATTCCTTTTGTGATCTTTACTCTTGGGCCAACTGACCTAACAGACGTATAATGCTCTGGTTCTTTCTGTGTTCTAATTGAAGTGTACCCATCCGCATTTCGCTTCCAAGATAAACTATGTATTTAAAAATTCCCATTCCTCATGATTATTAGTTGTATCCAGGCTGGTGTCAAGATAGCAGATCCCGTTCTAACGACATTCAATGGACAAGAAGTTGAAGTATGGCCTCGTATTACATGGAAGCCGAAATGGGCAATGACCTTTGGCGAGGTCAGAAACAAAGTGAGTGGGAACTCATCCATCTCACAAAACTCTACTATGGTCATCAAGGGTAGAAATGTGTTCGTGGATGATCTCTCATTAGACGGGGCACTTGTTGTCAACTCGGTAGAAGATGCAGAGGTATAACATTGCTCTCATAACTTCTAATTGTTACATAAACCAAGGCGGATCTCAACATAATGTAGCACCATGGACTACGTTCCGAATATAGCTACCCAAGATAACCACCAATAATGACCCTAAGCCAACGGCAGATTCCTGGGCCCAGTCAGCTACTTTGTTGGGTTATACGCTCTCCGCGTCACATTAGTTACCTCGTAAAAAATTTACCACTATTCACATGCCATAACTTTCGTCTACTCTTACCTTGCTTTTGCAATAATGCGATATTTGCCAAATCTACTTGCTTTGTGCTTCTTAAGTTTGTGGTCATCCAATTCAAAAGTAATTGGCAATGAGCACGAAGGACCTGAGATAGTATATTTTTTATTAGAGTAGCCTTTTTCCATGTGAGACCATTCTCACACTTCTCCCTAGTATGGACATAAAATATCTATTCGCTCTCTAACAACCATTTTATTTATACATCTTTTTGACGAAAGCCATTTATGCCGTCTAGGAGGACGCCAATATTAGAGTCACTTGTATCCATTAGCACTTGTTTGTCTATAATTACAGGTAAAAGTGGGAGGACCAGTGAAGAACAAAGGGTGGATCTTGGAACAAGTGGATCACAAAGACACATCCATTCCTGAGGAAATAAGGACCAGAGGTTTCAAGATAAACAAGGTTGAACAGTTAGAACTGAACTTTAATGAGCCAGGAAAGTTCACCCACAGATGTTAAGATGAATATTTTCGAAGCTGAGGTCATTATAGGTATTTTACATAATGTCTCTCGCGTTTACTCGATCTGAATAACAACAGTAGTGTGATGTACGAAAACATTTTGTTCTTTTTCTTAATTTATCACAAATATGATCTAATAAAAGTTATTTGTACATTGGATTCTGAAAAAAAAGAGTTTGTAATTTTCTTTGTTCAAATAAAGATGAAAACATCATTTATCAAGTTGAAGTTCATGAGATTTTGCGATCTTGATGGATGTTAATTTCCTCTCCTTTCTTTTTTTCTTTAATCTTTTTTAAGGTTGATGGTCAAGTCTTCCTTTAATATAAACTTTAGAAGTTAACAATGGGACTTTACCTAATTAGCTTAACTTCGTTAGGTGACATAACATGATTAATTTATGACTTTTTTTTAAAGGAAAAAGAGTACTGTAATGTTTGATTTTTTTTTTTTATGACTTAGATTCGAACTCAGACTCAAAAACTAAAGAAAAATGCTAGGGAACAAGAAAAATCAGGTAGACTCTAGGCAGAAATCATATGTGAATTGCTGCGATTCGTGCTTTCGATGATTCTGATCCACTAAACAGTGAATCACGACAAACTACATAAGATTTATGTCCAGAGTCTATTTAATTTTTCTTGTTCTCTAGCATTACTTGAAACTATATTGCCTCAAGTCAGACTTGAGATGGTTTGTTTTTACTGATTTGGGGCATTTAATTCAGCCAATTCCTTTCCAACGGGTAGATCTAGACACTGATAAAAGAAAAACAATACTTTTTTTTTTATGAAATAGAAAAAGAAAAAAAAAAACAAATTGCAATTTGAATACGATTTATGTATAGTTTTTATTTTTTTTGCATGTTTTGCGCACGGAATAGAGACGTCGGACCAAATCTTTGTTTTTTTCTTGTTGAAGACAAACCTTTGTTTCTAATACATATATATAATAGCTTAAAAGAACAAATTTGAATTTGAGACAAGGACAGATCTGATTTTATTGAAGATGTAAATGCTAACAAGAACGCAAATACACATCACACACACATAAAACTCATTAAGTTATTAAACAAAAAAAAAAATCACAACATAAAATAAGACTGGAGAAGAAAATTTAGAGAAGAAATAAACATCCCAAATATTAAATGCAAGTTGAGATGGGGATTTAAAATGAAGTAATAGCAGTAGGTTTGTAGTCCATGAGGATAACACTATCTGTGGCAGCAAGTAATTGGTGGGCAAATGCCATGTGTGCTGGATGTGCCATGTAAGCCTCCACGTCAACCATGCTATCGAAGGTGAGCTGGAAGAAGTGAGAATGCCCCTGTGTTAGGTTTGCTGTGCTCACATCCTCTCCACTGTTACACAATTAGGTTAAATTTAGAAATTTTGTCAAAACTCCCGTAACAATTATATGTCTACGGGTAATCTTAAAATCATTTTTTTTTCTGTCAAAATAAATGAATTTGCTGAATATTTGTAAAAAGGGGACACAAAATGTTGAATACTAAGTACAAATCAGTTTCAGTTAGTCTGGTCGCAGGTTGATTTTTCGCGTTTACCAATCTAGATTCAATTGTTCGTATCAAGCTAGTATAGCAAAAAAAAAAGAAAAAGTAGTACTATATAATAGCTAGCATACCAAAATAATACTAGTAATTAAGAAATGAAGAAAAACATGGAAGTTATATATATATACCAATGAAAATCCTTGATGGTTTTGATGACATCCAAGAGGTTAGCAAACTCTTTAATGAGTTCCTTAATCCTCTTCTCAGTTATTTCAGGCTTGAATTTCACCACCAAAATGTGTTTAACTTCTTCTCCCTTGCCCTCCATTTGAACAATTTCTCCACTAATTAATAAAGAGTCTAATTAATTAGCTACTAAACTATATTTCTCTTCTTGTTTCTTCTTTGATAGTGATGAGATTCTAAGGAAACTAAAACTTCTATTTATAGAATTTTGAGAGAAGACCAATGGAGTTTTCAATTATATGCGTGGGACCAATAACATAATTTATTGAAAACTATACAAATTTTCTAGAGAGATGATAGTCAATGAATCTTGAAGAGATCACAGTTTCATGTGAGGAAGATTATCTTCACTACTAATTTACATTTAATAATATGGTAAACGAAATGTCCGGAAAACTTTAAACCTTCTCAATAATTTGTAGTTGAGTTTACCCGTTAACTAACGTTTTCCTTTCAACCCTTCTAAGAACAATTTCTGAAAATCCTATTTGGCTCGACAATAAATGGCATGAATGTCAAAGAACAAAGTTTTGCTTACGTCATGTGAAATTTTGTCTTCTCAAACTATTTCAGACTATATGTTACCGGCCCAAATAACATTGTTGTTTCTGATAACCTTTCTTTCAACTGTACTACGGAATTTTCCTCTATTATTAGCAACTTCTAACTTCGGTAAAAATTTGGGCACAATATAAGAGAAGATATTTTAACATAATACTGATATAAAATGTTAAGAGTAAACTCTGTTACCAATTATGGAAAGGGCAAATCCAAAAGTTAATACTCTATTTGATTTAGTGGAAGATGGGGATTCGTTTCAATAAGATATGTTTTATTGATACAAAAATGTTTGCACGACGTATTCTTTTTAGGGTTGCTAAGGTGCTGTTTGTTTTTTTTTAATGTCTGAATCTGAATTGGCTGAATCTGAATTGACTTAACTGAATTGGCTGAATCTGAATTGGGCTGAATATTTTGTAAGTTAGTATGTTTGTTTTCTAAATCTGAATAATTAGGTCTGAATAGCATTTTTGACATATATACCCTTATTATATGTTTTTTCCAAACAACCCCTAGACTTAAACCTAAACCCTAATTCCTTTCTATTTCACCTTCTCTCTCTTTACTGCCCCCTCTCTCTGCAACGAGCCCAAAAATAAAACCTAAAACCTAAAATTTTGTGTTCACCTTTTAGCTCCCTCTAATGGCTGCTACTATCTCTCTCATTCCCAATGGTTGTTTTCTCTCTCTTTACTGCTCCCTCTCTCTCCAATAGCTGCCCAAAAGTAAAACCTAGACCTAAAACCCTAGAAATTGTAGCAGGTAAAGAGAGATTATTAACACAAGGAACAACATATCCTTCATTTTCATAACAACTCAACTTCTTTCAACGAAGGATTTGATGTTTGAAGCTGCTTCTTAGAACTACATTGAATGAACGGAGAAGTTTATATTGTCCGTACAACTTAGATAGAAGATTCCAAAGACTTTCATCATCGGATTTTTATAAGCTCGAGAAGGTAGCAGCAGGAAACAACAGTACAGGAAATCATTTGTTTGGTGAGACCCTGTTTGTGGTGTTGGGTGTTGGTGGGTGGTGTCTTGTTGGTGGTGGTGGTGGTGGATTCCTGTTGTTGTTGGTGGCGGTGGTGGTGACCTGTTGTTGGTGGTAGCGGTGGTGTCCTGTTGGTGGTGGTGGCAGTGGTGGTGTTCTGTTGGTGGTGGCAGTGGTGGTGGCGGTTGTGGTGTTCTGTTGGTGGTGGCGGTTGTGGTGTTCTGTTGGTGGTGGCGGTGGTGGTGTCCGTTGGTGGTGTCCGTTGGTGGTGGCGGCGGTGGTTTCCGTTGGTGGTGGTAGAAATCTGGGAGAATTTTTTTTCTAATACAGGGGCACAAGAGTCATTTCACTCATTTCAGAAGTTGGCATTTTATTTCAGACTTGTTTTGAAGTCTGAAATAAGTGGACTCTTTTTCAGTCCATTCAGACAATTATCCAATTCAGCAAATTTTTCAGATTTTTTAAAATCTAAAAACAAACATCTGAAATCTGAATTGGAATCCAATTCAGATTTCAGATCTGAAAATATTAAAAAACAAACACCACCTAAGTCAAGTCATTGTTTTAATTTAAAGTTTATAACTAAATTTAATAATGGCTAAATGGGGTCTTAACCTAATGAGCATCTAGCATCTCCAATGGGACACTCAATCTCTAACACTTTGAGTGTCACACATGACTTTTTGGAGTTTTTGTTAAAAAACCATCTCCAATGGAACACTTTGTTAGACACTCTAACATGAGGTGGACACATTTATTATAGAGTGTTTAGAGAGAGAAACTCTAAAATGAGAGTGTCTACTTGAGACTCTCTAAGTGTTGCTTTTTAATTCTAACCAATAAAAATTTTTGCTTTTCAACTACTTTTTATCCTATTGGATTGAAGAGGGACATGTTTATTAAAGTATAGAGGCTTTAGAGATCTCCATTGGAGACCAATAAAACTTATAGTGTCTCTATATTGACATTTAGGAAAGAGAATCTCTATTGACACTTGACAACTAGGACTTTTAGAGTGTTTGATAGAGTGTCCCATTAGAGATGCTCTAATTAGTAAAAAAAGAAAAAAAAAACTTAACTTTGATTTAAGATTACAAATTTTACGAACCAATTCAATGCATCAAACTTCAAAATAGCATCAAACTACGAATTAATTTTTAATTTAAGCATGTTTATATTTTTTGGGGAAAGATTTTCAGCATGCTAATTTAATTTTGCGTGATTAGTTATTACACTTAATAATTAATGATGAAAAAAATCAATTATATCTGAATTTGAACTTAATTATCGGCATGAAGATTTATGATCTATAGTTCTATACAAGAGTTCAATTTTCAAAAGTGCACAATAATTTTTTTTTTATTTCTTGACAAAATAAACATAAAATATACACATAAAACAAGTACTACATAAAATAGTCGCTTTTATTCCAAATTTTAATCACAAAGACTTGATAATGTGAGATGAAATTTGATCTTATTTAAAAAGTAAACATCATCGATCATCACTAATTAATTGAGATTTAATTAGCATAAATGAATGGCAGTAGGCTTGTAGTCCATGAGGATGACACTCTCAGTGGCAGCAAGTAACTGATGAGCATACGCCATGTGTGCTGGATGTGCCATGTAAGCCTCCACGTCAGCCATGCTTTGGAATGTCAGCTGGAAGAAATGACTATGCCCTTGTGTCAGGTTTGCTGTGCTCACATCCTTTCCCCTGTTAATTACACAATTTAATTAATTTAATTAATTATTATTAGTATTGTGTGTGTGTGGGCAATACTTGAAAAAGATAATGATAATTTTTTTTATCATTTTTATTTGAAACGCTATTTGTGCATGTCCTATGAAATAGTGGTTGGCATATGTTTCGAATTATTGGTTTTTATTAAATTTGTGTCATTCAGCTCAAAACCAATTAATTACGAGTCGATAAATATTATATTTTTAGTTGCTAGATCGACCTTCTCTCATGTGAGACTATTCTCAATGTTTTAAACACATCTAAAGAGATTAGTGACCACCAAGGCCATTATTCTTAGCTGGTCTAACCGTATACTTTTTACATATTAACCAACTGAAATATTTTAAGATTCTTTTTTACTTTTTTACTCTATGAACATCAATTGTTGACGGGACATAGGGATATTAATCAAATGGGACATGGACATGAGCACTACTATATAAAAACAGTTAGAGAAAATGATAAATAGGAGTGTATACCAATGAAAATCCTTAATGGTTTTGATGATATCCAAGAGCTTAGCAAACTCTTTGATGAGTTCATCAATCCTCTCCTCAGATGTCTCAGACTTGAACTTCACCACCAATATGTGCTTGATCATCACCTCTTCTCCTTTATTACCACCCTCCATTTATTATAAATTATAATTCCTCCCCCCTCCACTACTAAATATTTCTATCTCTCTCTCTCTCACAACTTTACAATTGTGATGAGATTATATGGACTACTAGTAAAGATAACTACTTGTATTTATAGTGTCATAAGGTAGGAGAGAAAGGGAGCTTTTCAATTATATGCTATACGCATGGGCCATTAAATAGTAATTGAGTTAAAGGCACAATTAATGTTTAATTGAGATATTTTTTTAGGGAGGATGATGAGTGGTTCTCCTTGAGGAGATGTTTATTCATATTTATTGAGAAGTTGCTATGTTAGGTTGTGTTTTTACTTTAATAATAATAATGTTGCTATGTTAGGTTGTGTTTTTACTTTAATAATAATAATGTTGAATCTCAATATTTTAATCTTATTAAAATTCGATCCGAAACTCTAACGAGAGGTGATTTAACGAGCTCGAGCTGGTGGCCCTTGATCTTCAAGGATCAACCAACATCCAAACGTTACAGCTGGCTTCTTCTTCAAATCAAGGGACAATTAAAACCAATAATAAATTAGTCATGTAGTTACCATTATTCACAAAACTGTCATTGCTCTCTACAGTACACAAAATTGTTGTTGGTTTTCTACACTTTTTAACCACCGAAATTTCACCGGAAACTCATAGTTTTTCTCAACCTGTTCAAACAGTGAACACGGCCTCAAAGATACATTTATTTCACCATTAAATTAAGGTGTAAACATTACTTAGTTAAATCAAAATCAAGTATATGTTTCTTCCTATCGGATGCAATAACATATTTGATATCTATTAAATACTATTCCTAGTATCCGAATCCAAATTTGATGGGCTAACGGGATATGAGTATTAGAAATTCTTAAATTATAATTATTTTCAATGGGTTATGTCAATCTATATAATTGGATCAATTTAAATAATCTTATTCGTTATTTATTATAAAATATAGTATTTTTCAAAAGGCCGCGGTTTTGGGGAATAAAGAAAATTCTCCGGAGAATAAAGACTTTTCTTAAAACTAGTCAAATAAGATTGACTTTTTATGTTTCTTTTTATTGCTAAGGGGCTTCTAATTTTAAAAGATGCTATAAAAAAAGCTCCTCCATCTCATCACCTCTCTCTGCCACTTCATCGACACCTCATCATCTTCTCTGACACGAACAGACGTCTCTCTAGATCTGTTCTAGAGAGAGAGAGAGGAGAGAGAATTTTTTAGAAAAAAAAATATTATGTTTGAAGGTCGTCGGCCGGAAACTTGGCCGGCCGGCGACTTTCGCCGGAGAAGATGATGAGGTGTCGATGAAGTGGCAGAGAGAGGTGATGAGATGGAGGAGAACTTTCAAAAAAATGTATTCTGTATTCCCCATAAAAATTTATTCCCTGGAGAATTTTCAAAAAAATCTGGATTCCCTCGAGAATTTATTCCCCGGAGAATTTTCTTTATTCCCCAAAGCCGCGGCCTTTTCAAAAATAGATACCATATTATATTCAAAAGAAATAAGTACAAATGAAAACATTTATTAAAATAACAAGAAGTAACGGGAAATCCAACCTTTTAACTTATGTGGTAAGAATATTTTTAGCTTTGCGAACCTTTGTATCCCATAAAACCGTGAGGGCAAAAGAGTAGCTTCATGATTTATTTTTGTTATCGCAGTATTTTTGGTTATGCGATAAACTCGATCTTACATGAAATCTAATGTTCAAATTACTAACATTAATTTTTGGGTTAATTTCGTTTTGGCCCCCGATTCGTGACCAACTCGTCGTTTGGCCCTAATAAGTGTCCGGCAGTTCGTTTTGACCCCAATTTCCTGTTTGGCTCCCACATTTTTTATAAGCTTCCCCATTCTACCCTTATGGCAATTATGTAATTTAATTGTTTTTCTTTCTCTTTATCCACCTCGCCAAGCAAATTCCATGTCACATGTCCACATAAGCTATCGTCGGAGAAAGTCGTCGGCCGACATCTTTTTCCCGCGACCACCATATTTTTTTTAAATCTTCTTCTTCTCCAATCATCTCTTCCACCTCCATTCTCTCTCTCTCTCTCTCTTCCGTATCTCTCTCTCTCCCTCTCTCATCTTCTCTCTCTCCCTCTTTTTCTCTCTCTCCCTCTTTTTTTCTCTCTCTCTCCCTCCTTTTCTCTCTCTCCCCCTCTTCTTTCTCTCTCGACAGTTTCAATTTCCGACGAAGGGAAACCCTTCGCCGGAAATTGTCTGGATCGGGAGAAAATCCCAGATCCAGACCAAGAGGAACCCTCTCTCTCTCTGGATAGATACATTCCCCAGTCATCTCCCTCTCTAAGTAACCTGCGAGTCTTCTGCGAGCAACACGAGCCATGGCGAGTCTGAGCTTCAATTCAGCTAGAATTAAAAACCATAAGCCCCAATCTCAAAAACCCATCTTCAATTTCACACCTTCTCTTCCTCTAATTTCCTAACAAACCCACAAATTTCTAAACTCAAATTATCTCAATTAAGACTGAATTCCATCTCTAAAGGATAGTTTCAACTTCAATAAACAGTATAGAAGAAGATGACCCAACAACAGAAGTGATCTATTTAGACCCAAAATTTGATTCCAATAGCATCTCAGAGTGGGAATTGGATTTCTGTTCAAGACAGAAGTGATTCCCAAACAATGTTATCAATAGTATCTTACTTTGAAAGATGCATCTCACTGTTTGATTCCAATAGCATCTCACTAATTTGATTCCAATAGCAACAGAAGTGATTCCAATAGCATCTCAGTAATTTGATTCCAATAGCAACAGAAGTGATTCCAATAGCATCTCAGTAAGTTGATTCCAATAGCAACAGAAGTGCTCTATTTAGACCCAAAAAGTATGGGAGCTTGTTGTTTGTGATAGTACTCTTTCTCTTCAGTTTACTAAGTATTTCCCAAACAATGTTATCAATAGTATTACTTTGAAAGATGCCATATTGTTTCAATTAGTGAGAATTTAGGGGTTCCTATGCCCAAAAAGATTCGATTTTTCAGGTAACTTTTCTTCAATTTCAGTTTCTCTCTCTATATATATAAGATGATTTAAGCTGAGAAGTTTTGTTTACTATTTTTGTGATTTATACTAGGTTACAGATGCAAACAATTATAACAAAAGCATGTAGGGAGCTTGGTATAAAACCAATTCCAAGTAAAAGGGTAAGTAAGCATTTATCTTTTACAGACGAAGAAGGGTTTAGATCTGGGGTTTTCCCCAGATCCAGACGGTTTTCGGCGAAGGGTTTCCCTTCGCCGGAAACCCGAAAATTTTGAGAGAGAAACAAGAGGGAGAGAGAGAGAGAGAGAGAGAAGAGAGAGAGAAAAAGAGAGGAAAAAAAAAGGGGGGAGAAAGAGAAGAGGAGGGAGAGAGAGACATGGAAGAGAAACAGAGAAGATGGAGGTGGTTGAGATGATTGGAGAAGAAGAAGATTTTAAAAAAAAAAATGGTGGTCGCTGGAAAAAGATGCCAGTCGGCTGGAAAAAGATGCCAGTCGACGACTTTCTCCGACGACATAAGGGTAGAGTGGGGAAGCTTATAAAAAAAATGTGGGGGCCAAACAGGAAATTGAGACCAAAACGAACTGCCAGACACTTATTGGGGCCAAAATGGCGAGTTGGTCACAAATCGGAGGTCAAAACGGAATTAACCTTTAATTATTTTTTTAGTTACCTTTATTTCTTAGAAGCTATTTCGATCGAGTGGTGACACGTATGTATCTCAACACGAGAGATCATATTTTTATTCTTATTATTATTTCGAATTTGGTGGGGTGGTGAGTGGTGACATGTATTCGTGAGAGTCAAACTTTGATTTCTTATGAGACATAGAATTTGAATTGGGATTCGAGAACTTGATTTTTATTGGATGTCAGTATTTGGATAGGAATAAGCATATACCAAATCTAATGAGCTCCGACTTACACCTCTAGTTGATGTTGAGACAAACAGTTCTTTAGGGGCATGTTCATGAAGAGGGCACAAGTCAATTGAAGAACTAATTTGGTTGTGTTAAAAATAGTGGGCCAATGGCAATTTTGTAGTTAAATGTATATTGATGGCTCATTTTCTATTGGTTTATCTATCCTCCCTATAATTGAAAAAGAATTGAAAAAGAAGGTAGCTTTGATTCCTAAATCAACAACCCACAAGCTCGAGCTCATGCCTTGCCGTATGAATTCAAACTCGTTGAATCAGCCCCCCCCTCAATAATTTTCTATTTCAAAACCTATATTATGAGTTCTTACTCTCTAGTGTTGATCATTTGGGAATCTTTTTGGAGTTCAAATTTAACCAATAATACATGTATGGTCTTGGTTGTAATTATTTAGATCCAAAAGAAATAAATATTAGGGCACCTATAACCAATGAGCCATGGGTGATGGGCCATGATGGATGGGTACTTTTGCTTTTCTTTAATTTTTTATTTGTTTTTTTGGACACTACAATTGTGATGTCGCCATCTAGGCCATTTTCCACGTTCCAAATTTAAAATTATTAAGGTAGTTGCCGACATAAACTATGGAAATATAATTGTCGCCCAAAAATAACTTATTCGTTACATTATAAATTATTAATTACGAAAGTTATTTCCATGTGTAACAGTCATAGTTTTCTTAAAAACATACGTGTTACTTTATCATAGTCTATGTCTATCCAACTTTCATGATCCACAACTAATTATATTCAAATCCTTCAAGTATACGAAATTTCTTAATTTCTTTACGAGTCTATTTACCAGATGAATTTTTTTTAAAAAAAAAAAAAAAGGGATGATGACTTAACCAAAAGAAAAATGGTTAGTTCAACAAAAAAAAAAAAAAACCAAAAGAAAAATGGTTTGACGAAGAGACTGCCTATTTCTCTCACTATCTAAAACCAAAGGCAGATTAAAAATAGGGATAGGTAGTTTAGGAAAGAAAGAAAAGTTACTACAGAATAAAGATGGACAATTAGAAGAATGGGTCAAAATCGGATTTACTAGAAGAAGGACACCAAAGTAGAAGTTTGTAACAGAATATGGGGCAAAAATGAATTTAAGCCATCCCGACGATTTAGCCCGGATAAATTATTAACCGTTTGATTTATTGTATAAATGTTCTAGTTTTAAAGCAGATCTGCATGCTTGAGTTCCCGCCAAATCTGCGAGCCAAACCCGACGATCTTGAGTTTCTCGAATAATCAAACGATCAAGAAACCTCGAGTCGTTTGACCTTTTGTTGAATTTCTACCAAATGTTCTTCTAAGAACAATAGATCTGAAACCCTAGCTGATGAACCAGAAGATCGATCAAAAGTAACTCAAAATATGGATCTCAATCAGGTTAATCTGTCTTTTTTTCATCTTCTTGTTTATCAGATCTTGATTTTGAATCTTGTTAATCTTCACTTGTTGACATTTGTGTAGTTAGGTCATATTCTGTTAGTTTTGAGAAGATTTTGATGTAATTAGTTCATATCTGATTGTCAATTCACTTTTATATGTTCATGAATTTCGATCATCAGTGATCTAACATGTGGTTTTCGCTTGAATCTCATGAAATTGAAGTTTGTCAAACTGAAACCCTAGAACTGATTATTACGGTTATGAACAAATGAAGTAAATTTTCAAAAACTTTTTGCCTATTAACCTAGAGTGGATTGTATCATTTAGCTAGGTTATGAGTCATGTTTCTCAATGAAAATAAAAACCTTATGATCTTGAAGTGTGATAGTCCCACATCGCTGGCGAGTGTCCGGAGCCTCGGCTATAAGTGTACCCTCAAGCTTAGTAATGAGACCTGCTAGTGTGGGGACAAAACCTCACACCACGGTGAGTGGTGGCTAAGTGAGGGCAAAATCGAGTATGTGGGGGGTCCATAGTGTCGCTGCGTACTTTGATGGTTGAGTGAATCGTGTGTCTTCGTCAATACTGAGTCCTTTTGGGGGGGCTTGTGGAGCCTTCGCCAAGAACAAAACCCCGTACGTGTGTGAGGTGGTAAAAGCGGGGACAATATCAGCAACTACTAAGGCTTGGGGCGTCACATGAAATGTCGGCATTGAGAATTCCAATCTGGCTCGAGCAATATCCCCGTCGGTTTTTTAAATTTGTGTTGACACTGTTTTTAAATGAGGCAAGTTTTGCTTTCTTCTTTCAGCCTGGAGGTGAAAACTACGCAAACCCAAAAACATGCTTCTTCCATGTGCTATTCAAGGTCTAGTATTCCATCATTATGATACGTATAAGTTTTGCGTGATATTGTTCACTGTGTAATTTCAACAATTTTTTGACAGGCTGCATCTTTGGCATTTTACATTCTTTCTGCACTTTTCGTTAACAACTTTGTGATCATATTTGTGGTTACTGTTCTTCTTGCTGCTCTCGATTTTTGGGTTGTCAAGAATGTTAGTGGGCGGATATTGGTTGGTCTCAGGTGGTGGAATGAAATAGATGATTCTGGTGAGAGCGTGTGGAAATTTGAATGCCTTGATCAAGAGGTAATCAACTAAAAATTAGTTTCCTAATACGGTACCTTTTTTTCTTTGGTTTCTATATCCTTGTGGCTCGTTCGTGGGAGGCACACACAAAATTTACCGATACTTTTGTTTTTATTTTGTGTACAGTCATTGTCTCGGATGAACAAGAAGGATTCATGGCTATTCTGGTGGACACTCTATCTCACGGTAAGATTGTCTTCTTACTTTGTATTAATAAGCTACATACGTAAACGTGTTTAGAGTTGTTATGTACCAATGTCACCTATGGTGAAATATCATATCATTGGAACTTGAAAGTCGGATATGAGATTGACAATGCAGTTGTCTAAATTCCCCTAATGTTGCGAGAATAGTCCTACGTGCACAAAGGGGAATATCATGACTAAAAATAATATCTAGGGGCTCTCCACTCATTGTTAAGTGGTTTTGAGTTGGATGCTCGAAAATTAACATGGTATTAGAGACCACACGTGATAGACCCAATAGCCACACGCGCTCCACGTCACCCAACAATAAAACGTGTTAGGCTCAAAATATGAAGAAAAGGAAGTCTCATGACCAAAAGATAATATCCGAGCCTCTCCGCCTATTGCCAATTGGTTTTGAGTTCGATGCTCACAAACTAACAAATGTGTGGTCACGGGGAAGAGAAGTTCACCCCATCTTGGTCATAAAGTTAACATATACATAAGCAATTATCTGCAATTTTTCCACCACCATAGCTGGTCTTTGGTCAATCAATACCAAATAGTGCTTCAGATGGGATTTACATATCTTCTGATTTCACTTTAACTCCATGATGCAGTACGCTCAGTCTTAAGCGTATTTCTAATAACATGCACAAATAAATGTTAAATCTATATGCAATTTAGATATGCACTTCTCTTCGTTGGGATCATATATTCTCTTCCTTGGGCTCATATGTATGTGATCGGTTCTGGCGGTGCAGGCAGTTGCTTGGGTTTTCCTTGGAATATTCTCAGTCATAAGATTTCAACCAGATTATGTCCTTGTTGTAGGAGTTTGTTTGACCCTGAGTGTTGCAAACATAGTTGGCTTCACCAAGTGCCAAAAAGGTATGCAATCATCTGTTTAATGCCTACGTAAAACCCATTAGGCTTGTATTATTACATTGTGGCTTCATCAAACTGCTTCCTTCTTAAACTAGCATTGATACTTATCAAAATTATCGCCAGACTAGGCTTTATAATACTTCTTCCTGTTATAGTCTGGTTCTTTCTGGGGAAATAAGCTATCGGCTACGCACAATACCAGAGTAATTTATCAGAATGAGACTACCACTGTTTGCCACTTTATGTACAAGACATCTATAGGTTAGCCACTAGAGGATGGAGCACATGTCATTGACATCTAGTCTAAAACCTTTTGCAGTCACTAGTTTCTCTCTTCATTCGATCCAAACACAGGTCTTTTCAGAAACAAATAACTATATACGAAAGGTACATTAGCCATATATGTCCAAAACTGTTTTAGGATTTTGAAGAACAGGAAATATTATGTTCAGCCGACAACCCTTGACTGGAGGATCCGGAATTTCGTTTCTGCCCTCCAGGTATCGGGTTCGAGGCTTTCGGGTTTCATCCTCCCTTCAAAAAGGATGCTGCCAATACAAAAAAAATGATGTTCATATTCCTAAATTCCAATCAATGGTACGAGATGTTTGATTAGTTTAAGTGTAAAGTAGTAACTAAAATCATATTTTTGGATAACGAATCGAAGATACCCTTAACTACAATCGTTTTTGGATGATGTTCTAATGCCGTTCAAATCATATACATAACCGCAATCACCTATATTGTTCACTGTTTCTGTTTCTCATGTTTAGCATTTCCCGAACACTTTTTTCGTTTATGTTGGTGCAGATGCCAAGAAGCAGATTCAAGCATTTGCCTCCCAAACAATTGCAAACCAATTTTCATCTACCATCCAGTCTGCGTTCAGTGTCGTCTAAGTCTCAGTTTCGAACAACTCAACTACTCAAGAGTACATACAATTTCCCGGAGGTTCGCTAGAGCTGAAATTGATGTTCTTGCTCCCTAAACATTTCCAAGTAAACAAGAGAAGTGGTAGAAAGAAAGATTTTGATTTCGGTAATGATATTGTAACAAAAAAAAGACGTTTTTTATCCGCTTTGTTAATTTTTCATTTATACTACAGATTAGAGAGAAGATTAAACAGAACAATTTGAAATGAGAGGCCAACTAATACCCACAAATTTTATGGCCAGATGCAGAATTCAGACATCTTCCATGTTTGTGATCCTTCTCTGCTCCTGCTATAATAATAATCAGTTGTACATGAATTCTCATGGTATTTGCTTCTAGTGATCATTATTTTACCCATCGTATCAATCTTATATTTTTCGTGTATTTTAGCATTTAGATCTTCATGTTCATAATCTCCTTTCGTCACTGACTCTGTAAATCCTTCTTTCACTAAAAGACAACTCTGGTTTCCTCTTAGTAGAGCTTCCAAGAACAAAACCAATGAAGCCATCCTTCACAGAGAGAGAATTAACAGTAACTAGCAAATCAACTGCCACTACACACACACACACACACACATATATATATATATATACAAGTTAATTGGTTGGTCATGCAAGAAATGTTTAGTAATAAAGAAAAATATGTTTAAACATGAAAATGGTAATTCTTAATACCCTAACTTCATCTTCATGGTTCATGGTTGGAAGGGTTGGCCATCTAAATCCTCTTTCATGGGTCAATTGAAGTTCAACAATCTTTGACATGATCTAAAGTATAGAGAGGGAGACTAAAACTTGCAAGCAAGCACGAAATCATAAGTTTCTTACTATTTTATATTTTCCTACAAAGTACATTTTCCTGTTCGGAAGTGTGGAATTATTTCTTTAACCGAACTGCAGGCATCCTCAAGTGCTTAACCACCGTATGGAAACTCTGAAGGCTTCAAGCCAACGAGCAAGAAAAGTACTCAAAATATCAAGAGATTCTTGTTTGAAACGATTCTCTTCGTTGGTGGTTGGGTGCTTTGGTTAGAGTACAACAACACGATACGCTTTGGTTAAAGTACAACAACACGATATTTAAAAGATAGAAAGAACAATAAAAACATTTCTCACCCCTAGTTTTCCTTGAACACTCGTTCATTACCTCTCTTCGACCCTTCAGAGTTTATGCCTTCGTCGGAACTGATATATCTTACATTTTTGTGGCGTTTAGAGCAACTCCAACCGACCTTCAAATTGCCAAAGTTCGGTTGTTTGGTGGTTCAACGGTTCAACCTTTCTCCAAATTGTCATTAATTTTACAACTCATGAACACTTCATGTTTACCATATTTTAGCCAACATACATATCCCCATTACATTAGAGTAGTTAAATATCCCCCATTGATACTTGGTGAAAGCTATTAAATGTAATAAACAATCTCTTATGTCCCAAAATAGACATGAGCTCTCCCCGACAATTCACAGACGAGACAAAATTATGGCAAAGTTTCTTTTTGTAAATTAGATCGGTCGTATCTGTAAAACATGTCATGCAAACCATACATTCGTATACAGAAAAAAAAAAAAAAAAAAAAAACTTACGAAGCGAGAGTTAAACAAATTCAACATTACTCCATTACTTCAGATCCAGCCACAACCACAAGAAAGTAACAAAGCTCTTTTAAAACATCCAATAAAACTTTAATTATTGAATTGTAATTTCTTAATAAGATTTAATATCAATAAGCACCAGTGGTCTAGTGGTAGAATAGTACCCTGCCACGGTACAGACCCGGGTTCGATTCCCGGCTGGTGCATTCCTCTTTTTTTTTTTCTTCACACAATCTTTTTGCAATATCAAAATACTTCACTGAATAATATACCAAACCAAATCTGTAATACGTTTTAGTTTTCATAATATATAGTAAACAAATTGAAAACATTAAAGAAGATGATCGGCTTGATTACTACTACTAAATTTCTTTGATTTGGAAAGCAGATACTGGGTAAGTTTTAAACAACCCGCACGTAGTCTTAAACGAAATCGTTTTGGCCAAAGGATTACTATCATCGACAATAATTCCACTAAGAGTAAACCAAATCAAGAATTCTTTACTCTTAATACCAGTTAGTTTCTTAATCTTTTTCTTCTCAGCATAACCTGTTATTTCAGGAGCATAACATGAAGTTGTCTTGGTTGTTTCGAACTTGTGAATTTCTTTAGAGTTTCTTTTTAACCAAAAGAAACCAGTTTCTCTCACAAACCCACATTCAATTATTGTATCTATTGGTATGAGACCATTTGGGAGTTCAGCTTCTCTCAGAAACTCTTTGCTTTTCTCTTTACATTTTTCGTTTCCGTAGTAGATTTCCGCTCTTGATTTGATCTCTTCTGTCACCAATGATGGTGGTTTGTTCTTGTCTTCCATATTTTATCTCTTTTTGTTGTTTCTAGTTTGAGAAAGTAATCAAACTATCTTGGGTTAATATATTAGTAAGAGGGTATTGATTGATTTTCTTGTGATTTAGGAACCAATAGTGGTTGTGTTTTGAGATAAATTTAATCATGCAAAAGAGCAAGTTAGACATGATCTCTGCCTACTTGTGTATTTTATTATTATTTATAATATGACACAGTATATGGGTAAGTTAGTAAAAGCCAAGACAATACCAACGACCATTAAAGTTTAGAACCTCACAAGTGGCATCAGGACCAAGGACGGCTTTTCGTCAAGTGTAGGAAACTGTAATAGTGTCACATCACTTGCGAGAGTGTCCAGTGCTACAAGTGTAGGATCAAGTTTAGAAGTAAAATCATACAACATAGGCAGTGTTTTACATATGAAAATTCCTTTGAGAAAAAACATTATAGAAATCACGGATGTTGAATGAGCAAATTTGCAGCAATACATTAGGTATACATTCAAAAACAGCAAGAATGAAGTGTGCTACACAATACTCGGTACAACTGATAAAAAACGAAACTAGGGCATAAATGAGATCATAAATTACTTGTGAAGATCAAGAAAACTTCAGTTATCATAACAAATACCAAACTTAGTACAGCTATCTGATTAAAATATATGAAACTAAACAACATAGTTTCACGACTTCAAAGGCTAGTTTTTTCTTTTCCTCACATTATCACAAATCTGTAATCATCTTTATAGTAATTAGATGAGAAAGAAGAAAGTGAAAAACGAAAACTCAAGAGAGCATATCCAAGTACGGAGTATATGATATCGCAAAACCTATTTCCTGTTCCTACTCTCCTCTTTATCTTTTCCTTTCTTCTGGTAGAGCTTCTCCAGAACTCGCTTAGCCTCGCACTGTGGGAAGTTCTCCAGATCGTAATAATGGGATGCTATATCGACAAGCCTGCATATGAAGAAGCATGAGAAGACATTAAGACTGATATAAAGGCAATATAAAGATGAAGCTTGTCAGCATATTTCAGGTGTGGATATGGAGCAACTCACCACTCTCCACGAACATCTGTAACAGTTCGAATGAAGTTCCTGCTAGTCAACACGTACTCGTTGTAAATGACCCACTCCGGTTTGTGATCCAGACAGTTCGATGGATGCAAGTGAACCACCTTCAACAAAAAAAATCAAAAGCAGTATAATGAAACCTCTCTTCTCGTTTCTTTACAATTTCATACAAATAGAGAACACTAGTGAGAAAACGAGCCCAACTGAACTATAACAAAGAAGTATTACCTGATTATCTTTCACTGTTAGATAGTGGCCAGTACGCTCAAGGTGAGCAACCTGCATAAAATACCCAGCCAGCATAGCTTTTCTAATGTTGAGGTAATAGTCACGGCTGTTGAAATCTGGACTGCAAAGCTTGAGGTTGAATCTAGCCATGATCCGCATTAGCTGTTGCCTTACGTTATCAGCAGACTTCAGTGCCCTCTGATTGACAAAATTGTCATAACACCATGACGAATCTTCGTCTGCACAACCATATAAGAGATCAGAGATGGTACTAATTAAAACATAAAATTAAGAAAAAAAAAATTGTTATTGGACTTACCGTTTTGTTTGTATGCGTGGTAAACGTTGAGAAGTGTGAGATGATCCCCGTCAATGTGGGCGAACCGAGCTTTCGCTTCGTCTGCAGCTTTCTGGGCCTCCCTAGGCCGGACAAAGCAATTGGGTACTAAAGAAAGAAATTGTTATCACAGACGAGGCCCATGGTAGGTCAGCAGATGCATAGAGAGTTGAGAAGAAACCACTTTGCTTCATGAGAGAGAATAACTGAGAAACTGCAACTAACTGCATCAGCACTTACTTAGAAATATCCATGGCGCATGCCAATTACTGGCATAGAACCCACACGGAAGTTGCTGATGACAAACCTAAAGGGGCATCCCAGTTCTAAAACAGACACGTGCTTGCAAATTGCGTAGTAACACTCGCAGGAGTGAACTTTAATAAAATCATGCATGAGAATGAGTTGGACTCAAAGGAATCGCAAGCACATGCGTTTTAGCATAAATTTGACTACGAATGAGGACCAACAACACATCTACTCGATGAACGTGTAAGCTATATGGATAACTCCAATGAGATGCATGATGGACTTGACATAAGTCCAAAATTAAAAAACCGAATGAACTCAAACATACCTGAAAGCATAGCCGTGATCGAAAGAATCTCGTTTGAACAATTGAAGCTTGGGCTAACAACTAACATCTTCGACATTTGAGGATCCAAGGGGAAGTCACTCATTATCTCCCCCAATTTCGTCATGTTTCCTTCATCATCCAATGCACCCAAGTAATTCAACACCTCTAGTGCTCGCATAAGAGTTTCAGGTGCAGGCGGATCCATAAAATCAAAATGTACCAGATCATCAATTCCGAGTTTCTTCAGGGTAAGAACAGTGTTTGCAAGATTTGATCTAAGAATTTCCGGATAAGTCTGTGGCTGAAGATCGTTATTGAAACTTCTCTCAGTGTACAGTCTGAAGCATTTTCCAGGTTGTGTTCTTCCAGCACGACCTGATCTCTGGTGAGCACTTGCCCTTGATATAGGTGAGACCAACAAGGACTCTACTCGCACTCTTGGGTTATACACTTTTTGTTTAGCGAACCCCGGATCAATAACATAAACTATACCATCAATAGTCAGAGAAGTTTCTGCAATGTTGGTTGACACCACGATCTTTCTTCCAGGAGGACCACCCTCCTTCAATGGAGGTGGGGCAGGATCAAATATCTTCTGCTGCATAGCTGGAGGCAATGTAGAATAGAGTGGTACTACTTTCACGGGACCCACCTGATCACCCTGATTTCCTATTTCTTTTGTTATTTTCCGACAAGCATCTTCTATCTCTTCCTCTCCAGTAAGAAACACAAGGATGTCGCCAGGACCTTCACACAGGTGTATTTGCACAACTGTACGAATTGCTGCTTCCAGATAATCCCTCTCAGGTTCCTGAGTGTAGAATATCTCGACTGGATGAAGTCTTCCAGGAACTTTCATAAGAGGTGCACCACTAAAGTAAGCTTGAAACTTTTCAGCCTCAAGGGTAGCACTCATAACTACAAGTTTCAGATCTGGTCTATTTCTAAGTACTTCCTTCAGAAGACCAAATAGTACATCTGTTGCCAAGGTCCTTTCGTGAGCCTCATCAAGAATAATCACCTTATATTGCTCCAAAAGTGGATCAGTCATAGCTTCTCTTAAAAGCATACCATCTGTTAAATACCTGCGACAATTATAAAAAATACGAATTAGAGAAATGACTGGTATAATAGCCTTCACCTTAATACTTATTTTAGTTTCCTGATCCACAGAAATAGCATCCATAAAACTACGCAAAGAAGGCAATCGAAGGCAGAAATGAATGAGAAGAGAGAGATACAAGGATTAAAAAAGAAAATTAAAAATGTAGTATCAGCAAGACAAGCTTACTTCAAAACAGTTTTTGAACTGCTGCAATCTTCAAAACGAATGCTATAACCAACTTCTTCCCCAATTGTTACATCCATCTCCTCAGCGACACGACGTGAAACAGACATTGCAGCCACTCTACGAGGCTGAGTGCAGGCAACCATCATCTTTTTACGTTTTTCGGGATTCTCTAGCTCCACGGATTCAAGAACAAACTGAGGAATCTGTAATATAGCAGTGACTCATCAGTCAAATAGCTTGACGCTTTTTGGACGAAGAATAGGTATCAGGTTAACTAAACAATCACCATATAATCTCTTGTAAACCAAATTGAGAAGGGGAAACGATACGTCAAAGAATAGGTGTCGCGTCAACTAAACAATCACTATATAATTTCTTGTAAGCGAAATTGAGAAGGAAAACTATACATCAGGAAACAGTACAACAAAAGTTCGGAGTAATTCGCCAATGCATACGATAATATTTCGAACCTAAATACTTGTCCCTCCAGTCACCAACTAAATAATTCAACATAAATTACTAAGAAATCAACAAAAACTTATTGGTCGATAAAATACCTTCTAACCCGTATGAAGTAATCACAAATGTGTGTTTATGTCAAAAAAAGTCTAGCTTTCATTCACGTGTCATTTTAAGCAATAATCATCACGTGTCTCTAACACCCCAAGCCTTAGCAGTTACAGATAATTGTCCCCCCCGTTAATTCTAATAGTCCCGCATCGCTCGCGAGAATGTCCGAAGCCAGGGCTATAGGTGAACACTCAAGCTTGGTAAGTACCCGGGCCCTTTTGGGGGTGGGGGTGGGGATTGTGGAGCCTTCGCCATGAACAAAACCACGTGTGAGGTTGTTAAATCGGGGACAACATTGATAACAGCTATGGCTTGGGGCGTCACAAGTTTGACACCCATATCCAAGTCCATAGGAACACGGTTTTATTCCTAGTGAATGCTCCACGAGCCAACCCAAAATGCCTCAAGACACTTACTAAGTTTGAGCACGCAGCTAATCTAAGGTTCTAGACGCTTCACCTAAATGATGTGGGACTATTACATTGTTCATGTTATTAGTGCCTACATCTATAAGTTCTCCTTCAAACCCAAATTTCGTAATCAGAAATTCGTATTCATATCACAATATCTATATGACTAAAACGTCTGAACTTTGAAGTTGAGATTACCTGAGTTGTTTTACCACTACCCGTTTCTCCGACTAAGATCAAAGTCTGATTCGCCTTCAAAACCTGCAAAAACTCATCTTTCTGCTGCCAAACAGGAAGGGTTTTCCGCTTCTCGAGAATATCAAAGTACCTCTGAGAGTATGGGCGCGCATTCCACCTGTTAATAAGCGGATTCTGAGCTAATCCACCACCATTCATCTTTGCGAGTTTAGCAGACACAGATGTCTCGTCCACGACGTCGAATAAACTTACTTTCCTCTTTCTCTCTGTCGACATTCCACTTCAAACAAAACGAATGAAATTCAAGTACCTCTTCTTCTTTGAAACCCTAGGCTTTCCAGGATGTTTTCGAATCAGATGGTAGAAACCCTAAAAGGATCAATTAGACTGGCGTAGTATTCTGGGGTTTTAAGAAAAGAGGGGTTTTGAGAGGAGAAGAAGAAGAATAGTACCCTAAACCACCACAAACGATCTGCAAAGATTGCAGAGTGTGGATTTATGTTCCGCCACGGACGATAAACTTAAAACCCTAGAGTTTGAGACGGAAAGAGTTCTACGAGATTTAGCTTACGTATTTATATGAGGAAAGAACTTTGTTTCTTGAAAAAGGCTGAGAACCCGAAAAACGTACAACTTTTAGATAATACCTGCAAAATCCACCGTCAAATTTATATCGGTTGATACGGTAATAGAGATGCAAAGATCTCGGTTACCTAAAGGGTTTTTGTTTGGGTTAATTCCGATTAGGCCCCCAATTAGTGACTACTTGGCTGTTCAGGACCCATAGGTGTCTAGCGGTTTAGTTTGACGCCCAAAAACAAAAAAAGCTAACTTTTCCAAAAATACCCATACGGCCCAAATGAAATTAATTACTAAGAACATGTTTGGTGCGCGAGAATGGTATAGGAATGGAATGTGATTCCCGATAATCACATTCTGGATCATTGTTTGCCTTGCGGGAATGGTGTGGCCCGGGAATGTGATTCCCCCAAAAAGGGATAATAGCAACGGGGGAGGTGGGTTTGGATTACCATTCCCCCGGAATCACATATATTAATATTTTTGACAAATATATCCTTAACAAAATATTGAATTGCCAATTTGATTTTTTTTGTAGGATTTGGTATTAATAAGTATTATTTATGTTGGTATTAATAAGTATTATTTATGTTAGTATTAATAAGTATTATTTATGTTTATGAACAAAATTTTGATTTTAGATAAATTTCTATTTAGGTTTACGAACAAAATTTTATTTTAGATACATTTTTATTGAGACATTTATTTATTATCTTTAAACTCTATCCCTTTGATGTATCGTGTTATTATTTTATATCTACGAATTTGAAAAAATAATACTGATTTTAATATATAACAAAGTTGATGTCTATATTTTATGCAAAAAAAAAAAAATGATGTGTATTTTATGTAGTTTACGTAAGGGTAAAAGTTAACTTTTACAAATATTTACATTCCTATTCCTATACGAACCAAACACCTAATTAGGAATGTGTCAGGAATCAAATTTTCATTCCTGATCAAACCAAACATCAAACTACAGTAATCTGATTCTCAGGAATCATGTTACGGGAATGTGATTCCCAGGAATCACATTCCATTCCCGCGCGCCAAACATGACCTCAAGGTCACACCATCTCATTTTCTTTCTTCCCCTTCATCACAAAAAAAATAAACAAATACATACATTGTTTTTAGTTGAAGGTCGTCGGTCGATGACCTTCTGCGGGAGAAATTGTGTCTGGGAACAAGGGAGTTTAGATGTGATGAAGTAGAAGAATAAAGAGGAGCTGACGTGACCTTTTATGTTTTTCAATTTTTTAGGAATTAATTTCATTTTTGCTCTTAATGGTATATTTGGAACATAATCAGTTCTTTTACCTTTGGAGGGCAAATCTAACTGACAGATGTTTATGAGGACCGGAACGGCGAGTTTATCACAAATTAGAGGTCGAAACAAAATTAATCATTTTCCGTTTGCAATTTATCCCATGCCTTGGGGAGCATGAAGAGTTGATTTGAATAATATTGACTTGATAACGCTAGAGGGCAACACTAATTAAGTCCCAAAAATTTAGCATTTTCTCCCCGTTATCATTTGCATTTCTTCTTCATCTTCACCAACCTCGCTTCTACCTACCACCTTTACTTCTGATCAATTTTGTTTCTTTCTTTAACTACCGTCCCCTTATTTTTGTCTATTTACTCTCTCCTTTCCCTTCTTGCCTGCCTCCTCTCATCTCAAAATCTATTTTTCTTTATTATCCTAAAGAAGACAGTTCCTTTTGCAGAAATCATCACTTAAAATCTCTGAAGAAAAAGGAGAGTCCATTTTCTTCATAAAGGAAGAATCCAATAAAAATAATTATTTCCTTCACCAAAGAAGAAATAGAAGTAGGTCACTGGCCAGGGGTGGTAGTGAAGATAACAGAATATAACAACTAACGTGGTAATGTAATAACTACCTTCCTTAGAGGTGAAAAAAAAAGATAGTCATCAGAAACGCTCTCTCTCTCTCTCAAAAAATCGCCTAAGGTTCTCTCCATTCTAGATCAGTAGCTTCCGGCGAAGGGTCCTCCCTTCGCCGAAACCTTTTTCCTCTGTTAGTAGTTTAAGTATGTATCCTTCTCTCTCCCGTAAGATTAAATTTATGATTAAGATCTGGTGGGTTGGATCTCCATCGACTTTACTCTGTCCATTTTATGACAAAGATCTGGTGTGGTGCCGTGGTGGTGTTGCGTATGGGGGTTATGGCACGATTAGGTGGTGTTTAGTGATGGTGATGTGGTGGTGGTGTGGATTCTGTGGTGGTTTTAGTAAAGGAGATTGTATGATGATGGTGGTGTAACTGGTAGTTAGGGCAACATCTGCTGACTTTCAAGGTGTTGTGGTGGGGGTTAGTAATGAAGGCAGTGGTGTGGTGGTGAAGAAGAGGGTGGTGATCCAATGGATCAAACTCTTCAATCACAGTTTGGATGAAGATTCAATGGATCAAACTCTTAACTTTGAATCAACTTTTAGTTCAACCATTTCATCCCTTGTTGCTTCAAATTCTTTATTCAATCCTATTGTTAGTATTGGATTGAGAGATTTAATTGGAAGAATAGGAGTTTTTGTGTTTTGTGTTTTGTGTTTGGAATCATATAAAATATTGATAATCTAAGCAGTTTCTGTTTGATCTAGACAAAGAATTTATCCGATAAATTGAGTTTATCGTGGAAGATAATGAAGTGAATTTGGGAGAGACTGATTCAGGCGACTTAGCGAAATGAAGTTAGACATCATAGAAGTTAGATCGGAACCTAAGATCGATCCAGTTAGTGATGCAGAGCAAGGGAGAAGAGAGAATTACTAGTTTTCTTTTTTACTTAGTACAATAAAGGATATGTTTTTGTTGGTCTTTAGGGCCTCTGTTGTTGGTCTTTAGGACCCTTTTGTTTTTCGTTTTATTTGGTTCGAGTGCTTTGATCATAGACCACTATTGGGTTTTATTCATCAACTTACAACTCTCTCTACCGATGTACCGGATTCTGAGGCGCAAACCGGAGATCTGCAAGCCAACGGTTGACGGCGAGAAGAGAAGAAGGTGAAAGAAGCATCAGTTATAATACTACCCTTAGACGGTTAGCGGCGACTGCACCAGAAGCAGCCCACCAGTCAGATCAGACAGTTCTAGTGGCACCCAAGTGGGCATAATTTGTCTTGTTTGTCCGATTTTGGTCGTGTCTTTGTTATTTAAACTTCATGATGTAATTCTCATTAGTCTTTTGGCATTTAAATGAAGCTTGATTTAAAAAAAAACAATTAACATTGTAGTTTTGTTTTTTTTGTTGAAAAAACGTGGTAGTGTATTAGTCTAAAAGTAAACTGACACCCTTGGCTTGGAATTTTTTTGTTGAAATCCCTTAGCTTAGAATGACCCAAATTCTTAATCCCCACTCCCCAAGCACCTCACCGTTTAAGATACGGAACAAGAGTAAGTTATATCAGCCGCGTTTGTAGTCCAACTGTTACGATAATTGCCTTCCAAGCAATAGATCCGGGTTCGACTCCCGGCAGACGCACATGAAAACCCCTTTTTTTCTTCTTCTCATAAAATAGCCTCCGGCCTGGGCCATTAGGGTAACCCGTCAACGTCCAACCGCTCACCCCACTTTAATGACTATATAGTCTCCTCTCAAATTATTGAGGGGGGTCGATGACGAATACTTGAAAACTTATGTTGAGAAATATTATATCACATCTTTGTTTCTTTATGTTGAGAAACTTGAGAACTTACATAATGATTGTGACAATAATAGTCAGACTATAGGAGAAAACTTAAACAAAGTTAAATATACGACTTAAAATCTTTGTTATTTGACTTGTTAAGGTCAACAAACAACTATAAAATATGAATCACAATCTAAGTGTTGGAATTCACACTATTATTTTGTTACAATTCAAAGAGAAATGTATTATTATACCTTCATTTGAGTAAAAAAGAAAGTCATGTTGTAAGATGTGTGGGCGCTATTTCTGGACTTCTAGTGATACTGTGTGCTTTGAGAAATATAAACATTGCGATTTGGCATACTATCATCTCACGTTAGGGCACTTAACCTTTTAAAAAGGAACATTACAATCTGTCTCACCTCCGATGCGAGATAGTGCATTACAATTTCATCTATATAATAAGAGATAAGGGTATTTTTAAAAAAAAAAAATACCATCTTCTTCCATGGTTAAGATTTTTGCCTCTCAAATTTATCTTCAGTAATTGAGATTACATCTTCCAAACTCATCTCTAATGATTGAGATTATATCTTATAAATTTATGTTTGGTGACTAAAATTACACATTCTAAATTTATCTCAAAATTTTTTGAGATTATAAAACTGTGTTTGTATCCTAGTGAGACATTATGTAACTATCCTCTTTAGTGGTTAGAGCAAGTCCAATGGGGAGCGGTCCCGAACTCTTAATTCAAATTAAAGGCCGGGACACCCCATCCTCCACATTGGAGTGGAAATGGTCCCGGGCGGAGGGCTGAGGGAAATAAGGGTCGGCCCCTTATTAGGGGTCGACCCCTAGCTCCCCAACGGTCACATTGGGGAGCAAATCCCACTGTTGGATCACATCCAACGGGGTTTTTTTTTCTTTTTTTTTTTTATAAAAACAAAATAAAAATAAATAAAAATAACTCATTGATTTAAAAACTTAAAAATTCATTAAAAAACTTAAAATAATCCAAATTTAAGGGCCCGGGAATGCTCTCCATTGGAGTTGATTTTGAGGGTCTGAGTCCGGACCTTTAAATATGAATGAAAAGGTGAATTAAGAGCCCTAGGACTGGGACTCATTGGACTTGCTCTAATGTTGTGAAATGGATAGAAAAAAGACACTTGGTGTGCACGTTATTATTAGGTGTACCATCCATCCATCATTTCCTATCTTACAGTCATACATACCCATTTTTCAATTATTAGTTTGTGTGACTTCAGTCTTCAACCTAACCTCCCCACTCCCCTTTTCCTTCCTTCCTTCCTTCACTCCCCTTTTCCTTCCTTCCTTCCTTCCTCCCTCCTCCTAAAAGTTACTCCTCTTTACCACTAATTAGATTCTCATCAACCCAATCTCTCTCTCTTTCTCTTCAACCAAACCAAATTATTAGTAATAAATAAATAGTATATAGTATAGATTATCTGGACAAAGAGATATGAGTTGGATGTGGTGGTGGTCTAATATATCAGCTAATTTCGGATGGTTTCATCATCATTATCTCAATATTCTTCCCCAGAACTTGTCTATATTCGGGTGGTGGCCACCTACGACGACGAGTATCAACAATTTGTTGTCGTATTTGAGACCGCCTGCTATAAGTAGTACGAGAGAGTATTTCAGATGGGAGAATTTTGAATTTGTAGATACAATCTTGTGGACTTTCATTACTCTCTTGGAATCTTTTGCTTTAGCCGCTATGCTCTGTTTTTATTTCCTCTTTTGCGGCTGTACTCTCTGATTATCCATATAGTATTTCACTCCGGCCGACCATACGTATACTTTATTCTATTTCGCCGGCGATGGAAATTTGTATTCCGAGGAGGTCGTATTGATGTACTATTATATTTTGTGGTTGGTATGTATATGATTGACTTTATTTCGTTTTGTGAACCACGTGCCTAGTGAGTGACCCAAATTTTATTCTCCATTCCATTTTTATTTCTTTTTGTGTTGAAAGATTCTCCATTCATCTACATGTTATAATATTATTCTTCAATTTGTTTTTCTTGCTAACGTCATTATTAGTACATTATGCTATAATGTGCGACAGATATGGTCATCTAATTACGGGCAAACACATTTCGGTAGTGGGTGTAGGTTGGTCCGAACATACATTTGGACTTACACGTTCCTTGACTTTTATTTTATTTTTTACCATTTGACATGACGTAAGTATTTGTAATTCACATATCTTACGAATCACAAATACTTGTGAGATCCCAAAAAGACTGTCGGTGTGATTCACATATCAATTAATCAAACCACCACCGGAAAGCCTCGAATGTGTACGGTTTTTCTTTGTCCCCTATCATTACTTATAAACAAATAATTATAGTATCTAAAGTTCCACACAATTGTTATAGACATACAAAATTCTCATCTTTTAAAGCGGATAGACCACATCTTAATGTGAAAAACTATAGTATTGCCAACCAAAAATGTCTGATAGATATATAAGATTCCAAGCATTTAATTCTATACAAAAACTTACGTAACTATACGGGGAACAATAGCAATTGGCTCCTGGGAGTAGAAATTTCTCAAGCCAAAAACTGGGATATGCATATCAAAATGTTAAGACTGAAACCCCAACCAATAAACACAGTTGCAAACAGAAAAAGGATAAACGAAATGATAAACACAACCAAAATGTGTTTGCTCACCGAGATGGAATTCAAGACTGCATTGAAGAATTTGCTCTTGACCGAGCACTGTTTTGCAGAACCTCATCTAGACCGATTGAAAAATAACTGGTAAGGTAATATCCACAATCCAAGTAATTCCTTCTTCTCCCCTTGGTCCATTAGTCACTATCAGAATAGAAATGAGAGTTTCGCCTAAAATCTCCGCAAATATAGTACTACCAAATTTCCACTTAAAGCTTATTCAATATTGGGGCATCCGATATTTATGTGGCCGAAGCTAAATTAAATAGTGTAAAATATGAGAAATCATTGATAGGAGGTGGACAAATATTGGGGCTCCATAGACCTATACATGCTTGCAGGGGCTTACCTGAACCTATCCTCTTGTGATAAAGACTCAAAGTTGGATGATCCAAAAGAGTCAGGGCCTCTATTCGGACTTCGGAGCTTGAGTTTTCAATCTACATAAATATGCCACACTACTAGTTTGTACTTAAAGGCTGAATCTGCCTAATGTACATAAGGGTGTGGCTTTTGATATAAAGAATATCATGTTTTTCTTTAGGTCACCGCTTTCGAGAAAGCAGAAATATTTTCAGGGAAGACGGTGGAAAACAAAAAATGAATCCAAACGCACCTTAACGTCGCCGGCCGGGCATTGCCGGTGACGGCCGGCGACATCATCATCATCTTCTCTTTCTCCCCTTTCTCTCTATCTCTCCTCTCTCTCTTCTGTTTCTCTTTTTCTCTCTTTCTTCTCTCCATCTTCAGCGAAGGGTTCTTCCCCTTCGCCGGAGAAAAAAAAAAGGTTGTAGTCGGAGATGGTGGAAGTCGCCGGAGAAGATGAAGTCGCCGGAGATGGTGGTGGTAGGTGAAAGGAAGAAGAAGCTGAAAAAGATTTGGTTGTTTGCGGGAAATAAAAATATCTAATTTTTTTTGTTTCCACCCAAAACTTTAAATCCCGAAAAATTTCTTTATTTTCCCGTAACACAGACCTTTTCTTTAAGTTGAATTTTTGTGAAACAAGACGAAAATAAAAGAGTTTCTGTTAGACAATTTGTCTTTGGAAACACAAATAAGAGGGATAGAAGAGGGATGGAGATTAGAGGCTTGAAACGTGTACTAGGTACACTTTCCTTAAAGCATTATTTGCCCCCTCTCACAAGAGATTACTTGAAGGGTACAAGGCAAATTGCTTCCCAAGATATGACAAGCCTTTGTGAAACTACACCAAGTAACTTGTGGAGATTTCACTTAAGGAGCATTAGAACATAATGAAGATGGCAAAGGTTTTCCGACATTGTTTCTACATGTTGGTTCATCATACATTTAGTTTGTTTAAAGAAAACTTTATTTATAAAAAACAAAGAGACATTTTTCAAGTAGAAAATCTTTTCACAAAAAGAGATATCTCTCCATATAATTTATCAAAAGATATAACTATTAGACATAAATTTCAAATTCAAATATTATAAAAATTGATTTCTGATTTTATAGAATATATTACTTAATAACTTGTCCAAAATTCCAACAATCCCCCACTTGGACAATTATTAATAAAATTCCTTTGCCAAACTAAATATATTAGTATTAGTGCATAAAGTATGGTATCTTTCGATTTGAACCATACCTTAGTGTAAGTGCACAAAGTTTTATCGAAATCCCAGGTAGCTTGTAGCTTTGAACCAGTTATTCCTTGTGATAAAACCGGTAACACCACACACACAATACATTTGTTCTTTTGCTCCACACTTTTCTCGCTTAGCACTTATATGGCCATGTGCTTCTTGGTTTCATGAACTCTCCTTAGATAAACTCTAAATCTAATGAGAGGCGGCACCACCTCTAAGTTCACATAGTTGAAGTTCTTCCAGTATCTTTGCTACTTTAGAGATACTTGTCTTTGACTGAACTTCATTAAGAGTTTTAAACTCAACCTCAAACCGTAGCAACCAACACTTATCATCCTAGATAGGGTTAGATATAAAACTTAAGTGTTGAAACTAGCCACTTATCAATGACTTGTTGTTACCCATTGAATCTAAGACTAGTCGTTTCCTAGTGTTAGATTGGGTTGCCGTCAATGGTGACTTTTATGTAAAGAGTTTCAACCCTATCTCTCTAGATGTAGAATTTAACGTACCTCTCGTCAGAGGTTTAGTAAATTTGTGTACTAAATTCTTTCAAATATAAGAAACTATAATTCCATCATGAATTTTGTATTTCACATTCAGTATAGACCATGTCTAAACTTCTCACTGTGTTCACTATATCCCCATACACATTTAGATCAACAAGACTAAGAAATAGAGAATTAACTTTCTCATATATTTACTTTGAATAAATATTTACTTTGAATAAATATTAGATTTGAATCCAATAGTTTGACATTGGGAACCCCCACAATTTCAAATATCCAACAATTGATTATCTTGTAAATTTCATGCATATTTATGAGAGCATCATATACTAAAGCAAAACAGTAACATTCTCCACTTGACAATAAGTCGGCCGCCTTAGTGTCAAGATTGTTACAATGTATAATGAAATTTCTTCTCAAAATTACGATAATCATCAATAACCACACAATTGGTATATTTGGGTCCCTCATTGATTTTATGCCATCTTTATCGGCTTACCCCACTATTTCTGTTGTGTATTGATATATCTTATGGGATCCATATCGAGCCACAAACATGTCTTATGGGATCAAGAAATTATCAAGCTTTAGTTGCTCCTTACTTGCTCTCCCCTACTATTCCCAAGTTCACTTTTGAAGAGATAAAACAGTGTCATCGTCTTTGGAACCTAGGATGCAAAATACCTTAATATTCCCATAGGTTAGTGGGATTTATTCTCATCATAAGAAATAAAACTCATGCATAACCAGTTTTTGAAAAGAAAACAACATTGGTATATAAATTTTGAGACTAGAATTATGTATACAAAAACCACATTAACTAATCAACATTTCGCATTGGTATTGTGACGATCAATATTAATTCATTTATTCATAATATTATCTTATGCACACTACTTTAGCAACACACATGAACTAACATCAATATTGGGTTGATGTCCTCAACTCCATCTCACTTATCAAAATCTCTCTAGCATTACTAATTATCTTTAGCATGTACAGTATGTATAAGGACAACAATTATTACTAGATTTTCGGGTAAGTAGAAGTTATTAACAGACAAAATAGAGTGCATAGATTGAAATTTCACAATTTACCTGCAAGTATGTCTTCATCACACAATTACAATCCTGAAAGGTTCCAATGTTTATCTATGGTATTCTTTCATCTAACTGTCACCAACACCCCCACTATTTTAAATATGTATTATTATTGCCATTGACTAACAATATCAGTGTATAATATAAAAAATCAAAAAACACTAATTATGTGCCCATGTCATAAAGAATATATATCACTGTTTGGTGTCATAAGACTTCAATACAATCTATAGTTCAGTGTCTCTTATAACTCATTAATATGTAAACATATGGTGGCATCACAGTCATAATTTATTTAGACAAATCAGTAAGATTAATGAAGGGTTGACACATACCTTGTTGTTGAGTCCATACAAACTTTTGTATTCGAGAAATTGTATTACTTCATTTATTAATTAATTTTCTGTCGTTCACATTTATTGCCCAATATTTCCTACAACCATTGATCATTCCAAGGACATTGGAAAAAACCCAAGTTGCCTTATGAATAGTCACCTCTATTCAAATCATAGTAACCATATGATGCTTTCTAATTATTATGGTTAGTTAGATGCATCATGTTAGATTGTTAGATAATACTACACTCATTTCATTGCCCTCTTTCGGTTCTCATTAACAAATGTACTTGCACTCCAAATTGTGTTCCAGATAAAGTTTGAACCTTCCTTGTTGATACACCCCAAATATTCATTAATTTACCCTCAACCTTTATGACCCATGTCAAGGGTAAAGAAACAACAAGAAGTTCAAACGGATGATGCCATTTTTTCCATAACTATGTAACTTATGCATGGACAAATTGTCCATATTCTGATTCTAAAGGTCACCTCCACCAACATTAGATAAAACACAAATTTCGTAAAGATAAATAAAAGAGAAAATAAAACTTATCTGATTAATGTTTGTCCTTCTATCTTTTAGTCTGTAAGTCCTTTATCTAGTAGACTAGTACAATTCCAAAGGAATCGCTCCCAATGGATGAATTTTAGCGACTTCGAATATTTACTTCTTTGCATCATATCATCATCATCATCATCAAGAATTTGGTGTTGACGAGCCACTTCCATGAATACTCTGAATGACTGAATCTAAAACTATGATTTTTTCTTTCTTTCTTTTCTTATACAATGTTACCTTCATGCATGAATAGAATCAACTACTTCATTTGTCCAAAACAATAAATATCGTTTAATGCCAATTCCCGTGTGGAACTAACCAATGCTATCTATCTCATGGATTAAGTTTTGAACCCCACAGAAAACTGAAGTTGACCCAATGCACAAACTTAATCAATTTGATTCTTATCATAGTAGCCTCAATCTCCACAATATAATAATATAATGCTTTAAGATTGTTAGACAATTTGTCTTTGGAAACACAAATAAGAGGGATAGAAGAGGGATGGAGATTAGAGGCTTGAAACGTGTACTAGGTACACTTTCCTTAAAGCATTATTTGCCCCCTCTCACAAGAGATTACTTGAAGGGTACAAGGCAAATTGCTTCCCAAGATATGACAAGCCTTTGTGAAACTACACCAAGTAACTTGTGGAGATTTCACTTAAGGAGCATTAGAACATAATGAAGATGGCAAAGGTTTTCCGACATTGTTTCTACATGTTGGTTCATCATACATTTAGTTTGTTTAAAGAAAACTTTATTTATAAAAAACAAAGAGACATTTTTCAAGTAGAAAATCTTTTCACAAAAAGAGATATCTCTCCATATAATTTATCAAAAGATATAACTATTAGACATAAATTTCAAATTCAAATATTATAAAAATTGATTTCTGATTTTATAGAATATATTACTTAATAACTTGTCCAAAATTCCAACAGTTTCAATTGCGAGCAAGGGAAAAGAAAAAGCAGAGGACCTTCAAATTGAGTATGAATAAAGAGATAAACGTACGTACATGTGCCTGTTAGCTTTAGAAGGGTAGCATTAGTTCTTTTGTTGCACAAGCACAAGTGGCAGTGCACAAGCCATTATTAATGTTGGGTAACATTAGGAGCATGCTTAGATTAATTAATACAGTACCTAACAGGCTAACAGCCGAATTCAAACTCATTCAAGATTAACAATAACACCATCTTCCTAAGGGTCATCTTCTGACTTCATTTCTAACATCACAAACCGAAACAAAAGTAATACTACTATAAGAAACTACAAACAAACCATATTAAGCGTTAGTATGTCAATTCTCATTGCACGCACAAGGAATGTCAATGTGTTAATGTCCACTTGAGAAATAAAATTCTCTAGACCAATATCAAAAGAAGTTAATGACAACAGTGTCACTTAAAAAAACTAAAGATCTAGTCTCTCCTACACGAAATGGTTTCTCTCACAGTATGTACGCTAGTCCAACAAGATCGATTACAGAGATAGGGCGCAGTGAACACCTATTACTTATAGTCAAAAGACACCACAGTATCCTGGTATACGCTCGGCGACATTGATTGGGTTGACCGAAACCCTATTTACTTTTAGATATTGACGGCGATAGTCATTACAAAAACATTGATGTATCCTTACGATACAAAAAACACGATAACTGCCGAAATTAAATTTTAACCTAAAGGGAGTGACCAGCACTTGGGGGGTTTATTTGGGGGTATGGGTGGGTGGTCTGGCTAGCAAATAATAACGTACCCATTAAATTTGTCGGATAATTATAAGGGGCGCCATTGGGTACTATAATTTTCCACTTTATATTCAAAACGAGAGTGCTATATGTACAAAGTCTTTGACAAATGCTTGACTTAATGAATTATTTTCACTAAAAGACAAAAATTAATCAAAGATTTTCAAAGTTTGACTTTGATGGAGACGGTTCATTTAGCATTCATCAACTTCACTGATTCAACCTAACCCCCTCTCCTCTCATTTCTCACCTTGAATTTCTCTCTCTAGATTTTTAAGGCATACGACTTATTCTGTTGGTTTGATAAACCCCACTACTGGGTATTCGATTAAGGAGGGAGGGAGGGTTCTTTAAACCCTTATCTCATTCTCCTGTTACGTTTAATTTGAATCCTGCATTTATTGAGACGTACGTACGGTATGGATGAAGAGAGAAACCACTCACTTCTTCAGGTACCCTTTTCAATAAGAGCTCATTTCTTCTTGTCTCTAATTTCTTGTTTTTGGATCCTAAATTTCATTTTCATTTGATTTTGTAGTATTTGGCAAAGGAAAGGATTGTGCCATCTGAGGAACAAGAAATGAAGAGGAGTGATGCAATTACCAAGCTCAAACAGGTTTTTTTTTTTTCTGGAACACGAGTTATATGTGTTTAGTTCATAGCTAGGATGGAGGCTCCTAGGGTTTTCTTTTGTTATTTTGTGATACTCCCACCTCTCTGGGCAGAATTAATTTTAGGAGCCTGGGCTATAGGTGAATGCTCAAGCTTTGTAAGTGGCAATGCCTTTTGGGTGGGCTTGTGGAGCCTTTGCCAAGAACAAAAACCTCGTACCTAAACCTTAACGGTTAAGGCTTGGGACATTACAGGTGGTGTCAGAGCCGAGGATGATTCTTCGTTGAGGATAGAGGGATTGTGATAGACCCACATTGCTCGTGAGAGTGTCCGGAGCCCGGGCTATAGGTTTACATTCAAGCTTAGTAAGTATCGAGGCCTTTTGAGTGGGTTCGTGAACCTTCACCAAAAACAAAACCCCGTACCTATGGGCTTAGGCCTGAGGTGGCAAAAGCGAGAACAATATCATCAACTGGTAAGGCTTGGGGCGTCACATATTTTACCTTATTTGCTTTGTAGATTCATGTTTATTTTATGAGGTTTCATTTTTGTGTTTTAATCATCTAAGGTGGTGGTGGAATGGAGTAAGAAAGTAGCTTGGCAGCGTGGGTTGTCGGTAGATCATATTACGAAAAGCTCTGGAACAATATTAACTTATGGGTCTTATGGTCTTGGTGTAAGTATTCATTCTACAATTTCCTTTTACTAGTTTAAGATCATATAATGGTGTTCAATTTTTTCAAAAAGGCGCATGAGATGTGAATCGATGTAAAGCCATAAGGCAAAATATTGGTGTACCGAATCAAAACTCATGCCTCTCTCTTTTGCAGTAGAGAGGTATGCACATCAGAAGCAGTCCATTGTCTTTCGAGTGTCAAATCTGACAAGTGTCCTTTTAAGTGTCAAATGACAGTTTCTCTTTTGAAATACTATCAATTCTTAGAATACTACATTAAAATATATGAAATTGAAGGTATACCACTTTAACACATCGAGGCACTGCGTCACGTTGCCAAATAAAACTGCATCGAGGTGGAAAAAGCTTTTTTAAAAGATTGATGGTGTTTGGATACTTATGGGTCTAGACTTCATGAAAATTAGGTGTTTTGAACATGGCTCAATTGCTTTGTTTAGTAGGCTTTCCATTCCTGATTCTGTTCCTTTTAAGCGAAACTAATGGTTCTAAATCTTCATTCAGGTACATGGACCAGATTCTGATATTGATGCTTTGTGTGTCGGTCCTTTTTTTGCCTCCATGAGTGTAAGTTCCTCTTGTTTGGGTACCTTCTTGTTTTCTTTCCCTGTATGGGAAGCTCTAATAACCACAGCAACAGATCTGAATCATTTTCCATGAATTTTACCCTTAACTTATAACTTCTTTAATTTTGTAGGAGGATTTCTTTATTGTTTTGCGCCGGATGCTTGAAAGTCGACCTGAAGTATCGGAACTTCTTTGCGTCAAGGACGCAATGGCTCCTCTATTGCGTTTGAAATTTGATGGGATCCCAATTGATCTTCCATACGTCCAACTTCAAGCACTATCTGTGCCTGATGTAAGTTTGCTATCGAGGTTCACTAATTGGTTCTTACTTGATACTTAAATTTTTTTGACCCATCAGGTGTCTGTTGTACTGCAGAATGTAGATACTCTCAATCTGTTCTGCTTAGTGAACACAGGTGGATCTCGCTGGAAATGCTTGTCAGGGATACATGCAAATATGCGTCTTCTTCAACTTGTTCCCAACTTGGAGGTATTTCATGATCTTCTGGTTACATATGGTTGGTGTGGTGGCGTATTAGCCCGTTTTAGTTAGTACATCTAGGGACGGGTCTACATAGAGGCGAGTTAGGCTATAGACGCCCCTGATTTTACGAAAACAAGTTGTTTTTCCATATGCAGTTTTTATTTCTCTCACCTTACAATGTGTTATTCAATTGATCCACTTAGAAGTTCAGATTGATGCTACGATGCCTGAAATTGTGGGCAAGAAGACGAGGAATTTACTGCAACGTAAGATATTTCCACTTGCTCAGTGATTTCTCCTTGTTATTATCTTTCCTTAGCTCTATACTAGTGATATACATAATTTGAAAATGCTAATGGAAGTCGAAATCTGTTTGCAGTTACTTGGATTTTTCGGAGGCATACATATGGCGGTTCTCACGGCATATGTATGCCGGGGATATCCTAACGAGAGCATAAATACCTTGATCTCAAAATTCTTTGAAACTTTTGCATTGTGGCCGTGGCCTAACCCAGTGATGGTGGATAATTCATTTCGGCCGGTGATTACAGAACATTCCTTTATGCCCATACAATTACCTGATGGTACTTATGATATATGTCGTTCTAATATCACAAGGAGTACATTTCAAAGGATCAGGACCGAGTTCCTTCGCGGGCATACTATGACCAGTGTAAGCTTCTTCGATTCATGAGTCATGACAATATTTTAATGCTCAGTTGCAAATTTTATGTGGAATGTTATGAAGGACGAGTCGACTTTAAGAGACTTCATTGGTTTAAAGACAATAATGTTTTGTCTATTTTTTTTGAGGAGATGAAATCGATATTAATGGATTGGTTGTGCAACTGCAGGACATTTGTGAACCAGATTTTGATTGGAGTGGCCTATTTGAACCATTTCCGTACAGCAAGAAGTACAAACGTTTTGTGCGAATTCTGCTTGCAGCTACGAGTCGGGATAAATTAGGACATTGGGTCGGTTGGGTGAAGTCACAATTCTGCATCCTCCTTCTGAAGGTCTAGATTTCTTAAAACCCTTACACACCTCGAAAGGGAAACGCAGTTTTATATTTATTTGGTTTTTATTTCTTTCATTATCTAAATCATTGGACTAAAATGGCCTCGAGATTAACCCATGTTAGTCCTTCAAACTAGTCAAGCGTCACGAACCAGAGAAAAACAAACAATTCGAAATCTGACTTTAAGTCAATTTAACCCTCGAGTCAGATTTCAGATCTGAGTTGGAAAAAACAAACACGAGTAACGATCTTTGTCTTCGTAATCAACTAACTGAGTCGTAATCCAATATTTTCTGCAGCTGGAAGAAGTACAAGGACTTTGTGATCCAAATCCTACTGAATATGTTGATTCACAAGAAGCAGAGCCGAACATTATCTTCTACTGGGGTTTGCAGCCTGGTCGAAGCTTCACGAACATAGAATCAGTCGAAGAGTACTTCAAGAAGATAGTTACTTGTGGGTATAACATCATATGTGAGAAAATGGAACTTTCGATTGTGGATTCTTCCCAGCTGCCAAAGAATTCACAATCTGATTATGACAGTGGGAAAGAATCCAAAGGCTACTGGAAGTTTCACGATGAATCTCGTAGGAGAAGAAGGCCTGCCTACTGACATCATCTTCCAGACTATTTGGTTGGATATACAGCAACAAATCAAGTAACCAAAGACCCAAATGGTGTAGTTTGAGAGTATGGTGTTTGTGGGTTCTCAAAGTTAAACCCTTAAAACTCTAGTGGATGTTTGAAAGTGTTGGAATGGAGTACAATTATTAGAAATCATGTTTAGAAAGTCTTTGGTCACTTGAATGCACCATGAAACAATTCCCCCGCTAAATTTTTTCATACAAATGTGTTCGCTCAAGAAGGTTTCCAAAAGATGTTGATAATAGATAGGGTTTCCTTCTCACTCAAATTGCAATTTTAGGTCATTCCAAGTTTTAGCAGTTTTCGATATTGTCTTTGTTTTATGAGTAAACATAAGTACGAGGTTTTTGTTTTCGGCGAAGGTTCACGAATCCACCCAAACAAACCATGGTACTTATTAACCATGAGCGTACACTTATAACCCAGGTTCAGAACACTCTTAAGAGCAATGTGAGACTATCACGATCCTCCCACTTTTAGCAGAGAGTTGTCATCAGGTCTGAAACCACTTGGGATGCTCCAACTCTTAGCAGTTGCAGATACTCTCAGATACTATCAGTTTATATTCTAACTCAAAATACTTGAAGACTCGCAGGAGTTCATGAATTTATGCAATTATATATAAGCATAGAAGAAATAATGTTAAATAAACAAATATTACAAAATGGATTACATTATTGAATGTTGACGAAATATTGTCCATGCCCCAATCTTTACACAAATATAATGAACCTTCTGTATCTCTCTATCTTATCCATCAACAACATGCATGGGAACATCTCATCTGTTAATTTAATGAACCTTCAGAATCCAACGGTCTTAAATACATACATGCAAGCTCATTAATAAAACGTGGCACTCTTACCACCATCCATTCCTCCATAGTATCCCATTCTCATCAAAGTCAACGATTTTTTACTATACCTTCATTTCCTGCCAACATCAAGTACTTATCCTTTCTTGTAAGCTTAGTACATTCATACCCTAAAGCTTGACCAAGCTCCTTTTGAACATGATTAGCAACCCTAATCCTTGACTCCTCATCATCATCATTATCTTCATCCCTACCAATATTACAGCTCGTCGACGATGATCCAGAGACTTTGTCAAGAGCTTGCATGGTGTAAGTAGGAAATGGGTTCATGAGGAAAAAAAGTGGGTCTAAACATTTGAGTCCACCAGCAGTAGTACCATAAAACATATTGACATGAACATCCATAGCAATAGGAACAATCTCATCACTCATTTCAGCAAATAATGGACTAAACCTCAATAGATAAGGTTCCCTACAAGTTGTTCCTTCTGGACAAACAATTAGGTCACCTTGACTTAACAATTTTTCCATCATTTGACCATCTTTGACTCTATCTCTTGTTAATCTAACAGTCTTAATTGGTGATAATACTTCTGAAACTCTACTCAAACTATATGTCACTGCAGTTATAGGTGTACATAGGGCTTGGGATAAGTAAAGTGGGTCCAATAATGTTCTATGGTTACACACATAAAGAATTCCTTTCTTCTTTCTTTGGGTGGATTTATCATCACACTTATTTTGGGATTTGGAGTTATGGGTAGTTGTTGAAATTGAATTTTGATGAGAAGAAGAAGAAGAGTTGTTGGGTTTTGATAAGGTATATTTTATCCCAAGGAATGATAAGATAGGACCTGAAATTTTGTAAGGTAAGAAAATGGCAACAAGGGCTCTGATTATAGCAAGGATGAAACCAAATGGGACCCATACAAAAATTGCTAAGGAATTTAGAGGTGTGGGTTTTAGGGCCAATCTACCATCATGGAAGATCAATGGCTTTGGGTATTTGTGGTTGGGTAAGTAATTCCAGCTCCTTTTATCTGCTTCACTCACTATGTACATTTCCTGCAAATAAAGGGCAATAATATTTAGTATGAGAGAGAAAAAGTAGAGATGATCATTTACTATAGTCCTCCTGTATAGAAGGAGAGACACTAGCTAGTTAATCTCACTAATCATCTAACTAGGAGAGGATTTAATACAATTAAAAAAAAAATGAAATGATACTCTGACCGACACTCGAGTCGGGAGAACCCCAACCTAGTTAGGTGGACAAGCATGATTTAGAGAGAACCAACGTTTGTTTTTTAACTCTTAATCATACTCATCCACCTAATCAAGTCGGGATTCCGTCTTAAGTGGCGGGGTGATTTTTGTAATACGATGAGAGAAAGAAGTTACCTTGCAATGAGAGAACAATGGGTGATCAAGAGGCTTGTTTAGGCTACCAATACCAACAACTTGATTATCATCATCATTGTCACCAAAAATTTCATCAAACACCACCTCTGAGGATTTCTTCTTATTCTCCATTATACCAAGATAATACCCATTAAAAACCTTCAACTCTCTACCAACAACAACTTCAATTTCCATATACTCTTTAAGAAAACTTTCAACCATAACTCTTGGAAAGTCACTAACACCCACTTTTTTCCCACCTCTCATTAGAACTTCAAAACCTTCCAACCCAACATTTTCCAAGAAAAACTTAGGCAAAACAGCTCTTCCAACCCTAAATGCATCCCTTCTAATCCCAAAAAAGGAAACAAAAACCATAATTTGAAGACCCATTTCTTCATCGACTAAACAAATAAAAGGATAAAGTAGTAAAAGAAGAAGAGCTCTTAAAAACCCACTAGCTTCAAATGCTACTAACATGAAATATGGAAACATAGATGAAGATTTCAATAATGATCCTTCCACATCAAAGATCAAAGTTTTCTTTGACAAAACTTCATTTGATTTGTGAACAAGAAATGGGTATTTTTCTAATTTGATGTGTGATGAAGATAAATGAAGATTACTCACTTTCCTATGAAGAGATGATGATTTTGGATTCCTACTTAACTTTTTAACAAGAACTCTTGAAAAAAACAGTAGAAGTGATTTGAAGGACAAGGCTTTACCAGCCATAATGAGATTACGTGAAGAATACTGTACGGATCGAGGACACGAGATCAGACGATCAACAAAAAATTCCAAGGTACTTGAAGAAATCTAAAGATATTTGTATAAGATTGTTTCTAGCTAGTTAGAGTGAAACAATCTTCTTCTTGATATCTTTTCTCCAAGTTCAATAATAAGTTTTTTTTGGAGGAATTGCTTGGTTACATATGAAGAAACATGAGCGGAGTATGAGATTTTATACAACAAGGGTCAAATAAAATACCCTTAGTTTTGAAGAATATTACAAAAATGGTATCAAGATTGCTATACCATATAGGTATCTGTACACCTGTGCTTTACCAATTTGAGGTTGTGGTTGGTGGCAGTCTGGTATTGGTGGGTTTGGGTGACGGTGCCTGTAAAATGGGTAGCTTGCCAATCGGACATTGACTTTGGGGACTTAACAAAAATCAAGAACATGCAAAAAAAAAAAAAAAAAAGAATTAGGGTTTTGGGTTAGTTGGGTGTTGGACTGTTGGCTTACTTATGTTTCTTTGTTATTTTCAACGGTTGCTTGGATTAATGGTGCAACCCTCCATCTTCCCATACATAATTAAAATTTGAGTTTTGATTACTCATCACATCAATTCACTACTATTATTTATTGTAATTATAGCAATTTCAACCCCAACCCATCTTACGTCGAAAACATTATTTTTTGATTCAGAACTTTCAGCTTAAACTCAGCCTAAAAAATTCCACTTCAACACCTCTTGAGGTTGAAACTTTGTGTACGTGAGAAGCGTGTGTAGATTTTTTATGGATGTGTGAAAAACATGTGTGATCTTGTGTGTAAGCGAAACATGTATTTGAACTATTTTCGAAATAATTTTTTTTTTTTAATTTCGGATAATTATACGGAGACCGGCACGTTAGTTGGATGTATTTTAATTGTTAATGAGTAGAGTTTAAAAAAATGCTTAAACTGATTAAAATTTTAAAAAGAAAAAAAATGAGCAGATATAGCCGTTGGATTTGGGGCTCGGGGCCAATCGACAGTGATTGGAGTGCCCTGCTGAGGCCAAAAGTTTGAATTTTGACCTCATTCGGACACAGGTTAGAATTGCTCTTAGATATTCATGGCTTTTAGTACAGAGTGTTTTATATTTTGCCCCGCATGTTACTTTCTACGCAAAACTATCTTAGCAAGTAACTAGTCATAATACAATATGTATATACATCATATACGTGAGTCGACCGTTATTTTTGCTATTTTGACCAACTACTCTAAGTATGTATGTAGAAATTAAGAGAGGTTTAGGTATTGTTTTGGGTTGAGTTGATGCATTTAAATCTAAGTCGACAACATTAATCGGTCAAACCTTCTCTCTGTGAATTTCCTAAAAAAGGAAGTAGTAGTAGTCTGAGTTATTTGGACTACTACAATTATATCAATGGTATGGGGATGGAGTGAAACTGATAACATAATGACCCATGCTTCCATCACAAAGTCAACCCACAGGCCAATCTTGAGCAAGTCGACCAAAAACCAACCAAATTTAATGCTGTAAACGCCACAGCACTTTGTTTGACCTTTTGGGAAGATTGACTGTGGAAGAACATGGATGAGGCTGAGTGGCAGTTGTGTAATTATATCTGATATTATGGGTATTTTAATATATATCATGCCAGACAAAGTCACACTGGTTTTAAGGGCAAAGAAGAATGTAGATGATGGGAAAAGAAATGAAATGACCCCTTCACATTAAGGGACTAAGGGAGTGGGGTAACTTGGGTGGCCAAGCCCTAGTAGTTCATTAACACATGAATAGTTAAGTTTATATAGAGTTCGTTTCCGTCCAAGAGAAAAGAGGACAAAAATTAGGGGATTGATGTGTGTTTCAGCAACCGTTTCAGCATATATGTACTTAACGTCACATCTTAATGCATAAATGCCAGAGTATTCATACTGTTGTTGTTATTATTGGGCATGCATGTGTTACTTTATTTGATAAAAAAATCTGAATTACGCAGAACTGTAACTGTCAATGGTGTTGACCATAGACTTGATTCCATTGGAGGACTCGTAAATCAAATTTTCGACTAAGTTTCATATTAAGAAGGTACAAAAATATGTTAGGATGGAACGGAGTATTTGTGCTTTGCCTACCAAGTTTGAAAATTTGATGCAAAAGTTGCCTTTCTCATAACTAGCCACTTAGTAGCCTCTTTTAATTTCACAACTACTTGTTTGTTTCCACATACATCTTGATCTAGTAAATTACATTAGGGTAAATGTTTCATTTTTCTTCTTACGAAGAGAACAACAATCACATCACAATTAGATTTTTAAAGACAGGCCAGGGATAAGTGTCTCAAATGTTGTACTTTGCATGAGTAACAACTCCGTCACAATAAATAAACCGCGTATCTCTTGAGTCGTTTTAATGCTATATGGAGGGAAAAATACAAGATAAGGGTTAAGGCCCAACCATTTCCCTAATACAATGACATTTTTTGTGAAGTCGTAATAATAAGACAAGTATGGGATTTTATTGAAACCCATTTCTTAGAACATGGCTACTTAATTAGTTTGGATATATGTAGGCCATTTGATGAATTTCGATGAACTAGTTATATCAACATCGTGGGGCGATGAATAACCCATGAACCTCAATATAAGTCAGACATATATTTCTCGAACTTTATTTAATTTCTCACTGTGAATTCATTGAACTAGAAGAATTTTAGTATTTTGAATAATATATATTATGACACGCATATGGATACACTCAAGATATTATGAACTATTAATAATGTGGCAAATTGTCAAGTTGGGTTCACTAGACTACTAGAGAGTGACATAAACTTGTTTTTCCCAGTCTATTGATAGTTGATGTGATAACCATGATGAGGTCCTTCCTATCCCAAACTCTTAACCTGGTTGATTTAAGGTTCTTTTGTGTGGAGACTTTATCTTTCTTTCTCATTTACACAAAAATTGGAGTAGCCATATGTGATGGGCCATGGCTAAACGGATCAGGTCCTAACCAGACCAATATATAGACTAAGGTGATTTATTTCCCAACCAAAATGAGGTATTCAGACGACAAAATCAAAAAGTGTGAAATTTGACTAGACTCAGTTCAGAACTCGATTAAGATTCTTTATTTGACTGGCTTAGGAAAAAAAACTAAGACAACATTGGCCAGTTATGCGGTCTGTTGTGAGCTTGTTCCAAGCTCCAGGCAAGCTTACCCATTTACTTAGCTAGTAGTGTGACGCTCAAAGCTTTAGCAGTTCCTTTTTGCCCCCTAGGACCAAGGCCACAGTACAAAGTTTTGTTCTTAGCGAAGACTCCACGAATCCGCCCAAAAGGCCTATACATAATCAAGTTTGAGCATACGCCAATAGCCCAGAATCCAAACACTCTTGCGAACTATCACAAGTAGGCACATGATAAGGTAGGCCGGCCCATTTCACATCACAAGTGGTAGTGAGGAACTAGTGAAGCTCATGGGCCGTTGATGATGTTGGGCCAGGTAGGAGGCCCGAACGTGAGAGACCATATATTTCTCCTGGAAAGTAAAGTAATTATGCAAGCGCGCGAAGCCTTGTGCAATTGCCACGTAACACAACATCAATTCTCACTCCTAAATTCTGTTCTAGGGTTTAGATTTCCATCTTCTTTTGGTATGTTCAAATTTCCAATTTGATTCCCTACTCGAAGTTTTAATCTGATTTCTACTAAACCCTCTTTTGTTTCTTCTTTATTAGTACTATGTTTGGGTTGAAAAAAGAATTGATTTTTTTTTTTTCTTCTAAATATCTTTTGATTCTTCCATGCATTTCTTCCTAAAATCTTCTTCCTTCCCAAAAAATGATTAGGTTGCATGTCTGTCTTAATCCTCACTTTCTTCCCTTTTTTGGTTATGAAGGACAAAAATGGGAGATAATGAAGAATCAAAAGGTAAGGTGATGGTGATAGTTAAGAGAGAGGTTGAAGTCTTGGATTTCGATGGCCCCAATAACCCAGGATCTACAAATCCAATTCAGGTATAAAATATGTACTTTATCCCCCCCCCACCCACCCACCCATTCAGAATCAAAATATATACATTTTTCGTCTTTCTATGCTTAGACCAGCTGCTATTAAAGGCATTGTTTTGGGAATGAAATTCGATTTTCAGCAAGCAATAACAATGTCATAATGTATTTACTTTACTTCAGTGTTTGGCTCGGACCGAATAGGATTGATGATAGAGATTGATTTTCTGTCTAGATTATTAGATTGACGATTCCAAAGTAAAGGGAATCATAAACACCCACCAACTCCCCAAGTTTAGTTCTTACTTTCGTTTTTATTTTTCTGACTACTATTGATTTTCGCAAAATACATTGAGATTTTGAACTCTTCACAACTTTGTGTTCTCAATTTGCCTTCATTTTGACAAGTCGCCATGTTTGCTTTCATCTATGATGCTAGGGAGCTCCTTCAGGCTCATCCCAAGGACACTTGAAATCATACTTTGTCGGAATGGGGTTCTCACCAACAATTGTCGATAGGGTCCTCGAAGAAAGTGGAGGTCGTAAGAAAAATACAAAAAACTTAACTATATATATATATATATATATATATATATATATATATACTCAGACAATCACACTGCTATATGTATGAAAAGTCAGTTCAACTTTCCATTCTTGTAGTACTTAGTGGTATTCTTTTGTTGAATCTAGGCGAAGCCAATGTCGACTTGTTACTGGAGTCTCTTTTTGCATATTCTGTGAGTAAAACTTGCTTCCATGATCTAATACCGATCCTTATTTCTTTCTGTTATTGTTATTATCGTATAGTTCTATTGATTTAGCAATTTTATGCAAAGTTAAGAACCAACTAATGTTCTTTGGAATGATTAGGATATTAAAGGATCAGGTACTGGATACCCGGGATATTCAGATAGAATCTGTAGTCATGATTCTGACGAGAGTAGTTCCGGTTTTTCCTTGGACGGTGCAGAACTGGAGGTAAAGTTTTTGCCAAATTCTGCGACTACTTAACCGTAAGAAAATGATGTTCTTCCGAACCATTCGATATAAGTTTAAAGGCTCTTACTAGTTAGTCAATGTAGCAGGAGATTGACGTGAAACCTGAAATAAACAAGGACAAAAGAAGATATTTATTAACAATGAAATTTTCGGCAAAAGAAGTCGACTTTGCAATAGAGAAACTTGGTAGGTAAAATATTTATACACTTTTCGGTAGTTTGTGATTAGTATTTAGAATTATTTATGTTCTTCGCTTCATTTTTTCAGGTGAATCTGCTCAGATCAATGAGCTTGTGGATTTCATAGTAGCTGCTCAAATTGCTGAAAGCTCGGGGAAGAAGGAGGTCGGCTCATGCACGAAATGACTGTATTATTAAAGATAGTAGCTTGCTTAAGTTTTCTAATTAAATTGCTGAAATTATCAAGTACAGTATGTAAAGTTAAGGTTTGTGAAAGCTTATTTGAGATCCTTCAAAATTGGCCATTTTATAGAAATGGACCGAATTAACGTAGAAAATATGATAGACATTGTTGCCTTGTTGGTGAAATTCCCGGACACCTTCAAATTCTAGGGTTCATGAACGACCACGGAACCGTATTAAATAACTGGAACAGATAAATCGTAACCCCTCCCTCCCCCGTCTCTTTGGAATGCATTTGAATATACTCGTTTTTAAATTTTTTCTAGGAGGAGTCGTTGTTTGATACTATGGATAGGACGCTTCGATTGCTTGAAATGGGTTTCACTGAGGATGAGATATCTTCGGCCATCGAGAAATTCGGTGAGTATCTTTCAGTGAAGTATCAAATCACTAATCGCCCCTACCAATCGTTTTAGAAAGTAAGCTTATAGTGAGTCGTTCGATAAATCTTCAAATACTACTAACTCTGCTTTCTTTCTCTCAGGTTCTGATAGTTCAGTACAGGAGCTTGCGGATTCAATATTCGCAAAAAGAATAGCGGATACCTACCCTATAAAACAAGAGGTTCTTCCTTTTACTTATTCATTAATATACCAATATATGCACCGATATTCTATCTGATTCAAGGTCTCAGTTGACTCGAGTCAGATAGGAAAATGTTTATTTCGTCTGACTAATCTGAATGGTTAATTCGGGTCGATTTTCGATCTATTAAGTCAGACAATTCAAATTCTGACAAGTAAAGATGAGTCAGATCCCGGTAATGAGAAAAACCCACCTAACTCTAGTTCTTCACTTAAGAGTTGGATGGATATGCTTCCCATCTATTTGTACAGGATCAATCAAATTTCTTCAGTATGCACCATTCATCTGGTCAAACCGACCCGACGTCTGTAGAAAGCCTCAAGGAGGAAATCGACCAATCAATCTTCAACAGTATCCACAGTTCAAATAGCGGAAATGGTTGGACATCCGTGGAAAGTCTTAGAGATGAACAAGCCAAACGTCGATCTTACGAAGCTTTACTGGCAGAAACTCAAGCATCAAGTTCAACTTCCCGGTTTGAGGAATTCGATTTCAACGATATACGGAAAGGTAAAAGGGCAAAATACGATTACGATGACTACTTAACTTTTGAACAAAAACCAACCAGTTATCCACATAGAGAGCTATATCAATCACCAGAAGAACCTGCGAACGACATAAAAATGCCAGTGCCACTCCAACTTGAAAATCGTCGCCTTCGCCAGTCACTATCTAAGCCTCCTTATTTCTTTTACGGAAATGTTCTAGACATTTCTAGAGATGACTGGACCAAAATATCGAACTTCTTATATGCCATTGCTCCAGAGTTTGTTAACACTCAGTTTTTCTCGGTGTTGAATAGAAAAGAAGGTTATATTCACAATCTACCTATTGAAAACAGATTTCACATTCTTCCAAGACCATCAATGACAATAGAAGATGCATTTCCACAAACAAAGCCGTGGTGGCCATCTTGGGACACTAGAAAACAGTTTAGTTCCATATGCTCTGAAACCAGAGGAATCTCGCAACATTGTGAACGACTGTCGAAGATTTTGACCAATTCTCAAGGGTTTCCTTCGACGGAACAGCAAATGGAAATTCTTCATCATTCCAAGATGCTGAATCTAATTTGGGTAGGAAGATATAAACTCGGCTATATCGGGCCTGAACAAGTCGAACGGATAATGGGCTTCCCGACGGACCACACCGAGATCCTTAGGTATGATGAACCGGCGGAAAGACTAAGATCGCTCAAATATAGCTTCCAAACCGATACATTGGGTTATCATCTATCTGTTTTGAAGCGGATTTTTCCACAAGGTTTGACGGTTTTATCGTTATATAGTGGTTTAGGAGGTGCAGAAGTTGCTTTGTATCGGCTTGGTATACGTCTTAAATGTGTTGTTTCGGTGGAACCTTCTGAAACAAATCGGAAGATTCTTAAGAAGTGGTGGAGTAATACAGGACAGACAGGGAAGTTGGTACAGATAGAAGATATTAGCAGGATGACTAGTAATAAGATCGAGAGTTTGATGAAAGATTTTGGAGGCTTCGACTTCATTTTCTGTCAGAATCCATGTCCTCGTGTGTCTGAAAACAGGATAATGACAGGAGGCCTTGATTACTCGATGTTTTATGAATTTGTTCGAGTTTTGCAGAGAGTAAGAGGTCCAGCTAGAAATATATTTATAAAATTGTAAGTGAAGTTTGTTTCGATCTTTTTTGTTATCGTGTTTGTTTGTTTGTTTGACTGTGTAATGGAACTCTTTTTTGTTTGTGTATAAATCTTAGTTGCTGTGTCTTTAGTTAGTTAAAAACCCTAATTATCCTAGATGATTAATTTTCAGTTAAGACATTGATGACAGGGGAGTGGGTAGGAATTAGTTGAATTAAGATTAACTTTTATAATTGTGTCTTTCTTTAATTAAAGCTTGTGATTAGTCACGGCATGGTTTAACTAATTAGTGGTGTAGTTTAAACTTCACTTAATGTTATGATTAGGAAATGCACTCGATCCACCGTAAAAGTATAATAAACTATGGGGAAAGGTTTGGGTTTTGTAAGTTTATAATTGGTGGAACCAATAATATTGGATGATTGATGCCAAATATACAGTATTAAAAATAATCATATGCATTTTATACCTTCCTCTAAGATATTACTATAGAAAAGAGTTTTTTTTTTTTTGTTAGAAAGAGTTAGGTAGACCAGAGAAGATGAGCATTGAGAAATAAAAAGGATAAAAAAAATGGGCCTAAAAAACATGGGTTAATTCCGTTTTGGCCCCCGATTTGTGACCAACTGGCCGTTTTGGCCCCTATAAGTGTCCGGCAGTTCGTTTTAGCCCCAAGGGCTAAATTTTTGACGAAATTATCCTCGGGGGCCAAAACAGAATTATTTGTGAAAAAGGTTAAAAACAAAAAAAAACCACATCACACCTTTCTTTATCATCCACCTCATCTTATCACTCCTCCACCACACCACCTCCTCTCCACCTCACCCTTCTTCTCCGGCGGAGTGTTGCCGGCCGGAATAAAAAATTCCGGCCGACCACTTTAGTAAAAAAAAAAAAATTTCTCTTTCTTCTTCTTCCTTTCTCTTTCTTCTTCCTCCTTTCTCTCTCTCTCTCTTCTTCCTCCTTTCTCTCTCTCCTCTTCTCTCTCCCTCCTCTTCTCTCTCCCTCCTATTCTCTCTCCCTCCTCTCTTTATCTCTCCCAATTTCCGGCGAAGGTAAACCTTCGCCGGAAATTTCTGGATCTGGGGTTTCAAACCCCAGATCCAGATCTCTTCGTCTGGAATCTCCCAGACGAAGAGAGGGTTCTCTTCGTCTGGGATTCCAGACGAAGAGAAGGTTCTCTTCGTCTGGGATTCCAGACGAAGAGAAGGTTCTCTTCGTCTGGGAAATCCAGACGAAGAGGAGTCTCTTCGTCTGGGATTTCCCAGACGAAGGGGATCTGGATCTGGGGAAATCCCAGATCCAGAATTTTCCGGCGAAGGATTACCTTCGCCGGAATAGAGAGAGATAAAGAGAGGAGAGAGAGAAAGGAGGAAGAAGAGAGAGAAAGGAGGAAGAAGAGAGAGGCAGAAGAGAGAGGAAGAAGAGAGAGAAAGGAAGAAGAAGAGAGAGAATTTTTTTTTTTTTTTTAAAAGTGGCCGGCCGGAATTTTTTATTCCGGCCGGCAACATCCTGTCGGAGAAGAAGGGTGAGGTGGAGAGGAGGTGGTGTGGTGGAGGAGAGATTAGATGAGGTGGACAAAACAAAAAGAAAAAATAAAAATTACAGAAATGCCACCGGGGTAGAATTGGGAGGTTGGATAAAATTTGGGGCCAAATAGGAAATTTTTGGGGCCAAAACGAACTGCCGGACACTTATGGGGGCTAAAACGGCCAGTTGGTCACAAATCGGGGGCCAAAACGGAATTAACCCAAAAAACATTAGGTGTTGTGAATTTTGGTGGAAATAGTTTATGAGTCAATGGGTATATAGACCAAAATTAATTTGATAATAGGTCTATAGACCATTCTTCTTAGATTATGGATTTTTGGTCCTTTTACAAGAAGGGTATAAAGTATGGCTAATTTATTGGGTAATACCAAATGTATCCCAAATAAAAAAACCCCGGGTTTTTTGAATTTACGAGGGTTTTAGGAAACTTTCCCAAAACCCGTGGGCGTGATTTGTGGGGGATCTTTATTCAGCCGAAACAGATTGGATACCAATCTTCATAAAGACACTTTCTCTCTCTAAACCTACTTCATTTGGGATTTCAATCGGTTTAATGTACCTTGATTTTAGGATAAATTTAGGAAAAAACGGTTAGATTCTCACGAAAATTTCTCTCTCTTCTATAATCTGTTTAGAAACAAAATCTAAACTTTCCCAAATCAATTTTCTCTCTCTTCTTTACAGATTTAATATGGAGATTTATTAGAAAAAAAAGATAGAAACAAATCATAATTTCTCTCTCCTCTAAACAGATTTGGAAATCAAATTTTCTCTTTCCTATTATCTGAATCAATCTAGGATCAATTTAGCGTGATTTGGGGGTTAATATACAAAACATATATATCACTTTCTCTCACTTAACTTTCAGTTTTGGAAATAGTATATTTTTCTGGGAACATTAAAGCAGCATTTGTTTTCGTTTTTACTCATACATAAATACAAATCGAATACAAATTATGAAACAAATACGTAAATTATGTATTATTTATGACGAATAAACCATCATTAGTCAAGTATACAACGTAATTTATCAAATGTATTTGGGTCTTGTTCAGTAAATTACACATACTTTCTATTACATAACACATAATTTCTTTTACATTACACATCGTTTACATTCTGTTACCAAAAAATCGTTTACACTATATTGTCGAAGAGCATATGTAGTCTTGAGCAGGACAAACAACATTTACACTATATTGTCGAAGAGCATATCCAAATGATTTTGCACCACCAGGAAACAAATGACCAACTTCAGTAGCAAATTCCATAAGTAACAACAAAACTGCAAAAAGAAAACATATACATTTGTTAACAAAACAAACAATTTACTAGAAACGACATGTATAATGGAATAAATTATGCATACTGTTTGTTAAACTTCATAATGTGTTAGAAGACAAACATAACGTTAGTTCGAATCACAAGGTCACTGTTATGTGAAAAAATATGTATAATGTGCAATAAATTACATATAATTTTTGGAACATTTATTGTACTATAAACGGAAACTGTTTTGTGAAAAAAGTACGCGTAAAGTACATGTACTTTATATCCAGAGAAAACAATGAATCTGAATATACCGCAAATCTGAGTCCGTCAGTGAAGATGAATCTGATCTGAAAAAAACTTCAGTAATGATTAAACGAAAATCTTAAGATACATACCACGAAAATTGAAAGATATAGAACATACCTAGATTCAATAAAACATTAAATATGATATAAAGATCAAAGATTTCATTATTGATATTAAAATTTTAGAGAGAGAGAGAGAGAGAGAAGTTTAGACTTCCATTTCAGATCTATCAAAGATGGAAATATATATTATGAGAAAGATCTACAATTGAATCGTTTTTTCAGAAATAATACATAACAATTTGATACAGTTTAAAAAATTAATTATTAGATCTTAAAAATGAATCTAAATACAAAACAGTAATATCAAATACATGAAAACAAAAACGAAATCTTACAAATGAATGTTCTCATTATGATTTTAGCAAAAATAATTACCTTCAAGAATTGATCTTCGATAAGTTTAATGGAGATGAATGTAGAGTTCTGATGTTAATAGTGGTTAAACAACTAGGTTAATGTTCTTGAAAATGAGATATACTATATTACGGTTACATATTAGATTTGTTAATATTTCTTTCATTATAATTCTGATTGGAGAGAGAAAGATGGAGACAATTAAGGAAATGATATATACATGATTATTTTGGCAAAAACGGTTACAAAATATATGGAAAGGTTATAATAGGTATTAATAAGGATTAAATATTATAGAGATTTGATATTTTTCTCGAGATGAATACAAATGGACTAGATCTCTTTTATGATGATTAATTTGGTTTTTAAATCCTTTTTAGGATTATAGAGGATTAAATCTCCTATTAGGACCCTATTTTTGGTCTATAGACTCAAAAATTAATAGTTTATCTCCAAGATTTATCTTACATAATTATAGATTGCAATGTAGATGGGGTTTGAGTGCAAAACCCCTTCGAATGTCTGTCTAAAGGTCTTTAGATGACCTTGAAAGCAAGTGGTGTCGTTATGTCAGTTGATAATAGCCGGCCTCGCTCTCATTGGGAGCATAAATGCACAAGGGCATTAGATCAGTGGTAGAGCCTGCCCATGATAATTGCATCGTTGTGGTTGGGTTGTAAGGGCTCTCAGCCACATGGATGATTCAATGTGTTCATGAACGCCTGATCCAAAGATGTAGATCATCCAAGACGCATTAACATGACATGCTCCTGCTGTTCGAATTCAAGTTTGAAACCAAACTTCTCCTCATGAGGATAGATCAGGCGATTCAGGCGAGATCGAATGTAGATTTAACTTTCTATTCTCTCGTTGAGTTTGGGGTACCACCACGACTCCTCATTTTTATTTGTCGAGAAAACTCCTCACTTCTGGAGAACACGCACACCCGTTATCAATAGATGGAAAACTAACTGTTGAACACAGGTTGAAGTTCCAACTCAATAGAAAAACGAAGCACCTAAAAATGCATCTATGTGGACCAAGAACTAAAATGATGTCATTCAATTAATGTCGTATCTTCGTGAAACATGGATATTTTATAAAAAAAGAAAGAAAAATAGAACAAGAAAATGGATTTATTAGTTTGTTGCCTCACATTATGTGGACGAAATTACCCTCACACTTTCCAAGGTCAAACAAAGCGTGTTAGCAACATGACGCGTTGATAAATGGAAGGGTAGTTTGGTCATATATAAAGTGGAAAGATGAATGCGTGACGACTTACATCAACTTTGGTGGTATCGTCACTTTTGGGCCTAAATCACACACGTGTCGGTACTCAGAGGAAAATCAACAGCTGCCGCCGGTTTCCAAGTTTTCCAAATTAGGGCTTATAAGGTCCAACTCGAGGGAAAATAATTTTCACGCACTTTTTATTTTACTCGAGAAAATTATAGAGAGAGAAAACCTGATAAATTTCGGAGTCCACAAAGAAACCCTAATTTGTGTCACAAAAGAGTTGTACAAAATCCCTAATACTTTCAACAACTTGAGTTAGGGTTCGTATTCTAGATCTTATCCTCTAATCTGGGTGTTGTTTAATTTGTGATGATATTTGTTGATCAAAGATGGTAGCAGAAGCTGAAATAATTTGTCACCAAAGCATCCAAGTTGTGGATGTTCAATATCGATGTATCGTTAAATCAACCAATATTCAGAATGTTGAAGAAATTGATGAAATTTCTGCCCCTTCTTCCGTTTTTCAGCAAATTCGAGCCTCTGTCTCAATCCCTACCGAAACTTTACGTCCTGGGGAGGTTAGTTTTCTTCTTCTCCTTCCAATGATGTTGATGATTTTATGTTGGATTAAGCTTTTTAGGGTATTTGATCTGTTTGTGTCTGATTCCTTGGTAAAAAGATCGAAACTTTAATAGAATTATACAAGTTGGCTCTAGAAATTTGTGGCTGGATCTCTTAATTGAGGAGTAATTTAGGAATTAGGGATTTTATTATATACATATATATATAATTTTCATTGTTTACATTAATTTAGGCACAACTAGATGAAGGTAATTTATTAATGGGGTATGAACTAGGTTTTGCATGTTATCAACTTTTGAATAATGGGTTATGTTGGCAAATTTTAGGGTTTTTTGTGCTTACGTTGAAGATCTGTTTAGAACTTGACATATATGGGAATTTGTTTCAGCAGGATCTGAAGTCTGGTGATACCATTTCTGATGATGCCCTTGAGTCGAGTACCTTTCAGTTTGTACCAACCATTCGTTCTGGTAGTTTTGCTGATATTGGGCCTCGAAAATCTATGGAAGATGAACACATAAAAATTGATGACTTATCCTCATACTTGGGTTCATCCTTCAAGTGTCCTAATCCTAGTGCATTTTATGGGGTAAGATTGGGCCGTGCTCTTTTTATTTGTTGCATCCCGTTTCTTGTGGATCTTGTGTTACTTATAATAGTTGTGTTGTTGATTTCAGGTGTTCGATGGACATGGAGGCTCTGAGGCCTCATCATATATGAGGCAAAATGCGATTAGATTTTTCTTTGAAGATGGTAATTTCCAGCAAATGTCTGAGGATGATGATGATTTTATGGAAGAAGTGGAGAGTACTATCCGTAAAGCATTTCTTCTGGCAGACTTAGCTTTGGCCGATGACTGCACTATTAGTAGTTCTTCAGGGACTACAGCAATTACAGCATTGATACTTGGAAGGTTCGTTTCCCTTCAAAATTCCATATCGTTAACTGGCTCTAAAAACTTTAGAATATGTACTTTTGGTATCAGATTGAAGTATTAGGTTGTAGGTTCCTATCCCTTAGCAACGCATTATGAGTTCTGCTTTTTGTATGTTCTTATTTTATTTGAATGTTGCAGGATCTTACTGGTGGCAAATACTGGTGACTGCCGAGCAGTTCTCTGCCGTAAAGGAGAGGCTATTGAGATGTCCCAAGATCACAAGCCCATACATCCACCTGAACGATTTCGAGTCGAGCAATCAGGTGGATATATTGAAGACGGGTATCTCAACGGAGTACTTTCAGTAACCCGTGCTTTGGGGGATTGGGACATGAAATTTCCAAGGGGTTCCACCTCGCCCCTTATAGCGGACCCAGAATTCCGTCAGGTCGTTCTAACAGATCAAGACGAGTTCCTCATAATTGGGTGTGATGGTATATGGGACGTAATGTCAAGTCAACATGCAGTCAGCATAGTCCGACGTGGTCTCCGAAGGCACGATGATCCAGAGAAATGTGCAAGGGACCTTGTAATGGAGGCACTCGCTCTTAACACCTTTGACAACTTAACCGTTATAGTGGTTTGCTTCTTGGCCCCTGACAAAACAGAATCATCATCGTCTCCCCAACTGCAATCGAATCGAGAGCAGAGATTAAGGTGCTGCAGCCTCTCAGCAGAGGCAATGTGCAACCTAAGAAGACTGCTGGAAGAACAGTGAAAGGAACTTGAGGATGGTTATGCTGTTTGTGGCTTGCTTCAGTGTTTTGAAAAAGCAGCTAGCAGTTTTGTAGGAGAGAGAGTTGGTGGTAGGGTTCTTGCCTTGCTTGTTTTGTATTAGGTTTAGATGTAAATTTTGTTAGGGTTATGTTTAATAGACAGAAGATGGGAAGAGAGAGTTTTGTGATGGGAATATGTCATTGATGTTATGGAAATGAAATTACTTCTGTTATTTTTCTGATATGCTTCTGTTTTTCATATACTATATATACACTATACTATACTATGTAAGTTTCCCGTGATCCGCCACCGTCTAGCACGTCTCAGTAATGTGTATAAAAATGCTATTAAACAATTGAAATATAAGTATAGGCTTTGTATTATTGATAAAATAAAATCTTCATGAAGTTACAAACAATTTTGATTATATACCATCATCCAATGATTCACATTGAAGTATGACAGAATAAAGGGTCTCTCTTGCTTAAACTGAGAAGGCCCCATATAAATGATATGGAACAAACCATTATCATTTGAGGAAAACAATCCGTGACAAATTTATGAAGTTTTTAACAGTCTTGTTCAGACGACGACAAGAGAGACATTTGTTCAAGAGCTCTTCGCGAACGTTTTGAACCTCTCTAAACCACGCATTAGTAGCTGTTCGAGAAAGGGCTTTAGTGCCTGAAAAATGTATCAAGATATAAGAGTGTGAGAACGTCTTCATAGTAGATCATATACATAACGATAGATATCATATACATAGAAATTTTATACTCTCTCCTTCATGAAGGTAATCCAATAATGTGGTTCGCAAGATACTTACCGATGCCACTGGTGTCAGAATTTGAGGAACTTCATATGAAACAGTAAGCTGGAAAAACAGAAAGAAGTGATATGAGAAAGACGAAACTTTGACATTGCATGATTTACTCTCGATTTCAGTTTCAGACGTTCTGCGGTTTCTTATTCGGCAAATACAAAAGGAATAGTAACTAAAAATTTTGGCTCCCAAAAAGATTTTAATAGTATATACAAGAAATAAACAGATTAAGAACAAAAGTCTCACTTCTACCATGCACGATGAAGGACCTTTAGGATAAAATCGGACAACTCCTCTGTCACATGAAGAAAACAATCCATCAAAATTCAAAACAAATATGATTAAAAGATCATGAGACAATTGATATACCATAAGTGTTACTTGTTAGTTTTTTCTTAATCGACTAGACTTGAACTTGGATGTCACTTATGATGTTGAAAGGTTTTTCATTACACCACGCCCGTTGTACGTGACATGCGATAGGTTTAAATTTATAACATTTCATAGAGTTCTGTCAATGTCACATGAAACAATCTAAAAATGGGTAGGTTTCTCTGCATAAATAACTAAATTAATACATATATGTGTGTGTGTGTGCGTGAAGCTGTACCATTTTCCTCATTATTATTTAAGTACCTGTTAGGTAGACCTTCTAGAGATCGCCAGTGAATTTTTTGATTTGGAATGGGCTGAAAGGAAGAGAGAACAGAAGGCATAAGCTGAAAATCCACCATACAATTTGGATAAAATTCTGGAAAGGGGAAACAGGAAGGAAATATCTCATATACTCCAGTTCTCACCTGGAAATTCCGAGCAAGCCAAGAAAACTTAATATCTTGACCAAACGCTTTGTATTTCAGTGACCAGCGTGATAAATCAGGCTTATCTTCTAGAATCTGTAAACAGTCAACCAGCATTCCTGAATGAGCTTATTTTGACGATTAGCAAATTGAAGAACAAAAACCGAAAAGGTGTGAATCTGTGATACAGACTTCTTATTTGCTGAACTTCTATTACGGAGTGAATGAATTCAACACGAACAAATCCTAGTTTTAATCGACAAACGGTTGAAGAGTAACACCATCTTCTATCTTAGTCTATCTATTAGAACAAACCTGTATACATACAAACCTTTACAGATGATATGAAGGGCATCCATTTGGGAATAGCTTCTCGATTAGAATAACAATTATAGGCAACTGAAACAGGGACATCAACCTCCATCTTAACTCTGCATGCACAAATTCTTATATTGAAGTAAATACAAGAACAAGTTTGGAGGTTCATGTTTAGAACTTTAGCTACGGATAAATTAACATCGAATAACCATCTTCATGAAAATCAGGTAGCAGAAAACATCTTGACCTAGGGGCGAAAGTTCAACTATCTTTACCAATCCAATCTAAGGGATCAAGACCCGGTACAAGAATACAAAAGATTACACTCTACTAACACTCCACGGACTTATTCTTATAACTACAATACTTAGAATAACAACCACATTACGCTCTCTATCCCTAACAAGACCTCTAAATATATGATGAGGCTACATTCGAATAAAAAACAACTCGGAACAAGCTCCCCAGCATCTTTCGCACAAACGATTCTAATATTCATGTTTCCAGGATCCAAATTATATTCAATCAAAAAGTAACATAACGACGTCGAAAATTGAACTTCCCCTACTATATGATGCATTAGGAACATTTTCGACAATTACATACACAAAATCCTATGTATTAGAATGACAACCAACCATTCTCAAGCAAACCTAACAAGCCAAATCTAAGGCCTAAAAGGGGAAACCAGTTTGTTCCTTATGAGGCCCTCTTAAAACTCTGAGATTGCTCTAGAGAGATGAGATGATTGAAAGGAATGAAGTTTGGGTTTCGGTAGGCATGAAAATAGAAATATTTGGGTCATTTGGACCAATAGGTACCCAAGATTCCAAACATAGTTAGCAACATACCCGATTACATAAAATGACTAAACCAGTTTAGAGGGATGAATTTTATCCATAGAGATGAATCCACCAAACACATTTTTAAAAATTTGGGATATTTTATAAATAACAAACAACTTAATTAAAAATGAATAAATTGTGAAATGGGTATTGTTAGAAAAGCTTTTAAATCAATTGATTCAATAAGAATGAATGGAAGAAAGTTAAGATTGATAATTCTAGACCTTACCCAATAAATAAATATACACATTTTAAGAAAATGATTAAAGTGGGGTGGGGGGGTATAGAAATTACGTGCAATCTTGCCATTCCATGATGACAGGAGAAAAGGGTTTGATGGAGGTGAAGTTTGAATTTCGATTCCTCCCATACCCATATCCATATGAGTTGTTGTTGTTTGTGAAATTCGAGCTTCTTCTACTACTAGTAGTAGTAGTAGTAGTACTGATTCGTATCGGAATGGTGTTCAAGAGTATACCCGTTTTGATTCGTTTCAAATCGGGGAGTGAAGTTGGGTTGGATAGAAATGGTGGTACAGAAGAAGCCATTGATTGCTAGAGTAGAGAGAGAAAGAAGAAGAAGAAGAGTATGTCGTCGTCTGAAATAGGAGGAGGAGGAGGGAAGCAGTAACACAAGGTGTGTGTTGTGCGGGTTTTGTGGGATTTGGTTTGCACCACCCACCACAGTACCACACCACCAGAGTTGTAAAATTTGGAGTTACCATAACACTTGATTTCGGCAACCATCTCATTACATTAGGGCACACATACCCCTCTTGTCCACACGACCACACCAAAATTTTTGGACTTTCCAATTTATTCTACAATTTTTGGGGTTATGGACCAAAAAACGGATCCTAATAAGACATTTAGTCCTCTCTAATCTTATAAAGAGTTTCAAAACCAAAATATTAATGTAGATGGATATCTAGTCCATTTATATTCATTTCGAGAGAAAACACAAATCCCTAGAATAAATAATAAATCTTATTACCTAAACTAACCTTCCTTATATATAAAAACAGATTTACCTTCAAAATCCCTAAATATCTTTTTTCATTTTTATCTCTCACCTTCTCTCTCCAGTCACGTTTCTAATCAAAGTAACATATATCTTCATTATTTTCAGTAACCGAAACATGTTTATTTTCTCTCTATCTCTCTAAATCCGAATCATCTGATAATTCTCCATTAAACTCAGAAAGCTTGTTTCATCTTCATTAGAGCAGTTGTAAACACCTCCATTAAATCAGATTTAATATTGCTTTTCAGGTAATGTTAAAGGTTTTGGTTTCTTCTTTTCTGTTTAATGTTTTTCATCTTCATCTTTAACTTTTTTCATGGATTTCATTATAATCAAATTTCTCTCTGTATCATCTAATCAAATCTTCATCATTATTTAGTATTCTCTCTCTAAGATTCATAACCGATTTTATGATGTTAATGTTAAATCCGTCTTTACAATTCATTTTATTCGATTAAGAAGTGTTTGTTTCTATGTATTTTGTTACTTTTTAGTAGTTGTAGGTTACAGATTTTGATTTTTATATCATTTTTTCAAATCTTCATCAAGGTTTCCGTACAATTTTTAATGCAGAGAAGATCTCGTACGATTTGTTATAACTGAATGCAAACGATATATAATTTAAAATAAATTACGGATCGTTTACAATAAATTACATATCATTTTTTATCCAGAGAAGATCTAGTACGATTTGGTTGTAACAGAATGTAAACGATATATAATTTACACGACATTACATGATGTCACTGAACAACATTTTACGAAAAACTACGAATACATATTTTTCTAACAGTCGTACTAGTTGTAGAACATATGAAGTGGCACTTTCCAGATTATATTATACTCCGTTTTACTTTTTTTTTTGGCAATATTTGTTTTACGGCCAAATTCTTTCATGTATTGATGTTTCGAAACTTGTACCGAGCTATCAGGCTCTTAAGTAAGAGGCTCTTAAGTACCGAGCTTTCATGTATTCTGATATTAGGTTTTCAAGCCATTACAGCTATTGACTATTTTCAGTTGCTACTCTAGAAGAAGAGATCGTACAAAAATAAAAAATTGTCCATTGTCTATGCAAGATGGCTTCTGTGTTGAAGCTTTTAAATCATTGTTTTTTTACTCTCCCTCCAGGAGCTGTACCAAAACAAGTAGCAATGGCTCCAAATTATTTTCAGGAAGAATGACTTAACAATCTATGTCACTTTTCTTCACCAAGAAGCATATCAAAAGCATCTCTCCTCCACATCATCTCTTGCCACCTCATCAGCTTTTCCGGCGAAAGTCGCCGACCAGCCAAATTTTTCAGACACCTTCAAACTTTTTTTTTTCAAGTCTCTTCCTCTTCCCCCTCCTCTTTTTTCTTCATCTTTCTCTCTAATACCTATATCTCTCTCTCTCTCTCTCTGATCTCTAAGTGTTGAGGAAACCTACTAAAGACACTATTGGTGCAGAAATTGTGATGCATGTGAAGGCTACGATGGAACTGCATTAATGGACAACATATTTCGGGTCATCTCGAAATCCAGTGTTAATAGATCTTCTATTGTCGGGCACATAGCGAAAGAGGCTCTCGAAGGTAATCTTGTGGAGACATCTAGATAAAAGCTGAAAGCCGCTAATTTTTAGCTTACTGATGTTACAAATGGGTTTTCAGAGATTTTTGCTGTTAAAGATGCCACTGAGATTACTAATATGAAGAAAGCTACATGTCTGACTTCTTCGGTGATGAAGCAGTTTGTGGTGCCCCAAGCTTGACCAGATTATTGATGAGGAAAAGAAAGTTTCACATTCATCTCTTGATATAATGTATAGGTCCTCTCCACTCATTGCCAATTGGTTCTGAGTTGGATGACCACAAACTTAACATGGTATCAGAACTAGACCCACACGTGCTCCACGTCACTCAAACCAAAACAAACACGTGTTAGGCTAACCACACCACACGTGAAGGGGCGTGTGAGAATAGTCTCACATGAGAGAAGGGGCTACTAGAAATCAAGAATATAATGTATAGGTCCTCTCCCCTCATTGTTAATTGGTTTTGAGTTGGATGACAACAAAATCCGCAGGAACTGGAATTGGACTAGAATTTCGTGAATCTGGGCAAGGAAGGTCCCTTTGGACAGGGGACTTTCTTATATTTTGTTTTTATTTTTTCTTTTATAATTTTGGTTATGGAATGAACTGAGATGAAGTAGTACAACATGACATTGTAAAAATTGGTGATGGTGGGATTAGATTTTGCAACTCTATTAATGGGAAATGATAGCTTACTAAATCTTTGATGATTTGATTCCTCTTTTGTTTTCAACTTTCCTGTAATAAGAAATAAATTTTTTTACTTTGTAAGAAATAGTATTTGATACAGTAAAAGCAATAAGTTAAAAGTAGAAAAATCTTATAATTAATATTTGGTAGGTTTGTAATGATTGTCATTTACTTGTTGACTTTGACAGAGAGAAAACTTATCTACCCCTTCACCCCTACAAATTCAGCAAATCATAGATTCTCTTAAGCAAGTTTCATAGTTGAAAGCTTCAAATTCATCCCTTGTTCTTAACAATGTCTAAGCTAAGGTATGTCATAAGATCTCTCTCTCTCTCTCTCTCTAGCAAGTATAAAGTTTTGATTGACCAATTGAAACAGGTTGGAAGGAAAGGTAGCCATAATCACAGGTGGAGCAAGTGAGATCGGAGAAGCAGCAGCAAGATTATTCGTCGAAAACGGAGCTCTCGTTGTGATTGCCGACATCCAAGACGAATTGGGTAATGAATTAGCAACTTCGATTGGCCTAAACAAAGCTTGTTACAAACATTGTGATGTCAAAAATGAAAAACAAGTAGAAGAAACTATTTCATTTGCCTTTGAGAAATATGGCACACTCAATATTGTTTTCAGCAATGCTGGAATTTTAGGACCTCTTACTAGTATTCTTGATTTAAACATTGAAGATTTGAAGAACACACTTTCTGTTAATGCATATGGTGGTGCCGCCATGATTAAGCACGCAGGTCGTGTCATGGCTCGACACAAGATCCGTGGATCCATCGTCTGCACCACCAGTGTAGCCGTCAGTCGTGGTGATGGTGTTTCATCAGTGGCTTATACCGCTTCAAAGGACGCACTTTTGGGTATGGTTCGGTCAGCCTCACGTGAGCTTGGGGTTTATGGGATCAGGGTTAATTGTGTATCGCCTTTGGGGGTTTCAATTCCTGTGACTCCTAATTTGGGAATGCAAGTTAAGCGGGGGGATCCTAAGGTGGTTATTGAGGATCAAAAAGCTGGATATTTGGAGGCTAAGAATGTAGCAGAGGCAGCTCTTTTTCTTGCATCAGATGAGTCAGGTTGCATCAGTGGGCATGAACTTGTGGTTGATGGTGGATTTACCGTCTTTTCCGATACTCTCCACATTGACCCGTAAACCATTCAAAACTGATAGCCTGGGACCGAAAATAGGAGGCCAAAATCAACCGAAATGACCAAGATGTTGGGAGGCCAGAAAGTGAGATGTTGACCCGCCAATATAGGGTTTTTTGGCTGATTTCGTCTTTGAGTTTTTGATCCGTCTATCATTACTGATAACTATTTGATTGGATATGAACTTGTGATTAACAAAAACATTGTTCTTGTTTTTCGTATTGGGGTTTCTTTTATGGAAGAAAATTCTCTGTTTTTCATTGTTTATCTCCTACTAATTATTGTACTGCCAACTTAGTTTGATATTTCTTTTTTTTATTTTCATTTGTTATCTCCTTGTTAATTTAACATAAAGGAGTAAAACAACAACAAAGAAGTAATTAGATATTGTGTATTTTACGCCAACTTTATCAGTGGGAAAATTGAATGCACCCCCATGTTGTGATAGGGATCTAACCTGGTCAACCATTTCTTTGTATCCTTCATAAAAAAAAAAACCATTTCTTTGTATATTCTGCCAATTTAGTATCATTTTCTAAATAAATGGTTTCTTATTACGTCAATCAGTCATTTGGGCAAGCGAGACACCATTCCGAAAGAAGATTAGAGTGTTATACAAGTCGGAACTCATTTTGGATATAAGGAAGGACTCGAGGTTTCTTCTTAATTTTAGCAGATCAAAACTCTTATCTTAATTCAAGGCTTCTTAATTGATCACTATTGACTCTAATAAAAACAGGTTGGAAGGTAAGGTAGCTATCATCACAGGAGCAGCAAGTGGACTAGGAGAAGCAGCAACAAGGTTATTCATAGAGAACGGAGCCTTCACCCTTGTAGGCTAGCAGACGTGAACGATGAGTTGGGTAATCAAGTTTTATATAGCTTCCATTGGGTCAGACAAAGCTTGTTACAAACATTGTGATGTTCGAAACAAAAAAGAAGTCGAAGAAACAGTTAATTATGCTTTAGACAAGTATGGAAGCCTTAGAGATTGTTTATAGCAATGTCGGGATTTAGATTTAGATATTGAAGCTTTTAAGAACAAACTGTGTATTAATGTTTGTTGTTGTTTTAGTTTCATAAAGCATGCGGCTCGAGCTATCTGTACAACGAGTGTGGCAGCCCGTCATGGTGGTTTAGGCCCAAATGCTTATACGGCTTCTAAGCATAGGTTATTGGGCATGGTTCGTTCCGCTTCTCCAGAGCTTGGGATTTATGGGATTAGGGTTAATTGTGCTTATCGGGGCTGCTACTCCTTTGTCTTGTAAAGTTAGTGATGAGCTCGCTTACCAGTGATTAAACAAAATACTAATAGAGAGATTAACTTATCTTAATGATCCCTTTATTAGTCTGACTAAATTGCAAGGTAGATTCAAGATAATTTCCTTTTCTTCTTTGTTGTTTCCTTCTTTGGTATTTCACTATATATTTGTGAAAACTGGATAGCAGTTTTCGACCGGTTTGTATTAGGCTTGCCCATGGAAAGGTGTACAAGCAAGTGGTACGTGATGAAACCCGTGCTTTGCCCCCACATCACTTACGCGAGTGCTAACACCTAGGCCGCTTATACGTGTGAGACTTATATCTTGAGAGGCCAATGCATACTGAGTGAGAGCTCAAGGTGAGGAGCCCTAAAGTATGGCTACTCAGGGACCGTATCAACTGGTACCGAAGATAGGGTGGCCACAAATAGAAGCAAGCTGCTGCCTTTTTTTAAACTCAAACTTGGAGTATCTTTGGAAGTTTCAAGCATCAAATTACTCAGGCAGATGCTACCACCTTAAAGTAACACAAAACAACAACTAAATTGACGCCTTGAAAACACTTTTAGCAGGCCAAATTATGGGTAATAATATTGTACCATAACATACTCTCATGTCTCATCCTCCCAAGGTTTTCTATACTAATACTAGTTTAGATCGCTACCAGCCTGCAACTATTATTATATCTTCTGATTAAATTCTTTGAGATGATTCTCTGCAAAAACAGACTCCCTATACTCTGAATTTCTCAAAACAATCTCTGTAAACTAGGAAACGACACAAAGACCAATCATAAAATTTCTATATGCAAGATAGAATTCTAGAATCTAAATGCTTGCCAAGACAAAATCAAGTCTCTTATTTGGTAATTAAAATTCAAGTTTTTCAACAACTAATTTATACCCAAACAAGTACTCTATAACATTATATCATCATATACTACTAAAATGAGACATTCATTTGCAAAGAAAAGAAAAAAACCCTAGCATCAAAACTAGATATATTGAAGGGCTTCAAATTGTTTAATGTGTCTTCTTCTCCATAACAAATAAGTTTTTATCTAACTTGATAGAAAATAAGTACTAGTGCAACAAACCCTAAAACTCATTCACCTCCTGCTTTCTGATAAACGTAAGTAAGACCACACTTACCACAGTAATGACGATCGAAATGATTCGCCATGAAAGTTCCAGCTCCACACTCAGAATTAGGGCATTCTTTCCTCAACCTCTGAACCTTCCCTGAATCATCAACCTTGTAGAACTGTAAAACAGCAAGCTTTACCTTCTTATGTTTGTGTTTGATCTTCTTTGGCTTGGTATAAGTCTTCTTCTTCCTCTTCTTAGCTCCTCCCCTTAATCGCAAAACAAGATGAAGAGTTGATTCCTTCTGTATATTGTAATCAGCTAGGGTTCTTCCATCTTCCAGCTGTTTTCCTGCGAAAATGAGACGTTGTTGATCTGGTGGAATTCCTTCCTTGTCTTGAATCTTGGCTTTGACATTGTCGATCGTATCAGATGATTCAACCTCTAGGGTTATGGTTTTCCCGGTTAGGGTTTTCACGAAGATCTGCATCTTCGTGAACAATGAAAAAAGAAAAGAAAACTAGGGCTTTGCTCTCTTCTCCTTCCCGCCGCTTCGTCTGCTACTCTCCTCAGTTATCTCCCTCTATTTTACCACCACCAGAGTTTCTAGGGCTGAGAGACTATACCTTTCTTTGGATAGATTCAAATTACCAAAACCTCCTCGTTTTTTCAAATAAGTATGGCCAGGGCTTTAAGAGCATCTCCAATGCAACACTCAACAAAAACTCAATTAATCTAATGTGTCAAGTATGAGTTTTCCTAGGTTGCACTGTTGAGATACTCAATTCAAAATTCATCTCCAATGCAACTGATGTAGAACGCAACGGAAATTAAAGAAGACGATAAAATTAAACAAAGAACGATAAAATAACGATGAAATAACTCTAAATACTTAAAACTTTATTAAACTTCAATGGGGTTTCTCTTCAACTTGAGAATAATGGACTAACTAGATATCCTTTTATAGGATTCTGGACTTTCCTAGATAGACTTGAATTAGACTTTCCTAAATAATTAAAATACTGCAACTGCCTAAATAACTAGACTCAAATCTGGACCTTTCCAATTATTGGAAATACTAAAATAACATAATTTCCTAAGCCTATATTCTCTAATAATCATACTAAAATTGGGACTTCCTAAAACTACTCTCTATGGCCGGTTGGCCCATGACCGGGTTCGGTCATGGAAAAAGTCTCCACGCCGGGTGCCCCTGCATCAGCTTCCCCTTCTCCCACGAGGTTCGTCCCGAACCGTTTTGATGAAGAAAACAATTTGATGCACCTGCATACGATGAACTTCGCCACACCGATCCTTAATTCCCACTTTTCACGAAATTTGCTGAAAATCTGTAGAAGACAAATCTTTTTTGTTCTTGGAAAAACAAAGAATGTCGTCCACTCATCCAAAACGTACAAGACGGAGCTGTTAAGATCTTGAAAATACAATATTCCACCATTAATCAACAAGTAGGCTCTTAATGCACCATAGTTATCATTGAAAGCTTTTGACAGAGTTCCAACATAAATGCCTTGTGCTTCTGCTAAAGCAACCAAACCTTCCACTTCTTTTCTATTGGCATATACTTCTCCACCGGTTGCTTGTTGTCGAACATAGAGTTGTGCCTCGGCAGCAAGCCTTTGAGCCTCGACTGGTTTCTCCGTCTCATATAGATCCGCTTCTGCTGCTTTCTGTTTCTTGTACAAATCCCAATTTGCTTCTTGTATCTCGGTGTCATATTCAACACTAGCTTTGCTGAGAAACGCAGCCTTGAGCTTTTCGGTTCGAGTCAAAGCAGTCTTTGGTTCAACTTCCCTTTGCAACTCAGCCTCCTTAATTGCGACTTCCTTAACCAATTCAACCTCAGCTAACTGAGCCAACTGAGCCCACTTTGACTTTTTAGTAGCTAAAGAAGCATTAGCCTCAGCAACTTCAGCCGCCCTATGGTTCTCAAATATCTTCACTTCAGTCGTAACCTTAATCTCTTCTTTGTGCCCTTCTCCTTGTCTTTGTATCGAAATAAACTTTGTATCCGCGTCTATTTTTGCCGCATTATGTAAGGTTTGTTCACACCTTAACTTAGTACCAGCGTAACTTTTCATCTTAGTTTCGGCTACGTTGACTTTCGCCTGGTTTGCTGCTTCATTCTGAATCTTCTGACCCAAATACCAAAAATATCGTGACCTCGAACATCAACAAGTTGCTTAATATTTGCATTATAAATTAACAACCCAAATTGATTAAGTTCAGGTTGAACTTTCTCAAAAACTTCTCTGTTAAATTCTTTAGTACCCTTAAAAACATCTTCCATAGTCATTGCAGCCAGAACCCTAATTTCTCCTACAATTATACCTTGAACTAGTTCTTTAACATGGCGAGAATTACCGTCGTGACCGGAGATAAGTTTGGCGTATTTGAAGAGACTTTCTTCATCTTCAATACGAGGACTGATCGTGAGAACTGCAGGGAGGAGGACAGTAAGTTTCTTGGAACTCATCACTTGAAAGTCGAAAGTGTAATGGACATGCGAAACATCGACAACATTGCAAGATTGGCCGGGTAGAACCCATGCTTTCTTCGCAAGTTTGATATCGGGTATTCTGAAACCGGTTATCACTAGGTCACCTTCTTCTTCTTCTTCTTCTTCTTCTTCTTCTTCTTGCTTCTGTTGGGTAGCATGAGCTGCTAGCTTCCTTTGGATATCTCTCTTTGGGGATAATAAACACTCCAGAATGCATTCCTTGTAGAAAATACGAACGTATCCAAGCTTTTTCTTCTCATCGCATGTGAAGTAAGCAAGATCGTTGTTGTTCTTTGAATTCTTAATCGCCATCGTAGAAGAATGAGCAGAATTAGGGGTGACATTATCATCGTGTTCCTCTTTAATATCTTCTGAATTCGTTTCAAGTTCCTGATTCGTGGATAATAATTGACTCGTGAAATTTTGAGGATTTAAACGACTCCCAACCAATTGATCCTGAGTGAGCATGCCGGAGGAAGTCAATAGACATGGTTGATTTGATGTCATTATAGATGTTGGGTATTGTTTGTCAATGCAGGGTTTGGGCGAGGTTGAGATCTGAGTTTCAACTTCAGTAGAAGATTGTAAATATTCGGGTAGAATTGTTGGTGATGTGGAATAGTAAAGAGAAGATGGTGGTATTGGTGGTGGTGGTTGTGGTTGTGGTGAATAATAAGTGTATAAAGGTAGAGGTGGTGAATACGGTGGTGAATATGGTGGTGAATAATAAGAGTCCGGAGGTGGTGGTGGTGATTCTGCTGTTGGATAGTAATAAGATGGAATTGATGGTGTATAACAAACTGGTGGTGGTGGTGATGTTTGGTATTGATAGGGGAACGGTTGTGGTGTATAATTAGAATACGGAGGTGGCGGTGGTGGGTTTTCTCGTACAGTTTCTCCCGGATTCCAGTGATAATTGTACGAATCTCTATTCGCATACAAACATGATGCGCATAAGCAACGATTCGTTATTCCTTCATGAGTATAATCTGATGGATTATAATCTTCTTGAGGAATAGAGTATGATTGATACTGATTTAACTTGTCTGGAAAAAAATTTCTAGAATCATTCACCCAAAACTTTGATGGCTCTGAATACCACATGATGTAGAACGCAACGGAAATTAAAGAAGTCGATAAAATTAAACAAAGAACGATAAAATAACGATGAAATAACTCTAAATACTTAAAACTTTATTAAACTTCAATGGGGTTTCTCTTCAACTTGAGAATAATGGACTAACTAGATATCCTTTTATAGGATTCTGGACTTTCCTAGATAGACTTGAATTAGACTTTCCTAAATAATTAAAATACTGCAACTGCCTAAATAACTAGACTCAAATCTGGACCTTTCCAATTATTGGAAATACTAAAATAACATAATTTCCTAAGCCTATATTCTCTAATAATCATACTAAAATTGGGACTTCCTAAAACTACTCTCTATGGCCGGTTGGCCCATGACCGGGTTCGGTCATGGAAAAAGTCTCCACGCCGGGTGCCCCTGCATCAGCAACACTCAAAAAAACTCAACATTTACTTTAGAATTACTTTTGGTTCTTATTTTAATACTATATAAAATATTGATGTGGACCAATTGAGATACAACAATAAATGTTGAGATACTCAAAAGAAAACTCAACAATTGAGTTTTCTTTTGAGTATCTCAATATTTTTTGTTGCCACATCATATTGAGATTCTAGTTGAGTGTTGCATTGGAGAGTGTTTTTTGTCAAAAACTCAAGTAGTCTTATGTGTCAAATTGAGTTTTGTGAGTTGAGTGTTGCATTGGAGATGCTCTAAGGAAAGCTAAATAGTTCTCGGGTGTGAAATTTAGGGAATATGTAGAATTTTAGAAATTTTTCAGGGAAATAAATTTTAAGGGGAAAAAAAAACACTCCACCTCACCTCACTCTCTCTCCACCTCACCTCTCTCTCTCTCTCCCCACCTCACCTCTCTATCTATCTTCAACCTTCAACATAACAAAAAATTTTTTTTTTTTTTAATCTCTCTCTCTCTACAAAAGAAAAAATAAATTCATTTTTTTAAATATCTCTCTCCTCTCTCTAGATCTGGTGAACCAAAACTGGTCTGCGAACAGACCTAGATCTGGTGAACCAGATATTTTTTTTAAGGGAGAGATAAAAAATAAAATAAATTATGTTTGAAGGTCGCCGGCCGGAAAATTTTCCGGCTGACGACCTTCGACGGAGAAGACGATGAGGTGGAGAGAGAGAAGTGAGGTGGAGAGAGAGAGAGTTGGGGTGGAGAAGTAAAATTGTCAAACAAAATTGACCAATTTTTGACCAAGTCTTCACACTCCGGAAACTATTTTGCTTTCCCCAAAGCGCTGACCATAAGTATTTATTTGCTCGAGGGTCAGGAAGGTCTAATGGGCAACCAAATATTTGGCATGGCCGCATGGGCATGCCCCTCTCTTAGCACTTCCCGTGGCCCCTGGACTGAGCTGTTCGAGACCCACACCCAGGGCAATCCGGCGAAACTTGGACTGGGGCTAGTCCGGACTGTTGAAACTTAACACGGGTTAGGCCCAATCCAAATGTCTTAATATAAAACTCATTACAAGTTAGGCTAGTCTGGGTGGTTGAAACTGCGATTGACGTTTCTTTTTTAATACTCCATAAAGGTACAGTTTTATGTTACATCTTTTAGAATGTGTTGAGTTGTTGGTGTAGATCATATGTGTCTAACACATATTTTACCTTTTGGGGTTCGAATGTGGAATTTGTGGACTTTGAACGTGACTTTAATCACTCGAACCAGACATTCAATCTCCAACATGATCTTTTGGACTGTTTCTCATTTTATTTTCGTACTTGGACTTTTCTCGTATTGGGGTTGTTTTCTCATTACGCCCAAAACTGGCGTATTGACTTCGTGTACACTCAGGCCATGTTTGGCGTGCGGGAATGGCGTGGGAATGGAATGTGATTCCCGGGAATCATATTCCAGATCATTGTTTGGCTTGTGGGCATGGTGTGGGTCCGGGAATGTGATTCCCTCAAAAAGGGGTAATAGCAAACCAAGGGGAGGAGGCGGGTTTGTGATTCCCATTCCCCCGGAATCACATATATTAATATTTATTGATAAATATATCCTTAATAAAATATTGAATTACCAATTTTACTTTTTTTTGTAGGATTTGGTATTAATAAATATTATTTATGTTTATGAACAAAATTTAATTTTAAATAAATTTTTATTAAGATATTTATTTATTATCTTTAAATTCTAACCCTTTGATGTATCGTGTTATTATTTTATATATACGAATTTGAAAATATAATACTGATTTTAATATATAACAAAGTTGATGTGTATATTTTATGCTAAAAAAAAGAGTTAATGTATATTTTATTTAGTTTAAGTAAAAGTGAACTTTTGCAAATATTTACATTCCTATTCCTATACGAACCAAACATCTAATTAAGAATATGTCAGGAATCAAATTCCCATTCCTGGTCAAACCAAACATCAAACTACAGTAATCTGATTTCCAGGAATCACGTTACGAGAATGTGATTCCCAAGAATCACGTTCCATTCCCGCGCGCCAAACATGGCCTCAACTTATTCTCGGTTTACATACCGCCTCGAGATTCTATAATTAGTAGGAGTATACGTTAAACCGCGGGAAGAACAGGTGGGCTGTGTGGCGCGAGATCAACAAGTTAGAGATTAAAATTAAAAATCTGGAATTTGGAGAAGAAGAAGGAGATTCGAGAAATGAGAAGTCTGCCGTGCTTCGAGTGCCTTGAGCGACGAATCAACAGAGATTTCTCCGATAAATTGACTTTCTGTTATGGAATCTCCGATTCACCTTTACCATTTGGTTTTAGGGCAGTTGTTCAGGTATTATTATTATTATTATTCAATCAAAAAAATTGATCCTTTACTCATTTTGATTTCAATAATACTCATTTTGAACTTTATCACAGATAGCATCAGGTGGTAATGGAGATGTTCAGTTTTTACTTGTTTCTATACCTACTGATGATGATGAAGATGATTGCTTACCTAAATATGTGTAAGAATTTCAACTCTTCTATTTATTAATTGACAGATGAAAGACTTCGGACACTATTGTTTATAGTTAGATTTTCGAAAGCTTAGTTTTTTTTTTTTCCTTGTGAAACTATCAGTGTAGTTTGAATTTTGGTAGTGGTATCAAAGTGTGCAAGTACTAAGTGTACCTAATTTTATGATTCAATTACTTTTCATTTCTTGTTTACAGTGATGGGTTTTCTTTAGAATATGAAGAAAGGGATAAGATTTCAGGGAACTCTGAATTAAGTGAATCGGCCAAGAGGAATGATCATCGTTCAGAAGTCTGCGTTCAAGATTCTAGTCACAATTATAAATCTTGTAATTGCTTGTTGAAATGTGAAAGAAGAAATGCACATGGTGGGGAAGGACCAGATGGTTCTTGTAGTAGCTATTCAAACAGATTTTTTTGTGAAAGGGTAATATCTGCATTAACCCCAGTTGCATGTGTGGGAATTGGTTCATACTCCATGGTCGAGCAACTTTCTCGCAGATTCTTATGTGGTTCTCTAGAAGATCACATATTGTCCTCACTTAACCTAGTTATTGAAGGAAAGCCAACAGGAAGAGATGGTATAAATTTTCTTAGTTTGATTGGGGTGCCTAATTTTGACGACAACTGTATTCCTGGATGTGTGAGGCATCCTAATATAGCTCCTGTTTTAGGAATGTTAAAGACTCCTGGTTATATTAATTTGTTGCTTCCTAAAACTTCTTATACCCTGGAAAACATTATGCACTACGGCCCAAACGCATTAAAGTCTGAGTGGCACATCAGGTTTTTGATTTACCAGATACTCTCTGCCCTTGCTTACATTCATGGTTTAGGGGTTGCCCATGGTGATTTAACTACTTCCACTATCCTCTTGACCAGTTCATGTTGGTCTTGGCTGAGCATGTTTAATAAGCATCGGTTGGTAGATAAATGCCTAAGAAATAAAGAAGAACCATCTAAAACTTCTACTCCAAGATTAAGTTGCTGCGTTGAGGATTGTCCTTGTCCAGATCTCTATGCTGATTTGAAGTTGACGTTATCTACTGATTGGCAATCGGATTTCAAGAGGTGGTGGAGTGGTGACCTAAGTAACTACGATTACTTACTTATCTTAAACAGGTTAGCAGGGAGGAGGTGGGGAGACCACACTTTTCACACGGTAATGCCATGGGTGATTGATTTCAGTGTGCAACCAAACGAGGATGTGGATGCAGGTTGGCGAGATCTGAGTAAGAGCAAGTGGCGTTTGGCTAAAGGGGATGAGCAGTTGGACTTCACCTACTCTACATCTGAAATGCCACATCATGTTTCAGATGAATGCCTTTCTGAACTTGCAGTCTGTAGTTACAAAGCAAGAAGGTTACCTTTGAGTGTCTTACGCACAGCTGTTCGATCGGTTTACGAGCCCAACGAGTATCCGTCTAATATGCAAAGATTGTACCAGTGGACCCCTGATGAATGCATTCCAGAGTTCTACAGTGATTCTCGTATTTTCACTTCGCTTCACTCAGGTATGAGCAATCTTGCTGTGCCGTCATGGGCAAGTAGTCCTGGTGAGTTTACCAAATTGCATCGAGATGCATTGGAAAGCAGTCGAGTCTCAAGGCAAATCCATCATTGGATTGATATCACCTTTGGCTACAAGATGTCGGGCCAGGCAGCTATTGCTGCCAAGAATGTCATGTTGCCATCAGCAGAGCCCATGATCCCAAGGTCTACAGGACGTCGCCAGCTCTTTACTCAACCACATCCGATGCGACAACTAGACAAAATAGGACTCAAGAAACCTTTCCTTGTTGAAACTGCTTATTTGCACGAATTGGAAGCTGCATCATCTTTTTGTGAACATGAATGCCATCTGAATCCACTTTATCAATGCCATGAAGGAAATACTGTGAATGATGTCCTTCCTGTAGAGAACCCAGTGAGTGACCATTGTAAATCTGAGATATCTAAATTTTGCAGCGATATCAGCAATTTATCTCATATGGATTTAAGCACACTGATTGAGTATTTTGAGGAGGATGACAATGACTCCATTGGATATCAGGAGTTATTGCTCTGGAGGCAGAAGTCGTCATGTCTGAGCTCACATTCTGAAGATGCTGCAGGGGATATATTTTCTGTTGGGTGCATTATAGCTGAAATGTATTTGAAGAAACCACTTTTTGATCCAGTATCATTAGTAGCATACTTGGAGTGTGGTATTTTACCTGGACTGATGCAGGAACTCGTTCCTCACGTGGCAGTAATGGTAGAAGCATGCATACAGAGAGATTGGAGGAGGTATTAAGTTTGTAGAGCAAATATCTTTGATTTAAGGTTAAAGGAATGCAAATTGGTTATTGTGACCACTGATTATCTTGTCCTATTTTAATTTCATCTGCAATTTATGAAATGGTGTATATCATCCTGTACGTAACTAAATTTCTTTGTTCATCTGTAGGAGGCCTTCAGCAAAGTGTATTCTAGAATCACCATTCTTTTTTTCAACAGTAAAGACATCCTATTTGTTTCTCGCACCACTTCACCTTTTAGCAGATGCCGGGTCGCATCTACTCTACGCATCAAAGATGGCAAGAGAAGGAGCTTTGCAAGCAATGGGACCATTTGCTGCTGAAATGTGTGCTTCTTATTGTTTACCACTTGTTTTGACTTCTCTGTCCGACACTGGGGCAGCATCAGCTTTTATCTTACTGAAAGAATTTCTGAAGTGCTTGAAACCTCAGGCTATAAAAGCGTTAGTTGTGCCCGTCATCCAAAAGATTCTACAGGCTAGTCAATGATTTTAGATATTAACTTTACTCACTTCACCTAAGATAAAGCTTACTTTCTTAAAATAAGTACTCACTAACAAAATTATTTCAGGCTGCAGATTATTCTCATTTGAAGGTATCTCTCCTCCAAGATTCATTTGTGAGGGAAGTTTGGAACCGCCTCGGTAAACAGACATATCTGGAGACATTACACCCATTAGTCATTTCAAACGTATCTGTTACTCCTCATAAGAATTCATCATCTGCTGCTTCTGTGCTGCTCATTGGCTCAAGTGAAGAGCTTGGGGTACCTGTCACAATTCACCAGGTTAAATTTATTCTTTTTTTGCCTGATCATTGATTTGATTTTACGAATCCTTCAGAATAAGTTGTTCTTCGAAGTAAAAAAAAGACATAGTAGTTTCTTCTTTAGATGTAACATTGTCCTCTGAACTCTGTGCGCAAAAGGTGCCTAGCTGGCTAATGAGAGGCACACAGAGAGGTATCTTCCTGAGGCTGAATCATGATGGCGTTGTCTACATTTAATCACCTTAGCACGAAATCTGAGTGACATTACATGATGGTGGGATAAATGTGTAACCTAAGTCGGAGGGAATGTAGAGATATCTCTGGCAATAATATATATTAGCAAGGACTGCCAGGGGAAATTCTTCACCAGTTTTAGCCTCTTAACTTAGAAAGTACAGTTATGGCTCTAAGTTGCATAAGATGGGAACTGGGCATCCTTTGGTCTCTCCCTTTGTCCTGAGCTGGTTACCTCCTGATTCACGCTCCTGTTTGATTCTCATATAGAAGTTAGTGCAATTCTGCAACTGTGCCACAGTAAATGAGTATTTGGCTAGATTGGGTGATGACTTCTAATTTTTTTTTTCTGGAAGGATGAGAGATACCTTAATGCTAAGTTTATACCATGAGTTACCTTCAGATTTAGATTATCAATTGATTTACCTCAGTCAGTTACATTTGGTTTATGGCGTACTAACCACTGAGCGTTGATGCAGACAATCTTACCCTTAATTCAGTGTTTTGGAAAAGGACTTTGCGCTGATGGAATTGATGTCCTGGTCAGAATTGGTATTTTAGCCGTTCTAAACTGTGAAATTGAGATCCTGGTTATAAGATTTATCTGTCCTGCAAGTTAGTTTATTCTTGATTGGCTTTTCCAGGCGCGGTTTTGGGAGAGAGCTTTGTCGTCAACCAACTCCTTCCATTGCTGAAGAATGTTGTTCTTTCCTGTATTGATGTTTCGAATTTGGATAAACCTGAGCCTATGCAGAACTGGAATGCGTTAGCCCTTGTCGATAGTCTCATCACTTTAGATGGCTTAATTGCAATTTTACCGAAAGAGGTGGTTCTCAAAGAGCTTGTTCAGGTATATACTTCCATATCCCCCTTCTATTCGTTTTTGTAATCGCTTCTATTATCTTTTTCTTCCTTTAAGTCTCTGAAGTACAATCTACCTTTTATCCTTAAGGACCTTAACTGATCATGCGCAGTATACCTATAATCATGTAGGACAGAAGGTGCCTCCATCTTAAAATTCTTATGCAATCTCATTTGGATCTTCCAATTCTTCAGGTATTTCAACTTCCCATGGTTACTGATTTCTGTGGCATTCCATTTGTTTGAAACTTGTACCGAGCTATCAGGCTCTTAAGTAAGACCGGAGCACTGAAGCTATGAGCCTGTTATCAGAGTTTCTGGGGTTTAATTACAAAATGGCACTCGTCTAGGTGTTTCTAGAGTGTTGATGTGGTGAAACAAGATTTTTCCATATCACCTTGAAACTCTTATTGCACAAGGGCGTTCATACTCATACAGCGTCATCCCTTATTTATAGCCCTGTGTATTCTGCTATTAGATTTTCAAGTCATTACAGCTATTGACTATTTTCAGTTGCTACTCTAGAAGAAGAGATCATGCAAAAACAAAAAATTGTCCATTGGCAATGCAAGATGGCTTCTGTGTTGAAGCTTTGAAATCATTGTTTCTTACTCTCCCTCCAGGAGCTGTACCAAAACAAGTAGCAATGGTTCCAAATCAGGAAGAATGACCTAACAATCTATGTCACTTTTCTTCACCAAGAAGCATATCAAAAGCATAAAACTGTTGGTTAGATTTCTTGGATCATATAAAAATTGTTTTTCCCGATATATACACATAATAATTGAAGATGAAGCTCCTTACTCCCAAATTTGCTTAAATAGTATGTATACAAGTATAATAATTGGAGGTGAGTTATGATTATTGTATTGCATTCACATCGAGTTACCTTTTTTGTAATCTGAACTCTATTTCCGTCTGCACTGCTTGTCCTGGTTAAATAGTTCGCTAATATTGCTCTCTGTTTGCCAGGTCGCTGCAACCACTCTGATTGAAATGTGTCAGCGAATAGGGGCAGATTTCACCACTCTACATGTCTTGCCACAGCTTAAAGAGCTATTTGATGAACTTGTCTTTACCCAGGACACTAATGCTTCCAGTTCTTCTGGCAGAAGCGTTAAAGTTTCCAAATTGAAGTTTGATGAGGATATTAAAATGGAAAGCCGCATGGATCTTGTGTGGGTACTATCATACTTGTGTTTGTTAAAAAATTGTTTTCAACTTAAGAATTAATATTAGTGTCATTTTTTTTATGTGAATCTCCTTCGGCTATATGCAGGTTACTTTTATATCCTTCACTTGCTTCTCTTATTGGCATAGAAAAGCTCCGTCACTGTTGCGCTACCTGGTTGCTTCTAGAGCAATTTCTTCAACGGTCTCATAACTGGAAGGTATTCTATTTAATACTCTGAAGCATACCAACATTAACTGATGAATCTATACGAGAATTCCCATGATCCCATCTTAGTTATGCACTCATATTTGACTTCCTATCGTATTAGTGGGAATATACAGGAGAAGCATCCAAAACTGTTGTGAGAAATATAATTGCCCAAAGACCGATTTTGAGCAGGATTCCTCCATCAGATTACAATCCAGCAAAACTGTTGCTCAACGGGGTTGGATGGTCTATTCCTCAGGCACAAACTGTAGGAAGTTTGAAGAAAATGACGAGTCATAAAGAAGTAGATAATAACCAACAGACTCCATTGATCAGGCCTGTGTCAAACCTTGGAAATCGCGAACCCTGGTTCTGGTTCCCTAGTCCAGCTGCTAGTTGGGATGGCCCAGATTTTCTTGGTCGTGTTGGGGGCATGAAAGATGAAATTCCCTGGAAGATACGAGCATCTATTGTTTATTCTGTTCGTGCACATCCTGGAGCACTGAGATCATTAGCTGTTAGCCATGATGAGAGTATGATCTTCAGTGCTGGGGTTGGACCTGGATTCAGAGGGACGGTTCAGAAATGGGAATTGCCCAGAGTGGAATGCGTATCTGGTTATTATGGTCATGAGGAGGTACAGTTCTTGCATCTTCTATTTTGTGTATTATTCATTTGCAGCAATTTTGGCAGAACAATGTTTGACGCATGAAGATTTGTTTCGGTGCTCGCTGGAATACTGGATTAAATGGCCTCAGTTAGGCACTTCAGTTATTGCTAAATAATATCCCGTTCGTTTTATTGTCAATGCCATTGTACATCTGTACTCTCTTTTAATCAATAAGATTATCATTTATTGAGATTTTGTTTTCCAACTTTCAGGTTGTCAATGACATTTGTGTTCTCTCTTCCACTGGAAGGATAGCTTCTTGTGATGGAACCATACACCTGTGGAATAGCCAAAGCGGAAAGCTAATTTCAGCATATGCTGAGCCATCTGCAAATTCTTCACATCTATTGAGTTCTTTATCCGCTGCATCTAAGATGAATACAGAACACATTAATATGCTTAGCTCCAATACTTTATCAGGTGGAGTATTGTCTAGTGCATTTGGTGGGAGTTTGTATACCTGCATGCATCATTTAGAATACGATGACAAGCTTGTTGCCGGTATAGGAAATGGTTCACTCAGGTAAACTTATGGATTTCGTCTTACTTTCGAAATTGATTTTCTTAACCTGAATTTGTTCGAGTACCACCTGACTTAAACTCTCTCTCTCTCTCTCTCTCTCTCTCTCTCTCTCTCTCTCTCTCTCTCTCTCTCTCATCATGCAGATTCATTGACATTGGTCGTGAGCAGAAGCTACATCTATGGAAAAGTGAATCAGTTGAAAATTACTCTTCCCTTGTTTCTGCAATTTGCTCATGTGGATCTGACAATATGCAAACCGGTAAAGCTGCTGCTTCACCATCTTGGGTTGTGGCTGGATTCAGTTCTGGTCATTGTAAGCTGCTTGATGCAAGAAGTGGAAGCATCATAGCTTTTTGGCGAGCTCATGATGGATATGTCACTAAGGTACTGGTAACTTGCCAAAGCGGAGTTTGTACCTTTACATGCAAAAATGATCCGTTCTCTCTTTTCGTTTATGCAGTTGTCTGCACCGGAGGACTATCTGGTTGTTTCTAGCTCTCTTGATAAAACTCTACGGGTTTGGGATCTAAGAAGGTAATCTTAGTAATACTGCTGTAAACGTTATATGCTCTATTAGTCTGTTATGATTGTTTGTTGGTGTCTAAAAGCTCAACCTACTTATTGGTTTCTGGGTTCTCCAGCTGTCCAACACTCTTGGCCTCGGCTGTGGGTGTCTTTCACATTAGACTACGAAAACTGTAAAAAAAAAAATTGTCTGGACTCTGGAATTAGGTTGCCTAATCTAAATAAGAAAATAAACTAAATTATATTTTAAGCTTCTCTGGAACGAAGGCAGTAGTCCATCAATTTCTAGAACCATTTTTTGCTGCCACGACAAGGGTGCAATTGCTGAATTTTGATATGATTCTTTGATGATATTTCAAGCATTGATTTTCTTATGTATGTCGTGACACAGCTACTGACTCGATTTCTATCGTCTTCCTGCGAGCCATGTTAGTCTTCGCATACAGCTTAAATTGTATGACTATCTACTTTTTATTAGCTTGTTGGACCTATGCAGGAGCTGGCCACCTCAGTCCAATGTCTTCAGAGGTCACTCAGATGGCATATCAGGCTTCTCTGTGTGGGGTCAAGATGTTATTTCTATTTCCAGAAATAAGATTGGGCTTTCCTCCTTATCTAGATGTGCAAATGATGTAAGTATATGAAGGGCATGGTACTCTAATATGTCTAAAATATGTCTGTCATGTTCATGGACATGCGTAAAAGTTTCAAATGCTTGTCATCTGATTAGTTCTATTATTTTGCACATTATCCTGTCATATATTCCTATAATAGTCCATATAACGAAGGGCTAGAATTTCAACTAGTATTGTGCCTTTGCAAGTTCTCCAACTAGTTCATTCATATCCGATGGATGTAATTTGATGTATAAACTGTCTGATTTTGTTTCACAGGGTGGGCAGGGGCACGTTTCGTCGCAGAAATTGTATATGATGGATAGAGGAACGAGAAACTTGTCTCTTCTATCCAGTATAAGTATTCTTCCTTTCTCAAGATTGTTTGCTGTGGGAACAGAAGATGGTTATCTGAAGATATGTTGCTAGTTTCTTTGTTGTTCATGCAACTCTTGCTTCATGTAAATGGGTACCGTATATATATTCTGTTTTTAGATTTTTCAATACAAGTAAATATGAAGTTGTCGACATTTCACCTTTACTGTTCCACAACATAAAATCCTAACTCGAATACTTACAAAAATATGTATTAAACTCAACTGAAACCAGATAGAACAAACCAAAACGTACTAACAGAGTAATGCTGGATGTGCATATACTTAAGGCATTGTATTAGCTAGCCCTAGTACTGTAACATTTGCTTCAATTGTGCAAACATCTTCGACTAGATAGTGTTCTTCTGGATCTTTGAGTTTATCCAAAGAGACGAACTTGAAACCGAAACTGTTCTGAGAGGCACTAAACCAATTCTGATCTGCAAGAAAAAAGTCATAAGCGAGCCAATCAAATTCTATAACCGTAAAATATATTGAGAACAAATCTAATAGAAGATGAGCTTGGGCATAGCCTTGAGATGGTGATGTTTTAGGTCAGAATTATCATTAAATCATTACTTTATTGTACTCTGTAGTGGTTCACTATAAAATTCTTATTCAGTGTTAAGATAGAAGGGAGTTGCAGAATGGGTTACATTCGGTCAAGATGAGCTACTTATGCAAGTGTTTTTTTTTTTTAATTAAGACAATCTTTACCTCTTTCAGTAATGCTATTATCCGCTTGGCCTTTTAAGCACAAAGTGTAGTCGACGTAAACTTGTTGACCAGGATAAAGGGTATCGGAGTTAGTCAACTCTAAAACTATGGAAACATGATTCCTCCTTTGCTGACCTTCAGCAGTACCCTCAGGTATGTCGAGCTTGATCTTCCTGCACCAAAAACATGTTAGATGCTTACAGCAGGTATTCATATTTGAATAAGACGAGGATATTGAAGTTCTTATACGCACCATTCATATTTTCCAATTGTGAATACATGAGAGCAGTCGGTATCCTTGTTTAACTCGGAGAAATCCTTTATCTTCCAAGTTCTCTTATACGGGATTACTCCTCTTATCTTATAGTAACAATCACCTTTGCCCTTGTTTTTGATAACGAACACTTCTGCCCCGATAACACAAGCATCATTGACGAGGTATCCTTTGTAAGGCTCCTTAAATGTTTTAAGACGGATAAACTGAGCAAACCCTTGCTCTTTGTTCTGCGCATGGAAACTTTTTTCATGGGAAACTGCATGAAACAAGTAAAACTAGTTATGACACAAAGGTACAATCTTTCCTAGTCAAATTTGACCAGAACTTGTACGTCTAGTTGGAGAAACTGGTTTCAGGGTTTGCAGCATAGTAGTTCACCTCCGAGGGTCAAGTAGGTGCCACGTATCTGGTTAAACAGGAGTAACCTGAAAAAGGCCTTGACTTCCCAACCAGGGGGCATGGATTCTGTATCTGTTATAACCAAGTAAATAGAAATATGACCTTCTCCGCCTTCTTCTTTTTTACCATCTGGGTAGAAGCACAATTTCCTACAAAGAAGAAAGAAAATGCTAGTTAGACGATAAACCAGTTTTTCTAGTTGTGATTGGGGGTATAAAGATCGAATGAGATTACCATTTGTATCCTCCTTTTTCAAAAACAGTAGAGAATTGTCTCTTTAGTTTAGAAATAGATGAGAAAGACCCAATCTTGAAGGAATAATCACTAGGTGGGGCATCTCTATGGAATTTCACAGCTACTGTAAAATAGAAAGAAAACTCATCATTATCTTGATGAACAACAACCTTTATCGTTTCTTTACAGGGTTTAAAGTTTGAAACCTAAAAAACAAGTTACAAGTAAAAAAACAACCTTTTTGTTGTGGAACAGTACTAGTGTCATTGCAAAGAATTGGAGGCCTGTTGACAAGAAATTGGAGCTTTTGGGCGAAGAACCGAGTCACATTCTCCATTCTCTATTCTCTCTATAACTTTTTTTCTCTCTCTCTAAAAGATTGAGAATCCAATTACTAGTAGTAGTAGTAGTAGTAGTAGTATATTTTAGGAGGAGTTTGGGTAGGAAGACAAGCATGAAATTTTAGTAATTTGGAAAATAGAATCTTGAGCTGTTAAATTTTGGGAAGTTGCAATAAAAGAGGTTTATATATTTTGAGGAAATATTTATATGATTATAAGTTTTTAGAAAAAAAAAAAAAAGAAAGAGTAATCTTGGTCTAGAAATAGAAACAAAATTTAGAGATGAAGTGGTAGATTTACCTGTTAGTAATAAACTGATCACGAGGTTTTCTAATAAGAGACAGAGAGACTCTCATCCAATTTGGGCGGTTCAACAAATTAGATTTACCTGTTAGTAATAAACCCCCCACAACTCTCTCTCTCTCTCATCATCTTTGTCTGATTTTGAGTTTCTGTTTTTTCATGGCAACCTCTGCTTCTCCTGATATTTCCTCACCAACAAGATTGATAGAAAATGGGTGTTCTCCAAATTCAACAAAAGACCCATTAGATCTTGAATCAATAAGAAATTCATTGATTAGACAAGAAGATACAATCATATTTAGTTTAATTGAAAGAGCTAAATACCCTTTGAACCCTTCAGCTTATGTTTTATCATCATCTTTACCACTTCATGATGATGGTTGTCAAGATAAATCACTGATTCAGTATGTAGTGAGAGAAACTGAAATTCTTCATGCCAAGGTTGGGAGATATGAAAATCCGGAGGAGCATCCATTTTTCCCGGACAATTTACCTTCGCCATTGTTTCCGCCTCACAATTACCCAAAGGTATTGCATCCTGCAGCATCTTCTATTAACATAAACGAGAGCATTTGGAGCTTCTACCTTGAGAAACTTCTTCTCCTATTCACTACGGAAGGAGATGATGGTAACTATGGTTTAACAGTAATATCTGATCTTGAATGTTTGCAGGCTCTCTCAAGAAGGATTCATTACGGAAAATTTGTAGCAGAAGTAAAATTCAGAGGTGCCCCAGATGACTACAGTCCGGCCATTCGAGCTCAGGATAGAGATGCTTTGATGAAACTATTAACTTTTGAAGCTGTGGAAGAGATGGTAAAGAAGAGGGTTGAGAAAAAGGCGATGATATTCGGACAAGATGTGATCTTAAGTGACAAGGAGGAGGAGAATGTGAAATATAAGATTGATCCAATAATAGTTTCCCGGTTATATGAAGAATGGGTAATGCCTTTAACCAAGCTTGTTCAAGTCGAATACCTCCTTCGCCGCCTTGACTAAATAAAAGCCTTTGTGTCTCCATTATGATTATGGTGTTAAGAAGTGTTCCTAAACTCGAAGATGTTCATGCTTCATTGTCATCCCTCTATCTATCTCATCCCTGTACTTAGTCAACCTTTTTCAATTGCTGAATTAAAAATCTGCAACTTCAAAAAAAAAAAAAAAAAAAAACAAATTAGATTAAATAACAGCCGTCCATCTTGTGTTTCAGATCCCACCCTTTCCTTCTTATTATGAGCCCTAACTAATAGTAATTAGGAATGCTAGATAGAGGGTTTACTCATTTCCCCTCCTCCCTCTTTTCTCCTCACACTCTTTTCTTGGCTCTAATTAATCGGCTCTACTCGATCAAACAGGGAAAAAAAGATTTGGAGACTTTCCTAATCACCTCTGAATCAGTGAACCAGGGTCACCCAGACAAGCTTAGTAATGTCCTTGCTACTAAGCTTGGTGCCCGTCTTACCCAAGTCAAGTCCGTAAGAACCGGACGTGCCCGTGGTTGAGACCCAACGGATAGATCCAAGTTACTGTCTAATACGACGACGAGATTGGTGCTATGGTTCCTCTTCGTGTCCATACTATACTTATCTCAGACTCAGCACGCCGAGACTGTTACAAACGATGAGATTGCTGCTGATCTCAAATAACATGTCATTAAGCCTGTTGTCCCTGAAAAGTACCTAGATGACCGACACTATCTACCACCTTAATCCATCTGGTCGTTTCATGATTGGTGGATCCTCATGGTGATGCTGGTCTTACCGGACTTAAGATCATCATTGATACCTATGGTGGCTGGGGAGCTCATGGTGGTGCTGGTGGTGGTGCTTTCTCTGGGAAGAGACCCAACCAAGGTGGACAGGAGTGGTGCTTATATTGTTAGACAGGCAGCAAAGAGCATTGTTGCTAATGGGACTTGCTAGACGGTGCATCGTTCAGGTCTCCTATGCCATTGGTGTTTCAGAACCCTTGAAGTCGGTATTCGTTGACACATATGGTACAGGAAAGATCCCAGAGACAAGGAGATTCTGGAGATTGTGAAGGATAACTTCGACTTCAGGCCAGGGATGATTTCCATCAACCTTGATCTGAATAGGGGTGGAAATAACAGGTTCTTGAAGACAGCAGCTTATGGTCATTTTGACAGATACGATCCCGACTTTACTTGGGAAGTTGTGAAGCCACTCAAATGGGAGAATCCCCAGGCTTAAGAATCAGAGCTTCATCAAGACGTCCGATAAATAATGTGCTCTATCCTGCTACTTCTACCTAGAAAAAAAAGCTAAAAACCATCCAAATGTTTTCTTGTGTTTTGGTCTGATTTTTTAGTTTCCTTTTTGTGTTTGTTGATAGTAAGGTTGGAGTAAAAACAGGATGGTATAAAAGTATGTTTGAGCATTATATCATATGTGATCTTACTCATCTTGTATAACCCTAAAAGCAATCTGCTTGTGTTCTTAAATCTGAAAGACTTAACTCTGAAAATTTAAGTTCAGACTACATAGTGATGTTGAAACTTGAGCATAAGGCGAACAACTCACACATGTGTGAACCTGTATGACAGCTAGGTACTCAAGTACAAGAAAACCTAAAATGTATAAACTTTCACCCTTCATCTGGAACTTAGCTAGACTCAGAGATTTCAGTCTGAGGGCAGTTTAACAGATCCAGTAAGTGAAGTTCTTTAACTATTGATGGTATTTCCTCATGCTGTTCGCCTCTGGATTATCACTCTTGTCTGCGTCTGAACCTCTCAGCGATTCAATGTCTGTGCTTCCAGCCGAACTCCTGCGTTGTCTTCGACCCTGATAAAGTTCAGAAGAAAATTTCATCTCGTAAACAAAATTTGTGTGTGAAATAGAATGTCGATGAACACGATTCAGAAATCTAATGTTGTAGGGTGAGATAAGAGTTAGAACCTCTCGCAGAATAGGATACTCCTCCGATTCAAGCATACGAGCAACTTGGCTCATCTTTGGTCTCTTCTCTGAGTCTGGATCAACACATCTCAAAGCAGTCAAAAGAGCTCGTTTAAGAGCTCTTGTCGATGGCTTCTTGTCAATGTTTGGATCCACTATTTCTTCTGAGCGCCTACTCCCGACCATTATCTTGAGCCAGTCGACTAGATTTACCTGCAGTAACAAAAAGCTTTAGAATCTAATGAAACACGAGAAATAAATGTACAGTGAATTAAAAGACATGGGCAAGCGTACGCCGATGATGATATAAGATCCCTTACAATTTTGGTTCAAATTTGAACTTTTTCATACCTCATTGGGCGAGCGTCCATAATCCACCGGATCTCTTCCAGTGATTGCTTCCAACAGAACAACCCCAAAGCTATATACATCACTTTTTTCATTCAGGAGGCCTGTGTTTGCATATTCAGGAGCTACATATCTGAAAATTCAAAGTAAGCATTTTATGACCTCGGGCAGTTACTACGGTTACTTCGAGAACTAAGATCTTCGAAAAGGGAAGAGCTAAAAGAAGAGATATAAACGAATGTATAAAGTGATTTAGTAACTTTAGTTAAGAAAGATAAATTACCCAAAGGTTCCCATAACTCGTGTGGTGATATGGCTTTTCCCAGCTCCTAACAGTTTAGCCAGACCGAAGTCAGATATTTTGGCATTGAAGTCATTGTCGATCAGTATATTGCTAGACTTGATGTCTCGGTGGACCACCTTCGGTTCAATAGCCTCATGCAAGTAAGCAAGCCTGTATGATGTTTATAAGAAATTATATAACATAAAAATGAGGTGAAAGTGACTAAGATTGAATCTACTTACGCCTTAGCTGTGCCTAAAAGAATCTTCACACGGGCCTCCCATGTAAGATACCCGTGCTCACGCATCGCTCCGTGAAGCCATTGCTCTAGGTTTCCGTTGTTGACATACTCGTAAACCAACATCCTGAAGAATAATATAGCGATTGTGACCGGAATGTCAGGCAAACATATATCTTAAACAAGGATCACATGAGATTGCTTTCTCATGTAACTACTGCCTAAGGAAAAAAATTTAGGGATTCTGTACCTGTGAGTGCCTTCCACACAGTATCCAAGAAGTCTAACTAAATGTTTATGGCGTACGTGACCGATAGCTTCCACTTCGACTCTAAATTCCTTCTCCGCTTGGCCCCTGTCACAAAATCATCCATATTATATACAAGAAGAAAGAAAAACTAGGTTTGGACAAATAAATGACAAGAAACAGATATAATGCAGTTAGGAACCAGTAACCTGTGAAACTTACAGATTGTTGAGGAGCTTCTTGACCGCTACCGAAGTCCCATTGATGAGATGGCCTCGGTAAACAACTCCATATCCGCCCTCCCCAAGCACATTTTCCTTTGAAAATCTGTCGGTAGCGATTTCTAGGTCCCTCAAAGTGAACCAGTGTCCCCATCCAAGATGAGTGAATTCAGGTAAGCCACTTAGGGGGGAAGGAGCATTCATGGGATGAAAAGCTTCCCCTGATTGGTTACCAACAGCTTCGTTCTCAAGGTGCCGGAATGAGCTTGGTTTGCTTACATTTTCCCCATTCTTCGCTTCACCAATACCCGTATGGACAAGAAGCTTATCCGACTCTTTGTAGCTGGATCTGTGAAAAAGGGAATCCTGCATTTGTATTTGCCCTGCCCTTACCTCTTTAATTTCCTTGGAGAAGTCGGAGATTTGGATAATTGGGAGCTTATCCGTTGCTCTTTTTGCTTTCTTCCGAGAAGTACACAGAGAAAACACCAAGAGAATAGTTATAATGAATACTCCAACAGCTATCCCAACCAAAACCCAGACCTTTAGGTCAAAAACATCTGTTTTTTTCGATAATTCAGCACTGAGATTCATCGCCGTTCTCCTTTATATGCAAACAAGCCTACCATATTGAAGAAGAAGATTAGACCAAATCAAACATAGTAAATGAAAAATTGAGTTCAACTCTAGTACATTCATTCATTGCCATTCACCAAAGTCTAAATTTCTACACATTCAGCTAAAAACAAGCAAAAAAAGTCGAAGGATTACTCGAAAACCCAATTGAAAGAGAACATAGCAAGTTTACTTCTCAGTGACAATATATACACAAGACTACCAATTTTCAACCTCAGAGACACAAATTGAAATGCAGCAATAAGAAAAACAACCCATTATTATATCTTCAAATATCATAACCAACAAAATGTGATAAGACTACCAACTAAAATAATTCAAGAGTTTCTCATTTTCATTACCTGCTTTTGAATTCAGAGAGATGAACAACAGAAATCAACCCTTAGATGACTAATCTAAGAAACCCAACAATCTAAAGTTTTGAACGCACCACAAAACCCCAACTACCCAAGACCCAAATAACAGTCTCATTATCAACAGTACCAGATAAAAAGCTATTGGGTTAGATTCCCCTTTTGGTATTGTTTCATGGGAAAATGGGTGTCTAAATTTGAGCTCAAAAATAGAAATTTCTGACACCCTAAAAACCTACCCTTAACTCTAATGTAGATGACAATAAGAAAGGGTTGAGTTATCAGTGGTAGTAGGTGATGATTTAAAGACAATGGAAGAGATTAGAGAAGAATGAAAATGGCAGGTTTCTTCAACTTTTTCTTCATTTCTTTTTTAAGTAAGTGGGTATATGAAGATGATTGATTATCTAATCTAATTGTAATAAAAAAGAATATGGAACATACATATAGAACCACTTATTAATTTATAATATAGTTTTGGTCAAACATCAATTAAGATTTGGAGGTGATGATGACTATAGACCAAAAAAGAGATATGTGTCTCAACCATGTCAAAATGGGTGATGGAAAGAGCAGACACAAGTACCACATTTCACATTAACTGCTTCCACTCAAGGACTGGCCCCTAAACCATAGGGTCGGCCAAGCAAGCGAGCCGAGGTACTGTAAAAAAGGCGCCTAAAGTATAAATGGGTAGTTAGTCTGAGAGTCTCATACCTGATCCAAAGCTTTTGAAACATTGATTGAAGACAATGGACTATGTGTATAGCTAAGAATTCCCAGTATGAAATAAAGGTGTAATTTGGATGGGCAAGCCCGCCATCTTATTGAGATGATCCATTGCTGTTATGCCGACGGATTCATAAAGCAACCCTGGTCCGGCTAGAGTACAAATTAATCTGGTCAACAGTCCAATTTTTTGTCTGGTCAATGGCAGGGCCGGTTCTGGGGCAAGCGAGCAAAGAGAACAATACGATAAACAATTCGTTTGTGGCCCCATCTATTGTTTGATAATAACTTTCCACAAGTGTAACTCTTCTTTTACGATATAAAACATAGAAAAAATCATTTCGCGAAAAAAAAAAACTCAATACCATTTTCTACATAGCATAATAATCTAGATAATGGACCACTAATTTACAAATCTATTATTGTCTGATTATCACATGAGATTTTAAATCACATGTGATGTTCTTTCTACCATAAACTTAAGTGGGTGATCCAATATAAAAAATATATATATTTGTATAGATTCCGAAAATTTGATGGCAAAAGTTATTTTGATGCAATAATACGTTTTCAAACTCAATAAAATAGACTTTTTGACTACATGCTCGAACCCTTTACTATTGTTTAACATTGGTTAGTTGTGATATGCAGAAAATAATCCGAATTAATATTGTTCATCCTTTTAGGAATGAAAAAGATTGGAGAAGAAATACCTGCCTCTTCTTATAGGTCCTACCAACTATCAACTAGACTAGTTCCACTTTGCTTCTAATAGGACTAATATAGACTACTACTAATAATAATATAGATTTTGTTCTTTAGGTTAACAAACTTAAATTTTCAACCACACTTAATATTTGTGCCTTAAATCAGAGCTTATTTCTGCGTCAGAAAAACTTGAAACAATAGATGGTCTTTGCACCACGCGTCTACAAATGCACCAAATTCAGTCAGAACTCCTATTATATAGGTCGAGATAATACTGTATGTTTATCTTTTTGCTAGTAAAAAATTGAGACAAACTTTAATAATCTCATTGGAACTAATAAGAAAATGAGTTAGCTGGTATATATAGATGTCTCTCTGTTAAGAGACCAAAATAGAAAATAATCAAATATGTATTATAATTGATTCACATATACTTTATACTGAATTTGTTTATTGAATATTCACCACGTATACCTTTTAGGTACATATAACTTTATTCGACTACTAATTTTAAAACCTGCACAGCCGAATAATTGAGTATTATATGTTTTTTTCCCCCCGCTAATTTCTCAATACTAATAGAGGTCCCATGGCTTTCTTGGTTTATACAGAAAGAAACCAGGAGCTACCACCACAGTTTTTCTTTTCTTTTTTGTCCTACCAAACCAAATCCTTTTGGGTTCCACTTAATTTTTTTATCTTCTTCTTTTTCATATTTTGTTTGCTTTTGAATATTTGAAAGCATGCCTGCTGTTGGAATTCTATAGATAGACCTATAGTAGTGGTCAATGGGGTCCGGTCGAGATGACTAACGAAGATCAAACACCCATACCAGGGCCGTGCTAGAATTGAAGTTTCCGTGTTATACAAAAAGAATGAACGACCAAAATGTGAAGCTCCGAGTCGTAGCAGTTATTGATATGTCCTTGCTTTTGCAACATCAGGCCAAGCTCACAAGTACGGGATTTTGTTCCTGACAAAGACTCCACGAGCCTACTCAAAAGGTATCAATACTTACTAAGCTTAAGCTTACCTACAACTCAGAATTCAGACATTCTCGTGAGTGATGTGGGACTATCACACGTAAACTGATACAAAGATTAGAAAAGGTCTTTTGTAGTATTTACATACCTGACTCATCAAATTCCTGACGTGATCAGTCGATCCAATGAATCTCCTCATCGGGTCGACAAATAGATTTTTTTTCTTTCTTTTGTTTGCTGCAATGCACCTTCTCCACGGCTCCACTTCCTGACCTCAATTCCTTCATGACAAAGAAACCATCTTTCTTTCTTTCTTTCTTTCTTTATTATTTGTTTCCCACTCATTTCTTCCTGCTTTTTCCTCTTTTCCATAGAAAACTTTAGGGTTCTTGTGTTTGCTTTCTCCATAATAAGAGAATCCTGACCGTTAGATATGAAACAACTTATTAGTATATCCCCCCCTCTACCATACTATTGTACAAAAAAGGTCCCTAAAGGTTTACTCATTTTGGCTCCAAAACTCAATTCTGTTCATAGTTTTAAATTCAATTTAGAGCCCTGAATGGCTGGGACCCTCTCACCTTATTTCCAAATTATGGCACGAATCGGATAACGAAGAGACCTGAATTTCGAGAACCGAGTACTAACTTGGCCGCTCGTTAGGAATGTATTTGATTGCAGTAAGACCGAGTATTCGTGACAAGCTTCATGGCTCATGCTAATATCAATTGATGATTCAGAATGGACAACCAAGAGTCCAAGGCACACCACCACTAGCACTAAATTGAGTCAGACTCAGATACGTCCGATTCAAGGACTCAGAATACAAGATTAATGGCTTAACCAAATATGAATGCTTGAGACAAATTTGCTTTTTTATTTTATTTTTTATACTTTTTCCTCTTCTGAGCTATTAGACGGGACGCGTTTACTCATACTTTGTTTTTTCCTTATACCCGCCATTTGTTTCAAGTTTTTCTGGACTAGTATGGGGGTTCAATGTTCTTGGATACCACCTATGTATAAATAAGATAGAAACAAATACCTGCTGGTATCATATCCTTAGATTCTCAGATTGCTGCTGCTTTCATGGCTTCTCACAGAGCTTCCATGCTCTTTTTCTTCTTCTCCATTCTCCTTTCTACTCTTACAATCTGCTCTTCGGATTCGCAGATAAGGGTATTATTTCCTCCTGCAGATTACAGCATCTTAAGTTCATTAATCGACTCCGACATACCTGTTCATCTCTACCTAAATGAAACCCATTTAGAAGGTGGTGAAATTCATGCTGTTTCATGGGTGAAATCCTACCTAGTAAGCTTTCTGCCTTATATAAACATCACTAGTATCATAGTTAGTACTAGTAGCACTTATTTTTTAGCAGAAAAGCAATTACCTTTCATCTTACCCACCTTAGATTCAATCATTTCTGCTCTCAGAAGCTTCAATCTTGAACATAGAATGAATGTATCAGTCGCTTTCTCACTCTCAATCCTAGAGAAATTACACAGGAATCATGCAAGTGAGATAATTCGAATCATGAATTTTATTCAGAAATACAAGTCCTTCATTCTTGTAGAGAGTGATAATAATAATGAAGACAAGATCTTGGGAGACCACTTTGTGCGATTGACTGTCGGAAAAGCTTCGTCTATTCTTCCTAGCAGAGACGTTCGTTTGGTGCTGAGTGTCAAGAACTCGGTTTATCCTAGTGCAGTAGTAGTAGAGGTAGCTGGATTCACTATGAAGATAACGAAATATGTAGAAACTCATGTTCATATTAAAAATAAGATTTCAGGGCTCTTCATAGAAATATCATCCATTAAAGAATCTGAAGAAGAAAATGACCTGAAGAAGGAAAAAGATGAGATGTTTCATAGAGAACTTCATGACCAGCAGATCAAGGTAGAAACTTCTGCAACGAAAACAATATTACATGACACCATAAACCCACCAGCTAACTACCCCATGACACCAGTTACTAATCCTGCAACAACACCTATCATGATCCCACCGGAAAACCCTGCACCGACAATTATCAACGTGCCCGCTACAAACCCCTTCCCTGTAATGCCTGCAAACCCGGTTACTGCACCTGTTACATTTCCATCACCCGACCCGTTTACTGTACCTTCAGCAAATCCTGTCAATCAACCTATAACAGTTCCAATAAACAATCCGACTACCACACCTACCACTGTTCCGGTGCCAACAACAATAACGAATCCAGTAACGACATATCCAACTGGAACCAATCCCATAACCATGCCCTTCACAACACCTGCAATAAATCCTCCATCGACAACCAATCCGCCAACGTCTTTGGGGCAGACCTGGTGTGTGGCTAGAGGAGGAGTGTTGGAAACTGCCCTTCAGTCTGGACTGGATTATGCATGTGGGATGGGAGGCATTGATTGTTCAGCACTTCAGCAGACAGGAAGCTGCTATAATCCAAATACAATCCAAAACCACGCCTCCTATGCCTTTAACAACTATTATCAGAAGAATCCTCAACCATCCAGTTGTGACTTTGGAGGAGCTGCAATAATAGTTAACTCAAACCCAAGTAAGGGCATAATTCCTTTTACTTTTGCATTTTCAAAAAACAAAGTAAGACATTAGTGTTCATTATTCGAAAACTTGGGTCCCCATACGCCAACAAAACTGTTTTAACATCCGTTTCCTTGTCATGATAACCAGGTAGCGGATCTTGCATTTACCCATCATCATCATCGTCATCAACAACAACAACAACATCGACACCGTCCTCGTCAACAGCAGCATCAAGGCAATTATGTGCTCATCAGTTTTTATGCCTAATGTCTTTACTAGTATCAATATTTTACCAGGCAGTAACAGATTTTGGTTTCTTATCCTCCGATTTGCAGCTCTAGCTCATCATCTTCAACAGTATTGAATACTAACAATCCTAGTACAGCTACGACAACCATTTTTGGGTATAAACCCCCACCAAATAGCAGCACCTCCTCAATATCTATATCAGCTACCCTAAAGCCACTGTCTCCTAATATTATATTGGTCGTTGTATCCATTGTCACGACAAAGATGATGAAGCACACATGAAATTCAAATTTTGCCTATCAGTTCTGGTCATCTACTTATGCTTTAAGAAACTACGTACCCGCAGTTCAAAAACGTGTCTGTCATGCTAATTTATTAGTATTATACATCACTATAATAAATGTATGAAAGAATAGAATACTTTAACTACTTAGTCAAGTTTGCTAAGTGTTATCTACTTGAATTTATCATATACGATCTGCTTCTAGGAATAATAACTCTTTATTGTCATGGTTTGTCAATACTCATTCGGCAGATGGTATGTCATGTTTAATCAGGTTAACTAGTTAATTGATCTTCTTAAGAGTTAAAGACTCTTATCTGATGGAACGTCTTAGCTACTACTTCAGCGGTACATCTTAAGATATCTATAGTAACAGGACACCAAAAGGCCGGTGTCCAGGATAGTGCTAACCACAAGATAAATGGAGTACCAAAACCACAAACATGAAGGGGCCTCATGCTAACCTTTTCCGGCATTGGTTTGAAGATTTTCGTCGCACAGAAAGCTAGCATTTCTAATAATACACCACCAGAAGAATAAAGGTATAGACAAAAATGGCAAAACTCATTGGATCACACTGCACAAAGATCACAAGTTGTCGTGTACTAAATGAAGATTCCTGCTGCATCTGGCTGCACAGACAATAACTTCCTTGCTGGGGCTGGAGGCGCCAGTCTAGGAATGTCTCTAATATTTTTGTTGTTGGGGTTCACAATCTAAACACACACAAGAAATTATTAAAACAATTGGTTAGAACGCATAAAATTCATCAAAAAGTAATATTCCAAGCGCAATGAAGCTGCCTACTACAATGGTTTGATTGCAACCTCCCAAATTGCCCAAAAGATGGCGTGAGGGATAAGGTCCCACAACTCTTTCGGACGAGCGCACATGACTTGGCAATAGCAATATTAGATAATAATAAAAAAAAAAAATTTGAATCAAACTGAATTAATATTGATTGTAATTGTACGATTAAGTCCTAACGACTTGGCACAAGTCGGGTCCCTCCTTTAGTCCCGGCTGATGGGCTAAAGGATCGGGACGAGCCAGGGATATAAAAAGAAGAAAAATTACAAAGAAGCCAAGAAGCTGTCCCAGGTTTCCACTATGTTATTGAACGTGTAGGTTTTAACCCACCCATAAGATCTGCTCCAATGGTAAATAAGATATTTAGCCGCGAAGAAGATATGGTCCACCGACCGAATTTTATCCCTAAAGATTCCTTCTTTTCTAGCGTTCCAAATTGCCTAGAACGAGGCTTTAGGGATAAGATTGATGATCGCTTTCTTATGCTTACTCCCTTTGATCCCTTTCCACGCCATAATGAAATCCGAAATTGAGTTTGGGAAAGTCCAGGCAATCCCCAAGCTTCCCAAGAATCTGTTCCATACACTTCTGACTTTGTTGCATACAAGGAAAAGATGTATACATGTTTCTTCTTCCTTCCCACATAGGTTGCATCTGTTAGGTGAGATTAAACCCCTCCGCCTCAAATTGTCCATTGTAGGAATTCTATCCCACACGACAGTCCAAAATAATACACTTACTCTCATTGGGGTGTTCTTCCTCCAAATCTCTTTAAAAATCGGCATTGGTTCCCTGACCTCATACGTCAGAAGGGTGACCATTGCCTTTACAGAAAGCCCTTTCCCCTCAGCTACCTGACTGGAATTCCAGATCCTGGAATCCGGGTGATCCGAAAGACAAAACGGGGCAATGTCGTTCATGAATCTATTAGCCTCCTCCTCTTCCCATTCATATAGACCTCTTCTAAGCTCCACCCTCCAGCTATTAGCTTGTGAATCAAAGAACTCGCTGACTGTGCCTTTCTTTAAATTGGCCAGGCGAAATAGATTTGGGTAGGCTTCCTTTAGGGGAACGTGGTTGACCCATGTATCGCCCCAAAAGCTTACGTTCTTTCCATCCCCTATCTTAAGCTTTGAGATGGATTTGAAAATTTTCCACCTATTGTAGATTCTCCATATCGAATGTGGTTTTGAAATCCACCCCAGCTCATCTTTCCCATATTTTTCAGAAATAATCCTCCTCCATAGGTGTTCCTTCTCCGTCCCAAATCTCCAAAGCCATTTAGAGAGCAGGGCGTCATTCACCCTTCTCATGTTTCTTAAGCCCAAACCTCCTTGATTCATTGGCCTACTCATTATATCCCAAGCCACCCAATGAATCCTCTTAACTTCTTTGTCCCCATCCCAAAAGAAATCCTTGAATTTCTTCTCCAATTCATTAATAATAAGGGTCTGTTTGATACGCGAGAAAATATGTGGGTAAGAAAACGACTTTCTTTCCCATTAGAAAGAAAAGAGATTTCTTTCCCCAAAGTCAAATTTTAAGTGTTTGATAAGAAAGTGAGAAAAGAAAGTGAGAAAAAGGATGCCTTTCGAAAAATGTATATTAATTATGTTATATTTATTAATTGGGCCTTTAACCAATATATTAATGTTACGGATTTAAGGGGTGTCTTTAAACAAATGTTTATTAATTAAGTTTTATTTATTAATTGGTCTTTTAACCAATATATAAATTTCAGGCATTTAAGGGTTCCTTTAGAATTTAAGGGGGTGCCTTTAGACAAATGTTTATTAATTGAGCATTTAACCAATATATAAATTTTAGCCATTTAAAGAGTGTCTTTAGAATTTAAGGGGGTGCCTTTAGAATTACAACTTACTTATTAATTTGGTTTTATTTATTAATTGGACATACATGAACAGAGAGAGTTATGGTAGGAGATAAATAAAGAGAGAAAGTTATAGAAGGAGAGAGTTAGAGCAACTCCAATGTATAGGGGTTGGGGCTCCCAAATTCAAATTTGGGAGCCCCAGCCCCTAAGCCCCATAACTCCAACCCGGGAGCCCCGGGGCTGGGCTCCCGGTGGGGCTCCCAGCCCCTAATGTGACCGTTGGGGTGTTCCCAACGGTCACATTTGGGGTGGATTCCCTAAAAGGGAATCCACCCCACTTTGTTTTATTTTTTTTAATTTTTTTTTAAATTGATTTTTTTTATTTTGTTATTATTTTAAGTATTTTTTTTCTAATTTTTTATTTTTTGTGTTTATCTTTTTGTTTTTATCTCGACGGAAGAATATCACATTTTAATTCATAATCGAAATCTAATAATTTATAGTCGAAATTTAAAATCAAAATTTCGCACACGTACTTCGCACACGTATACTATTTTGATTTGGGAGCCCGACGTTGGAATCGAGAAAAAGCCCGGGGCTCCCAAAATTCAAGGGCTCCCAAAATTGGGAGCTCGAGCCCCACATTGGAGTTGCCCTTATGAGAGGAGGGAGAGAGTGAGAAATCAACTTTCCCATCTGAAAGGTGGGAAAAAAATTAGACCATTTGCACACTTTTTTTTTTTCTTGAGAAATAGATTTTCTTACTCAAAGTAACCAACCAAACAGCGGAAAAACTGATTTTCTTCAGAAAACGACTTTCTTACTCACATTTTCACACGTATTAAACGGACTCTAAGAGATATCCTAATACACAAAGCTCAATCTTATAGATCTTCTCCAAATTTTGTTGATGGGTCTGACTTTAAAATGTAATCTTATTGATTTGTCTTAAGTATCTGACTCTAAATCCATCAGATATTTTTGATTCATGTATTAGTCTATCTAGACCACCAATATTAAGTAACATATGTCTATCAAAAATTGCCCCATACCTCAATAATTGAAGCGACACTGGAAATTGGAATAATATCACCTATAAGTCGAGTCCCAGTATATTCATTCGGTGGGTTAAAAAAAAGGAGGTCAGGGGACCAAAAACACTTTATATGTATCCATGGTCCTCGCTAGTCTCGTGGAGCTAGCTGCTTTCATGGCGATAAACTTATCCATCAAAACTTCTCATTCTCTCTAGTCTTCCCCCCAATGTCTCGCTAACCTCTTCAATCTTCAGATTTATTACCCTATTCTCTTTAATTGGGTTCTTACTATTTTGGGTTTGGGAATTTCTCCTTTGCATGTTAATTTGGATTTCTTCTTCTACCTCGCCTCCTCTGTTTTTTATGTAATTTTTTGTTTGGGGTCATGGCGGCTAAGAAGTTATCTGAATCTTTTTCAAAGGCTTTAGTTGATGAAGTTGAAAAATGGGGTTTAATGAAGCAGAATGGTGTGAGTTTAAGGTACATGATGGAATTTGGATCGACACCCACTGAAAGAAATCTTCTTATTTCTTCTCAATTCCTTCATAAGGAATTACCCATTAGAATTGCTAGAAGAGCTATTGAACTTCAGAATTTGCCTTCTGGTTTATCTGATAAACCAGCTGTATTGAAGGTAATAATAATTATTACTTTTTCTAATTTAATTATGGATGATGATTCTTTGTTTGAGTTTGCACAAGAGGTGTTTATGATTTTTACAGGAATTTTCTTTTTTTTTTTTTGCTTTAAAATTGAAATCTTATGATAATGGCCATGGATTATAGGTCCCTTGATTTGTTAACAATGGTGTTGTCTAATATGAAAAATTGTGATTTTTGGGTATGGATTGAATTCTAATGGTTTTAAACTAGTAAGACTTTTGTGTTTTATTTTTTTAGGTGAGGGACTGGTACTTAGATTCATTTCGAGATCTTCGATCTTTTCCAGAGATCAAAGATACAAATGATGAATTAGCTTTCACACAAATGATTAAGATGATTAAAGTTCGACACAACAATGTGGTTCCTATGATGGCCATGGGTGTTCAACAGCTAAAGAAAGATGTGAACCGAAAGATCATGCAACAAGTGGATGAGATTCATCAATTTCTCGACCGGTTTTACATGTCTAGGATTGGAATTCGTGTTCTTATTGGTTAGTTCATATTTATCTCTCCCTCTTTTACTCTATTGGTTATATCTTTTGCTAGTCCTGTGAGATACGATTTATATCAACTTCATTGACAAACATTTAGTTATGGGTGTGTGTAATCAGGGCAGCACGTGGCTCTGCACGATCCTAATCCGCCACCGAATTGTGTGGGTTGTATACATACTAAAATGTCTCCAATGGAGGTAGCTCGAAATGCTAGTGAAGATGCCCGTGGACTTTGCTTACGGGAGTATGGGAGCGCACCTAATGTTGATATTTACGGGGATCCAAATTTCACATTTCCGTAAGTTTTTTACATGGATTCATGTTGAGCATCGTTGATTCGTGTGTCTCTCTAACTCATCTCTTTGTTTTAAGATGTTGTTTCCTCTTTTGTCTGCGTAGTGGATTCTGAGTTATACCCTTTAGCTTTGTTATTGTAATTCTTATTTTTATGTTTATCGAAACAGGTATGTTCCAACACACTTGCATCTGATGGTATTTGAGTTAGTTAAGAACTCTTTACGTGCTGTTCAAGAGCGATTTATGGACTCCGACAGAGTTGCACCTCCCGTCAGAATCATAGTTGCCGATGGTTTAGAAGATGTCACCATTAAGGTCTGTACTTGATTATCTAGGTTCTAAAGATTTTCTGTTTCATGTCTACTGTTGTTGATGATAAGGTCTAATAAGTGTTGTTGAATCCATCTGAAATTTTACGGCTCGGTTTAGGCTTGTCAGAATAATTTTTTCGATTGTTCCTGGATTTCCACTGGAATACTTCTGCCACTGTGTTTAGATTCTCACTAGTCTAATTCCTTTTGTCGCCAAAAAACGGAATCACACTAATTAAAGCTTTTGCCCTCCCCACTAGATTATGTTCTTTGATTGTAATAATTCTATCTCACCTTGCCCGCAATGAAGACGGATACAAATGCATAATGACTTGCTCTGGTTTAATATATAATAGATTTCAGATGAAGGAGGTGGCATTCCAAGAAGCGGACTTCCCAAAATTTTTACTTATCTTTACAGTACAGCGGAAAATCCAATTCACGAGTACTCGGAAGATGGATCACCCGATGCGGTGACCATGGCCGGATATGGGTATGGACTCCCAATAAGTCGTCTCTATGCACGATATTTCGGTGGTGACCTGCAAATCATCTCCATGGAAGGATATGGTAAGACTGTCTAATAGTTCTTTTTTCTGTGGACAGTTCCCTATTTATGCGAGCTTTACCCATGAAAGCATATTTGATGTTGTTCATCGTTGTGTGGTTGCAGGGACGGATGCATACCTTCATTTGTCTCGCTTGGGTGATTCACAAGAACCATTGCCATGATTAAACATTCTCGTTTATTTTCAGTCGCCAAGAATTGTATATGAGAAAGTCTAGCATTAGACAAGCAAAACTTGGTTAGCAGATCATCTCTTGTAGCGCTTGGTTCTTCTTTAAAGAAAAAAAAATAGGATTGATGTACATTTAGCCTATATATCTCCATAAACTGCATCTTTTTCCAATGTTCCAGACATCTTGTAGTCTCAAAATGCCCTAGACATGGGAGGATCCCAGACATAAAATATGCCCGATATTTGGCAGACATGGGCAAACATTAAATGTTTTAAGTTGTGTTTGATTTTCTTGAAAGTTTTTTTTTTGATGAAGGAATTTTTTTTTTTGATTTTTTTGAAAGTTAGGAGTTGATTTTCAAAATGTTTGCTTTTTTTTTTTGAAGCCAAGGGAACCATTCCATTAATATGTGATAAAATCACATTGTTTACATGGATGATACATCATTCTTATTTCTCTCTTCTGAAAACTTCATGAGAGTTACATACCTTTAAATGCAAAGTGCCTCATGAAGAGAAAGAAATGGGACTAGACACAGACTCAATAAAATGACCCTAAAGGTCGAGAATGAGAAGACCCTGAAGGTCGTGAATGAGAAGACCCTAAAGGTCGTGAATGAGAAGACCCTAAAGGTCGACAAAAAGAAATAATAATACAAAAACTAATATTAAAATCACCACCGTAGTCTACACCGGAAAGTCGTCACCGGAAAAACCGTTTCATCACCGGAAAACCGTCTTCATCGTCGGAGAACCGCCCCCATCACCGGAGAACCACCCCCATCACCGGAGAACCACCACCACCGGGGAACCGCCGTCAATGTAACCACCCACTGCCCCATATCTTAAATCACCGGAAAATCGCCTATGTCGCCGGAAAACCGTCAACACCACCAGCACGGAATCCACAAAGTCCCCCACCACCACCATCATTGGATTATGTAATAACAAAAGATCGGTTCAATGATCGAACTTGTTCTTCAAAAAGGTTGAAAACCTGTCTGCAAGTAATGAAAATAAAATTAATGGATGGAGGTTTTGGATCTGTGTTGGTATTTGGTAAAGAAAGAAAAGAAAGACGATGGAAGAATGTGGTGGCGTTGGATCTCTCTCTGTTAGGGACTTAGGGTTGCTTGAAAGAGAAGAATCGGAAATGATGAAGAAAATTAGGGTTTCCCAGAGAGATTCAATGATACAACATAAGTGGTTTGACAGACAAGCGTTTCAATCAGACTAATTATTAAAACAAAGAAAAAGAGGAATCCGGCGAAGGGAAGACCCTTCGCCGGAGAAGCCAACCAAGATCTGGAACTGTAACGAGAATCTTCTAAAAAAACCACAAAGCCTATCTCCTACTCCTGTTTTCCTCTCGGATCTTTGTAGTTGTCAATACTTATTTGGATTATTGACATCCAGAAGAAGAAGAAGACTCGAACAGCACACCCCCACCACCCCACTGGCCATTGCCACCAGTAGAGAAAGAGAGAGAGAGAGTTCGGGAGACGGAATGTCTATCATATAAAATGTTTGCTTTTGTGCTGTGATGTTTGATTTGTCTGAATGGTTGACTCGCGAAAGATTTAGCATTAAACAAAGACAAATTCAATCGAGAAAGATTTAGAATATGTGAAAACATAGAAACTACCTTAATTTGTTTTTTGGTGTTTGGTAGCTTTCATTTTTCACGAAAATGGATAAATTTAGGAGAGATTGGAAATAAAGAAAAGTAATCTTTAAGAAAATTGCATTATGGACACATTTTTCCTTTTTTTTATAGCCATGGTTTAAAGAAGAAATATTTTTAAAAAATATCTGACAAGTATAAACTTTTTAGACAATATTACCACCGATTTAAAGTTGGTAGTAACACAACATTTATTTAGAATTGCCACAACGATTTTATGACAATCCTCATAACCAAGACCAACCAGTTTGTAACGGGCGAAGAGAAATACATTTTCATTTTTCTGCTGCTTCAAAGATATGAAACATTTTACGACAATCCTCATAACCAACAACTAGTAGTCCAGTTGGTAGTACTCCGCAATACAAAGGTCACAAATTCAATCCCATGGAAGTGTAAATCCAAGATCATTGAACTTGTGTATAAATAAAGTAGGTAGATGGATTTTAGGTCAGTAATTTCGTTGAACTTTAGGCGTGTTTCGGATTTAAATTTGACGGTTATCGTGCTTATCACATCGTATTGATATATCAATACCGGTCAATATCCAAAAAAAAAAAAAAAGCTACAACCAGTACATAATTCATCACTCGAGTATTATTTAAACACTTACCAAAATTTTGAGATTGTACAACTAATACCTTTTTGAAGGATAACTTCCTCTACTTATTCACATTAGGGCAAGCATTTCTCTTGGTTAAATGGCTCAAATGGGTGGTGGATGTTAATATTGTTCAGATGATAATTTCTGCTCAAATAGTGACCCCTAAATCCTAGATGTCTGACCTTTTCTGTTTAAATATTTTAACAATACATACATTCTGCTACTCCATGGATTTCAGGATCTACAGTGTAAGAGTCTAACACCATTTCGATACGATCTAGACATTCTCCCTAATAACAACTACAATTTTGAAAGGAAAACCCAAGATATGACGGCAACCCGTAACACGAATAACCCCTTGAAACAAGGGGGCTTAATACATTGCTCTTACCTCCTTCTCTGATTCTCAAAGCAGTAAGGACGAAGAGCCAAGGGGTTGGTTGCTCGCTTCCTCGATTTGATTCTGTTCACAAGATCAACAAAGAAATATTTAGATATAGCTAAACGATATTGTAAAATGACTAGTTAATGAAATCTGTTGCAGAAAGTATGGAGTCAAAATGCATACTTACGATATAGTGCTGCAACCCCAATTAGATCTCTTTGCATGTTGTCTTATTGTGGCCAAGACACTTGCATTTACTGCACTGAAGTTGTCTCTTGACTAACTCTTGGGTTACAACTCGTTTCATCTTTGGTCTGCCTGGTAGACGACGAGTCGGAGGAGGGATAACTTTCTCTGTATTTTGAGCTGAACTTTTATCTACAATCAGTTCAATATTGGGAACTGGATGAATCGACTCTGAATATGTTAGCCTGTAAGTATCGGCTGAGAAGTATCTGGAGCAATACTCGTATACATTCCGATCAACGCATTCAAAAACAGCAATAGCATGGCAACATGGCAAACCCGTGATCTGCCACTCTTTGCATGTACAATGGAAATGCTCAACATCAACAGAATAAATGGCATCACCACGTACATCGAATGTGCTACCAGGTGAGAATAACACTTCGAGCCCGTGAGCTTTTAAAGCCTCTTTCTGAAGATTTTCCTCCATTAATGGAGCTAGTCTCGTTAACCACTGACTTGACTCCAACCTACGCGAGTAGATCAATTCCACTATCTTACAACGCATTACCTCAACCAGCTGCGTAATGGGTAACTCGTGTGCCTCAGATACCCAACTGTAGAAAGATTCTCCGAAGTTCGATGTCATGTGGTTATATCTTGCCCCTCCGAAGTATGCATTTGCCCAGTTTTCAGCTCTGAGGCTCATAATCCAACTATAAGCATCGGGAGAAATACATTTGATGCTCTCCACACTTCGGTGGAATCCCTCACGTCTGGGTGCATATGCAGCAACATAAAATTCAGAAACCAGGAGACGCTTAACTTCATGAGAAACTTTCTTGAAGTTTTCTGCGAGATAGCGTAAACAATAGCTATGATGCCCATTCTCAAATACTTGAGCTATAGATTCCCTTAACCCCTTCTTTATGTCTGCAACAAATGTTATGGGGAGAGTAGTGGTTATCACAGATTTCAGCTGCATTAGAAACCAATGCCAATTATCTGCCTCTTCCGCATCTACTATAGCAAAGGCAACTGGGAAGATACCGTCATTTGCATCAGCTGCTGTTGCGTGCAACAATGTCCCTTGGTATTTTGAGTTTAAAGGTGTACTATCGAGAAAAAGGAGAGGGCGGCAAGCTTGATTGAAACCAAATAGAGAGGCATGAAATGAGATAAAAAGGCGATGAAAGCTTGAGTCATCCTTAGTGGTGAATGTAGCCATGCTACCTGGATTCGTCTCCATAATTTTCTCGCAAAAAAGGGGCAAATGACTATATGCTTCTTCATAGGAACCCATAAGTTGCTCCCTTGCAATCTCTTTTCCTCGCCATGCTTGTGCATACTTCAGTTCAATCCCATAATCTCGTTTTAGGTCATCGGCGATATCCTTCGGCTTGTAATTTGGGGACTCCCTTAACTTCTCCTTTATGATCCCCGCGATCCAACTTGTTGTTGCTTGATACCCACTTGTCACGGTAGCCCCTCCACATGTATGTGATGAAGTCATTCTCTTAATACAAAACAATTGGGTAGTGGACAATCTTGATGCATGTATTCGCCACGGACAACCGTCTGCTTTGCATTTGACAGTTACTCGATGACTATCATTTTTCTTGAGCACGTAAGCAAACCCATGCGCAATAGAGTATTTACGCAAGGCATCGCGGAATTCAGCAGCATTACTGAATCTTTGATTAACACCAGTGATAGCATGTTCCCACATTTTAGCTGCACTGTGATGCTTAATGTATAATGGAGTATCAGGGGGTTGGTCGTCCATAGGTATATCCACAACGGGGGTTATATCAACAGGGACATCGACTGGAACCACTGATTCCGGAGCAGTGGTTCTGCTAGACCTGCACCGGTCAAGTTTTTTTTAAGTTCCAAAAGCAGTACGGTAAAAGCATAATAGGCAGAGAGAAGTAATTGATTACCTACTAACAGGCATAGTGGAGCCACCATGAACGACAGTCTCTCCAGGAACGACATAGATATCAGCTGTGACAGAGTTGGCATGGAAATTAATCATACGTTTTAGGTCTTTGTCGTTAGAGATGGTGATGAGCGTTTTCCTGTTACCGGGTAGGAAATACTTGATGGTCATTGCAGTAAAGTTCCACATTTCAGAAATCTCTGATTTGAATTCATGAAACGGAGTGTCCTGATCGATATCTAATGCATGTGCATCTCCACCAGAGTAGGACAATGTTCCATCTTTATTAGTAGAAAAGACACCTCCAGCTTGACAAATAGCTATTATTTTTCCTTCAGACATGACTGGCTGGCTGGCTGGATGAGAATGAAGCAACTTTTTTTCTCTTAAACAAGCAATAAGTTACTAAATCCCTAGAAAAGTAAGTATACAAACACCTAAAGGAATATGTGAACCCTAATAATGACCATAATTGGAACAAACACCACCTTAATCCCTAGAAAAGTAACATCATTTCTGTTCAACTAAAACCCTAAAAACAGTCGTTTAGTATGACGAAGCTAAACAATTTGGAAATCAAAGTAAAATAAAATGAAGATACACTTACCTTATTATAAGAGTGGTTTTGCCCTAATTGTTAATCAGAGTAGTCCGCCATGGAGGAATTAATTCATGCAGAGAAGAAAGATGTCAGTTAGGGTTTCTCCTCTCTCTCACCAGACTGTGTAGGAAGAAATTGGAGGAGGAGGAGGAGGAGGTCGTCGTCGTCATTCGAGCCTCTGAAACCGACAGTTAATCTCTTTCTTTCTTTCTGGCACATCCTATAATATAATCCCATTTCTTTAGCCTACTGATTTTCGATAACCACCGTTTGATTAAATTCTCTTTTTTTCTGTTTGATTGAAAAGCTAAGTTATTCCCAAAGGTTTCACGATAGGAAAAATGTTTTCTTTTAAGTCCATCCAGTGAGTTCAAAAGACCTTCCTTCCGGCTAGAGGTGGTGTTAACTGAAAAAATCAACTAAATTTTCTCTAAGCCCAACTATAAAAGTGTCGTGTCGTGTCGTGTCGTGTTGTGTTAGTCAATGAATGAATGAATGAATGTATTAGACTCCTCCTGGCTAAAGTTGCCCGCCCCTCTTAATCCTACTAGAGTGAAAGTTTGGCTCAAGTAATCCACAATTTGAAAATTAAATTGTCGGAGGAGGAGTTTGGTTCTAATATGGTACTACTTTATACTAGAGGAGTAGAGGGAGACTCTAATAGAGTTTCTATCCAACGGTGAAGAAACAATCCCATGGTGTTTAATCTCCAAGCAGCACTACGTGTTCAACCATCCCCTCTATTCTACTTCTACAGACTACAGGAGGAGACAATCCAACATTTTGTAACTGTAATTCCAATCAGGTCGCTCACTCCTTCACAACTAACGCATTAACCCCTTAAAATTCAAGATTTGTTAAACACACAACCCAAAAGCTGATAACTACTAGTATGACAAATTATTAGTCCTTTTTTATTCTATCAATTTCCTTAAGTGAGTATCAGTTTGTAAAATCATTTGTGTTATTAATGTTTGGATTTTACTCAAAGCAATTTGAAAACTACATCATTAAAACAACAATTTGGGTAGAAAAACTACCATATCTATCATCCATGCTCGAGTCTTATATTCTTTCATCTTCTATATACTTGATATTTTCCCAACTAATGCATATATTCAAGAAGAGAGCTTGGAAACAAACAACAAATGAGTTTCTTTATTGTTTGGTTGAGTGGATTGTTTAATCTACGGGAAGTTTTAAAATCACCACTTATTTTGTTACAGGCGCATATTTTCTTCCTATGATCCATCTGGTTGGACTCAGTTAAAACTAAAATTTCATTTGACTATACATAATCTTTCAAATAAAACCAACCCGATAGTCAAGAGCTAAGAAAATAGAAAAGAAACAAAAATAGCAAGACAAAGAGCATATGTAACATAGTAAGAATTCCAGAAATGACTAGTGAATAAAAATGAATTATCCTTCACATGGGTTGTTGGCCTGGCCTGGCTTCTAATGAACTATATCTTTTTTTTTTTTTTTTCTTCTGTTGCAACTAATAATCTATATCTAGAGAAGGAGAGTTTGACTGGCATATTACACTAGCTAGGAAACTATATATTATTAAAATAACATAAGTCTAAAATAAATGTGGAACTATATATGAGGAGAGATGAATTACTTGCTCATCAAGGATCACATATATATATATATATAGGTGCAGTTTCTTTAATAATATAATAAACTAATTAATATATAAATATATATATATTAATTAGTTTATATTTATATATTTATATATAATTAAAATTAATTATAAAATATTTATATATATATATATTAATTAATAATATTTATATATTAATTAGTTTATTATATATAATTAATAATATTTATATATATATTAATTTATATATTTATATATTAATTAAATATATATAAATATTTATATATTTATATTTATATTAATTAGTTTAATAATATATATATAAAATATATATTTATATATTTATATATATATATAAATTAATTGTCAAACTTTGTGAGATGGATTACTTCATAATTAAGGATCTGGCATCAACTAACTTGGTTTCTTTGGTTGGAGTAACTAATTAATACTAGTAATATAATAAAAAGAATTTCCAGAGAGTAGTATTATGTAATAAGTAACATATTAAATTACATAACCCCCCATTACTTACTATTGACAATTAAGAGCCCTAGATGGCTCACATGGGTGATTCAATATAAAAATATCTACTAATACAAGTACCAATATCTCATAAAGTATAGACAGGTATGCTATTTGAAATTTGAAACAAATTTGTCCAAATATTCATATATTTATTTTCTTACGAATCTCTCGGGTAAAACCTTACATGTCCAATTTTCCGGCCCCAAGACACTTGCAACAAAAAAATATTTCTCCTAGTCTAATTGTTTTGGTGCTTGAGCATGTAACATGTTGGGCTAGAGTTGACCAAAATGATCATTAAAAATGTCATAGTGATGTGCATGTAATAAAATTTATTTATTTAATTATACAAATAGAATCTCAAAAGATTATGGGGTTGTCTTCCAACTGAGAATTAAACTTCTCTTTGTACTTGTAATATTTGAATATTTATTCCTCCTATGGTTATGGTTTGCTCTTCTCTCTATATATATAAACAACACACATTTCAACCCATTCAGGTTCCTTATCAAACACAATGGAGCTGGAGCTAGCAGTGACTTACACTCAATCCTAGTGGGAACTTGAAAAAGAAATAGTGAAATCATCACTACCCACATCCCCCCCAAAGGTCTGAAATCTTTTTCTAAGTTTATAAGCATTCAGTTTTCTTTTTCTTGCTTTCATTTAGTATAAACTTGTGATTTGTTCTTGAGTTTGAGTGGTAATAATGTTGTGGCTTGTGGGTGTCTGTTATAAATGGGTACCTGAGGATCGATCCAATGGCTTTTTTCAAAGGGGTTTACCATTTCTTGTAAAGTTTTTGCTTTATTTTATATGGAGTTGATCTGATTTTTATTTTTTGTAACAGATTTCAGGTTAATTAGTTCTAACCTTATTGAAGAGAATCTGGGATAGATAATCGACATGGCCGAAGAGAATGGCTTTAATGGAAATAGTATAAACAATCATGGGGCTACTACTTCATCAACATCTGTGATGGAGATAGATAAGAAGATCCCAGAGAAGAAGGGTGGGGAAGAACGTTCAATAACTATTCCATTTTACAAGCTATTCGTTTTCGCAGACTCGAAAGATGTCATGTTAATGGTTATTGGCAGCATTGCTGCTATTGCCAATGGTGTAGCCATGCCACTTATGAGTATTCTCCTCGGAGATTTACTCGATTCTTTTGGAATAACTTCAGGCTCCAGTGTGGTCCATAAAGTCTCCAAGGTATGCAATAATGCAACTATATATGTACATACTTAGCATCATATTATGATTTTCTCACTTTCGGACCACCCAATATGAACTCAATTTCAACCTCAAATCCGATATCTTTATGTTTTCAGGTAGCACTTAAATTTATTTACTTGGGTTTGGGCTCTGGTGTCGCATCGTTCTTCCGTAAGTACCCAATTGCTCTTTTGGTTATTATACCTAGTTTTTAAAATTTCACAATATACAATGATGAAGAAGTTTCTACTGAATACTGATAATATCGTATTCGCATATTTTAGAGGTTGCTTGTTGGATGGTCACTGGGGAGAGACAGGCTGCTCGAATAAGGAGTTTATACTTGAAGACTATATTGAGGCAAGATGTTTCTTTCTTTGATAAGGAAACAAACACGGGCGAGGTTGTTGGAAGGATGTCAGGTGACACTGTTCTAATTCAAGATGCTATGGGCGAGAAGGTAATAAGAATATAAAATCTAATCGTCGATTCATTTTAAACTAGAAAGATATTGAAAGCTCAAATGGTGATTGTACTTACAGGTTGGGAAGTTTATACAGCTGATGTCGACGTTTATAGGAGGTTTTGTGATTGCCTTCTTCAAGGGGTGGCTTCTCACACTCGTGATGTTAACTGCTATCCCACCTATGGCGGCGGCTGGTGCAGCCATGTCTATGCTTGTAGCGAAGATGGCGTCTCGCGGACAAGCTGCTTACTCAGAAGCAGGAAATGTTGTAGAACAGACCATCGGCTCAATCAGAACAGTGAGTAATTCCTAAGAGACCATTTAGTTTTGTCTCTTTAATTTTTTTTTTACTATTTCCAAATGTTCGAGTTAAAAAACTATATTCTACACAGGTAGCATCGTTTACTGGTGAAAGACAATCTATCTCGAACTATAACAAATGTGTCACAAAGGCTTACAAGTCCGGTGTTAATGAGGGTTTGGTTTCCGGGTTAGGCCTTGGCGCAGTTATGTTTGTCATCTTCGCCAGTTACGCATTGGCTTCGTGGTTTGGTGGCAAGATGATACTCGAAAAAAACTACACAGGAGGAGATGTCGTTAACATTATTGTTGCTGTTTTGACTGGTTCCATGTGAGCTCTTCCGCTTCAAATTTTCGGTTTCTCCGTTCTTATATATATTCGACTTATTCGTTTTACAAGGTGTAGATGTGTTATGCTTTAGGACAGTGAAAGCCCGACTTGATAATATTCTTTTCCGCCTTCTGTTTCTCAGGTCTCTAGGTCAAGCATCTCCGTGCTTGGGTGCATTTGCAGCAGGACAAGCTGCTGCATTCAAGATGTTTGAGACGATTAAAAGGAAACCAGATATAGATGCTTATGACCCAAAAGGACGCATTTTGGATGATCTTCGTGGGGATATTGAATTAAAGAATGTTTATTTCAGTTATCCTTCTAGACCAGACGAGCAAATATTCAATGGGTTTTCTCTGTCCATACCTAGTGGTACTACTGCAGCTTTGGTCGGCCAAAGTGGAAGCGGGAAATCAACTGTAATTAGTCTTGTAGAGAGATTTTATGACCCAATAGCTGGTGAAGTTCTCATAGATGGCATTAATCTGAGGGAATTTCAGCTGAAATGGATCAGAGAGAAAATTGGCCTTGTCAGCCAGGAACCAGTGCTTTTTGCTGCCAGCATTAAAGATAATATTGCCTATGGGAAGGACGGTGCGACTCTTGAAGAAATCAGAGCTGCTGCCGAGTTAGCAAATGCTGCCAAGTTCATAGACAAACTCCCACAGGTTCTATTCTCATTAATCTTTTCGAACCAATTGCTAAATCTCGGTTCCATATCTCAGTAAAACGGGGTAACCACGTTCAATATTGAAATATTGTTTTTGCAGGGTCTAGATACCTTAGTTGGAGAACATGGAACTCAGATGTCAGGGGGGCAAAAACAGAGAGTTGCCATTGCTAGAGCTATTCTGAAAGACCCGCGGATTCTGCTTCTTGATGAAGCAACCAGTGCACTTGATGCTGAATCTGAACGGATTGTGCAAGGGGCACTTGATAGGATCATGGTAAATCGAACCACTGTCATTGTTGCCCATCGCTTGAGCACTGTTAGGAACGCTGATATGATAGCCGTCATTCATCGAGGAAAAATTATTGAAAAAGGTAGGCATCGTCTTAATATAGTCACTAAGTAATAGAAGAACTCTTGTGCTAGTGTATCAATTTTATTACTTGAATTCATCTTTTAGGCCACTTTAACTTTTCGAGCAAGGTGAAAAAGAGAATACAAATTAAAAAAAAATATGGGTCCTCTCCATGTTATATGTTGTCAGTCTATCGGTAAAAGTCCAAGATTTTGAGGTATTTATTATTAACATGCGATGATATATGTCCATTTTCGTCAATTGATCAGGTTCACACGCGGAGCTCCTCCAGGATGCTGATGGACCATATGGTCAGCTTATACGCCTACAAGAAATAAACAGACAGTCAGACCACCGTGATCAAGGAAAGATGGAGTTCGGCAGGCAATCAAGCCAACACCAGTCCTCCCAAAGGTCAATAAGTCATGGATCTTCTGTTGGAAATATCAGTCATAACTCATTCTCGGTCTCATTTGGTGTACCTACTGGACTAGACATACAAGATAATTTACCAAAAGAACTTCCGTCCCCTACTGTTCCACCTTCAGAACAAGCACCAGAAGTTCCTATCCGCCGCCTTATGTATCTCAACAAGCCAGAGATCCCTGTTTTACTACTAGGTGTCGTATCTGCGACAATCAATGGAGTCATATTCCCGATATTTGCTATACTCTTATCTAGTATGATAAAAACTTTCTACGAGCCACCTAAAGAACTTCGAAAGGGTTCCAGGTTTTGGGCATTGATATATCTCGTCCTAGCTGTTATATCATTTGTTGCATCCCCAGCAAGAACATATTTCTTTGCAGTGGCAGGGTGTAGATTGATCAGACGAATAAGATCAATGTGTTTCGAGAAGGCGGTTTATATGGAGGCTGGTTGGTTTGATTTGGGCGAGAACTCAAGCGGTGCAATAGGTGCAAGGCTCTCAGCAGATGCAGCAGCTGTCCGTGGCCTGGTGGGGGATGCACTTGCTTTACTTGTTCAGAATTTGGCGACAGCAATATCTGGTCTGCTTATTGCTTTTACCGCAAGCTGGCAACTGGCTCTAATAATTCTTGTTTTGCTACCTCTAATTGGAGTAAATGGATATGTTCAAATGAAGTTTATGAAAGGTTTTAGCGGCGATGCAAAGGTTTGTTCGAAAACTCATGTAACTAAGAATAATGTCGACTTTTGTTAGGTTAAAAATTTAATGAGCATGTGGTTGGTTGCAGACTATGTATGAGGAAGCAAGTCAAGTTGCTAATGACGCCGTTGGAAGTATAAGGACAGTTGCTTCATTTTGTGCTGAAGAGAAGGTGATGAAATTGTATAAAGAGAAATGTGAAGGCCCACTTTCGTCAGGGATAAGGCTCGGATTAATTAGCGGGGTTGGTTTTGGGCTTTCATTCTTCTTGCTGTTTTCCGTGTATGCAACCAGTTTCTATGCTGGAGCTCAACTCGTGCAGGCAGGAAAGATTTCTTTTGAAGATGTCTATCGCGTAAGAACTCCTTATATCACTCCTCCCTCAAGTTATAAAAATGAGTTCAAAATCGTCAAGTAGTACTATTTTTCGTGCACACAGGTTTTCTTTGCTCTCACTATGACTGCGATGGGAGTTTCTCAATCAAGCTCTCTTGCCCCAGATTCGAGTAAAGCAAAGACATCAACAGCTTCCATATTCGCGATACTTGACAGAAAGTCAAAAATAGATGCAAGCGATGACTCTGGGTTGACATTAGATAATGTGAAGGGGGAGATCGAGTTTCGACACGTTAGTTTTAAGTACCCAACAAGACCGGACAGTCAGATCTTCCAAGATCTCTGTTTAACAATTCGCTGCGGCAAAGTAAGTCTTCATAAATGTTTACTAGAGCCTTTAACTCTCTAAGGCACATACACAAATGTTATTGGAACTTCGACAACATAGTATTTCCCTTGCATTATCTAACAGTCTGAAATTTTTCGTATTTCAGACGGTGGCTCTGGTAGGAGAAAGTGGATGTGGGAAATCAACTGTAGTGTCATTGTTGCAAAGATTTTACGACCCTGATTCAGGTCACATCTCAGTTGACGGGGTTGAAATTCAGAAGTTCCAGTTGAGATGGCTGAGGCAACAAATGGGTCTTGTGGGGCAAGAACCTGTGCTGTTCAATGACACAATACGAGCCAACATAGCTTACGGGAAAGAAGGAAATGCAAGCGAGGCAGAGGTTTTGGCTGCAGCGGAGTTGGGAAATGCACACAAATTCATTAGTGCTATGCAACAGGTCCGACATGCATTGACCCTTGGCGCAATAGCTTTCTTATTATCTCATTCATCTGTCTTCTTTATTAGTGCTAATTAATCCAGTACTGTTGTTTAATTTCTGAATATCTGAATGTGGTAAAATGCAGGGGTATGACACAATAGTAGGAGAGCGAGGAATCCAACTATCGGGCGGTCAGAAGCAGAGAATAGCGATAGCACGTGCTATAGTGAAAGCGCCAAAGATTTTACTGTTAGATGAAGCAACGAGTGCACTTGATGCTGAATCGGAAAGAGTAGTACAAGACGCATTGGACAGGGTGATGGTGAATAGAACGACAGTGGTGGTAGCCCATAGGTTATCGACAATTAAAAATGCAGATGTGATAGCAGTAGTTAAAAATGGAGTAATAGCAGAGAAAGGAAAGCACGAGGAACTAATCAATATCAAGGATGGAGTTTACGCATCATTAGTAGCTCTTCATATGAGTTCTTCAACTTGAATATAATTTTTCGCATTCTTAATGATTTCAGTTTTATTCACAAATTATTATTTTATATTCTTTGTGACAACTACAGCAAATGATGAAATACAATTAGGATATTGTGTTTTTAGTATATAAAATTTAGAGTTAATTCTTATATGGCCCCCTACTTTGTGACCAGCTTCCTTTATGGCCCCCTTTTTTTCGTAAATTCAAATATGGCCCCCTATTTTCATGGAAATGTCCTAACTACCCTTTCTTTAAATCTTTTTTCAAAATAAAATAAAAAAAACAAACATAATTCCACCTCACTTCCCTCTCCACCACTTATCTCTCTCCACCTCACCTCTCTTCCCAAATCATCTTTCTCTCTCTCCAACTCACCTCTCTCTCTCTCCACCTCACTCTATCTTCTCCGATGAAGGTCGTCGGCCGGAAAAATTTTCCGGCCGGCGACCTTCAACCTAAAAAAAAATAAAATAAATTTTTTACTCTCATCTCCCTCTCTCTAAAAACTCCGGCGAAGGGGAACCCCCTTCGCCGGAGTTTTTAGAGAGAGAGAGTTAAAAAAAAAAAAAACTTTTTTTTTAGGTTGAAGGTCGTCGGCCGGAAAATTTTCCGGCCGGCGACCTTCATCGGAGAAGATAGAGTGAGGTGGAGAGAGAGAGGTGAGGTGGAGAGAGAAAAAAAGGTGAGTTGGAGAGAGAGAAAGATGATTTGGGAAGAGAGGTGAGGTGGAGAGAGATAAGTGGTGGAGAGGGAAGTGAGGTGGAATTATGTTTGTTTTTTTTATTTTATTTTGAAAAAAGATTTAAAGGAAGGGTAGTTAGGACATTTCCATGAAAATAGGGGGCCATATTTGAATTTACGAAAAAAAGGGGGCCATAAAGGAAGCTGGTCACAAAGTAGGGGGCCATATAGGAATTAACTCTAAAATTTATAAATAGCTTTTAAGACTAAAATGTTATTTAAGGGGAAAATGACTACTTGGGGTGAAAATATTATCGTAATAACCAAAAAAGCCATCATCTATTTTTATTAACTATAAATTATCAAAATATTAAAACTAATAACAGGTTAAGTTTAAAATAATATGAATAATTGTTAATCAGGTCATTTTCTATTTTTTTTTGTTCCCGAAATACCCTTACAACCTTAAGTCTACTCTCTCTACTCAGTGATTTTTAGGGCTTTTCCTTCTTCATCATCTTCTTCATTGATGTTGTTTCGATGTTTCTTTCTTTTCTTCGAATCTTCTTCTTCTTCGGTTTGTTTCATCACGAACATTATTGAACTCTAATTTAACCATTCCAAAGAAAACCCAAAAACCATTATACAAAAACAGTGCAGATTCTGGAACTACATTTAGCTTTGACAGTAGATGATAACTCGCACGCGCAGATCATATAGTGTGTCATCATCTTCTTCTTCTTCTTTAATGTTGCTTCGATGTTTCTTCTTTTCTTCGAATCTTCTTCTTCTTCAGGTTGCTTCATCACCAACATTATTGAACTATAATTTACTGCATCAAGATTTAATGATGCCATGTTCCTTGATTCTAAGATCTTTTTTCAATTTATCGTAAGATAGTGAAAGATGGTGTAAACTGGAATTGTGTATGTGGATCAATGTCACTTTTAATGAAGTACAGATGTTTTAATGAAGTACAGATGTTTGATAAAATGACTGAGAGAAAAACAATGTCACTTTTAATGCAGTACAAATGTTTGGTAAAATGCAGCTACAGGGAATTGAGGTCCGTTCTGTGCTATCCTAACTAGCTAATTAGAATTGGAACTTAAATCTAACTTTATCTTTCTGCAGATAGGTGCTCATGTTGGCAATGTAAATGATTTAGCATTCTGTCATCCAGACAAACAACGATGCTTGGTTACATGTGGAGATGACAAACTGATAAAGGTGAGAACAAAAAAATAAGACCATTCTTCGTTAAACTGTGCGTACTTTTCTCATCTCTACATGCATTTAACAAGTTAGAAGTATGTATAAACGGGTTTGGAATTTGGCTGGACATAGGCTCTATAACTTCGAAGGTCATCAAGCACTTGTTTATTCCGTATTGCCCTATTGTAAAGAGAGCATACATGTAACAACACACTAACTCTACACTTCCGCTTTGCTGTGATAATTCTTTTCATTTGGCCATAATTCAGTTTTATCATAACCCCCATACCATGAAGTAGATTTGTATTAAGAAAAGTAGATGGAAATGGACAAGTGTATCAATCCTATCGTCGAACGTCCTTATTATATTGTTCCAACAAACATGCCTAAGTGGTCGTCTACTTTTGTAGGTTCATAGTTCATTTTTTCAACTGCAGTCGACGGAAAACTAAAGCCTGGCTGTATGACGACGTGGGTTCTAGAGTTGACTATGACGCTACTGGAATGTGGTGCACAAAGATGCTCTATAGTACTGATGGCAGTAGGTTAGTGATATAAAAAAATTTACCATTTTCTATTCCCTAGACATGTTAAGTTTCCTTGTAGAATATATGCTTTTGCAAATATATATGTAGAATATAATATGTTATATGTTTCTTCTCTTATATTAGAAATACATGTGTAATTGTGCTCATACTGTATTTCTTGTTACTAGTGGTAGATACCTATTTCAGGAAAACATAAAACAAAAGAACAAGGAGGAGACAAAAATTATATGCATAATCATTGTTGCCTTTCATGAATTTCAGGTTGTTCTCTCGTGGGACAAGTAAATATGGATATTCTTTCTTAGTTGAACGGAACGAGAGTGACAGAGCAATAAAAAGGGCTTTAGAAAGACAACAACGGGCATTGTTCAATTTATATGATGAATGACAAAATCAATTCCAAACTTAAGATTTCGTAGACACGTAAACTAATGGGTTATGGGTTGGTATAGCCTCAATAAGGATAGTAAATTTTCTGCACTATTAAGCTTCTGACATTTTTTTTTCATGTTTTCCATTCAATGATGTCAAAAGAGTGGGGAAATATTTGTCTGAGAAATGGTTTTTTCATGTTTTCTATTCAAAGATGCCAAGAGAAAACTTGTAAAACTTTTTATTCAAGACAGTGGGCAAAGTGTTTAAGTTTCATATCTTTTTCCTTTCATGTGTTGATAATGTCTTCGTGCAACTCTGGTTTCAATTTCTATGTATAAAAAGATTATACGTGATGACCTATTGTATTCATGACATGGTTGCTCAGATTGTATGTGTTTAAGTGTCATCTTATGCACAAGCTTAATAGTGCAGAGATTGCTTTTGGTGATTTTACAAACGTGATATGAAGAGGTTGCAAACTAATTTGCAGGAACTTGCGAACCCCGGTTGTAGGTTTAAATCGAATTTGCAAACTCAGTTAGCAATATCTCAAATGCAAACACAATTGATAATATCGCAGATGCAAACTCAGTTTGCAATCTATATTATGCAAACACATGTTTGCAGATCAGACTGTTGCAAACACGTTTGCAAAACAGATTGTTGCAAACACGTTTGCATAACAGATTGTTGCAAACACGTTTGCATAACAGATTTTTGCAAACACGTTTGCATAACATATTGTTGCAAACACATTTGCAGAAAAACGTCAAGGAAAAAAACACCGTTTTTTTCTGGGTTTTTTTTTGAAAAAAAAGTATTGAAAGTGGATCTTGTTAGAAAGCTAATGAAAAATCATTTCTAAATATATAATTTTTATAGAAATCCGACATCTCAAACAAAAGTTATATCGATTTAAAGTTTAAAGAAAAATAAAAGAATTTAGTTATACAAAATGACAAAAAGGGGTATTTTAGTATTTGCACTCTTTTTGACCTGAATAATAATTTTCAAATGTTTTGTGTTTTTCTACTCATTTTCAATATTATTTTGACCTTTCTAGAAATTACCTCTTATTTAAGTTCAATAAAAAAAAAAAGTACTAAAATGTTATTTAAAAATTTTATATTAGATTCATTGACAATTATCTTGTGTGCATAGAATGAGAAATTGTACTACTACTTTAAGGATTGTGGATCTCTCCAATTGCCAGAAGAATTTTTGGGTTTATAGCCCAAAAAACAGGCCCTAATAAGACATTTAGTCCTCTCTAATCCTATAAAGGGTTTCAAAACCAAAAAAATAATATAAATGGATATCTAGTCCATTTGGTGTCATCTAGAGAAAAAACACAAATCCCTATAATACCAAATAAATCATAATTCCTAATCTAACCTTCCTCATATATTATAACTGATTTATCTTCAAAATCCATAAAGATCTTCTTCCATTTTTATCTCCCACATTCTCTCTCCAATCACGTTTTTAAACAAAGAAATATATATTATAACTGATTTATCTTCAAAATCCATAAAGATCTTCTTCCATTTTTATCTCCCACATTCCCTCTCCAATCACGTTTCTAAACAAAGAAACGTGATTCATTATTTTCAGTAACCGAAATCTCTTTATTCTCTCTCTCTAAATCCGATTCACATAACAAAACCTCCATTAAACTCAGAAATCTTGTTTCATCTTCATTAGATTGTTTTTCAAACATTCGTCTTCTAATCCAATACACAAGCTCAGAACTCCATTTCCATTTATGTCTCTTCATATCAAGTTAATCAGGTAAAACATAAATCAATATAAGTTTTTGTGATTCTATTTCAGTTTATAGTAGTTGATTCTCTCTCTCTACATATTAATCTACTGAAAATCGTCCATTAAAACAAAGAAATTGTTTCATATTCATTAGAGTTTTTCAAAATCAGTTTCTTAATTGTTAATCAGGTAAACAAAATTCTTCTTTAACGATTCTGTTTCAAATCGAGTATGTTATTATTGTATTTCTCTCTCTAAAAGTTTCTTTAATGATTTCGATATTGATGAGATAATCCTTTATTACTAATTCCTAAAAATTAAGTATACTTATTGTTGCAATCAATCATCACATCAGATATCTTTAGATATGTAGTTTAAACCTAATGATATTCGTACTTTTTTCTTCAGATCTGGTTTTCAATCCGTACGGATTTATGAAACGTGGGTTTTTCGTACGGTTCCTCATAACAGAATTAACAGTACATGTACTTTATCATAAATTACCATAATTTATAGTAAATTATGCAAACATCTCCCGTACAATGTTTTTCAAAATGAGAACATGATATATGTATTTTCTGACAAATTATATATACTTTATCACGAATATCATGAATATTATATGGAACATTAATTGTGCTATAATCTCACTACTCGTTTCATTATTAGAACAACTTCGCTTATATATGTAGATCCCGTGTACTTTGAAATAAATTACATATAATTTACGTAAATGTTCATGTAATTTATTATAAATAATATATATTTTTTATATAATTTATATGTATTAATCTCTCTCCATTTGTTATCACAGGTGGAGTTCCAGGCAGAATCATCAAATCAAAATAAGCAAATCAAACTTGAAATACCCTTGTTCTTGTTACTTGACTTTTTGATTGGCTCCTCGAAATATTTCATAACAAATGCACACTTGAATGGATCTTGATCATGATTCCTTGGAAAAGCCTCATATTCGGCCCCCTCCATTAGCATTCCAAGCAATAGGGCAACATGGATGGGCACCATTATTGAACCAGAGAAGATTTTGTACGTTTTTTTTGTAACAGAATGTAAACGATGTGTTATGAAAAAGAAATTATGTGTAATTTACTGAACAAGACCCAAATACATTTGATAAATTACGTTGTATACTTGACAAATGATGGTTTATTCGTCATAAATAATACATAATTTACGTATTTATTTCATAATTTGTATTCGATGAGTATTTATGTATGAGTAAAAACGATAACAAATGCTGCTTTAATGTTCCCAGAAAAATATACTATTTCCAAAACTAAAAGTTAAGTGAGAGAAAGTGACATATATGTTTTGTATATTAACCCCCAAATCACTCTAAATTGATCCTAGATTATATACTATTTCCAAATCTGAAAGTTAAGTGAGAGAAAATTGTTTTGAATCGAAAAAAAATTTACATAGTAAGATAGAGAAAATTGATTTGGTTTCCAAATCTGTAAAGAAAAGAGAGAAAATTGATTTGGAAATATCCGTGGTGATGACGTTTTGGTCTTGGTTAGGATTTTAGTTTCTGATTAATTCGGATAATAGGAAAGAGAAAATTTGATTTCCAAATCTGTTTAGAGGAGAGAGAAATTATGATTTGTTTCTATCCATTTGTTTCTAATAAAACTCCATATTTTTGGCTAATAAATCTCTATATTAAATCTGTAAAGAAGAGAGAGAAAATTGATTTGCAAAAGTTTGGATTTTGTTTCTAAACAGATTATAGAAGAGAGAGAAAATTTCGTGAGAATCTATCCGTTTTTTCCTAAATTTATCCTAAAATCAAGGTACATTAAACCGTTTGAAATTTTTGTCCGGCCCCACATATTAAAATTCCGCGAAAAACGACTGGGACATGGAAGGAATTATGTAATATATATTAAGGGTTTTTAGTCCCAAGAGCAAAAGGACTAAAAATCCATTTTTTGAGAAGATTGGACCCTAAATCCTTTTTGAACATTATTTTGGGCTATATACCCACGGACCCTTGCCAGAATGGTTCAACGGTACTATAACAGAAAAAAAAAATAGATAAAAAGGATGACGTAAGGCATGAGATCATTCATACATACATTTTTTTTGTTGAAAGATACAAATGAGGGGTTAGTTAGTTGCCTCTCTGTCTCCATTACTTTTTTCTTTTCTTTTTCCCGTCTTTACTCGTCTCCCACTACTACCTTCCTCTCTTTTAATGACCTAATAAGTGTTTTCCCCAGCCCAGCCCAGCCCAGCCCAGCCCAGCCCAGCCCAGCCGGATGTTTGTTTTTAAGGACCCTCCAAATTTGAAGAGGAATTTGTGAAGGAAATAAGACATCCTTTTTAAAAAATGAAGCAATGTAGTATATTACTTTAGGGAAATGATAGAGTGACTTAGAAATTGGTACTTAGAGGGTGACATATTTCCTCATTTAGAAATAAAAGCGGTCCCCACCGTAGTCAAACTTTGAAAAACCTTGTCTTTTAGTGATTCCACATCAGCTGGGCATTAAAATGCCCAAAATATTTGGGCTCTCTAGCATCTCCCATTACTTTATTTAGAATCTATTTTTAATATTGGTCCTATAGGCGGCATCAATAATGGATGTGGACGAGATGGTATGGTACTAGGGTGATGGTCATCCATAGTCTAGTGTTGTTGTGATAGTTGGAGTGGTGAGCGGCATGCATGGAAGATGTATAGTATAGTGTTGAAATTTACTTACTTAATTTTGAAATCACAAATAGAATTACAACATTTTCATTATAAGTAGGTCTCGACAATACAGTTTCTTGCTTTTTTAAATCACAAACCTAGATTTTAAAACGATCCAAGTCTAAAAATTCAAAAAACGGTAATACTCTTTCTTTCAGATCACTTAAAACGTCGGAATCTTGCCCATCACCTACATTTGGTTGGAATTTGGTATGATTTAGTGTAAAGTAGAATCCAAGTGTTGAGCGGGATATCATTCGGTATGTTGGCTCCTTATATTTGTTTGTGTAAAGTAGAAACAACAAAAGAAGAATCTCTATTGTGCAACCTCACCTAAAATTGGCTGTCACTCTCCCCCCCTATTAGCTTCTAATCAAGTCCCTCCAAATCTAATGAACTTGTTTAGTTGTCTATCTACCCCACTACTTTTATCTTTGCCCATTTCTTTTTTAGTAATTGTTTTATGAAATTGAGAACCCTTACCTGCCCCACTAATTAGAAATCAGTATCCTCATATGTATACATTTATTCACTCTGTATTTACCGTTTTGTAATCGACCATGTAAATCCTCGGTCAAACTTATAATTGTTTTTGACTGTATTGCATTTATATTCAGATTTAAATTATTTTAGGAGTTCAAAATATGACTTTTTCGTAATAAAAATGACAAGCTTCTCGAAACTTTATCCCGACATCTACTTTTCGAGTTTCTATACTTTCTATTCGTAATATTTATTTACAAGTCCAAATCCCAAATTTTGGAGAGTAGAAACCAAGTTTTTGACGACTATAACTAACATTTGTTCTTAATCTTCACAGTTTCTTGGTTGACACGTTAATCATTTGGTTACAAATTTAAGACATTATAAGAGATATTTTAGGTATTTGTCATTTTCAGGATTGATCAGAGAAAGTCAAGTCAAAATGAAGAAAATAAAAAGTGTTTTTTTTTTTTCGGATTGGAGTGGCAGAGTGCTCGTGTAGTAAACATTAATTCATGAACCAAGCAAGATGGGTACTTGTGTAATCTTCTCTTTCTTCTTTTTATTATGAAATGAATTTTTTTTTATAGTAAAGTTCATGACACCAATAGAAAAACAAAAAAGTATGAAGAATTTTTGGGTTGAAAATGGAAATTTCTCTCACTTTTTATATTCAACTACTTGCTCATCAAGTAAGTATTGGTTTGATGCTGTTTGAAGACAACAAACAGTATGTATAAATGTTCCATGATTTCTGTTATCAAAAGTATGATGTTGGAGACTGATTGATTCTAATAGTACTACAGTATTATTTATTCAAAGTGGTGGAACTGGAACAAGTATCCTTTCAGTATCCCAAAGGTCTGTAATCTTGATCAATAATACACTTTCAGTATCAATTGATTCTTAATTTGTTCTTGTGTTTTAGTTGAGTGATCATGTTTATGATTTGAGCACCACCACTAAATGGGTATTTCATTTTCTTCTTACTTTACTGATTACACAAATTAATGGGTATGTGATTTCATTAATGGTGGGAAAAAAACACCTTTACTTGTAAAACTAGATCATGGGTTCAACTTTGTTTTCTTATGCCTATTTTTGGATTTGCTTAATTTGTACACTGGATTTGTTCTTTTTTTTACTTTTTTGTGTACTTTGCGTAATTTATATGCTAGAGTTAATAAACCACTTTTATTCTTCTGACAATAATACTTCTGCTCAATTGTATAGAAAAGAAAAGACTAATTAAGTAGTGGGTCGACATGGCGGAGGAAAACGGCTTTAATGGTAATATTAACGATCGCGAGGCAACTTCATCGACAACTCAGTCCCTTGGGATAGAGAAGAAGGATGAACATCAAGAAGAGAAGAAGAGTAAGGATGGAGAAGAAAGTGTTAACACGGTCCCTTTTCACAAGCTATTTGCTTTCGCGGATGCAAAAGATGTCACCCTCATGATCATTGGCACGATTGGTGCTGCTGCTAATGGCATGGGGTTTCCCCTCTTGACCCTTCTCTTGGGAGATTTAATTGATGCTTTCGGACAAAACGCAAACTCCAACAATGTCACTGCTAAAGTCTCCAAGGTACATATTTACTCCCAATAACAATATAAAATTCTGCACAGACATTTAAGAACTTGTTTCATTTGCAATTCTAGGTGCCTTGACTATTTCGAAACAAAAAATTTGATCCCATTTGGTTAGTAGTATGCGAAATTTTGAAGATTATTGGTAATCACTTCTTGAGCTAGCTTTTGGGGTGACATAAGCCCAAGATCATATTGGGGCAACGAAGGCTCAAAACCACACCCACAAATGGTATCAGATCCCAGGTTAACCAAACTCTTAGGTTCCTCGTGGAGGGGGAAGATAGTCTTTCGAGCCCAACGTGTGAAGGGAAAGATTGTTCTTGTCAGTCCTGCATTGGTTGTGAGAGGGGGTGCTGGTCATTTTATAATATATGCGTGCACTGCTGAAACATTTTGCTTAAACTTGTTGTGATTCAGGTAGCACTGAAATTTGTTTACTTGGCCATAGGGACTGGTGTTGCGTCATTCTTCCGTAAGTTATATTTCTCACTTTCTTAGTACAATCAATTAGTGTTCTTGAGATATACAGGTAAGAACTTCTATACGATACTAAAAATCATGTTTATGGATTTCAGAGGTGGCTTGTTGGATGGTCACTGGGGAGAGACAGGCTGCTCGAATAAGGAGTTTATACTTGAAAACTATACTGAGGCAAGATGTTGCTTTCTTTGATAAGGAGACGAATACAGGCGAAGTTGTTGGAAGGATGTCAGGTGACACTGTTCTAATTCAAGATGCTACTGGCGAAAAGGTGACAATCCGAAACCTAAATACTAGTCATTTTTTGAGGTTGAGAGAATGGATGATGAATCTCATTTCTCTTACAGGTCGGAAAGTTTATACAACTCATGGTGACATTCGTAGGAGGTTTTGTGATTGCATTCATTAAAGGGTGGCTTCTCACGCTTGTGATGTTAACCTCGATTCCACCTCTTGCAATGGCTGGTGCAGCCATGACAATTGTGATAGCAAAAATGGCATCTCGAGGACAAAGTGCTTACTCACAGGCAGGAAATGTGGTGGAACAGACGATCGGCTCAATCAGAACAGTAAGTACTATTTCGACACGATAGAGTATTGATCAAAACTCTTACTGAAAATGGTATTTTGTTATCTTTGTTAACCTATCAGTTTCCTCCATACAGGTAGCATCATTTACTGGGGAGAAACAAGCCATATCTAATTACGATAAATCAATAACGAAAGCCTACAAGTCTGGTGTTCATGAGGGATTAGCTACTGGGTTAGGCCTCGGCACACTTATGTTTGTCATATTTTGTAGCTATGCTTTGTGCATCTGGTATGGTGCAAGGTTAATACTTGACAAGAACTACACAGGAGGAGATGTCGTAAATATTATGGTTGCAGTTTTAACTGGTTCCATGTAAGTCTCAATTTGCTACTTCCTCACCTTGTGTTTTTCTTTTCCTTTCAACACATTTTTAATCACGAGCACTAATCAAGCTATAATTATAGTATTTGTGTTTGGTTATATACATAGTGGAACATTATTATTTGTGCGTGACAAAAAGTGTATCTTTTGAATGTTAGTGTGCATTTTATGTGTCAGGTCTCTAGGTCAGGCATCTCCGTGCTTGGGGTCGTTCGCTGCAGGACAAGCTGCTGCGTTTAAGATGTTTGAGACAATTAACAGGAAGCCGGATATAGATGCTTATGACCCTAATGGTCGTATTTTGTCTGATATTCGTGGAGATATCGAATTGAAGGATGTTGATTTCAGTTATCCTGCTAGACCAGACGAGCAAATATTTAATGGATTTTGTCTGTCGATACCTAGTGGGACAACATCAGCTTTAGTTGGACAGAGTGGAAGTGGGAAGTCCACAGTGATTAGTCTCATTGAGAGATTTTATGATCCACAAGCCGGTGAAGTACTCATAGATGGTATAAATCTGAAGGAGTACCAGCTGAAATGGATCAGAGAGAAAATTGGTCTTGTTAGTCAGGAACCTGTGCTATTTGCTGGTAGCATAAAAGAGAATATCTCGTACGGGAAAGATGGTGCAACTGTTGAAGAAATTAGAGCTGCAGCTGAGCTCGCAAATGCTGCCAAGTTCATTGATAAACTGCCTCAGGGCCTAGATACCTTGGTCGGTGAACATGGAACTCAAATGTCAGGTGGGCAAAAGCAGAGAATTGCCATAGCTAGAGCAATTCTGAAAGACCCAAGAATTCTGCTTTTGGATGAAGCTACCAGTGCACTCGATGCTGAATCCGAGCATATTGTGCAAGAGGCACTAGATAGGATCATGGTCAACCGTACTACTGTCATTGTTGCGCATCGCTTGAGCACTGTGAGGAACGCTGATATGATAGCCGTTGTTTATCGTGGGAAGATCGTCGAAAAAGGTATATGAATATTTTCTGGTATCTTTTGAGACTTTGCATATATCTCATAAGGTGCGTAATTGAATGTTAAGGTTGATAATTTTCCTAGCATTAAGATTTGTAAGAATTGCTTGAGACGGGTGCGTTTTTAGATTTTGGAAGTGGAGCAAGTGGCTTTAACATGGATACTATATTTTCGCTTTTGTCAATTGACCAGGTTCACACACAGAGCTCCTCAAGGATGCCGATGGACCATATTGCCAGCTAATTCGCCTACAAGAAATAAACAGAGAGTTGGACCATCACAATATGTCTGATCAAGAAAGATCAGATAGTATAGTGGAGCATGGAAGACAATCAAGCAAAAGACTGTCCCTTCAACGCTCAATAAGTCGTGGATCTTCTGGCCCCGGAAATAGCAGCCGTCACTCGTTCTCAGTCTCATTTGGTCTACCTACTGCAGTAAATATACAAGAAGATATACACACAGAACTCCCCTCCTCTTCCAGCCCAACTTCAAAAGAAGAGCATGAGGTTCCATTACGCCGGCTCGCATATCTCAACAAACCAGAGATCCCTGTCTTACTGCTTGGCGTTATATCTGCAGCTATCAATGGAGTTGTATTCCCAGTTTTCGGTATACTATTTTCTGGTATGGTCAAAACATTCTACGAGCCACCTCATGAACTTCGAAAGGATTCGAGGTTTTGGGCGTTGATATTTGTCCTCTTAGGCGTTGTATCATTTGTTGCATCACCGGCAAGAACATATTTCTTTGCTGTTGCTGGGTGTAGATTGATTAGACGAATCCGATCAATGTGTTTTGAGAAAGTGGTTTACATGGAGGTTGGATGGTTCGACGAACCCGAGCACTCAAGTGGTGCAATAGGTGCTAGACTCTCAGCAGATGCAGCGGCTGTCCGTGGTCTGGTTGGAGATGCACTTGCTCTGCTTGTTCAGAACTTGTCGACTGCAATATCTGGTCTAATTATTGCTTTTACAGCAAGCTGGGAGCTGGCACTTATAATTCTTGTTTTGCTACCTCTAGTGGGAGTAAACGGATATGTTCAAATGCAGTTCATGAAAGGTTTCAGTGGTGATGCAAAGGTTTGTTCAAGAACTTATACACTTTGAATAGTTGATGAATGTGTACCAGACGATTTGGTAGTTCACAGTTTATAATGGCAGTTTCTAAATTCGGGAATCACTATAACCGATTTCCCCATCCTGGGTTCCAAACGTATATCGAGTCGCATTTTGTGTTGATCTGAGCTTCAAGTCATGTTAATATTTTTTTATATTGGTTTCTGATCATTGGAATTCGAAATTGCTGCAGAGGATGTACGAGGAAGCAAGTCAAGTTGCTAACGATGCCGTTGGGAGTATAAGGACAGTTGCTTCATTTTGCGCGGAGGACAAAGTGATGAAATTGTACAAAAAGAAATGTGAAGGTCCAGTTTCAAAAGGGATAAGGCTTGGATTGGTTAGTGGAATTGGTTTCGGACTTTCTTTCTTTTTGCTATTTTCAGTTTACGCACTTAGTTTCTACGCCGGAGCTCGATTCGTGGCAGCTGGAAAGATCACTTTTGATGCTGTTTTTCGTGTAAGTATTCTTTAATAATGTGTCGTTGAACAAATCAATTAGCTTGTGGGTAATGAGTCGAGGATGGTTATCAATAATGTTTGTTGGTTCTCTCTTTACAGGTTTTCTTTGCTCTCACAATGACTGCAATTGGTATTTCACAATCAAGCTCACTTGCACCAGATTCCAGTAAAGCAAAGTCCTCGACCGCTTCCATATTTTCCCTTCTTGATAGGAAGTCAACAATAGATGCAAGCGATGAATCAGGGACGACATTAGAGAACTTGAAGGGAGACATTGAGTTTAAACACATTAGCTTTAAGTACCCAACAAGACCTGACATTCAGATTTTCCGAGACATTTGTTTGACAATTCGTTCTGGCAAGGTAACTCTTAATCAATTGGTAGTTTTGCGCTTCGAGTAATACATTTCTATCGGCAAAATGTAACAGTCTGAGATTCTAATGTTTCAGACGATAGCTCTGGTTGGAGAAAGTGGTTGCGGAAAATCAACAGTGGTCTCATTGTTGCAAAGATTTTACGACCCTGATTCAGGTCACATTACTTTAGATGGAATTGAGATTCAGAAGTTCCAGTTGAGGTGGCTGAGGCAACAGATGGGTCTTGTGGGGCAAGAACCCGTATTGTTCAATGAAACAATCCGAGCCAACATTGCATATGGGAAAGAAGGAAATGCAACGGAAGCGGAGATTTTGGCTGCAGCAGAGTTAGCAAATGCGCACAAATTCATCAGTGCGTTGCAACAGGTTTGACTCTAGCCCCAATACATGCTTTAGTAACACGTTTCATGTCTTGTTAGTATTTCGTTAGTACTGCCTGGAGAGAAATCGAGTGACATTAGATAAGTAAATTTTCTCCAAGATGTCATCGAGTTATCTAGTACTTATAACGGTTTTGCGGCATTTATTCATGGAAATGTGGGAAAACGCAGGGGTATGATACAATAGTAGGAGAGCGAGGAATCCAACTATCAGGGGGGCAGAAGCAAAGAGTGGCAATAGCACGTGCTATAGTGAAAGCGCCAAAGATTTTACTATTAGATGAAGCGACGAGTGCACTTGACGCTGAATCAGAAAGAGTAGTACAAGACGCATTGGACAGGGTGATGGTGAATAGAACGACAGTGGTGGTAGCTCATAGGTTATCGACAATTAAGAATGCGGATTCAATAGCAGTGGTAAAAAATGGAGTGATAGCAGAGAAAGGAAAGCACGAGGAACTAATCAATATCAAGGATGGAGTTTATGCATCTCTAGTAGCTCTTCACATGAGTTCTTCCACTTGAAAGTAATCTCCCTCTCCTCTTTATATATATATATATATATATATATATATATATATATATATATATATATATATATATATATATATATATATATATATATATATATATATATATTATATATATATATAACAACGTCTTGATTGGTCTGCTTACTCAATTTTGCATTTTTCCGTGATAACAATTTTTGTGTTGTTGTAATGTTATCTTGTAAATTATGTTTTTCTTCTTGGTTGACATTTCATTTTGGTGACAACAGAGGCGATAATAGTGTTGGTATTGTAATGTTTTACCTTGTTCTTGGTATCTTGTTATGGAGTTTTCTTGTGAAGTACAAACAATGCTGTAATTGTCTTTGAATAATAGTTGTAATTTTCTTTTCTTTTTTGTTTATTTCTCCACACCTATTTTGTCTCCATGCCAGTAATGACCACTGAAGTGATGAACTCCCATTGTTTACGAACTTGTATTTCTTTCAAACTTTTCCCCTCTCTTCCTCCAACCACCGCCTCCAACCATCAGTACCACCTCCTCCCACCACAATTATGGTAATATGCTCGAAAATTGAGCGACTTTAGACATGATTTAAAGAGAAATTCTAAAAACATTATTTTGTCCAACCACATACGAAAGTTGATTTGGCTGGCTCGCATTAGTCCCACAAACGAGTAGGAGCCCGTCGGGATCCGGACCCGCCTACGGTGGTTCTTGGAGCAGATTGTCTGTGTCCTTCGTGGCTTCCTCGTCCTTATTTTTAATAATCTGGAAAAAGGACAAGTGGGATTATAGATAGATAGATAATCATTAGTATTTGATAAACTCCCACTTGGGTTTTCTTTCCCCCCTTCTTTCTCCCCCTTCAACAACAAACTTTCGACCCTAAAACCCTAATTTCCCCCTCTCATGTTCCAGAAGATACCCCCCTCCCTAATCATCATCATCATCATCATCATCATCATTTGATCATGGATTCTTCTTCTACCCCAAAAGACGACGATAACGGCGACTCTCACGCTTCCAAGAAGCAAAAGCTTTCTCCTCCTTTCATAACTGACGCTCAAATACTTGACGAATTCTCTCATCATCAAACAGGAATCGCTCGGATCAACAACGGTAGCTTCGGTTGTTGTCCATCCTCCATTATTTCAGCTCAGAGAAAATGGCAACTTCATTTCCTTGGTCAACCTGATGATTTCTACTTCAATCATCTCCGTAAAGGTATTCTCCAATCTAGAAATGTTATTAGAAATCTCATTAACGCCGATAATGTTGAACAAGTTTCAATCGTCGATAACGCCACTACCGGCGCCGCTATTGTTCTTCAACACATCGCTAGGTATTTTGTCCAAGGAACCTATCAGAAAGGAGATGCTGCTGTCATGTTGCATTATGCTTACGGAGCTGTCAAGAAATCTATTCAAGCTTATGTTTCTCGTGCTGGTGGTTTTGTTATTGAAGCTCAATTACCTTTTCCTCTTACTTCTAATGATGAAATTATTGCTGAATTTAGAAAAGCTTTAGAGAAAGCTAAATCTAATGGTAGAAAAATTAGGTTAGCTGTTATTGATCATATCACATCTATGCCTAGTGTTGTTATTCCTGTTAAAGACCTTGTTAGAATCTGTAGGGAAGAAGGTGTTGATCAAGTCTTCGTTGATGCAGCTCATGCTATTGGTAATGTCCATATTGATATGAAAGAAATTGGCGCTGATTTCTATTGTAGTAATTTGCATAAATGGTTTTTTTGTCCACCCTCCATTGCATTTTTGTATTGTAGAAGATCGAATAAGGAATCCGATTTGCATCATCCTGTTGTTTCTCATGAGTATGGTAATGGGTTGGCTATAGAAAGTTCTTGGATTGGGACAAGAGACTATAGTTCTCAGCTCGTAGTTCCTTCCGTGATTGAGTTTGTGAATCGTTTCGAAGGTGGGATCGAGGGTATTAGGAAAAGGAATCACGACGCTGTAGTTGAGATGGGACAAATGCTGGCAAAGGCATGGGGAACTAATCTTGGTTCCCCGCCGGAAATGTGTTGTAGCATGATTATGATTGGATTGCCTTCTTGCTTGGGTATCACGAGTGAGGTTGATACCATGAAGTTAAGGACATATTTACGAGATGATTTTCATATCGAAGTTCCAATACATTATCAGGTACCAAGATTTAGAGAGAATGGGACTGAGAAGAACAACGATGCATGTATAACGGGTTATGTAAGGATTTCTCATCAAGTTTACAATAAAGTTGAAGAATATTACCGACTCCGTGATGCAATAAATCTGCTCGTCCAAAAAGGAATTACTTGCCGGACATTACCAGCTAACTAACTGAAAGGTGAATTTCTCAGCCAAGAATTGAATTGGAGTTATTTTCATTGTTTCAGTAGTCAGTACTAATAACTCATAAGATGCTATCCAGTTATAATTGCATTTCTTGTTGTTTTCATGTAGTTTATGTGATCGTATGTGTTTCTAAAATATAAAACCCGCAAGTGTTCTAATGATCTTATTTCCTAACTAGTTAGTGATACGCTGATACTTAATACGTCGATTGATCATACCAGAACCCGAATGACTATTCACTTGCATGGTCCCTGCTAACTCGTATATTTTGCTTTAGCTACGTAAGTGTCTAGTCCTACTCATCATTATCTTTTAACGAGACATTATTATACCATTCAGCTCGACCACTCTCCTAACACTAGTGTGCGAGATGAGGTAGTGAATGCAAGTACATCCAGTTCATTTTAAGCCTCTATTTTTTCATCCAATGAATATCACAAAGATCTGAGCTTTGTTGGTAGTACCATGGTGGGGGCAAGGTGGTAGCGGTTATGCCTTAAGTTGATGAATGATGACGCGGCTCTTCTAGAACTCGTTCTTAAAAGGCTATTTCTAGCATCCCTGATTCTCCTATTTAATGTCTTTCTGAATTACCATGGTAATTTTACTATAAATTGGGAGTCTATTTCCACAAAATTGTGAAGCTACTTAGATATGATATTCTCATATTCTTGTTCAAAAAAGAAATACCATGGTGATTGGAGACGTTTGATCGTTCAAACAACTACATTCTATATAGTATGCTAATTTATGAACCATCATTTGATTTAGTCGACTACATCATTGTATATCGATAGTCATATTCTGTAACCATATGTATCATATATAATTACAAACTTGATTCTACAACCTATCCTCTTCCTTTTGAGGACAATATATCACCCTGTGTATATATTCATTTACCATTGTTGATAGTTTGTGTTCTTGTTGCAGGTTGAAGGAACTTGTTCCTGGATTCCCCAGTCGTACTACCATTGTTAGGCATGGTTTGCTTTTTCTTGGTAACAGTGGCATCAATATAGACTGAAATTCCATGGAGAAGGCAAGTGCAAGTGGAGTTTAACTTTGATGGTTTAAAGGACAAACAGAGGAGTCAGTAACCGACCCCGCCTCTCACTAAAACGTGGGGTTTCATCTTTTGTTTTGCAACTGGGCATTTGACAATAATAAGCATCAGTGTGTTTTTTTAGCAACTGATTAACATTTAAGAGTAGCATCTGTTTATTCTCTTGTTTTACTTATGAATAAATACACATCTAACCAATGCTTATCCTAGTATATAATGTTGAAGTAATAGGGTATAACCCGTGCCTGCGTGGCACAAAAAGTTCTATCAAATGCTTAATCTCAACTTTTGGAGATAATTTAGGAGGTGTAATCTTAGCTATTGAAGAGAGTTAAAGATAAGTTTGGGAAGTTTAAGTTTGGGAGGTGTAATCTTAAACCATTAAAGATAAGTTTGAGAGATATAATAACAACAATTGAATATAAGTTTGAGAGATATCATGTCAACTGTTGAATATAAGTTTGGAATGTATAATCTTAGCCATTGAAGATGGAAGTATGTTGTAGAAGAGATACCCTCCTACCTTGTATTCACACTTACTTGGATTCTACTTGTAGTCACACATTCAAAACAAGTAAACAATCACTTATAACACAACAATTTAGTCACTAAGACATACTCTACATTCAGCCTCCAAACTCTTGTTTCATTTCATGCCTACAGATGGGAGATGGTCTGAAATTTAAATAGCATTGGAGGAGGTTGGGCATCCTGCAGGAACAAAAGTCTTGTTGAATTTTCTATGCTCGTTGTTGATCAGTTCAAAACTTCAAATGGAAGAAGATTAAAATAGACATCTGAGGTTCAGAATAAGTAAGAATACATACAACCCAAACACACAATACCTCTCTCCTTCTCAGAGGCTGAGAAGCCAATATAAATCATGACAAAAAAAAACTTCATCATCTGTTTTGTCTATCTAGGGGAGGATGCCTCGTCTCCATCTTTCAAAACAGAACCGACCACCTGCCTTGAGATGTAAGTCTCAAGCTCCTTCGATACCTCTGTAAGTTTTAAATCGAAATTGTTTCTGTATTTCTGCTTCGGCGATGGAGCTACTACACTAGAGAACGTGGTTGGTGAACCTGAGAACCGTCTTCTTGGGCTTGTAAACACTCTTGGAGATCCTGGAAACCACCCTTTGGTAATTAGCGGTGTTGTGCCCGAGCTCGAACTATCCATGTTCTTCTCGGAGTTTATCGATGGTCCACTTTTCAATTCCAATGGTAATGGCTTGATGGACTCGTCTTCTATTGCTGGCTTTTGTTTCATGAGTCTATCTCTAGCCTTCTCTGCTGCCACTAGTGCTTTTTCACTGCTCATCTTTATTAGCTTCCATGGGTCAATGCTAGCTCGAAAACCGGGCTTCTTGTTTAAGGATGTCGAAGGATTTGGCTCTCCATCGATTCTGATAGACAATCTTGTATGACTATGAACAGGCTTGTGCCCTTGACATATAATTCGCGACATTAATGTGGGTGGCTTCTCTGGTGAATCAAAGTCAGAGTCTTCATCAGAAGAAAAGTCTGAATGATTAAATGGGTCTACTTCGATTGATTCATTATCTTCCTTCATCGCCAAGATATAATCGTATGTCCTCATTCCCTGGATTGTATAGTTGGAAGTAAGCTTTAAGATAAACACGAGAGAATCTACTGAATATATATCTATCTAGATAGAGAATTGAAGCTGGTCATCTAACTATAATACCTTTCGAATGAGAACTACGTGAAAGAAGAAGAGCTGCCCCAGAGCTGCAGATCCGTATGCAGTCATTAAAACCAGAAATATCTGTCAAGTATATATGCCATATATGAATGATTTAGTTTGAACACTTCGTTTTAGATGCTAAATGACAGTAGAAAGTATTTGGAATACCAAATATAATCCTTACTGATATTGTCGCAAGTACTTCTCGTGGGAACTCTATGAATAGTTTCCTCGTTAGCTCTTCCTCTATTCCTTTCTTATCCGTAAAACATCTCACGAAAATAGCAACTGCTGTTCCTCCTTCTATTAGAAGCTGCAAGTTCGTAAGGAGAAACATTAGTAATTTGAATCCCAAATAGAGCTTGAAGAAGTGAAGAAAAGACCGAAGCCACTAACCATTAACAAGACGGAAACCATTAGAAGAAAAAAGGTGGTGTAGTTCTTCTTTCCTATGCAATTGTTTAGCCACTGGAACAAAAAGGAAAACAAACACAAATTTCAAGTAATTGTTCTCTCTCTCTATCTATCGAGATCATATGCGAAGAAAATGATGTTAGATTCTCACTCTGCAATGATGATCAAATCCCTCAACACAACGATTGCAAGTTCTGCAGTGCTTGCTGCTCTTTTTTACCTGTAAAGAGGATCGAGAAATGTCAATCAAGTGTCGAGGATCGCTCATGACTCAAGAATAGATACAAAATAGGCAGACCTCGAAATCACAGAGAGAACAAAATGAGGTGTCCTCATCTTTCAAATTGGGTGTTATTGCCGTTTCCATCTCGATGAGTGGGAATGGTAGTAAGGGCTCAATTTGAGCAGTGGACTTCAATGCATCAATATATCTTCTCCTTATACAACGTCGAAGTATCTTCCCCTCCATCTTCCTAAAAAACCTAGTTACTAGCTGACTGAATAGAAATCCATAATTTAGCTTAGTTAGCCCACTGGATTTAGCTCTTTGTTTCTTCTTCTTCTTCTTCTTAAAACTAGTTTTATCAGTTGGGTTAATTGCAGTACACCTTACAAAGAAAAACATCACACAAATTGCCTGAAATACAACAAGTCAAGATTCTCAATACCCACCCTAAACCAGAGAAAGAAGAAAGCGAGAGGCGATTAAATTAGGGTTTTAGAAGTGAACAATTACCACACAGGAGAAAATGGTGACTACTGTTATCTCAAGAGTTCTGTTTCCGATAAAAAGGCCAAGGAATGCATAGAATGTAGAAACTAGGAAACTGTAAATAGAGATCCCCACTATCTGAAATACAACAACAAGAAATAGAGATACTCTTTAAGTCCCAATACATCAAAAACACTAATACTAAGAGATTTAAATGTTTCAGCATATGAGAAGGAAGGGGTTTTCAGATTCAAACACATTTATAAATCTTAAAGATGGGATTTTTTAGGTGTTTGATTTGGGTAATAAAGAAAGAAAACAGAAACAGGGTAAGTACCTGTAAGGGGTGGAGAGGGCTTTGCCAGCCATGGCGTCTCATCATGTTTTGGTAATATTAGGGCTGAATGCAGATTTGATCAAACAAAATGCACTTCTTTCTTTTTCTGCTTTTAGGGTTTGTTGATGCTAATAACTTTTCTTCTTTAAGGTCAGACGAACTTGATTGAGAATCTGGGTTTCATCTCTATTTTTCTCTCTCTAGTCTCTGGTAGTGTGAAAAGTGTGATTTTTTTTTTTTTGCTGGTACAAGAAGGAAGAAAGAAAGATGCCTAACAACGGTGGTTAATTTGAAATTTGAAAAGGGGGAGGGAACTTTTCAACCGTTGGCCGTCAGATAGATAAATCCGATTGTTGCGGATTGAGTGAACAAGATCTGTGCTCCCAGGTGTTGGGTTCTCTTCCTACTCCTTCCTTTCCCTCCACCTATGAGGTGAGGCTCCTCCACCTGGGCACCCGGGGATCAATCCAAGTTCACATGTATTTGTTCAGGACGAAGGCTCCACGATCCCATGAAAAGGTGTCGGTATTGGCAAGACACACGATCCATCCTACCATCAGAGTACACAATGACACCGTGAACCCCCACGTACACAATTTTATCCTCACTTAGCTACCACCTTTCGTGGTGTGAGGTTTTGTTCCATACCTGGAGGCTTCCGTATTGGCGAAGACACATGAATCGCGTTACCATCAATATGCACAACGGTTTCGTAGACCCCTCACATACATGATTTTGCCCTCACTTAGTCACCACTTAACGTGGTGTCAGATTTTTTTCCACACCGGGAGGCCTCAGTACGTCAAAATATCATAAAGATTGAATTTACTCGTAACTGTCATGAAATTATCCTAAAGATACTCATTCACTTCAAAACCATAAAAATGACCTTAAAGACCATTAATTATGCACTTGCTAACACAAAACCAATAAATAACTTATTTAGACAAAATTAGTTCCAAGTAGAATAGTTGGTAGAACTTCCCCTATAGACAAACAACTGTCACATCCGACCACAATTTCAATACATTTAACATTATACTATATATAATTTCTTCAACTTAGGTTGTTATGATTGTTTATAGTGGTCATTTTTTCTTTGACGAATATGAGAAATTGAGAATAAAAACAATTGAAAAGGAAAAACAATTAAGAAAGAAGGATAATTTGGGAAAGTCAAAAAGTAATTAACTTTTACTGGATGGAAGAGTTAAAAAGGGTTAAACTTGCCTTTACAGTAAAAAATAGGGCCAAACAGAAAGTTAGTCATAAAGTAGGAGGCTCAAATGGAATTAGCCCTACTTTATTTCAAGTCCCATCTTGCTGATTTGCTCCTCAAGAGATGATAAAGTAAAGTTTTATCCCTCCATTTTGGTCCCTTCCCCAGCACTCCGCCGATGTGGCGACATACCACTGGAGTATATTTTCTCACAATTCTCTCTCCAATTGAATAAGTTTATACTGCATAAAATTGAATATGTTGGTTTGGTTTCTCGAATAGAGGGTTATACGGTCGTTTGGTGAATGAGTATATTATGTTTTTTTAGTTAAAGTGTTATAAATGGATCCACGTTGTTGTTATAAGTAAGGCCCATTCATGTTATATGAATGCTTGAGTTTAATGATGTAAATGGAAACTCTTGTTGTGCAAATAAACTTGGTTAACAGGATAATACCAAATGCACTTTCTTTCTTCTGTATGGGACTAATTTATCCTGAAACCAAGATATGGTCATGGGCGAGAATTAGGCAGGGTACTCATGGGCACGTAAGCCTTTGAAGGTAATGCCATCATGGAAAGAACCTTGTTTATTCCAAACCCGTCACCATCAACCCACAATGAGAAGTTAGAGAAAGAAAGGACCTTGTTTTAGAGAGAGAAAGAGAGTAAAACCATCATGGAAGGTCGAAAAGGTTCGGTAACATGTGATTGGTGGAATAGAAGGTTAGAGAATGCTCATCTTGATGTATTGGGGAAATCAGGAAGCCCCCACAGCTCTCCTTCTCTTCCCGAAATCTTTTCTTTTTATTCCAAAACCACTATTAGAATACTTTCTTACTGGTCTTGGACTCAAACCAGTCTGAGACCTATCAGAAGGGTTCGAATCTAAGGCCTTATTTGGGCTCTCGGAATGGTCAGTCCGAAAAAGACGTCTAAAGAGAGTCAATGGTAGTCATGGACTAGAACCGTTCACTTTTTTGAGCACGAATAGCAATTTTTAAAAGGCGCCTCTAGCCTCTTCTTTTAGCCCTAAGACTTGGTCGAATAGTAAGAGATGGTGGAGTTTAGGATGGACCAATAAACACCAAACAAAAAGAGACGAGCAAATCCCCCACCACACACACAACACACACACACACATTAGGGAAAGAAAGGGGGCAAAGGCAAAAGGGGACCGTACATAGTGGTTTGACTGAGCCTTCTTATGAGCCGAAGAAGCCCTAGATCTTGATATTGAACCAGTCGAGTGCTCGTCTGTCTCTCTAACCCCCTCCTCGTTCCGACTCTCATCCCCCCAAACAACAAGCAACTGTGCCGGTCGCAAACTTAAAGATGGAATCGGATCCCCAAACCCAGAAAACAAATCAACCCCCCAATGAAGAAGAAGAACCCCTTTCCACCACCATTATCAAACAAGAGCAAATTCATGATGAAGAAGAAGAAGAAGAAGAAGATGATGAATTTGAAGATGATGATGAAGAAGAAGATCTCAATTCAATTTCTCCTTCAACTTCCTCTGACGATCCCAACAAATTTTCTTCCAATCTCCCTCCTCCTCCTCCTCCCGTCATCCTCACACCTACCCCTATCACCGCCGCTCCTCCTCCTCCCCCCACTCAAACACCACCACCACCATCCACAGATGCCAAGAAAAAACCTCCACCCCCTTCCGACGACTCTCGTAAACTGTTTCAACGCCTCTGGACCGACGAAGATGAAATTGGTCTCTTACAAGGTTTTCTGGACTTCACCAATCAAAGGGGAGCCCTAAAATCATCTTATCACCAGGACACAGGTCCTTTCTACGACCAAATCAAAACTTGCCTTCAGCTAGATTTCAACAAGAGTCAGCTCGTTGAGAAGCTTAGACGATTGAAGAAGAAGTATCGAAATGCCGTTGCTCGTCTCAATTCTGGTAAAGATCTCTTTTTTAAGACTCCCCATGATCAAGCTACCTACGAGATTTCTCGTAAGATTTGGGGAAATGAAAATAATAATCATCATAATCATAGTATTGGAGGATTAGATGATGCCGCCGGAGTTGAAGATGATGAATCTAATCGTCATCCTAGTGCTGCTGCTAATCTCAACAACAACGAATTCAATAATTCTAACAACAACAACAACAACGATGCTAGTGGTGATAAGAAGGTCCCAGGTACGCCACAAAGACGTCCTCTGAAGAGGAAAGCAGAGGATGATTTATCATCCAATCCCCCCTCCTCTATTCAGACTGTCATTGAAGATACAGTAAGGAGTTGTCTTTCACCCCTTTTCAAAGAATTGCTTCATTCTACTACCTCTAATGTGAATGGGTCTTTGAATTTGGGAGGAGGAACAGGGGGATTATTAGGAGGTGTGGGTTTGAATCCATTGTCCTTTAATTTTGGAGCTACTACTAATTCTATGATGAATTTCTCCGGTGTGGGTGGGGAGGTAATCGAAGATAAGTGGAGGAAGCAGCAGATTTTGGAATTGGAGGTTTACTCGAAAAGGATAGAATTGGTGCAGGAACAGATCAAATCGGCACTGGAGGATTTGAGATCCAAGGGCACTTGAGAATTGAGACAAGGAGCTTCAATGGCGAAGAAATGCGACTACTTTTTTCGCCTACTAGTAAGTTTATGATTTTTATCTATCTGGTTGGTCTTTCATCTTTTAGTTTCTTTAGTTGAACGATTTAGATGGTTTCTACAGAAATTAATTTGTGTAAATGGAATCGAAAAAGAACACCTTTTTCATTTGATCTGCTTCTGTTGTTTGCTCCATTATGGTTGGAACTTCTTTTTGTATTATTACATATTGCTTGAACTTGCTTGAGTTGTGGTTACTGGTATCAATTGAACTTGAGAAAAAGGGTATCTAGCAAAACACCAAGTAAATCAATTCCATACTAGTTAATTTTTGGACCTTTCGTGGGTTTTTGTCTAACTCAATACAGTTTAGAGGATCTATTCCACCATTTTCTTGCTCGACTCATCAAATTCGAGGTCTGATTGAAGCTACTTTTGTAGTTATACATTCTTAGTTTGGATTAAATAGCGATCTTCACTCAGTGATAAATAAACATCTTCGGATATGTTTTCCTTCCTTTAACAAGTAAGGAGCTAAATAATACTGTAATATTTACTGGATATTACATAAACTAGCCAATATTTTGGATATTGATTACTTACATGTACAACGTTATACAAGCCAATACCTTGTGGGTGAAATAACTTTGCTACTCTGTTAGTCTATGGAACTAGAAGTGGTGCAGCTGGACTGCTGAGTGTGGGTTTGGATGGCCAGAAGGTGTGGCTGCCTCGGCAGATGAAGTAAAGCTTTTTTTTGGTATTCGATGATATGTCAATTGCTAAGGCGGCTGTGGAAGTAGGATTAGAGGTAATCGCTGCAGTGATGGTGTGAACCACACCTGGTGGTTGCCGCCCTACTAATTGCAACCCATGTGAGTGAGGATGAATACCAATGAAGGACGACGTATTTGGAGAGTAATCACGTGAAGGAAATGAAAAATGGTGAACGTTGGAATTGCATGGAATGATGCTGGTGGTAGTGGTGAGGGGTAGTAGTCAGGTCGATAGTGATACTGGGGAATGGTGCAGGCAGACAAACTGGCTATGCTTGTTGAGTATGGGAATATCGTATTGGGTGGCGGTGATGACAAGAAGAGATTGGTTGAAGCGGAAGAGTTCTCGTTAGTTGTACCATTGCTGGTAATTGAACAAAAAAGAAGCATGGTAGCAGCAGCAGTAGTACTAATGAGTCATGGCAGTGTCACGAGCACAATCTTGTCGTCTGCACAGCTCTGAAAATGTTTTCGGATAGGGCATGCAGCAGCCATGGTGCACCTGTAATAAGCAGGGGAAGAGGAGGGGTTACCATCTGCCATCTTTTGGCCGTATTTTCTCCATTAGCATCCATAGCTTATCCATTCATCATTAGGCCCAGCTCCTCCTCCTCCCGGAGGCAGTTGAATGTGTCCACGTCAACTAATAGCAAGAAGAAGAAGAAGAAGAAACGAGGACTTGTTCTAGAGAGATGGCAAACAAACAAAGATAGGTTTTAACAATATTCATCTGTATTAATGTTACAAGGGAAGTTTTATAAGGCCTCCCCAATTTTGTTAAAAGGTGTCCCCATGAACCATTTTACTTGCTAAATTATCATTGAGGGAGGCCTTTTAACAAAAATGAGGGGGGCCCCTATAAAATTTCCCATGTTTGTTACAAAATTAATTACTTCTTCCCCCACCACACAGTTAGGAAAGGATTTGCTAGTGCCAAACGAAAACGACTCCAACCATTATCCTGGCCAAGGTTTAAGATTTAGAGAGAAAGTTGTCTGGCCACATATACCGGCCTGGACTAGCTAGAGTTACTCCCATCTCACTACTAACAATCTTTGCACAAATATTCGATTATTTATATATATATATATAATATAAGATGAGGTCTTATCTAAAGCCCCAACCGACCCCACTTCAGTCGCCCCTAATGTTAGGGGCGACTGAAGTGTCCCCAACGGTCATGTTGGGATCATCTTATCCAACGGCCAGAAAAAAAAATACATTAATAATAAAAATACATCCGACTAACGTATTGGTCTCCGGATAATTTTTCAATCTTGGAAAAAAAAAATATTATTTCGAAAATAATTCAAACACGTGTTTCGTACATACACAAAATCATGCACATTTTTCGGACACCCACCAAAAAGCCCACAAACGTGTTTCCCACATGCACAAATTTTAGGCCTAAAGAGAGATTGAGGTCGGAGCTGCACTTTTCAAACTGAGTTAAGGCTGAAAATTTTGAGTGAAAAAGTGATTTTTTTCGACGACAGGCTGGGGTTGGAGATGCTCTAAGGTATGCAAACAACACCCTTTTACATCGATAATTCTGTAATAATTGTGTTGAAAAATATGGCAATATTGTATATCATATATAAGTGTATATGTTATGATCAATGGATTAGTTCCATTAAAGTCAAATTTCTTTGTCATCCTGTTCTTGTCAAGAAAAGGGAAGAAAAGACTCTTGACCGGAAATATCCGATTAGTTTCATTATTGACAATGAGGTTTCTTGACCGGAAATATCAAGAATAATCACATTTGTTTGTTTAGATGTCATATAATTACGCTTATAAGTTTTAAACATCGGATTAATATTAAACAAGGAATGATAACATGAAGACTCACTATCTGATTAAAATTTAAACACCTGCATAGAAAATGAAGAAGATGAACCAGAAACACTCTCGTTTCCTTTCTTTCTTTGGCTTCAAAGAACAGAAACTCCAACAATGTATTGTTCGTACGTGTTACAAATTTAAAAACAAAGTTTCGTGAAACCATTTATTCATTCTGAATTTACCATGTAAAAGGGAATAGTTTTTCATCTTCTTTTCCTTCCCTTCCCATGGAGAAAGAAGCACAATAAAAACAAAGACTAATTTTGAGAGAAGGAACCGTGTGCTTGCGGGCGGGGGCTGTCAGTGGTTACTCCATGGAGATGGATCAGTACATTTGGAACTTGGCTTTGGTCTTCTCAAACACCTGTTCAGCAATGATGGCTCCATTACCATCGGCTCTCTTGATCTCCAAGTTTGCCTTCTGATAGAACCCAGTTCCCCTCAATGCATCTGCTATAAAATCATCAAACCCGATAGCTATCGCTGCTTCTGCCTTCGCTCCATACACCAACCTCTGCGCACCCTCACCCCCATTATTCAACACATTCAGAATAAGGCGTTACTTCAAAATGTTTCATCATGTAACTAACTACCTGATAGCTCACAAAAGTATGTAGTTTCGTACCTTGATACGCGAGAGATGGATCGCACCAAAACACATTGGACAAGGCTCACACGACGTATATATTTCGCAATCTGATAGCTCTATCTGATTCAGCTTCTTACACGCCTGCATAACCAAAATTATGTCATTCCTTGATATACAAATCCACAGATATATACCAACTTAGTTGTGTCAGTTCTCTTCATGTCACTGCAACGTGGATGGACAAAGCTCCGACCATCTTTCCAAACCAAAACCTACCTCTGGTAGGTTCTGAGGCACCAATAACTTTCAACATGGGAAGTATCATAGTGTCCGTCCATGTTAGTATTTTAGTAGTATATTGCTTACATCAATTTACCAGAGGAAACTAGGAACATGACAGGTGGTCGTTCCAACAAGAATATGGAGTGAAATATATCATAAATTGCCGCTGACTCAGAGGAGCAAGTACTGGCCAGTTTAGTGCCAATTGTGTATGTGGCGAACAAGTAGGTGTGAAGAAGATCTTAAATACCCAAACTGAATTAACATAGATAATCATAACGATCAAATATCTAAAGCTTTATCTTCTCAGTTAGCAATTATCTTCTGCTTCCTACAACTTACAAGATCTCATAATTGAAATACTAAATAAACATGAAATATCATACTATAAGATATTGATTTCAAGATCTAACCTCTCTAATAGCAGTCACCTCTGCATGAGCAGTAGGGTCAGTATACTTGAGAACCATGTTGTGAGAACTCACAACGACTTCGTTGTTACGGACAATAACAGCACCAAAAGGGCCTCCATCTCCACATTCAACTCCCTTGTATGCTTCTTCAACTGCTCCTGTTAAGAATGAATGATCTCTGTCCTGTACAGCTGTTGATTATAGCACAAGAGAACCAAGACACGAAAGTTCTCTTTAATATAACCCAAGCCAAACTAGTCAAGACTGCCAATATAATGAATAGTCATGAACATTAAAAAAAAAAAAAAAGAATTGGTGATTCGACCTCACAGTCGTGCACCGAGTTAGATCTTCACTACCGGTTGCGTTTGTTTTCTTATTTAATATCTTCTGAATAAGATTCTTATGTGATATAGTTGTTTAACATGAGTTATAGTTTCAAATGCTTTTTTGTCTCTACAATAAATTAGATCTTAGACTAGTTTTTGTTTCAAATGCAGTTGTTTTTAGCTAAAATATAAATCCGATATTGAGAACTTATCCTATAAGATCTTGATCTTACTAGAGATATAATAAGAACATGTAAATCATAAAGACCAAGTTTACATTCACTCAAATTCAGATTTAAAGAAGAAAAAAAACATAAGCATAAGAATCAACATTACCTTCTTGATGACCGGGAAATGCAGAAGCAACTGAAATAGTTCCGTCGTTGGTTTTTACAACTAGTGAAACATCAACAGGTAAAACAGTTAAAGAAACTAAACAATAATTGAAGAGACCTGACCACCACCACCATAAACCAATCTATCTATCTATCATAGAACAAAAAGCTAAATCCTGCTATTTTATAATAGTTTGTCATCTAAAATCATATAGATTGGATGAATAATCCAACTAACTAGTAACTATGGCCACAAAAGGAAAGGTCATCTAAATCATAGATTTCATAAGGTAGATAAAAAAGAAATCCAATAAATCTGATGAGAAATTGCCAATAAGTTATGCAAGATGAGAAATTGCCAATTAGGGGAGGAAGCTAGTAGTAGATGATGATGATGATGATGATTCATACAGATGGAATGGAAGAAAAGTGGACACATAAATAAATGTAAAAAAAAGAAAGAGATCCATCAAGCATGAGTTAATAAATAGGAAAATGAGATCTTCCCCATAATGAGGAAAGAGATGATGAGGGTGCTTACTGTTAGCCTCTTCCATGATACCTATGGAATTTGGGGTGGGGGGGGATAGAGTTGTTGATGATGCCTGCTTGCCTGGGTATGCTTGCTGCCTTTTAATCTTTTAGTCTTTTAGAGAGAGAGAGAGAGGGAGAGAGAGAGAGAGAAAGAGAAGGTGGGGGGTTGATTCCGTGTGAGATCGAGCTGCTTGTGATTGTTTCTACTACTACTTTAATTCCTCTCCAAAGTCTTTTTTTTTATTTTTTGTTCTTTATAATAATGGAATGGAATGGAATGGAATGGAATGGATGTGCTTGCTTGCTTGTTTGCTTGCCTAGAGAAGAAATAGAAAGAGAAAGATAAAAAAAGAGAGAAAGGGGATGCGGGCGGTGACTAGTCAGAAAATCGAGATAAAAGATGAGAGAATCCATGAATTTTGAATAACCACAAAATGGATGGTGATCTATCTAATAAGACCGACGTACGTGTTCTCTTAGGGTACTACTTACTTGGTATCTATCTGTCTTTGCATTTTGATTCCACCTCCTGACCTGACTCCCACCATCCCCCCCCAAGTCCAACTAAACCATACATACAGTATTTTACAAAGAAAAATATTTGTCTTCTTTCTTTCCTTTTCATATCATAGTGTTAGAAACATAGTCTTCGAATACACAAAGAAGATGAAAAGAAGAGGGATGGAGATTAGAGGCTTGAAACGTGTACTAAGTACACTTTCCTTAAAGCATTATTTGCCCCCTCTCACTCGAGATTACTTGAAGGGTATTAGGCAAATTGCTTCCCAAGATATGACAAGCCTTTGTGAAACTACACCAAGTAATTTGTGGAGATTTCACTTAAGGAGCATTAGAACATAATGAGGATGGCAAAGGTTTTTCGATATTGTTTCTACATATTATTTCATCATGTTCTAGTTTGTTTAGAGAAAACTTAATTTATAGAAAACAAAGAGACATTTTTCAAGTAGAAAATCTTTTCACAAAAAGAGATATCTCTCCATATAATTTATCAAAAGATATAACTATTAGACATAAATTTCAAATTCAAATATTATAAAAATTAATTTCTTATTTTATAAAATAGATTACTTAATAACTTGTCCAAAATTCCAACAATCCCCCACTTGGACAATTATTAATAAAACTCCTTTGCCAAACTAAATATATTAGTATTAGTGCATAAAGTATGGTATCTTTCGATTTGAACCATACCTTAGTGTAAGTGCACAAAGTTTTATCGAAATCCCAGGTAGCTTGTAGCTTTGAACCAGTTATTCCTTGTGATAAAACCGGTAACACCACACACACAATACATTTGTTCTTTTGCTCCACACTTTTCTCGCTTAGCACTTATATGGCCATGTGCTTCTTGGTTTCATGAACTCTCCTTAGATAAACTCTAAATCTAATGAGAGGCGGCACCACCTCTAAGTTCACATAGTTGAAGTTCTTCCAGTATCTTTGCTACTTTAGAGATACTTGTCTTTGACTGAACTTCATTAAGAGTTTTAAACTCAACCTCAGTCCGTAGCAACCAACACTTATCATCCTAGATAGGGTTAGATAATAATTTAAGTGTTGAAACTAGTCACTTATCAATGACTTGTTGTTACCCATTGAACCTAAGACTAGTCATTTCCTAGTGTTAGGTTGGGTTGCCGTCAGTGGTGACTTTTATGTAAAGAGTTTCAACCCCATCTCTCTAGATGTTAAAGTTTAAGCATATCTCTCGTCAGAGATTTGATAAACGATGTTTACATTTTGCAAATGTAACACTATTAATTCCATCTTGAATTATGTGTTTCACATACGTCTACATTTTTATTTGATTTACCATATGTACATATTCAAGTGACTACTATTATAAACTTTTCTCAAAAATTTTCTCATATTTTCAAATTGATATTAGATTCTAAAATAAAAGAAGCTAATTATATTCAACACATTTTGAATATATAATTTTTTTTTTTTTTTTTTTTTTTTTGTCGAAATCTCATTTAGAATCGAAAAATATTGATCTTCTTTTAACATGTAACAACAATCCTCTTGATATTAGATTGACCACTCTAATGTCAAGATTGTTACCACTTTGTTGATAATGATGTTCTAAATCTCAATATATGAGTATATTATCTCTTTCAAGTATCATCTCATGAAAATGAATTACCCCCACTATTTTGAACTTATAAGTTAGTATACATTTATGTAATCCTCATCGATTTACAAATATTAACACCACTATTTTAAGTTTTGTCTCAAACAGTAGGCAACCGCATTCTTTTTTTTTTTTTACTATACATGTTAACATGATGTTATGTGATCCTTTAGGAGACTCATATAAAGAGTACTCCCACAAAAGAGAACGAGTGACTCTACCAGGAACATTGCCATACGGTTCAACATCTCTGTCACTCCTCTCACAAACATGGACATGTACCATTTTTTAAATATAGAGAAAATGCGTCATCTTTGGAGTATAACTCCTAAAAAATAACCAATCTGCTATGTCTTGGTCTCCATGTCCAAAATGAACAAAATCATTGAATACTTCCATATGAATGTCTCAAGCACCTTTCTAAAGAACCATGAGTTCCTTTCTCTCTGTTTATTGTTGGATAACAGACAATCCCCATGTTCCTAACATCCAAATAATGCCAACTTAATAATTGTTCTCTATTTCAAATACATGACCTTCTGATGTTCATAATCAAAGTCTCTCGTGGAATTATAAAAAACTTGTAACATGTGGATGGATCTCATCTTCCTATCCAAACATAAGCTTATATTCCCTCCAACTCAAATTACCCGTTAGAATGAAAACCCAGTCACTTTCCTGAGACATGTCAAGAGGTGTAATGGTGATTAAATTGAAGGGATGTAACTTTTCATAACATACACTCTCTTGTGGTACTTGTTGGATGTGAATGTATAAAATGATTCTAGTGATATAAAAAGAATTTGAAGGCGTCCAACTTATCAATGATAGAATTGATTATTACTCAAGAGGTCTGAAAATAATACGTTTAACACTGGTCACCATCCTACCAAATCGAAAATCAAAATTCACTCTATAATCCAAGATGCAAATAATTGAGAAATCACCTTAATATTATCAAGCAAGATGCAAATAATTGAGAAACCAGAATTAGATAAATAAAAAAAACTTATCTGATGTATGATCCTTTTTTTCTTCGTATCATATCTTCGTCAAGTTATTTGGTGTTGATATCCATCTCCATGGAAACTATTAGTCTAAACTGTGATATTTTCTTTCTTTGTTTTCTTATACAATGTTATCTTCATGCCTGAATAGGATCAACTGCTTCATTTTTCAAAACAACAAAAATATTGCATGTCTAATGCCAATTCCCGTGTGAAATTAGCCATTGCTATCTATCTCAGGGAAAATGTTTTGAATCCCACATAAAACTGAAACTTGTCCCATACACAAACCATATTCAATTTTATTCTTGTCATAGTACTCTCCATCTCTATTGAAATAATGCTTTAAGATTGTTAGAAACATAGTCTTCGAATACACAAAGAAGATGAAAAGAAGAGGGATGGAGATTAGAGGCTTGAAACGTGTACTAAGTACACTTTCCTTAAAGCATTATTTGCCCCCTCTCACTCGAGATTACTTGAAGGGTATTAGGCAAATTGCTTCCCAAGATATGACAAGCCTTTGTGAAACTACACCAAGTAATTTGTGGAGATTTCACTTAAGGAGCATTAGAACATAATGAGGATGGCAAAGGTTTTTCGATATTGTTTCTACATATTATTTCATCATGTTCTAGTTTGTTTAGAGAAAACTTAATTTATAGAAAACAAAGAGACATTTTTCAAGTAGAAAATCTTTTCACAAAAAGAGATATCTCTCCATATAATTTATCAAAAGATATAACTATTAGACATAAATTTCAAATTCAAATATTATAAAAATTAATTTCTTATTTTATAAAATAGATTACTTAATAACTTGTCCAAAATTCCAACACATAGTAGTACTATCGTAGTAGTAGTTTCTTTCCTTTTCATATCATAGTAGTACTATCGTAGTAGTAGTAGTAATACTCTATACATACGTAACTACATGACGTCTAAAAAGTAATACTTAGTATTAATTTTAATTGTACAAAATTGACTTAGGCCAACTAAAACTGTCTAAAGAAGTACTTTTTTTTTTTTTTTTTTTTTTTTGTTGAAGGGTCTAAAGAAGTACTTGAAAGACATACTACTCCACCATAATTAGAATGGATGGATAAGAATAAAAAGCATTATTAACCTCCAAATTATACTCCACAAGTAAAATACAAAAAGTTAAAAAGTGGATTTGGCATCAACCAACCAACTTATTTAAAAGAATTGGAATCTCCACAAATAATTGATGACACGAACAACTCCACCGTATATCACAGAGTGGAGGTTCAATGTATCCCAAGGGCCCAAATATATAGTATTTTATTTTAGAGTTAATTTCTATATGGCCCCCTACTTTGTGACCAGCTTCCTTTATGGCCCCTAAATTTCTGTAAATTCAAATATAGCCCCCTATTTTCATGGAAATGTCATAACTACCCTTCCCATTAATATAATAAAATTAAAAACAAAAACCTAAATTCCACCTCACTTCCCTCTCCACCACTCATCTCTCTCCACGTCACCTATCTCTCCAACTCACTTCTCTCTCTCTCTCTCTCTCTCTCTCTCTCTCTCCAAGTAAGCACTCTATTCCCCGATGAAGGTTGCCGGTCGGAAAATTTTCCGGCCGGCGACCTTCAAATTAAATTTTTTTTTTTTTCACTCATCTCTCTCTCTCTAAAAATTCCAGCGAAGGGGGTTTTCCTTCGCCGGAATCTGGTCTGTTGAAGAACCTTCCATATTGGATTCCATTTACACCAAGGAAAACCAAACCCCTTCTTGTTGCATATCTCCTGTTCGTATTAAATCTCCATTACCCATTAAACCTCTTCACCCTAATGGTGCCACAGAAATCTCTCAACCAAAACCCATTAAACTCCTCTTTAAACAAGGTCTGCGTTTCCTTCACCAACCTCTACAAATCTTGAAAACCCGTCACCCATTGATGATGAAAAGAAACTGGATGTTGAGATCAAAGAAATTGAATCGGAGATTAGTCGATTATCATCTAGATTAGAGTCACTTCGTCTTCGAAGATCAAAGTTGAATCAGAAACCGAAAATTTCGGTTACCCAAATCAAGAAATTTGAAAAGACACCAACTTTATACCCTAAATCGAATTTTCGACAGAGAGGGGTTAGTCTTGGTCCATCAGAAATTATGGGTATCAGATCAAAGCAAAATTCGTTGAAGAATGAAAAACCCCCAATTCAATCTTCACAGAATCGGAGAAAATCGTGTTTTTTTAAGCTTCCAGAAATTGAAGAAGAGAAAGTTCCTAAAAGGGGAGGAAGGAGTTCAAGTGTAAGCCCTAAATCACAACCTTCTGTTTCAAAAAATCAATCTTCAAGACAAAGTATCACAACAATTGCATCAAAGAAGACTGAGAAAAAGGGTAATTCAATATTGTCAAGTATTCAACCAAAGAAGCTTTTTAAAGAAGAAAAACCAGGTTTAGTGAAAAATCCAATCAAAACTGGAAGAGTAATTGCTAGTCGGTACAATCAAATCCCACCACAATCTGCTGGAAAACCAACACAATCTGAACTGAGGAAGAGATCATTGCCTGGAATAATCAACAAAGATAATACCAATAAGGGTTTATTGGATCGAAAACGAGCTTCTTTGGGTGGAATTTTGATTACTGAAAACTGGACTAGTAAAGTTCAATTGGGAATTCAAAATGAGGAATTGAATGAGAAGAATGCAGATAATTTTCAACCACCATCGATCTTTAAAATCGACGATATAGTACCAAAAATCAAGACGCTTCGATGCAAGAAAGATAGTCCTCGAGATTCAGGACCAGCAAAGAGAGTTTCAGAGTTAATTGGAAAGAAATCATTTTTCAGTGCTGAAGAAATAGATGTGTCAGATAATTCAGTTTGTCAAGCTTTGAGTTTTGGTGATGATGATGAAGAAGAAGAAAGACATAAACACAATGAGTTTGTCTTCTTCCTTTGCTTTATTTTTGTTTAAATTTTATGGGTTTTCATGCTTTTTAACTACTTTAGACTTTGTGATGATTTTGTTGAATGAATTTGTGATCTTGATTTTGAAATTTTATATAAGATCCAATCTATGGATCTTCATAAGTTCTTTGTAATTGTGTTTGTTAATAAAAGTATGAGCTTTCTCTTGATTTCCCATTCTACTTCATTATATAACAATGTTGTTCAACATACCAGATTCCGGCGAAGGGAAACCCCCTTCGCCGGAATTTTTAGAGAGAGAGAGAGATGAGTGAAAAAAAAAACAAAATTTAGTTTGAAGGTCGCCGGCCGGAAAAATTTTTCGGCCGGCAACCTTCATCGGGGGAGAGAGAGCTGACTTGGAGAGAGAGAGAGAGGTGAGTTGGAGAGAGAGGTGACGTGGAGAGAGATGAGTGGTGGAGAGGGAAGTGAGGTGGAATTTAGGTTTTTGTTTTTAATTTTATTTTGAAAATATATTAATGGGAAGGGTAGTTATGACATTTCCATGAAAATAGGGGGTCATATTTGAATTTACAGAAATTTAGGGGCCATAAAGGAAGCTGGTCACAAAGTAGGGGGCCATATAGGAATTAACTCTTTATTTTAATTGTCCCCCATTCATGCACTTTGAAAGATAAGTTATACTAAATGTTTTCTGTTTTGAAGAGTTAGGTGCTGTTTGTTTTTTTTTATTTTTCAGATCTGAAATCTGAATTTGACTCCAATTCAGATTTCAGATGTTTGGTTATTTTATTTAAGAAAATCTGAAATCTTGTCTGAATTAGGTTTACATCTGAATTGGCTGAATAAAAGGCCACTTATTTCAGACTTTAAAACAAGTCTGAAATGAGAGCCACCTATCTGAAATTACGCAAATGTCAAGTATACCCCTGCAATAATTGAAAATCATTTTTCTTGTCTTTTTACACCTCTAGCAACAACCAGAATCCACCTACCGGAACCACCATCATCGCCGACCAGAACCACCATCACCGCCGCCCAGAACCACCACCACTGATTAGAACCCACCACCGCCCAGAACCACCACCTTCTCCTTCCCTTTCCTCTCCTTCTCTGAATGTATCTCTTTGTCTTCCATTAATCAAAATACCCAAAAGACAAACAATACCTAAATCCTAGTACATCATCTTAGGGCAAACACATTCATAGGATCAAGCATGTTGGATAGTAAGTTTATTCAAGATTTGGGCGTTTGAAAAAATAGGGCAAACACAACCTAGATCTTCATTAATTATTTTGCTCCAGATCCTAGTACATCATCTTCGTCAAGTGAAGCATTACGAAAAATCAAAAGTATTGTGCTCTGGAGTAGGTAAGCTCCCTGATTTCGATAGTGTATATATATATATATATATATATATATATATATATATATATATATATATATATATATAGAGAGAGAGGGAGAGAGAAAGGGAGAGAAAGAGAGAGATAGAGAGAGAGAGGAGTCCTACCAGGCAGCCATGGGAAAGAAGGAGAGTTGGGAAATAGGAGGAAGAGAACCAGTTAGGGTTTTTATGTTTTTATGTTTTTATGGGTCTCTACAATTTAGGATTTCTTTTGTGAAGAAAACCAATAAGGGTATAAATGTAAAAGATCAATTTTCAGATTTAACAATTCAGATAGAAAAACAAACATTCTAACTTATTAAACCATTCAGCAAATTCAGATTCAGCCAATTCAGTTAGGCAAATTCAGATTCAACAAATTCAGATTCAGACACAGATAAAAAAACAAACAGCACCTTAAAGTTGAACTCTTTTCACAAGTTATACATGTTCCAAATTTTACAACTTGGAAAAGTAATTCATGTCTTCATATGTAGTCCTGGAGTACACGATCAAAGAAAAGTCTTTGTTTCAATGAGTAACGCGGTTTACTTTCGTGGAAGAAAGAGGGATTGATCAATCTTTTAGATGAAACTTCTCCTACGAAATAGGCTATTCATTCATGAACATAAACTTGCAGTCTTGTCATATTTCTTCACATGGAGTGCACGCAATTGTAGCAAGTTGCTCATACATACATTTGATCATTTGTGTAAATATAGTTATATCCGTAAATAAATCAAATGTCTCTGTGTCAAGTTAACAACAATATGAGAGGGTCCAGTACTACTAGAGTCCCGTGGAGGCGAAGAAAAAATGTTGTTCTAACTAAAGTTGGTTTCTACAAAGTAGAAGATACAGAGAGAGAGAGAGAGAGAGAGAGAGAGACATATGAGAAGACACAACTTGTTAGTTTTGAAGAAGAAAGCATTGAAACATATTTGTCATACTTCTTGAGGTTGACATTCATATATAGAATTAAGGTATGGGTGTACAGAGATCCCATCTTTTATTTATACATCAAGACATCCCTGTAGTAAATTATTATAATGGGAGTGGAGGAGGCCGGAGGGGGTACATACAACATAAACCAGAAGAAGTGAGTTATAATTTGGCATACTTCTTGAGGGTGTCGCCTGCATCTTTAGCATTATCAGGTACGCGCATATTTGATAGAAGAGTTACCCTTGCTGTCGATATCAACGTTGTTCTCGTCTCCTCCTTGTCGGATTGATCCATAGTCTTCCATAACTTCACTTCCCATACCTTCATCCACCACCACCACCACAACCATTAAACAAACTTATTAGTTGGCTGGCTCCCTTTTACTAAAAGAAAACCAAGGTATATATGGGGTTTGGTTTTGAGGAGGGAGAGGCAGAGAGCATCGGACATAGATAGAATGATAGACGTCCAATATCTTTATCCTGTATATGAGGGATTTGATAATACAAGGCGATGGGAGATTGGGAGGGGGATTATCAAATTGGAATAATGATTATTATGCATACTTCAATGGGGAGGGAGGGAGGGTGTTAGTAATGAACATTGATTATAATCAATGAATGGGGGAGGGAGGGAGAACCCATCTTCTATTTACTTGAATGAATGATGGAATGAAGGGTGTTCTGAAGAGTTTTTGCTCTTGGGCCTAGTGGTGGCCAACGGGCCGTGCCGTGGCGGCACGACCCTTTTGACAGCCGTGGCGTGTTAGACACGCCACGGGAACGCCAGACACGGCTTTGAGTCGTGCCGTACCGTGTCGTTCTCAGACCACAAAGTCTGGGCACAGAAACGCCCCATGACAACGGCCCAGCCGTTGCCGTGCCGTTTTCGTGGCGGTTCCGGCCGTTGTTGTGCCAGGTCGTGGCTAATGGGCCAGTTGTTTCCAAACGTAACAAAGTGAACCACTAAATAATTTTTAAGTCAAACGTTGTGATCTTTGTTTAAACTTTAGATGTATGTTTATTTTATTACTTAATAATATTATTAACTATTGATTTTATTAATTAATAACTGTTTTCAACAAAATAATAATAATAATTTGTAAATTAAGTATCCGTTTCTAACGTGTTAGCGTGTCGTGACGGGTTAGAAACGTCATGGGCCGTGGCAGGTCGTGTTTCCGTTCCTGACGTGCCGTGGTTGACGGGTCTGGGAGCTTAAAATCCCAGACACGCCACGGCCCGCTTGACCCGTGACGGGTCGGCACGGCACAACACACGACGTTCCGTGTCGTGTTGCTTTCTAAGCGGGTCGTGCCGTGCCGTTTCCGGGCCGACACGACCCGTTGGCCACCACTACTTGGGCCGCCTACGGCCTTTTTGGCATTGGGGATTATGTATGACCAATGTGAGTGTCCTCACTGCCCTAATTCGTTGGGAGCTCAGAGTGATGAGGGCCGGTGGTGCAAGAGTAAAAAAAGAGAGGCTGAATGTAATACTAGCTAGGTCTAGGTGTAGGTCTAGGTGTAGGTATAGGTGTAGGTGGGTTGATTTTTACCTGGATGGTTCTACCGACGGTGATGGGGAGGGCTTCGACAAAGAGAAAGTCACCGAGGAGAGCTTGTTTGAGGTGGTTGATGGTCAATTGGATGCCAGCAACTCTGCTGAAGCCGGAAGCCATGTGAGCGCCCATGCTTGCTAACCCTTCAGCTATCATAGCAGATACCCCTCCATGTAATACCTTGAATGGCTGTTCTTTTTTTATTTTATTTATTTTTCAAACCCCAAATCAAAATCAAAAGCAATGATGAAGATTCATTCAGAAAGCACAGCTTTAATAAAAGTATAATAGTAGTAGTAATAGTACCTGACAACAGGTGGGAGTGACATGTAGACGGCCGGTGACCTTGAGAGGTGAAACTTGATCAATCTCGAATCCAATAGCATGGAGGGCTGAGTCCAAATCTGCCGTCTTCTTCTTCTTCATTTCTGTCCTAGGAGATGCAAATGAAGATAATGATGATGATGAAGATGGGGATTTGCTGCTGCTGCTGCTGCTGCTGGTCATATTAGTTAGTACTTAGTACTATCTAAGAACAGAGGAGGAAGAAGAAGATGAAATAGATAGATAGATGTCTTCACGACCTACCTACCTACCTATTGAGATTTGATTTCAACCTCAAAACCTACCCACTCATGACTGATCTGATTGTAAACACCCTTTATTTATTAATTGAAATTTAGGGAAAAATCCCTCAAATTAAAGAAACAAATTTCCCTTTTTTGTTAATCAATCTGACTGACTGATGAGAAGTTTATTTATTTATGAAATACTACTACTACTACTGCTACTACTAAAAGGGAAGAAGATGAATCAATCAATATTTGTCCTCTCTCAAATCAGGCAGTGAGGAGGAGGAAGAGAAGGCTAATTACTACTAGTTATGACACTTCTCTCCCTGAATGGGTAGTAGGTCAGTAGGTGGATGGATAGGATAGGTTTTGGGCCAACCACTATACCTAACCATCTTCATTTTATTTTCGGAGTAGTAAATTGGAACAAGTCAAACACCTTTTCTTGGGTTGGTGGAGCCCAAAAAATTTGGCTCTCTAGCATCTCCCATAGGGTGCTTCTAAAGGCACCAAGCCAAAAGGCTGTTAGCATCCATCTCTATTAGCACCAGGCTCAACTGCTCATTTCTCTGTTAGCACCGTTCAACTATGTAGGCACCAGTCAAAGCCAACTTAACCCTAACACCTCCATCCATTTATCACAAAATCAAACAAAATTTATCGGACGGACTGAACCAGACCGAGCCTTAAGAGGACCAAACGGATCAGTTGATCCGGGACTTAAGAGGACCAAACGGATCAGTTGATCCGGGACCTAGGAGGACCAAACGGATCAGCTGATCCGGGACTTAAGAGGACCAAACGGATCAGCTGATCCGGGACCTAAGAGGGCCAAACGGATCAGCTGATCCGGGGCTTGAAAAACATCCCAATCCTCATTCTCTTTCTCGTGAATTGGACCATGACCAGCTCCTCTGCTACTTCTCGCAAGGTTTTCTTCATCTTTCTCTCTCTAAAAACCCTTATTCTCATCTCTCTCTACCTTTCTGAATCTTGCAATCTTTCTTCTACATTTACAAAGGGGATATAGAAGGGATGAAGATGAACATGAGAAGGAAGAGAAGAGAAAATGAGTTTATTTTGTGGAAGAAATTTGGTGAAGAAGGAAGAAGAAAGTGGACCCATTCTTTTCAATTTTGTGTATTTATTAACATGAATAGAAAGTAAATAAGAAAAAATGAAATTTTTTTTACTTACACTATCTAGATGAGCACACATGATTTTTGTTTTGGAAAAAAAATGAATTGGTATTCTTTTTATTTTGGAAGAAGAAGATGGAAGAAGCAAATGAAGGTGAATGTCACCCACATTAAAAACTGGTGCTTATAGAGAACTCGGGTCAATAGCTATTGACCCGAGTCAATAAAATTTCTGGATGCTAACAGCCTTTTGGCCCGGTGCCTTTAGAAGCACCCTCTCCCATATATAGTACCTCCCTTCTTCTTTCTTTATCTCTTTCTAAAGGAAAAAAAAACACTTTCATCAAAAAAAAAAAAAACAACAATCTTATACTAGTATAAGCCTCTAAATGTGTTACTGAATTCCAAACAATAAATAGTGTCAATGAGATGCTCATGATTTAACTTTATATTTAAAAAAATGTATGACCATTAGAATTTTGAATTAATATTAAGATTGAGTAGAGTACTAGGGCTCTTTCAACAACAAAAAAAAAAGAGTAGAGTACTAGGGCCGGTCCTGGGCCTAGGGGACCCAGGTGACCGCTTAGGGCCTCCAAAATTTAGAGGGCCCCGATTTATGTAACATTATTTACATAGATGGTATTATTATATTTGTTATTTTATGCACATGTACACCACTTTTGTTTGGGTAGTAGAGTTGGTGGAGTGGTTTATTCCTAAACCTAAGGTTAGGGGTTCGACTCCCACGACTTGCATTATATTTTTCATAATTTAATTTATTCTCTAGTCTAATTTCTCTTCAAACTCCAATGTCATGTGTCAACTTTTATATTGTTTTCGACTTAAAGCGTAAATGCTCCGTCGATACGTTGACCTAGGTCACTCCAAAAGTCAGGGCTGAGTAGTACTATATTTTAAGGGGTGAACATCTTGCCTATTAGTGAAGAACTTTCCATATATAACACTAACCCCTTATCTGACCATGTAGAAAACAATTTGATTCATGAATTAATTTAACACAATAATTTAACAGCTTGCCTATTAGTGGGGGTTCTTAACTTTTTAGACTTTGACTGAATGTCCTACCTCTTCCTAGAGTAGGGTAGGAGGTGAATTTCTAACTTTCATCTCGTTGCAAGACCTTCTTGCCCCTGGTTGCTCCCATCAAGTAAAGATCAATTGACAATTTTGAATAGTATAAAACTTGACAAAAGGCAAAGAGTAAGAAGAATTTATTATGGTCAAATTAGGAAAAAATGATCAACAAAAAAAAAATTAAGAAAAAATGAATAAAAACCCTCCCTCAACAAAAAAAAAATGAATAAAAACCCATTCAGGAAGGGACTCAATTATTTGTAAAAAGTAGAGGACCAAAATGATCATATGTGCTCTCCCCAAGTTTTACTAGTGCCTAGCCCCTAGTCTAGTTGTAATGTGTCTCCTCACATCACAAGAGGGGTTGTCTCCCAAGTCCCACTACTATAAATTGCTACTGCCTTTGTTGCCATTTCTAACCAAAGAAGAATTACAAGTATATAGTTCTACTCATTAAGTTCTCAAGTAGGATTAATATTATTTATCAAAGTTTTAGGGGTGCTTAATTATTTTTCAGAGATAGGAATGGGAAGAAATAGGCAGAATAACAAGTCTGGAAGTTCTTTCTTCTCCATATTCAACATATTCAAGTCTAAGAGGAGGTCCAGAGACAGAGATGATGTTATGGGATGGGATGAAACAGTTAATGTTAGAAAGGTTCGTCCGAGTGACGACGATAAAGGTCGATGGGTTGCTGAACCAGACATTGATAGGAAAGCTTCCGCCTTCATCGCCAGATTCTATGAGAGCCATGTCACTGGTCCAGATAGACAAACTGTCACGCCGGTATAGTTAATCTAGCTAACAAGCTAGCACCCATTTTCAGGCTCCAACATTAATTACAAAGATTGTGAATGTCTAGAATAAAATAAGAAGGAAAAAACTCAAGTTCATCTTGTGTATCTATATTTCTACTTTGATCAGTTTTATTGTAATGTAGTTGAAGCAAGTGATAGCTGCCTATATCGTTTGTAAATACAGTAGTATATAGTTATGAAAATAATAAAATGAAATTTTTCATTCATTCTTCTTCTCTTTATTTCATTTCCTCGTTCACTGAATTTGGTCTGTACAAAAATATAGATGAAGTCATAGTTTACTTATTGGCTGAAAAGCAAAACAATATCTCGGCAAAAGAAAAGGAAGAACCGAAGAAATGTTCATAGCTCGAGCAATTCCATGCGTCAACTTATACGTCTAGCTAGAGAGCTTTGTTTTATGAAGCCCAATTTAGTTGAGTAGTAGAATGTGTCTATCCACTGAGGAGACCAAGTAATTAAATAGTTTATTTAGAATATGTGATTAGCGCGCATATACATTTTAAAGAAGCCCCTGTACCTCTAAATGGCATGGGAGAAGAAAAATTAGGCAAAATTCTTATGTGGCTTGATGTAATTTGTGTTTCTGATGATTCTGAACCACGAATCACGAGAGCCACATAGGATTTCTGTCCAAAGTCTGCCTAGTTTTTCTTGTTCCCTAACAGTACTCGTTTTCTAATGTCATCATCACCTTGGACATTAGAGTGGTGACATTGTTAGGAAAGGATCACAATATTAGGATATGATAGTCCCACATGGATATGTTTCTCATTGGTAAGCTTCTCTTGGTATATCTCTTTAGTAATATAAAGTTTTTCATATTAATGAACTAAGTTTCTCATTTGCAATTCTATCAGGACAAAGTAACACAAATAAGTTGAAGCAGGACAAAATCAAAGTAACCCTTGATATTATGGGCATATATTGTCTAGATTTAGGTATAACAAGAGCATCTAGGTAGAAAGGAGAACCATCTAAATATGCAAGTGAAAGGGTACCCCCCCTCTTTTTTGGCAGACAAAGTATCTAGCTAGCTTATGGTACTGGTTCAACCAGTGCATGTGCAAGCACCAGAGGACCAATGGTCTCAAACTCTTTCTTACAAACAAAAACATCTTTTACTACATTATTGTTGTTGTTCTTCTTCTTCTTCTCAAAAGCTAGCATTCCTCCCTTTTGTTTAGGGGTCAAGACTTTGACATATATGATATATGGAACCTATATATCATTTCTGAAACAAGCTCCCTAGCTAGTTTTGTTCTCATGAATTAGGGTACTTAATTGTGAATAAGTTCCTTCACTTTGCAAACTCAAATGGACTAGCATTAGAATCCAACTTTCTAGGTGATCTCTAGCCTATTTGTTGGTTGTGGTTGATTCAGGGAGATCAAAATGAGAATATTATTAACCATAGAGAAAAGGAGTAGTCTCCTATACTTTTGACAATGGATGGTCTAAGAGTGGCAACAAAGATCTCTCTCTCTCTCTCTCTCTCTCTCTCTCTCTTATAATTCAAACATCAATATATAGTTTTTTATAAATATATAGGAAAAAAAAACATAATATGAATCGCTTAACTGAAATAAAATTCGATTATTTAAGCAAAGAAAGCAGCAGTACTAGACCAGCAGCTAGAAGTAGTAGTTATGTTATCCCCATAAAAACAGGGCATCGCCGTCATCATCATCTGCATATGTTCATTGTTATTATTATTATTATTATTGTTGTTTTCGTCCTCGACACCACCATAACCCCCCATCTCATGTGGATGGTATTGTGGAGTTATCACATGATCGTCATAAAGTGATGATGTATGTGTTAACCATGGTTGTCTTTTCATAGCCTCCCCATCAAACCCCATTGTATTACTATTATTGTTGTTATAATCTTGATCATAATGATAATACTGAGGATGATTACCACTAATCTCATTATTAAGAAGAATACTCTCTTGGCCTTGAGTAATTCCTATAGTACTAGTATTAAGTTGCTGCGGCTGCTGATTCTTGTTCTTGATTAGGAAGTTGACTCTTTCATCAATCCCCTTGATCTTCTCTTGAACCAACTCATTCAATTTATTCAAATAAAAGTAATCGACATCGTGCAAATCAATTTTACCAGTCAAAACTTGGAACATGAGATCATTGATAGTATGTTTTGTGTTCTCATTCTGTTGTTTCATTAGTTGCTCCTTCAATTTTGAAATCCTCTGCTTTAGAAATCCTTCTTGGTTCAACATTTTCTTGTTCTGCTCCATCTCAGGCAAGCTCTTGAACCGTGTCAGTACTCGATGAGCCTCGGATGGAGAAGGTGGCCAAACTTCAGGTTGTGGGTCGTAAGGACTGCAGACGATGGCACAAGCGTTGACACCGCAAAGTGTGCTAAGTTCACTTACTTTCTTCATTAGACCTTTCTTCCTTTTCTTGAAGGTTGCTCTCCTTGCTGAATCATTCTCAATCCTTGCCAACTTCACCTTCTTCCTTGCCATGAGGAGGATTAGATCGATGATCGGTATAGCAGTATCATCTAAGTACATGTATATATATAGTAGTTAATCCAAGCTTGAAAAGATAAGAGGGAATTAATACATAAGATAAGATATATATGTATAGGGCTATATAATGAGGATTTTTCTGCTGGCTGGCATATGGTGTTTCCAGAATATAGGAGATATCCTTAATATAAGGAAAGAAATTCTTGATTTGGTGATCTATGATATATGCAGGAGATACAGATGATTAATTGGTGTATTAAGTGAATCTTAGGACTTTTTTTTTTTTAACATTTTGGGGCAATGGGGTTGACTTTTGGACAGAGGTAGCATATAAATGTCAGGATCTTATAAAATCGAATTCCATTTAAGTTGATAATATGTACTAGTATCTTCTTTGGTAATGGAGGGGTTTAAAATAGGACTAGAATTTAGGTTTTAATGTGAAGAGAGAATCCAGCCAACAGTTACCACAATGTTATTCTCAACATCAGGTTAGAAGCCACTTGCTATCACATAGGGGTGGGAAACGGAGACGTACTCAGGCGCCCATGGGCACCAATGCTCCGGTTTGGGGTGAACTGGCTGAAATCTTGCCGTCCTTGTTGAATTTCAACCAGATTTTGGCCCATGGATTTCAAACCAATAGCCCATTATTGATCTTAGAGCAAGTCAAATGCAGGGGTTGGGGCTCTTAATTTTGGAAGCCTTTGATTTTTTTCAATTCCACCGTTGGGCTCTTAACAGAGACTCCCAAATCCAATTTTTTCAATTAAAATTTATTCATAATTAGAACGACTAAAATAAAACTTTAAAAAATAAATTAACACTAAAAAATCTCATTCATCCAGTTCTCCATCAATTTCTCATGAATAACAAGTCGTGCGGGAGACATGTATGAAGTGACTTTGTTCATCAAATCTAACCCTATTTGCATCCACGCATTATCAGCATTTTGGTGTGGAACATCTATATTTTTGCAAGTCTACATTTTTGTTTTCAATGCTATGGTCTCTTTCAAAAGTTTATCTCTAAGACATTGAGTGCTCCCAACCCCACGGGTAGTCCAACGCTCCCAAATTTCCACATTGTGCTAAGTAGACATTGAGTAATGTGTTTTTATTAGTACTCAATACAATACTTTTTTGAGTTTATTCCTATATGGCCCCCTACTTTGTGACCAGCTTCCTTTATGGCTCCCTTTTTTTCATAAATTCAAATATGGCCCCCTATTTTCAAGTAAATGTCTTAATTGTCCTTCCTATTCATAATTTTTCAAAATAAAATTAAATACATTCCACCTCATTTCCATCTCACCTCTATCTCCACCTCACATCTCTATCCACCTCACCTCTCTCTCTCCACCTTTCTTTCTCTCTCTCTCCACTTTTCTTTCTCTCTTTCTCCACTTTTCTTTCTCTCTCTCTCCACTTTTCTTTCTCTGTCTCTCTCTTTCCACCTCTCCCTCTTTGTCTTTCTTGGGTGAGGTGGAGAGAGATAGAGAGAGAGGTGAGGTGGAGAGAGAGAGAGAGATGAGGTGGAGAGAGAGAGAGGTGAGGTGGAGAGAGAGAGAGATGAGGTGGAGAGAGAGAGAGAGGTGAGGTGGAAATAAATATGTTTTTAATATTTTATTTAGAAATTAGGAAGGGTATTTAAGACATTTACTTGAAAATAGGGGGTCATATTTGAATTTACGAAAAAAAGGAGACCATAAAGGAAGCTGGTCACAAAGTAGGGGGCCATATAGGAATTAACTCTACTTTTTTTCAAGAAAAAAGAAGTTTTTTTTTTTATCTTATGTGTGATTTATAACCACAGAAACAAATACATCTGTCTCCTTTATGGATAAGATGAGGCCTAACCCTTTTTATGTTGTTGATTATTATGTTAATATTATTTGCTAATCAAGTGGATTAGAAAGAAAAAAAAGAAGAAGAATATTATGCTTATAGAAAAAAAAAAGGAAAGAATAAAAGGAAAAGAATATGGTGGGTAGAACCACAAAATTATAAAGAGATACCTGCTCAATTATTTGAACCAGATAAGAATAGGATAAACATTAAGCGTCTTCTTTTTCAAAACATTGACCCCAACTAGTTATAAATTGAGTAAAAGAAGAACGGTTTTGATGAAGCATATAAATGATTTGAAGTTGGGTTTTATGAAGCAAAGTGTTAGAATGACAAGAAGAAGAACTAGATGGAAGGAAGCTATATACTGTAATAACAACAGTACCATTCATAGGTCAAGGGTTCGAGAGAGAGAGTCTAACAATTAAAAAAAACAACAACAATGTAAATTATTCATATATCTCCTTAATTATTCACTTCATCAACAACAACAACACACACATAAAAGAGAGATATTAGACTTACTACTATATACTAGACTTACCAGAAATTAATAACATACTATTATGAAAGAAAAAGAAAAAATCAATCAAACCACAACTAAAATTCACACCAACTGCCTTGATCGTATCTCCCCGTCAGATCGACCACCATCTTTACCTACCTGCAAACACACACACACACGCACCATATGATTCATTACTTAATTATTATATACTAGTACTAATTAGAAGAAGGAAAGAGATGAAGAGAGGTTATATAATTACCCATGAGTGAGAGAGAAAATCATCACTTGGTGATGGCATAGATAGCATAGATAATACCAGGTATGTACCCAAGAATCGTTAAGATCAAACATATCCAGAACTCAACCTGCACATATATAGCTTAATTATTCATCATCATCTTATGTTATGTAGTTAATTATAATCTCTAGCTCCTTTTGGTTCTTGAGGGGGGGAAAAAAAGAAGAAGAGAGAAGGTTAATTATACCTGGCATCCGAATCTGAGGAAAACTCCAAGTGGGGGAAGGATAATAGCCAACAATATATCTACAAAAGTTGCAGTACTCATCTTTCCTTTTGGTTTCTAAATGAATGGATGAATGATACTTACTATAGCAGCAGCAGCAACAAGCACAAGATAGTATATATAGACTATATAGAGAGATTTTTAATTGCTAGCTGGCCTGGCTTGTTTGTTGTACACCAATACAAGAAGATGTATTAATTTCCTCCTCCTCCTCTTTCCTCTTTTTATATACTAGTCTACTACTACAACAAGCTATATAGTATCATTACTTACTAATTTCGAATAACTTATAAACTAATGTGGGTGTGGGTGTGGGTGTGGGTGTGGGTACAGTGAAAGAGATATAGCATCTTTCTTTCTTTCTTTCTTTCTCCACCCAATAAATAGTACCGACCGACAGACACTCTGTTATCGGTCCCCCCAACTTTACACTCTGTTGTTACTCATCATGACCAGCTCAATGTGATTCGCAACCCCCTATTCCACGTTTTTTTGTTAATATGGTTTCATCATTCATGAATATCTAAACCCCACATTTGGCCTTATTCAAAACCGACTTCAATTCTTACTTTCTTAAGTTAACCACTTTGTTTAATTCTTCATCAAAAAAAAAAAAAAAAAAAAACCACTTTGTTTAATTTATATAGACTAAACACGCCCATAGAAACTTCTTTTGATTTACTAATCTATATGAGTTATTTTCCTAATAGCCCCTAATTTTGTGACCAGCTTCCTGCCTAGCTACTAACTTTATCAAAAAATTTCAGATGACTCCTTCAAACATAAAAAAGAAATATTTTTTTTTAAACTCTACTCTCTCTCTCTAAAAAAATAAAAATTCCTTTTGTTCTCCTCTCTCTAAGCAGATCTAGAGAGAGGTGGCTCACCAGATCTGTTCGACCAGAAGGAAGCTCTGGTCGAACATATCTGGTGAACCTCCTCCTTTCTCTCTCTCTAAATCTGTTTAGAGAGAGTGAGAGGAACAAAAAGGATTTTTTTTTTTAGAGAGAGGAGAGTTAAAAAAATATATATTAGGAAAATAACCCATAAATTATTATACAATACATATGATCCAGAAAGCAAGGACCCATGTCACCAATAATAGAGATAACAATATCTACTAATTTAGAGGAATAGTATGGACTTACTAAGTGGTTGAATTTATCCTTACACTTCTAAAAAATTGATGCAAGTTTTGGCAAAGTAAGAAAATATCTAGAAAACTAAAGACTAAGGTGTTGTTTGTTTTTATTTTTTATCTGAATCTGAATTTCCGGAATCTGAATTTGCTGAATCTGAATTGGTCCCAATTAGTTGTTTGTTTTTTTAATCTGAGTTATTAAGTCTGAATTGAGATTTGACTTTTGTACCCCTTTTTAATATATTGACTGAATAAAAAGGTAGAAACCTAATAACTAGGGTTTCTATCTCTTTCTTCTTTCAAAATAAAACCTCCCACCTAAAGTCTCTCGCCGGATTTCTCTCTCTAACCTTCTCGCCAGATTTCTCTCTCTAACCCTCTCGCTGGAGTTTTGTCTCTCTAATCCTCTCGCCGGATCTCTCTCCTACCCTCCTGCCGGATGATAAAGAAGCTAGGGTTTCATAAACTTTCAAACCCTTACAAGGGGTGAAGAAATCGGTTAGGGTTTTGGAAGAAGCCATTTATAAAGTTGTAGAGAAGAAGAATAAAGAGGGGCGAAATGAAAGACAGATGAAAGGTGGTGTTATTTGTTGTTGTGGCCGTAGTATGTGGTGGTTGTGGTGTGTGGTGGTGTCGGTGTTGTGACGGTGGTGGTTTGTGGTGGTGGTTTGTGGTGGTGGTTTATGGTGGTGTTGGTGGTGGTAGTGGTAGTTTGGCCTGTTTCTCTGTTGTGGTGGTGGTGGTGGTGGTGGTGGTCTGACTTTGGTGGTGGTTTATGGTGGTGGTGATGGTAGTTTGGTTTGTGGTGGTGGTGGTCTGGCTTTTGTGGTGGTGGTCTGGCTTTCGTGGTAGTGGTCTGACTCGTGGTAGTGGTCTGACTCGTGGTGGTGGTAGTCTGACTAGGTAAAACTAGGTTTTTTTAAAATTTAGCAGGGGTATATACGTCTTTGGCGAATTTTCAGATCTTGGAATCACATTTCAGACTTGTTTTGAAGTCTGAAATGTATTGACCTCTATTCAGCCAATTCAGACATGTCATAAATTCAGATAAAATTTCAGATTTACTTAAAAGCAAAAACAAACATCTGAAATCTGAATTGGATTCCAATTCAGATTTCAGATCTGAAAATTTTAAAAAACAAACAGCACTTAAGAAAAATTGAGTGCTTATTTTTCACCAAAACATAAAATTGTATAATTTTTTAGGGTATGTGAGTTTTAAGTCCAAAATAAAGTTCAAAAAGGGTTTAAGGTCCAATTTTTTCAGAAAATGAGTTTTTAGTCCTTTTTCGTTTTGAAGTAACATTGTTGATACATAATGTGTTATGTATGACACATATAAAGAAAAATGAAATAAAGTATGAAAAAATGAAATAAAGTATGAAACTTTAACAATAAATAACAGGTAATTTATGAAACAAAACAAGAATCGATAAACAGAAAAACACTATAACATTGACATATAAACATACTTTAACTAAGTTGGACTAAATATCTATTATAATTATTATTTTGGCTTAAAATCCTATATTAATATTATGGTGGACTAAATGTGTGTTTAGGGGTAGATTTTTGGACTGAAAACCCAAAATTTGAATTTTTTATTAAATTTTCTTGTTAAGATAACGTAAAACCGTCCATTGGTTAATTTGTGATGCGTCCTCATTACACTATTTTTTTTTGGGAGTGAGATAATCCTAAGACTAGTTGGGTGAAGTAAGGCCCATGGACCACACCAGCCTAAGACTAGTTGGGTGAGGTAATGCCCATGGACCAAACCAGCCTAAGACTAGTTGGGTGAGGTAATGCCCATGGACCAAACCAGCCTAAGGTGTTGTTTGTTTCTTTCTCCGTATCTCGGTCATTACTCAACGAGAGGAGGATAATTACTACCAAAAGAATAATGCTTGTGAGGTGCTAACAGTTTTAGGGACTAGAGTCGGAGAAACCAGTAATAATAACAGATGGAGAAGCCTCGACCAACTCCCACCTCATATAGTGAGTTGAATTGTCGTTCTGTTTACGTGAATGGCACTATATATTGGACTAGTTCTGAACTTAAGAAGAGGGTGGCGCGTCGGAGCCAGAAACCTGCATGTATAGAACCTGATGCATAGTTGTACTTGATGTGAATTCAAACTTGATCAACCTAGGGAACATAACAAACATGCAACAACAAGCAAACTCCTATTTTTTCCTGATCCCAATGTTGATTTATTAGAATTGGACAGATGTTTATCTCTGCAAATTAAGACAACTTATTAGATTGTGAAGTTGTGGATATTTGATGATGACAAGAAAGAAAAAACGACAACTTCTAGTAACCAAATTAATACCAGGTATGTACCCAAGAATCGTTAAGATCAAACATATCCAGAACTCAACCTGCACATATATAGCTTAATTATTCATCATCATCTTATGTTATGTAGTTAATTATAATCTCTAGCTCCTTTTGGTTCTTGAGGGGGGGAAAAAAAGAAGAAGAGAGAAGGTTAATTATACCTGGCATCCGAATCTGAGGAAAACTCCAAGTGGGGGAAGGATAATAGCCAACAATATATCTACAAAAGTTGCAGTACTCATCTTTCCTTTTGGTTTCTAAATGAATGGATGAATGATACTTACTATAGCAGCAGCAGCAACAAGCACAAGATAGTATATATAGACTATATAGAGAGATTTTTAATTGCTAGCTGGCCTGGCTTGTTTGTTGTACACCAATACAAGAAGATGTATTAATTTCCTCCTCCTCCTCTTTCCTCTTTTTATATACTAGTCTACTACTACAACAAGCTATATAGTATCATTACTTACTAATTTCGAATAACTTATAAACTAATGTGGGTGTGGGTGTGGGTGTGGGTGTGGGTACAGTGAAAGAGATATAGCATCTTTCTTTCTTTCTTTCTTTCTCCACCCAATAAATAGTACCGACCGACAGACACTCTGTTATCGGTCCCCCCAACTTTACACTCTGTTGTTACTCATCATGACCAGCTCAATGTGATTCGCAACCCCCTATTCCACGTTTTTTTGTTAATATGGTTTCATCATTCATGAATATCTAAACCCCACATTTGGCCTTATTCAAAACCGACTTCAATTCTTACTTTCTTAAGTTAACCACTTTGTTTAATTCTTCATCAAAAAAAAAAAAAAAAAAAAACCACTTTGTTTAATTTATATAGACTAAACACGCCCATAGAAACTTCTTTTGATTTACTAATCTATATGAGTTATTTTCCTAATAGCCCCTAATTTTGTGACCAGCTTCCTGCCTAGCTACTAACTTTATCAAAAAATTTCAGATGACTCCTTCAAACATAAAAAAGAAATATTTTTTTTTAAACTCTACTCTCTCTCTCTAAAAAAATAAAAATTCCTTTTGTTCTCCTCTCTCTAAGCAGATCTAGAGAGAGGTGGCTCACCAGATCTGTTCGACCAGAAGGAAGCTCTGGTCGAACATATCTGGTGAACCTCCTCCTTTCTCTCTCTCTAAATCTGTTTAGAGAGAGTGAGAGGAACAAAAAGGATTTTTTTTTTTAGAGAGAGGAGAGTTAAAAAAATATATATTAGGAAAATAACCCATAAATTATTATACAATACATATGATCCAGAAAGCAAGGACCCATGTCACCAATAATAGAGATAACAATATCTACTAATTTAGAGGAATAGTATGGACTTACTAAGTGGTTGAATTTATCCTTACACTTCTAAAAAATTGATGCAAGTTTTGGCAAAGTAAGAAAATATCTAGAAAACTAAAGACTAAGGTGTTGTTTGTTTTTATTTTTTATCTGAATCTGAATTTCCGGAATCTGAATTTGCTGAATCTGAATTGGTCCCAATTAGTTGTTTGTTTTTTTAATCTGAGTTATTAAGTCTGAATTGAGATTTGACTTTTGTACCCCTTTTTAATATATTGACTGAATAAAAAGGTAGAAACCTAATAACTAGGGTTTCTATCTCTTTCTTCTTTCAAAATAAAACCTCCCACCTAAAGTCTCTCGCCGGATTTCTCTCTCTAACCTTCTCGCCAGATTTCTCTCTCTAACCCTCTCGCTGGAGTTTTGTCTCTCTAATCCTCTCGCCGGATCTCTCTCCTACCCTCCTGCCGGATGATAAAGAAGCTAGGGTTTCATAAACTTTCAAACCCTTACAAGGGGTGAAGAAATCGGTTAGGGTTTTGGAAGAAGCCATTTATAAAGTTGTAGAGAAGAAGAATAAAGAGGGGCGAAATGAAAGACAGATGAAAGGTGGTGTTATTTGTTGTTGTGGCCGTAGTATGTGGTGGTTGTGGTGTGTGGTGGTGTCGGTGTTGTGACGGTGGTGGTTTGTGGTGGTGGTTTGTGGTGGTGGTTTATGGTGGTGTTGGTGGTGGTAGTGGTAGTTTGGCCTGTTTCTCTGTTGTGGTGGTGGTGGTGGTGGTGGTGGTCTGACTTTGGTGGTGGTTTATGGTGGTGGTGATGGTAGTTTGGTTTGTGGTGGTGGTGGTCTGGCTTTTGTGGTGGTGGTCTGGCTTTCGTGGTAGTGGTCTGACTCGTGGTAGTGGTCTGACTCGTGGTGGTGGTAGTCTGACTAGGTAAAACTAGGTTTTTTTAAAATTTAGCAGGGGTATATACGTCTTTGGCGAATTTTCAGATCTTGGAATCACATTTCAGACTTGTTTTGAAGTCTGAAATGTATTGACCTCTATTCAGCCAATTCAGACATGTCATAAATTCAGATAAAATTTCAGATTTACTTAAAAGCAAAAACAAACATCTGAAATCTGAATTGGATTCCAATTCAGATTTCAGATCTGAAAATTTTAAAAAACAAACAGCACTTAAGAAAAATTGAGTGCTTATTTTTCACCAAAACATAAAATTGTATAATTTTTTAGGGTATGTGAGTTTTAAGTCCAAAATAAAGTTCAAAAAGGGTTTAAGGTCCAATTTTTTCAGAAAATGAGTTTTTAGTCCTTTTTCGTTTTGAAGTAACATTGTTGATACATAATGTGTTATGTATGACACATATAAAGAAAAATGAAATAAAGTATGAAAAAATGAAATAAAGTATGAAACTTTAACAATAAATAACAGGTAATTTATGAAACAAAACAAGAATCGATAAACAGAAAAACACTATAACATTGACATATAAACATACTTTAACTAAGTTGGACTAAATATCTATTATAATTATTATTTTGGCTTAAAATCCTATATTAATATTATGGTGGACTAAATGTGTGTTTAGGGGTAGATTTTTGGACTGAAAACCCAAAATTTGAATTTTTTATTAAATTTTCTTGTTAAGATAACGTAAAACCGTCCATTGGTTAATTTGTGATGCGTCCTCATTACACTATTTTTTTTTGGGAGTGAGATAATCCTAAGACTAGTTGGGTGAAGTAAGGCCCATGGACCACACCAGCCTAAGACTAGTTGGGTGAGGTAATGCCCATGGACCAAACCAGCCTAAGACTAGTTGGGTGAGGTAATGCCCATGGACCAAACCAGCCTAAGGTGTTGTTTGTTTTTTTTAAATGTCTGAATCTGAATTAGCTGAATCTGAATTGGCTGAAAAGAATTGGCTGAATCTGAATTGGTTGAATTAATTAGCAAGTAAGATGTTTGTTTTTCCATATCTGAATCATAATATCTTAATTAAGAAAATTACTTTTATACCCCCAATTATATTTAAAGGAAAAAAAAGAGGAAACCCTATCTTCACTTTATCTTTTTTGACTTTCTCCTTCTCTCTCCTGTTTTCTTTCCCAACCGGGTTCACCAAAACCCTACTTCACTTTCTCCTTCTCTCTCATGTCATCTTTCACAAGCAGCCACCAAAACCCTAGTTCATCAATCGACTAATACCAAAACCGACTAATACCAAAACCCTAGTTCATCAATCGACTAATACCAAAACCGACTAACACCAAAACCCTAGTTCATCAAAACGATTGGTACCGCCCCATTGATGATGGAATGGTATAGTATTTGTTTTTGCTCTCTCTCTCTCTCTAGCCGAAGATAAACGAAAGCTAGATAGTCGTCGGATCTCACGGGGTTTCGAACAAGTTAAACCTCACCAGATCTGGTGAGGGTAAACGACCCCTTCATGTGCTGGTGGTGGTGCACGGCGAGGGTTCATAAAGCCCATCATACTGTCCTGATGGTGTGTTGTGGTGGTGGTTAGGGTGTGGTTGAGACCTTCACTGTGTGGTCTTGGTTTCTTTGTTGTGATCTGTGGTGTGGTTGGTGTTGGTGTTGTGGTTGGTGGTGGTCCAGTGGTGGCGTGGTGGTGTTAGTGGTTGCAGTGGTGGTGGTGAAATGAAGAAGATGAGGATAGAGTAATTTTCGAGTTTTGCGGGGTTATATTTGTCATTTGCTACTTTTCAGCAGCTGGGTTTATTTTTCAGACTTGTTTTAAAGTCTGAAATAACTGTGTGAAAATTCAGTCAATTCAGATGTCTAGTTCAGTCAGCCAATATTTCAGAATTTGTCAAATAAAAAAAACAAACATCTGAAATCTGAATTGGATCTCAATTCAGATTTCAGATCTGAAATTTTGTAAAAACAAACAACACCTAAGACTAGTTGGGGGAGGTAAGGCCCATGGACCAAAGCAGCCCGAGCACATACCAATCTTTCATAACATCCCGTTATTACAGAGGAAGACTTCAAATAGTTTGTTGGTCTCTGTTTTTTTTACTTCATTCATCATCATAAAACTGGGGTAGTTAGTTCATAATAATAAATACTAGTCTGTTTTAAGTATTATGAAAGCTGTTTGGCCTTCAAACTCTATCATTCATTTTCAATTCCTAAGATTCTTTCATGAATCCAACCATCACTCTTTGACTGCTAGTATCTCTCCTACTTATCTCAACAATCTTCTCAATTCCACCACCCACACCAAGAACATCAAACATGCTTCCCAAATACATGCTCAAATCATTACTAACAACTACTCCCATCTCCCTTTCCTCCTCAATCACCTCATCAACTTATACGCCATTTCTGGCCAACCCAATCAAAGCCTCCTCCTTTTCTCAAACATCACCAATCCTCTATCTAAAAATATCATCACTTGGACTTCCCTTATCACACATTTCTCTCGAACTCACAACCCAACTCAAGCCTTGAACCATTTCAATCAAATGAGAAAAACAGGACTCTACCCAAATCACTTCACTTTCTCTTCAATCTTACCCGCTTGTGCCGAAACCATTAACATTTTTCATGGCCAACAGATTCATTCTCTTGTTTTTAAACATGGGTATCAATCAGATATCTTTGTGGGTAGTTCTATGATTGATATGTATGCAAAATGTTCCAATATGGATTCGGCTAAGATAGTGTTTGATGAAATGCCTGACAGAAATCTTGTCTCTTGGAATTCGTTGGTCGTTGGGTTTACTCAAAACAAGCTCTATGAACAGGCCATTGGTGTTTTCGTCGAGATTCTTAAGGATATCTCCGTAACCCCTGACCAAGTGAGTTTCTCTAGTGTGTTGAGTTCGTCTGCCAACATGGGTAGCTCCTCTTTCGGTAGGCAGATACATGGTGTGGTCATTAAACACGGTCTAGTAGCCTTGGCTTATGTGAAGAACTCTCTGATTGATATGTATAGTAAATGTGGTTGTTTTGAAGATGCTGTGAAGTTGTTTCGTACCATAGCAGATAAAGATGTTGTTACATGGAACGTGATGGCAATGGGATGGGCACAAAATAACTGTTTTGAAGAAGCTTGCAATTACTTTTGGATCATGAGAAGTGAAGGAATATTGCCTGACGAGGCATCCCTTTCAACTGTCTTGCATGCTTCGGCTCATCTTGCATCATTGGATCAAGGGAAGTTGATTCATGATCAGATAATTAAAAGTGGCTTTATGTGGAATTCATGTGTCGGAAGCTCATTGATAACGATGTATGCTAAATGTGGGAGTTTGGTTGACGCCAGAAGCGTGTTTGAAGAGGTCGAAGATCGTAATGTTGTTTGTTGGACAGCTATGATAGCAGCATGTCAACAACATGGCTGCGGAGACCAAGTGATTGAATTGTTTGAGAAAATGCTGGTTATGGGGATTGAACCTGATTATATTACTTTTGTATGTGTTCTTTCGGCTTGTAGTCATACCGGACGCCTTGAAGAAGGTTTAAAGTACTACGACTCAATGAGTCAAGTGCATGGGATGAACCCTGGGTCGGAACACTACGCCTGCATGGTTGATCTGCTTGGTCGAGCGGGTAAGTTGGAAGAAGCAAAGATGTTCATTGGATCTATGCCAGTTGAGCCAGACGTGTCGGTCTGGGGAGCCTTGCTTGGAGCTTGCAGGAAATATGGTAATATTGAGATGGCTAGAGAGGTCGCAGAAAGACTTTTCAAAATGGAGCCAGATAATCCTGGGAATTATGTACTTCTTTCCAATATATATACACGTAATGGAATGACGGAAGAAGCTCATGAAATAAGGAAAAGGATGGGGTTGAATGGGGTGAGAAAGGAACCTGGGTGTAGCTGGATTGACATTCAGAACAAAACTTATGTATTCACAGTGCATGATAAATCACATCCCTGGAAAGACAAGATCTACGAGATGGTTGGGAAAATTGGGGAGTTAGTGAAAGAGAAAGGATATGTTGCAGAGACAGAGTTTGCGGTTAATGACTTGGAGGAATACAAGGAGAAGAGCTTATGGTACCACAGTGAGAAACTAGCTCTGGCATTTGGGCTACTGGCCCTGCCGGCTGGTGCACCAATTAGGATAAAGAAGAACTTAAGAACTTGTGGTGATTGTCATACAGTTATGAAGTTTGCTTCCGAGATTTTTGGTAGGGAGATAGTCGTCAGGGATATCAATCGGTTTCACAAATTCTCAGCTGGTTTGTGTTCTTGTGGGGATTACTGGTGACAGGCGGGTGATTGCAGTTTCATGACCTCGTCAAACCGACAACGTCATTTCACAGTTTATTCTTTCTGCAGTTATAGCTTTGTTTGTCCACTTAAGCTATCACTGCTTCATTTATTGGACATTTTACTTGCAGAGATAACGGTATAAAATAAACAAGAAGATGCGAGGAATACAAGAACTTATGCCTAAGAGCAAAATAGTAGGCTATTATTGTTCCATTTCGTGTCAACTGTCTCATTTGATAACGTAGGTTTCCTCTAGAGTTTATCTTTTGATGCTAACTCAAGATTTGTGCTGTTATAAGGTGGTCTAAAATTTTAAAGCTTGATGAGGCAATGGAGTATCTAAAGACTTTAGAGGTTCAAGTACAGGTAATATTTCAGTTTACTTTGTAGCAGTGGTTGCTCGAAACCTGATGATATTATGCCCATGAATTAAAACATAAATTACAATATAACGCATAGATAATGCCAATGGGAACTGGCTTGATCATGTACTCGTGTGCGCCTTCAATTATATTTCCTGCAGGAACTGCAATTCGTGCTGAAATTCCAGGATATTCTTGTGATAGTTACAGTTATAACCCTTGAAATCAGTTGGCTAGATATTTTTCTACTATGTTTGTCTATAGATTCAGTCAATATTAGTTTCTCTATTCAATTACTGGGTTCACTTGGTTATTTATATATTATGAGTGTTTATACTAGGAAGGTTCTTTTCTTAATTGCTAAGTAAAGCCACGTTTGTAGTCGGACTGACAAATATACAAAATCCGTCTCATACTTCGTTTGTAAATAGACTATTAATTTGGAGTTTAATATGTGAAAGATATCCAGATTTTTGATTATTTATTAGTTCAATTCAAGATTACGACTAAAATCAATAAATATGGTATGAGAAAGAAACGTTATCTCCGTGGTTGGTATTTTCAAACAACGTTACTATTTAACACCTGTTAATACCCTGAGCTCAGCATTAGATATTTTAAAATTTAGGAAAATCTGAGGCACCTTAGATAATAATACACACGGAGTCGCCACATTAGGTGGGATCTAAGCTAGGGGTTAGAAGCTTCGGTTCAATAAGCAAAACCACTTTGTGTTATTGACCAGATTTGGCTGAGATTTGTGGTTTCTATTTTGCTGATTATGGATGGTGTCTGTGTTTTCCTTTTACCTTGATTCACTGGGATTGAGGTATTATGGAGACACCATAATTAAAAAAGTGAATATCAAAAAGGGAATCAAGACCAAAATTAGTCTCCTAGGAACTACAAAGGCTTTCCTTCCCATTTCCATCTACAATGGTATGTTGAATCTCAATTTTGAAAAGATATCAAAATTTAAAAACAAAAAGAAAGAAAAATCACTAGTGGTGGCATGTGATAGGAGCAGGCATGTGTCGTCCGAAGATTTGGGACCCAGTTTGATTGTGCTTTCCATTGTTTGTTTGTTTGTTTGTTTGGAAAGACTAAGGCAGCATTTGTTTTGTTTTTCTAATGAGGTAGTTGGGTTGGTTTCTTATTAATTTCCCACTAATTTGATTTATTCCAGGTGATTAAAGTTGCCCACCTAAACCTTTATTCAATTAATATCTCTTCCAGGTGATGTAATTACCGACATGAGATTGGGAGCGCTAACCCGGAGGCATATGATAGTTGATCACTTATAGGAGAGCGCGAAAAAAGAAGGAAAGCAAAGGGTCATTTTAGGAATTTAACGTAAATCAAAAACATTATATGTATGGCAGTGTAGTTGAACATAATCCGTTACAGGACACCAGAGGAACTTGACGATCGACATGGCTTCTGATCATAACGCCATCATCATGCACGACGATGACCAGGACGGAGACGACTACTATGCTGCTGAGGATGAACATGATCGTGATCAACAACATCAAAGTCTCCCCTACACCATGTCTAGACTATCTATATGTACTAGCAAGAGCGATTATTCCATGTATGACAATTTGGATGAGTACTACGGTCAGGATCAGGAGGAGGATATGAATATATACCAGCTGTACAGATTGCCAATGGAGGAGGCATCCTCCGACGATGAGGATGGAAACACATACCAGAAAGCACGGAAGGAACTGTCATCAGATTCCGATATAGACGAACATGAGGGGGGTTATTATTCTCTCCCTGCTACCCCTCCTGGAAGAAAGACTAGATCACCGTTTACCCAAGAAATAGATGGGTACCTTGACAATGAAGTAGAACTGCGGATGGTGGAAAAGGAGTACGTCAGCGAAAATGAAGCTGATCATCGACTTGTCACAAGGAAGAAAAGAAATGGGGGCTCAAGGATGAGTACTGTTCTAGAGAAAGCTAGGAACGAAAATAAGAAAATCATGGACGACAACAAGATCTCAGAACAGCACAAAAGTACTAATGGTGGTGGACCTGGTGGTGATGGTGGTGCTCGTCATCACCAGAATAGTAGTAATAATGATAATATGGTGATATGGACAAGGCCAAGTGGTGGGAGGAGGTATATGAGTATGGACGCGGAGGAAGTGAAAGCTTGCAGAGAACTTGGGTTCGAGGTTGATTTGTCAACTACAAGTAGCCATATTTCAGTTTCAGCTGGATCCACCATTGGCAGTACTACTGCTAGTACTAGTAGTAGTGGAAGTTCCGCCATTGCTAGTTGGAGAATATCCAGTCCTGGTCAGTTTCTTATACTTAACTATCTCTCTATATATATATAGAGTTCAATTTGTGGAATAACTTTGGTGACACATAATAAATGCCGAACCGTAAGCAGGATGGTAGATGTTCAATTCTTTCTTTTTTTGTTTTCTTAATGGGACAATGTATCTTAAGAAACTATACGGTATTTGATGAATCAGGTGATGACCCGAAAGACGTAAAGGCTCGGCTCAAGGTCTGGGCACAGGCAGTGGCTCTGGCCTCCGCCTCTCAATCTCGCCTTCTCAACTAAACTAATTTTACATTCCTTTTCTTTCAACTAGTTTGTCGTTTTTTCTTAGCGAATTCCTAATTTTTCATGGGAAACGTGTCCAAGTGGGTAAAGAAAGAACTAAAAGAAGAAACAGAGTAGAGAATGATTGTTCAGATATGAGGCATGGGGTGATTTCGTTTTATCTTTGCTTTTGATTCTGTCTGTGAATTTTAGATGGTATTGGCTGTAAAAAAATAGATATTCTTGGATAGTGAAGTTTTTTTTTTTTGTAAATTCGACGTCTCAGATAGTCCAGGAGAATGAACACGCCCTATAAATGCATTTTAACCCTAAAAGATTTAAGACACAATAACCAGTTAAATAGAAAAAGAAAGATAACAAATGACAGTATAAAAGTAATTGAATAAACAGAAGATGCCTTTGATTATTGAAATAAACCATAGTAAGACATTTAACCGACAAATTACATCTCTACCATTTCCGGGATAAAGAACAGAACACACTGACCATTCCCATGGAAGAAGCTTCCTATGTTTAGTTCAAAATAAAAGTTAAAAAAGAGGAACTGAAACAACACATAGGACAACAACAGCAGCAGCAGCAGCAGCAGCAGAAGAAGAATCCAAGTACCTTTTCTTTGCTTATTCTGGACTTTCCGTTAAGTGGCGTGGGAAGTGCTGGTGGAGTCCTGCATCTTGTGGGGAGCTGAAACAGCAAGCTCGAGCGATATGATGAACGTTGACTGCCCTGCTTCTCTTAGATATTGCACGTTTCCCTCCATCAGCCTTAACAGCTTTCTGCTCACCAGAAGGCTGATCCCCTCATCCGACAGACTTGATGTCTCACTGCTGTTGTTGTTGCTCTCAAACATCTGGCTTAGCAACTCCTCTGGTACCCCTCCTCCCGTATGTGTTATCCTACAAATATTAAAGCATCAGAAACAAACCAGCAAACATGAATGAGAAAAAAAAAACAGATAGGTTGTGTGTGGTACCTGAGCTCCAAATGAGCAAGATGAACACTTTTTCCTAGCTGATTTTTGGTCAATTTAGCATCAATTCCAAGGTGGCCTCCATTTGGTGTAAAGTTCACAGAGATCAAAAGGAAATCAGCCAGGATTTGTTGAAGTCGCAGACGATCTCCATATAATCTTTCAGCCATGATCTCCTCGGACGAACTGTTGGTAATCCGGATACCCTTTCCGCTACTCTTAATCATAACTTGACTAATGGACGTAATTAACACTTCTTGGAAAGTGAACTCTACCATTTCCAAATCCAAGTAACTGCCAAAAGAGAACGGATTGTATTATGTTACAGCTTAATTGTGCATAGGTAAATTTATTTAAATTGTGTGGCTATTTCGAGTACTTTCTCTCCTAAAGAATTTAAGAAATACGCAAAGGGTTAAGCGGGGAATATATGACCGAATGCGAGAAAATGCCCAATTTCTGGATTGCAACTTACCCGTCCATGATGCTCTCAAGATCTGTGTCGTCAAGAATCTTATTGAGCTGACGTTGGCAGTGCATGCTAGTTTGGAGAAGTTGCTCCTGCTCATCGTCCAATTCAGTACCTTCTATCATTTTCCCAGAAAATACAATCCCAGAAAGAGGATTTCTTATCTGTCGTTTTATATAAGACAATGCCCTCAATCTTTTCAATGCAGTTTGTTCCGATAGACGTTGCACATGAAGTGCCTGTTGCAGCTCTTGACTGGCAATCTGCAGGAAGCAGAATAGTCCAGTGACAATACCCTCTGCGTCCACTTTTTTGCTCACAGAGAGAAGACAGTCCACATACTTGCCATTCCGTGCAAAAAACCCAAAAGAAACTTTCTCAGTTTCCTCACCTGTCATAGCATTATTGAGTATGACTCCAAAATTCACAAAGGCCTCTTGATTCTTGAAGCGACAACATGCCATATGGGTTCCGAAAACCTCTCCTAAGAGCATCTTATTCATCACTTCGTCCCGCTTCCACCCGGACAACTTGGCTATTGCTGGATTCCACTCAGAGCACCATCCATATTCATCTGTACCAAAAATGGGGGGTATTAGTGGGTTTGGATTCTGCACAATCGTTTTATAATCTCCTTCAATCCGGGTAAACTTATCCATGACTGTCTTTTGACTGGTCATATCTTGTGCCACAAAGCAGACCCCAACAACATTCTCTCTAATGTCCCTGCTTGAACAAGCATTTACAACTAAGTTCACGGGCCCATGATCTTTCCGAGGACCATAAGTCTTCATCTCAAATTGAACATTTTGCTCCTCTTTTCCTGATCAAACGACAAGGGTATAGAAAAATTATTTCTAACAACAGGATCAAAATTAAACTAAATAAGTAACAGATACAGCACTCTCTAAAAGTCCATCTGGTAGCAAGCCTATATGGTGAACAATTCTATCTCACTTGATGCATCTCAAAACTGATGTTGAATGGATATAAGAACTTAAAAGCACACTTAAATAGTTAAATATGGAGTTCAAACAAAATAAAATATCGTCTCTAGGTACCTTGCAGTGCAAAGTGCAGCATTCTTTTGACTGTATCAACTGAAGACTCTTCCACAAGTCTGAGCAGATGCATCCCAATCGCTTGATCCACAGGCAGACCAGTCAATTCCGCAATTTTGGTATTCCACCCGTTAACAAGACCATCAACATCAACCGCCAGAATTGGCACCGTAGCAGTCTCAATCAAGCGGACCATTTCATTTGTCACAGCTTCCAACTCCTCCACCCCTTCAAGCTTAAGATCATTGAGCTTGGAATGAATTAACACAGTGGTATTTTCATTCTCGGAACCCCCGTCTTTGAAAGCATTCCTAAGAATAAGCTGCAGAGAGTGGATCGCATCCATCTCATAATCCTTCCATGGTAAACTTCTCGTCTTAACTACTTCGAGGAACGCCTTGAACGATGATCTGGGGTGCATCTTCCTCCCGTCGTCCTTCTCGCCAGGATCATGTTTTGCACCTCCCCATCGAACCTCGGAAGCAGTGTGTGACCGAAACCAGAAAAGCATATCTTTTGGGGTTATTCTCACCGCTGCCATCCCACAAACTGCATCACCAAGCGAGAGGGCCCCGGGAAAACCGGCATCATATAAACTATCTGTACTCAGACCTGTGGAATCCATGTGATACTCCTCTAGCCAGGATGCTATATCGCGTATCTGGAACTCACTTGGAGTCATTCCGAGACGCCAAATTTTGTTTTTGTAAAGCAAAACTGCACCATCACATCTTACGAGATCCATTATATTAGGACTTTGTGATACAATGCCAAGCGGAGCATCTCTCATCAACATATCACACAAGAGCGTTTGTGTACGTAAAATGTTCTTTTCTATTATCTGGTTTTCTAATTCCAATTCCTTATGAACATGGATGGCAAATACTTGGATTAGAAACTCACATGCATACCGAAGAGGGAAAGGAACGAACCTTGGTGTCGTATGATGACACACGACGAGACCCCATAGTTTTTTCTTCTTCTGTGTTGGTGTAGCGGACATATCTTCTTCCTCGTCAGTATCGTTGATCACAACAGCCATTACCAGAGAGGCAACCGAACCCATGTTATCCATATATTGCAAGTGGCAACTGTGTGGAGCTCTGAGTGTGGAACCACACAAGGTGAGATCAAACGGCAACTTGTCATCCTGAATGACATTAACATGTTTGGCACGACAATCACAGATAATACGAATTCTGTTCTTCATAAAGAGAAAGCGAGCAGCTTGAGGGATATCGGTAGCCGGGTAATGCAAACCCAAGTAAGGCTCAAGACCAGGCTTGGTAATCTCAGAAACAACCTCGCCGTGATCATCATCGTGAAACTTATAAGCCATGACTCGGTCGTAACCAGTGAGTTGATAAAGCTCTTGAACGACAGTATCACAGAGACGTTCCATACTACCACTAGGAAGAGATTGTAACCTAGCAATAGCTTTGGCAGCAAGTTTATAAGACTGAAGGGCACCGGCAGCAGTAGTCATGGGTACTTCATAAGGCTTAACGGGTTCGAAATCGACGATCAAGCCGCCGGTAACCCTATGAACAATAGCATAAAAGGGTTTGCCGGAAGTTTTACAGTGAACTAAAATAGGGTTCAAGAGAGAAACCTCAGCAAAACCCAAGGCCTTGTACAAGGAGGTGGCAGTAGAGGAAGTGAATATGGTTCTGACATCGGTACCTATACCGAGTACAGGGTGATCATCATCGCAGCCGCCTACGGTAGGGACGGCATGGTTAACCATGGTTAGCATTTCAGGGGCGTTGTCACTGTAAGCGAGGACCTTGAAGGTCTTCTCATCAAGGGCTAACAAGCAACCAAAGGGTTGAATTTGTTTACCCTTTTGAATGTTTTGGAGGTAGGCGGTGGTGACTGTGTCAGAAGAAGACTTGGGTTGTTGTTGTTGTTTTTCATGGTGGTGGTGGTGGTGGTGGTGGTGAGATGGTGATGCAGTTACAGATACAGACCTGGAGTAATCGAAAGAGTTTCCACCTGATTCGTCGTATTCAGCATGGAGCTTGGCATCTATGCTTGTCTGAGCTATGATTCTAGCACTGTGTTTTGATCTATTTGAACTGCTTGATGAAGAATGCTGGTTTGGCCTGGAAGAAGACATCTTTTTTTTTTTGTTTGTTTGAAAAACAGAATTGAGTTGATCAGTAAGTAGTTAGTATAAGGAAGAGGGAAAAGAGGAACACAGCTAGAGAAAGCCTCTTCATCAATTGGGGAGGGAGTCAGGGAGGAGGGGAACAACAACCGACATTATTATTAGAGAGAGAGAAGCATGATGACAGACAGAGCTTCCCAATTGGGCCTCTTTTTTGCTTCGGTGAGAAGAAATAAATACTACTAGTATTTCTATATTGGGCATCAGATCAGATGGATAATAATAGTTTGATGAACAACAAAACAAATCTCCTTTCATCAAAAAAATAAAAAGAACAATAAAACAAATCTAATGCTCTGGAGGAAACAAGATAGATAGATAGTTCCTTTCAACAAAAAAAAAAGATAGATAGTTGTCTAGATTCTCAGTATGGGTAAGAAAGATTTTATAGTATTATAGAGTATAGATTGAAATTGAGGGGTATGGTATGGTATGGTATGGTATGGTATGGTAAGGTATGGGTGGCCCTGTGGTTGTACTCCAAAGTCCAAAATCAGGAGTCCCCAAACCCCAATGAATCCAAAAGTTGGGGTTATGGGATTTCACGTGGAACCCTCGTGCTCCCACTCAGAAGAAAGAACTCACTCTCCTTCTCTTTCCCCCACCACCCACACCCCCCTTAGAGCATGTCCAACCCCAGCCGGGCTGAGGCCATAAATTCAAATTTATGGCCTCAGCCCCCCGCTCCAAGCCGCCAAGTCCAGCCGCTTGGAGCGGAGGCTGGGGCTCCTCATTCAGTCGCCCCTAACATTAGGGGCGACTGAATGGAGGCCCCAAGTGACCGTTGGGGCCCCAACGGTCACTTGGGGGACAGATCTGGCCGTTGGTTTATCCAACGGCCAGATCTGTTTGTTTTTTTTTTTTTTAAACAATTAAAAATAATTAAAAAATTATAAATAACTTAAAAATCAAAATACATTTTTTGTAATTCTAATTAGTTTTAATTTTTTTTTAATTCTAGAAAAACATAAATATTAGTAATTAAAATACATCCCACCAAATGTCGGTCTCCGAATATATTTTTTTTCGAAAAATAGTTCAAACACGTATTTTATATATACATAAAATCACACACGTTCTTCGCACACCAACTAAATGTGCACACACGCGTTTCCCACATGAACAAATTTTCGGCCTCAAGAGAGGCTGGGGCTGAATTTTAGAGCATGTCCAACCCCAGCGGGGCTGAGGCCATAAATTCAAATTTATGGCCTCAGCCCCCCGCTCCAAGCCCAGCCGCTTGGAGCGGAGGTTGGGGCTCCTCATTCAGTCGCCCCTAACATTAGGGGCGACTGAATGGAGGCCCCAAGTGACCGTTGGGGCCCCAACGGTCACTTGGGGGACAGATCTGGCCGTTGGTTTATCCAACGGCCAGATCTGTTTGTTTTTTTTTTTTTTAAACAATTAAAAATAATTAAAAAATTATAAATAACTTAAAAATCAAAATACATTTTTTGTAATTCTAATTAGTTTTAATTTTTTTTTTTTTAATTCTAGAAAAACATAAATATTAGTAATTAAAATACATCCCACCAAATGTCGGTCTCCGAATATATTTTTTTTCGAAAAATAGTTCAAACACGTATTTTATATATACATAAAATCACACACGTTCTTCGCACACCAACTAAATGTGCACACACACGTTTCCCACATGAACAAATTTTCGGCCTCAAGAGAGGCTGGGGCTGGAGCTGAATTTTAGAGGCTGAGCTGAGGCCAATAATTTTAGGTGAAAAAGTGGTTTTTTCGGCCTAAGACAGACTGGGATTGGACTTGCTCTTACTAGCACAAGTAAGTAGCAGCAGATTTCACACCCCCCCCATGCCCCATTACCCCCATCCCCATACCCAAAACAAGTGTTCTTTTCCAATTACTTGAAAACTTTGATTTTTCTTTTGTCAATAAATCAATAAATCATGTTTAAATTAGTTCAGATTTCAGAATTAGAAAAACACTACCACCTAGCTTTTCAAAGAATCTATTCGGATTTCATGGATATCAGGTGAAGTCTAGTGGATTCAGTCCAATGAAACAGCCCTGACCTAGGTCGGACTCATTAAGTCCCAATCTCACCATTGTGAGGTTTTTTCAATGGGTGTAGCACGGAAATCTGGTGGAGTTCCCGATAAGAAGAATGCATAGGAAAAACCAATGGGGTCATCCTTAATATTTTCATTAGGGGGCAGCTAACCAGAAAATAATAAAGGTATCAATGTTGGCACGGAGAAGAAGTTCACAGACTTTCAATGTCATTAATAAAATAACGGGAAGGTTTCGTTAATGAAAAGAAAAGCAGAGGCCCGCCTGCTAGTGTTGTCGTTTGAAATCCATTTTTTCTCTATGGCACACCCTTTCTCTGAACCTTGTCAATGGTGGACATTGGTGGATTTTGATATGTCATCCAAAGTCACGATTGACTACCCCTCTTAGCGTTCGTTAGACAATTGGGTATCTTTTTACAATCGTCTTTTCCATTCAAAATGATTTGCCCTTATCCCTTACGAGCATTTTGCAAATGAATTTAACAATGAAAAATGAATTACAACTTCTTCTCTCTCTTTAAGAAGAACATATTTAACATTTTTCCATAAACTATAAATGTCTTACACATTAAAAAGAAAGTCATGTCTAACTAGAAGAATTTCTCTTTCTTCAATACTCTCTCTTCTTGTTAGCCTGTGATTAAGATGAAACGAAATGAGATGAAGAATGCACTACCTTATCCTTATCTAAAGGTGATAGGAAGAAATGGTAAGTAGACACCTTAATACATGATGTGTCCTATGATAAAGTGTGTTCTTATATGGAGATGATACAGATTTTTTTTATATATAAGAACGCCTCAGCAAAATGAGGTGTCGCTACAAGCAACTCTCCATTTTCTCCGATCCCTCTCTCTCTCTCCGTAACTACTTCTCCAGAGTAAACCTTCCAGGGAATTTCATCGCCTCTCTGGCGAAGGGTCTTCCCTTCGTCGGATTTTTTTCTTCGTTTTTAACCAAAGGTAATTTTCTTTATTGGTCTTTAGCGCCTGTTTTTTTATCGTTAGGATCTTTTTTGTTGTTCTCGTATTTAGTTAGGATCGAGTGTTTGGTCATAGAAAATCATTGGGAGTTTCTTCAACAACTTACAACTCTCTCCGCCGATGAATCCGAACCAGTCACAGTCCAAAGTTCATCCCAAGAAGTTCAATCCGTAAACTTTAGACGTTGTGGTTTTTTGGGACACATCATAACAACTTGTAGAAGAAGACTCAAGTTGCTGCAAGTATTGGAAGAAACCACCAACAATGCTAGACAAGAACTCATAATGGGCCAGGTACAACCACAATACAAAGAGGAGTTCATTGTTATCTCATTCAGAGAGGCGGGGGCTCGATTTGCAACCCAAATTCTGGCTGAAGAGGAAGTGGCACAGAGCTGAGATTTGCACGCCGACGGTCGACGACAAGAAGGAAAGAAGGTGAAAGAAGCAACGGTTATAAAACTACCCACAAATGGTCGTGGTAACTGTACCAGAAAAGCATCCCACTAGTTAGATCAGGCAGTTCTAGAGGCACCCAAAGTGGGCAAAACTTGACTTGTTTGTCTGTTTTGGTTGCGTCTTTTGTTTTTCAACTTCATGATGTAATTCTCATTGGCCTATTCGCCTATTAATGAAGTTTGATTCAAACAAAAAAAAGAGGTGTCGAATGCTAATTGGATTTTTTTTTCCTCAACCGTTCTTGCACTGTTAGTCTCTCCCATTTCTTATGAAGATAAGAATTGATGAGAGACAAATCACCTATCCGTGTTAAAATTTTGAAAACCCATTTTCATGGAAGAATTTGAACTTGTTCATACTTCATAGGGTTTCACAGGAGGGGTTTCTTCCAACGAACAAGATATGTTGGAGGGATGGACGAGAAACTCTTCCCACTAACAATACCTATCCGTGTGTGTGTGTGAGGAAATTATTTTGTTCGTGGGAAGGAGGAAATTGTCAAATTTTTCTCATGAAGTAAAATAAACGAAATTTCGCCTCTCTATCTTGTCATTGACGAAGACGAATCTTCTGAGTGTAAGAAGGGGAAAGAAACAAGAAGAGAGAGAGAGAGAGAGAAAGAGAGAGAGAGAGAGAGAGAGAGAGAGAGAGAGAGAGAGAGAGGGAGAGAGAGAGAGAAAATGTAATTTTTCGGTGAGATATTACGTTCACCGCCACAATTAAGAAAGAAAGTGGTGTGTGACTTTGGCATAGTAAATAGGCAAAGTCAAATGTTATAAGTTTGTGGAAACCCCAAACTTTTGATTGATCCGGGCACTTGGGATCCTATGGATGAAGACATGGTTTCTATGGACCCCATTGAATTTCATTCAGAAGAGGAACCTTATAAAGATCGTATCGATTCTTATCAAAGAAAAACAGGGTTAACTGAGGCTATTCAAACAGGCATAGGTTAAAGTAGGGGTGGGAATTGGGCGGGTATGGGCGCCCATGGGCACTTGAAGCATCGGGCTGGGCGGGTCGGGCACAAAATTTCAATGGCTATTAGGGTAAGCGGGTTAATCGGGCGGGCAATTTTAAAATTTGCCTTGTCCATTACCCGCCCAAGCCCATTAAGAAGCTCGGGTAATTCGGGTATGGGCGGGCGGGTAGCGGGTAATCTCATGACTTGAAAAAATCACTTTTTCCTCTCCTTTTATAAAATCTCCAAACACCTTTCCTGATTCTAAAGAGACAATGTGAGATTAAGACTAGACATTATTTGTATTGTTTCTTTTAGGAATTTAATCTCACATTGAAAACTAATGAAGAATTCTCATGAGATATAATAAAACTTATCCCACTTTTTGTTCCCTCAAAGCCAAAGACTACTTCAGTATTCAACTAGGAATTCTCTTGGGCCACTGGAAATGCATTGGGTTCGTGTGATTGCCCTTAAACATATTGTTTACCATCTCAACTAAGTCTAGCAATATGGACGGTTGGGCTTCATCAACCCATAAAGTTGATGTAATTTGGTTGGTTATCAATGAGTGAGCTTAAGTGGGTGCGGGCATGGGCGGGTGCGCGGGTAGAGGTTTTAACCCATGCCCGCCCACCAAAATTTGGCGGGCTGGGCGGGTTGTGCCCGAGACGGGCGCGGGCGTCCATGGACCTCGTTGGGCTCGGGTGCCCGTGGGCGGGTTCGGGCTTATGGGCAAAATTCCCACCCCTAGGTTAAAGCTTATCAAAGATGTGATAAGCTCAATAACTGACCACTCAAACTGAAACAAGACCGGACCTATAGCCCAACAAGACAATGGTATAAAGCCCAACTACATTATTTATACCCCAATAATCCCAATTCAAATCCATCCGTTATTGAATTGTGTTAAATTCATTTTTTTTTTTCATTTTGCATCACCATATTAAAAAAAAAAAAAAGTGTGTATACAAGTGTATGTGAGTGTGGCTAAAATTTCCGTACATGTACGTGAATCCATAAAGCCGAAAGAAGCCCAGTGAGGATTGGGGCGGGCGCTCGCAGGGTGGGTGGCTGATTTTATATAATAAATAAATAAACTAGTCGGAGGAGGGAAAGAAGAAGAAGAAGAAGAGATAAGGGAGGAGGGAATTTGGACAGCAGATAAGGAAGAGAGAGAGAGAGAGTTGAAGTTGAAAATGGCGGCATTATTACAGAGTACATTTGTTTGTCCAACCCCACAAAAGAAGCTGCTTTCTGTATCATCATCATGGTCGACATTAGGGTTAGTTTCAACTTCAACTCCATTAGGGGCAGTGAGAATTCGAATCGAAGCTAAAGTAAGAACAAGGAGAGAAGACAGACAAGCTCGTCATGTTCGTATTCGTAAGAAGGTATATACCTACCTTGTTCTACTCTAATAACTCTTCAATGTCTTCTTTCCCACAAATTTAGGGCATATTTTGTTGCTTTTGCTCCTCCTACCCCATCAATTCTAGTATACCTGCCTGCCTGCTTGCTTGCTTGCCTCTCTATCATTGCTAACATTTCTATGCTTGTTCTTAACTTATGCTTCTTCTAATAGTTCTATTAGTTGCCACTTATATTACACCCGATATTGGAAATGAAACATTTCAGTTTACTATGAATGTCTCACCACCCATTGATTTATGATGCTGATTTATATCCCAAATCAACTTTTGTGCCTTAGATCTATCTATCTTCTTAAGGACATGATGAATTCAAGAAAGGGTTTTAATTTACTTTGATGATAAACCTTCATTTTAGTGGAAGTGGTTTTGTTTTTCAAATTCCACCAATCAGTAACTGTATTAGACAACCCAACTCATACCTGACATTCAACAGCTACTTAACTATTTTCTCCTCCATTACCAAATGAAACGGAGAAGAAACAGCTTTATCTTGGTAGCACCCTTAAGTAGAATTGCTGTCTCTCTTTCATATCTTCTATCTATGAGTTACTCATTTCATGTCTTCATTATTGTCCTGGAGCTCCAGTGATTTTAGATTCTTCTACTTGTTTTTCTTTTTCGTTCATCTGGTTTGAACTGTTTTTGATCTAAGACTAGTATTTTTTTTTCTTCTCTTTTTATGGTACATCAGGTTGAAGGGACACCGGAGAGGCCAAGATTATGTGTTTTCCGCTCCAACAAGCATTTATATGTGCAGGTGATAGATGACAGTAAGATGCATACCCTTGCTTCAGCTTCAACGATGCAGAAACCAATATCCGAGGAGTTAGATATCACATCCGGACCTACAGTTGTAAGTTGCCAAACAACAACCACAAAATTAACTTTTAGTGCCGCCGTCTTACTTGAGTTTCTCTTTCGATAAATTTTTCTCCACCCTGGGGTAGAATGCCTACCAACTCAATAGAGGTTCCATTGATGGTCTTATTATCTCTCTTTTTTATGTTCAAATCTTTTTGGACTTCTTCGCTACTAATCAGAGCAACTTCTCTCTTTTTTTGGTTAAACACTAGGAAGTAGCAAAGAAGGTGGGTGAGGTCATAGCCAAGTCTTGTTTGGAGAAAGGAATTGTGAAGGTTGCCTTTGATCGTGGCGGTTATCCTTATCATGGGCGCATTGAGGCCCTTGCTGAAGCAGCTAGGGAGCATGGCCTTCAGTTCTAGATCGGGCTTTTAATTTGTATTGCGTTGAACGATTTCTTGGGATCCTGAGATGGGATGAAAAACAATTAAGTTGTGAATTGTAGTTCTGCTGTATGAATTTGGTTTTGTGGATTTGTGATTAGGTTTGGATCTTATGAACTGGAGTATTTTGGTATAAAATATTGCTGACATCTTTTTCGTGTACTGGAAGATGATTGTTGCTTTCATGCCTCTTAGATGTAATTCTCCAGGAAGCCCATGGCGGTAGTGATATTTTGGGGAACCTTTGCTTTGATATCTTGGCGGTAGTGATATTTTGGGGTTGATGTTGGTGTTTCATCTTGTCTGTTAAATGAAGAGTCTACAAACGCAAATGGCAAGACGGTAGCAGCAGCAGTTTGATGTGTAAGTGAGCCTGAGTTGGTTTTGGGGATTACTTACAGCCCTTGATGAAGTAGAAACGCGGAGCCACTGTCTTTTCATCAGAGTGGCCATCCAAGATAGATGGAATGTATAAAATAAAATCAAGTTGAATTGGTCAAGGATCCCATGGTAGTCTCCAACTGATTTGGAAAGATGAAACCAGAGCTCGCTAGGAGTGTTACTCTCGAAAGCAGGTGACTGTGGGGTGCAAAACAGATCAGTTTGGTTTCAAATGGATGATACACTTTTTCACTCCAAATTGGAAGATCAGTTTAAGATTGAGCCTGTACTTGAGCCCAAAGCTTAACTCAAAATTGATGAAGCTGGGAGTATTTGGGTGTTTGGTTCATAGAAAACAGAGGTGCCAATGGGTGAGTATTTGGGTGTTCCCTTCATAGAAAACAGAGGTAGGTTTCCCGATGGGTGCGCAAATAGCATAAAAATGGTAGAGGGTTATCTTCTGAGGGGTTGGGCAAAAGGCCCAAAATCAGCCCAACAATATGTATCAGGCCCACTGCAGATAAAGAATGAGGGGCAGGTCCAAAAAAGTCAGGCTAGGGGTGGAATTTCCGAAACACCCTTCTTCTTTTTGAAATTTACGAAACGACCATCGAAAAATTCCCGGGAAACTCGAAAATTTCTGACAAGTAATCTGACACGCCTCCCATCAGACTGTGTACTTTCCATAAATTCACAAAATTGCCATCGAAAAATTCCCGGGAAATTCGAATTTTTTTGGAAAATAGTCTGACGCACCTGACATTAAACCTTGTACTTTCCATGAATTTACAGAATTGCCATTACAAAATTTACCAACTTGCCATTTTCGTTCTTTTTTCCAGATTTATTTCTTATTTCTTTTTTATTTTCTCCCACACATATTTCTCTCTCCAATCTCAACAAATTTCGTTCTTTTTTTCCAGATTTATTTCTGAGCTCTTTCCAATCTCAACAAATTTCGTTCTTTTTTTCCAGATTTATTTCTGATCTCTTTCCAATCTCAACAAATTTCTTCATTTTTTGGTAGTATTTCATTGATTTGTATAAAGAAATTTTCTTGTGTACCGGGAACTATTTAGTGTACTGGTCATTTTTTAGATATGTACTACACATTTTTGTACTGGGAATTTTCTTGTGTACCGGGAATTGTTCTGTGTACAAGCCATTTGGTTATGTACTAGAAATTTTTGTAGTGGGAATTTTCTTGTGTACCGGGAATTGTTCTGTGTACTCGTCATTTGGTTATGCACTAGACATTTTTGTACTGGGGAATTTTCTTGTGCACCGGGAATTGTTCTATGTACTGGTCATTTGGTTTAGTACTGGACACTTTTGAACTGGGAATTTTCTCCTGTACAGGAAATGGTTCTGTGCACTAGACATTTGGTTATGTACTTTGATGTTTTTAGAGATGAAGAAGATAAAATGTGAAACAAATAAGAGTGATGAAGAAGAAAAATAAGAACATAAAACTTTTAGAGAGAGAGACAGAAAACTTTGATGTTTATAGAGATTGAAAGAGATGAAGAAGATAAAATGTGAAACAAAATAAGAATGATGAACACCCAAAAATGAGAACATAAAACTTTTAGAGAGAGTAAGAACAGAAAATTGATGTTTTTAGAGATTGAAAGAGATGAAGAAAATAAAATGTGAAACAAAAAAGAATGATGGACATCCAAAAATAAGAAAATAAAACTTTTAGAGAGAGAAAGAAAAGAAAATTTATGTTTTTAGAGATTGAAAGAGATGAAGAAGATAAAATGTGAAAAACAAAATAAGAATGATGAAAAGAAGATTTTTGGATGTATAAATAAGAAGAAAGAAGGAGTTGAAACAAAATATAATGGGAGGGATCCAAAAAAATTGGCTGAAATTTTGTCAAAAAATGGCGCCATTTTTGAATTTTCAGAAAATCTAAATGTTTCTCTGACATGACGTCATGTACGGGGAATTAATTGATTCGCTGTCGTCCGTCAGATTGTCAGAAAACACAGAAATTTCCCGTGGAGGGGTAAAAGAGGGATAAATAAAATAAAAACCAGGAAACTGTGAGCTGTCCTGACAATTTGGACTGGGTTCTAATTTTTTTTTTTTTGCTGGGGGTAATGCTTATTTACCCTCCATTTTTTGGGCCTCTCCCTCAAAAATCCTTATCTTCTGAGTTTGACTTGTATAACTGCTCAATCTAAAATCAATCTAAATCAACAAAAAGGGAAAAACAAATTACCTAGCAAAAAACCAATCAATTAAAAAGTACTTTCACAAAGTGTAAGAAGGGTTTATATTTCCCAATCAATCAATTTTGGGAAATATAAACCAGTCTGACTTGACTTAATGGGCCAATTTTGGGTGGGAATTTGGGAAGGACATATGTGTAACAACTTTGTGTAAGAAGTGTTAATCAAATACTTTCACAAAGTGGGTTTAATTTGCATTAAAATTCAAGATTGGGCCTTCTTTCCTAATATCTCTCATATTTTTTTTTGTCCTCGACAGTAACGGTGGACTATTTGTCGTTTTGAGGATGGAAGAAATAATAGTCAATTTGAACTCAGACGTGTACAAGTTGCAAACATATTGGAAAAATGAGGCACAAATATAACATGCCGAATCTACATTCTTGAACCTCGAGGATAGTTTGATTCAATGAAGAGATTAGAGAATTAGTGTCCGATGTTCTGGATATTTTTTGTGAACAATTTAAATTATGTTTATTTGTATTGCTATTTTGAAAACTGAATGTGTGGGAAATGTAAAGATTTGGCTATTGGTGCACTAAACAAATGTGAAATTGCTCTCGTATGATATGATTATGATACTAACAATTTGAAGTATGAGCAATTTCATATTTGTTTAGAGCATATCCAATTTTGGTTAGACAGTATCTTACGTGTATTGTAAACTGTCAATGTATATAGTAGGAATATTGTAAGATCACCTTTTGTGAATTTAATATATGAATAGAACATGAAGGTTCTCACAATTATCTTGTATGAACTAGTAATTGTGTTCGAAACATCCATCTTATCATGGTAAACAGATTTGGATATGCTATTTTGTTGGAAGATAATCGTGAAAAACATTAGGGCATGTGTTGTTCACGTTTAATATGGAAACACGAAAACAACGAATAGGTAAAACAAAAAGGCATGGGTAGAAAATGAAGTAACATGAATCTCATATTTAATTAATGTTGAGGAATACTTAGATTATGTTTAAAACATTTAATAGTTTGTTAGTGAGCAACAAAGATTATATCCATTACAAAAAAAATCTAGACAATGACAAATGATAATTTGTCAAGACAAAAATCCAACTGTCGACGCAATTCACAAAAATATACAACAAAGTTGAACGAAAGGTATGGGTAGAAAATCAAGTAACGAGTAAACACTAAATTTAATGTTGAGAAATTCATTGTTTATGTTTAAAACATTTAAACATTTGGTAGTAAGAAACAAATATTGTATTCATAACAAAAAATTTCAGACAATCACAAACGATAATTTGTGAAGAAATGAAATCCACGTGTCGGTACAAGTTACAAAAATATAGAGCACAGTCAATTTTTTTTCCAATATAATTGCGCATGACATGTAGCACTGTTGTGATAAGCTGGTTGGTTGCACCTCCGACATATCCTCTTTCTCCTCGTAACATTATCAGAACTCTCCAACCGATTTGTACGTGGTCGCCCATCTCCCTTTCTTGCGACAGGAGGAAGAATCTTTGTCGAGTGTTCGACCTCCATATGCCGAATACCATTAAAACAATAAAAATGTGAGAACAAAACATTATATGTTCATCGGTGTAGAAATTTATCTAAACACATATATTATTGTTTGGAATTGTGTATAATTTCTTAAACCATAGACTATTATGTTGACAAAATTAAAATTTATGCACAGACATGAAATAAAGTGTCATATGTGGGCGTTATGCTTAAATATTTATAAAGAATCGTACATCGTTTAAACGTGAGGTGCAACAAATTCGTTTATGCTTATAACAACACATTGTGTGTTACAAACGTATGGTCTGAGAACCAAACACATGTAGAAAATGTTTCAAATGTGGGTGTTGTGTCTTGAAGAACATGAAAACGTACAGAAGAACAAGAAAGGAAAGAGAAAAACTATTTTGGATCGAAATACGTAAGGAAAAGAACTTTGAAATTATGTTGCTTGATGAATAAATATTATGAACCAAGAGAGATTATGTTGGTGTTCATGGTGAAGCTAAAAGATTAAAAAAATAATCAAGAAGAAATAATCATGAAGATAAAAACAATGTAAAGAATGAACATAAAAATGAAGCTAAATGACATTAACAAAACAAAAAACGATTATCGAACCTTAAAGATGAAGGCTCAGTGAAAAAAAAAATTCAAGATGTAGAGAGCGAGTACACTGGTTAGTGTAGAGAGAGAGAGGAGAAAATGAAAGTTTGGTTGAATAATAGAAAGAGAGGGAAAATGTCTATAGGGATGTGTATTTGGGCTTGATCTGAATTATTGGTAAAAAGTGGGTTTTATTTCCTTTAATTTGTCATTTCATCGTCATATTTTGTTAGAAGAAGATCTTAGTGTGGGAGTACTGTGGTTACGAGCAACACTACTACTACCCTTATCTCCTGCTCTTGTGGTTCATCTTCTTCTTCTCCAAAGATGGAAATGCATTATTATATACATTGTGGTGCATTTCTGGATGGGGGGAGGTAGCTACTCTGTCAAAGTCATCTTCAAGCTTCCGACCCTTCATCTGCAGCTTCCTTTTCCATTTTCTTATTATCTCATCGTCCTCAGTTACCATGGACTCTCTATCATCATCGTCCAGGAGAGCAAGACGGCGTCGTTTTGGTTTTGGGTTGTAGGTGGAGAGGATGGTTGATTAGTGCGCCTCATTTCACCTTTGTTGCTGTTATTATGAAGAGTCAAGTGGTTGTTTTGATGATCAAAGGCAGAGCATAGCTTCTTGATGTTGCCTTCCATACGACTCTGAAGCCGGAGACGCTTAAACCTAAGACCTCCCATAGACCAGTGAGCCTCATTGGCCCATGACATCAATGGATCCAACACCCCTAGAAGTACTGGTGGTGGTTCTAGTCTCACGACTCCATCTTTTTCTTCTTCTTCTTCTCCCTTCACCACCAACCAAGGTCTTGGTAGGCTACTCCCATAGAACTTTTTCGGTCTCAATGCCACCACCATCTCTCCCTTTCTTCCTTGATTTGATTTGATATATCTCTCTCTTTCTCTCTCTCTCTCTCGTAAATCAGTACTTTGATTTCCCCGCCCTTTCCTTCTTATAGAGTTTTAGGGTTCATTTTCATTTTGGCGGGATCATGCTGGCGCCAATGTCAGTTTGGCGGGAAATCAATTAATTTGGCGCCAATGCCTCTTGGGGCGGCAGTAGGGGCGGGAAAGAAATCCGCAAACTCGAAACCCGTCACGGGTAACCTAGTCCGTTAGAGCCCGTGAGTACCCGAAATCGAAGGTTGGTTTAGCCCGACCAACCCGATGAAATCAACGGGTCGGGTACGGGTTTTGAAGTGCTACCCGACATCCCGCCCGATAATCTTTACCCGATATAACCCGCTTAATAATGTCATCCATTTATACGATAATACCTATACACATTATATGTATGCTTGCTTGTATATATTTATGTATGCATGTATAACATATATATATATATATATATATATATACATATATATTTTTAAAGTATTTGAAGTGTATGATATATATATATAGTTGTCTAAGTGCGGAATGCCCTTGACACAACATTGTTAAGAGAAACTTAATTAAATTTTACTTTCGATTGAAATTTTGGTATCATCGAAATAGATATATTTTGGTCATTTCGACCGAGATATTTTTAAACTTTAGTGAAAACCCGATACTCGATTGCCCGGTACTCGAGAAACCCGAAAAATTTTGACGGACTTGGACGGATTTTATAAATAACCCGCCCGATTAAACCTGAAAGCCCGAATGGACAAAGAGTTTCAAAGCCCGACCGGTCCGACCCGATGAATGACATGAGCCCGACCCGGACCGATTCCCACCCCTAAGAGCCAGTCACAAGTCACAACTAGTAGTGGAAGTGGTTTTCTTTTTCAAATTCACCAATCAGTAATGTATTAGACAACCCAACTCATACCTGACATTCAACAGCTAGTTAACTATTTTCTCCTCCATTACCAAAAGAAAGGGAGAAGAAGAGGAGATTTGCCCCTTTCGTAGAATAGACTTGCTGTTTGGACTCCTTTTTCCATTGTTGCACTTTGCACTCCCTTTGACGGAATCTCCTTATGCTATGTTTGATAGGTTTTTTTTCTAGGGAAAAAAAAATATCTCTAAATTTTACTTTTTTCTTGTGTTTGATGTAAAATTTAATTAAGTTTCTCTTAACAATGTTGTGTCAAGGGCATTCCGCACTTGGACAACTATATATATATATATATATATATATATATATATATATATATCTATATCATACACTTCAAATACTTTAAAAATATATATGTATATATATATATATATATATGTTATACATGCATACATAAATATATACAAGCAAGCATACATATAATGTATTAGGGTTAACTCCTGGAGAAGATTCTCCAAAAATAGTGGGGTTTATTTTCTCTCTCTAAAAGTCATTATTAGGGTTAACTCCTGGAGAAGAAAAGAATGGGCGTGGGGTTGATGGAGAAGGTGAAGAGTTTAGTGAACTAGCACTACCAGGAGGTCATGGAAGAAGGTTTTATGAACCAGAGTTAGCTAATTATGGATTATCAGATGGAGGTGAACCAGCTATATTCAAAAATTTGGCGAATCATCTACTTCATTTAGCATCATCCTAGGACTAAGCTGGACGAATCCATTAATCTAGCAGACGACCTTCAGTGATTTTTAATTGAGAGATGCTAGAATCACAAAAGATTTTGACAAAAAAAAGTTCCCAGCTGATGTGGCGGTTGTGATTTTCATCTCTCAACGGTCTAGATTTGGTCAAAGTTTGAAACCACTCCCGCCACATCAGCTGGGAACCTTTTTTTGCCAAAATCTTTTGTAACTTTATCATTTCCCTTTTTAATTTAGCACATGGCTCAGTTCTTAAATATGGAAGATAAAAACTGAACTACTAAATTTCTTAATCTTAAATTCTGTGAAGATTTGGCGAATCATCTACTTCATTTACCATCTTCAAAACAAATTTCATTAGAGTTAATTCCTATATGCCCCCTACTTTGTGACCAGCTTCCTTTATGGCCCCATTTTTTTCGTAAATTCAAACATGGCCCCCTATTTTCATTGAAATGTCCTAACTACCCTTACTTTAAATCTTTTTGCAAAATAAAATAAAAAAAAACAAACATAATTCCACCTCACTTCCCTCTCCACCACTTATCTCTCTCCACCTCACCTCTCTTTCCAAATCATCTTTCTCTCTCTCCAAATCATCTTTCTCTCTCTCCAACTCACCTTTTTCTCTCTCCACCTCACCTCTCTCTCTCCACCTCACCTCTCTCTCTCTCCACCTCACTCTATCTTCTCCGATGAAGGTCGTCGGCCGGCAAATTTTCCGGCCGGCGACCTTCAACCTAAAAAAAAAAAAAAAATTTTTTTTTTTTTTTTACACTCATCTCCCTCTCTCTCTCTCTAAAAACTCCGGCGAAGGGAGTTCCCACCTCCAACCTCTTTCTCACTCTACTCTCTCTCTCTCTACCCCTGCGCGCTCATACTTAATTAGTGTTAGTCTCCTTTCTTCATCATCAACCATAATCGACGCCGTCCTCTCTCTCTCTCTCTGTGGAAGGTGGCGCACGATAAGGTTGGGGGAAAACCCAAATCCCAAGGAGTGTGAAAGAACTCTGAATTGGGAGTACCACCAGTTGAGTTTTTGGGGAAGAAGAAGATGGGTCAAGCACTGAGTTGTAGAGCGAGTCTTGAACATGTTCTGTTCAGAGCGATCCAAGTGGGTGATTCTGAAACGGTTAAGCTTCTTTTAGACAAAGATCCAACTCTATTAGATCAAACCACTGTTTATGACAGGCTTTCTGCACTTCATATTGCAGCTGCTAATGGTCGAATCGAGGTGGGTTTATGAGTTTATCTTCATCTTTTACTTTCTTTTGATCATTTTTTAGTTAAATTTCTGGGTTTTGATCAATGGGTTTCTCTGATTTTGCTTCTAATTGTGTTTTTCTCCTGTGGGTATGGGTAGATTCTTTCCATGATATTGAGTCAAACTATTAATCCAGATATTGTGAATCGTCATAAACAGGTACAAAATTCCATCTGATTTTTCATTTTAAACATCATAGAGAAAGAGGGATTCCAAATCTTAGATCAATAATTTGATTTTTGTTCTTGTTATTGGTTTAGAGTCCACTTATGTTAGCAGCAATGCATGGGAAGATCTCTTGTGTCGAAAAACTGCTTGAAGCTGGAGCAAATGTACACATAAGAACTTCATCCATCCATTTCTTACTAGATTCTGGAGTAATAGCTATATTGATTTGGGTTTCCTTTTTTGTAATTTCTTAGGTTTTGATGTTTGATTCTGTTAATGGGAGAACTTGCTTGCACTATGCTGCTTATTATGGACATTCAGATTGCTTACAAGCTATTCTTTCTGCTGCCCAATCTTCCCTTGTTTCAAATTCGTGGTGGGTATTGAATTTCTTGATCAAATTGTTTCATGAATTTCGCATCTGGGTTATTGAGGATTTAAAATTTTATACTGATCATGGTTAATTTATTATGTGTTTGATAAAATTACAGGAGGTTCACACGATTTGTGAACGTTAGAGACGATAATGGAGCAACCCCTTTGCACTTGGCAGCCCGACAAAGACAGTCGGATTGTGTTCATATTTTGTTAAACAACGGTGCTCTTGTTTGTGCTTCCACGGGACCCGTACTCCGGCGAAGGGAACCCCCTTCGCCGGAGTTTTTAGAGAGAGAGGGAGATGAGAGTTAAAAAAAAAAAAAAAAAATTTTTTTTTTTTTAGGTTGAAGGTCGCCGGCCGGAAAATTTTCCGGCCGACGACCTTCATCGGAGAAGATAGAGAGAGGTGGAGAGAGAGAGAGGTGAGGTGGAGAGAGAAAAAGGTGAGTTGGAGAGAGAGAAAGATGATTTGGAAAGAGAGGTGAGGTGGAGAGAGATAAGTGGTGGAGAGGGAAGTGAGGTGGAATTATGTTTGTTTTTTTGATTTTATTTTGCAAAAAGATTTAAAGTAAGGGTAGTTAGGACATTTCAATGAAAATAGGGGGCCATATTTGAATTTACGAAAAAAAGGGGGCCATAAAGGAAGCTGGTCACAAAGTAGGGGGCCATATAGGAATTAACTCATTTCATTAATAGGGGCCATCAGGTACGGGTGCTATGTAATGGAATGTATAACAATATAAGAGTGTTGTTTATTGAGTCATGGTTGACAAGATCGGAAGCCGGCTATCAATTGCTACATTCTAGAATCTACATGGTGAAGCAGTCATTTCTTCTGCTCCTGAATTAATATATCCTAATAATCACTGATAAGGAACCAAGATTTGAATCCATGAAAAAGATGTTTCTGGACAATCAAATCTTTTAGTTTATAGGCCTAATTATTCACTAACTTATGTTGGCTTTGTGTATTTGGTTAATGATCTTGAGATAGTCCTAGAATAAGGGCTCTAGTCCACGATTCCTGGATTCCAACCTTTCAAAGGAAGTCTCAAGCTGTAAAAAGTAGGCCTGCCATCGATGCTAAGAGATCCCTCTGATTGTATAGATCATAAAATCCACATTGGTATAACTTATGACTTCAAACATATAGCAACATGAACATGGTAAATTTGTTATTCGACCCATAGAAAAAAGAAACGGAAAACATATTATGTTCCTTTAGCAAACTAAACAAGAGAAAATTAAGAAAATTTAATTTTTTTTCTTTATTGAACCAAAACATAAAATATTTCCTTACCCCAAGTTACTATCAAACACAACCTTAGAATATTCCGTTTCTAAAGTTATACTTTATGCAATTCTTAGTTTACCTTCATAAAATCAGTTTTACACTTTTGACCCTACTTTATTTAATTCATCATCTTCTTCTTCGCAAACCCTAATCATTAATCACCTGAATTGGATAATAAACCCATCTTCTTCTTCTATCACTGAATCCAATTCAAACATGAACTAAAGCCTTTACTTATCTCCGAATCACTATATGCTTTAAACCTCATTTTCCCAAATTCATCCATCTCCACTACCAACTGCACCTAGTTGTACATCCATTAACACGAATATCATTAACATGTTCCAAATCTTCGAATCGAGGAGTTAGTGTCGCATAACGTAGAAGAAGTTTAACTCGGTCAACGGGTTCAGATAAAGATTCAAGTTCGGATAAAATGGGTTTGAGCTTTCACTGAGCAGATTTTTCCCATGTTCTATGGGGAGTTTTAGTAGTGACGGTCAGAACATGAAATTGAAGAGTTGAATTTTTTGGGTTTGAACTCAGAGTATTTGAACGGGTAGAGTCGTAGACTGGGAATATTTGAAAGATTTGAAGAGATGGGTCTTGAATTTATGGTCTTTGTAAGAACATAGTAAATGAGAGGACTTAGGATTCCGACTTGATAATCTGGTGAAGTAAGAAGATGAAGAAGGTTCGACTGGTAAAGTGGCTGAATCCATATAAAGATATGAAGACGAGAGAGATGTTAATGAAGAGGTGATGATGCTCACCACCTTGTTGCGAGAAGATAGAGAGAATTGTTTCCCTTTGTAAGGTAAGATGGTGGCAGGGGTAGGGTTGGGGAAAAAATCCGCAAACTCGAAACCCGTCACGGGTACTCGAGTCCGTTAGAGTCCGCAGGTACTCGAAACTTGGAGGCGGGTTTAGCCCGACCGACCAGATGAAATCAACGGGTTGGGTACGGGGTTTGAAGTGCTACCCGGCATCCCGCCCGATAATCTTTACCGACATAACCCACTTAATAATGTCATCATTTATACGATAATAACCCGCCCGATTAAACTCGAAAGTCCGAATAGACAGAGAGTTCAAAGGTCGACCGACCCGACCCGATGAATGACATGAACCCGACCGACCTGACCCGGACCGATTCCCACCCCTAGGCAGGGGTAAGAAAAATCTTAGATTCATGTATTAATTTCAATTTGCAGTTTAGGTCTCTCAACAAAAAAAAAAAAAAGAATCCATTTTAGGTATAATCATTATCTTATATATCATGAATGTTTTGTTTGGAGTATTCCTGTTTGACCTAACCACTAATCAATAAAAAATTCTACGTAAAAGAAATGAGTAAGCTTGTCAAGCTTCTCCCCTATCCTGTGCTCAAATGTATTTTTCTGGGTGATTAAGTGATACAAGAAGAATATGAGTTTTCGACAAAAAAACAAAGTGTCATTACTACCCTTCTTAATTCTAAATTTAAAACATTAAAAAAAAGATTATTTCCACCTCACCCCTCTCTCTCTCCACCTCATCTCTCCCTACACCTCACCCCTCTCTCTCTCTCCAATTCACCTCTCTCTCTCTCTCTCCAATTCACCTCTCTCTCTCTCTCTCTCTCCAACTCACCTCTCTCTCTCCAACTCACCCCTTTCTTCTCCGGCAAGGTGGTCGGCCGGAAAATTTTCCGGCCGGCCACCTTCAAACCTAAAAAATAAAATTATCTCTCCTCTCTCTCTCTAAATTTTTTTTTTAAAATCTCTCCACTCTCTCTCTCTAAAACTCCGGCGAAGGGGGTTTCCTTTCGCCGGAGGATCTGTTCACGAACAAAAATTTTCCGTATTAACATTTGATAACCAGATTAACATTGTTCGATGCAGGACTATTCTCTATAGCCTTTACATAGCCGTCGCCAACATGGTAAAACAACTAACCTCAACATAAAGAAGTGAAAACCAAACAAACACGACTATAAAAGAGGTTATTCTGATAAGCAAATTGAAGTACTTTGAGTTGAATAAAGCAATACATTTATTCAAAGAGAAAGGGGTAATTGTGAACCAGACCTTGTGCACTGGATGCAACGAGTCATTACAGTTTTCACCAATGGACCTAAATTCTTATCAACAACAGATCTCTTCATTTCAGTGAAACGCCCACGATCTGATCAAATGGCCATTGACTGATCCTGGAGATCACATTCACCACCCTGATCACAAATTGGACAATCCAAAGGATGATTCATCAACAAAAACTCTATAACCCCTTCTATGGCCTTCTTTGCAATAGGTGTATCAGTCTTAATTTTCATCCCTAAAACAATGAATTCGAATCAATCAAGTCAAATAACAATAGAGAACCACAAAATTAGATCAATATCAACTATCAAGTATTTTTTTTGTATGATTTCAACATAAAAAAGGAGTTCTTGTTTGATTTTACCTGGAAGAGCAGGCATAGTACAAGAAGCGACTGGCTTTGGGGATTTCTCGACTTCAACCAAACACATACGACAATTACCGGCAATGGAGAGTCGGCTATGATAACGGAAACGAGGAATATCAACTCCGGCGAGCTCACAAGCCTGGAGGACAGTAAAACCTTTAGGGATTTTGACCGGGTATCCATCAACAAAGACCTCGATCGCATCACTTGGGTTGGGGAAATGAACCCTAACACCACCAATCGGTGACCTAGGAGGATGAATTTCTGGTGTTGGTTCCGATGCTACAGCTGCTGATGCTTCTGGTTTCTGAAGCTCTGGTTTGGTAATGATCCACCTTACGAAAGGATTGTTAGGATTCCTTGATTGGAAAACCCTAGAAATCGAGGAAGAAGATGAACAACTTAGACCAGAGGTCCTCGAAGCTCGAAGAGCTAGCAACCCAAACCCCATTTTTTTCTCTCTCTAAATTGTTTCTCTTTCAGTACTATATCACAAAAGTAGAAAAGCTGTGGGAAATTTTATATGCATCCATTATTTTTGTTACATGCTGTCCCATCTCCTCTGATTTTTAGCGAGAGAAACCCCCTTCGCCGGAGTTTTAGAGAGAGAGAGAGAGAGAGTGGAGAGATTTAAAAAAAAAATTTAGAGAGAGAGAGGAGAGAGAAATTTTTTATTTTTTTTTAGGTTTGAAGGTGGCCGGCCGGAAAATTTTCCGGCCGACCACCTTGCCGGAGAAGAAAGGGGTGAGTTGGAGAGAGAGAGAGAGAGGGGTGAGGTGTAGGGAGAGATGAGGTGGAGAGAGAGAGGGGTGAGGTGGAAATAATTTTTTTTTAATGTTTTAAATTTAGAATTAAAAAGGGTAGTAATGACATTTACCTGAAAATAGGGGGTCATATTTGAATTTACGAAAAAAAGGGGGCCATAAAGGAAGCTGGTCACAAAGTAGGGGGCCATATAGGAATTAACTCAAAAAAAAGAAGATGAGTTAAATAGATTAGGGTCAAATCGATCGGATAAGGGTAAATTGGGAATTATTTAAAGTATAGCTTTAAAGACGGAATACTCCCAAGTGATTCAACCAAAAAGAGGTACAAAGTGCAATACTGGAAAAATGAAGTCCAAACAACAAGTCAATTATACGAAATGGGGACAAAAAAATAGAAGAAACAACTAGTTAAAAAGTGTCACACCTCCACTGAAATAAATAGGTCTACAAATTTTGACTTCTCAACGTGGCCTCGTTATTATTGATCAGTATCCCATCACTAATTAAAAGAATTATATTACTCCAAGTTAAATATTTCTATACCATGAGAAAGATTATATATTCCAGGTCAAATGTGGAATAACTGTTTTCCTTCATTTAATATAAAATTAAGCGGAAAGTCAAATAAAAATTCCTAAATTGAACCAAGTTATTTGTCGTAAAGATGGTATATTTAGATTCAAAATTAGTTAAAGTGATCCGCAAATAAATGCCATCTTAATCTTCTTTCGCGTGTGTCCCATAATAAAGATGGTATATTTTAGATTCAAAATTAGTTAAAGTGATCTACAAATAAATGCCATCTTAATCACCCGAACAGACTCCATTCCACCCATACAGCCCTACTCACAAGTGAGGGAATAAACCAATATTTGAATTGCAATATAATGTGTTTTGTGTTTGTTTATATTGTAGCTTAATGAATGTAGAATGGAGATAACGTTCTTAGTGCGAGGAACGGAAGAAGGAAAGGATTTGGAGGGATTTAGCAATCTACGTTTTGAACCTATGTTTATCATTTTCTTTATCACTTAATGAGTTAATGTTGAGAACCAATGTGACTTGATGATTGTGATTTAATGTTGAAAACTTTACGTTTTGAACTTGTAATTGCAGCAGATTTATGTCGAAATTAGAAATTGCAGCAGGTTTATGTCCGAAAATGAAAATTAGGTGTATTAAAATTGCAGCAGGTTTATATCTGAAAATGAAAATTAAGTGAATTAAAATTGCAGTAGGTGGTTCGGTTATCCAGAGTGTTTGGTTGGATAACCGAACCGAACCACAGCTGGATTGGCTCGGTCATCGTTTTTCAGAAACCGCTACTTCCGGTTCTGTCTATGGATGGCTTGAAAATTTCGGTTATCCAACCGATGAACAGCCCTAGGAACAAGTGGACTCACCTTTTCATTTAGTTCCAATAAATTACGTTAATTTTAGTTATAATAGCAAATTATTTGAATTTTTATCGACAAAAGACTCCAAATTCAAATTAACAGTCATAATTCCAATGTATCAATATGGTTACCCGTTACCCTATGAGGCTAAGGTCGGAAGTCGAACCAAGAAAATAACCAATGAGCTGGACCACAGGACATTGTCCATCCCTGGGGGTTTTCGGCAAAAGACATGCTTAGGAGTCCAATTCACAGAGAGAGAGAGATAGCCACTCAACGAGCAAGAACCTCACTTAGAATATCCAATATTCATCCATGCTTAATAAATCATTCTCGTGTTACTAAGGGCAGTTTCTTCTGATTCTAAAGCACCACTATATGCATAAGCTGCTACTATTTTCCGGCCGAGCTAACTGGGTACGGATACACCAAACGTATGCACTATATTTCTAAGATTCTAATCGTATATAGATATAATAGTATGTGTGTATGTGTTAAGGGTTCAGATACGAAGAGGTTTAACAGGAACATGAGGAAATTTATATCCAAAGATATAGATATATTTTGGACATAAGAGTTAAGAGTTAAGAGTCAGAAGACAACAGCAAAATCTAACGACATTCAATACCAAAGCTTATTAATAATGCCCATTGGATAAAACAGAGGTGATCGGATCAATCTCTCACTTTTCAGGCTTTCTTCTGCTTAGTTGGAGGAGGTGGAAATACAACGCGGAAAACCCATGCAGCGAGAATTGAGCCAACGAAAGGGCAAATCCAGTAAACATAGAACTGCTCCCATGTGTTATGCCGGTTATTAACGTAAGCCCACCCAAAGGCCTACAAAGAAAATTAAACCACATTAACACGGCAGGACTGGAAACATGTCTTAACAATCAAATAAGTACATATAGCAGGACTTCAAATACAACACATTCATGGGTTAACAGTACAGTAATAAGCAATTATTTCGGACTAAATCAAGTATTCTTGACATTTCCAATCCGCTGCAATGTCTCATATTATACTCGTGCGCACGGACACATTATTGAATCTGTATTCCTCAAAACTACAACGTCTCCAAAACCACAATTCTGTTGATTCCTTTAGTAGCAAATAGGAATGCCTCGACGGTGATATTCTTTCGGATGGTTATGTTTAAAACTTGAAACCAAGTTTTATAGTATGAGTTATTGGTAGAATACCCTAGACACACATCTAGATAAAAGGCAAAACTGTCTATGTTTCTTTTCTTGTAGATCAATATTAAGAATAAAAATTGTGCTGCATGCCGCAACGCTGATTTCACTTATTGAGACTGGTCCCATTATCTAACAAGCTGAAACTAGACTAAAATCTCCTCTTTGTTTCTCTGAAAGTTTTGGTAGAGGACTAAGACCAATAAAGGTGATATCTGACGCTGAGTTGAGACCGTAAAATGCAGCAGATTTTGACTGAGGACAAGGCAGGGTTGATTAGAAGAAGTGCAAAGTGATTATGCTACTGAATTATGTTTCTGTACGTGTGGGAGTGCGCTTGATGTTGGTTATTCACCAATTGGACCATATCTTTTTAATTTGTTATGATGTATGCTTCATGCTTTTATCAGGGGGGGTAAAGAATGGATTGATTTCTTTTCTTTTTTTTCCTTTGATTGTTTTTCTTTGTTGAAATTTTTCCTTTGATTGTTAATTGATACTTTTGTGAGGGTTCGGGCTCCCTTAAGCCTGCTGATTTTTGCAAATCTCCTTTTTGAGGCGTGGTTTCGTTTTTAACTTGTCTGTATTAGCATAAGACATACTAATGTGTTTTAGTGCATAATCAATTTTTCCTTACTTGGATGCGTCAGCCGTCAAGATCATTGGTTCCAGAAAAAGGGAACAAAAAATAGGTGAAGTTGTGATAGTCTCACATGGCTCGAGAGTCCGGAGCCTGGCCTATAGAGTGCGCTCAAGCTTAGTAAGGGTTAAGACCATTTGGGGGCTCGTCGCCAAAAACAAAACTTTGGTGACTTGAGTTTGTTTACCATATCATGCCCTAAGATGTTCATTTAAGTGGCTGAAGAAACCAGGGATAAAATAAAAGAAGAAAGAGAGTGAAACTACTACTACTCACATTGGCAGGATTCATGGATGGACCCGTATAACCAGAGCCAGCAACAACGAGAGCAACGGTGGAAATGGAAAGCAACCATGTCTTGAGGAGAGGGTTGTTAGGACCACGGAGGATGATGAAGAGGACGGCGAAGGTGATGATGAAGGTCAATACACCTTCGGCAATGGCTCCAGTGTGCAAATCAACTTTAAGTGAGGGTCCTCCGAGCATGTGTTTGTACTGTTGAGGGATTGCTTGTATAATTGCCAGGCTACCACCCACTGCTCCAGCTGCCTGGGCAGGGAAACGGAAGGCGAGAGAGAAAAGGGTGTCGGAACCAATACCGGCAGCATAGAAAGAGGCGTTACCGGTAGGATTGAAGGATGCACCACCAAGAGCATCGCCGATCCAGTTGAAAAGGAAGACAAGGAGGGCAACGAGGACGGTGGTGATGAAAAGGGAAGAAGCGAGACCACCCTCGACACCCAAAGTAGAAGCGATGAGAGTGGTGAAGATCCCAAGAGTAGAAGAGCAGAAAACCCACAAGAAGGTTATCACTGCATCCCCAATTACAGCCTTCATAATTCCTCCTCCTGCCATATCTCTCTCTCTCTCTTGATTTCTTATTGTTTCTTAAAATCTCCCTCTCTCGCTCCTCTATTCTATGTGATAATAATATCCTCCTGATCGTTAGTAACTGGATTTTAGGATGCCTGCTTTATCTCTTTTTCCTCTTTGTTACCCAGATTTAGGGGATGGATAGATGAGGAAATGGTATGATTTAGGAATCCCCTTTCTTCCTTCCTTTATCCCCCCTTACCTAATACACGAACGAAAGATGGTATTGGTGGGTAGGTAGGTGGCTGCTGAAGGACGATGGATGGATGGATGGATGGACTTTCTTGACCTTCGGTTCCTCATTTTTTATTGCTATATTTGCTGGCAATGGCAATGGGAATCGGAATGGGAATGGGAACGGGAACGGGAACGCCCACCAACGGGAAAAAAGAAAAGAAAAAAGTAGTATCAAATATAAATAGAGAAAAAAGCTACCTATCTCTCTCTTTATCTTATTTGGGTGGTTACTCGGGATGAATAGTAAGTAGGTTGTTGGTATGGATGATCAGATCAATCATGTGGTAAAAGGGGAGAATGTATTAGCCAGTAAATTGTTACTTGGTCCCCTCTCTACGACCCCCATTATGACGCGGCATAATTATTATTAGGTCGATGTTTCGGAGAAATAATGATATTTTTCGAAGAAGGCCGTTTTGGGTGGAAACAAAATTTTTTTGTTTCTTCCAAACACTACTCACTTCTTATGTTTTGATTTTCTTCTTCCACCATCTTCCTTCTCACCAACATCAACTCCGGCGACCATTATTTTCGACTGCTATTATTTCCGGCGACAACATCAATGTTAACAGTAGCTATTACATGAAGAAGGAGCTAGGGTTTCGAACAGAAGAGAAGGGAAGTTTCGCACAGACGAGAGGCTAGGGTTTCTAATAGATGAGAAATGAGTTAGGGTTTTCTAACTCATCCTTTTATATGTGGACCAGTCAAAGTATCTTGACTATAAGTCAAGTCCTGGTCAAGTCCTCTTGGTTCTCCTGGTCAAAGTCAGTCATGTCTGAAGGCAGCCACAAGTTAGCAAAGTCAGCAAATCCATTTATCTGAAAGCTCTCTCGAGTCAGCTAAGCTGAAATAATAAAACAACAAGATTAGTTAATAACTGTTTTAGTTTGTTAAAACTAAATCTGTTATTATAACTAAATCAGTTATAATAACAGATCTTCTTTCTTTCTTTCTTCTTCTTCTTCATTACTAGTATAAATAGAAGTTGTAATCACAATTTAGAATTGATTGAAATAAAATAGGGTTTGGAATTTCTTACAATCAACATCAATTCATACGGACTTATTAGGTTTATATATATGAAAATGAGATTTATATAAATTTATATGGGGATCTGGGGCTTACACGGGTTTTTAAGGGTTTATATGGGCTTAGAAGGTTTTTAGGGGGTTTTAGAGATTTATATTGACTTATTGGGTTTATATGAGAAAATAGAATCTATATAGGGTTATGGGTCTTTTTTGGGTTTTTTGGGGGTTATATGGGCTTATAAGGTTTTTATTAGTTTTTAGGGATATATGTGGACTTATCGTGTTTATATAGTAAATATATAAATTTTTATGAGATTACGCGGTTTATATGGGGTTTTGAAGGTTTATATGGGCTGATAAGGTTTTTATGAATTTTTTGGGAATTATACGGACTTATTGGGTTTTTTGGGACTTATATGGACTTATAAGGCTTTTATGAGCTTTTACGGATTTATATGGCTTTTTGGGTTTTTATGGGAAACTAAAGTTTATATAGATTTATATGGAGTTATGGTGCTTATATGGGTTTTAAAGGTTTATATGGGCTTACAAGGTTTTTAGGGTTTACATCGACTTGTTGAGTTTATAAGGGGAAGTGGAGTTTATATCGATTTAAATGGGGTTATGGGGTTTATATAGGTTTTTAGGGGTTTACATGAGCTTAAACGGTTTTAATGGATTTTTGGGGATTTATATTGACTTATAGAGTTTATATGGCAAAATAGTATTTGTATAAATTTATATAGGGTTATTATGGCTTTTTAGGGAGTAATATGGGCTTATGAGGTTTTTAGGGATTTATATGTACTTATTTAGTTTATATGAGAAAATGGGGTTTATATAGATTTATACGGGGTTATAGGGTTTATATAGTTTTTTAGGGGTTAATGTGGAAGTAGAAGGTTTTTGTTGGTTTTTAGGGATGTATATTGAGTTATTGGGTTTATATGTGAAAATGGGGTTTATATAAATTTATTCGGGGTTATGGGGTTTTAATGAATTTTTAGGGGGTTACATGGGCTTATAAGGTTTTTATGAGTGTTTAGGGATTTATATAGGCTTATTAGGTTTATATGTGAATATGAGGTTTATATAGATTTATATGGTGCTATGCGGTTTTAAGAGTTTATAGCGTAGAAGGTTTTTCTGGATTTTCAGCGATTTATATACACTTATTGGGTTTAATTTGGAAGAGGGGGTTTATATAAATTTATTTATGATATTGGGATTATATAGGTTTTTATGGGATTTTAGAAATTCATATGGACTTCTTGAATTTATATGTGAAAATGAGTTTTATATATACCCT